>NC_060121.1:898664009-899914009 GCF_021461395.2 Schistocerca americana
AGCGGCACCACCGTTTAGGATCGGGAAAGTCAGTTTTGTGCAACATTCTGAGCACAAGCTACAGTCAGGTGTTGGCCAGGTTGCAAAGTAGAATGGAGACCACAGGGCTGTCGGACCATTGAAAAGTGTAAACGCACCGGTTCACATAGGGCAAGCTACAGGCAGAAGGGGCCCACTGGAGCAACCAGGATATGGTGAGTACGTCACTCAGAGTGGCGCGTTAGCAACACAGAGGCGTACACCCGCATATAAATAGGTGCTGTTTTCTAACGAGATTCATTCAAGTGTGGCAGCTCTCCTGGACGGCAGGGCATGTCACACCACCACGCTGTACACAGCAACAGATGGGGCGCCAGTGTCACAGCCCATGGCGGGTCATTGGCTTGACCCTCTGAGGAGAATGGGGGGTCCGCAACCAGCCAGCAGTGGCCACTCTTCAGGTTGCTACCATGGGCAGTCGTCTCTGCTCCCGACACATGCCGGAGATATCCCGAGGTGAGGGCCGTAGGTTGGGACGCCGAATTGTGGGAGCATGTTGGCGTCGCAACTTGGGCCACTCTGGCAAGGACGCGTGATACGGGCATCTTGCGGTTGTCAGCTGGCTGCGCGGCGGCTGCCGGCGGAGCAGCGCAGAGGCATTGAGGGTGGTGGCCGCTCGTTCGCATGCTGGTGTAGCCATCCTCACGCAAAGGTAACTCTGCAGCTGGCTCGACACAGCATTGCATTACATGGGCTGCTGGGGTGCTTCCTCAGCAGTGTGGGGCCCTGTGACACAGACCAGGAGGAACGAGGGCCCCGTAGCTAAAAAAACAATAAATCACTTGAAAAGTTCTCTCCGAGTTTTAATATGGCACCTCCTGGCACCCATCCACTACGTTTGGTGTCTTCCTGCTACATTTGGTCTTCCTGACACATTCATTTGCAGAAGTCGCCACTACAATACATAGACAGATAGGTAGATAGACAGAGAGTGGGTGAATGAGTGAGTGAGTGTGTGTGTGTGTGTGTGTGTGTGTGTGTGTGTGTGTGTGTGTGTTTGTGTGTTTGCATGTTTCTGTGTTTGTGGTCTATTTTTGGCATACTGGCTGGAAGCTAATTTCTGACTGTCTTTTTATTGTGCCTATCTGCGACTCAGCATCTCCACTATATACTGAGTGATAACTTATTGTTACTGTAAAGAACTACATTGCGGTACCTTCTGCCTACGGTTCGGCAGCAAACAAACGTTTGCTGCTGAAGGGGTGGCTTAGTGGCAGGTGACAATGCATATAACTTCGACTCTCTGAAGCGTTGTTGGAGCAAAACATGGGATCCTATCTTCGATTTCTTCTTCAAGACAGCGAAGTTTGTCGCTGTATTTCTGGGACACCCTGTACATGTGGGCACCAGTGACGTCACGGCCAGTGGAGAGAATGTATAAGGCACATTAGCTGCTGAACTTGAATCAATCTCATTTTTCAATTCCCGAGGATTACTTGGTCGAATGTTTGTGACATTCTTAGCTCATTTTATTGAATGTTATCGTCACAAATCTCATAATTCTAATATCACATTGTCATTAGTTGTCTTGTAACAGCTTGAGATGACTTTAGTTGAGTATTAATTACTGATGCACTATCTTGTAAACTGTCGGATATTACTATGTAATGCGGAATTCATCGCTAAACGTCTAGAGGTGGACCTACCAGCACGAAAGAAGGCGGGGCATACGAGGGTTAGAACTTAAATAGTGGCAACTATTTATTCACAACCGATAAAAAAGAGTTACATGTTTCCACCTGTTACTTTCCTTCAGAGCAGTCACCAGCGTTGTGTAGAAACCGTTGCCAGCGATGTGGAAAGCGTAGTATACCGTTAGCAGATCCTGTTCTGTTGATGGTGCAAATGGAGTGATGTCGAATAATGGAAAAGTTCAGAAGCGAATGCCACAAACTAGTTCCTTCACCTTCGGAATCAAATCAGTCACAAGGGCTTAAGTCCGGGGAGTGTGGAGGACGGTACAGCACTTCCCAGTCCCATCGACCGAACAGCAAACACGCTGTATGCGCTCGCACATTGCCGTGCAAAATGATGGGTTGGTTGCGCAGAAAGTGTCGCCGCTTCTTTCGCAAAGCTGGTCGCAGGTGATGCTCCAACAACGAACAGTAATATTGTGCATTGACGGTCTGCCGTGGAGGAACGTAATGCGTTAGGATAACACCATCACAGTTGTACATGAGAATGACCATAACTTTAGATTGCTCCCGTCGCACCATCAAAAGAACAGGCTCTGCTAACGGTATACTACGCCTTCCACATCTCTGGGAAGGGTTCTACACAACGCTGGTGACTACTTGGAAGGACAGTAACAGGTGCAAACATGTGACTCCTTTGCATCGGTTGTGAATAAATAGTTGCTACTAAATTCCAACCCTCGTACAAGGCGGGGAATACTGCGTTGTTGGTAGAGAACAGGTAACAGCAGAATGGGTGGAACACGACTTTTCACTGACTTCGAACGTGGTGTAGCTATTGGACATTTTCCGAGTTCGAAATGAACCAAGCATATTTCAACCCCTAAAAAACTACCCAAGTCGACTGTTGATGATGGGGTTGTGAAGTGGAAACGCGAATGAACAGCCACAGCGAAACTAATACCAGCCAGATCTCATGTACAAGCAGACAGGCACAGTTGAGCATTTCTGAGGTTTGTCCTAAGAAATCGCACGAAATCGTCAGAAGAAGTGTTCAAATGTGTGTGAAATCTTATGGGACTTAACTGCTAAGGTCATCAGTCCCTAAGCTTACACACTACTTAACCTAAATTATCCTAAGTACAAACACACACACACACACACACACACACACACACACACATCCCCGAGGGAGGGTCGAACCTCCGCCGGGACTAGCCGCACAGTCCATGACTGCAGCGCCCTAGACCGCTCGGCTAATACCGCGGGGCTATTGTTCTTACATTTTACGGCTGTTATCATACAGGTATTGCGCATTTCACTGGAAGTGTTAGTGATATTTATATCCAAATCTATACCTATATTCCAAAAGCCCTCTTACGGTGTGCGGCGAAGGGCACTTCAGGTACGACCATCATTTGCACCCTTGAGAATATGGAAAGAACTTCTGTAGGGAAGCTACCGCATGAGCTCCACTACCTCTGAATTCCGTGACTTCATCGATTCGGGAAACGTATGTGGGAGGAATTAAGAAGCTGGCTGATAATTACGGGAAATGCGCACTTTCGAAATTTTAACAATAGATCTCTCTACAATGCAGATCACTTTTCCTGTAGCGTTTGATACAGGATTTTGCTTAGCATCTTCGTAACTCCCTTATTCTTATTAACCGAACCCGTGACGAAACGTACGTTTCAACAGTTTCTCTGTCCCTCCTGTTGAAACAGTATAGTAAGTGTACCAGGCAGATGAACAGTACTCAAGAATCGGTCGAACGAATGCTTTTATGTTGTTTCTATTATGGATGAAGTACATCTCGGTACTATTCTGTCAATGAAATTATTCCATACCGACAGGAAACGCGTGAGCCCATCAAAATTCTTATTCTTCTTAAATCGCGAATCATTTTCAGTGAAATGTTACAAGAAATTTCCTCTTACATTCCTGCGTTGTATGACACGCCGTTAATTTTTCCTTGAGCCTGAATATGAAAAATGGTTATGATATGTGTCATTAGTTACGTAAGTCAATATTCTCAATTCTATAACACGATGTTACTTCTCCTAAATACTTAAAGCGTTTCAGACAACTAAAGCTTTACCTCAAATCAAAAACGTGGACAAGTTTAAAAAATCCCGAACCGCTTTATTTCATTATCACCATGCTTCTATGACCTTTCTCATTTAGTCATAATTTTACATTAGAATTGCATTTTGTAATGAAATTTATGCATTAAAAATATGCATGCTAATGAACTATCGTCTGGCGAGATCTGTTGGGCTTATTACTGCATCATACGGGAAATGGGCGTAAGTCAATGTCTGCAGAGTGCTTTCATGTTGGTGGACGCTTGCATTTCTGTGGCAGTTCAATTCCAGTCGTTTCGAGAACACTTAGATTTCAGCATTATGTCGAATTTACGCTTCGAAAATTAATGTAAGGTATCACGTGAACCTAACTTCAGAAGGTTAAATTGTTAAATTCAGTAACGAATAGAAAATGGGTATAACGTACTCATCACACGAGCATAAAAATTTCGGAGAGAAGGATGCACTTCGCAAGCTGCTATCAGCCCTTACACAAGCAATTCTGATATTGATATTATAGTACCTTCAGCCCAAAGATTGGTTTGATTCTGCTCTCCACGATAGTTGATCTTGTACAAACCTTTTAATGTCTGAACAACTGCAGGGTACACCTATCTGAACTTCCTTGCTGTTTTAATTTCTAGGTCTCGCTCTTTTTTACCTCCAACATTTTCCTTCATTACCAAACTGACGATTTCTTGAAGCCTCCTGTAAACCAATCTGTTCTGCAGTAACTAATTTCGAAAGCTTCTGTTGTCTTCTCGTCTGAACTGGTTATTGCTCACGTTTCACTTCTGTCCAAGGCTACGCTCCAGACAGACACCATCATAAAAGACTTCCAAGCTCTTAAAATTGGATCTTACTAAACTTCTCTTTTTCGGAAATTCTGTTCCTATTATGACCATTCCACATTTTATATCGTCTCTACTTTGGCCACAGCCGGCTATTTTTCTACACAAATAATTGAACCTATTGGTTACTTTTGGTCTCTCATTTCCTAATCCAGTTTCTTCACCAGCTCCAGAGCCGATTCGGTAGATTCCATTATCACTTTTTTTATTTTGAATTATGTGTTATAAACTCTTTCCAAGGCACTATCCATTTCATACAACAGCTCTTTCAAGTCATTTGCCTGTCTCACAGGGTGTTAACGGCTAACCTCAAAGTTTTTATTTCTTCTGCGTGAGCTTAAAATCGGTTTACAAATATCTATCTGGTTTCCGTTACTGCTTGCTTGATGTTGTTGTTGTTGTTGTGGTCTTCAGTCCTGAGATTGGTTTGATGCAGCTCTCCATGCTACTCTATCCTGTGCAAGCTTCTTCATCTCCCAGTACCCACTGCAACCTACATCCTTCTGAATCTTAGTGTATTCATTTCTTGGTCTCCTTCTACGATTTTTACCCTCCACGCTGCCCTCCAATGCTAAATTGGTGATCCCTTCATGCCTCAGAACATGTCCTACCAACCGATCCCTTCTTCTAGTCAAGTTGTGGCACAAACTTCTCTTCTCCCCAATCCTATTCAATACTTCCTCATTAGCTATGTGATCTACCCATCTAATCTTCAGTATTCTTCTGTAGCACCACATTTCGAAAGCTTCTATTCGCTTCTTGTCCAAACTATTTATCGTCCATGTTTTACTTCTGTACATGGCTACACTCCATACAAATACTTTCAGAAACGACTTCCTGACACTTAAACCTATACTGGAGTTAACAAATTTATCTTCTTCAGAAATGCTTTCCTTGCTATTGCCAGTCTACATTTTATATCCTCTCTACTTCGACCATCATCAGTTATTTTGCTCCCCAAATAGAAAAACTCCTATACTAATTTAAGTGTTTCATTTCCTAATCTAATTCCGTCAGTATCACCCGACTTAATTCGAATACATTCCATTATCCTTGTTTTGCTTTTGTTGATCTCCATCTTATATCCTCCTTTCAAGACACTATCCATTCCGTTCAACTGCTCTGCCAAGTCCTTTGTTGCCTCTGACAGAATTACAATGACATCGGCGAACCTCAAAGTTTTTATTTCTTCTCCATGGATTTTAATACCTACTCCGAATTTTTCTTTTGCTTCCTTCGCTGCTTGCTCAATATAGAGATTGAATAACATCGGAGAGAGGCTACAACCCTGTCTCACTCCCTTCCCAACCACTGCTTCCCTTTCATGTCCCTCGACTCTTATAACTGCCATCTGGTTTGTGTACAAATTGTAAATAGCTTGTCGCTCCCTGTATTTTACCCCTGCCATCTTCAGAATTTGAAAGGGAGTATTCCAGTCAACATTGTCAAAAGCTTTCTCTAAGTCTACAAAAGCTAGAAACGTAGGTTTGCGTTTCCTTAATCTAGCTTCTAAGATAAGTCGTAGGCTCAGTATTGCCTCACGTGTTCCGATATTTCTACGGAATCCAAACTGGTCTTCCCCGAGGTTGGCTTCTACTAGTTTTTTCATTCGTCTGTAAAGAATTCGCTTTAGTATTTTGCAGCCATGACTTATTAAACTGATTGTTCGGTAATTTTCACATCTGTCAACACCTGCTTTCTTTGGGATTGGAATTATTATATTCTTCTTGAAGTCTGAGGGTATTTCGCCCGTCTGATACATCTTGCTCACCAAATGGTAGTTATGTCAGGTCTGGCTCTCCCAAAGCTGTCAGTAGTTCTAATGGAATGTTGTCTACTCCCGGAGCTTAGTTTCGACTCAGGTCTTTCAGTGCTCTGTCAAACTCTTCACGCAGTATCATATCTCCCATTTAATCTTCATCTACATCCTCTTCCATTTCCATAATATTCTCCTCAAGTACATCGCCCTTGTATAGACCCTCTATATATTCCTTCCACCTTTCTGCTTTCCCTTTGTTTAGAACTGGGTTTCCATCTGAGCTCTTGATATTCATACAAGTGGTTCTCTTTTCTTCAAAGGTCTCTTTAATTTTCCTGTAGGCTGTATCTATCTCACCCCTAGTGAGATAAGCCTCTACATCCTTACATTTGTCCTCTAGCCATCCCTGCTTAGCCATTTTGCATTTCCTGTCGATCTCATTTTTGAGACGTTTGTATTCCTTTTTGCCTGCTTCATTTACTGCATTTTTATATTTTCTACTTTCATCAATTAATTTCAATATTTCTTCTGTTACCCAAGGATTTCTACCATCCCTCGTCTTTTTACCTACATGATCCTCTGCTGCCTTCACTATTTCATCCCTCAGAGCTACCCATTCTTCTTCTACTGTATTTCTTTTCCCCATTCCTGTCATTTGTTCGCATATGCTCTACCTGAAACTCTGTACAATCTCTGTTTTAGTCAGTTTATCCAGGTCCCATCTCCTTAAATTCCCAACTTTTTGCAGTTTCTTCAGTTTTAATCTACAGTTCATAACCAATAGATTGTGGTCAGAGTCCACATCTGCCCCTGGAAATGTCTTACAATTTAAAACCTGGTTCCTAAATCTCTGTCTTACCATTATATAATCCATCTGGAACCTGTCAGTATCTCTAGGCTTCTTCCATGTATACAATCTTCTTTTGCTTGATGTATAAATCTAATAACATTGGGGAGATGTTATAACCGTGTCTCAGCCAATTCTCACTCACTGATATTCTTTTATTCTTCTCGACTGTTCTGACTGACGTGTGTTTGCTGTACAGGTTGTAAATAACCTTTCGCTTACCCCATCTATCTTCATCATTTGAAGGAATATTGTGCCAGTCAACATTTCAAAAGATTTCTCTAAATCTGCAAATGCTATAATGGTGTTCTTCAACCTGTCTACTACGATACGTCGTGTGTGAAAATTCCAACATTTCTCCAAATTATCACCGAGATGGATGTCTACCAGCTCTTCCATTCTTCAGTATATAAATGGTGTTAGCATTTTGCAGCATCATATATTAAACTGACAGTTCTCTAAGATTCATACTTGTAAGCACCTGCCTTCTTTCTAATTGGAACTGTGAGATACTTCTTGAAGACTGAATATGTTTCACCTGTCTCGTCCATCAAGCACACTGTTCGAATGTTCAAATGTGTGTGAAATCTTATGGGACTTAACTGCTAAGGTCATCAGTCCCTAGGCTTACACACTACTTAACGTAAATTATCCTAAGGAGAAACACACACACACCCATGCCCGAGGGAGGACTCGAACCTCCGCCGGGACCAACCGCAAAGCACACCGTGTGGAATATTTTTGTTATTGCTGGTTCTCACAATGATCTCAGTAACTCTGAGGGATTGACATCTATTCCAGGGTCCTTGTATCGACTTTCAGTGTTCTGCGACATTCTTCCCGTAGTATTATATCTACCGCCTCATCTTGATTTTCTTCCTCTTCCCTTCCTGTAATATTGACTTCAAGTTTATTTCCCCTCTCCCTCCCACATTCTGGGCTTTTCTACCTTTGTTAAGTACTGGCTTCACATCTGAGCTCTTGATATACATACAGCTCCTTCTGTTTCCTTCAAAGGTCTCTTCAGTTTTCCTATAGGCGGCGTCTATATTTTCTCTAGTTATTTTGTTTCTGCAGCCTTTCATTTATTCTCGACCAATTGCTGCTTAGCCTTTTCTGCACTTTCTGTGATTATCATTTTTAGACTGTATTTTCTATCACCTATTTCATATGCTGCAGATTTATTCGTTCTTCTTTTGTTTACTAAATTTAATACCTTCCATGCCGTCGAAAGACTTATAATAGGTCTTGTCGTATGATCTATTTGCTCCTCTGCTGGCTTCATTATTTCATCTCTCAAAGCTAACCATTCGTCGTCTTTTATTTTCTTCACCCCTGGTGAGACTTGGTATTTACTGGTATTAAGGAAAACGTGGGTTCGAATCCTGCCTCGGGCATGGATGTGTGTGATGTCCTTAGATTAGTTAGGTTTAAGTAGTTCTAAGTTCTAGGAGACTGATGACCTCCGAAGTTATGTCCCATAGTGCTAGAACCATTTGAACCATTTTTGAAAACGTGAGAGGACCCGACAATGTAACTTTCTTTTCACACAACTTGTTTATTTAACAATATATAATAATAAATATGTTTTCTTTACGAATTAGCAAATTTGTGAAATGAATAGGCTTTTACAAGAGGAATCAAAACAAGAACAACATGATGGGCCTGCAGCCTGCCGGTTATCGGGTGACCCAGCGGTGTTTACTACCGCGATGGACACAGTTTCTCTTATCAAATGTACTTCTGCAACACATGAAAACATTTAAGTACTACTGATGACATGAATGTTTCAATTACTCAAACATATAACGAAAAATTTCTTATATTTTAGTTTGGAAACTGTATAGCGAATTGTTCAGAGTTACGATGCGCACTTACGCTTAAAGGTTAAACAAATCAGGGAGCAATTATGACAATGATAAGGCTTGCTCCAAAGCGAGGAACCCTTTCATTTGAGACAGCAACAAAATGAGACGTAGCGCCGTATAACGATCCTGCCTTGGAGCCGGTTAAGTGGGAGCTATGTCTCAGAGCTGGATAGTGACTGATGGTGACGCGAAACAGGACTCGCGCGTAGTTTATGTATCAGCCGATAGATGACAATATTGGATAGGGGGACTGTGATTTTAGTTTCGATTGTGCCCACTAGAGTGCACTTAAGTAATAGAAATGGCTCTGAGCACTGTGGGCCTCAACTGCTGTGGTCATCAGTCCCCTAGAACTTAGAACTACTTAAACCTAACTAACCTAAGGATATGACACACATCCATGCCCGAGGCACGATTCGAACCTGCGACCGTAGCAGTCGCACGGTTCCGGACTGCGCTCCTAAGTAATAGAATGTTTTTCATAAACTGTTCTAGTATTTTCATGAAGTGTTATTATGTCTTTGTGTATGTAAAATGTTATAAACGTGTTTTAGCAGTATGAATGATGCGTGAGTGTGGTTTAAGTTTAATATGAAGATAATTGTTTAACGAGTTACGTAGTGGGATTTAGTGTGGGAACATTTCGAAGAAGTATGGATGTGGACAAAGGGGACTTTTGTAGAATAGATTTGTAAAGTAAGTTTATGGTAAGGGGAAAGTTAATTCAGGTATAAATAACAACAGTAAATAACTTTATGCATAAACAAAACTTCAGCATATTAGATAATTACGTCGGTAATAAGTGCAGTCGTTAGGTTTACTATTTTGCGAATGGTTATTGATGAAAAGCGCGAACTGACACGGGAGAATGTTCTTTTGCTATTGGCTGTTGAGTAAAGTGACCAATGGTAAAGCAATATTCTTCACGCACCTTTCTCTGCTGGTAGAGATGGAAACGATAAGTTGGCCGATCTAGCAGTGTTTCATATATCAAAATTTTGGTAAAGTGACGGCATAATTATTCCGATGGGTGTGTAGAAATTTCGGAATTTTTAAGTGAATTTTGTGACGAGAAAAATATATTCCGCGTGGCCTATTGAGCAGGTCGGTGGCTAAAAACTGTGACTGCTTTTGGTACCGACAGGCTTAATATTTGGCGAGAATTCTCAATCAAAAACAATCCGTATTTTTGTAACTATTACGTTTTCGGAAAATGCAACACCATAAACTTGCTAACGTGAGTGAAAGGTATTGTGAATGACTGTGTTAAGACTAGCACGGGCTTGGCAGTGACACTTGTTCAACTAAGTTTCAGAATATATTAATTAAGGGCAAAATTTCCAACCTTTTATTTCATGTGGAAACTTTCTCCCGAAACGTAGATTAGTGACTTTAATTGCAGCGTGGTTCACGTAGAAGTACTGTAGGTTTCCCTCGGCTTCCCTACTGATGATATGCTGAGACAATGTTCACATGTAGGTGCAGGTTCGTCGTGAAGCGACTGAAGGAACCGCGCTGCCGCACAAGATGCGACTGGATCCCAACCCGTCCCTTTTGACAATCTTATTCTGACTGAAGCCCTGGTGACAATTGTCTGTTAATATGTCAAAAGTTAAAATGCTTGTCAGTTATCAAGGCCGCTTTGAAGGGACGTTTTAAAACATTACTTATGAGCACTTATTAAAAGAGAACTCACTCGGTGGAACCACAAGATCTAGTTAAAAATACACCAACAAGAACACGGTCTTTCAAAGACAGGAACGGGCAGCTTAGTACAACAGGTAGTTCCGATTATCACAAATGCACTTACAATCAAGGAATGGAACCGGTAACATCTATGTCCAACCACAAGACCCCTGTTTGTTTAACGGAAACCTGTGCCTTGGAACAATTGTTCCGACTGTATTTCCGACCAGGAGCTGATTCATTAAAACATTAATGTTGGGGTATAAACTTGAGAGTAGGGGCAATATACTGTTGTTGTTGTGGTCTTCAGTCCTGAGACCGGTTTGCTGCAGCTCTCCATGCTGCTTTATCCCGTGTAAGCTCCTTCATCTCCGAGTACCAACTGCAACCTATATCATTCTGAATCTGCTTAGTGTATTCATCTCTTGGCCTACCTCTATGATTTTTACCCTTCACGCTGCCCTCCAATGCTAAATTTGTGATCCCTTGATGCCTCAGGACATGTCCTACCAACCGATCCCTTCTTCTAGTCAAGTTGTGACACAAACTTCTCTTCTTCCCAATTCTATTCAATACCTCCTCATTAGTTACGTGATCTACCCACCTAATCTTCAACATTCTTCTGTAGCACCACATTTCGAAAGCTTCTATTCTCTTCTTGTCCAAAGTATTTATTGTCCATGTTTCACTTCCATACATGGCTACACTCCATACAAATTCTTTCAGAAACGACTTCCTGACACTTAAATCTATACTCGATGTTAACAAATTTCTCTTCTTCAGAAACGCTTTCCTTGCCATCGCCAGTCTACATTTTATATCCTCTCTACTTCGACCATCATCAGTTATTTTGCTCCCCAAATAGCAAAACCCCTGTACTACTTTAAGTGTCTCATTTCCTGATCTAATTCCCGCAGCATCACCCGACTTAATTCGACTACATTCCGTTATCCTTGTTTTGCTTTTGTTGATGTTCACCTTATATCCTCCTTTCAAGACACTGTCCATTCCGTTCAACTGCTCTTCCAAGTCCTTTGCTGTCTCTGACAGAATTACAATGTCATCGGCGAACCTCAAAGTTTTTATTTCTTCTCCATGGATTTTAATACCTACTCCAAATTTTTCTCTTTTTTCCTTTACTGCTTGCACAATATATAGATTGAATAACATCGGGGAGAGGCTACAACCCTGTCTCACTCCCTTCCCAACCACTGCTTCCCTTTCATGCCCCTCGACTCTTATAACTAACATCTGGTTTCTTACAAATTGTAAATAGCCCTTCGCTCCCTGTATTTTACCCCTGCCACCTTTAGAATTTGAAAGAGAGTATTCCAGTCAACATTGTGAAAAGCTTTCTCTAATTCTAATATCAGAACAAATTTTCAAACGACAACTAGTGTCTAGTACAATATTACGGTCTATATTTACGACCAAAGAGGGTCGGTTACAAACCAGAAAATACACTCCTGGAAATGGATAAAAGAACACTTTGACATTGGTGTGTCAGACCCACCATACTTGCTCCGGACACTGCGAGAGGGCTGTACAAGCAATGATCACACGCACGGCACAGCGGACACACCAGGAACCGCGGTGTTGGCCGTCGAATGGCGCTAGCTGCGCAGCATTTGTGCACCGCCGCCGTCAGTGTCAGCCAGTTTGCCGTGGCATACGGAGCTCCATCGCAGTCTTTAACACTGGTAGCATGCCGCGACAGCGTGGACGTGAACCGTATGTGCAGTTGACGGACTTTGAGCGAGGGCGTATAGTGGGCATGCGGGAGGCCGGGTGGACGTACCGCCGAATTGCTCAACACGTGGGGCGCGAGGTCTCCACAGTACATCGATGTTGTCGCCAGTGGTCGGCGGAAGGTGCACGTGCCCGTCGACCTGGGACCGGACCGCAGCGACGCACGGATGCACGCCAAGACCGTAGGATGCTACGCAGTGCCGTAGGGGACCGCACCGCCACTTCCCAGCAAATTAGGGACACTGTTGCTCCTGGGGTATCGGCGAGGACCATTCGCAACCGTCTCCATGAAGCTGGGCTACGGTACCGCACACCGTTAGGCCGTCTTCCGCTCACGCCCCAACATCGTGCAGCCCGCCTCCAGTGGTGTCGCGACAGGCGTGAATGGAGGGACGAATGGAGACGTGTCGTCTTCAGCGATGAGAGTCGCTTCTGCCTTGGTGCCAATGATGGTCGTATGCGTGTTTGGCGCCGTGCAGGTGAGCGCCACAATCAGGACTGCATACGACCGAGGCACACAGGGCCAACACCCGGCATCATGGTGTGGGGAGCGATCTCTTACACTGGCCGTACACCACTGGTGATCGTCGAGGGGACACTGAATAGTACACGGTACATCCAAACAGTCATCGAACCCATCGTTCTACCATTCCTAGACCGGCAAGGGAACTTGCTGTTCCAACAGGACAATGCACGTCCGCATGTATCCCGTGCCACCCACCGTGCTCTAGAAGGTGTAAGTCAACTATCCTGGCCAGCAAGATCTCCGGATCTGTCCCCCATTGAGCATGTTTGGGACTGGATGAAGCGTCATCTCGCGCGGTCTGCACGTCCAGCACGAACGCTGGTCCAACTGAGGCGCCAGGTGGAAATGGCATGGCAAGCCGTTCCACAGGACTACATCCAGCATCTCTACGATCGTCTCCATGGGAGAATAGCAGCCTGCATTGCTGCGAAAGGTGGATATACACTGTACTAGTGCCGACATTGTGCATGCTCTGTTGCTTGTGTCTATGTGCCTGTGGTTCTGTCAGTGTGATCATGTGATGTATCTGACCCCAGGAATGTGTCAATAAAGTTTCCCCTTCCTGGGACAATGAATTCACGGTGTTCTTATTTCAATTTCCAGGAGTGTAATTACGAGGTCGGGTAGACAATGACACCAGTCACTACGAGGTTTACAGAATGTTACTCCTCTTTATCAGCGGGCAGCTCCATGGATCCACGGTGCGTCGCGGCCTTTACTGAGTGGTGCCGATGACAGCCAGGTAGAAGGGGGCAGCCAGGCCACGAGCGGTCGTCCGAGACGAATGTTGCCAACCAACGGACGGGATGTCGGCCTGCTGCTTGTAGCCGACGCTGACCCCGGTGAAGTACTCCGGTTTTATTCTGGGCAGGGCCTCCTTGCGTAGCTCGTGGCTTCGGCCGCTCGGACATAGTGACCGCCTCTTGTCGCGAGGTTACCCCTAATTCCCAAACTTGGTGCCTCCTTCTGGGGCCAGCGAACCCGTATATACATCGGCAAGCAAAGAGCTTACAAGGACACAACCCACAGATACCAACTCTTCCTCACAAATATTGACAGCGGGGCCGCAAGAGGGACAATCGATACTACCCTTGAGCTAGTGACACCAGACAGGTCTACTAAATAAATGGCGCCACAACACACCTGGCTTAGTCAAATTTTGTCTAATGCTGCCTCTGAAACTTTCAGTAACGTCTAGCTCCATTAATTTATCCAGGTCCTATCCCCACATCTTATGTTTCTACCATTTCTACAGTTCGTAACAAATATATTATGGTCAAATCAACATCTACCCCTGGACATGATTTACAGTTTAAGACATAGTTGTAAATCTTTCTCTTAGCATTATCAATTTGAAACTTTCCAGTGTCTCTGCCGTGTACAAAAAAATTTTACGCCATTCGCAAACCAAGTGCTAACGATGATTAAATGACGCTCTGTGCAAAATTCTACAATGTGACTTCCCCTTTCATTCGTTCTCTTAGGCCATGTTCTCCTAATACTTTTGCTTCTCTTCGCTTTCCTACTATTGAATTCCGTTTCCCTTTTGCCGTGTCGTCGACTCTCAACAACTTCGTGCCAACAGTCGACCAAAGAAGCAAAGACGCCGCATTTCAACGCAGCGTCCCTGGCAACGCCAGTCCGGTCGAGGCTTTAGTCACGCCTGACAGAGTCGCAACTTGCTACCAAATACGACCACAGGAGAGAAGCCGAGAGTTCTAGCTGTACTCTACATCCACACACATCAAAAAAAGTTTTGCATCATTTCGGTTCCGATAGTTCCGGAACCTGTACAGAAAACTGGTATAGAGATCAACATAAACATCATTTTCACCCCTTTCATTACTCATGAAAACCACCAGACCTTCAGAGGTGGTAGTCCAGATTGCTGTACACACCAGTACCTCTAATATCCAGTATCACGTCCTCTTGGCCGGCCACTGTGGCCGAGCGGTTCTAGGGGCTTCAGACTGGCAACGCGCTCCTGTTACGGTCGCAGGTTCAAATCCTACCTTGGGCATGGATGTGTGTGATGTCCTTAGGTTAGTTAGGTTTAAGTAGTTCTAAGTCGGGAGTGATGACCTCAGATGTTACGTCCCATAAGCTTAGAGCCATTTGAATCATTTTTGAACGTCCTCTTGCATTGATGTATGCCTGTATTTGTCGTGGCATACCATCCACAATTTCGTCAAGAGACTGTTCGTTCAGATTGTCCACTCTTCAACGGTGATTCGGCGTAGAGCTCTCAGAGTGGTTGGTGGGTCACGTCGTCCATAATCAGCCCTTTTCAATCTATCCCAGGCATGTTTGGTAGGGTTAAAGTCTGGAGAACATGCTGGCAACTCTAGTCGAGCGATTACGTTATCCTGAAGGAAGTTAGTAACAAAATGTGCACAATGGGAGTGCGAATTGTCGTACATGAAAACAAATGCCTCACCAGTATGCTGCCGATCTGGTTGCACTGTCGTCGGAGGATAGCATTCACGTATCGTACAGCCGTTACGGCGCCTTCCATGACTACCAGCAACGTTCGTCGGCCCCACATCATGCAATCCCTGCTTTCATTGGACAGTGCGTCTAAGGTGTTCATCCCAACCGGTTTGCCCAAACACGTCTCCGACGATTGTCTGGTTGAAGGCATATTGGTCACTCATCGGTGAAGACAACGTGATGCCAATTCTGAGTCGTCCAGTCGTCCATTCGGCAGAGCCCCTCTGTACCGCGCTGCATGGTGTCGTTGTTGCAAAGATAGACCTCACCATGGACGTCGGGAGTGAAGTTCCCCATGATGCAGCCTATTGCGCACAGTCTGAGTTGTAATATGACGCGTTGTGGCTGCACGAAAAGCATTATTCAGCATGGTGGCGTTGCTGCCAGGGTTCCTCAGAGCCATTATCCGTAGGTAGCGGGCTTCCACTGTAGTAGTATCCCTTGGGCGGCCTGAGCGAGGCACGTCATCGACAGTTCCTGTCTTTTTGTATCTCCTCCATATCCGAACAACATTGCTTTGGTTGACTACGAGACGCCTGGACACTTACCTTGTTAAGAGCCCTTCCTGGGACTAAGTAAAAATACGCACGCTATCGAACCGCGGTATTGATCGTCTAGGCATGGTTGAACTACACACAACACGAGCCGCGTACCTCCTTCCTGGTGGAATGACAGAATCTGATCGGCTCTCGGACCTCCTCCGTCTAACATGCGCTGCTCATACATCGTTGTGTACATCTGTGGTCGGGTTTTCGTGACAGCTTCAAACAGTCAAAGGGACAGTGTCTGTGATACAATACCAACAGTCAACGTCTATCTTCAGGAGTTCTGGGAACCGAGGTGATGCAAAACTATTTTTTGATATGTGTAATTGTTTGTGTCCGGAGTCATCGAGTCCTCGTTCTGCCGAGCTAATATCGGACTTTGGCGTACTGAGTACAGATTTGCGTCTTGTCAACAAGGGTTAAATAACAGTGACACACAGAACATTCAGATTTCAAGTACTATAGATTTTCAGTAACATGCAGCGCAGTGTTGCTCCTTTGTGTATTTGTAGCAATTGAACAGTTATCTATCCCCACGATTGTTGTATACAGTCACAGCATATTGGATAGGTAAGAAATATGTGTGTCCTTTCAGAGCTAAATGAAGTGTAGTGTTTACTTATTATATGTGTTGGTTCATTAACTGATCTCCGCATACAAACTCGTGTGCAAAAGAGGAACAAAACATGTATCTCAATTAAATACAAATCTGCCTGATGAACAAGGCTGCATTTAATCATGGAGTATTTAAGGAACTAATTAAAAAAATTATTTTAAAGGCCCTAGTCAACGCTTTACAAGTTTTCTCCCAGAGTAACATCTGTTGTGAGAACATGACACAACTTTCCGGGGCAGTTATGTCTGCTCAAAGCTGCTCACAAGAAGCGCCTTCAGCCTTCTGCTGAAGTTGCTAGCGAATTCATACCACCGGCTTAGCCAATAGCGTGCGTGATTGAATCAGGTCATGGGTGTGGACGCTGGAAGCTTTGCCGTTCAGAACACAGTTGCTTCTCTCTCATGTGATTCGGACCAGAGTAGAACAGACTTGTTTTCGGAGGCAGAGCCTCTTACTCTGGACTCCATGAACAGCCACTAACAGTTCTTAACATGAACCATCACTCCTCCTATCACTCGATTCTTTAGTCTGTTCGACCTCCTAGACTGGTCTACACCTGGTAACTTCCTACGCGAGACACATTCCGTTTATCCTATATCCCGGTTCACTGAACACATGTTCTGTATCACAAGCTGCGACGTTGTCGCGAATAAAACAGTGACCCGTGTATGCAACAAGTTTCCTTTACTTTACGTCTATGGTCCCAACCTTTTTGTTAACAGATTACCGGTTTCGGTCTATAATGACCATCATCAGATATGTTTCCTAAAAACAAAGCCGGCTGGAGTAGCCGAGCGGTTCTGGGCGCTTCAGTCTGGAACTGAACGACCGCTACGGTCGCAGGTTCGAATCCTGCCTCGGGCATGGATGTGTGTGATGTCCTTAGGTTAGTTAGGTTTAAGTAGTTCTAAGTCTAGGGACTGATAACCTCAGAAGTTAAGTCCAATAGTGCTCAGAGCCATAAAAACAAAGTCCTAATTTACTGCAGCCATAGTGGCAGCCACTATGGCTGCAGTACTCTGGGACTTTGTTTTTATGAAACAGATCTGATGATGATCATTATAGACCGAAATCGGTAATCTGTTCAAAAAATGGTTCAAATGCCGCTGAGCACTATGCGACATAAGTTCTGAGGTCATCAGTCGCCTAGAACGTAGAACTAATTAAACCTAACTTGCCTATGGATATCACACACAGCTGTGCCCGAGGCAGGATTCGAACCTGCGATCTTAGCGGTCGCTCGGCTCCAGACTGTAGCGCCTAGAACCGTTGTGACCATAGACATAAAGTAAAGGAAACTTAAATGTTCTGTAGTTTCCCAGATTACATGCTGTCATTTAACATCAGCCATGGAAGCCCACTCCCCGTCCTGACTACTTGATCACCTATGCACTTAACTTTTCATTAGTGGCGGACGATTTAAGTCTTAATTTACTATCTTCAGACGAGATGTTGATAGCCTTGATGACATATGTATGTGATGAGAAGACCTGTTGACATCTGGTGCCTCCCAGTATATACCACAGATCTGTCATCATCCACGGGAGTCTCCAGTAGTGTCACACTTCAGTCTGAAATGGTATGCTAAGTCTGATACCGGTCACCAGGAATGAAATAAAACATTCCCCACCAGGGCTAATTATAATACTGTGAACTTCTTAGCAGCTGGCGTCGCCACAATCTTGACTTGCTACCGAAGCTACTAAATTTATATCGTCAGCCGTTGTCGTTCTCTAGCTGCCGCACTCTGAAGATATTATATTGGTACTAGCCCGTGGCGAGCAAGCCTTTGTCCATGACACATGGAATGTTGGTCTGAACACACATTTTAGTAAAGAAAAAACTGCAGTACTTGGAAGAGTTGAAACTCCCTGGCAGATTAAAACTGTGTGCCGGACCGAGACTCGAACTCGGGACCTTTGCCTTTCGCGGGCAAGTGCTCTACCACTGAGCTACCCAAGCACGACTCACGCCCCGTCCTCACAGCTCTACTTCTGCCAGTACCTAGTCTCCTACCTTCCAAACTTTACAGAAGCTCTCCTGCGAACTTTGCAAAACTAACACTCCTGAAAGAAAAGATATTGTGGAGACAAGTGGTAGAGCACTTGCCCGCGAAAGGCAAAGTTCCCGAGTTAGAGTCTCGGTCCGGCACACAGTTTTAATCTGCCAGGAAGTTTCATATCAGCGCACACTCCGTTGCAGAGTGAAAATCTCATTCTGGAAACATCCCCCAGGCTGTGGCTAAGCCATGTCTCCACAATATCCTTTCTTTCGGGAGTGCTAGTTCTGCAAGGTTCGCAGGAGAGCTTCTGTAAAGTTTGAAAGGTAGGAGACTAGGTACTGGCAGAAGTAGAGCTGTGAGGACGGGGCGTGAGTCGTGCTTGGGTAGCTCAGCGGTAGAGCACCTGTCCGCGAAAGGCAAAGGTCCCGAGTTTGAGTCTCGGTCCAGCACAAGGTTTTAATCTGCCAGCAAGTTTCATATCAGCGCACACTCCGCTGCAGAGTGAAAATCTCATACTTGGAAGAGTTCTTTCTATCAGCAACCTGCTGCTGCTTTGCAAGTGATCGTTGGACCCAAAAAACGACTATTATGGTGAATGAGAAGAATCGAAAAATGTTTGGAGGGGTAGGAGGTCGAGGCGGTGGTGGTGAGGGGAGAGGAGAGTACCTAACTGTTGCGCCGGAGGGACGTCCGATGAAGAGAAGGCCGCTGGAGCAGCCCGGACGACAGCGTCGCCGCATCCATAATGCATGGACCGGCAAGTGTCTGGCAGCAGGCGAGGCGCAGGGGGCAAGCGGCTACCCGGAGCACTCAACCCACCAGTGGGGTTCCCAAATGTGCCCCAGTGCCGCGCTGCGTCGAACTCAGCCCTTCAGAACACGCCCTGTGTGTGTGGCCCTGTGTGTGGTAGAGGTTCTCTAAGTCTTCCTGTTAAGGACCATGGGTTTTAGGCTGAGGTGGCAAAAACCATGGGATAACGATATGAACACATCCAGATGGCGGTTATATCGCTTACACAAGGTATAAAGAGGCAGTACACTGGTGGAGCTAACATTTGTACCAGGTGATGCGTACAAAATGGTTTCCGGCTTGATTATGCCCACATGACGGGGTATTAACAGACTTTGAAAGCAGAACGGTAGCTGGATCTTCACGCATGGGAACATCCATTTCGAAAGTATCAGGGTCAACAGTGTCAAGACTGTACCGAAAATTTCAGGCATTACCACTCATTAAGGAGAAATTACTGGTCGAAGGCCTTCACTTAAAAGCAGAAAGCAGCGGCGTTTGCTTGGAGATGTCAGTGCTAACAGTCTAACAACTATGTGTGAAATAACGTCAGACGAGCTTATTCTTTAAGGAAGTGCGACAAAATTTGGCGTTAATGGTTTACGGCAGCAGAGTCATGCCTTTGCTAACAGCGCGACATCACCTGCAGCGCCTCTCCTTGGCTCGTGACCATATCGGTTAGACCCTAGACGACTGGATAATCGGGGCCTGGTCACACGACTGCCGATTGCAGTTGGTAACAGCTGATGGTAGGTTTCAAGTGTGGTGCAGACCCCATGAACACATAAACACATAAACACATAGACCCAAATTCTCAATAAGGCACTATACAAGCTGGTGGTGGTTTCGTAGTATTTTGGGCTGAGTTTACATAAAATAGAATGATTCCTTTGGTCCAACTGAACCGATCATTGATTGTAAGTCGTTATGTTCTGCAACTTGGAGACCATTTGTAGTCATTCATGGGCGTCGTATTGCCAAACAACGATGGCCCATTTGGATCTCCGGGCAGAGACTACTCAAGAGGATGTTATCAGGAGAAAGAAAACTGGCGTTCTACGGATCGGAGTGTGGAATGTTAGATCCATAATCGGGTAGGTAGGGTAAAAAATTTAAAAAGAGAAATGGATAGCTTAAAGTTAGATATAGTGGGTACTAGTAATGTTCGGTGGCAGGAGGAACAAGACTTTTCGTCAGGTGAATACAGGGTTATAAATACGAAATCAAATAAGGGTAATGCAGGAGTAGGTTTAATAATTAATAAAAAAATAGGAGTGCAGGTAAGCTACTACAAACAGCATAGTGAACGCATTATTGTGGCCAAGATAGACACGAAGCCCACGTCTACTACAGTAGTGCAAGTTTATATGCCAACTATCTCTGCAGATGACGAAGAAATTGATGGAAACTATGATGAGATAAAAGAAATTATTCAGGTAGTGAAGGGAGACGAAAATTTCATAGTCATGGGTGACTGGAATTCGATAGTAGGAAAAGGAAGAGAAGGAAACATAGTAGGTGAATATGGATTGGGGTTAAGGAATGAAAGAGGAAGCCGCCTGGTAGAATTTTGCACAGAGCATAATTTAATCGTAGCTAACACTTTGTTTAAAAATCATGAAAGAAGGTTGTATACATGGAAGAACTCTGGAGATACTAAAAGGTATCAGATACATTATATAATGGTAAGACCGAGATTTAGGAACCAGGTTTTAAATTGTAAGACTTTTCCAGGGGCAGATGGGGACTCTGACCACAATCTATTGGTTATGAACTGCAGACTAAAACTGATGAAACTGCAAAAAGGTGGGAATTTAAGGAGGTGGGACCTGAATAAACTGAAACAACCATAGGTTGTAGAGTGTTTCAGGGAGAGCATAAGGGAACAATTGACAGGAATAGGGGAAAGAAATACAGTAGAAGGAGAATGGGTAGCTTTGAGGGATGAAATAGTGAAGGTAGCAGATGATCAAGTAGGTAAGAAGACGAAGGCTAGTATAAATCTTGGGTAACAGAAGAGATAATGAATTTAATTGATGAAAGGAGAAAATATAAAAATGCAGTAGATGAAGTAGGCAAAAAGGAACACAAACGTCTCAAAAATGAGATCGACAGGAAGTGCAAAATGGCTAAGCAGGGATGGCTAGAGGACAAATGTAAGGATGTAGAAGCTTATCTCAATAGCGGTAAGATGGATACTGCCTACAGGAAAATTAGACCTTTGGAGAAAAGAGAACCACTTGTATGAATATCAAGATCTCCGATGGAAACCCAGTTCTAAGCAAAGAAGGGAAAGCAGAAAGGTGGAAGGAGTATATAGAGGGATCTATACAAGTGCGATGTACTTGAGGACTATATTAGGGAAATGGAAGAGGATGTAGATGAAAATGAAATGGGAGATATGATACTGCGTGAAGAATTTGACAGAGCACTGAAAGACCTTAGTCGAAACAAGGCCCCAGGAGTAGACAACATTCCATTAGAACTACTGACAGCCTTGGGAGAGCCAGTCCTGACAAAACTCTACCATCTGGTGAGCAAGATGTATGAGACAGGCAAAATTCCCTCAGACGTCAAGAAAAATATAATAATTCCAATTCCAAAGAAAGCTGGTGTTGACAGATGTGAAAATTACCGAGCTATCTAATAAGTCACAGCAGCAAATTACTAACGCAAATTCCTTATGTAAAAACTGGAAGAAGCCGACCTCGAGGAAGATCAGTTTGGATTCCGTAGAAATATTGGAACACGTGAGGCAATACTGAACCTACGAGTTACCTTAGAAGAAAGATTAAGGAAAGGCAAACCTACGTTTCTCGCATTTGTAGAGAGAAAGCTTCTGACAATGTTCACTGGAATACTCTCTTTAAAATTCTGAAGGTGGTAGGGCTAAGATACAGGGAGCGAAAGGCTACTTACAATTTGTACAGGAACCAGATGGCAGTTATAAGAGTCGAGGGAGATGAAAGGGAAGTAGTGGTTGGGAAGATAGTGAGACAGGGTTGTAGCCTCTCCCCGATACTATTTAATTTGTATATTGAGCAAGAAGTAAAGGAAACAAAAGGAAAGTTCGGAGTAGGTATTAAAATCCATGGAGAAGAAATAAAAAGTTTGAGGTTCGCCGATGACATTGTAATTCTGTCGTAGACAGCAGGGGACTTAGAAGAACAATTGAACGGAATGGACAGTGTCTTGAAAGGACGGTATTAGATGAACATCAACAAAAGCAAAACGAGGATAATGGAGTCTATTCGAATTAAGACAGGTGAAGCTGAGGGAATTAGATTAGGAAATGAGACACTTAAAGTAGTAAAGGAGTTTTGCTATTTGGGGAGTAAAATTACTGATGTTGGTCGAAGTAGAGAGGATATAAAATGTAGACTGGCAATGGCAAGGAAAGCGTTTCTGAAGAACAGGAATTTAACATCGAGTATAGATTTAAGCGTCAGGAAGTCGTTTCTGAAAGTATTTGTATGGAGTGTAGCCATGTATGGAAGTGAAACATGGACGATAAATAGCATGGACAAGAAGACAAGAAGAGAATAGAAGCTTTCAAAATGTGGTGCTACAGAAGAATGCTGAAGATTTGATGGGTAGGTCACATAACTAATGAGTAGGTATTGAATAGAATTGGGGGGAAGAGGAGTTTGTGGCACAGCTTGACTAGAAGAAGAGATCTGTTAGTAGGACATGTTCTGAGGCATCAAGGGATCACCAATTTAGTATTGGAGGGCAGCGTGGAGGGTAAAAATCGTTGAGGGAGACTAAGAGATTAATACACTAAGCAGATTCAGAAGGATGTAGGATGCAGTAGGTACTGGGAGATGAAGAAGCTCGCAGAGGATAGAGTAGTCTGGAGAGCTGCATCAAACCAGTCTCAGGACTGAAGACAACAGCAACAACAACAGTGGGAACACGGCTTAATATTTCTGCAGAGGACTTCCAACGACCTGTTCAGTCCATGCCACGTCGATTTGTTGCACTACGAGGGGCAGATGTAGGTCCGACACGATATTATGTCGCACTACATGGCTTTTGTCACATCACTGAATATATTCTCTAAACCCTGCTAGTAATTCATAGTATTGGTCCCAATAATCACAAGTGTTTTCCCTGAGGCCTGGAAACTGGGACAAATTAAGCCACTGCCGAAAAAGGACATCGCCACAGCACCCTCTGACTACGGCCCCATCTGCCTTCTTCCTGCACCATCAAAGGCCTTAGAATATATAGTCCATAACCAGCTCACCAGCTACCTAACTACTAACGACCTACTAGACGAATACCAATCAGGTTTCCGTAAACATCTAAGCACAACATCCGCACTGATAAAGGTGACAGATGACCTGAAACTTGCCACAGACAGACAAGAAGCGACTATCATTTGCTTCTTAGATTTCAGCAAAGCATTTGATACTGTCGACTTCGCCATCTTAGTAGCCAAACTTAGCAGTCTAAATTTTTCACCAAGTGCAGTGCAATGGTTTCGCTCATACATGACGTCTCGTCAGCAACGCGATCTGCCCGGGAATATAAAATCACAATGGCGGCAGGTATGTCAGGCGTTCCCCAAGGCTCAGTTTTAGGTCCTATACTCTTCTCTCTGTATGTCAATGATGTGTCATCGGTTCTGACCTATTGCAAGTATCATATGTATGCTGATGACCTTCATTTGTTTCTAAGTGCGAAACCAAGCAATCTTAAGAAAGCTACTGAAAATTTCAATACTGACCTCGATGCACTATCAAAATGGGCAAAGGACATAGGATTAAAACTAAACCCATCTAAAACCCAAGCGATACTTGGTCACTCTAAGCTCATTAGCCCAAAATATCGGGAATCCGTACCATCTCTTATCCTAAATGGAACAAATATTAACTTCTCTCCCTCAGCAAAGAGTTTGGGAGTAATAATAGATGAAAATCTAATGTGGACAGAGCACGTAACTGCAGTGTGCAAAAAATTATCAGCTTCCCTTCATGTCCTACAAAAATATAAAAAACTCTTTCCTTTCGATCTGAAAAAGAAATTAGTACAAACGCTTATACTCCCAATCATTGACTTCAGCGATATTATCCTACAAGGCCACTTTCAGGAAAATTAGCGACATCTGTAACTGGTCAAGAATGCCTGCGTCCGATATATCTGTGATATTCGACTTTTTGATCACATTTCACCAGCATATGAAAAATTGACCTGGCTATGTGCAGACAAACGCAGAGGCTTCCATACACTCTGTCTCATCTACTGCCTCATAAATATACACTTTCCCTCATATCTCTCCTCGTCCTTAACGCTTATGTCGGAACAACATGACAGAAACACACGTTCCCATCATAATAAAATACTCTCTGTTTCACTGCATCGCTCAGTCACCTTCTCCAAGCCCTTTACAGCAGCGGGAACCCGACTCTATAATAACCTCCCTCGTTATGTTAGAGAACTTAAAAACATGTGCGGCTTCAAAAAACAGTTAATGAAGTATTTTTTTAAGCAACAGTAATGCCTTCCTCTGTACGTGAATGCACTTCACCTCATTACTTCCCTCTTTCCCCCGCCTTAAATCTCTCTTCCCCAAAACTCGCTATACTAGTAAACCTCTACTTTACACACCAAGATATTAATGCACATCTGCACAAATCTTCATTACTATTGCCAATTTTTCTCATGTTTATCATTATTATTTGATTTTGTTTTTTTACTGTTATTATTATTGCTTTTATCATAATTTGTATGTATAGCACCTGTTGTAAAATACTGCCAGCATTTACTTTATTAGGTCTTAGTCATTACTGTCACTAGAGTAATCTAATTTTCTTATTTAAACTATTGTCATGATGTAACTCTGATGTGTGAAATCGTGCATGTGTGGAACACTGGTCCGATGTAATAGAGGGCCTGATCTGATCAGCTTAAATAAATAAATAAATAAAAATAAATAATATTCTAGGAAGGGTTTCATGAGTGTTCTGTAACAGTGTCCTATGCAGTCTTTTTACGTCGACTGCAGACGCTCCCCAAGCCCTGTGATGGGCCTCTGATCTTCAGAGTTCGCACTTATATTTTTAGGGAGCGTAGGGAATACACTGACATTAAAGACGTATCAGTCCATCACTTAGTGTACATTCTGCAGGTTTGTGGAAAACAACGTTTTTGTTGGGTTATGATTTAATGGTTAATGTCAATTTAAAACTAATATGGTATCATTTGTGACTTGACCCCTTCTGAAAATAAAACTTTGCTAGCAGGAATTTCTAATCGGAACCCCTGTCAATATATTCGGCATATACTATATAGAGACTGATAAAAGCATGGCACACGTCTACAATGAGGGTGAAGACAAGAAGAGTCCAAATGTAGTGAATTCATTTATACATGGTGCTAAAATATACCACAAGAGTACGATGAGCTTCGTTTATTCTCAGGCAGTTGTTCAGCTCAGAATGAGAAACGCTCAGCAGACTTCTGTTCTAGCTAATCGATACTGTGAATTTCATCGAAATTTAACATTACTTTCCAGTGAAAGAACACAGTTTTTAACCCTAGAATTGGGTTTTTTAGACATTATAAAAATAAAACTAAGTACACAGGAAACATTGTTAACTGTTCCTGATGTTACAGAGCTCATCTTTAGAAGTTCGTAACGCGATACATTTCTTGTTAGAGAGGATGCTGCTGTTGAAATATTAGACTTCAAGTCATGCTGACGAGAGTACTAAAGAAAGACAAGAATTTCTGAAGAAACTCAGGGTATTGGAAGATAAGGCAAGTTGATGTACTCTATTAGCACTTTTCCACATTTTAATTTTGATAATACAAGAAAAGCTTGTATTACAGCTTCTACAATAATGAATGCAATGACTGGTTCCACTTTTCTTCTGGGCCTCGAACATGGTACACTGGCTGTGCCATAAAACCCAACTTATCCATCTGGAAAGGTTCCAGTTAAGTCCAATACAATCTAGGACTTTAGAAAACTCCAAAGTTGTTTGGCTACGGAACACCTACATTTGTATGAAGATGTTTTGAATTGGCCTGCAAAGAATACAGCTAAGACGATGAGTGAATGGCCTGTCAAACACTGACAATTGTTGAAGACTCATGCATTAGTGTTGTGTAATAGCTGTACTGTGTGTGTTATATCATATTCTATTAAAACAATGTCAATGTGAATTGTGCGATTTCAATATTATTTAAATATATTCTTTTCAAAAGGCATCAATTTCCAGCTTATATTGATTAATTACATTACCAAAATATAGAATTAAATCTCTTGTCTGGCATTGCAAGTTATTACACAATTTGAACGTTTTTTTCTCAGTTTCTCACAAATGTGTATCAGTGGACTTAAGACCAATTAAAAATGAACGATTCAATTATGCCGTGGCCGACATGCACATCTGTACGCTCAGTTAATCACAGCAAAGGAATTTTCAAGCAACTGTTTGTAGTGGAGCCTGGCTCGGCCAATAGCAAGCGAGGACGTTGGTCTCAGGTGGGTGACGCCGTTTCACTCTGGAACCTCAATGTGTCCTACCATCCAGATTGTACGTCTTGTGACACATTGAACCAGATTAGGAATATTCAATGTAAATAAGATCGTATGGTTAATCATGTTTTATGTTTATTATCATGTCGTTCCTCTATACACTGTGTCCCAGGCAAATGGCCATTATTCGTGGATATTAATGGAAACATCATTCGTAGAAAAAAACGCCCAGTAAACATGGATTTAAAAAAAAATGGTTCAAATGGCTCTGAGCACTATGGGACTTAACATCTCAGGTCATCAGTCCCCTAGAACTTAGAACTACTTACACCTAACTAACCTAAGGACATCACACACATCTATGCCCGAGGCAGGATTCGAACCTGCGACCGTAGCGGTCGCGCGGTTCCAGACTGAAGCGCCTAGAACCGCTCGGCCACCAGCGGTCGGCGGATTTTAAAATGTGTGGCTTAAGAGCTGTGAACATTTCGTCGACACTCTGAAACAACTTTCTTCTACTGACAACCTCTGAAATTTCAATATTGTAGTAAGAGGTGGTATGGACCAAAACAAGGAAAAAAGTCCAAACATGGACTCTAAAATGCCTAACTTCATAAGTACATGCGCTTGGTCAGTAGAAAAGATATGTTTTGCAGTAACAAAGACAAGCAACTGCTCATAGCGTTTAAGGTATGCATGTTACAGCCCATGTTTACTGGACTTTTTTCTCGTTTTGTTCAATGCTAACACCTTGTAAGGTGTCAGGCAAATCCAAAACCTTCCATGAAAACCCTGACATGATAAGCAAATCCAGTAGTATGTTACATAGCTCCGAATAAATCGTGACATTAAATTAACCAAAGTAATACGAGTAACGAGTGAGCAAATGGAATACCACAGACTAACACAAGAATGCCTAAATGCATGTCATACCTTCCCACCGTGAGACAGACGCAGTTCCGAGGGGAGAAACGAGAACAGAAGCCGAGAGCAGATCCGTGTTAAGCTGGAAGGCCCTACGATAAGGGACGGACACCCACGTCGCCAGCTAACCGCTAGGATCACACCCCAGCCGCAAGTTTTAGCGTGAGACTTTTTCGCGTTTCTGTTACGTCAGGACCACCCCCCAGCCCATGTTAAAACATAGAGCCCTCCAGAAGAACGGTATAGATCTTACGATAACGCTAAAAGGACCACACCAGCTGCAAGTTTTAGCGTGAGCCTTTTCGCGTCTCTGTTAGGTTGAAAAATTTAAAAACATTGCCGCGCCACGAAAAGTATAACGTTTCTCAATGGATAGAGAGAATTTTTGTAGGCGGGTCTTCAGGTTAACATTGAGACCCTGATTGGTCAGATGAAAACACAGCCAGATAATTTTTTTAAACCAACTTCGGTAAATTGTAGTAAGGAGAAGTTAGGAGAGAGTTGCTTCCGAGACGGCGAAGTGAGCGGAGCTGTGCTGCCCGCCGCCCCCTGACGAACACCGACAAGGTAATAAACGCATGCGATGCCGCATTTTTGAGCGCATAAAGCTTCACTCAGAACTGCAGAAGTCTCATCTGTAACACCCCCTTTTTGAGTAATATTAGTGTTGATCGTCAATTAAAGCTCATGGTGTTCACATTTGCCACTTAAAGTAAAAATCTGAAACGCGATGATTTTTCTGTTATATAATTATTGAGAAGCCACATCAGCCACTGTAATTTACGACAAGTTAGATAAGTAATTAAAGATAATTGAGGGTCACTGTAGACCATTTTGATAGTTTTCTCTTTTGTGAAACTTAATTTAAACCTGGATTATAGATGTTATATGGCATAGGTTATCCTTCGATCCATTGTAGAACTTGGAAACCCATTCAGGGAATATTCGTTCACATTTTTGTTGAACGCAGTTGGTTTTTACCATCCTGTATTAAAACATTTCCTTTTATCAATAGTGCAACTTATAAACGATGTTTTGTGAGTAGAATAAAATTTCCAATGGTAAACTTAACTGCTTTTTCGACGTTATTTTACCAGCTAACTAAAAATAGGAAAGCGTTGAACCCCTTCCACTAAATTTAGTTAGTATTAAGATTCTTTTAAAGGGAGTGCAGTGGAGCTGACGCTGAAATCATTAAGTATTTGGTTATATCATAGCTAGCCTCACTGAACTCTTGTGAACTCTACATGTCATGTTTGGTCTGGCGTCTCCTTACCAGCAAGAGGTCCCAGGTTCAAACTAGTCAATTCCGTAAAAAACACGCTCAGAGCGTCGTTGCGCGGAAGTGGTAGGGAGACACGATATAGAACAGACAGACACCACGCAGAATGTTAGAACCTCTCGAAATATAGAAAGCGAAGAGCTTGCGCTAAAAAGAGCTTTTTTTTATGTATCGAATATGAAGTCGTTTTCATATCTGTTAAGCATGCATTTCACTTTTTGGCTTCTAAGGGTCGTTCCTCTCATATCCCTGAATACTGACAGCTTCTCTTTGGGCACACTCTACATTCAATAGTTTGGCGTGTGCAACATTTTCGGTATCTGAAACCCCCCTTATGGTGGGATGACCTTTGGTTCTGTGATGCTTAATATGCAGTTCAGTGTCAATTGTCCACAAAGTTGGTATAGATGACATAAAGCGGTACCTAGTACTTAGTAGAATCTAGGTATTTTTCAGCTATTAACAGTGCCATTGTCTTCACTTTTCTCCACCTTTTTTTAATCCTACGCGTCCTGACGTAGCGGTATATGAAGTCTAGGGTCCAGTGTATGGTTCCCTGGTCAAGATTTATGATCTCTTCCACACATAGATATCCTGCTAGCACTAGGGCATCCAGGAGACCCAAACTCTGCAGCAAAAGTGTCTGCTCGAGCGGCGGCTGTTTCAGCGCTTAAACTGGAGGCGGGAGTTCCACAGTCCCGCCCACCCGCATGGAACGCTGCCGAGGACTTAATTACCAAATTAGGTTACGGCAGCTGCGGGACGTGAAAATTACCACAGCGGCAGAGCGGGCCGGCCCCGTACGCTCTCACCAGTCTGGGCAACATTTTCACAAACTACTTGTTGCTAAGGTCTGGGTCGAGAAACGCATGCGGTGACGGAGAACCCGTGTGGAAACTGTAATTCCTGCTTCATGCTTCAGGGGTAGACTGCGGCTGTTAACTCTTCTTGAACGATGTCGTTTGAAATAACTGGATTTCTTCACAAATGTTGCCTAAACCTACCCTTAAAAACTACTTCCGTACTTTGTGGGAAGGTACACTGAAATATGAAAGTGTGATTACTGCGTTGCTTTGAGCTTGTGGTACAGGAATGAATAAAGTCGGAAGTACTAAATAAATTAATCAGTACAATAACTAGTCTGAAAGGCTGGAAACTTTTTCTTCCTCGACGATGATATGTCACAGACACGTCAGGGATATTTTAACATTTCAGCATGAGCTTGAAAATGGCTATAGGGCCGAAGTCGTGATTGTGCAAAGTAAACGAACGGTTTATAGTCTTATGGCCGAAATTTCTTTCGGAAGAAAGAAAAACCAGTCAATTTGGTTACGTGATATTACTAACAGTTCATTTTATCAAATTAGTGATCTTTTTTAAGTTTTAAGTGCTGTCAGAGACAGCGAAGGACTTGGGAGAGCAGCTGAACGGAATGGACAGTGTCTTGAAAGGAGGATATAAGATGAACATCAACAAAAGCAAAACTAGGATAATGGAATGTAGTCGAATTAAATAGGGTGATGCTGGCGGAATTAGATTAGAAAATGAGACACATAAAGTAGTAAAAAAGTCTTGCTATTTGGGGAGCAAAATGACTGATAATCGTCGAAGTAGAGAGGATATAAAACGTAGACTGGCAATGGCAAGGAAAGTGTTTCTGAAGAAGTGAAATTTGTTAACATCAAGTATAGATTTAAGTGTCAGGAAGTCGTTTCTGAAGCTATTTGTATGGAGTGTAGCCATGTATGGAAGTGAAACATGGACGATAAACAGTTTTGACAAGAAGAGAATACAAGCTTTCGAAATTAGGTGCTACAGAAGAATGCTGAACATTAGATGGGTAGATCACATAACTAATGAGGAGGTATTGAATAGAATTGGGGAGAAGAGGAGTTTGTGGCACAACTTGACTAGAAGAAGGGATCGCCTGGTACGACATGTTCTGAGGCATCAAGGGATTACTAATTTAGTATTGGAAGGCAGCGTGGAGGGTAAAAATCGTAGAGGAGACCAAGAATTGAATACGCTATGCAGATTCAGAAGGATGTTGGTTGCAGTAGGTACTGGGAGATGAAGAAGTTTTCACAGGATAGAGTAGCATGGAGAGCTGCATCAAACCAGTCTCAGGACTGAAGACCACAACAACAAATGCGATTGGTGAATCACATCAATACTCTCAATGATGAGAAACGACAGTAAAAATATCTTCTTGTTCACAGCTGTTATATAGCACTAATTCTCTTTTCTTCATATATATATATATATATATATATATATATATATATATATATATATATTGTCATCAGTCTACTGATTGGTTTGATGCGGCCTGCCACGAATTCCTTTCCTGTGCTAACCTCTTCATCTCAGAGTAGCTCTTGCAACCTACGTCCTCAATTATTTGCTTGACGTATTCCAATCTCTGTCTTCCTCTACAGTTTTTGCCCTCTACAGCTCCCTCTAGTACCATGGAAGTCATTCCCTCATGTCTTAGCAGATGTCCTATCATCCTGTCCCTTCTCCTTATCGGTGTTTTCCACATATTCCTTTCCTCTCCGATTCTGCGTAGAATCTCCTCATTCCTTACCTTATCAGTCCACCTAATTTTCAACATTCGTCTATAGCACCACATATTAAATGCTTCGATTCTCTTCTGTTCTGGTTTTCCCACAGTCCATGTTTCACTACCATACAATGCTGTACTCCAGACGTACATCCTCAGAAATTTCTTCCTCAAATTAAGGCCGGTATTTGATATTAGTAGACTTCTCTTGGCCAGAAATGCCTTTTTTGCCATAGCGAGTCTGCTTTTGATGTCCTCCTTGCTCCGTCCGTCATTGGTTATTTTACTGCCTAGGTAGCAGAATTCCATAACTTCATTGACTTCGTGACCATCAATCCTGATGTTAAGTTTCTCGCTGTTCTCATTTCTACCACTTCTCATTACCTTCGTCTTTCTCCGATTTACTCTCAAATCATACTGTGTACTCATCAGACTGTTCATTCCGTTCAGCAGATCATTTAATTCTTCTTCACTTTCACTCAGGATAGCAATGTCATCAGCGAATCGTATCATTGATATCCTTTTACCTTGTATTTTAATTCCACTCCTGAACCTTTCTTTTATTTCCATCATTGCTTCCTCGATGTACAGATAGAAGAGTAGGGGCGAAAGGCTACAGCCTTGTCTTACACCCTTCTTAATACGAGCACTTCGTTCTTGATCGTCCACTCTTATTATTCCCTCTTGGTTGTTGTACATATTGTATAGGACCCGTCTCTCCCTGTAGCTTACCCCAATTTTTTTCAGAATCTCGAACAGCTTGCACCATTTTATATTGTCGAACGCTTTTTCCAGGTCGACAAATCCTATGCAAGTGCCTTGATTTTTCTTTAGCCTTGCTTCCATTATTAGCCGTAACGTCAGAATTGCCTCTCTCGTCCCTTTACTTTTCCTAAAGCCAAACTGATCGTCACCTAGCGCTTTCTCATTTTTCTTTTCCATTCTTCTGTATATTATTCTTGTAAGCAGCTTGGATGCATGAGCTGTTAAGCTGATTGTGCGATAATTCTGGCACTTGTCAGCTCTTGCCGTCTTCGGAATTGTGTGGATGATGCTTTTCCGAAAGTCAGATGGTATGTCGCCAGACTCATATATTCTACACACCAACGTGAATAGTCGTTTTGTTGCCACTTCCCCCAATGATTTTAGAAATTCTGATGGAATGTTATCTATCCCTTCTGCCTTATTTGACCGTAAGTTCTCCAAAGCTCTTTCAAATTCCGATTCGAATACTGGGTCCCCTATCTCTTCTAAATCGACTCCTATTTCTGCTTCTATCACATCAGACAAATTTTCGCCTTCATAGAGGCTTTCAATGTATTCTTTCCACCTATCTGCTCTCTCCTCTGCATTTAACAGTGGAATTCCCGTTGCACTCTTAATATTACCACCGTTGCTTTTTAATGTCTTCAAAGGTTGTTTTGACTTTCCTGTATGCTGAGTCTGTCCTTCCGACAATCAAATCTTTTTCGATGTCTTCACATTTTTCCTGCAGCCATTTCGTCTTAGCTTCCCTGCACTTCCTATTTATTTCATTCCTCAGCGACTTGTACATCTGTATTCCTGATTTTCCCGGAACATGTTTGTACATCCTCCTTTCATCAATCAACTGAAGTATTTCTTTTGTTACCCATGGTTTGATCGCATCTACCTTCTTTGTACCTATGTTTTCCTTCCCAACTTCTGTGATGGCCATTTTTGGAGATGTCCATTCCTCTTCAACTGTACTGCCTACTGTGCTATTCCTTATCGCTGTATCTATAGCGTCAGAGAACTTCAAACGTATCTCGTCATTCCTTAGTACTTCCGTATCCCACTTTTTTGCGTATTGATTCTTGCTGACTAATGTCTTGAACTTCAGCCTACTCTTCATCACTACTATATTGTGATCTGAGTCTACATCTGCTCCTGGGTACTCCTTACAATTCAGTATCTGATTTCGGAATCTCTGTCTGACCATGATGTAATCTAATTGAAATCTTCCCGTATCTCCTGGCCTTTTCCAAGTATACCTCCTCCTCTTGTGATTCTTGAACAGGGTATTCGCTATTACTAGCTGAAACTTGTTACAGAACTCAATTAGTCTTTCTCCTCTTTCATTCCTTGTCCCAAGCCCATAATCTCCTGTAACCTTTTCTTCTACTCCTTCCCCTACAACTACATTCCAGTCGCCCATGACTATTAGATATTCGTCCCCCTTTACATACTGCATTACCCTTTCAATATATTCATACACTTTCTCTATCTGTTCATCTTCAGCTTGCGACGTCGGTATGTATACCTGAACTATCGTTGTCGGTGTTGGTCTGCTGTCGATTCTGTTCACAGTAACACACCCTTTGCCCTACCTTCCTACTCATAACGAATCCTACACCTGTTATACCATTTTCTGCTGCTGTTGATATTACCCGATACTCATCTGACCAGAAATCCTTGTCTTCCTTCCACTTCACTTCACTGCCCCTACTATATCTAGATTGAGCATTTGCATTTCCTTTTTCAGATTTTCTAGTTTCCCTACCACGTTCAAGCTTCTGACATTCCACGATCCGACTCGTAGAACGTTATCCTTTCGTTGATTATAATATTACATACACTCCTGGAAATGGAAAAAAGAACACATTGACACCGGTGTGTCAGACCCACCATACTTGCTCCGGACACTGCGAGAGGGCTGTACAAGCAATGATCACACGCACGGCACAGCGGACACACCAGGAACCGCGGTGTTGGCCGTCGAATGGCGCTAGCTGCGCAGCATTTGTGCACCGCCGCCGTCAGTGTCAGCCAGTTTGCCGTGGCATACGGAGCTCCATCGCAGTCTTTAACACTGGTAGCATGCCGCGACAGCGTGGACGTGAACCATATGTGCAGTTGACGGACTTTGAGCGAGGGCGTATAGTGGGCATGCGGGAGGCCGGGTGGACATACCGCCGAATTGCTCCACACGTGGGGCGTGAGGTCTCCACAGTACATCGATGTTGTCGCCAGTGGTCGGCGGAAGTTGCACGTGCCCGTGGACCTGGAACCGGACCGCAGCGATGCACGGATGCACGCCAAGACCGTAGGATCCTACGCAGTGCCGTAGGGGACCGCACCGCCACTTCCCAGCAAATTAGGGACACTGTTGCTCCTGGGGTATCGGCGAGGACCATTCGCAACCGTCTCCATGAAGCTGGGCCACGGTCCCGCACACCGTTAGGCCGTCTTCCGCTCACGTCCCAACATCGTGCAGCCCGCCTCCAGTGGTGTCGCGACAGGCGTGAATGGAGGGACGAATGGAGCCGTGTCGTCTTTAGCGATGAGAGACGCTTCTGCCTTGGTGCCAATGATGGTCGTATGCGTGTTTGGCGCCGTGCAGGTGAGCGCCACAATCAGGACTGCATACGACCGAGGCACACAGGGCCAACACCCGGCATCATGGTGTGGGGAGCGATCTCCTACACTGGCCGTACACCACTGGTGATCGTCTAGGGGACACTGAATAGCGCACGGTACATCCAAACCGTCATCGAACCCATCGTTCTACCATTCCTAGACCGGCAAGGGAACTTGCTGTTCCAACAGGACAATGCACGTCCGCATGTATCCCGTGCCACCCAACGTGCTCTAGAAGGTGTAAGTCAACTACCCTGGCCAGCAAGATCTCCGGATCTATCCCCCATTGAGCATGTTTATGACTGGATGAAGCGTCGTCTCACGCAGTCTGCACGTCCAGCACGAACGCTGTCCCAACTGAGGCGCCAGGTGGAAATGGCATGGCAAGCCGTTCCACAGGACTACATCCAGCATCTCTACGATCGTCTCCATGGGAGAATAGCAGCCTGCATTGCTGCGAAAGGTGGATATACACTGTACTAGTGCCGACATTGTGCATGCTCTGTTGCCTGTGTCTATGTGCCTGTGGTTCTGTCAGTGGAAAATGGAAATGAGCGTTTGGCGTCATCGGCCGGGAGGCCCCTCGCGGGGCAGGTCCGGCCGCCATATCGCAGGTCTTATTACATTCGGCGCCACATTGGGCGACCTGCACGCCGGATGGGGATGAAATGATGATGAACACAACACAACACCCAGTCCCTGAGCGGAGAAAATCTCCGACCCAGCCGGGAATCAAACCCGGGCCCAGAGGACGGCAATCCGTCACGCTGACCACTCAGCTACTGGGGCGGACGTTCTGTCAGTGTGATCATGTGATGTATCTGACCCCAGGAATGTGTCAATAAAGTTTCCCCTTCCTGGGACAATGAATTCACGGTGTTCTTATTTCAATTTCCAGGAGTGTAAATTAATTGTAAATAGCACCTGCATTGCCACAAACTGCTACCAGTGTACTGCATTTTAAAATTTTATACGTGGCTGCGCTTCAGCCACTGTATGACAAACCTGGAGACGATGGAAAAAAATAATCAGCTAATCGGTTGCAAAGAAAGGATTACTGGAGCCCTTGACCAAGGTTTGGACAATTTTAAAATTGTGTTCATCAGAAGGCATATTGGACCTAGTTGCATCAGATGATGATTAGGTCCAGTGAGTGTGTGAGATGTCCCAAACTCCGAGGAGCGTAGGGGTGACGCGGGAGACTCGCACCGCTGTACTAGGCAAGGTCCTAATGGACGTGGCTTGCTATTCCTTGTCTCCGAACGTAATGTGGATGATTGATGATGCAAAACACTTAGTCAGCTCGAGGCTGGAAAAATCCCTGACCCCGTCGGGAATCGAACCCGGGACCTCATGCGCGGGAAGCGATAACGCTACCGTTACACCACGAGCTGCGAACTATACATGCAGTGGACACAGCCAAATATCTCTTGTCATATTCGACATCCATCTCTAGAACGCAAATAACTAAAAGTTGTGACTTTTGCTGTTTTTCATATAGATTCTGTTGTAGACGAGATAGCATCACTGTGTTAGATTCTGTACAAGTAAACTGTGGTGTCACCACCAGACACCACACTTGCTAGGTGGTAGCTTAAATCGGCTGCGGTCCGTTTAGTACATGTCGGACCCGCGTGTCGCCACTGTGTGATCGCAGACCGAGCGCCACCACAAGGCAGGTCTCGAGATACGGGCTAGCACTCGCCCCAGTTGTACGACGACATTGCTAGCGACTACACTGACGAAGCCTTTCTCTCATTTGCCGAGAGACAGTTAGAATAGCCTTCAGCTGAGTCCATGGCTACGACCTAGCAAGGCGGCATTAGCCTTACATAGTTTGATAGTTATCGTATGAATTGTCTCATCAAGAACGTTGTAAACCAACAAGGATAAATAAAATTTAAGTATTCGAGGAGCTGCATACGTTTCTTATTAGAATTTACTACTTATCCTGTTCCAGAATTCACGCCCGTCTGCGTTAGATAGCGTGCATTTCGGCCTCCTCTATCTACAAGGTGTTGGCACATTTGCCAACACATCATAAACCATTAAAGATTACACTTGGCATTTGATCAGCACACCTGTAATATTATAATGCTGCAATTCTAAGTAACTAATTGTGATTATTAGTCTTCTTAAAATGGTTGTAAATGCTGACAGGAGGTGTTTGGCTTTATTCAGTGCACTTTAGTCCGCCTACGTAGAGCAGTGGTAGCGTTACTGCCTACCAGCAAAGGGGCCTGGGTTCGATTTCCGTGAGGGGACTGGGTGTTGTGTGTCTTTCAGCATCATTGACACGCGAATCGCCGAATTGGCGTCAGCTAAAAAGACTCACATTACGGCGGCCGAACTCCGTAGTGGATACCCTTGCCAATAAATGCAACACGATCATTTCATTTTATCAGGACCATTATACCTCCTCAACAAGGCAAATAGAACACTGTCAAAACCTATCTCAAGGGTTTCTGTAAACATTTGTTTGCAACTGGTTGGTTGATTTTTTTCAGCCCTTGCTTTGTAATGCACTTTTAATAAATAACTCTATCTTTCACACTTCAGTTTCTTTTTAGTATAGTAAATCGTGGTATTTTCTTTCGCGTAAGGCGTAGTGTCATCGAAATGTGGGAAATGTAACAAACTAGATTTGATACGCATTAAGTGTCAGCTGAATGGAGATTGAAGCGCAAAACTTGCGTTGAGACAAAATATCTGTAGCAGTCGAGCGACACAAGAGTGCCTTGTATTTTCAATACTGTAGTGCCTTTCATTAGTTATGAATGAAATTTTAAATTCTAGGGAGAAGGGAACAGCTAAGATGACACCGAACTACTGAAATAGTTTGTCATGATACATGTAAGTTTGTTTGTAAAAACTTCAAATGCGAAATATCGACCACTGTGACAATCAAGCGTCTATAAATCCTTTATCTGAAACTTTCTGTAATTATAATTCCATCAGGTATTTATTTATAATGAAAGACAAACTACTATGGTACCGGAAAGTCGAGAGTGGAATATAACAGTAAAGGAAAAGGTAATCACTCATATCTCAAAATATAATTAGGAACTTAGGGCATTAGGCTACACACACACACACACACACACACACACACACACACACACACTGCTACATAGCCTGAGTGCACATCGTCCTGGCTCTGCAGCTTATGTCAGATGGATTGAGGCATACAACTCGACATCTCTCCTCTGCCGTGGTCCATATAGAGCACTGCAAGCACGTGGCCTATTCGCGTGGCTCTTACGCGCCTGCTATGTACAAACCAGAGCACGAATACGATTCGCGAACGTTGGCGGAAATAGCTGAAGAATACCGAAGCTAATGATAGCCGCGTGAGCGCGTGTACTCCCGTCCACGTGGCTGGCGCAGCTGCGTGAGGGCTTGTCCGCAGCCACGCGGATTTCACGCGCCTGCACTCACTTCCACACAGACCGCAAATTTGTAGTGTGCGCATGCGCGATCCGCTTCGCTTAGCACCAGACTTGGGGGAAATTTATGTGAGTGAAATACAGATATATCAAATACAGATACAAATTACCGAGCGAAATGGTGCAGTGGTTAGCGCACTGGACGCACATTCAGCAGGACGACGGTTCAAACCCGTGCCCGGCGATCCTGATTTAGGTTTTCCGTGGTTTTCCTAATTAGCTTCAGGAAACTACTGGGATTGATCCCTTGAAAGGGCATGACTGACTTCCTTCCCTGCCATTCCCTAATCCGCTAGGACTGATGACTTCGCTGTTTGGTACCCTCCCACAAATCAATCAATCATATACAACATTATTTTCATCATGACAGCGACGTCAGCAACCATTACGAAACTGTCTCGAATGAAAAACGCCCACAGTTATACTAAATTATGTTTGTTTTAAACCTTGACTTTGATTTCTGCTATAATAATATAGCCTGCTTCAGAAGTCATACACACTAATAAATGAAGAATGTCCTAGCCCAGCGGCTGAGTCAAGACCAATAAAATAACTTCATCAGCACGGTCGTTAAATTTGACGCCGTGCGCCCAGTATAACAGAGGTAGTGGCAGAGCACATACGGTGACATATGTAATTTTACTTATGATCGAAAAAAGGCTTATGTCTGATGAAGTTATTTTATTGGTCTTGACGCAGCCGCTGGGCTAAGAAATGGCTCTGAGCACCATGGGACTTAACATCTGAGGTCATCACACACGTTTATGCACGAGGCAGGATTCGAACCTGCGACCGTAGCAGTCTTGCGGTTCCGGACTAAAGCGCCTAGAACCACTCGGCCAGCGGCCGGTCACTGGGCTAAGACATTTTTCATTTATTAGTGTGTATAACTTCTGAAGAAGGCTACATTATTATAGCAGAAACCTAGGTCAAGGTTTAAAATAACCATAATTCAGTGCAACTGCGGGCTGTTTTTCATTCGAGACAACCAGATATAAATTAATATTCATTAATAACAAATATTATTAGAAACGTTATTCACTTACACGATATAAACAATTATTCGTCACCTTTGAATAAGAAGTGTGAAGAAGAATAGTAAATTTGAAATCCAGTGCCATTTATTGCTCCAATTTTTTGTCATTTATAAATGAATTCACTTTTTGTATTTTAATTAGTTTTCAAAGCAACTCTTTTTTTAAAGTCTCGTTAGTAACTTTATTTGATTTATGGAGATTTGCCATTGTGATGCTAATGAACATTCTTTTTACCCATGAAATACGCTCCTGAACTCATCTTTAATTATGGCTACTATACATGACTTTCTGCTCACAGCCTTCTTCGGCAAAAATTGAGAAATGATCAATTCTGCTGCAGTTTTTGGCAAATAATATGTTGTGATTCCACTTTAATTTCACTTCTCAAATCGTATTCCAAATAAAATCTTCTTTTTACGTCGTAATGTCGTTCGAAATTCATGTCCCGATTTCTTTGTCATTTATTTGGCTATTGAATGTCTGAAGTTTGCTATAAGCCTTCCTTGTTTATGGAAAGCAACATAGATGAACTACTTATTTTTCAGTCGGGGGTAAGACTTTGCTACAATAATTGCTGTAGGAAGACGGAAAACGGTTTCAAATTGTCCCTTGTCACTTTCACGAGAGAAAATTCGCAAGTGTGCCGGAACATTACGAACTCTTTATACACTCGAAACCAGTGTCTCCTCCGAAATTTTTTAAACTCAAAGCTCCACGTAATTGCATAGATGTATGTCGTATCGAAAATTTATTCCATATTCTAACGTAAAGCTCACTCAAATTAATCCCTAATGTCTTTGGATGACTTCAGGCGCCCAGCAGTATTTTTCCATAAACGTTTTAGGAGTCTTTAGATTAATAGTCTGGTGGTGTTAATAGTCAGAAACGACTAAGTTCTTGCTTGGTTCATTTTGTAGCACTAAAAACACGAACGAATTGCGTAATTCTGTGAAGGAGGGCGCATAATCGAGTGTGTCATAAATCTAAGAAAGGTGCTGCATTCTCATCGTTGGCTCCTTACGTATAGTTCTTGAGAATTTTAGTGGTGGGAGGGGCCACGTATTGGCAGGTGAACGGGACCGAGTCGGTAGTGTAACGGCTGTAACGCACGAGGCAGACTGACTGCGGCAGTCAATAAAATCACGACGTGCTCTGCAGTCCGAGACAGCCAGCTGACTCAGCGCTGCCAATTGTGAGCAGGCTGTCTCGTGGAGAACTTGTGTAAGGTGCCTTAAGTCTGTATGCACTCATTGTCGAAGCAAACAGACCTTGCTTGCATCCCAAAACAAATTTTACGATGACTTCAGACAGCCTGTAGAGAACCTGGGGAATTCGTAGATCTGGAAGGACGTACAATATATCCTCAAATTTGTAGCCACTTCTTTGTGGCACATAATTTTGTAGACAACAGGATGCATTTATTATGGCAACTGAAAATTCTTCCCGAACATCCACTGAGCGATAAAAAATTCTCCATACTCAATTTGTCACGGTTCCAGAAGTGCACTGTATAAATTGCCCAGTCCGAGACATTTGGTAACTGACGGCTACTTCATTGTTTGTTTAACTCCTCCATCCGTAAAGACGCATTAAAGTTTCAAATATACCAAACGCCTCGCCTCCAACAATGACGCACGGCTACACAACTGTTTGATATGGAGGATTTTTCCGTCTCTGACAATGACACACAGCATCCCTACTCCAATGGTTTGATATGATGCTTTTCTCCGATATTCGTAAATTTCTGTTACCGAATTTTCCATGCAGAATTTATTGCTGAAAATAGATGTGTCACTATATGTTTCGTTTGCTAGATAAGTCAGTACACGTTCCGTATACTCCAAGACCTATGTAAGCAAACTTACAATCAGCAGCGCATAAAGCAAGAAAAAAGATGGAAAAAATAATTTTTATAATTATAACTTTTTTGTTACGACAAAAAAGGCGTAACATATTCCAAGTCTATCTCGCTCTGCTAATCGGTCACGCCTGACCGTCAGCTGGCTGAATACATTCACTGCTCAGCACTTGTACCATTATCTCCTTTCAGTGTAATAGTTGTGATGTCAGATTAACTTAGTTAGTTTGTGTGAGTCGGTGCCGATTGCTACGTGTGGTTTGAAATACGCGTGCAGGCGTCGGTCGCAATCTACAGCTATGATAATGTAACAATAATGATGTAACGCAGTAGTCTAAATATTGAATATTGTTTTTGGAACGCCACGTATATTTTGAGCGCGAGTAAATGCGTTATAAATATCCGTAGCGTGACATAATCTCAATACCCAGGCATAAAGTTACACTACTGGCCATTAAAATTGCTACACCAAGAAGAAATGCAGATGATAAACGGGTATTCATTGGACAAATATATTATACTAGAACTGACATGTGATTGCATTTTCAAGCAATTTGGGTGCATAGATCTTGATACGCCTGGGCATTGAGTCAAAAGGAGCTTGAATGGCGTGACAGGTACAGCTGCCCATGCATCTTCAACACGATACCACAGTTCATCAAAAGTAGTGACTGGCGTATTGTGACGAGCCAGTTGCTCGGCCACCATTGACCAGACGTTTTCAGTTGGTGAGAGATCTGGAGAATGTTCCGGCCAGGGTAGCAGTCGAACATTTCCTATATCCAGAAAGGCCCGTATAGGACCTGCAGCATGCGGTCGTGCGTTATCCTGCTGAAATGTAGGGTTTCGCAATGATCGAATGAAGGGTAGAGCCACGGGTCGTAACACATCTGAAATGTAACGTCCACTGTTCAAAGTGCCGTCAATGCGAACAAGAGGAGACCGAGACGTGTAACTAATGGCACCCCATACCATCACGCTGGGTGATACGCCAGTATGACGATGACGAATACACGCTTCCAATGTGCGTTCATCGCGATGTCGCCAAATACGGATGCGACCATCACGATGTTGTAAACAGCACGTCATCTTCGTGGTGTAGCAATTTTCATGGCCAGTAGTGTATTTATCACTAATGGAAATGTGCTCTCTTTCAACAAATGCCAACGTAACATAACCTGCAACTAACCCAACGATAATGTAGAGATGAAATGATTTCTTTTCCCAGCAAATTATTTTAGTTGTACACAGAAAGAAAGACTGGTACAAACACCCGCGTATTATTGAAATAATTTGCAAAAGAATTTCTTTAACATTATCTCTGTTGAGTTAACTTTTAATCTTTTGAATTAACTGAAAAATTTTAAACCAGAGGTTTAAATCTCTGAATAAGTTTTGTAATCAAAAATATTAACCAAATTTAATATTAAAAACTGACTGTAAAAATTCATGACAGCGCTAAGAATTACTTTCGTTTTGCGAGTGAAACTTGCAAACTCTAAAATATTTTTAGCACACATAATGGCGGACTCAGCGCCGCCGAAACAGTCGAAGCTAGAAGTGTAATCGACAGCAACATTATTATCTTTAAATAAATTCCATGTGGAGGAGAAGTATTTTTTAAACGAAACATAAGATACCTTTAGTTAACAATATATTGTGAGGTTAAAGCTCATATAGAAGGCGAGATATGCATACATCGACCCAGAGGCGAGAGGAAACAAGCAGGTAAAGAAAGGAGAATAAACCGGGGCGAGCAACATTGCTCTTGTGTATCAAAAACGTTTTGCATCACCCCGTTTCCCAGAACTCCTGAAGACAGATGTTGTGGATATTGTATCACAGACACAGTCCCTTTGACTGTTCAGAGATGTCACTAAATCTGCCCAAAGATGTAAACAACCATGCATGAGCAGCGCCTATTAGACGGAGGGCATCCGCCAGCCGATCAGTTCCAGTCATTCCACCAGGAAGGAGGTACACGACTCGTGTTGTCTGTAGCTGAACCATGCCTAGAAGGTCAATACCGCAATTCGATCGCGTCCGCATTGCTACTTTATGCCAAAAAGGGCTCTCAACAAGGGAAGTGTCCAGTAGTCTCGGAGTGAACCAAAGCAATCTTGTTCGGACATGAAGGGGAGACAGAGAGACAGGAACTGTCCATGACATGTCTCGCTCACCCCGCCCAAGGTCTACTATTGCAGTGGATGACCGCTAACTACGGATTATGGCTCGGAGGAATCCTGACAGCAACGCCACCATGTTGAATAATGCTTTTCGTGCAACCACAGCACGTCGTGTAACGACTCAAACTATGCACAGTAGGCTGCATGATGCGCAAATTCACTCCAGACTTCCATGACGAGCTCTATCTTTGCACCGCGGTACAGATGGCCCCAACGACATGTCGAATGGACCGCTCAGGATTATCATCACGTTCTTTTCACCGATGAGTGTCGCGTATGACACCTACCAGACAATCAAAAAAATGGTTCAAATGGCTCTGAGCACTATGGGACTTAACATCTATGGTCATCAGTCCCCTAGAACTTAGAACTACTTAAACCTAACTAACCTAAGGACATCATACAACACCCAGCCATCACGAGGCAGAGAAAATCCCTGACCCCGCCGGGAATCGAACCCGGGAACCCGGGGTGGGAAGCGAGAACGCTACCGCACTACCACGAGATGCGGGCACCAGACAATCGTCGGAGACGTGTTTGGAGGCAACCAGCGAGGCTGATCGCCTTAACACATTGTACAGCGAGTGTAGCAAGGTGGAGGTTCCTTGCTGTTTTGGGGTGGCATTATGTGGGGCCGTCGTACGCTGCTGGTGGTCAAGGACGGTGCCGTAACGGCACCGATAGTGCAATAATGTATGCGGCGAGGCATTAGTATTAATGGACGACAATTCGCGCCCCCACCGTGCACCTCTTGTGAGTGTCTTCCTCTAAGATAACACTGTTCCATATTATCCTCGTCTCTGAAACTTGGTTGAAACCAAACATTTCTTCCGACGCTATCCGAATCACTGGTTACTCTCTCCTAAGGGCAGATCGTGAAACACGACGCGGGGGTGGTGTGGGTGCCTATCTTCGCTCTGATCTGAGACCTACTATACTATGCACATCGGATGCAAAGGGCGAAGGAGAAGCAGAGTTCTTGTTTTTCGAAATAAATACAACAAATCAGAAACAGCTAATTGGAGTAATCTATAAACCTCCAAACGTCGGTGCTATGTCCTCCTTTCAGTCTGCCCTGTCCTCGCTCGTGACGATGTATGAACACATAATCATTATGGGCGACACAAACATCGACTTACAGTTAAAATCTCCCTCTGCAGAAAAACTAAGGAGACTGTTCCACTCCAATGATATGAGTTTAATGCCGCTGGACCCAACTCATCACACGCCACACAGCCATACACTCATAGATATAATAGCAACAAAGCGACCAGATAAAAAAATTCGCGCCAATCAGACATCCGCTCCGGGACTCTCTGCTCATGACGTGATATTCTTAAATTACCCAGTGCATACTACCAAAGAAAAATCTCACCTGGTAACCTACAGAAACCTAAAAAATGTTAATCATGACGCTCTTCAAAAGCATTGCTCAGACATCCCTTGGCATGATATAAGCAATGAACCGACTTTAGACGGAAAAATTCGGGACTTATGTCGCAAAATTATTGCAATGTATGATAAACATGCTCCTCAACGCACTGTCAAGGTAAAGAGAGCTCCCGCTCCGTGGCTCACCACTGCATTATGCCAGTTAATGAATAAACGTGATGCTGCACATAGGGCCTTCAAACGTAACCCAACTCCCGAGGCGTACGAAGCTTATAGGAAACTCCGGAATAGAACCAAGCAAAGTGTGAGGAATGCCAAAATCAGACATGCCCGCTCTGTCGTATGTGGCATATCAAAACCTGCTGCACTGTGGAAAAAGCTGCGCAGTTTCGGTATAGGGAAGCGAAGAGCTGACGCTGTTTATCAAGCGTTTGCAGAAGAATTAAACGATTTCTTCTCAACAGCTGCAAACTGCCACGCAGCGACAAATTACCAGCCCCAATCTCTCGAGAGACAAGTTTTTCCTAAAACATGTCACTACCGGCACAGTACACAAGGCAGTTATGAGAATCTCTTCCGAGGCAGTAGGAAATGATGGAGTGAGCATTGGCATGATTAAGAACGTCGTAGACACTATTACTCCAGTTATCACAGACATCTTCAACCTGTCTCTTGTCAGTAGTACATATCCCACTGAGTGGAAGGAAAGTTTAATTCAGCCTATACCCAAGACTGACAACCCTAAGTCGCCTGGTGACTACAGGCCGATCAGCATACTACCTGCAATATCTAAAGCCCTAGAATACATCGTCCATGAACAGCTGACGGATTACCTCAAAACTCATAACATCCACGACAAATATCAGTCGGGCTTTCGAAAGCACCATAGTACAGCAACTGCATTAATCAAAGTAACTGATGACATTAAACATGCTATGGACAGACGTGAAGCTACCATCCTAACACTGCTTGACTTTAGCAAGGCTTTTGTTACAGTTGACTTTGATATATTACTGATTAAAATGAAGCAGCTGAATTTCTCAAACAGCGCAATACAATGGTTCGACAGCTACCTCAAAAACAGAAGTCAACAAGTCATTTGTGGGTCGGAAAAGTCATCATGGAAAAACGTGCGCTCTGGAGTTCCCCAAGGCTCCGTCCTTGGTCCGTTACTCTTCTCACTGTACATTAATGATATTTCTTCAGTGATTCACTCCTGCAACTACCATCTATATGCCGACGACATCCAACTGTACATAAGTGCAAGCCCCACGAACATTGCTGACGCAGTAGCGAGTAGGAACGCAGATCTTTGCTCTGTTTCTCGATGGGCACAGAACCTAGGTCTGAAACTAAACCCCAAGAAATCCCAGGTCATACTTATATTTCATCCAAAGTTATCCAGTCGGTACTTTCGCAAAACAGTCCCTCAAATACTCCTCAATGGTACCCAACTACCATACCAAAAAACAGTAAAAGACCTTGGAATAATCTTGGATGAACACCTAAACTGGGAAGAACAAACAGTCACAGCTTGCTGGAAATCGCTCTCCTCCCTACATGCAATTCAAAAATTTAGAAAAATATTTCCAACCCATGTTAAACAAAAATTAGTCCAAACACTAGTCTTGCCTAATCTTTACTACTGTGATGTAGTTAAACACGGCACAAATAGTGAAAATTCGAGATGCCTCGAGCTAGTGATGAATGCTTGCGTTAGATACGTATGCAATATACGGTTGTATGATCATATTAGTCCTTCATACTCCCAGCTAGTTTGGATACGCCCACATAAGGCACGCGATCTCCACACAATGTGCTTACTTCATCGATTTCTTAGCCACTGGTGCCCCCAATACTTATCTTCTCACATTAAATACCTAACATCATTCCACAACCGCAATACCAGATCGGATACGTCTAGCATCTTTACATAACACAAAATCTTTCTCCGTGTCATTCTCCATCTCAGCCATAAGACTATGGAACGAGCTCCCCTGTGATCTGCGTCTTATCCAGAACCACTCAACATTCAAGAGGGAACTCAAGACTTACATATTAGGGACGGTATAGCCACCATTGATGTGCCCCTCTCATCTCTTTCTTTCTCCTCTCCATCATAGCTTCGAATTTTACCACTCTATTTCTCTTCCTCTAACCTATCTACCTCTTCTATATCTCTTTCACACCATTCTATCGTCTTACGACTCTGCTTGATGAGAATAACTCACAAGCTGCAAGAATATAACGAGAAAATTCCCAACTAGCAATAGGACTGACATTCGTAAAAGAAAAATATGTTTACTTTCATATACATAGTGACTACTAGTATTATTATTATTATTATTATTCTTAATTGTTATAATTATTTTTTGATTGCTATAATTATCATTGTACTACGTTTATAATCTCTATTTTTTTCTTTAACATAAATACTGTATAACATGTTATATGTCCTTAATGTTCTGTAGAAACTGAAATTTGTTGAATCTGAGTATGCCTGGTTAGGTGTAAGAGAGGGCCTGAAGGCCCTAATCTTGCCAGGTAAAATAAATGCATAAATAAATAAATAAGAAGTGGCCAGCATGTTCTCCAGACATGAACCCTATAGTACATGCATGGAATAGATTGAAAAGGGCTGTTTATGGGCGAAGTGATTCACCAACCACAGTGAGAGATCCACACCGAATCACCGCTGAGGAGTGGAACAATCTGGAACAACAGTGCCTCGATGAACTTGGGATTGGATGCCGTGACGAATACAGGTCTGCACCAATGCAAGAGGACGTGCTACTGGGTATTAGAGGTACCGGTGTGTACAACAATCTTGACCACTACCTCTGAAGGTCTCGTTGTATGATAGTACAATGTGCCACGTGTGCTTTTCATGAGCAATAAAAAGGGCGGAAATTATGTTTATGTTGATCTCTGTTCTAATTTTCTGTACCGGTTCCGGAAGTCTCGGAACCGAGGAAATGCAAAACTTCTTTTGATATGTGTGTATTGAACTTGAAGTTCCATGCTTTCTTGGAAATTATTGAAATATTATATTCTTTATCTCTCCAAATAATGGAAAACATTTACAGTATTTGTCACAAAATATTATCGAACTCGACAAAATGACTCATAATTACTTTCTAGGTTTACATTACATTCTTATCAGTTGAATAAATCGCGTCATAGAATGGAATCCTCAGCCAGTAGGTACATAGCCTGGAACTTAAAACACTTAGCCACAAAGGCACATTTCCAGAAAAATGTTTAAGATGTTCGTAATTTTCTCCGTCGTCCTCAGTTGCTTCAAAATCCCTGGAGGTATGTTCTCTCTTTGCAATTAAATGAAAGGTAGTTTGCTTTTTTGCCATAAGCGCTTAGCATTATTTAATTTGCGGATGAATGATCTGCTTGTTCGAAGATACCGATCTCATTTATCACTATACCTTTCACTTCTTTTCTCTTTCTGTACATATAGTGAGTCCCAGTAGTTCATTTTGTCGACTTACGAAAACCTACATTGGAGGTGGACTGGTTATTTTTTTGTTAATTACAAAAATAGTTTTATCTTGAGACTGTGGCCGGCGGGTGGAGTTATTGTCATATAAAATTTAGAATGTAATGTAGAAAATATGCATTTCCCGGCCGATGGACCATATGTGGGGCGGTGGGTGGAGTAATTGTTATATAAAATGTTCCTATTATTTATTTAATGCTGTTGTTTGCCGTTCTCAACACTGGCTCTCTAACTACAATATTGGCAACCAGAAAGTGATTAGCAAAACGTGAAGCCTGTAATTAGAATTCCTAGTGCCCACTTCATCTGAGAAATACACTTACAGCTACAGCTTATAGCTGTGAGGAATTAGGATATTGTCTGGGATTCATAATCAAAAACGATTCTCTCTAAAATGTTCACTATATTCTGAAAGTCACAGACCAAAAAAGAATCCACACAATCCAACTACCAGAGCAGTTCAGAGTCTAATGCACTGATGTAACTATAACTGTTCAAATTAAAGGTTTAAGTGAATGCTCGCCATAATTTGATGATAATGTTCATCAAACGCCACACTAAATAATGGTAGAATGTCTGTACTGCGGCGGCACGTGAAAATACGACATATGCAAATTGAAGATAGATCATTAAAGTCATCCCAGAATTAACACTTCACTCGAAAACGATTTCATGGTTACACGTATCCCGATTAACTTATTACGGCATCCGAGGCTGTTTATAGCAATGATACCGATGCGACGCGACTCCCGGCACAGATGGTGCGCTAACAGCGTCTGGAGAGAACTGGGGCCTTTTTTCCTCGTGCAGCGTTCTTATACATAAAGCCGCAGTGCGGACGGCTAAGGGAATGCCTGATCAAATCGGCTCTCCCGACTAGACGCTGGGCTAGTAATGCATCACTTTAAGTTATCGAATAAATCATTGCTTCCTTTGCTGATGGCCGATGGAGCTCTCAATTTAAATGTGCAATCAGCACACAGGTAAGTAATCATAATAAAAGTCTGAAGTGGCTAAGTCAAATATTTTGGGCAAGAGAATTAATTTAATTACACCACACGCAGTAGACGAGCTCTGAACTTGCCCTTTGGAGATACGCTGTCGCTATAGTTTTATAGTTATTCAGTTGAAACTTCTCATATCTTTATCATTATAGCGGATCTCCCTTCTACTTAAATTTAAACATCCTACCCTTATTTATTCGCCTACTTAATCTATCTTGCTTCCTTAATTTTTAAGACAAAAACCAGAAAATCATGAATTTCAACTAAAATTTTAATTTGTGAGATCCAGAATACTGTTTTTACTAAATTATTATGAAAAAGGAATCTAAATAGACATTTTTAAGTTTCTAGCTCTTTTCTGTTGCGCCAATGATTTGTACAGAAAAAAATCCAAATTTCGAAAATGGTAAAGTTATTGAACTGATATTCAACACATATTGATTTAGTATTACTCCTGAAATGCTTGAAACGTTTCAGGTTATTTACTTGATTTTTAAAGTATTGCGCAACATTTATGACGTCAGAGCTGATTACAGCAGACTGGCTGGCACACAATGGAAAGACTGATGTGAATTTTATACAGCGTGAGTAGGCTGCTTCCGTACAAGACGTCGGTTTTATATAGCTGATGGAATAGAATGACCATGAGAGTAGTTGTCTTTTAATGTTTATTTCTGCGACAATGATTTGATATCAGCTGGTCTTCCTAATGTACCGTTATATCCAAATAATTTTTGCATGTTAAGCTACATTCAGATCCTATGATGGCACCTTTAGTGTGTTGAAAAAAAAAGTGGTTCAAATGGCTCTGAGCACTATGCGACTTAACTACTGAGGTCATCAGTCCCCTAGAACTTAGAACTACTTAAACCTAACTAACCTAAGGACATCACACACATCCATGCCCGAGGCAGGATTCGAACCTGCGACCGTAGCGGTCACGCAGTTCCAAACTGACGCGCTTAGAACCGCACGGCCACACCGGCCAGCTTAGTGTGTTGAAACCGGCCATCTAGTAAATAGTGGTTAAGCGGTCTTTGCTTTTGAATTATTTATGCAACAGAGTTATCGCCCCACAACACACTATGTGTTCACTGCAAAATTACAAAGATGGCTGTTACCGTCTGTTGTCACACTCCTCATGTACATGTTTTCAATTATTTGTTTAAAATATGTCTAAATCGCAGATCAAACATAGCAGTTGACTGGAAACGAACGTTATTTCATCAGCTATTGTTTCATGGAAACTAAGTTTCATAACTGAAACAATGACCTCCAGTAATATTCAGTATTTTGTGATCACACAAATTTTCGTTATACTGTGGTAACGTTTGGTGAATCTCTGATATACAGCACAATCCTTCTCCATCAAAAACGTAGGAAGTCGACAGATAAAAAGAAACTCTGATTCTGAACGCATTCGAACATTGCAGGACCAATTAGTGCTGTTATGTTGCATCGAAGCTTTATAGAGCTTTTTCTTTTCTGTTGTCCCTCACACCGTGAATGAGGCCCCTGTCACACCGACTGAGTGAATTGCCGGCTGCACGATTCCGCATGCACATGGATAAAGTGATTTAGAAGAATGCTATTCACACGGATTCGCCCTGTGAATGCATTGCTCTAGGTTCCATTATGTAACGCTAAGTAAATGTCACGTGATGTCCATTTGTAATAGAATAAAAATTCTAGTTTCTGGACATTGTTATAAGCGTCAAACTGACGTGGCAGATTCGAATCGTGCAATACTGGCGTGAATTACGTACAAGCAAGGAAGATGTACTGCACAAGAAACTGGTTTCAAGAGGTTCTCCCCTACCTTAAACTGTTACATTAAATGGTTATTAGTGGGTGAATGGTTCTTTGGAAAGTGATTTGCAAACAGAAACTGGGGTAAGTCAATATGGAATTCTACTGTCTACTGTCTACTGAAAAATTTCGTGTACCACAAAATCTTGCTGGGTCGTCACCCAATTTATTTTAGATTGGCAAAATTTAATATAGGAACTGAATTAATCACTGCATTGCCAGCCAATTTATTTTAGATTGGCAAAATTTAATATAGGAACTGAATTAATCACTGCATTGCCAGGAATTACTAACATGTTAATATTAATAAAAGGATTCATGTGGATATATGGAATGAGCATATGGGAGCAATTTAAGAACAAACGTTAAATCAAATAATTCAGAGCAAACAGGAGCGTAAGCGTTATAAAGATGTGTAAGATACTCAGAGAAAACAGTACAAATATAAGACCAACCTTTTCCGCTTCACACGCCATGTGGGTTTTATTCAAAATAATCTTTCTAAAGGGGAAGGATTTGTCTGAGAAAGTCATCACAGTTTAACATGGTTTATTAAAATAAAAGATCGTTTCGGCTACTCACAGCGTAATTCTAAACTATGATTTGTCGTTGCCCGTTATGCAACTCATTTATATTGTGGTGATAAATGAAATATTATTTGCGCGTGGCGAAAAGTTCCGACACACACACTAGATTCACACACACACACAGGAATGGAGGTAACAAGAATTTGGCCCGTCACAATAAGTCAAAGGCTTAGAGATTCATCCCTATTGCTATGATTGAATTGTTGTAAATACGAATACTATCGAACACTTTTCGACAAAGAAATTAATCAGCATCACCTTGCACATGAAACTAAGCTACGCTGGCATGTAACACCAGTAAATGCCGCTGAATATCCATGAACAAAGCAAAATGACAAAGATTCGTGAAAAATTTCAAGAACACAGATGAAAACCGTATAGACACAAATAGCAATAAAATATCATGCAGAATGGAGAATATTCAAGATGTTACTGAAATTGCACACGGTGACATCGCCACTACGTGGTATGCAAAAAAGAAACACATTCTTAAATTTGAAACGAAATGAAAACTAGAAGAAATAAAACACACAAACACGAGGAAAGTTCACACATACATACCAGTTAACAGAGAAGTCAGACAACTGCATTTTAAAACTGTGCTGGAGTAACAAACTTCCTACACCATCTATCCTGCTTACACGAAGCAATGACTGGAAAACTTACTACATATAGGAAAATGTGACCACACTTTGAAAAATATAAGAATTCGACTACCGAACTTGAAAATGAACTTCCGATTAAATGTGTACACGTTAGAATAGCACCAAAATGCATTGTTCAAATGGCTCTAAGCACTATGGGACAACATCTGAGTCATCTGTACCCTAGACTTAGAACTACTTAAACCTAACTAACCTAAGGACATCACACACATCGATGTCCGAGGTAGGATTCGAACCTGAACCGTAGCAGGCGTGCGGTTCGGGACTGAAGCGCCTAGAACTGCTCGGCCACAGCAGCCGGCCATCACACATTAACACACTCACTAGCTCTGAAGAGTACCATATTCACTCACCAATGGTCCAGTCTCGACTACTGAGAGCACGCTCTCCCTGCAACGAACTTCCCCCAGGTAACCGGAAGAGACCGGAGGGGCCCTTTCGGCCACCAACTTAACTACTAGCGAATGACTATCGAAAGGGTACAAATCTGTTTGCCTTGATTGACAAAGTTACGTTGGCTACACTGCTGCTACCACAGCAGACAGCCTGATGCTGTACTGCTATCATGTAAAAGAGAAATTCAACATGCACACTCACTCACTCATTCATACGGAGAATAAAGAGAAAAAAGAAATTTGGAAGCACAAAATGTAGGTAATATACATGGGATTAGGTGGTTACTGGAAAAATTGATACTTTAATGTAATTCTATGCCACTGCCTCGGGACACACGCGAAGTACGAAACTAAATTACAAACGATTGAGCGTGACTACGCGAAATACAAGTTAAATAATATGAAACGATATTGCGTCATCCTTCCTCTACCGATTCGATTTAAATAAGTACAGCTTGATACCGGAATACATGAGGTTGACATAGATTTAAAACTTTTACTTGAATTCCACATGGCTCATCTACTCTTAAATAGGCAGCTAGGCCACAATAATCTACTGCAACTTTCCATAGGCTCTGTTTATTGTTCCTTTCTTCAATATTTAAATTTCGAGTGGGTATAAGTCTATGTAAATTAATCCTAACGAAAACAGTGTAAGAATAGACTTGTATGTAAGAGATACTGCTTATGTCCAAAGATAAGCGTATTACGTTATTTTTATTTAAGTCAAAGTTTTTATATTAACTCTGTATTGTTTTAACTACTGCTATTTGTATGGTGATTGTCGGTTACTCCCAAATGAAGTAATAATAATAATAATAATAATAAGAGGGGGTGAGTGGAGCACAATGAAACCCAGAGGAGGCGGTGAAGGAGGGGAGGACTGGGGGAGGGGGTAGCGTGGAAGAATTGGGAAGGGTTCGGAGAGGAATGTGAGCAGATGGCTGTTAAAGACAGGTAGCAAGTGTAGAGGATAGGATTGTGGTGCCAGTGAGCACAGCATGGTACAGATAAAGGACAACCTTTGTATGATGAGGTGGAGGAGAGAAGTGGGAGCGGTAGGGAGGAGATAGAACACAGGAGTTTCTATGGACAAAATAGTGCAAATTCAGAATATTACAGTAGCGAATTCTGTTGAAAAGTACAAAAAATTCAACAGGTAGTGTAGGTGCAAAGAGGACCCTGTGAAAAAAGAACCTGCAACTGGTGGACTAAAAAAGGAAGTACAACAACATTTTGGAAATGTATAGGGAGTTCAGGGAAGATAAAGCGAAATAGCTGCAGGAAGAAAGTGAAGACATCGGAAAAGAAATGGTCAGTGGAAGGCCAGATTCAGCATACAGAAAAGAAGAAATAGCTTTCGATGGAATTGAAAGCAAGGGTGTCAGCATAAGAATTGCAGATTAATTTCCAATGTTAAGCACAATGAGAGAGTGAATAGGTGGAAAGAGTAGCCCGAGGGCTCCTACGAGGGAGGGAAGGTGTCTGATGATGTGATACAAGAAGGAACGTTTTCGGTTTGTAAGACTAGTGGATGCTGTATTGGAGTATAGATAAAGTCTTGGAACCCCTGCAATCAAACAACGGAAAAGTGTTGTATAATATTCCTTAGAACTCTATAAACCTCTTGAGTGAAGAGGCCAACAAACGCTTTTATAAGTTAGTGTGCATAATTATTCGGTCTAGAGACATACCATTAGACTTTTAGACGGATTTCGCACACATAATGTAGAAGCTTTCTATGTGTCACTGCGACGAGAGTGATGGACTCTTGATGCGAAATGAGGCTCACAGCATTGATGAAACCTAAGACAGTGTCTTTTCCGGGGCATCAGGAACTTGAGAATTCTCTAGAGCAACTTCCTTCCTCCTCGAAGGGGAACGAACGAGTGTCGCACGTAAAGCCTGGAGTATATCCGCGAATCACATTTTCGTGTGACTGTCTCGGTTCCCTGTGCTTTGCAGCCGGTCTGGCTGTCATTACTCTCGGATTTCATTTGTATAGTTTCCTAAAATGAGGAACTGTGTCCATGTTCTCAAGATCTCAGACCATCCATTACGTAAATCAGTAAAACGCAACCTGTATATATGACCGGAAAGGATAGTGGAATGGAAACGAGATTATGAGATGAACAACAGCAAAGTGAAACAAGGGTATCTGAATGCAGTAAAATTAAATTAGGCAATGCTCATTGAAATAGTTTATGGAATGGGACATTGAAGATAGTAGATGACTTTTGGTATTTTGCCAGATAAACTACTGGTCATGGCCGAAAATGATATGATACGTAAAATAAAGACTAACTACAGCATCAGATCCATTTCTGAACAAGAGGTATTTGTTAGCCTGGATTTTAAATTTAAGTGCTAGGAAGTCACTTCTGAAGGTAGCCTTGTACGAAAGTGAAACGTGGACAGTAGGCAGTTTAGACAAGATGAGAATAGAAGGTTTTGAAATATGGGGCTACAGAAGACTTCCGAACATTGCGTGGGTAGGTAGAATAACTAATGAGGGGATACTGAATAAGACAGGGGAAAAGAGAAAGTTGTGGCACATTTTCACTAAGAGAAGGTATCGGTTGATAGGACACACCTCGAGGCATCAAAGTATCGTCATTTTGGTAATGGAGGGAATTGTAAGGCATAAAAATTGTAGAGGGAGACGAAGACTCAAATGGACGTAGGACGGAGTAGTTACTTGGGGACGAAGATGTTTGCACGGGATAGAGCAGCGTGGAGAGATGCATCAGACCATTTTTCAAACTGAAGATCATATCAACGACGACTGTATCATTATCATCCTCATCAACAACAACAACAACAACAACAACAACACAAATTGAATCACAGGGCCTCAAAAACCAATTCTGAGCTTCTCTAAAAATGTAGATCATGTATCACTAATTACAAAATTCATTTTAAGTTTCCGTGATGATTTTATGACCAGTTATATGTCCGTACTTCGTTATTTACGACTGTTTAAATATGAGGCTCACTTGATGTATCCAAGGATGAGCAGTGTGTACTGTTACGTCACCTGCAGGGCCGTCATAATGCAGAATTCGATTTAAAGAAAGGCAATAGTAATTAAGAGTTGTTAGTAATAATAACAAGATAAAGAAATAACAACAAAAAGAATAAAAGGGCAATAATCACTAACTCGGATTAAGTAATTTATCTCTGAATATTAACGTCTGGTGTACAGAGTGAAATGGTTCATATTCATGGAGGAAACAGTTGAATAAGGAACAGAAAGTAGCTGAGACGAGATTCCACGAAATCGTGACATATTCTTGTAAAAGAGTAAAGAACAACGTACAAAAATTATTAAAAAAATATGGATGAACACACAAATATACGGGAAACCCGAAACACGAGGAACAGTTATTGATTAATGTCCTAAGTTAAGTAGAACAGCTAACTTGGTACGGTAGAGTGAAATAGAGGAGAGAATTTTCAGACGTGCGTATAGTATGGGCGTAATCGTAGACTATAAACTGTGATTTATTTCATTTTTCGTCATCCTTACTTTATACTGCGGCCTCTTAACACTTGTTTTACATTGCACTTAACGTGCGTTGGAGTCGTACCAAAAAGCTGCACATCTGTGACTGTTCGTAGCTCGGACACACCCACACTTACACATCGTATCTCCTCTTTGACGATTCTATTATGTCGCATTTTCATCATCATTGTGATCGTGTCTATTACGTATGCGTAAGTGCCGTTTATATAATTTTTATTGTTAACGTGCAGTATAGTACTCCTTTGGCAATAACTTACAATTCTGGAACAAAAAACGAATACATATTGCCATTTGCCTTTGGAGGACGTTTCTGTAAGACAAGAGAGCTGGAAATAACCAGGAAGCCATAAAAACTGGTACTTGGCCTGGCTTAAATCGCGAAACGCAATCAGCCAAAGAGCCCACAGATAATCAAAGCTCCGGTATTGTCTTTTTGTTCATCTGGCTGATGGACGCATGGGCGCCCTCTGAACGGTTTCCGCTTTTGTGACCTTTGCACCACAAACTATGATATTGCTTCTGCGTTAGGTAAAACGTCCCGCATTCAGCAGGACATTGTAAAACCTCCCCTCTCTTTTGAATTTTATACATGTTACTGTTAGATCAGCGATCCGACTTTTCAAAGTGACAGTTCATAACAGATCACGTCCGACACGGAAATAAGCCGTCTATCCATTGTTCGTGTCTGCAATTAATGACCGTCGGCTTGGTAATCAGACAAGATAAGGATCTGCTAGGAATGGCAGCAGAAATGTCAACACGACGTTTATAGCTATGTTTACTGTTCCCCAACAATGAACGTTCTGAACTAAGCCTTCCGTACCTACGCTTTCGTAATCCACACTGATTGTTTGTCAGTCCAGAGAAATCACCGTTTAATTTATCTTGGTTCTTTCATCTTCGTTACTACGAACCTTTCTTCAGTAACCTAAGGTTACAATATGCATTAACACTCTCATTTTACGAAAGGTCTTATACCAGTCTATTGGCTGTTCTCCTTCATATATGCCGTGTATACTTGACGGCTACAAATCCAACAGAGGGACTGCATTTAAATTTTTATCGGCATTAGTTGTGAATAGAGATACAATTTATTTATTGATTAATACAACCTGAATTATTGTGAGACAAGAAACGTCCGGCAAGGTCGTAGCGACGATTTTGACAGGAAAAGGGGGGGGGGTGTCCGATATGTCATACAGGATCTAAAATGGCTCACGGTTTTAATTATATTTTGAAAACGCATTTATTTATTAATTTTATGCACTTCATTTGATTTTGGAGAAACTTTATATAAAAGTAACCCGTCCATAAATTTAGGAGGAAAAGCTTCTCTTAAAGTATAGCGTATAAAAAGACATATACAGATGCGTAATTACACATTTCTTTCGTAAAATAAAGAACAACTGACTTCAAACACAATTGTGATTTTGTTTCAGTGTACGATGCATATCGAGCCCTGGGGATTCATCTTCAAGTGCTTTAACACTCTACATCAGTTTTTTCCTTGTGTCAGATTGAGATTAATTCTGGCTGGTCCTAGTAATATTATAGTGGTATATTAAAAAGAGACAATCTGTGAATGTAATTCATAAAACTAAGAGAAAACTAGAACTTATTGTTTCCAGTAGTGGATACATGGCTTTGAGGCACAGTACGAATACACATGTTAATGTGCATGCATACACTTACGTATATGTCTATATGTTTATATACATGACAGAGTTGGTTCATTCGTGATTCGAGGGGGAGGGGACCAAAAAGTGAGGTCATCGGCTCTATCGGATAAGGAAGGATGGAGTAGGAAGTAGGCCGTGTCCTTTCAAAGGAATCATCCCGGCATTTGCCTGGAGCGATTTAGGGAAATCACGGAAAACCTAAATCAGGATGGCCGGACACAGGTTTGAACCGTGGTCCTCCCGAATGTTTATGTGCACACACACACACACACACACACACACACACACACACACACATATATATATATATATATATATATTTATATTTATATTTATATTTATATTTATATTTATATTCCCAATGTGCGAAAACTGTGAAAAGCACCTGAATATGAGTCACTAGGGCTCGAAATGCATCGTGCATTGAAATAAAATAACGATTTTGACTGAAAGCGGTTGTACTTTATTGTAGTGGAGAAATATAGCCACAGATGAAACGCTGACAACTATGGATAAAATCAAGTGAAACATTTCTTTCTTTGGCAAGATAATAAGTTCATTCTGTTGTCAAACGAATAAAGATTCCGATGTACTGCATTGCATCATTGCTAACAAAACACAGCTTCTTATATAGGGTCCACTACATCAGACCAGAAAAATCTTAATGTTGGGTGGAATAACATAAAGTTAAACTGGTTCCAATCTTTTCTGATAAGATATATCTTTCTCCATTAATCTTCTATTTAAATTTACGACTTATCTGAAATCAACTCAGAATTTCTTCAGAACGTCGAAGCATCCCGATGTCCTTAAATTCTGTCTCAAATTTTATTAAAGTATCTTTCATTTCTTTACAATTCTTCAATTTTTTTAACTGATGAGGAACTTTTTTAAAATTGCTATTTCAGCAGTCAGTTAAAGCAACCAAAGCAGGAAATCGGAATACATAGATACTATGAGTTATAGTTTTGGAATCTCAACGTTGACTCGCAAAACACTCCTCTACATTGCCGTTTATACGATGTTTATATACAAATACATTAGAGTGTTGTGAGAATCGGAGTCACAGTTCGAAGAGTATTACAAACAAGACATTTCACAATAGAACAACGTCCTTGTAGTAAAACTTGCAGACATGATATCGCGCCGTTGCACACGCAAACATCTTTATGCAGAGAAACATATTACAAAATGATTATCGTTTGCCACCTTCCAATGTAAATGTGGCTTTTAATGTCAGGAGTCGCCTAAGAGATGTTCGGCTCGCATTCGATGCAGCTTTTTTCATTTAAGCAGACAGGCTGCATTTTTAACAGATTTGCGATGTGGTAGGAAGGAAAGGAATTCGGAAGGAATTGATTGTGGCCCATAGTAGCGGACTAACCCCGGCATTTGGCCGATTTGAAAATGGGAAAGCACAATAAACCATTTCACTGTTGCAGCGGATAGATTCCAATAACTTCGACTCCCAAACCCAGGGAATGATAGTACGCCAAAGCGCAGAGCTACACCAATCGGTGGAGAATATGACAAAAGTGGTTGTTTTACATTGTTTTCAAAGAAAATGAAATGCATCGAAACAAAAGGTGGAACTGTTATATTGCATATTTTTTCCTTTTATTGTACTTCTTTCGGCATTTGATAGTGCAGAATGCATACATCTTAAGATTTAATTGTACAGGGAGGAAGAAGCTTCAGTTATTGTAATACTAAAAGAGGGGAAATAGGTTTCAGTTATTTTAGGATTACAAGAGCGTAAATAGTTTCCTGTTGCAGCTGCATACGAATTCCACAATGGTGACTAATTTCGATAAAGTCCGTTCATTTTCGAACCACTACGTGCGCCTTTGTGATGTGATTGTAAGATAATTCCAATGTAATGTATCAAACTTGTGTTTGCTCTTACAGCATAATTTCGAACTGTCTCTCCGTGGTACAACTGACTTCCATAGACTAGTTGAAAATACCAATGTTTCTGTTTCATTCTTTGGCGTCTTTCTCGTCAAAGGTGAGCCAAAAAGATTACAACATTGAAAAAGTGCCACTGATGATCTCTTTACAACAGTCGTTTGTCAGTTCATCGATGTTGCAGTTAAAATGTAATCAAAATGGTCGTTTTAAAGCGAATATGAAGTATGTAACCTACAGTTCACGTTGGTTCACAAAATCGATTTTTGTTTCTCCTTGTCCGTAGAATGCTGATCTCGCAACTGTTCGTTCGATTAATGAAACGCAGCTCCAGTTGTTAAACCGAAAAATATTAGGTCCACGACCGGTTTCGGCTTTCACATACAGACTATTTCCAAGTGGGCCAAAAACTGCCGCTGAAATGCGTTGTTTCACACATATACAAATATTCAATACAACGGTAGATCACACATAGGGTTTATATATATGATGTGTACGCACAGAAATAACATCTAACTTACATTGTGCTGTGGGTATGCAACGTGAAATTAAAAAATAAATTAAAAATGAGGGGGATTTAAAAAGTTACGTGCCTCTTGGGGCTTACAATAATTATAAAAACTGTGCAGCCCGTTACACTAAAAATACTGTCATGTTTCAGCTATAAGAAGAGTTGTGTTATGACTTGTTTAGAATTCAAAAATAAAAAGGTACATTTCTTTAGATTTAGTAAAAGTGTAAAATAGTTTCAGTGGACAGGGCATCCGAATCGAGTGTAAAATTACATTCGCTGCGACCAAAAGTGAAAACATAAGAAAACAGAGGGCTGTAGCGTTAGCATGGACGTATCGTTGATTGCTTACAAAAGCATGTTTACAGGTGTCTAGACAAAGCTACGAAACTGCGGCGTATTGTTAAAGGAAGTTACCAATAACGGGGCGGCAGATGTCCTAGGTACTGGTATTTCTGTGTGTGCAGCGTCATTTCGTTGGATTTTTGTCTCAGGTAGATGTAAATTTCTCTTTCTTCGTATATGTCCATAAAGAGTCGTAATTGTAGAAAGCACTAAGAAGTTGTTTTAGGTACTGTGCACTGCTTAATTCAATCGCATTTTAAAAATCCCTCTCATTTTGCAGCTAGCCATACAATCAAAACAGGTAATTTTATATATTCCACTGTTTTGGTATAAGTCTTCATGTCGCGAGTTAAGAAGTAACAGTGTTGGTTGAGCTCTATAGCAAGTGGTCACTGTACTTTTTAAAGAGATTACTGAGTCTGTATGAGGCCTGTCCATAGCAGGAAAACCGCAGAAACTGTTTTTTGTGTAGTACCTCGTTTTGAGTCAATCGATTTGTTTTAGATTTCGCGAAATTATAAATTTCATCAACATCACGATGTGAGAGACGTTATTCACCGCAATAATTCGCAACGAGCTAATACCTTTTATATTGATATGTAATGTAGTCGTTGTTTAAGCAGTCTGTTTACTGCAAAACGAAAGAAGAGCATTTTAAACTGAGCAGCATGGCATGATGTAGCGGAAATAATGGCTTCGGAAGATAGAGATTTATAATGTATATATATATCAAAAACATCTGCGTTGACACATTTTCTCGTCAGTGGAAGTTAGTTTACACTCATCAGAGACGCATTTCACACTTTTAATAAATGTAAAACAAATTCTGTCAGCCTTTTATTGGTAAAGCATACTAATTGAAACTTCGAACATATCAGATTACAACAATTCTTAAAAATGAAAAATATTGATTTTTAATGTGCTGAGCTGTATAGTTTTCATAATCATGGTACGCCGCGCGGGGTAGCCGCGTAGTCCAGGGCGTCTTGTCATGGTCCGCGCGGCTGCCCCCATCGGAGGTTCGAGTCCACCCTCGGGCATGGGTGTGTGTGTCGTCCTTAGAGTAAGTTAGTTTAAGTAGTGTGTAAGCTTAGGGACCGATGACCTTAGCAGTTTGGTCCCATAAGACCTTACCACAAACTACTACTAATCATAGTACGCCCATTTTTCTCGCGACTTCATTTGGCACATAACTTTTTGAAGTCAAATGACGTCTACTTTTTCCCCTTATTTGACTTTGCTTCTCTACAGAACAACATCATACGTATGTTGGCAAAAATACTTGTTCAAAATCGGTGGTAGCCAGAAAACATCTTCCGAGATTGTCCTAAACGCTTTCTCCGAAAATTATTTCGAGCCGTTAGTCCACGAACCCACGCGAATTGTAAATGGTTGCGAAAACACACTTGATCTCTTAGCCACAAACAATCCAGAGCTAATAGAGAGCATCATGACTGATACAGGGATTAGTGATCACAAGGTCGTTGTAGCTAGGCTCAATACAGTTTCTTCCAAATCCACCAGAAAATAAAACGCAAAATAATTTTATTTAAAAAAAAAAGCGGATATAGTGTCACTAGAAGCCTTCCAAAGAGACAATCTCCATTCCTTCCGACCTGACTATTCAAATGTAGACGAGATGTGGCTCAAATTAAAAGATATAGTAGCAACAGCAATTGAGAGATTCATACCTCATAAGTTGGTAAGAGATGGAACTGATCCCCCATGATACACAACACAGGTCCGAACGCTGTTGCAGAGGCAACGGAAAAAGCATGCGAAGTTCAGAAGAACGCGAAATCCCGAAGATTGGCTAAAATTTACAGACGCGCGAAATTTGGCACGGAATTAAATGCGAGATGCCTTTAATAGGTTGCACAACGAATCATTGTCTCGAGATTTTGTAGAAAATCCGAATAAATTCTGATCGTATGTAAAGTACACAAGCGGCAAGACGCAGTCAATACCTTCGCTGCGCAATGCCAATGGTATTGTTACCGACGACTGTGCCGCTAAAGCGGAGTTATTGAACGCAGTTTTCCGAAATTCCTTCACCAGGGAAGACGAATGGAATATTCCAGAATTTGAAACACGAACAGCTGCTAGCATGAGTTTCTTAGAAATAGATACTATAGGGGTTGCGAAGCAACTCAAATCGCTTGATACGGGCAAGTCTTCAGGTCCAGATTATATACCGATTAGGTTCCTTTCAGATTACGCTGATACAATAGCTCCCTACTTAGCAATCATATACAACCGCTCGCTCACCGATAGATCTGTACCTACAGATTGGAAAACTGCGCAGGTCGCACCAGTGCTTAAGAAGGGTAGTAGGAGTAATCCATCGAACTACAGACCTATATCATTGACGTCGGTCTGCAGTAAGGTTTTGGAGCATATACTGTATTCAAACATTATGAATCACCTCGAAGGGAACGATCTATTGATACGCAATCAGCATGATTTCAGAAAACATCGTCCTTGTGCAACGCAGCTAGCTCTTTATTCGCACGAAGTAATGGCCGCTAACGATAGGGGATCTCAAGTTGATTCCGTATTTCTAGATTTCCGGAAAGCTTTTGACACCGTTCCTCACAAGCGACTTCTAATCAAGCTGCGGGCCTATGGGGTATCGTCTCAGTTGTGCGACTGGATTCGTGATCTCCTGTCAGGAAGGTCGCAGTTCGTAGTAATAGACGGCAAATCATCGAGTAAAACTGAAGTGATATCAGGTGTTCACCAGGGAAGCATCCCGGGACCTCTACTGTTCCTGATCTATATAAATGACCTGGGTGACAATCTGAGCAGTTCTCTTAGGTTGTTCGCAGATCATGCTGTAATTTACCCTCTAGTAAGGTCATCCGAAGACCAGTATCAGTTGTAAAGCGATTTAGAAAAAATTGCAGGAAAAGATGGCAGGTGGCAGTTGACGCTAAATAACGAAAAGTGTGAGGTGATCCACATGAGTTCCAAAGGAAATCGTATGGAATTCGATTACTCGATAAATAGTAAAATTCTAAAGGCTGTCAATTCAACTAAGTACCTGGGTGTTAAAATTACGAACAACTTCAGTTGGAAAGATCACATAGATATCTTTGTGGGGAAGGTGAGCCAAAGTTTGCGTTTCATTGGCAGGTCACTTAGAAGATGCAACAAGTCCAGTAAAGAGACAGCTTACACTACACTCGTTCGTCCTCTGTTAGAGTATTGCTTGGCCGAGCGGTTCTAGGCGCTACAATCTGGAGCCGAGCGACCGCTACGGTCGCACGTTCGAATCCTGCCTCGGTCATGGATGTGTGTGATGTCCTTAGGCTAGTTCAGTTTAATTAGTTCTAAGTTCTAGGTGACTGATGACCTCAGAAGTTAAGTCGAATAGTGCTCAGAGCCATTTGAACCATTTTTATAGAATATTGCTGCGCGGTGTGGGATCCTTACCAGGTGGGATTGACGGAGGACATCGAAAGGTTGCAAAAAAGTGCAGCTCGTTTTGTATTATCACGTAAGAGGGGAGAGTGTGTGGCAGATATGATACGCGAGTTGGGATGGAAGTCATTAAAGCAAAGACGTTTTTCGTCGCGACGAGATCTATTTACGAAATTTCAGTCACCAACTTTCTCTTTCAAATGCAAAAATATTTTGTTGAGCCCAACATACATAGGTAGGAGTGATCATCAAAATAAAATAAGAGAAATCAGAGCTCGAACAGAAAGGTTTAGGTGTTCGTTTTTCCCCCGCGCTGTTCGGGAGTGGAATGGTAGAGAGATAGTATGATTGTGGTTCGATGAATCCTCTGCCAAGCACTTAAATGTGAATTGCAGAGTAATGATATAGATGTATATACTGTACATAAACTGTACACATATAAGCTTTGTTTTCCATCTACTGTTACGTGAAATATACACTGATGGAAAAATAAACCGCAGCACCCAAAGATAATTGATGTAGGGCAATGAAATTTAGGGAATATATTTTGTATAGTTGATCCATTTATGTGGCTAACGCTGCAAGATCACATGTTAATGTAAGCGTGAAATAAGCCATTGAGAACGTGAAATGCTAGTGCATTAATAACCTGTGCAACAGCCAGAATATTGGATGCAAGCATGCAAACGTGCCTACATTGTGTCGTAGAGGTGGCGAATGGCAGTTTGTTGCCTGGAGTTCCATACCAGTACAAGGACGGTTAATGCTGATTGTGGATGACGCTGGAGTTGTCGTCGGATCATGTCACATATGTACTCCACTGGAGACAGATATGTTGATCGAGCAGGCCAAGGCAACACCTCGCCACACTGCAGAGCATGTTGGCATGCAATAGCGGTTTGTGGTTGAGCATCACACAGTTGCGAAACACTCCCTGGAATGGTTTCCATTAATGGCAGCACACCAGGTCGAATCACCAGCCTGACGTACAAATTTTCACTCAGGGTGCGCGTGATAACCAGACGAGCGCTCCTGCTGTATACGAAACTGCACCCAGAATTCCAGGTGTAGGTCCATTGTGTGCAATACACAGATATATTGGTTGCAGTCCTTCCTTATAATCAACACACAGCCACCACTGTCACCGAGGCAGGAAACACAACAGACCTGCACCCTGTCCTCCAATGGGCTCTCGACAGACACCAATGCAGTCGCAAATGGTGGTGGTTTGAGATCAGTGACATCCATGCGCTAGGGGGTCTGGCACGGAGCTGTCCTGTAAGTAACAGATTTGTGACAATTCATTCTGTCACTGTGGTGCCAACTGCTGTTGCACATGCCACATGACGGACCAGAGCCATATATTGAACATGATGGTCATCCTTCTCGGTGATGCTACGTAGCCGTCATGAGCCCAGTCTGATTGCAACCGTACATTCTCGTAACCCCCGCTTTCACCAATCACGTACAGTGGCTACATTCCTGCCAAGTCTTTCTGCAGTATCGCAGAAGGAACATTCAGTTTCTCGTAGCCCTATTACACGACCTCGTTCAGACTCAGTCAGGTGCTGGTAATGGCGTCTTTGTTGGCTTGAAGGCATTCTCGACTAACATCAACCCATCAGGTCGTGTCTCAAAGCTCAGTAAAGTTCACGACCGTTACAACGTGGATTTAAAACATACCTCACTTGCATCCTCATACTGGCGCTACCAGTGCCAGTCGTATCTGACCGCCATGAAATTTGAACAGACACAACCTTTCAGGTGCAGAAACACGCCTACCAGTTTTCGTTTATGTCACATAACTCCTTCCTGGTGTTGTGATTTTTTTTTGACAGTGTATATATTTTCAACGGTAGTTTCAGGTCTGCTTCAAAATGGCCTGATGTAAAAGACAAGACTGATCTTCCACTTAATAGAATTCCTATAGCAACTGGAAGGGCATTTCATTAGTAGTCCACTTATTACTTGTTGTTGTTGTTGTGGTCTTCAGTCCTGAGACTGGTTTGATGCAGCTCTCCATGCTACTCTATCCCGTGCAAGCTTTTTCATCTCCCAGTACCTACTGCAATCTACATCCTTCTGAATCTGCTTAGTGTATTCATCTCTTGGTCTCCCTCTACGATTTTTACCCTCCACGCTGCCCTACAATACTAAATTGGTGATCCCTTGATGCCTCAGAACATGTCCTACCAACCGATCCCTTCTTCTGGTCAAGTTGTGCCAGAAACTTCTCCCCAATCCTTTTCAATACTTCCTTATTAGTTATGTGATCTACCTGTCTAATCTTCAGCATTCTTCTGTAGCATCACATTTCGAAAGCTTCTATTCTCTTCTTGTCTAAACTATTTATCGTCCATGTTTCACTTCCATACATGGCTACACTCCATACAAATACTCGTACTTTCAGAAATGACTTCCTGACACTTAAATCTATACTCGATGTTAACAAATTTCTCTTCTTCAGAAAAGCTTTCCTTGCCATTGCCAGTCTACATTTTATATCCTCTCTACTTCGACCATCTTCAGTTAATTTGCTCCCCAAATAGCAAAACTCCTTTACTACTTTAAGTGTCTCATTTCCTAATCTAATTCCCTCAGCATCACCCGACTTAATTCGACTACATTCCATTATCCTCGTTTTGCTTTTGTTGATGTTCATCTTATATCCTCCTTTCAGGACACTGTCCATTCCATTCAACTGCTCTTAGAGGTCCTTTGCTGTCTCTGACAGAATTACAATGTCATCGGCGAACCTCAAAGTTTTTATTTCTTCTCCATGGATTTTAATACCTACTCCGAATTTTTCTTTTGTTTCCTTTACTGCTTGCTCAATATACAGATTGAACAACATCGGGGAGAGGCTACAACCCTGTCTTACTCCCTTCGCAACCACTGCTTCCCTTTCATGTCCCTCGACTCTTATTACTTATTACTTATTCCTTTACTAACGCTTTCTCCAGCTCAACAGGAAGGCTGAAAAACGGGACGAATGGTTTGTTTATCTGCACAAAGTAGTCCTGCCATCGGAACTTTCTTTGTTATCGGTATCAGGAAACAACTGGAGCTCCAGGTAAAAAACGACATAAGTCACTTTTGTTGTAAAGCGAGGACAACAAATTTATAACGTCAAAAAGCAATACAAGCTTCTCGCACGGAGTACTTCTTCCAAGTACATGAAATATTGAAGTACGAAGTTACAGACCCGCATGAAACGGTGTTTAGAGTGTGTAATACCAATAATATGAAGCGAAAATGAGAATTTTACTTGAACAGGAACTTTTTCAGCGAAAAAGTCTCCTTGTAAGTGTTCTGAAACAGAGAAAGGGCCAGGCATATAAGCTACTGTTGATTTGGTAGTTTTGATTGTAAGATTGTGTTATTATCATTTACAGTATTATTTATTATTAGTATAACTATAGATAACTGACATACTACAAGTTACCAGTCAAGGACTAATGCATGAAAATACTTCGCCTGTGACTGGCCATAGAACTAAATGAGACTCATAATGTCCTGATATTTTTCTCTGGAAATTTTTAGGAGATCTGAGGGCAAGAGAGAGGTTTTGCATAGAGCTAAATTCAATGAAAAATTTCAACGATGGCACTGATGTTTCTGCTTAAAATTATCTGAAAGGAACAAATAGGGTATCTGTAATTCTGCTGTCTCCTGTATAGAAACACCTTTTTCAGGCCTTGTTATGATTGTGGATACCATAGCTCAGTTGTAAGTATCTCTCCTGTTCAGTAGACAAAGGCGAACAAATGAGGCCTCAGTTTTCTCCTGGGCTGGATATTCAACCGGCACTTTCTGATTTAAAAAGCTTTTTCAATCATGCATCATATTCTGACAGACTGTCTTCACAATGAAAGGCGATGGTTTAGTTCTTCGATTCTTTTTCGGCGATTGCACTGCCATCTGATGTAGTGAATGTGAAGAAAATATGACTTACTTGCGTTTTTCGTTGAATCAGCTTACCTGCTTCTTTTCTTGTATACCAAAATATTAATCGCAAATAGTTCCAATGCTACCCTACATCTGTTTCGATTTGATACCTCTAAACATAGTCCTTTATATGGAAAGTCTAATGGCACTTCAACTTTCTTTCGAAAAAAAATATTTATTTAATACCTGTACTATAGAAATGAACTTTTATCAGCTCTCGGTAGTCATTACTGATTCCTTCCAACACTAGGTGTATAAACAGTTGAAACTTCAATGCAGTCTTGATGATCGATTTAGACTGAGGTTGTACAGAGGAAACAAAGTAACCTGTAGATCGGTGGGCTGAACACGAAAAGAAATTTTCACAGAAACACTCGTTAACAGGTACTTGCGAAATTATGTCTCCCATTATTTTACACAACATTATTATAGCATTGATATTGGACTGTCTGAAGAAAAAAACACATGAAACAATTATTAATTAGGAGACAAAAGGGATTACAATCATTTAAGTGCAACACTTTTTTTTAAGTCATTCATAATGATAGGCACATTTGAAATTGCAAATAAAATTTTACATTCTGCTCGCACTTCGGTGTAGTTTAACACATTCTATCCGTACATTCTTCCTATCATCTTTGCATTTCAATTTTTCAGATGTCAGTAGAACAGAAACTGGCAACTGACACGAATTGAACACTCTTTCACCGATCATTGTATTGTAAGGCAGTTTGTAAGGCTGCCCTGTATACTGACGTATATTTCTTTTGAGAGACGTAGCAGCCATTACTTCAGAAACTCACGGCAGGCAACTTACTCATTAAAACTTTACGAGCCGAGGTTTCAGACTATCGACTTGCGATGAAAACGTTAATTTAGAAAGTTCAAAGAGCGGATTTATTACGGCTTATTTAGCGATGAAACGGAGGGAAACTGTTTCGTGGCCACCCAGAAGAATCCGCTCATCTAGAGAAAACTGATAGTGTGTGCTGCTAGGACATATTATTCCTTATGTCAGTCTGACTTGACGTGATTCTAGGTAAGCTTTACGTTAGGATCAATCTTATAATGATTTCTTTTGAAGTAAAGTTCAGTTGATACTATCAGATACATTTTGCTAGTAGTGACTTTATACCATATTCGGACGTAATACAATTGGAAACAATTAACAAGAAGTAGGTATCTGGTCGGTGGATCCTTTGCATAACACTTATCTTCAGTTACAAAGAAGAGTAATGAGAAACACTTAATTTGGTTGCATATATTTGTTTGAAAACCACCGTTTGGACTGGGTATTATACGCAATACTTTGCCAATTTTCACGCGATGAAATTGCTACACAGGCATTATATAATATTAAATATAGTTTTGCGCTTTTTTGTGTCATTTAAACTAAAAGCTGTCGGGACTCTGTAAAAAAGAGACGACACTTAGCAGGAATTAATACGAGGGTTGGAACTTTAATAGTGGCAAATATTTATTTACAACTTACACAAAGCAGACACATGTTTCAAAGTTTTCCTGTCCTTGAGAGTAGTCACCAGCATCGTGTATAGCCCCTTGTCAGCAATGAGGAAGTCGTAGGACGCATTTAGCAGCGCCAGATGTGTTGATACATCGAATGGAGCGGTCTAGCGCCTGACGAATCTCTGTAACAGTTCTGAAAAGAATGCCATGAAGTGGTTCTTTCATCTCAGGAATCCAGCCCCATCGATCGAGCAAATCAGCCGCAAGTTGGTGCCATGCTATACCGGGCATTATCCTACAAAATGATGGGTGGATCCTGCAGAAAGTGTCACCACATCTTTCTCTGAGCTGTTCATTTTTGGAACACAGCCTGCAATCTAACACAGTCCCAGGACTTAAGCCCTTGTGATTTCAACTTGATTCCTAAGATGAAGGAAACACTTCTTGGCATTCGTTTCAGAACTGTTACAGAGATTCGAGAAATAGATCGCTCCTCTCGAACTATCAACACAACTGGCGCTATCCTACGAGTTCCACATCACTGACAGCTGGTTATACACAGCTCTGGTGGCTACTCTGAAGGACAGTGAAACTTTGAAACATTTACCTATTTTGTATAAATGGTAAATAAACATTTGCCAGTATTAAAGTTCCAAAAAATGGTTCAAATGGCTCTGAGCACTATGGGACTTAACATCTGAGGTCATCAGTCCCCTAGAACTTAGAACTACTTAAACCTAACTAACCTGAGGACATCACACATATCCATGCCCAAGGCGGATTCGAACCCGCGACCGTAGCGGTCACGCGGTTCCAGACTGAAGCTCCTAGAGCCGCTCAGCCACCCCGGCCGGCCATTAAAGTTCCAACCCTTGTATATTACTACATACATACTTTCCATACGTAACTTGAATTTACAATTACCATCGTATTTAACTGAACTCACTTATCTTTAATGGAGTATAGTCTGAAGTATCTTAACGCTTGTGTTACTAGGACCGGGAAAGAACTCCTCCATAACGGTTGCTGTGAAGTCGTTATACTTAGGTACAGACTTAGTGGTCACGTGCGCAGCTTCATGTAGTAAGCCACTTTCCTCTACTCTAATTAGGTTGTAACGTGTAATAACTCTGTTGGACAAAGCAGTTTTAGCGAATTTTGTGTGCGCTGTCATCACTGAAACACTACACTACAAGCAAACCAACGGCGCTGAAATCCACCAGCATTGAGGACAGGCAGCTAAAACTGTGAATGAGGTAGACGAAAGTACTGATACCAAATATGGCACAGTGGTGACATGGCATAGTTTACTGAACGTACCGCGATTTAAGGCACTTGGGAGCTTAAAGACAGGTAAATCGCAGGTAAGAAATCTCCAATTTGGGATTGCCCTTCTGTAACTCGGATGAGTGAGGCAATGGTGTTTAACTAAACGGTCAGAATTCGCAAAATTCAACCAACGAAGGCAAAGGCCTGTGACGGGTGTTTTATATAGACCATTAGGGCTGTGTTCTTCTTGAGCGCGCGCGCGTAATTCTACTGGCGCCAATCGTGCGCGCGTTCCATCGACTCTGGCCCTTGTCGTATCATCTTTGCCGGGTTATGTGTTTTCTCTGGGGCTGTGTGCAGGACACGGAGATCGGCGGGTATGCCTAAGTACTTGGCGTCCTGGCGATTGCAAGGAGTTAACGTCATTGAACGTTTCTCTGCAGCGTTGACCGTTGCTTCCGGCCAGTTTAGTGGCCAAGGAGCGGCTCTCGTCGCGTGGAACCTGGTTACGGCCTACATCAGTCAGTTGCGGTGTGCTAAATGCGCCGAGATGTTCTAAACAACTTGTTAACAGTCACCAGCGGCATCGCAGTACTATCCGGTGCCTACATGAAGTCCTGAAGTTATTGGCCCCTTTGACATTTGTTTGCAATTGTCTATGAAGACTGTTCAGTAAGTAAGTTCAGTAAGTAAGTATGTAAGTTCAGTAAGCTCAGTAAGTAAGTTCGTTAAGTAGGTTCGTTAAGTAGGTTCAGTAAGTAGGTTCAGTAAGTAGGTTCAGTAAGTAGGTTCAGTAAGTAGGTTCAGTAAGTAGGTTCAGTAAGTAGGTTCAGTAAGTAGGTTCAGTAAGTAGGTTCAGTACAGTGAGTAGGTTCAGTACAGTGAGTAGGTTCAGTACAGTGAGTAGGTTCAGTACAGTGAGTAGGTTCAGTACAGTGAGTAAGTTCAGTACAGTAAGTAAGCAAGTTAGTACAGTGCAGTAAGTAAGTAAGTAAGTAAGTTCAGTACAGTAAGTAAGTAAGTAAGTAAGTAACTTCAGTACAGTAAGTAAGTAAGTAAGTAAGTGAGTAAGTTCAATACAGTAAGTTCAAAAATGGCTCTGAGCACTATGGGACTCAACTGCTGAGGTCATTAGTCCCCTAGAACTTAGAACTAGTTAAACCTAACTAACCTAAAGACATCACACACATCCATGCCCGAGGCAGGATTCGAACCTGCGACCGTAGCGGTCCAGACTGCAGCGCCAGAACCGCGTGGCCACTTCGGTCGGCCCAATACAGTAAGTAAGTAAGTTCAGTACAGTAGGTAAGTAAGTAAGTTCAGTACAGTAAGCAAGTAAGTAAGTTCAGTACAGTAAGTAAGTAAGTAAGTAAGTTCAGTACAGTAAGTAAGTTCAGTACAGTAAGTAAGTTCAGTACAGTAAGTAAGTAAGTAAGTTCGGTATGTAAGTTGTTAATTCCGCCCAGTGTGAGCTGGCCAGGAGTGCTGTTCTTTTATGTCTTTCGGTGATTCCTTTGGTGCTCTGAGTCTCAATCTGGAGGTTTCTCTACGAGCCAAGCTAGTATTTTGCAATCTTAATATTTCACTTGAAATCATGGTTTGTTATTATTGGGTATTAGATACTACTGATTGTAATTTTCGTTTGTTATAGATCTTACGGCCCTTCCTGGGGCGAGTTATGCGATGTGTTCTCTAACTAAAGTTGGGTGTGAAAAAAAAAAAAAAAGCCTAAATGTACGCGCGTATGGGTCACATGTGTACGCGCTCTTACTGTGTGTTGAGGAACCCTTCGGGTTATAGGTGTACAGTTTAATTGATCATCTGTCATTTGGTGAATATCCCAATTACAATGTGTATTAGACCCTAAGCGGCCCCAGTAAAGCTACGTCTTGTCTTTTTTCTTAAATCTTGCTTGGATTATTACGTAGTTATTCTTTTAAATGGTCTTGTACAATGCTTCTTGTTACTTCTGGGAAGGGTAACTTGCAATTTTACACTCAAGTTTTTATAGTTGAATTTTCCCGTTTAAGTATTGCCGTGTGTGTTAATTTTTATCAAATTGTTTTTGCTGTTTGTTGTTTGGTATATGTCCTGCTGGTCCGGGGCAGGGACGAGCTTTCCCTCTGCTTCGGTGGCTTTCCCGTCATCGTACGAGGCCTAAGTGTTGGCAGGTCACACACGATTCTGCACATCTCCCATTCCATTCTCAAGTTGAGTAGTTTATTGTTATTCTTTTGGTGTCGGGTCGTCGGATTAGGAAGTAATGGACTCGATATCTCTGTTATTGTAGAGCCCTTGTGGGCGTGTGGTTTTAATGAAATTTCATTTAAAAAGAAAAAGAAAATAAAAATAATCAACAGTTACCTTTTCTTTAATATTTGTTTTTAGTTAATTTGCCTTTCTTTCCTTCTGTACGTACGAACTTTGTTGTAGGACCTCTTATTTACGTGTGGTAATAAAAATTCATTTACACAGAATTAAGTACATTTAAAATTACGTGAATTCATATTAACTGATTAAGAATATTTAGTTGAGAATTAAATCCTTTATATAATTCGGCCTTGGCACACATTTTCTAATTGCAGTGGTTTTTTTTTTATATTTACTGAATTCTTTCCCGGCGTTAGCTATGGAACACAAGACTGTCTCTATTAGCAGAAAATGGTTAAATATTGCCAAGCCGACGTTTTATTATCACTGATAAAACACACTTCACTATACATTTAAGTTATTTGAAAGAACCAAAATTGTTAAATTTCAACGTTAACTATCCGCCTATGAATGCACAAATGTGAAACTAGTAACAAATTCCGTCAGTCTCAGGATCGCTGTAAAAGAAAAACATTTTCTTAATTCACTGCTAATTTTTATCTGCTCCCGATTTACGGGTTTGGTTAATTTTACCTAGCGGAACAATTTTTTAAATATGCCGCCGCTGCAAATCGTTCGGTCGCGGCACAGCCCAGCAACACCGCTAAAAATGCTGAAAATTCTGTAAAGAAATATTATAGATGACATGAGCAAGCTAATTTACATTAGTAATACACACTTTTGATAAATTATAATGTATTTAGACCACAACAATAATTCAACTTACATTAGTTTGTAATTTCTCCTCTAATGGCGGCTAAATCTAGATACAGACAAAAGAAGTCTACCCATTCATAAAATGCTACGTCATAGGTTCCTCTCACTTTCAGCTCTACAGGGAGACGACAAAGAATACACATTACGTGGTGCTTTTATACTACTGCTGACCATTAACATCTCTTTGTAATCTTACAACATTATTTTCCTCTGTGGCTGAATTTTATCGCAGATATTGACACAGTTCGCAATTACATTATGAGTATAGAAATATTACCATCCTAAATACATCGAGAATATTACTACAGAAAATATTACAATAATAACGAATGTCCTTTACACAAAATTAAATAGTAATTTTTTGTTAAATAATTACATTATATACAAATTGCTTCATAGCGGCGTATATGGTACAATTAAATTTTAGTTTATTAATAGTGTGAGTTTGCCAGGGAACGTTACATGGTGGAAGCCTTTGAGCAATCTGAGCACTGAGTTCTTTTATTTCTTTAAAAAAATTAAGGGTTAATTATCATTTTAATTGTGTTTTAGGGTCCTGGTAGTTTATTTAAGTACTTTATGTGATTTATGTGGAACAGGCTTATGGCAAGTCAGTGAAATAAAACTGTTGCTTCGATTTTAATGTGGGGAGCCTTTGGGCAGCTTCGCCATATCTTGTTCATATGAGAGCATAATAGCCAGTGGAGATATACTGCTTGCGACACAGATGCGCGGACAGGTTGCCACAGCTGGTTTATGTAATTAATTAGCTATTTGTATTCGGGCCACCATAGTGTCGCACAGTAGACACTTGAGAGTACAACTGGTAATTTTATGTATAATGCAGATGTCCTTATACACTGTAAATTTCATTTAAAAGGCTTGATTGTTTGTATGTATTTCCCAAGAATCTTGGTAACTGTCGGTTGACTCATGATTGAATTGTTATTAAATACAAATATTTGTTTGGGAATGATGAATGACGCATCAAGTTGAGCGACACTTCCACGTGTTAATCCCGATTCTAGTTCTTGGTACTCACGGTACATCTAGATGGGCCTAGACTCAACACTCGAAGATCTGTCTCCTCAGAACCGTATGAATCTTAGTGTGGTTACTAATCATTGTGTCCTTACATAATCATATTTGTTGTTTTGTGGTTGTTGTTTAGTTCTTGATGTTGTTTCGGAACAGGAACAGACTCATGCATTTATTAAGAACTTATTAAGTATAATTCACTGTCGAAAATACGGTTGTAATACGAATTTTAAACTAAATACTTCTTCTCGTAGCTTCATTGTTATACCTGAGACTGCATAGCGGCACACAGACGGCTGATTCGTGGCAGAATCGTTGACAAAGCAACCATCATTGCTTCATCGATGGATCTCAGTCTCCCTCTCCATTTGATGTTTCAATTTCAGTCCATGTCGTGAAGCTCAGTTCACATTAATACGTAGTATGTAGTTGAAAAAGGTGACAACACATTAATTGCCTTTTCTCTGCCTCGTGATGACTGGGTGTTGTGTGATGCCCTTAGGTTAGTTAGGTTTAAGTAGTTCTAAGTTCCAGGGGACTGATGGCCATAGATGTTAAGTCCGATAGTGCTCTGAGCCATTTGAACCATTTGAACATTAATTGCCATCTCGGAGATAGCAAGGTGTTCACAGCTTATTGACAACCAAATGTATGGAAAGGTGCTTCGAAAAATCTGTCTGCGTGTCTTGTCTTCTTTAAAATTTGCCTGGGCCTAGATTATTCGGAAGGTGTTTCGAATCCACGAATTGTTCACCAACTCAGACAAAATCTTCGACACTCTGTTCAAAGAATTTTTTTGAAATTCTGCTGCAACAGTACTGAATGCTCATTAATTTAGTCTATTAACACTTTATTATCATCAGTGATGGACCATAAAAGTGATAACATCTCAAACGATTCATTTTCAATTTCCTGTATCCACAGATTCAAGTTATTAAGAAGTCCTTCATTTTTATCATTAGCACTCAAAATATTTTCGTTTCCACCTTGCGTTTTTTCGTTTAGTTCCTTTAAGTGCCGGAAAGATATGCCAGCTTATATACTCGCTTATCATCTGTAAATAAATCCACGTGCTTATGCCTCTCAATAGTAATAAATGCATGTACCTCATGTCTGAGACCAAACGTTCGCGTTAAGACTTTACATAAATATAACCAATCCGACTTCTGTATGTAGCAGGAGTGTAGCGTGTTGTGACCCCATTTCCTGACACAAAACGTTAGAAAGACATTTACTTAGGAGGCAGTGATTTGATGTTCACGGGCTTTTATTATTTCGTCCATCACAATTGCCAGGGGAGATGGCAAAGACCAAGCGACAGTGGCTTCGCGATGAATGAGACAGTGGTCGGCTCGTCAGTTCGGATCCACTTCGCGTACTTTACCCGCGACTCCTTTCACTCGGCTTTTCACAGCAGCAGCTCCGTCCGTACAAATACTAAAGCAGTCCTCTGGGGGCCGAACCGCACAATAACACTGGGTGCGGTGTGGGGCAGCGGAGGGGTGAGTGGACTGCTGTAGCCTGTTGTGGGGTTGTGAACCACTGAGGCTACGGCGGGGACGAAGCCTCTCCGTCGTTTATAGGTCCCCAGTTCCATACAATACAATACGTATTAAATAATTAAAGAATAAATAAGCACCTTCTTATTTAAATCGATGGAAATAAATGACGTTTAATTTCTTTAAAAGCATTAAAATTCGTGGAGTATCTAAAATCGAAACCAATCAGCCTTTTATGATAATATGTAAATGTTCGTCCACGCATCACTTTGTGGCGGAACATGAATGGGTCGTGGCACACCGGTTGCAGAACAGTGCACTAGAGAGTAGAGTGTTGTTCTGTAAATATCTGCATAATATCCAACTGGATCTGATTCCTGTAGTCTACAGAGTATCCCAGTATAGTTCTAGATGCACTATCCCCTGATGCCTCAAGATGCCTACTATTGATCTCCTATTTTAGTCAAGTTCGGCTACATATTTCTTTTATCTCCAATTTGACTAAATATTCTTTTGGTTGCTTATCCGACGTACCGATCCAAACTTCATCATTCTTCTGTGATACCGGATTTTTAAAGAGTTGAGTGTATTCTTGCTGAATCTGTTTATATGTCACGTTTCATTTCCATGTAAGGCTACAGTCCACGCACAGAAAACTACTGTACCGTAAATATAATGAATCCGGTAAAACATCAATCTCGGACATCGCTGCCGCCAGAAGAAGATCCTGCAAGAATCGGACTAACGACGTCTGAAGAGAATCTTTCAACGTGGCAGAAGTGCAACCCTTCCGCAAATTGCTGCAGATTTCAATGCTGTGCATCAACAACCGTTAGTGTGCGAAACATTCAACGAAGCATCATCTATATGACCTTTCGGAGCCGATGGCCCACTAGTGTATCCTTGATGAGTGCACGACACAAAGCTTTACGCCACGTCGAGGCCCTCCAACACCGACATTGGACTACTGAGGGTTGGAAACATGTTGCCTGGTCGGACAAGTCTCATTCCAAATTGTATCAGGGAGATTGACGTGTACGGGTATGGAGACAACCTCATGCATCGATGGACGCTGCATGTCAGCGTGGGACTGTTCAAGTCGGTGGAGGCTGTGTAAAGGTGTGGGGCGTGTGCAGTTGAAGTGATATGGGACCTCTGATACGTCCAGATCAGATTCTGTTAGGCGATACTACGTAAGAATCCTGTCTGATCACCTGCATCCATTCATGTCCATTCTGCATTCCTACGGACTTGGGAAACTCCAGCAGGACAGCGTAACGCCCCACACGTCCAGAATTTCTACAGAGTAGCTCCAGGAACACTCTTCTGAGTTTGAACTCTACCACCGGCTACCAAAGTTAGGTTATGTGAGACTGTGCATATAGCGTTATTGAGCAGCATAATTATAAGTTCATTTGAGTAGTAAAGGACGTTTCTGAATAGGTTACAACAAAAACAGAACACACACAAACATAGATGAAAGGTAATTACGAAGAAATTTACTAACGTAATTATGAAGAAACAATTCATCAGCGGAAAACTAGATACAGAAATATTCTGAAAATGTAAACAAAATACACCAAAAATCACTCGGCAATGGAATCAATAGTAATCACGAGGAAGGTAACAAAAAATGGCTGCTAGAAAAATGTGAAGCAAGTCATCAGTGGGAGGGCAGATCCACCATACAGAAAAGTCAAAAGAACATTTGGACAATATAGAAGTTAAGGTGGCATAAACTTCAAGAGTTTGAAAGGAAAGTTAACGGGACCGTAAGTCAATTGCGAGGCAACGCGCAGTAATAAAATCAAAATTGAAGAAATAAATCTGCACAGAAGGCTTCATTGAACTAGAAAACGCATTATACAACGTTAAGATTTGCAGGATGGTTGAAATGCTCACCATACTACGTATATTTGTGTTTTAGGGTAAGATATATATTGTTCGTCTAAATGTGGCTGATTCGATCATAAATTGAAAAAAAGGAAAAAAGCTAATGATGAGTAATCAATGAATTACTGAACAATGATATGGGAAACACACAGGAGGAAACGAACGAAAACTGTCATCTAAGAAGCTCTAGAGTCGAGAAGTACGGGGTAGAGCGGGAGAGTAAACGCCTAATTTAAATCATTGGGCTAGAAAGACGGAAGTAGTATCTGTAACTGTTGATTTGTAGAAGTGCACTGGAAGAAGACATAAATTGCAATAGTTGTGTATTAAAAAGTTTTGTGTGTAATTGAAGAGATATAGACAGAATGAGCAAGAAGAGAATTTGTGCGGTAATCATTGGTTGTACCAGGGACGGGTTTGTTCACCAGGTATTTAATCCTCCAGAAAAAAAAAATAAATGTAAAATAGTAAAGAAGACGTTGGTGAGGGCAGTGGGTATAACATGGGTGTAGACAGAAAAGTGACATAGAAAATGTATAATGGCAATGAATGAGTTGAAAATGCAACAATTAAAATGAAGTTTTCGGAGTGCATTCCAAGAAATCATGTGATACTTCTTTGTGGCTGCAGGGATGTCTCCAGAATACATTTTCAATGCACATGATTAAGTTAACAATCAGTTGTTACGCTTTTACGTAATTAAGAAACAAGGTTTACGATGTTTCCTTAATGGAGCAACTGGTATTCATATCTGCAGTGATGTCCTTGGGGCAGCCCATGTGTCCATATACCGTGATGAACGTTCGTAATCATGAAACGCAGGAAAGGATCCAATAATGTATGAAACCAACAATAGCTTGAGATATTGTCATTTTAGTAGTAGTTTTTACGTAACTGCGATGCTGATACAGAAACAATAATTAAACGTCTCTAACATCGACTGGAAAATGTGTATTAAATTCATGAGACATGCAGATGATTTGTTTACATGTATGGATTGGTCTACTCGCAACTACAAAATTTACGTTGCTGCCAATAAAATTACTCTGCATTCTCAATGGGATACGAAATTTTGGTTTAGATCACTCAGTGGTGTGATAGGTAGTGTGGCGCAAGGACATTAGTGCGTTCCAGGATTTCAGATAAACTAATAATTAATCAACATTGGATTTTTCGTGGTGATAATTAAATTTTAGGACTCTCTCGATTATAAAATGAATTTCAGAAGGACGTTAGTTTTTTCATTGATGCAAAATACATTATGAGTACGTTCTAGATGGAGAGAAGAAATGGAAGCGACATTTTCGAAGTATCTATACATCGATATGGTAATATTGTATTCTATCAATGAAAGCAGCCTCAGAATGTATTCCTAATTAACATACAGAATAATAGATTTCGTATATTATCTGTGAATGCAACTAGAAAATGAAAGTTGGAAACGCTTTTCTGCCTTCATAAATGTGTTGTATCTCAAAAATAGCAGCGTATGGGTTAAATACCGAATAAAACTTTTAGTCCGTATCAAGCATTCATGGAGAAAATCATTACGCCAAATTTCATGTAGTTCATCTGTTCCTTCGTTTAGGTTGGGATATCGAATTTCGTTTTATCTCCAACAAAGCGTACGTTTATTAGTTACACATCAGTTAACTAGCAAAGCTTAACGATAAATGTAGGGAGAAAGAATAATAAAAAAAGAGATTGTAGCCCATGTGACCTTTAATCGGCAAAAACTTGGCGATACGTTTGTACCTAGTTTAACGCGCGTGAAACCACAGAGACGAGTAAATGTAACGAACTCTTTTTTCGGGTTTAAAATAATTTAACAACGTAGTTAGTAAATACAGTAGTTATAGTTATTTACCAAAGCTTCCTCCAAGTAATTTCTGTCAACAAAAGAATATGCAAAATGTCATCCCTATGTCTTACTAAGATATCTGCGACGCTTTTAAAGAGGATCCTTATGGGTTATACATTTGACGTACGCCGACTGCCAACTCAGGTACTACGTAGCGAGAAGCGTTATATTGCCTTTCATTCAATCACGGATTTGCTGTTACTTCTCAAAATCTTTTCGCATCAAATGATTAAAATTACATGTCTGTAATGCCTTACACTAAATTCAAGAGCTCAAAATGTACCAAAGGCAGGCAAGCACCATCTAAGGTATATGAAAGGGATTGCCTTACACACAGTTGCTAGAGCAGGCACCAGGCTGAATGTGTGTCGATGCTTCTGACAGGTGGATTTGGAAAGTGCTCAGCCAAGGTGCGTGGATGGCATGGATGGTGTTGCCGAACTGGAAGGTCTTGGAGGGACCATTTACCGTTTTATTCATGCACAATTTAACGTCGCACTCCCCATCCTGTGATCACGCCACAGTACGGCGTGAGAAACGGGGATGAAGAAGCAACAAAACGTATTTCTGTTTCGGATCACGTTCAGATTTCGTCGAATGAGCTCCGGTGATATGTACATCAGAGACAAAATTGCAATCGTGCTCCACTCCAGTGTGGTCATATGAGCCCGAGGGGGTGGCAGCAGTGTTGAAAGTTGTCAGGAACATTGTCCGGTTGCTTATCGCATAGCGAACTGCAGTTTTCGGCGCTGAAACTTTAGGGGCATAACCGCCTCAAAGCAAGAGTTTGGTGTCATTGGCACCCTTCATGCCACCCAGTGAGGCGTCTTCGCGTCTGTACTCAGCTGCGGAATGTTTGAAGTGTTTATCTCGGCCAAGTGTAAGAAAATCGCGTGATTTCAACGCTGGTTGTCGCGGTTCTAACCTCCATCGCTGAGGTGTCAAAAGAAGAGGTGAAATGTGGGTAAGACGGGTGTGACGACCTTCCCGCCGTGTGACATGTATGGTGGCGATAAGCAGAACTGTGGTGAAATTTTGTGCTTGCACTTTCCCACAGAAGGCAAAGGTCCCGAGTTCGAGTCTCGGTCTGGCACACAGTTTCTATCTGCCAGGAAGTTTCATTGATATCCTTTCACTCTGACTCCCTAATCTTTCTTTTTTTCTGTCGATGCTTTGTCGATGTATAAATTAAACAATATAGGAGGTTTGCTGCATTCCTGCTTTAAGCCCTTTTACATTCGATCTCTTTTCTGCCTTCCATTCCTGTTATCCCTCTTGGTTCTTGTGCTTGTTACATAATACCCAGCATTTTAAATATCAAGCATCATTTTAAGTTGTCTGATGTTCTCTCTAGATAGACGGATCCTATGAAAAGTGCTTTGAATTTTCTTAAATATTGGGATACGGAAGTACTAAGGAATGACGAGATACGTTTGAAGCACTCTAACGCTATAGATACAGCAATAAGGAATAGCGCAGTAGGCAGTACAGTTGAAGAGGAATGGACATATCTAAAAAGGGCCATCACAGAAGTTGGGAAGGAAAACATAGGTACAAAGAAGGTAGCTGCGAAGAAGCCATGGGTAACAGAAGAAATACTTCAGCTGATTGATGAAAGGAGGAAGTACAAACATGTTCCGGGAAAATCAGGAATACAGAATTACAAGTCGCTGAGGAATAAAATAAATAGGAAGTGCAGGGAAGCTAAGACGAAATGGCAGCAGGAAAAATGTGAAGACATCGAAAAAGATATGATTGTCGGAAGGACAGACTCAGCATACAGGGAAGTCAAAACAGCCTTTGGTGACATTAAAAGCAACGGTGGTAACATTAAGAGCGCAACGGGAATTCCACTGTTTAGTGCAGAGGAGAGAGCAGATAGGTGGAAAGAATACATTGAAAGCCTCTATGAGGGTGAAGATTTGTCTGATGTGATAGAAGAAGAAACAGGAGTCGATTTAGAAGAGGTAGGGGATCCAGTATTAGAATCGGAATTTAAAAGAGCTTTGGAAGACTTACAGTCAAATAAGGCAGAAGGGATAGATAACATTCCATCAGATTTTCTAAAATCATTGGGGGAAGTGGCAACAAAACGACTATTCACGTTGGTGTGCAGAATATATGAGTCTGACGAAATACCATCTGACTTTCGGAAAAGCATCATCCACACAATTCCGAAGACGGCAAGAGCTGACAAGTGCGAGAATTATCGCACAATCAGCTTAACAGCTCATGCATCGAAGCTGCTTACAAGAATAATATACAGAAGAATGGAAGAGAAAGTTGAGAATGCGCTAGGTGACGATCAGTTTGGCTTTAGAAAAAGTAAAGGGACGAGAGAGGCAATTCTGACGTTACGGCTGATAATGGAAGCAAGGCTAAAGAAAAATCAAGACACTTTCATAGGATTTGTCGACCTGGAAAAAGCGTTCGACAATATAAAATGGTGCAAGCCGTTCGAGATTCTGAAAAAAGTAGGGGTAAGCTATAGGGAGAGACGGGTCATATACAATATGTAGAACAACCAAGAGGGAATAATAAGAGTGGACGATCAAGAACGAAGTGCTCGTATTAAGAAGGGTGTAAGACAAGGCTGTAGCCTTTCGCCCCTACTCTTCAATCTGTACATCGAGGAAGCAATGATGGAAATAAAAGAAAGGTTCAGGAGTGGAATCAAAATACAAGGTGAAAGGATATCAATGATACGATTCGCTGATGACATTGCTATCCTGAGTGAAAGTGAAGAAGAATTAAATGATCTGCTGAACGGAATGAACAGTCTGATGAGTGCACATTATGGTTTGAGAGTAAATTGGAGAAAGACGAAGGTAATGAGCAGTAGTAGAAATGAGAACAGCGAGAAACTTAACATCAGGGTTGATGGTCACGAAGTCAACGAAGTTAAGGAATTCTGCTACCTAGGCAGTAAAATAACCAATGACGGACGGAGCAAGGAGGACATCAAAAGCAGACTCGCTATGGCAAAAAAGGCATTTCTGGCCAAGAGAAGTCAACTAATATCAAATACCGGCCTTAACTTGAGGAAGAAATTTCTGAGGATGTACGTCTAGAGTACAGCATTGTATGGCAGTGAAACATGGACTGTGGGAAAACCGGAACAGAAGAGACTCGAAGCATTTGAGATGTGGTGCTATAGACGAATGTTGAAAATTAGGTGGACTGATAAGGTAAGGAATGAGGAGGTTCTACGAAGAATCGGAGAGGAAAGGAATATGTGGAAAACACTGATAAGGAGAAGGGACAGGATGATAGGACATCTGCTAAGACATGAGGGAATGACTTCCATGGTACTAGAGGGAGCTGTAGAGGGCAAAAACTGTAGAGGAAGACAGAGATTGGAATACATCAAGCAAATAATTGAGGACGTAGGTTGCAAGTGCTACTCTGAGACGAAGAGGTTAGCACAGGAAAGGAATTCGTGGCGGGCCGCATCAAACCAGTCAGTGGACTGATGACCAAAAAAAAATATTGCCTTCACTATTAAGAACGTCAGATCTGTCTCTCTGGTCTAGTTACCTATCCGCAGATTTATTTTTATTCAGTCTGCTTTTTTATATTTTTTTCAGTAAACTGTTCAACTGATAGTACGATAGTTCTTTTCTCATGCAGTTTTGTGATTATAAAAATGATTCATTGACCTGAATAACCACTTGGTTTGTATGTCTACATTGAATTTAAAATTTCAAAGGGATTTTATACATGCCTGGTGCTTCATTTGATCTCAAGTCTACCATGAGATTGGCAAATTCTGACTCTAGTACTGGATCCCTTATATCTATCACATCGAGTTTAATTTCTTCTGTCACGTCAACAGTTCCTCCCATTCGTTCAGGGCTTCAGTGTAGTCTTTTCATCTATCTACTCTCCACTTTTCGTATATCAGCGCAGTTCGTTTTGCACTCTTGATGTTGACGTCTTTGCTTTAATTTCATGGAGTTATTTTGAATTTCCTGTATGATAATCTACCCACTGTCCTGTTTGTTTCTTCCGCTCCTGCTTGACTTCCTTGCATTTCCGTATTTATTTCATCCCTACATTGCTGCAGTCCTTTTCTTCCGGAACATTTTTGGACTTCCACTTTCTAAGATGAGTGTATTTTTTTTCTGTTGCCCCAGAGCTCTTGGCATTTACGTTCCTTACCTTCATACTTGTCCATCCTACTTCTGTGATTAACCATTTTCGACGTGCCCCTTCCTCTCTGGCTGAACGACCTACTGGGATGTTTACTGTCGCAGTATCTGGAGCCTAAGAGAACCTCAAAGTCCCAATTAGCTTCCCGGACTTCATACTCCATTTCGTTACGCATCTATTCCACCTGGCTATGCTGTTAAATTGCAGCCTACTTCATCGTTACTGAATTTTGATCTCAGTCTCTTTCTGAAGTCTTATCTGTTCATAGGCAATTTCAGGAATTGCCATAGACGCGACACCATCAAAGCCATTTCATCCGATACGTTGCCGACACTTCCGTCCCGTTGTTTGGCCCCATAGATGTAAGATACTTTGCGTGTTCTTGGAGCATCTCAGCAACATTAACGGTAACATCCAGTTCACGAAGGAGTAAAGGAAGACAATGCATTCCCGTTTCTCGACGTCCTCGTCCACTGCAAAAGAACTGGATGCGTTGGCGAAAAATCTTATAGAATACATTGTCACACCTATTTGTTCAAAAATGGTTCAAATGGCTCTGAGCACTATGGGACTTAACATCTGAGGTCATCAGTCCCCTACAACTTAGAACTACACTCCTGGAAATGGAAAAAAGAACACATTGACACCGGTGTGTCAGACCCACCATACTTGCTCCGGACACTGCGAGAGGGCTGTACAAGCAATGATCACATGCACGGCACAGCGGACACACCAGGAACCGCGGTGTTGGCCGTCGAATGGCGCTAGCTGCGCAGCATTTGTGCACCGCCGCCGTCAGTGTCAGCCAGTTTGCCGTGGCATACGGAGCTCCATCGCAGTCTTTAACACTGGTAGCATGCCGCGACAGCGTGGACGTGAACCGTATGTGCAGTTGACGGACTTTGAGCGAGGGCGTATAGTGGGCATGCGGGAGGCCGGGTGGACGTACCGCCGAATCACTCAACACGTGGGGCGTGAGGTCTCCACAGTACATCGATGTTGTCACCAGTGGTCGGCGGAAGGTGCACGTGCCCGTCGACCTGGGACCGGACCGCAGCTTAGCACGGATGCACGCCAAGACCGTAGGATCCTACGCAGTGCCGTAGGGGACCGCACCGCCACATCCCAGCAAATTAGGGACACTGTTGCTCCTGGGGTATCGGCGAGGACCATTCGCAACCGTCTCCATGAAGCTGGGCTACGGTCCCGCACACCGTTAGGCCGTCTTCCGCTCACGCCCCAACATCGTGCAGCCCGCCTCCAGTGGTGTCGCGACAGGCGTGAATGGAGGGACGAATGGAGACGTGTCGTCTTCTGCGATGAGAGTCGCTTCTGCCTTGGTGCCAATGATGGTCGTATGCATGTTTGGCGCCGTGCAGGTGAGCGCCACAATCAGGACTGCATACGACCGAGGCACACAGGGCCAACACCCGGCATCATGGTGTGGGGAGCGATCTCCTACACTGGCCGTGCACCACTGGTGATCGTCGAGGGGACACTGAATAGTGCACGGTACATCCAAACCGTCATCGAACCCATCGTTCTACCATTCCTAGACCGGCAAGGGAACTTGCTGTTCCAACAGGACAATGCACGTCCGCGTGTATCCCGTGCCACCCAACGTGCTCTAGAAGGTGTAAGTCAACTACCCTGGCCAGCAAGATCTCCGGATCTGTCCCCCATTGAGCATGTTTGGGACTGGATGAAGCGTCGTCTCGCGCGGTCTGCACGTCCAGCACGAACGCTGGTCCAACTGAAGCGCCAGGTGGAAATGGCATGGCAAGCCGTTCCTCAGGACTACATCCAGTATCTCTACGATCGTCTCCATGGGAGAATAGCAGCCTGCATTGCTGCGAAAGGTGGATATACACTGTACTAGTGCCGACATTGTACATGCTCTGTTGCCTGTGTCTATGTGCCTGTGGTTCTGTCAGTGTGATCATGTGATGTATCTGACCCCAGGAATGTGTCAATAAAGTTTCCCCTTCCTGGGACAATGAATTCATGGTGTTCTTATTTCAATTTCCAGGAGTGTACTTAAACCTAACTAGCCTAAGGACATCACACACATCCATGCCCGAGGCAGGATTCGAACCTGTGACCGTAGCAGTGGCGCGGTTCCGGACTGAGCGCCTAGAACCGCTAGACCACCGCGGCCGGCCACCTATTTGTACTTTCACGCATTCTGCCATCACCACCCTGCAGAAAAGCGCACTATTTTACAAATGTTGGTGCACCCTGCAAGAACGTTATCAGACGCCAACAACCCTCAAGCAAGGTTCACAGTGAGACTACCGATAAGAAACAGGTAAGGAACTAGGTTTATTTCTTTTCTGTGGCTGGGTGTCGGGCAAGATAAGCCGCTTGACAGTGGCCAAGTGGTGATTAGTCGAAAGCGCGTGACAGTAGCCAAGGGGTGAACAGTCGAAAGCTCGTGCAATTTTAACCATTTGACGCGGCTGGAAACCCGAGAAATTGTTATTCAACATTAACACAGCTAGTCTCTGCATTCTTACATGAGTATCTATCTGCTTCTGCTTGCACCTCGCAATCTAATATCTGATTACGAAATTTCTCTCCCACTACGAAGTACCTGTCTCCAGGTCTTGTACAAGTATATTTTCCTATTTTGTGTCACTAACAATTTATTCGGTATTACTAGCTGTAACTCATTGCGAAACTCATGGTTCCTTAATCCTTCCTCATTCATACTATTTAGCCCACATTCTACCGAAACTCTCTGTTCCTTCCTCTGCTATATGGCTTCAGTATCCAATGATAGATTTTCATCTCCCTTTACATACAGACTTTCATAGTCAGTTCCTTCATACACTCTGTTTGTCTCTTGATCTTCTACTTATGAAGTTGGTATATATACCTCACCTATGGTTTGCGTTGGTTTATCATCGATATTACTGATTATATGAATAATCCTATCGATGAGCCATTCACTGTAACTCACTCTTTACCATACTTTTCAACTCGTAAGGAATCCTGCTCCCGTGAAAGCGTCTTCTGTTGCGGTTGATGTTACCCTATCCTAACTATGCGCTACGCACCCACACTTCCGCAATCCACACTAATAAACCGTAACTCCAGAGAAGCCATTATTTAGTTACTCTTACTTCTTTCGTTGACACCAGTTTCTACTTTTGCTACAGTATCTTATGGGTAGTTATGGAGATAACTTATAGCGAGTAAGTTCTGTTCTGCTCGCACTATAAAGTTGAACTTGCTCCTCCTGCTTAATCTTGTTATGAATAATTACTAATCAATAACAGCTCGACTCCTTAATAAAGGTTATCCTCACAGCTCACTCTTTAACTCCTACCGCGACCGGCACCCACTTTTACCGTATGGTCAACGCTTGTAGCTCCAGGATACGACCTATTCGCATGCCCCCTAGTTATGTACGGAAACAATGCCGGTGCTAGCGTTTCCAGGTTGAGTTTTCGAAATTCCCCATAGTAAACAAAACAGTTCCCCAAAATGATACCAATTCGACACCTTTTTCCAAATACACTCCTGGAAATTGAAATAAGAACACCATGAATTCATTGTCCCAGGAAGGGGAAACTTTATTGACACATTCCTGGGGTCAGATACATCACATGATCACACTGACAGAACCACAGGCACATAGACACAGGCAACAGAGCATGCACAATGTCGGCACTAGTACAGTGTATAACCACCTTTCGCAGCAATGCAGGCTGCTATTCTCCCATGGAGACGATCGTAGAGATGCTGGATGTAGTCCTGTGAAACGGCTTGCCATGCCATTTCCACCTGGCGCCTCAGTTGGACCAGCGTTCGTGCTGGACGTGCAGACCGCGTGAGACGACGCTTCATCCAGTCCCAAACATGCTCAATGGGGGACAGATCCGGAGATCTTGCTGGCCAGGGTAGTTGACTTACACCTTCTAGAGCACGTTGGGTGGCACGGGATACATGCGGACGTGCATTGTCCTGTTGGAACAGCAAGTTCCCTTGCCGGTCTAGGAATGGTAGAACGATGGGTTCGATGACGGATTGGATGTACCGTGCACTATTCAGTGTCCCCTCGACGATCACCAGTGGTGTACGGCCAGTGTAGGAGATCGCTCCCCACACCATGATGCCGGGTGTTGGCCCTGTGTGCCTCGGTCGTATGCAGTCCTGATTGTGGCGCTCACCTGCACGGCGCCAAACACGCATACGACCATCATTGGCACCAAGGCAGAAGCGACTCTCATCGCTGAAGACGACACATCTCCATTCGTCCCTCCATTCACGCCTGTTGCGACACCACTGGAGGCGGGCTGCACGATGTTGGGGCGTGAGCGGAAGACGGCCTAACGGTGTGCGGGACCGTAGCCCAGCTTCATGGAGACGGTTGCGAATGGTCCTCGCCGATACCCCAGGAGCAACAGTGTCCCTAATTTGCTGGGAAGTGGCGGTGCGGTCCGCTACGGCACTGAGTAGGATCCTACGGTCTTGGCGTGCATCCGTGCGTCGCTGCGGTCCGGTCCCAGGTCTACGGGCACGTGCACCTTCCGCCGACCACTGGCGACAACATCGATGTACTGTGGAGACCTCACGCCCCACGTGTTGAGCAATTCGACGGTACGTCCACCCGGCCTCCCGCATGCCCACTATACGCCCTCGCTCAAAGTCCGTCAACTGCACATACGGTTCACGTCCACGCTGTCGCGGCATGGTACCAGTGTTAAAGACGCGATGGAGCTCCGTATGCCACGGCAAACTGGCTGACACTGACGGCGGCGGTGCACAAATGCTGCGCAGCTAGCGCCATTCGACGGCCAACACCGCGGTTCCTGGTGTGTCCGCTGTGCCGTGCGTGTGATCATTGCTTGTACAGCCCTCTCGCAGTGTCCGGAGCAAGTATGATGGGTCTGACACACCGGTGTCAATGTGATCTTTTTTCCATTTCCAGGAGTGTATTTATCAGTGTTGGCAGCTTGAAGTAAAATTAGCGTATATATCAAAAAGTTGTAGTACATAAACCGAAACATTTAATTTGTAAATAAAAACAAAAGGCTGATCAGAAAACTAAAAATCTGCTGTGCGGGCACCAAATTTGCTCTTTGTTTCTATCGTGCACCATTTGTGCACCTCACTTCGCTTTTCGTTACTTCTATTCACTACGCGACCGTGAACATACAAAATTGGTGCCTAAATTTTGTATTTACACTTCTTGAAGGCTCTAATCGCCGATCTGTCATTACATTACCTTTAATTATAAAATATCATACCTTTAACGACGCATTTTCGAGGTGTCTGAAACATCATACCTTTTTAGGGCACATGTCACTATATAAAACCCACGAAATAAAACGTCTCCTCAGAACTCGATACTACCAAGAATGTAGACAGACATCGTGAAGTGTCGAAACTGCGCAACTACACATTCTAGTGGTCTCACGGAGATATATCACCGCAGTGAGCGTAATGTCTTCCGCAAAAGGAAAGGTGTATCGAATGATATGAAGTGAGAGTGGTATCTAGTGAATATCTAGAGAACTTAATATGTGTTGTTTGAACTAAAATAGCAGAGATAGCATAGTAGGACAAAGTGGATAAAATGCTACCCCAATTTCCATGGTACCGAAATTTTCTGCATCAAAAATTTCCCCAGGTTTCTGTTTCTTCAAAATTTCCCCCCAAAAAATTTTCCCTAAAATTGCGAATTAAACTGCAATCTGGCTTCGCTCACCGGTGCGGCTCGACAGCGCTTCCACCACCGAGAACAGGCACGTGGCGTGCGAAAGGCTCCGCACCATGAGACTCGCAGGCTAGCGCATGCTGACTACAAAGTACAAGCAGCGCCGGTTTAAGGCCCAAGTGACAGAACTTGCCGCTTGGTGCGCCAAGCTGATAGGGTTGCCAGACGTGCCACAACTTTAAAATTTCTGAACAGAAGTATCAGAGTACAGGCGGATTCTTGGGCTGCTAAACTCAGACGGCCACCCAAATACAAGATCTGTATACAGTGCGTATCATCACAATTAGTAATGGAAACTGAAAGGGTGAAAGTCTAAGGGGGAAGATGATGGGTTGAGGGAGGGGGAACTGGTGTCGAGAAATGTTATCGAACCAGTCCTGACGACAAGTGGAGAACGCAAAGAAAAGTGCGAGGTCATCCGCATGGGTACTAAAAGACGTCCGATAAGTTTTGGGTATACGATAAATCGCACACATCTAAGGGCTGTCAGTTCGACCTAATACCTAGAAATTACAATTACGAGCAACTTAAATTGGAAAGACCACATAGGTAGTATAGTGGGGAAGGCGAAACAAAGACTGCGCTTTGTTGGCAGAACACTTAGAAGATGCGACAAACACACTAAAGAGACAGCCTACAGTACACTTGTCCGTCCTCTGCTGGAATATTGCTGCGCGGTGTGGGATCCTTACCAGCTAGGATTGATGGAGGACATCGAAAAAGTCCAAAGAAGGGCAGCCCGTTTCGTGTTATCGCGCAATAGTGGTGAGAATGTCACCGATATAATAAGCGAGTTGGGGTGGCAGTCACTGAAACAAAGGCGGTTTTCTTAGCGGCGAGATCTACTTACAAAACTTCGATCACCAACTTTCTCTTCCGAATGCGAAAATGTTTTGTTGACACCCACCTACGTAGGGAGAAATGATCACCATAATAAAATAAGAGAAATCAGAGCTCGAACGGAAAGATTTAGGTGTTCCTTTTTTCCACGTGCCATTTGAGAGTGGAATGGTGGAGCAGTAGTATGAAAATGGTTCGATGAACCCTCTGCCAGGCACTTAAGTGTGAATTGCAGAGTAACCATGTAGATATAGATGTAGACCTATTACGGTTAAGATCTGTGAATGCAAAAATGGCTCTGAGCACTATGCGACTTAACTTCTGAGGTCATCAGTCGCCTAGAACTTAGAACTAATTAAACCTTACTAACCTAATGACATCACACACATCCATGCCCGAGGCAGGATTCGAACCTGCGACCGTAGCGGTCGCTAGGTTCCAGACTGTAGCGCCTAGAACCGCACGGCCACTCCGGCCGGCTCTGTGTATGCACAAGAGATGCTTGTAAAGACATAGCGTAGTGTGAAAGATGCTCCGCCAGGCACTTAAGTGTGAATTGCAGAGTAACCATGTAGATGTAGACAGTTCTTTTACAGTTAAGATCTGTGTATGTAGAAGAGATGCTTGTAAAGACATAGCGTAGTGTGAAACATGCTGAGGGAAGAATCGTTGACTGAATGCAGAATGACTATTAATTCAATATTACTCGTTTAGGCATTTGCCAACATCAGATATGATGGAACTTCAAGTAATCAGTGGGTATTGTGTTATATGCTATAATGCTAACAAACATGAACAGGTTGATATGACTAAAGCATGTAACCATTATATCAAGTCTTGAGTTGAAGTTCCAGGGTATATGATGACGGCAAACGCCGAAACGCATAATATTGTATTAATAAATTGATTTTGCATTCATCCACTTACTTTTTCCTCAGCGATGTATCCATCATTTTTTAGACTACACTTGCTTTTCAATATAGTCACGTACCTCCTTCGCGACTTCGTCAAGTCTATGTTTGCTTATAAGGACATTCTGGTGCATCGGAATGGATCTCACTACCCAAAACTGACTAAAAAGAGTGACAGGATATACAGCTTTACGTGATTAATTGGTAACGCGGAATTTTTGTTGTAACAGTGGCTAGTTTGCTTATGAATAGACAAGCTTTCTCACAGATTTTAGAAACGTGAGCGTTGCACGACGTTCATTCATCCACTTATATATACAAGTATCGTTTTATTGCTTTCCTACTCATTTAAACACTAGTTGCTCTAATGCAAGGATTTATGATTTTCGAAAACTTCCCTGGAGAACATATAAACAGCCCTCGTTCTTGGTTGCTTCTTACTTTCACACAAATTTTATACCATTCAAAGAGCTGTATTACATTTCACCACATAGCATTTTACGCACCAGAACTGACGAATACACAAAACAGTTCTTTATTGCACAACACGTTTCGGGGATAAAAACAGCCATAAAGTTGCCTAAATGACAGAGTATTAAATCTAAAGTGATTTTAAATCATCAGCTTATAACACTCCCCGTCTGCTAACTACTATACCATAACCTCAATGCCAGAAGCAGGTTGTAACATAAAACAATTTTGTAAAAGTAACTATGGCACAAAGCAACAGAGCAGTGTTACCCTCTGAGAGGAATTTTGTTAAGTTGACCGTATTGTTCCTAATGGAAGTGGCTTATCGGAAATGAAAGTCAGAATTACGTTAATATTGGAATAGTGACAAACAAAATTTTGCCTAGCTATACTGTTTATAGAATAAGGGAAACGGTCGCCAGCCTAATTAGGCAAGAGAAAGATTAACATTCTCGTTTATGAAAGTAGGTATAAGTAACTATAATGGATAACACACCAGACACATCCTAGACTTAGCAACACGCGAGTGCAATGAACTCTAACACACATATGTTTTAAGATTGAAGCTAACAGTTGGAGCAGCAGGAACTATTTTCAAAATTATAACAGGTACAGAAAAACACTATCACTTTCAGGGTTTACACAAACTGAGTGGTCCTTATACTGTTAATATGCACACAAGAGAGACAAACACTTGGCATACATGAGAATGTAACGTTTCACAACTGCAGCTTTCTCACTTTTACTACAACGAAACACAAAATTGCAAGAAACTGACTCTCCTTTTTAGAATTTACTACCGACAACAACGTGATCATTTACTTTATAAGACTCAGCCTAAGGTTTGAAGTAGGTAACAGCACTTTAAATAACAGTTTCAATATGAAAATTATTATTGGACAAATAACATTTGCCTTAACTCACTCTGTTACCACATTAGCTTTAACTACCTTTCTAATAAGTTCAAGAGGCATTATTTAACAAAGCTCTAGGCTTCAACGTACTTTCAGTAAGGACACTCGGTAATCACTTTACTTCAAACGGAGAGGACCCTGAGAGGTGTTATGATGAGGAGTAAAATCAAGGTAGGTAAATAAATTCCGATGTGAATTACCTTATATTTCAGCACACTAACACATCCATTAGGCTGATCCTTCACTGTACATCAATATAGTATTACGTTACAGTGATTGCGCAATGTGGTGGCAACTGCATGTTGGTAGGTGGAATTACAGGTAGAATTGCCGGACTTTATCGTATCTTCATGGCGACGATTCATACAAATTCCAGAATAGATCCAGCTATTTATCCACCCATCCGAGGCATTGGAAAGAAGTAGTAAAAGCCTCTCTGTGAATCAGCATGATATGCACCTTTACATTTACAGTGGACAGACTGGTAGCTCCTTTCCGACTGGTGGCTCGTCTCAGACTCGTAGCTCGCCTCCGACTGACTATCAGTTCCACCTTCTCCACCTATGCCAACCACAATTTGCGCGCGCTATGCATTTCCGTTCCAGAGGGGAACCACTACACCATTTACATACAAACTAACTAAGAACCCTAAGTGAGGATCAGCAATTTACATAACAGCAAACAAATACATTAAATAAAACAGAACATTTTCACATATTGACACTTCTACAAAAAATTATTCACACAAAATTACAATTACATACAATAAGTTCTGTTCCCTCCAAATGGGACAAAGAATACAAATTGCAGATACACTACTTTGCATAGAATCAAATCACGACATCAAAGGTTTGACAAAGAAAAGAATACACAATTTTATGCTATCGATTTGAACACATTCAGAGGCGATCAACAATGTAACATTAAATAAAGCAAAATGAATCCATACAGCATAAGAGCTATGGTGTTACACATGCCCCATGTTTCGTTGAAGTTTCCCATCAGGGATACTTCAAGGAAACATCCATAACACCTAAGTGGTGCTGGCTGCAAAAAAAAATTTATTCCATCCAACTTCAGTTGGGAGAAAAAAAAAACACACATACACACACATTACAAATATACAGTATATACACTAAGAAATTGCATGTATTTCTTCCAAAATATTTTCAAAGTAAAATATCTAAAGCAATTTTCAATTTCACACTGGTTTAAGGAAACTAATTTTGCACCATTACACAAGATATCTTTAAGCATGTTCTTTTCATACACACACAGTTCAATTAATAGGCAATCAGTACACAAACTCATCTACATATAAGTAGAATAGGAAAAGCCTTTAAATAATATGAAAAAAAAATTTAAACACATATACAATAACACAGGACATTCTAAGTTAGCAAAACAGAATTTTGTCTCTCAATAATTATAGAGGAATGTAAAATTTCACAGACACACAAGCATATTAATGATCACAGTATATTTTACAAGGTTCAGCAATTAATGAAATATTGAAAATTTCAGTTTGCATCCGGATATGCACAATTATTTATACAAACAACTATGAGAAACCTTTTCCAACTGACTCCTTAAATACCAAAGTAACTTTGCAAGGTTGTTTCAAAATAATTAACTTTAAAGCCGCTCTTCATTAATAGCAGTCCAAAATATTTGTTACACATAAACACACTAACATATTCAGAGCCTATCTTTAATCATCACTGCTGTGTTTCAAAACAAGGCAGTCCAAAACTTTACGTTATTTCAAAAAACCTAGTATTAAAAACATCTACATCCATTTAAATAAGATTCCTTATACATTTTATAATAACTTTTCACTGACTTCAATAAGAATAGTCAGTTTATAACATATTGCTCAAAAAAAAAAAACCTAACTTAATTCACTGCTTGCCTCAGCACTAGCAGTCCATGTTACACATTCTACCCATTATTGGTTTAGCAGTCTTTTTACATACACATTTAGACACAAAAACACAATTTAAATTAAGAATACACAAAAAACACATTTTTAAATTGACACACTGCCCCATCCTCTAGGTTTGGCAGTTCATGACCACTTATCAGCTCCTTGCCCCACAATGGCAAGTCCTTTGGTTACTGCTCACATCGTATATTTTGTAGTCCTTAGCATCAGGACCACAGCATTTTTATTATTTTGTCTTGTTTTACTGCTCATCAACATATTTTTGAGCAGTTTATTGTCATCATTTCCAGGTTTTTTATCATTCTGACACACTTTTGGTAAAATTTGCATTAGTGGTATAAAACATGAAACCTGTAACTTTGAAACAGCAATTAGACACTGGTAACAAAACCATTTCTTTTCAAATGACACAATCAGGTAACATATACATTAATCGAGAAAGAATTAAATGTCATATTCAGGATCAAGTTAGGATAAAGTATTTCTTACTACTCCTTTATCATTGCTTTTCCACACACAGTTAGGTCATTACATACATCAAGATCAGGACAATAATTTCATATCCTATTGCAAGTGATTTCTGCCAACTCTTTTGCTGGCACTAGACACATACCTCACATCTACTTTACACATACCTTAGCCAGGTTCATCTCCTCAGTTTTAAACACATATACAGTTTTTCAACACCATATTTGCCCCTTTCTTTTTCAAAAACATTTACATTTCATTATATTATGGCATTCATTTACCTTTTCTTTTCAATATTCTTACCTTTTCTCATCCATATTTCTCTTTCCAATTACTTTTTAATTTCATTTTTCCTTTACAGTACCCACTATATTTTCATTATTCTTTGCCATTTTCTAGTGTACCCATATTATTTTTCCATTTACTTGTCCACAAACAATACACAATATCTTACATCATTGCCACACTATTCAATACACTCTGATAGAGAAGAAGGAAAGAAGATAGTAAAAGTTCTGAATGATGAAAAGGAAGGTTGGCAGCACGAAAAGAAATGGAAGTAGTGCTAGCAACAACTCGGGTCCCTGGTGCTAGTCAGGCACCTGACAATGCAAAGAGTGCATTGCCCCCTGAGGGTTCTACATTTCATTTATCATTGGTTTCTGTGGACATACAACTTCAGGTCAACTATATTTCTAACTCCTAAAGGTTTCCTTGACCTAGGGTACACAAGAAAGTAAGCATTTGCATGAGGAGTTCCTTGCACTTCAAAAGGCCCATTGTAAATGTATTTGAATTTAGAAATTTCATTATTAATTTCGCTAGATTTTTCATGGGTTTTCACTAAAACATAATCTCCAAGCTTAAATTTAGTTGTTTTTAGGTTATTATCATGCCTTTTAGATCTAGCGGCCGCTTTCTCTTTCATTCTTTTCTTAACTAACTCTTTTTTCTCATGCAGATTAATTCCTACAATAGGTGGAAATTGCAATATTTCTTCAATAATACTTTTACTTTTACGGTCCAACAGAATTTCTTCAGGGGTAAAACCGGTGGTTTCATGGTATAAGGTGTTCATGGTTTTTTCAAAGTCATTTACAAATCTGCCCCAAGCCTTATGGTTATGGTGACAGTAGGTTCTACCTAACCTTCCTAATTCACGCATATATCTTTCGACAGGGTTACTAGCTGGGTGGTAAGCTGAAATATATTTAACTTGAACATCATGTTGCTTCATGCCTTCCTTCCAAATTTTTGAGATAAACTGTGGCCCATTATCAGACAAAACTGCTTTAGGTTTACCAATGGTGTTAAAATACTCAGTCATCTTGCTAAAGACTGCTTTAGCAGTGGCTTTCCTAATTGGATATAATTTAATAAATTTGGAGAATACTTCCAACACTACAACAATGTAAGACCAATTACCTGAGGTTTTTGGTAAAGGACCATACAAATCCACTGACAGTAATTCTAATGTGTCCTCTGGTATTGTATTCTGCATGAAACCTTGATTTATTTTATTTGTTACTTTTGCCCTCTGACATACATCACAAGATCTTATTCTCTCAGTAATTTTCTTAATAGCACCTACATTAATTGCAATGACATCGGTTAACTTTTCAATACACTTCTTGGGACCACAATGCCCTAAGGCAAGATGAAAGTAATCAATCACTTCAGTTTCAAATTGCCTAGGCCAACACACCTTCCATTCTTCAGTGCTGGTATTCTTTCTCCTATATAAAATTCCATTAAATATTTTATAAAATCTGCAGATTTGTGGGTAATTAGGATTACTAAAATTAACCTTCACTGACTTCCATATTTCATCCTCATTCTGATGGAACCTCATACTTTTACAAATTTGCTCTATTCTTTTCCCACCTGGTACCTCCTTAATATATCTTATATGAAATTTGCCTTCTTCATTACATTCCCTTGGTAAGCTGTTCATACCCTCAGGCAATCGTGATAAAGCGTCAGCTACATAATTGTCACTACCTTTAATATATAATATCTCATAATCAAACTGTTGTAAGTACAGGGCCCATCGACTCAATCTGCCAGTAAACAGTCGACAGTTTTTTAAAAAGGTTAATGCCTTGTGGTCTGTATGAATTATAGTTTTATGTCCCCATAAATAATTCCTAAATTTCTTTAATCCCCAAATGATTGCTAAGGCCTCTTTCTCTGAAATAGTATAGTTTTTCTCATATTTAGTTAAAGTCCTACTAGCAAAAGCAATGGTATTATGTTTTGTTTCCCCAAATTCTGTGTTTTCCTGAAATATTTCAACACCAATACCATAAGCACTACTGTCTGTAATCATGTGGAATGGCTTACTTAAAACTGGGTGATGTAAAATGTTTTCCCTTACTAACTCAGTTTTCAAATTTTCAAAATCTTTCTGACATTCAGATGTCCAAATATATACACTATTTTTCTTTAATAAGCTATTCAAATGTGGGCTGTTGAAAGCTTGCCCCTTCACAAATTTGCGGTAAAACCCACAAAGACCTAAAAACGCTTTTAACTGTTTCCTGTTCTTTGGAGGAGGGCACTTTTCAATAGCATTAAGCTTTTCTGGGTCCTTGCCAATCCCAGATGTGGTTATTATGTGTCCTAAAAACTTAATTTCTTGTCTCACAAATTCACACTTTTTTAACTTTAAAGTCATGCCCCCTGCTTGAAGAGCAATAAGGGTTTTGTTTAATAGGTCACAATGCTCCTCCCAGTTATCAGTAGCAATCAATAGGTCATCTACATATACAGTCAATCTGGCACAAAGTTCTTTTCCTAATACAGAATCCAAAGCCCTAATGAAAACAGAAACAGAAGTATTCAAACCAAACGGTACAACTTTGTATTGGTAACATTTTCCTGCAAACAAGAAAGCTGTATATTTTCTAGAATCTTTGTGTAATGGGATCTGCCAATATCCAGCAGTAAGGTCTAAACTGGTTAGATATTTTACATTATGGAACTTTTGTAATAAATCATCTAAATTTTCTGGCCTGTCTACTTCTCTCCTGACAATTTTATTTAATGTCCGTGCATCAATGACTACTCTTACACCTCCATCCTTTTTATTGACTATAATAAGTGGACTATTGTATTCACTATTGCTTCTTTCTATTACCCCCCATTCCAACATTTTATCAATCTCAGCTTGTACTGCTTCTTTCTTAGCTATAGGTATTGGATATGGTCTGACAAAGAATGGTTCATGTTCCAGGATATCCATACGGTATTCAAAGTTGTTTACGACACCTGGTTTATCAGAGAACACTTTCTTATTACTATTCAAGATATCAAATAAATCATATTTCTGTTCACATGATATTTCTTGAATAACATCAATAATTTCCCTAAAACTGTCAGTTTTTTGATCATCCTGCAATAGACCTTTCACATGGTATATTTCATATAGTTGGGACAAACCATCATTTTCAGATTCTATTTTTAACAAAATGGGTTCTACATTCACAGCTTGGACCTGGTTGTCACCTTCAAATTTAATTTCTATTGTTTCGGTTTTCCTATTAATCTTAACAGTTCCATTACCACAATCTAAAATTACTTTTTCCTTGTCTAGCCAATCAATACCTAGAATCATTTCAGCACTTAGTTCAGGGACCACTAAAAAATCATGTTCAAATTTTTGGCTTCCTATTTCAAAGTCCATCAATACTTGTTTTTGAATGGGCTTGCTGGACCTGCCAGTAGCTCCTATAATTTTCACTCCACTAACAGACATTATTACTAACCCTGGCTTACATGAAATATGATCAAAGAATGATTCTGATATGGCACTGATTTGGGATCCTGTGTCTAAAAGTACTTGCAGCTCAGTGTTACAAACATTTACAGGTATGATAGTTTGTTTAATAATTCTCTGTTCCGTTTTCTCCTGTTCTTCCCATAACAAATCCTGCTCAACCATAATGTCTTTCCAGGAAATATTACCTACTGATTTCAGCTGTGTATCAGGTGGCTTTTTGGGTTTGTGGACCTCTACATCTTTACAGATCTTTGACAGTTCACGTTCTACTATATTTATCTTTGAATATTCTTTAGGTTTCTGTAAATCTATTTCTGTCATTACATTAAGTAAAGCCTGCCCTAATATAGTGTCATCCGGCGGCTCTTTCGGTTTTGTTTCAGTTACGCATTCCGGATTTTGTTTCGAAAAGATATCGTCAATTTTTTCGTAACCTCTTTCTGTAAAGGTATAAGTATGTTTGTCTACCTCCGAAAACTCATCTGTATCTGAATCTGTCGTCTCTCCTTCGTCTGAGCTATCACTAGGTTCTATTTCGTTATCAGATTCGAGCAGTAAGGCAACTTTTAAACAATGAGGCAGATTATCACTAGATGTTTCAGCCACTTCGTTTTTTAACTCATTTTCTACACAATGCACATCGTTTGGACAGTCAGACACTTCTGTTTTATCACTTTGAACGATTTCAGCCTTAACATGTACTTCGATAACTTTCATTTCATTTTCTTCCATGCTGTCATTTTCAGGAAATCGTGCGAAATCCCTATCAGATCCTTCTGCATTAAAATCATTAAGCACCTTTCCATCAACAATAACTTCACCTGCACTGCTTATAATGTCATGTTTACTAACGTCCTCCTCTATATCACTTTCACCTATCATTAATTGTGCACACGTCTTTTGCGTGGCGTATTCTACCTTCCTCTCTTCTTTATTCATCATAACCTCCCCCACATCTATGTCTTTTACCTCATATACATTATTAACAGTATCAATATTCTCTTTTTCATTCGCGTTTCCTATCTCCCTTTCATTCTTTAATGAAGTCTTTTCGCACGATTCCGATACTGAGTTATCTTTATCATATGACATATTAACTTTATTTTCATTTCTACATGCATCTACTACTGAAACCGGCCATCGGAAGTGTCCGATCCCGCCTCTTCTGTTTCTCTCTATGGCAGCCATCTTGTTCTTACGTCTGCCATTTGTGTCTGCTGCCAAGTGCAATGTACGCTGCTTCGGCAACGGCTGGCCCGAGCACGAAAGGTCACGTGACTTCGCACTGGGAACGCCACTATGTATCATTCCGCGCCCGTCTGCTATAGGTGCACCCTTAACCTTCCTGCCCCGTAGTTCACGTCTTTCCTTCTCGAATCTAATATTTGGCATCTTTTCTTTGGGCCCAAAACCGGTTTCCGCGTGAATCCGGCCCGTAACACACGCGGTCTTTAGTTTTCCATTTCGTCTCTAGTTTGGGAATTTCGTGCTATGTATCCTCTGCCGCGCGTCGTATAATTTCCTCTACCTCTCGCACGACCTCTTTGAATCGCGTTTACACGATATCTTTCGTTTTCAGGTTGTTCATTTTGGTCATTACTTTCTCGCAAATAATTATTGTTATTATGGGGACGGTACTCGCGATTTCTTCGCCAGTGATCTTCATCTTCTACCCTTTCCAAGAACGCAGAAAAACTACTGTGTGTACTCCCAACATATCGTTTCGAATCCTCAGGCAGTTTCTGCCAAAGAACCCAAACGATCTCAGCTTCAGTTCTTCTAGCCTTCAAATGTATCAGTTTTCTGTACCATGATTCGCAGAATTCTTTCATGGTTTGCCTACCTCTGATGTCATACAACCTGGCCATTAGAAATTCACGCCACAACTGGTCTTGTTTTTGTTCTGACCAGTATTCGTCAATAAATTTTTGTTTAAACGTTTCAAAATACATCTGGTTAGTATCCAGATTCAACCCCCATCTTTTTGCTTCTCCCGTTAGTGCACTAATTACAACATTAATTTTTTCCTGATCAGACAAATATTCAGGAAAATTTCTTTCGCAATTCTTTACAAAGTCTAGGGGGTGCCAGCCGTTATGTCTCTTCGCTGGGTCGAATTTTTCCTCGCCCTCTAATATTTTACTGAGAGGCATTCTTTCAGTAAAATGTGTAGGTCCGGTTTGTATTTTCCTTTCCAAGTCATACACATTGCCTTGGATTTGTGAAGTGTTATGTTCACACTTCTTTTCGCAAGTAAGAATCTGTTTGGTTAGAGCTCTGCTTGTTTCTGTTACAGATTGTTTAATCTGTGCAAATTCCGCGTTACATTCGGTTTGTATTTCGGATTTAATACCGAATACCTTTTCGTCAACCTTAGTACAGACTAAGGGTTCAATTTGATCTTGAATTTTAATTACTTCAGAGTCAAATCTTTCGTTAATGTCATCAATTTGTCCTTGCATGTTGGCAATATTGCCATTGATGACAGTAATTTCGCTTTTAAGGTTTTTAATTTCATTACTCACAATGTCTACTTTTACATCAACTTTCTCAATCTGTTTACTAATATCGCTACCTTGTGTGGTAATTAACTGCCCCTGTGCTGCAATTAGCTGTCTTTGTTCTACATTTTGTTGCCCTAGTGCTGCGATTTGTGCATTAATATTGTCACTGTGTGCTGCAATTTGTGCAGACAACATTTTTAACAAATCAGTCACATCTGGTGTCTTTTCACTTTTGGTTTCAACTGCATTTTCGTGTTCAGATTCTACACCCCTCTCAGTTTCTGGTGATTCGAACATATCCCGCGATTCATTGACATAACCACTGTCTTCGACAACATCGCCCATATTGTCTTGCTTAGTACGCGCGACACACATAGCTTCGATCTGTTTATTGATGTCTGCGTGATAACGTACGTAATTTAACTCGCGCGTCATGCCATCTGTTGGTTTGCTGCTTGAACTGCTCTCGGTTGCATTCTGCTCTCGCGTGTCTAGATTTATTTCTAGTTTCCTGTCCATTTTAGCTATTATTAAGTACTGACACCTTTTATTTTTAATTTAAACTGAACTTTCACTACCAGTTCTGTCAGGTAATGTACAGGTTCGTGCCGCTGGACGTTTTATGTTCACTCAATGTTTGTAAAATGCTAACTACTTATAATTTTTTCCATCTGTAGGTGCAAACTGAACAACGTCCTGTCACGCGGCGCCACGTATAACACTCCCCGTCTGCTAACTACTATACCATAACCTCAATGCCAGAAGCAGGTTGTAACATAAAACAATTTTGTAAAAGTAACTATGGCACAAAGCAACAGAGCAGTGTTACCCTCTGAGAGGAATTTTGTTAAGTTGACCGTATTGTTCCTAATGGAAGTGGCTTATCGGAAATGAAAGTCAGAATTACGTTAATATTGGAATAGTGACAAACAAAATTTTGCCTAGCTATACTGTTTATAGAATAAGGGAAACGGTCGCCAGCCTAATTAGGCAAGAGAAAGATTAACATTCTCGTTTATGAAAGTAGGTATAAGTAACTATAATGGATAACACAACAGACACATCCTAGACTTAGCAACACGCGAGTGCAATGAACTCTAACACACATATGTTTTAAGATTGAAGCTAACAGTTGGAGCAGCAGGAACTATTTTCAAAATTATAACAGGTACAGAAAAACACTATCACTTTCAGGGTTTACACAAACTGAGTGGTCCTTATACTGTTAATATGCACACAAGAGAGACAAACACTTGGCATACATGAGAATGTAACGTTTCACAACTGCAGCTTTCTCACTTTTACTACAACGAAACACAAAATTGCAAGGAACTGACTCTCCTTTTTAGAATTTACTACCGACAACAACGTGATCATTTACTTTATAAGACTCAGCCTAAAGTTTGAAGTAGGTAACAGCACTTTAAATAACAGTTTCAATATGAAAATTATTATTGGACAAATAACATTTGCCTTAACTCACTCTGTTACCACATTAGCTTTAACTACCTTTCTAATAAGTTCAAGAGGCATTATTTAACAAAGCTCTAGGCTTCAACGTACTTTCAGTAAGGACACTCGGTAATCACTTTACTTCAAACGGAGAGGACCCTGAGAGGTGTTATGATGAGGAGTAAAATCAAGGTAGGTAAATAAATTCCGATGTGAATTACCTTATATTTCAGCACACTAACACATCCATTAGGCTGATCCTTCACTGTACATCAATATAGTATTACGTTACAGTGATTGCGCAATGTGGTGGCAACTGCATGTTGTGCATGGGGGCTTAATTAAATATATATGATTGAAAATGTTTTTTTTTTTTTCGTTGCTGTATGTCCGATTACGCAGTGTCTCGTAATCGGCTGGCCCTGACTAGTATTATTACGCAATCTGACTGCAAAAAACAATGTAAGAAGATTTTCGTAAACACAGTTAATTAATTAAGTCCCCAGCAACTACAAAACCTACAAAATCCAAGCACAAATGTAACTGTTCTGTATGTGGAGTGTGACTCAACGTACGCATCTGGCACGGTTCTTTTCCAACAAGACAAGAATTCTTAAATACCAACTATACTGACGTGACAAAAGAAATTTAGAAAAACTATAATTACGCAAGAAAACCAAAATTCACTCTAATACAAGAACACAAGCCAGATGCTTTGTTGACTGAACCTGTAGTGACGCATTATTTCAGACACACAATCAATAAAAGAACATTGTATTTTTTTACCTTCATATATATTGACGAAATGCACACAATAACATCTGCTATCTCTCCCATCAAATAACTGCATAAAACATGGAACAACACTCTTTACTACAACATCTTACTCCAACTTCACGACAACCACGAGCTCTTAACACACACTGTCTTCAACGAGCTCTCAGCAGGCACCGACTTCTACGATCTCTTCACAAGCACTGACTGCCATGGACTCTAAACACACACTGCCTGCTACGAACTCCCAACAAGCACTGTGGAGGCGGCTTAATAGTACTCTTTGGCGCACTCTCTGGCGCAGTGGCACAGTGTAGCCACCTTTCAGTTGGTAGGTGGAATTACAGGTAGAATTGCCGGACTTTATCGTATCTTCATGGCGACGATTCATACAAATTCCAGAATAGATCCAGCTATTTATCCACCCATCCGAGGCATTGGAAAGAAGTAGTAAAAGCCTCTCTGTGAATCAGCATGATATGCACCTTTACATTTACAGTGGACAGACTGGTAGCTCCTTTCCGACTGGTGGCTCGTCTCCGACTCGTAGCTCGCCTCCGACTGACTATCAGTTCCACCTTCTCCACCTATGCCAACCACAATTTGCGCGCGCTATGCATTTCCGTTCCAGAGGGGAACCACTACACCATTTACATACAAACTAACTAAGAACCCTAAGTGAGGATCAGCAATTTACATAACAGCAAACAAATACATTAAATAAAACAGAACATTTTCACATATTGACACTTCTACAAAAAATTATTCACACAAAATTACAATTACATACAATAAGTTCTGTTCCCTCCAAATGGGACAAAGAATACAAATTGCAGATACACTACTTTGCATAGAATCAAATCACGACATCAAAGGTTTGACAAAGAAAAGAATACACAATTTTATGCTATCGATTTGAACACATTCACAGGCGATCAACAATGTAACATTAAATAAAGCAAAATGAATCCATACAGTATAAGAGCTATGGTGTTACAAGCTCTCTTCTGTAACTCAAGTGTATTAATTACGATACAATCCTGGGCTATGTATAGTAACTAGGTGTTCCGAAAGTGAACTTCCGAAGTATGTTACTGACAACAATAGGTCAAATTGATACTTCTTATTGGCCCCTTCTGGCTGTCACAAGGACTTTTGTAAAATTTGCTGCCATTATTCCTTCAGAAATGTTCGAAAAATGCCTTTAAAAGCAGAACCTAAATCGGATTCCATAACAAGGGCCATTTAAAAGTAAGATACCCTTTTCTACATTGCAACGCCGGGCTGCGGTAAGAAATTCCGAAATGATTAAAGCATTCCTGGTCGGGAGGCTACTCTGACAGCCTTTTAATCAAGAGACACCTGCCCACATTTTCCCAACATCAAAAGAGCGACAGCTACGTCAGAGATGCACGCCATTACGCAGTGCCCTTAGAAGAAACTGCAGAGAGAAGTCCAGAGGGGAAACACCCACGCACCAGTCTGCACGCCACGACTGCCTTAGCTGCCTTCCCATGCAGGAGGAACTTACTGCACCAAGTGGTGTACGGATATTGTTCAGTAGAATAATCACGAATCAGGTAACATACTCACATGACTTCACTCGAAATACACTACTGGCCATTAATATTCCTACACCTCGAAGATGACGTGCTACAGACGCTAAATGTAACCGACACGAAGAAGATGCTGTGATATGCAAATGATTAGCTTTTCAGAGCATTCACACAAGGTTGGCACCGGTAGCGACACATACAACGTGCTGACATGAGGGAAGTTTCCAACCGATTTCTCATATACAAACAGCAGTTGACCGGCGTTGCCTGGTGAAACGTTGTTGTGATGCCTCGTGTAAGGAGGAGAAATGCGTAACATCACGATTCCGACTTTGATAAAGGTCGGATTGTAGCCTATCACGATTGCGGTTGATCGTATCGTGACATTGCTGCTCGCATTGGTCGAGATCCAATGACTGTTAGCAGAATATGGAATCGGTGGGTTCAGGAGGGTAATACAGAACGCCGTGCTGGGCCCCAACGGTCTCGTATCACTAGCAATCGAGATGACAGGCATCTTATCAGCATGGATGTAACGGGTCGTGCAGCCACGTCTCGATCCCTGAGTCAACAGATGGGCAGGTTTACAAGACAACATCAATCTGCACGAACAATTCGACGACGTTTGCAGCAGCATGGACTATCAGCTCGGAGACCGTGGCTGCGGTTACCCTTGACGCTGCATCACAGAGAGGAGAGTCTGCGATGATGCACTCAACGAACAACCTGGGTGCACGAATGGGAAAACGTCATTTTTTCGGATGAATCCAGGTTCTGTTTACAGCATCATGATGGTCGCATCCGTGTTTGGCGACATCGCAGTGGACGCACATTCGAAGCGTGTATTCGTCATCGTCATACTGGCGTGTCACCCAGCGTGATGGTATGTGGTGCCGTTGGTTAAAAGTCTCGGTCACCTCTTGTTCGCATTGACGGCACTTTGAACAGTGGACGACACGTTTCAGATGTGTTACGACCGGTGGCTCTATCCTTCATTCGATCCCTGCGAAACCCTACATTTCAGCAGGATAATGCACGACCGCATGCTGCAGGTCCTGTACGGGCCTTTCTGGATACAGAAAGTGTTCGACTGCTGCCCTGGCCAGCACATTCTCCAGATCTCGCACCAATTGAAAACGTTTGATCAATGGTGGCTGAGCAACTGGCTCGTCAAAATATGCCAGTCACAACTCTTGATGAACTGTGGTATCGTGTTGAAGCTGCATGGGCATCTGTACCTGTACACGCCATCCAAGCTCTGTTTGACTCAATGCCGAGGCGTATCAAGGCCGTTATTACGACCAGAGATGGTTGTTCTGGGTACTGATTTCTCAGGATCTATGCATCCAAATTGCGTGAAAATGTAATCAGATGTCAGTTCCAGTATAACATATTTGTCCAATGAATACTCGTTTATCATCTGCATTTCTTCTTGGTGTAGCAATTTAAATGGGCAGTAGTGTATTTACGAAACCAAACGGTATAACGTTCTGAGTTTGAAAATTAATGCTGCAAATGTAGATGAGATTCATACAGGAAGGCGTTGAACTATGGAGACTCTGTGAGGACTGTGACGTTCGCTAATGCTTGGGATATTCAAAGCGTGGCCCTATAGCGCACCACGTGCTAGTTGGCACAAACCTATCTTTACATGCACGAGGTCGCAACATCTTTTCAGCCATGGGACCTCGCTTTAGTTATGGTATTTAGTCAGATACAATAATATAGACTGATCAGCCAGAAAATTATGACCACCTACGTAATAGCCACCATGTCCACCTTTGGTACGGATAGCAGCTGTGACGCTTCGTGGCATGGAAGCGCTGGAGGGAGTTGCATTACATATGCACACACTTGTCACCTAATTCCCGGAAATTCCGTGGGAGGTGGGGAGGGGAATAGGGAGGGAGGGCGGTGAGCTCTGACGCCACGTTGTATCACAACCCAGATGTAATCGACCTGGTTCAGATGTGGCGAGCGGGGGGAGGGGGGCAGGGGGTGGCAGCACATCAACTGGAACTCGCCACTGTGTTCCTCGAACCACTCCGTCACTCTCCTGTTCTTGGGAGATGGTGCGTTATCTAGTTGAAAAATGCAACTGCCGTCGTGAAAATGATTGACATGTAAAAGGGGAAGGGAGTGTACGTTTTCTATAACCAGTGTACGTTACTACTTGTCTGTCATGGTGCCTTACACGAGTTCCACTGTACCCATAAAAGCCCACGTGAATGTTCCCCCAGAGCATAATGGAGCAGCCGAGAGCTTGTATCCGTCCCACACAACAGGTGCCAAGGAGCTGTTCACCTGAAAGACGATGGATTCACGTCCTCTCATCAGCATGATAAAGAAGGTATCGGGAATCGTCAGAACATGCAATGCTCTGCCGATGATCACATTCCCATTTCAGTAGTTGTTGCCAATGTCTTTGTGTTAACATTAGTACATGCATGGGTTGTCGGCTGCACGGGTACATCGTTAGGAGTGTTTGGTGAACTGTGTGTTCGGCGACCTGTGTGTTCGGCGACCTGTGTGTTCGGCGACCTGTGTGTTCGGCGACCTGTGTGTTCGGCGACCTGTGTGTTCGGCGCCCTGTGTGTTCGGCGACCTGCGTGTTCGGCGACCTGCGTGTTCGGTGACCAGCGTGTTCGGTGACCTGCGTGTTCGGTGACCTGTGAGTTCGGTGACATGTGCGTTCGGTGACATGTGCGTTCGGTGACATGTGCGTTCGGTGACATGTGCGTTTGGTCGACCTGTGCGTTTGGTCGACCTGTGCGTTCGGTCGACCTGTGCGTTCGGTCGACCTGTGCGTTCTGTCGACCGGTGCGTGCGTTCGGTCAACCTGTGCGTTCTGTCGACCAGTGCGTTCTGTCGACCGGTGCGTTCGGTCGACCTGTGCGTTTGGTCGACCTGTGCGTTAGGTCGACCTGTGCGTTCTGTCGACCGGTGCGTTCGGTCGACCGGTGCGTTCGGTCGACGGGTGCGTTCGTTCGGTCGACCGGTGCGTTCGGTCGACGGGTCCGTTCGGTCGACGGGTGCGTTCGACGGGTGCGTTCGGTCGACCGGTGCGTTCGGTCGACCGGTGCGTTCGGTCGACCGGTGCGCGTTCGGTCGACCGGTGCGCGTTCGGTCGACCGGTGCGCGTTCGATCGACCGGTGCGCGTTCGGTCGACCGGTGCGCGTTCGGTCGACCGGTGCGCGTTCGGTCGACCGGTGCGCGTTCGGTCGACCGGTGCGCGTTCGGTCGACCTGTGCGTGTTCGGACATACTTGTACTCTGCTCGACACTAAAGTATGATGTTAGTTCCGCCACAGTTCGCCCCCCATGTCCTGGTTTACTGTTCTGTCCCGTGTACGATGTGCGACACCTGTAATGACGGGTGGCCGTCCAACACCACGGCATCTTGTCGTGGTCTCACCTTGGTTTCGCCACGTGTTGAAGACACGACGGCACCCCTCGAATACCTGACATGCAGTTACCGAAATCCTCGTGCCGAACCTCGGTGCAATTAGAATCTGGCATCGGTCAGACTCAGATAGATAGCGTGCCGTTTCCAATCTACACTCGAACAGCACACTCACTGATATTACATGCACTGTGCGTGTGTCTGACTAGCAGTCATTCCTCGGCAGTGACGCTGCTATCACCTGGACGAGTATATATCGATAGCAGATTGTTGGTGATAATGTAAAATCAGTAAAAAATATTCATGGTCAGAAGCAAAAGTAGTTTGCTATAGAAATCAGAACTCTATGCAGAGACCTGGCATTCTGTGTTTCCACTACGCTAGAGTCGTAAACGGCAGTTCAAAAATTGTCTCCACCTCAGGCAACAGGACGAGCCGCTGTCGTTATTAGTTTCACATATATGGCCTCTCCCGCTCTTCTTCATCTTTGGCTGCACTGACGAAACTGATTGGCACAAAGCAAAACTTGCTACATTCATACTCAGTATTACCCATATAGGGAGCTCTGTTCACAATGCTTTGGAAAACAATGCTGAAAGGCGACTCTCAGCTTCATGGAAATCAAGTTGAACAAGTACAAGAATAATGAAAAATAGAAGTTTCTTAACAGTTTGGAGACTGTGATATAAATGAGAATAAAGGTAGTAATTACCTGCAGCCCAGCAACAGGTTACAACAGTGACAGAGTTAATGAAGCAAAACTTAACTGGATCAGTTCAGTCTACTGTTTGAAATTATGCTGCCCACAGTTCCATGTAGTCCAAAAGTTCACTTGCTTGCGATGGTTTCACAGCACTGAGCTAGCCAAGATGGTGCTAGGCAGCTCCATAGCTACTGTAACATCGTTTGTGCTAAATTCTGTGGAAGAAAATTCACAGATAGGGCAAAGCCACTAATTTACAAGGGCTTGCGGAAGTGATAACTCACAGGTTCAAATATCTTTTATAAAACTTGGATTCTGATCAAACATGTTAACTTATACAAAAGAAATTCTGAATCTTGGCTTCAGCATGAAGATCAGTAATTACCATCAAAGACTTTTGAAGTTACAAGACTCGTTTCACAAGATGCAAGTAGTCCATTCCATTGTTATGCAGTAGACAGCAGCAATATTAACTTTAGAGTCTAATACGCGTATAATTCACGTGATCTAGGATCTACAAACTGATTTAGTCTGTAATTCAGGATGGAGTTTCCATAAAAGTAGCGAATGAATCACCTACGATGGTAGCGGCAAGCGAAGCTAAATGCCACGTCCTCCTTCACACAACTACACCAAAGAACCCCTGCTGGCAGCTACTACTACACTGTATCTTGCCCCCACACAGTGATGACCTTAATCTCTGATAGCCTTCTGCCTGCTCCTGTCACAAAGCGCCATCTTTCGCATCTACTCTACCACTCTGCTGCCGATCCCACTTTGTTGCATTAATACACTACTGGCCATTAAAATTGTACACCAAGAAGAAATGCAGATGATAAACTGGTATTCACTGGACAAAGATGTTACACTAGAACTGACATGTGATTACATTTTCACGCAATTTCGGTGCATAGATATTTAGAAATCAGTACCCAGAACAACAACCTCTGGCCGTAATAACGCCTTTGATACGCCTGAGCATTGAGTCAAACAGAGCTTGGTTGCCGTGTACAGGTACAGCTGCCCATGCAGCTTCAACACGATACCACAGTTCATCAATAGTAGTGACTGGCGTATTGTGTCGAGCCAGTTACTCGGTCACCATCGACTAGACATTCTCAATTGGTGAGAGATCTGGAGAATGTGCTGGCCAGGGCAGCAGTCGAACACTTTATGTATCCAGAAAGGCCCGTACAGGACGTGCAACAAGCGGTCGTGCATTATCCTGCTGAAATGTAGGGTTTCGCAGGGATCAAAAGAAGGGTAGAGCCACGGGTCGTAACACATCTGAAATGTAACGTCCACTGTTCAAAGTGCCGTCAATGCGAACAAGAGGTGACGGAGACGTGTAACCAGTGGTACCCCATACCATCACGCCGGGTGATACGCTAGCATGGCGATGACGAATACACGCTTTGAATGTGTGTTCACCGCGATGTCGCCAAACATGGATGCGACCATCATGATTCTGTAAACAGAACCTGGATTCATCCGAAAAAATGACGGTTAGCGATTCGTGCACCCAGGTTTGTCACTGAGTACACCATCGCAGGCGCTCCTGTCTGTGATGCAGCGTCAAGGGTAACCGCAGCCGTGGTCTACGAGCTGATAGTCCATGTTGGTGCAAACGTCATCGAACTGTTCGTGCAGATGGTTGTTGTGTTGCAAACGTCCCCATCTGTTGACTCAGGGATCGAGACGGATAAGATGTTTGTCATGTCGACTGCTAGTGATACGAGGCCGTTGGGATCCAGCACGGCGTTCCGTATTACCGTATTGAACCCACCGATTCCATATTCTGCTAACAGTCATTGGATCTCGACCAACGCGAGCAGCAATGTCGCGATACGATAAACCGCAATTGCGATAGGCTACAATCCGACCTTTATCAATGAGATGATAAGCATTCCTCGTCCTTACACGAGGCATCACAACAATGTTTCGCCAGGCAAAGCTGGTCAACTGCTGATCGTGTATGTGAAATCGGTTGGAAACTTTCCTCATGTCAGCACGTTGTAGATGTCGCCACCGACGCCAGCCTTGTGTGAATGCTCTGAAAAGCTAATCATTTGCATATCACAGCATCTTCTTCCTGTCGGTTAAATTTCGTGTCTGTAGCACGTCATCTTCGTGGTGTAGCAATTTTAATGGCCAGTAGTGTATTACTGGCATACAACGTATTTTAGAAGTCACGTTGCAGGTAGCAACATCTTGATTTATAAATTTCTTTTAACAATGTTGGCTAGAAGATACTCTTACCTATTTTATATTTATCCAGGATAAAATGTAGGAAGAATATGTTATCTACAACTTGTACAGGAACCATACAGCAGTTATAATAAAAGAGTTGAAGGGAGTGGAACATGATAGTAGCCTCTCATCGATGTTTTTCAATCTCTACTTGCTGAAAGCAGTGGAGAAAGCTAAGAAGCTAAGGAGATATTTGGAAAGGAAATTTAAGTTGAGGGAGAAGAAACACATAGTTAAGGGACACCGATGACACTGTAATTCTGCAGAGACGGCCAGGGACTTCAAAAATGAGTTGAACGGAATGGATAGTGTCTTCAGAAGAGGTTATAATATGGATATAAACAAAACTAAAGCATAGATAATGGAACGTAGTTGTCATCAGGCGATGTTGATGAATTTAGTTTAGGAAATGAGTAGATGAGTTTTGTTAATAGGGTAACATGATGACTGATGGTGGACGAACTATAGAGGAAATAAAATGCAGGATGTCAGTAGGAAGAAACGAATTTCTGAAAACAAAGATTCTGCTAAAATCTAATAAAAGTTTACATGTTAGGGAGTCTTGTGAAGGAGTGTAGCCTTGTACGAACGTGTTATGTGGAAGAAAACCACTTCAGACAAGAAGAGAGTGGAAGCTTTTGCTAAGTGTTACTGCACAAGAATGATGAATATTTGATGAATAGATCGGATAATTAATGAAAAGGTACTAAATGAAGTAGAGGCGGAAATACATTTACTGTACAACGTGACTAAAATAAAAAATCGATGACAGGATACATCCTCAGTAATGTAGGAATGGCACATTTGGCGATGGAGGGAAATACAAAGTGGTGGAGGGGAGGAGGTGGGGTAGATAAAACTGTGAGGCGAAGGAGCTTGCACAGGATAGACTTTCGTGGAGAGTTGGATCGAACCACGCTTACAGCACCACCACCACCACCACCACCACCACCACAGCAACATCAAATAGATCCCAGAATTATTTCTAAATCTGCAGCAGAATGTGCTCTGATTAAAACTGTGTACCGATCGTGACTCGATACTGCGACCTTTGTCTTTCGGAGGCAAGTGCTACGGGGTCTAAGGTGTCCAAGCACGATGCACAACCCGTCCTCAGCCTGGTCAAATTTTGATCTTCCAAGAAGTAAATTAGCACGCTCCACTGTCGAGAGGAAAGTCATTCTAGGAATAATCCCTCAGTCAGCGACTAAGCCCTTTTTGTGGAGAATGCTTTCTTCCTAGCACTGCAAATCATGCAGGAGAACTTGTATAAAGTTTGGAAGGTAGGAGACGAGTTACTGGTGGAAGTAAAGCTTTGAGTTGTGCTTGGGTAGCTCAATCGGAAGAGCACGTGAAAAAGAAAGACAGAGGCCCAGAACACAGCTTTAATCTGGAAAGTTACAACAAACAGTTTGTTCCAATTTAAAGGCATTACTAAACACTAATTAGAAAGTCTGGCTACTGGTTAACCAGAAAGATGATTTAGACACACACGCACTTATTGACGCACTACATTCGTATAAGCAAAATGTTTCGTTTCAAGAATTCAATTGTTGAGAGCCTATTCCCCCATCAGCAAGTCACCAATTTTTCCATGGGTGCAACAGCAACGGGTAGCTTTCCGGAAAGAGAAGTTCTCTAGCAACTTGAGCGACATTCAAAAAAGAGACAAAAGAAAGGTGTTTAGTGACTGTATTGACTGACGTAAATGTTAGCATTTTCTACTGTTTTATGACTAATTGATTCTGAACTGACAAAAATATCTCTTAATTGTACTATATTTTTGTTGTTTGACGAACACGTTCTTACATAAGAACACACTATCGTCATTACGTAGTTTACTAATCAAAGATCAACTGTTTCCGCTGAACATTACTCCGGAGTATTTGCTCAGTACAGAAGCGAACTGTTACATTTTAATAAAAAAATTATAAAGAAATATTTGTAAAGTGAAAAATCAGTCCGGCGCCGTAAAAACAAATTATCGGGGTAGGTTTAGTGTATTGTTCTAGTTATCATTAAAGTATAAAACAGTGGAAAAATTATAAACTTGGTTCTGTTATTGTCTCTTTTCCGCCTCAGAGAGCTAAACATACGCAGCAACACAACGAGGTTTATTACTTTCTTGTGTTATTTACCGTACAGATAAAATGACAAACTTTTCCAATAACGTGAGGTTATGGTTTGAATGCACTCAGACGGGAATGATATTAGAGACAGTAAAGAGCATTTACGTTAGACACATATCCATAAAGGTAGCTGTTCTTTAAGTAAGGACTGAATTGTCTATTGTAGCAGAAGTAACTGAAATAAAAAGAGAACCCTCTTATGACAGTAGTCAAAGGAATAGTTCTCTATGTCATGTACATTGATTGTTTTCCGTGTAAAAATTTGTGTACCATCTTGCCTCCATATGCAAATTAGATCATAGGATGCTACCATTGTTCCTCTGTACCGCTCTAAATTCTTTTTTCTCGTGCGTACGACTGAAGGCTTGTGCTGTGTTATTTACGTCTTCTTCACTTTCTGTCTACCATAACAAAAGGCCATCGACATCGTACCTTTTCGATGACATCGACACATAATGAGTCATGTCATGACAGTGTCAGAAAAAACATAATTTACATAATGAGTCATGTCATGAGAGTGTCATAAAAAACATAATTTTTGCACTTTGCCTGACAGAGTCAACAGTGTTGCTATGAACGAACATGGATAACAGAAAAATTAGTAAAAGTTAACAGTTATAAGGAAAACCTTGTAACCAAATTCACCAAGAGAAATAAATAACAAACGGAGTTGTGAGAAAAGAAGGAACTTCAAGAAATCACAATTCCATACTACCGTAAAATTTCACAAAGCGCCAAATATTTTTAAAGCGATGTCAAAATATCCTCTCAAACTCAGAAGTTTCCAAGGGAAAAATTACGTCCTCTGCCAGAAAGCAAGAAAATTAAGCATGAAAAATTTGTTTTATCGATTTCTATAACATACGTTTAAAAATATGACATAATAAAGCGGAACTATGAGAACATCATTATGTAAAATATGCATTTTCCGTATCATAACAAACATTACCTAATTATGATGACAAAAATATATTGAAGCTTATTTTGACAATAATATCAATTTGTCGAATAATACTTTGTCTTGACATCGTATAAAGAGTTGATAACACACACAGCGTAATTCTTTCTTTCCTTTCTCCAGCGCATTTTGACTAGAATGTGAACGAGTTCAGAATGGGCGTCTTGAAACATTCTAAAATTTAAGTTGAAACTAAATAAAATTAGTTTGAGACAAGGGACGGTATAAGAAATCAATTATAATTTCTTGCTGTTTTTACTAGTATTTACGTTTTGGCTCGGAAAGACGAGAGAAACTTCCGCCATAAGATGAAAGAACGCTCTATGAGTAATATCATGGAACAAACGAAGCTAAGCAGAGAGCCAGCAGGGAGCATCACCAAAGACAGCGTGAATTATGGTCTGTAAACGATGGAGGTAGGAGAACGAAGTTGCCATCACGTCACAAACTTGGAGCCGACGTCCGACATCTTACATAGCCTAAACATCAGGTTCTCCACATTTATACCTACATAGTTCACTGCAGTGATACTTCCCCATCATTTCACTCCGACGTGTCAGTGCCCAGTCTCGACTGTTGGGGATAACTATTGACTTTTGTGGTCGTATCTCAGATAGGATCTGGTGCTTCCGTTGTGTTGAGACATAGTTATTTTATCAGAAGTGGCAGCTTGCGTTTACAGGTGTACTAATCGATTCGATCGTAACCTAAAGTTTAAAGGTATCACATTTCATTCGTAAGAGGAGCAGTTCAAGCAATATTTTCTTTTATATTCATGAATAATGGTTGCGCTCTTTACTTTTATTGTTTCTTGTGTTTTTCATTGCCTTCCAAAACGCAAAGCCTCCGGCATCCGAGCCACGGTGCATCAACGGTCTCGTCTACGCACAACACACGACCACTTGAAAACGCTGATTGTTGGTACAGCATCTCATGCCCTAAATTCTTCCCGCCGACAAATATTCACTGTTCACATTTCCTCCATTTTTAAAACTTAAATGAACACCCTGTTCATCGTGTCTGCTTGCTGCTCGGCGTGTGAGTAGCCACCTTTTCGTTTCAAAGTATTCGAGTTTGTTTTAAATAATACCCTGGACTTCAGCAGGAACAATGATACATATAATTCTATCATTATGTCATATGAAGGTTGCCATATTAAGGTTGCCTTTGACACAAAAAGAGGTACACAATGCTGCAACCAAAGTTTTTGATCACTCACTCAGTGGTATAAAATGCTCGACATACAACAAAGTAAAATTTGAAACTGAACTGAAAACGTTTGTCTTCAACAATTCCTCCTATTTCGCAGAAGACTATCTGTTATTGTAACGTGTAAATGGTGATGGGTAGGAACCAACGATTAACATTTGTCCGTCTTTAGTTAAAAACAGAAATAACTAATAAGTGATCAGCATGGAGACATATTTTTTAAAAAAAATTGATGTTAATATGAAATGTATTGTTCCACATCATTTATATTTATCGTGCAGATGATAGATGAGACGTGGAAGTAACTATCTAACTACTGGTGCATCACAAAGAATGGTACAGCCTCATGTACTCTGAAAACATCAAAATCAAAAGTAAAATGAAGAAGATGATCAAAGCATGCGATATGTTTGACTGTTCCAAAAAAGCAGTCAGTCACTACCAAGAAATATTTCGGGAGAAGAAGGAAATAGGCTACTGTTGAAAAGGTGGCCCTATATGTTAAAGAGATTAATCTATCATTACTAAATAGTGAGTCACGTACATGTTAAAGCAAAATATCCATTCAGGTTGTTTAAGCATTTGACATCATCCTCTTAATCACATTTATACAGGGTGTTACAAAAAAGTATGGCCAAACTTTCAGGAAACATTCCTCACACACAACGAAAGAAAATATGTTAAGTGGACATGTGTCCGGAAACGCTTACTTTCCATGTTAGAGCTCATTTTATTACTTCTCTTCAAATCACATTAATCATGGAATGGAAACACACAGCAACAGAACGTACCAGCGTGACTTCAAACACTTTGTTACAGCAAATGTTCAAAATGTCCTCCGTTAGAGAGGATACATGCATCCACCCTCCGTCGCATGGAATCCCTGATGCGCTGATGCAGCCCTGGAGAACGGCATATTGTACCACAGCCGTCCACAATACGAGCACGAAGAGTCTCTACATTTTGTACCGGGTTTGCGTAGACAAGAGCTTTCAAATGCCCCCATAAATGAAAGTCAAGAGGGTTGAGGTCAGGAAAGCGTGGAGGCCATGGAATTGGTCCGCCTCTACCAATCCATCGGTCACCGAATCTGTTGTTGAGAAGCGTACGAACACTTCGACTGAAATGTGCAGGAGCTCCATCGTGCATGAACCACGTGTTGTGTCGTACTTGTAAAGGCACACGTTCTAGCATCACAGGTAGAGTATCCCGTATGAAATCGTGATAACGTGCTCCATTGAGCGTAGGTGGAAGAACATGGGGCCCAATCAAGACATCACCAACAATGCCTGCCCAAACGTTCACAGAAAATCTGTGTTGATGACGTGATTGCACAATTGCGTTCGGATTCTGGTCAGCCCACACATGCTGATTGTGAAAATTTACAATTTCATCACGTTGGAATGAAACCTCATCCGTAAAGAGAACATTTGCACTGAAATGAGGATTGACACATTGTTGGATGATCCATCCGCAGAAGTGTACCCGTGGAGGCCATTTAGCTGCTGATAGTGCCTGCACACGCTTACATGGTACGGAAACAACTGGTTCTCCCGTAGCACTCTCTATACAGTGACGTGGTCAACGTTACCTTGTACAGCACCAGCTTCTCTGACGCTGACATTAGGGTTATCGTCAACTGCACGAAGAATTGCCTCGTCCATTGCAGGTGTCTTCGTCGTTCTAGGTCTTCCCCAGTCGCGAGTCACGGGCTGGAATGTTCCGTGCTTCCTAACACGCAGATCAACTGCTTCAAAAGTCTTCCTGTCGGGGCACCTTCGTTCTGGAAATCTGTCTCGATACAAAAGTACCGCGCCACGATATTGCCCCTTGCTAATCCGTACATCAAATGGGCATCTGCCAACTCCGCATTTGTAAACATTACACTGACTGTAAAACCACGTTCGTGATGAACACTAACCTGTTGATGCTACGTACTGATGTGCTTGATGCTATTACTGTAGAGCAATGAGTCGTATGTCGACACAAGCACCGAAGTCAGCATTACCTTCCTTCAACTGGGCCAACTGGCGGAGAATCGAGGAAGTACAGTACATACTGACGAAACTAAAATGAGCTCTAATTAAGCGTTACCGGACACATGTCCAAATAACATCTTTTCTTTATTTGTGTGTGAGGCATGTTTCCTGGAAGTTTGGCCGTACCTTTTTGTAACACCCTGTAGTATTGCACGATGCTGGAACATGTTTTAGAAATTGTCTTTTTCTACCCTGTAAATTGCCATTTTTGGCCAACACTGAATCGCGCATCAAAGATAAGACTTCAAAGTGAGAAAATGTGTAGACAGCAGTGTGCCTAATGCATTCGAGGTTTCATAAAACAAGAACTCTATTTTGCAAGGAGGTATACCTCTATGCGGTTCTGTTTCTTTGACATTTCGATACTCGCTCACTTTGCTGACATGCAGAAGATAAGACGAGTGTGCCTTCCTTCTAAATTCACAGCACACGTTTATGGGCTAACAATAAACACATAGGTCAGTTTCTTTTACAAACGTGAACATTAAAAATGCAACCGAGTTGAAAGCTTAAAATGTAGCAAACAAGAAGCAGTACCAGTAAGCAAACAAACATTGGTTTCAGAGTTACAGTTTCATTTACTATTGCTACAAATATAGTAAACGAGAAACTGAATGGACTGCGAAAGCAACACGCATTATTCATGTAAGCACTGTAATTTTTAGTATTTAAAACGGCAGAAGTCTGCGCACGACAGAGATAATTAACAATAAGCAGTCGTACAAATGTTCTGCGCTGTTTAATATGGCAGCAGCTCCCTTCTCTTTTTACCTCTGTGCTGTAAATGGAAATTTCAAACTCTTCACAGGGGAACGTACTGTTCTGGGGAGTTATCCTGAAGTGGTTGTTCGTAATAAAAATGAATATAATGTATTATTAGGTGCTTCATAACTAACGTTTCTGGTCTTCGGCTCCTGATGGACAACAATGATTTACATTTCTTAAAAGACATCACAGTCGCCGTTGACTGTACGAAATATTTATTATTACGATTACAGTTTCGGCCTTAGGGCCGTTTTCAAGTAATGCTGCAAAAGTTACCTAAACACAAAAAATACAAAAATGATGGACAGGGTGTATATACATAATTAAACAAACGTTTCATTAAGATAGTAGCGTAACTATGAAAATTGGTGAAAAATGTAAATAACTTACATTATGTCTATGTCGTCGTCAAAATGCAGCCTTTTGACTGTGAGGGTCCCACAAGATCTGATGAGTACGACGCTTATTACATCGTAATATGTTGTTAAATATATACTGAACTGTCAATGTTACCATCGTTCTAATATTCTATCACAAATGAAGCTCAGGAGCACCGACAACATATGGAGACAAGTCTGTTGGCGCGAAAACATTTACTAAAGATACTGCCTGTGCACATATCAATGATAGTGCACACCAAAGATACAACGTATAAGCTTTATATCGTTAAATCTTGTCATCTGTCATCATACAGCATTCTAATCTTCTATTATGTTATAAATAAATTTTCCCATCCTATCCTACTGCCACCTCTATTATGTCATAAATAAATTTTCCCATCCTATCCTACTGCCCCTTACAGTCGTAGCACTATTTAGAAAGCCGTGTGATGTCGACAGATGAAAAGATTTTACGATATAAAGCTTATAAATTGTATCCTTAGTGCGCACTGTCTTTGCTCTTCCTGAAACCAATGCTTTAGAACGGTGGGAGAGACAGACGAAAGAGTTGTTTACAAGGGTTTCTTTCCTACCGACTGAGTTGTTGTTGTTGTTGTTGTTGTTGTTGTTGTGGTCCTCAGTCATGAGACTGGTTTGCTGCAGCTCTCCATGCTACTCTATCCTCCGCAAGCTTCGTCATCTTCCAGTACCTACTGCAGCCTACATCCTTCTGAATGTGCTTAGTGTATTCATCTCTTGGTCTCCCTCCACGATTTTTACCCTCCACGCTGCTCTCCATTGCTAAATTTGTGATCCCTAGGTGCCTCGGAACATGCCCTACCAACCGGTCCCTTCTTCTTGTCAAGTTGTGCCACAAGCTCCTCTTCTCCCCAATTCTATTCAATACCACCTCATTAGTTATGTGATCTACCCATCTAAACTTCAGTATTTTTCTGTAGCACCACATTTCGAAAGCTTCTATTCTCCTGTTGTCTAAACCATTTATCGTCCACGTTTCACTTCCATACATGGTTACACTCCATACAAATACTTTCAGAAATGACTTCCTGACACTTAAAACTATACTCGATGTTAACAAATTTTTCTTCTTCAGAAACGCTTTCCTTGCCATTGCCAGTCTACATTTTATATCCTCTCTACTTCGACAATCATCAGTTATTTTGCTCCCGAAATAGCAAACCTCCTTTACTACTTTAAGTGTCTCATTTCCTAATCTAATTCCCTCAGCATCACCCGACTTAATTCGACTACATTCCATTATCCTTGTTTTGCTTTTGTTGATGTTCATCGTATATCCTCCTTTCAAGACACTGTCCATTCCGTTCAACTGCTCTTCCAAGTCCTTTGCTGTCTCTGACAGAATTACAATGTCATCGGTGAACCTCAAAGTTTTTATTTCTTCTCCATGGATTTTAATACCTACTCCGAATTTTTCTTTTGTTTCCTTTACAGCTTGCTCATTGTACAGATTGAACAACAGCGGGGGTAGGCTACAACCCTGTCTCACTCCCTTCCCAACCACTGCTTCCCTTTCATACCCCTCGACTCTTATAACTACCATCTGCTTTCTGTACAAATTTGAATATCCTTTCGCTCCCTGTATTTTACCCATGCCACTTTCAGAATTTGAAAGAGAGTATTCCAGTCAACATTGTCAAAAGCTTTCTCTAAGTCTACAAATGCTAGAAACGTAGGTTTGCTTTTCCTTAATATTTCTTCTAAGATACGTCGTAGGGTCAGTATTGCCTCACGTCTTCCAACATTTCTACGGAATCCAAACTGATCTTCACTAAGGTCGGTTTCTATCAGTTTTTCCACTCGTCTGTAAAGAATTCGCGTTAGTATTTTGCAGCTGTTACTTATTAAACTGATAGTTCGGCAAGTTTCACATCTGTCAACACCTGATTTCTTTGGGATTGGAATTATTATATTCTTCTTGAAGTCTGATGGTATTTCGCCTGTCTCATACATATTGCTCACCAGATGGTAGAGTTTTGTCAGGACTGGCTCTCCCAAGGCTGTCAGTAGTTTTAATAGAATGTTGTCTACTCCGGGGGCCTTGTTTCGACTGTCTTTCAGTGCTCTGTCAAACTCTTCACGCAGTATCATATCTGCCACTTCATCTTCATCTACATCCTCTTCCATTTCCATAATATTGTCCTCATGTACATCGCCCTCTATATACTCCTTCCACCTTTCTGCTTTCCCTTCTTTGATTAGAACTGGGTTTCCATCAAAGTTCTTGATATTCATGCAAGTGGTTCTCCTTTCTCTAAAGGTCTCTTTAATTTTCCTGTAGGCAGTATCTATCTTACCCCTAGTGAGATAAGCCTCTAGATCCTAACATTTGTCCTCTAGCCATCCATGCTTAGCCATTTTGCACTTCCTATCGATGTCATTTTTGATACGTTAGTATTCCTTTTGCCTGCTTCATGTACTGCATTTTTATATTTTCTTTTTTCATCAATTAAATTCAGTATTTCTTCTGTTACCCGAGGGTTTCTACTAGCCCTCGTCTTTTTACCTATTTGATCCTCTGCTACCTTCACTATTTCATCCCTCAAAGTTACCCATTCTTCTTCTACTGTATTTCATTTCCCCATTCCTGTCAATTGTTCCCTTATGCTTTCCCTGAAACTCTGTACAACTTCTGTTTTCGTCAGTTTATCCAGGTCCCATATCCTTAAATTCCCACCTTTTTACAGTTTCTTCAATTTTAATCTACAGTTCATAACCAATAGATTGTGGTCAGAGTCCACATCTGCCTCTGGAAATGTCCTACAATTTAAAACCTGGTTCGTAAATCTCTGTCTTACCATTATATAATCTATGTGATACCTTTTAGTATCTCCAGGGTTCTTCTGTGTATACAACCTTTTTTCATGATTCTTAAACCAAGTGTTAGCTATGATTAAGTTATGCTCTGTGCAAAATTCTACCAGGCGGCTTCCTCTTTCAATTCTTACCCCCAATCCATATTCACCTACTACGTTTCCTTCTCTCCCTTTTCCTACTCTTGAATTCCAGTCACCCATGACTATTAAATTTTCGTCTCCCTTCACTATCTGAATTATCTCTTTCATCTCATCATACATTTCATCAATTTCTTCATCTGCAGAGCTAGTTGGCATATGATTTTGTACTACTGTAGTAGGCATGGGCTTCGTGTCTATCTTGGCCACAATAATGAGTTCACTATGCTGTTTGTAGTAGCTTACCCGTACTCCTATTTTTTTTATTCATTATTAAACCTACTCTTGCATTACCCCTATTTGATTTTGTATTTATAACCCTGTATTCACCTGACCAAAAGTCTTGTTCCTCCTGCCAGCGAACGTCTCTAATTCCCACTATATCTAACTTTAACCTATCCATTTCCCTTTTTAAATTTTCTAACCTACCTTCCCGATTAAGGGATCTGACATTCCACGCTCCGATCCGTAGAACGCCAGTTTTCTTTCTCACCGACTGAGTATGGAACCCTAAATATGAATCTGTAATGCTAAAGTATCAAGGTGTTCTGTATTTATGAATAAAGTTTAATCTGAAAGAGACAATTTATTGATTTTGCTTGGTTCTTTCCTGTAGTTAAATGACAACGTTGTATTGTTCTCCATTTCTAAATATTAATCAAATGTAAAGACATTTTAATCTCTATGACATTGGTGTAAAGAGTCTGCAATTTTGTGCAATTTTTACCTCGGGAAATATTGATGTATCCTGTAGTTACCAAAGACGGCGAAGTCCGTCGCGGCTTCGTAAGTATTAATTACGAAAATTTATGATTCATTTTTCCAGGTCAGTTTGATGTAATAGGGTTTTGGCTGTGAGAAATATTTCACGAGATAGATCACACCTTTGTGTTTAAACGGCCGAAGAAAAATAGCATTGACTGCAACAAGTTTATTGTAAAGATCTAATATGTCAAGAATATCCTTTTGTTGTTGGCTACTGTCCGCCCCGATAGCTGAGTAGTCAGCGTAACGGAATGCTATGCCAATGGTCCCGGGTTCGACTCTCGGGTCGGGAGTTTTCTCCGCTCAGGGACTGGGTGTTGTATTGTCCTAATCATCGTCATCTCATCCCCATCGACACCCAAGTCACCGCAGTGGCGCCAATTAAGGACTTGCACCAAGAGTCCGGTCTAACGGATGGGAGGCTCTAGCCACACGACATTTCATTTTCATTGGCTGCTGATGGATTTACAGTACTAGAACTATGATTCTGCTTATGTACTACAGTATTGACAGCCGATTCGAAGCGAATAGTCATTTTATGGAACATCTCTTAGGAGGCTTTTGTTTTCATACTGATCAGTAATATTGCCCCAAAAGTATGCATCACACACACTAGTATTTACTGTGTTGGTTTATATGTAAAGCGACGAGTATTGCATAGTTCTTTTAACACTATTTTCCATGGCTGTGATGGTCAGGCGTACTTTGGAAATGCAAAGACTACAACTTCATCACGTATCAACTGAAACGCGCGGATTTGTTGATTCAATAATCTATTCTGCAGAAACGACTGCTGTTAGAGCAGAAATAGCCAAACAGTGATACCTTTAAAATCATGTTATGTAACACAAATACGTTCTAAACGGTAAGTTATTGTTTATATTAATTATTTTAACAAGTATATGTATATATATTTGTTTAAGTATAAAAGTGTGACGCAGTGCTGATTATAGAGCAATCTGCCGAGATTTGGAAGTGACGACCGTGTTCTATGAGAGAACGCTAGATGGTTCTACGATGGTCAAGATTTACCAGTGACACATTTTTCTCTAATCATACCTTACTTCAACGTGGATAGTAACCATACAGCAAGGCTGAGTTTTCAGTCACCGGATACATAGGCCGTTGCCCCAGGGAGATAGTTGCGAGATCATACGCCAGGGATTTGACTCAACATGCTATGTGACCTTCCAACATTTTAAGTGACATTTCCTTAATCAGCATCGCGCTGAAAAAGTCGCCATTTGTGTTCGTCTCATCATTAAGCTACCGAAACTGCCTCTTTAATAGTTATTGCTGTATTTGAAAGTGTATTCAATAGTGTATATGACAATAGCATTTACAGAAATTGCTTAATTATCATTACAGAACATCCCACAAGATAAATGACTGTTGTAACGATTTTGCATTCATAAGTATTTTTTAACATCAAGTATAGATTTAAGTGTCAGGAACTCGTTTCTGAAAGTATTTGTACGGAGCGTAGCCATGGATTGGATTGTTTGGGGGAAGAGACCAAACAGTGAGGTCATTGGTCTCATCGGATTAGGGAAGGAAGTCACCCTGACCTTTCAAAGGAACCATCCCGGCATTTGCCTGGAGCGATTTAGGGAAATCACGGAAAACCTAAATTAGGCTGGCCGGACGCGGGATTGAACCGTCGTCCTCCCGATTGAGTGTAGCCATGTATGGAGGTGAAACGTGGACGATAAATAGTTTGGACAAGAAGAAAATAGAAGCTTTCGAAATGTGGTGCTACAGAAGAATGATGATGATTAGATGGGTAGATCACATAACTAATGAGGTAAAACTTTGAACATAGCTGCTAAGGTTCAGAGACCGTGTTAGAATTATATTAGAACAAATAAGCCCTCGGTCACAAATATTAAGTCAAAATTAACCAGGTTTCGACGCTACTATGAGCGTCGTCTTCAGCATTAGAGTAACTGTTCTAAAACATCAAGTATATAATACATTAATAAAATTAAAGTTTGTACTGACTGGAAAAAGATGCAGTACTTACAAATCAGATATTAAAAACGATCTAAGCCGCAAAGGCGACGTCATGAATAGTTGTAAGTAAGATGGCGTGCCGGTAAGGGCTGCTCGTACTTTAGTGAACAAGGGCTGCAACCAGACTGAGGTGCCCCTTGTTAGAAAGTGGGGGCAGGTAAACGTGGTGTTGCTACGAGCGCCATCTAGTAGCCACAGAAACAACTAGGCTACTGTACATTCAAAATTAGACACGTGAAATTGTGATGCAGCTGATTCAGGCATAACGTAAGCACTAATAATAATAGGATGAAGTTACATATTTATCTGCTTCAAACAGAGATACATTTTGTAACGTAAAAAGACTTTGGTTATGACATACCAGAAATCAACAAAGATGTAACAGGAAAACAACATTTCGGTAAACTGCATGAGGAAATCTGAATCAAAGATCAAGCAATGGCTTTATAGAGTCGAAAAAGTTTTTATTTCGCTGTTCGTTGAGAATGAGGCCATCATGAAGAGAGAGACGTTTGAAAATCTCCAATTCCTCTAAAACATCTAACCTACGCCCCTTCTTTTCGGTATGCACAATATTGTTATCGCCTATGGCTTTAGGCTCGTGTCCAGTAATTAAGAGATGATCGGTAAAGGATGAATTTAGGGGACTGGTGCCGTTCATTCTCAAAAGATGTTCTTTATATCTGATGGTGAAAGCACGTCCAGTTTGCGTTGTATAATAGGAGGAGCAGGTATCGCAGATGATCTTATAAACTTTCTGTAGGGGAGCGAATCGATTTCAAATTATGAATGAAGTTTCTCTTTAGATTATTATTAGTAGCCCGCATCTCGTGGTCGTGCGGTAGCGTTCTCGCTTCCCACGCCCGGGATCACGGGTTCGATTCCCGGCGGGGTCAGGGATTTTCTCTGCCTCGTGATGGCTGGGTGTTGTGTGCTGTCCTTAGGTTAGTTAGGTTTAAGTAGTTCTAAGTTCTAGGGGACTTATGACCGCAGCAGTTGAGTCCCATAGTGCTCAGAGCCATTTGAACCATTTTATTATTAGTAGAGAAGGCAACATTGCAGTTGTATTTGTTGCGAAGCATGCGCTGAATCTGATAGGAAATGGGTCCTATGAATGGAATAGAGAAACTTTTTTTGGGTTAATTTCAGTGCATGAGGTGTTGAGCGTGGTAGTTCTTGCAGTTTTCTTTTTTAGGATATCGTCCACTATGTAAGGCGTATATTCATTATTGACTGATATGGTTTTAAGTAAATTAATCTCCTCATTATACTTTTCTGTTGAAAGTGGTATAGAGGTGGCTCGGTGGACGGCAGAGTGAAAAAAGGCCATTTTTGAGACTGTGGATGAAAAGAGGAAGCAGGCACGATTTGGTCAGTATACGTTTCTTTTCGAAAAATATTGAAAGTGATGTTATTGTCTTCTATTGTAAGCGTCAAGTCTAAATAATGTAATTGGCGGTTTTCGTTTTCGAGTTCAATAGCGAAAGAAATTTTTTCATGGAGGTCGTTAGAAAGTTTAAATATATGACCAATTCTATCGGCTGGTCCATTATGGATGACTAGAATATCATCAACGTATCGTGTGTAAGAAAGAATACCTAGTGAAGCGGCTGAGACACGGTTAAATAGCTTTTTTCCCAAGGAATTGATAAAGATGTCGGCAAGGATGCCGGCTGAAGGGTTGCCCATAGCGAGCCCAGTATTTTACAATTATATCCGCAAAATTCAGTGTGAGGGACGGAGGGGGGGGGGGGAGGGGGTTTGAGAAATTTATTCACAGTATGATTGTGATGAATGTAGCAAACAGTTTCGCTACGAATAATCTGTCATTAAGAGTCCAATAGCCAGAAAAAATAGGGAGTTAAGTTCTCCACACAGCGAATTAAATTTTATCAGCAATAATTTTTACTGATACGTAATATGACCAAGACAACAATAGATGGTCGTAATTTAACCCGTTTTGGGTAACTAACCCGCTGTTTTGCCTTACAACTGGAAGTTCGTTAACAGCAAAGAATTCACTGCAGAGTAAAAAAATACAGCAACACATCTGATTCTGGAATTTATAAACGCATTTCAAAGAGGAGTAACCTTTGCACCACAGACAGCAATAGTATTGCCAAATTACAGCGAGATTTATAAGTAATACATTCGATTTCACACACAGCACCAAATGAAGAGATTACGATGCGTCATATATGAAATGCTTGGTACGAGACTTGATGATGCTATATAAGTAGCGCCTCACGGTGGTCTACGGTGCACACATATAGATTCCAATGTAACTGCTGATCCAGTGAGGAAATCTGTAATTTGGTGAATCCCTTTAACACGGCAACGGGATTAGCCAGACCCGAAACAGCAGCTCACAAATACTCTCCTGTTGTCTGCATTATTCGATAAAGCCTGATATAATCGCATCGCGGCACCGCCGGCCCACTAAATCCTTTTCCGCAGAGCTGATCTCAAATCAAGTTGTGGCTTTCAGGCCGGACCATTAACGGTCAGACAACGAGGCCCTAGTGGGATATTTCGCAGCCCGTTCATGCCACGGAGAATGCGGTGGTGCTACCGTTCCAAACGATGGTCAGCAGAGTGTTCACTCCAAAACACTGGAACAGTAATAATGCAGACCTCTGTCACCATCGTTCTTCGTCAAATTTATGTTGCTGGTCTTTATTTTTAAAAACTTAAAGTACTACACGAACCTCTCTAGTATCACGTACCTTTCATCTATTACATCTACATTTCAAATTCGGAATGTCAAAGATTCTTTCATTAAGAGACATAAAAGCCAGTGTATGTGGGAATGGAAGGCCCGTAAAACCCTTTTACGACACATCGTTTGTTTGCCGTGAGCACTTGCAACGTATCCACGTACTGCACTGAGACAATTCTGTTATACTGCGACGTAGCTTACAATATCTCGTTAGTGTTGTTTTTTGGCTGTACTAATCCCCCAACTTGCCACGATGTTTGATAGGAATTATGGCGAGGGTGGGTGTGAAGAAAGTGCCGAAGCAGGAAAGCAGTATATGTCCACCACATACAGTGCGCAAGTACAAGAAACCACGTTACACTCTGTTACAAGCACTGAAATAAAAGCTACAACCGAAATAAATTTTTTAAGAAATGACAGGGGACTATAAGGTGGAGCTTGATATTTGCAAAAGAACAAAAAACAATAAACCCGCTGAAGTACCTGAGGATCGGCGAAAAGTAAAAATTCCAGTGAAAAATGTAGAAGAGACACAGAAAGGAGAATCTGCACACCCAGCAACAGGTGACAGCTGGGATGAAAACAACAGAAACCACGTGTAGGAGATGTCACAACTATCTTCGACACAACGACGAACATCTCAAATCAGATATAAAAAGCCAGATCTTTGAGCATATGTTGTGCACAAAAAAGTATCGACAGAAATATTGGTTAAACTCAAACCAAAGACCGCAAATGTCAAAGTTATTAAAAAATATCGAGTATGAAGATTGATATCGATAATATCTGCTGCTGGCAACAATCGAATGAAAAGAAAGCTTACGAAAAGTAATGCAGCAAAGCAGTTACAAGGGCTGTCCAGAAAGTAAGTTACGATCGGTCGCAAAACGGAAACCACAGTGAAAACCAGAAACATTTTATTTGCAACAGTTAGGTACACCTTCCACCTACTTCTCTACAAAGTTACCGCTCCAACTTCGAGTTTTGTCTTAGCGTTGTATCAACTTTCCAATATCCTCGTCATCGAAAGCAGCCGCCTGTGCTTTCGGCCAGGTCTGCAGCTCGTTGTCTGTCGAAAAATTTTGTCTTCATGGCCAGCGGTTTTTGTGAGCAGAAATGAGACTCAGGGGGAGCCAGTTATGGACTGTATTGTGGGTGATCAAACACTTCTAATCGGAAACGCTGCAGGAACGTCTTCATTGCCCCTGCAGTGTGCGGCCGAGAATTGGCATGAAGAAGGAACTGCTCGACTGTTGTGTTATGTGGGCTGCTTGACACAGGCGAAACCTCTAACCAGGCCCTCATGCTTGGCGGGAGACGCTACTCCCTACGCATCTTTACGAGCTCACTGTTCACTCAAAACTGAAAGAGCGTCGCGACACGATTGACGGGCATACTAGAAACACTGACCAACACATCTGTGCGAAGTTTTACCGAATTTTCCCAGTGGTTTCCATTTCGCGGCCGATCGTAACTTAATTTCTGGACAGCCCTCGTACTACAGATAAAAGTCTTCAAAGAAAAGAACTGTGATGTGTATATTTCCACACATATGATGAACAATTAATTATAATTATGAATGTTAAAATAACAGTAATACGATAGGTACTGGAAGTAATGGTTAATGAATAAAAAGTTCAAAATTTTCGAAACAATTTACGCGGAATGGCGTTGATTTGGTCTGAAAAATAAGATTTTTCTTGACATTCGTTGCATAAACTCTACCGACATATGTATTAGTATACCACAATATTATTGCACCACGGAGTGATGGCGCTTTTGTTTTTATCGTGATATTTCACGAGGACACGCTGGACCACTTGTTGATATATGCATAACTGTCTTGAAATAATTCACAACGCGGTGCGTTTTCCGTAGTCACCTCTGTCCCTGTTTATTGAAACGTCACCGAATGTTTCCGATATCGGCCACGGGAAGCCATGTGCTGTAATATCGTGTTCGGATTCCACATTCCTAGATTTCCGTAAAGCATTTGACGCACTAGCGCAGTGACGACTATTAACGAAGGCACAAGTATACGGAATAGGTTCCCAGGTACGTGAGTGACTGGAAGACTACTTAAGTAACAGCATCCAGTACGTTGTCGTCGACGGCGAGTGTTCACCAGAGACAAGGTTGGTTGGTTGGTTGTTTGGGGAAGGAGACCAGACAGCGTGGTCATCGGTCTCATCGGATTAGGGAAGGGTGGGGAAGGAAGCCGGCCGTGCCCTTTCAAAGGAACCATCCCGGCATTTGCCTGGAGGGATTTAGGGTAATCACGGAAAACCTAAATGAGGATGTCCGGACGCGGGATTGAACCGTCGTCCTCCCGAATGCGAGTCCAGTGTGCTAGCCACTGCGCCACCTCGCTCGGTCAGAGACAAGGGTTTCGTTAGGAGTGTCCAGGGAAGTGTGATAGGATCTCTCATAGTCTAAGCTGCTGTTTGCTGATGATGAGGCAGAGTATGGGAAGGCGTCGTCGTCGAGTAGCCGTAGCAGGATGCGAGATGACTTACACAAAATTTCTAGTTGGTATGACGAACGGCAGCTACCTCTAAATGTAGCAAAATGTTACTTAATGCAGATGGTTAGGAAGAACAAAACCATGATGTTCCAGTACAGAATCAGTAGTGTACTCTTTGACACACTCATGTCGATTAAATACCTAGGCGTAGGGCTGTCAAGCAATAAGAAAAGGAATGAACATGTAAGGATGTGGTAGGGAAGGTGAATGATCGACTTCGCTCTGTTAGGAGAATCTTAAGAATTTGTGGATCAACTGTAAAGGAGACCGCACCTAGAATGCTGGTAAGCTGGTACAACCCACTGTTGAGTACTGGTCGAGTGTTTGGGATCTGCTCTAGGTCGGACTAAAGAAATAAATCGAAGCAATTCAGAGGCGGGTTGCTGAACTTGTTACCAGTAGCTTCGTACAACAAACAAGTGTTACAGAGATGCTTCGGGAACTCAAATGGTGGAAAGTGGAGGGAGGGCTACGTCCTTTTCGAGGAGAATTACTGAGAAAATCTAGAGAACTGGCATTTGAGGCTGACTGCAGAAAGATTCTACTGCCACCAATGTAAATTTCGTGCAAAGACCAAGAAGATAAGGTTAGAGAGACTGAGATTCGGAAGGAGGTATACAGGTAGTTGTTTGTCCCTCGCGCTGTTCGCCTGTTGTGGTGCAGAGTACTCTCCACCACGCACCGTTCGGCGGCTTCAGGAGTATATCTGTAGACGTAGAAGTTGATTTATGGAATGACATGGTATCTAGAATCATACACACCTCTTGTGAGATAATGGTTTATATTTCTGCGCTACGGTCCCATTAGCAACCAATACAAAGGCCAGACAAGACGGCTGGCCATTGTGGCTGAGCGGTTCTAGGTGCTTCAGTCCGGAACTGCGCGACTGCTACGGTCGCAGGTTCGAATCGTGCCTCGGACATGGATGAGTGTGATGTCCTTAGGTTATTTAGGTTTAAGTAGTTCTAAGCTCTAGGGGACTGATGACCTCAGACGTTAAGTCCCATAGTCCTCAGAGGCATTTCTGAACCAGGCAAGACGAGAAAGATGAGTTAGACAACACACATCACAGACATTGCCACCCCGTCCATTGTACGAGGGCTGTCCAGAAAGTAAGTTACGAAGGTTGCGAAACGGAAACCACAGTGAAAACCAGAAACATTTTAATTGCGACAGTTAGGTACACCTTCCACCTACTTCTCTACATAGTCGCCGCTCCAACTTCGAGTTCTGTCGTAGTGTTGTATCAACTTTCCAATATCCTCGTCATAGAAAGCAGCCGCCTGTGCTTTCGGCCAGGTCTGCAGCTCGTTGTCTATCGAAAAATTTTGTCTTCATGGCCAGCGGTTTTTGTGAGCAGAAATGAGACTCAGGGGGAGCCAATTACGGATTTCATTGTGGGTGATCAAACACTTCTCATGGGAAACGCTGCAGGAGCGTCTTCATTGCCCCTGCAGTGTGCGGCCGAGAATTGGCACGAAGGAGGAACTGCCCGACAGTTGTGTTATGTGGGCTGCTTGACACAGGCGAAACCTCTAACCAGGCCCTCATGCTTGGCGGGAGACGCTACTCCCTACGCATCTTTACGAGCTCACTGTTCACTCAAAACTGTAAAGAGCGTCGCGACACGATTGACCAACACATCTGTGCGAAGCTTTATCGGATTTTCCCAGTGGTTTCCATTTCACCACCGATCGTAACTTACTTTCTGTACAGCCCTCGTATAAAGGGCGTTAAATAATAGGTCTGTAAATTTGTTCATACTTAATTTCTATTTTTACAGCGATGTTGAATTACCATACGACTGATAATAATAAGAGGGTGTTAAAAAATATCCCATACATTGAGAGATGGTAAAATAAACCAAAATAAGAAAAAAAAGTCCAGTAAATATGAGATCTAAAATGAAATAGTTAAAGGTTATGAGTGAGTTTTCAGCAGAATAGATGTGTTTCACAAGAGCGAAGATTGGAGTCCTCCTTCGGGCATGGGCGTGTGTTTTTGTCCGTAGGATAATTTAGGTTAAGTAGTGCGTAAGCTAAGGGACTGAAGACCGTAGCAGTTAAGTCCCATAAGATTTCACACAAATTTGAACAAGAGCGAAGATGAACTTGTGATCATAACTCTTAAGTTACTCCAATGTTTACGACATTTGGTCGTGTTTCAGCCCATATTATCAGAATATGGAATACTTTTCTCAGCGTCCTGTATATCTACTGCCATGGAAATAATTTAATAACAGACAGAATACGCCGTGAATATAACAGACGGAAAGAAATATGTAACAGTAGGATACAAAAGTAATAAATACCGATCAACAACAATATATCGTATAAGAAAGTAAGCAACATGTTAAATTTACACAGCTAGGCCACTGCGGCATAACACTTATTGGGGGTACAGAAATCAGAATATTCCCAAAAATACAAACGTGTTGCACTGCTGAAGAATTTCCTCCACTGAAGTGAATGGCTGTTACTTTTAAACGAAGTAAAATGATCTGTCCTGTTATCCGTTCAAAGCAATACTTTTCGGTCCAAAGTTTAAGGAACGTTTCGTATTAGACAACACAAAAAAAAGGTTCAAATGGCTCTGAGCACTATGGGACTCAACTGCTGAGGTCATTAGTCCCCTAGAACTTAGAACTACTTAAACCCAACTAACCTAAGGACATCACAAACATCCATGCCGGAGGCAGGATTCGAACCTGCGACCGTAGCGGTCTTGCGGTTCCAGACTGCAGCGCCTTTAGACAACACAGACAAATATCAGTACTTTAAACATAGCTGCGCTACAGCAACGGTTCCACGTAATCAGATTAAGAGCAGCCGACCAGTTGCAAAGGATAAAGTAATCTTTACCTAGGTTTCAATAGATATAAATCTATCTTCTTCAGAAGACGGCAGTATTACATTAATATGAAGCGATATGTCCTTATCGTTTTTACAAACATCTGCCTAGTTTCATTAGTCAAATAAAACATAGCCCTGAGAACAGGGTTTGTCAGACAAATAAAATAGGTACATGGAAGTTGGAGAGCGCATAAGCGACTGTAGTCGACTGTAGACATATCAGTCATTTATGTGCGGCGGTAGACATAACCATATTTCCAGAAGGGGTCACTTTATCTTAATAGACAGTTCAGCATGCCGAATGGAATCATATCACTTCTAAATTGAGATTAAACTAGGAGTGATTTCTAGGTATGACTGTTGATCACCTCCCAGCCATCTCCATCGACGCGCAAGTCGGCGAAGTGGCGTTAAATCGAGAGACTTGGACCCGGCGAACCGTCTACCCGACGGGAGGCCCCAGTCACACGACATTTACATTTACGTTTACATGCCAGCTGGCATGTGTAGTTACCGAAATGGTACAGACTCGATGAATTGAGAAATGATATTGTGGCATGTATTCATAAGATTTTGTCGTTCATATCGACGTTTGCTTTGCATATTCTTTCCTCCCTTGAACCATTTTAGTTAATCATTTCTCTGTTAATGGTCCACAGGAATTATCTACACTGCCGACATGAAATTAGCATACTTTGAAACATGACATCAGTTTTGATTGGATGATGCCATATGTCACCTGCAGGATAGTGGATGTGTTGATAATGGTTTCAGCGTCTTCCGCTATCAGAACGCCATCTGTGCCTATACTGATACAGGTAGTTCCCGCAGCCAGAAGTCTGAGAAAAAAAGGATCAAATGGCTCTGAGCACTATGGGACTTAACATCTGAGGTCATGAGTCCCCAAGAACTTAGAACTACTTAAACCTAACTAACCTAAGGACATCACACACATCCATGCCCAAGGCAGGATTCGAACCTGCGACCGTAGCAGCAGCGCGGTTCCGGACTGAAGCGCCTAGAACGGCCCGGCCACCGCGGCCGGCCCAGAAGACTCAATGCGGTGCGTAGCAGGCAACCATACCACGGAGAGGCACACGTGCTTCCTACAGCCACCTGAGTGAGTTTGTAAGAGGTCAAACTGTGGCCTTCCGAGTGGCGGGATGGTCCTTTAGGAGAACTGCCACATAAGTTGGCCGTGCTGCGCCAGTGTTGCAACGATGCTTGTATTAGTAGTAATGCGAACATTCTTCCATGCGTAGACGAGTTCATGGACGTCCACTGACCACAGATAACTGCCAGGATCGTAGTATTGCAAGGTCAGCAGTGGCATATCGTAAACCTACCACAGAACAGATCAGAGGGCTTGTGAGCCCAGATGTATCGGCACGAACTGTTCCGAACCTACTATTAGCAGTGGGTCTATGGCCACGCCAACCTCTAGCCCGTTTTCTACTCATGCCGCAGCATCGTCGTGTACGACTCGACGGGTGCCGTCAGAGGAATGGTGCGCCGTGGTCTTTAGCGATGAAAGCAGATTCTGCCTGCACGCGAGGGATGGTCGTTTGCACGTACGACGTGGACCAGATGAGCGCTGTCCCATGGAATGAATTCGTCCAACACACACCTTATGGTGTGGGGTGCGATAAGCTACAACTCTTCTTCAAGTTTGCCGTTCCTGGAAGGTACGCTAACCGGGGCTCGGTAAGTGCAGAATGTTGTGAGACACGTTTTTTTGCCGTCTTTGCAACAACGTGATGTTTTGTTTCTACACACTGCCCGTGAAACCTAATGTGCTCTGACGAACGTGCAGTAATTTCCCTGGACAGAACTATCTCCGGGTATGTCTCCAGTCGAGCACAGGTTCGTTGACGAGAAGGGATTGGTACCACTTGTCAACCTATTACTCTTAGAGACTTACTTGAACAGGTCGACCAGACGTGGTATAACGCATTACAGGACGGTATTCACCGTAAGTACGATCGACTGGATGCCAGAGTCAACTCCTGGATTGCCGCCTGTGGAGGCTGTACCTCGTACTAATTTGGGTGTTTCAACATGGGTCGATACCTGGTACCTCAGAACGCTCATACTACTTTCATGTATTCCATTTGCACTGTTGCAACAATAAATCTGGAATGAATTGGGAACCGCTGAAAGTTTATACTACCTTTTCTCCGCCGGCCTTTGTGGCCGAGCGGTTCTTGGCGCTTCAGTCTGGAACCGCGCGACCGCTACGGTCGCAGGTTCGAATCCTGCCTCGGGCATGGATGTGTGTGATGTCCTCAGGCTAGTTAGCTTTAAGTAGTTCTATTTTCTAGGGGACTGATGACCTCAGAAGTTAAGTCCCATAGGGCTCAGCGTCATTGGAACCATTTTTTTCTCCGGCAGTGTATATAAGATACCTCACGAGGGCAACAGTTGTCATTCTGGAGATAACATGGCATTCGAAGACCCTAAACAGCTACTACATAGTAACATTCTATGATTGCTCTTGATCAGGTCTACTGATTGTGCGTATCCTGGCAGACTTCAAAGTAGTTAATTGGAAATACTGAGGGCAGTTTCAACTGGGTCAGCGGCGAATTTCTAGAATTTAACATCTGAGTTCCTAGCTGTTTTCAGATCTGAAACAGAGAATTTCCGTAGTGTATTAGGATGTGCAGGAGATAAACCACTATGAATCACAAAGCAGTGAGCCATTGCATAGTGACTGTCCATGAGAGATGGCGAATTGATGTACCATTCGTAACAGGGCAGGCTAGTCTTAGGTCCCACAGTGAGTCTTATACTGGGTGACGACGAACCTGCAAGACTCTTGTGCATATATCTAAGCAGACATAAACTGCATTCAAGGCCGGGATTCAAGCCTTGAAATCTTGCATTTCTTTATAAAAGCTTATAAGCTCCCTGCATCTTGGAGATTATATGGGTTATTAATGATTGTTATGTTACAATCCTCTTCTTGTAGTTGACCGTGCATATCGAGACTTCGTTCATTGTTAAGAGCAATGTTGTGGTGCTAACTGATGGAGACGCATTAAGAACTGGTAAGATTTAATTTATTTCCTTTATCACACTGCAAAAATGGTTCAAATGGCTCTGAGCACTATGGGACTCAACTGCTGAAGTCATTAATCCCCTAGAACTTAGAACTAGTTAAACCTAACTAACCTAAGGACATCACAAACATCCATGCCCGAGGCAGGATTCGAACCTGCGACCGTAGCGGTCTTGCGGTTCCAGACTGCAGCGCCTTTAACCGCACGGCCACTTCGGCCGGCTATCACACTGCACAAACATAAAAACACTATTATTCAAACTGTGTGCCACTACTATTAAACATAGAGATAAATCCTTCGCTACGCAATCGCCTTTGCCTCACGCAGCCTACACCTTCCGCAGCCTCTCAACAACTGCCTCTGCTTGCGACTCTCTGCGCCACTGGGCATTGTCGCCCTCCAAAGAACAACCACTTACAGATACTACACACCAGTATTCTCACAAGCTGTTACCGTCCAGGCGCGACTAATGACCCGTCTCACATCTTCAATGCTTCCAGCATATACATCGTTCTTTCCAAATATCACAGAAACGCTCCTGTATACCTTCTGTACGGTAGATAAGATTCTAGTGTTAGTCCAGTTGTAACACTTATATCGATTAGAAGTAGGTTCATATTATGTAACTGTGTATCTGCATTTATGGAGTGTGTATTCTTTGTTATTTAAAGTCCTTGATTTGTGACAGGAAAATTAGAGTTTTGTAATGTTTATATGAAAAAAGCAAAATGATTTGTTAAAATGACAAATTATTATATGTGTATGTTCATAAAAAGAAAATGTTTATTGAAAGCTGGTTCAAGCTTAGGGCACTTGTATTTGTAGTATATAAAAGATGTAGGGAAGTCCCTCCGCAACGGAAGTGGCATGGCGCGATATGAAAGGTGGTTTTGGCGGTCGAGCTGAGAGGCTCCTTGGTGTCAACGGTACTCAGTGTGTGGCTAGCCGTAGCACGGTACACTTCGACGGTGCTAAGAGAGGCAATTGGGAGCTGCTTTACAAAGGATTTGCCTCGGACGTGGATCTGGCTGTTATTTGGTATTCTCGACAAAAAAGAATGGCTCTAATATGGTGCAAATCCGACGTCAAGAAGAGATTTTATAGCGCATTCGAACATCAAGAGCCGTGAGTACAGTTAGCCGCCATGACGCTTGCCACCAATCTTCACCAGTGCTTCACTAACTTCATATGTTCAGCAATGAAAAGGGCAATGGAATAGTTAATTTGTGTGTGGTTTTCATAACAGTCAAAAACAGATTTGTGTCCAGAATCATATTTTGTGTCCTGTCGACGAACCTATGCAGAGTCCTCACCTAAGTGCTACTAAAACCGAGTATCCTTATTTAAATGAACAGTTCTTGCATTCAAGTGTCTTAAAGTGATTTTTGCGTAGTGTAAAAGGAGTAGCAGAATTTAAAGTTAAAACCAAAAAAGGGAAGTTAGATAGGATTTTGCTACAGTATCCTTAGTTTATTACAAAGTATAGTTTTGTAGGAATACAGTACAAGATTGTGTAAATATTATTGTCTAAAATACCTGCTTCACAGGTGATAGAAAGGCAATAAAGTTAAGCTCATTTTCAAAAAATTTTGTGGCTCTGATTTCTATCATGAATGGTTCCTTTTTTTAAGTTAATTAAGCCTAGTGATGTGTTTTATTGTCTCACGAGGTAAATTACAAACTACTCCAAGTGAAGTGAATGATTATCTTTTTGAATAAGTTATTTTTTTTTAACTGTAATAATCAGAAAGAGTTGACAAGAGAAACTGTACTAGTTTATGGGTCCCCATCATATTCTCCACTTATTAGAAAAACGTTGCACTATTACTGTTGCTAAGGAAAATTGAAGTGTGTAGACGAGAATAAACAGTGTATTTATGAGATTATTCGTCTTTATTGATTTTTTTGTGTCAGTTAAGATAAAAGCCCCTCTCGTACAAATTTATTTTTGCATTTCATGCAGTAACATTTCACTATTTGATTAAGTAATGCTCTTGAGTGTAGCTGTCATTAGCATGAGCTTGGTTCAAAATTACTTCTTATTGTTTACTGATGTGTGCGTTATGGTAACTGTTGCTACACCCAGCTCAGAGTGCACTGTGTCAGTTTGTATATCCTGTTTTCTATTCAAAGGGAAATCTCAACGAAAGGAACTTCAATAACGATTATTCAATTTTCTTAAACATATATTTCCAAGTTAACGTGCCTAATTGAGCTGGCGACGGTTTGTTTTTTTCGTTCACTTATGATTTTATCACTTCCATTAACTCCCAAGGTTAAAGTCTGTTTGTTTTTTTCCTGTTAATTTCACCAAATTCAAAATTATAGTCCGATACCTTTGTCCAATAGGCACATACGCGGTCAATCTTAAAAAATTCTCCCAGAGGGTAACATAAGCTTCTTTCACTGAAAGTTAGTGTTATACGGTATATAGATTTAATCTGCTGGGAGTGTTCAAACAGCACGTATCTCGCTGTAGAGTAAGGTATTTGTCCTGGGGATACCAATTTGTTGAGGCCCGATGTGAATGAAGCGTTGGGGTAGCACGTTGCAAAGGCTTCAGCAATGTGGAGAATCTAATAGTACAACACACAAGCGCTGGAACGAACACATCGTGGATCTTCGTAAAGAAATCAGATCATCGACCGAATTTTACACGCTTTCATCAGCAAATTCAGTCCAGCTATATAGTGAGTATCTCAAGTGGAGTGTTGAATACGAGTGAAAAGTCTGCCGGCATGATGAATCTTTTTTTTTTTTTTTAAATCTCCGTTGTTGGACATAGGTGTGTATGTAGATGGCTACATGGCGTGCTAAACTCCTGCCAAACAAGAACTAGAACCATCGATGACCGTCGACTGTTCGATTTGTTTTTCGTTCGCAGTATCTGTTTCTCCTTGTGGTGATTGCGCAGCAGACTGCCTGGTTCCCTTCCGTTACTGCTGTCTGGTGTCACCTCCTGCTGGTAGGAAGACAACTAACCAAGAAATTATGGACGTGTTGTTTAGGATTCTTTGGAGGCCAGCACATGGCATGACCATTTACGTCGTAACCCCCCCCCCCCCGTTCCCCCCTGCCCCCCCCCCCCCCCCCACATCCACTCACAATGTCCATCGCTATATGAAACTTCATTCACAGAATGTGACTCACCATATTATCAGTTGCAAACTGCCGTACTCATATTGTTCAGTTTCTCATCATTGATACAGTAACGAGACCACATAGTGTGAGCTCACATTCAAACCCTAACGAATCAGTCACCTCTTGAGAGTACGCTAAAGACTTTTATCATCTCTGCCTTGCGAGGTGGTGCAGTGGTTAGCACAGTGGACTCGCATTCGGGAGGACGACGATTCAAACCCACGCACACCCATCTTGATTTGGGTTTTCTGTGATTTCCCTAAATCGCTTCAGATAAATAACGGGATGGTTCCTCCGAAAGGGCACGGCCGATTTCCTTCCCCACCCTTCCCTAATCCTAGCATGTGCTCCGACTCTAATGACCTCGTTGTCGACGGAACTTTAAACACTAGTTTCCTTCCTACTTGTATCATCTGTTTAGTATGTAGAATACGGAATTATTAACTCAAACGAAAAACAGTGTTTTATGAATATCAGCCTGAAACAATTCCAACAATAATAATGGAAATCATCCTGAGTCTATATCTTTGTTTGTTTCAGGTAAGACATTCCGGATATCATTAGCGGCCGTAAAGATACCGTGAGTATTTTACAAATTCGTAAGGTAATACGTTGTTTATTTTGTCGTAGAAATTGTTTTAGTATAATACATCCGTAGCACGTCTCGGACAGACGAGGGTGGATCGATATTGGAAGGATAGGACTGAAAAACTTTGCATACTACCGGTCTCCAACGGCAAATTTAACCAGACGTGAAACACACATAACGCACTGTAAAAAAAAATACCATACCATAAGCATTTGATGATAATCTGGGAGTTAAAATAATGGGGTATTGTGGACGAACAGCTCCTCACAAACCACAAATTTCTGTAGCCTTGCTAAGCGACACTTGAAGCGGCGAAAACAGTGACGCCACTGCACACGGTGTGATCGGAAACGAGTTATTTGGAATGATGAATCACGCTATACCCTACGCCAACACGATGGATGGATATGGGTTTCGCGAATGCCTGGAGAACGTTACTTGGCATAATGTAGAACGCTAACAGTGAAATCCCGAAGAGGTGGTATTATGTCATTGGGGTGTTGTCCCCGGTTAGGTCGTTATCCTCTTATTGCACTTGAGAAAACGCTGAATGTGGAAGAGTAAGAACACATTTTAGAGCAAAGTGTACCGCGTTCGTACAATGGATCCCGTCATAAAGCAGCATCTGTGAGACAAAGGTTTGTGTAAATGGACTGTCCCGCCAAGAGTCCCTTCTTGAACCAAATAGAACACCTCTTTAATGAGTTCGAACATCGACTTAGTTCCAGAACCCAGCGTCCAACATGAGTTCTCTCTGTGGTTTGGGTTCTTGCGTAAGACTGGGACGCCATTCCTCCAGAGACACTAAGACACCTCTCTGTTCCCACCAGAGTTCAAGTCGTCATAAAAGGGTGGCGAGATCCCATTTTAACCATTCATTAATTGGTGTCCGGATACTTTTGATCGTATAGTGTGTAATATTGCTGGCCATTAAAATTGAAGCACCATGCAGCAGATGTTAAACTGGCAAGTCTGTATTGCAAGTGATTAAATTTCAGTGCAACGAGGTAGGAAATACGACACCTGCATGTCGTATATAAGGACAGTGTTCTTTGTTTGTGAGAAGATCGTGTTATGTCTCCTGCAAGAAGAAGAAACGCCTACCAGCTCATGCCAGAGAACGATATAATCAATATCGTGGCCTGTTGAGACAGCAGTTCATCGTGTCTCGATATTGCTGATCGCATTGGTTGGGATTCCATGATTGTCATGTGAATGGAACAGAAACGGTCAGGATGGCCATCATCCACGCCATGGCGGATCTCTACTGTCCCACGTCCGCAGCTCGTGGTCGTGCGGTAGCGTTCTCGATTCCCGCGCCCGGGTTCCCGGGTTCGATTCCCGGCGGGGTCAGGGATTTTCTCTGCCTCGTGATGACTGGGTGTTGCGTGCTGTCCTTAGGTTAGTTAGGTTTAAGTAGTTCTAAGTTCTAGGGGACTGATGACCATAGCTGTTAAGTCCCATAGTGCTCAGAGCCAATTGAACCATTTTTTACTGTCCCACGCGACTAGCACCTAAGAGCACAGTCACTCGGTGATGCAGGATCACAAAGCCGCGTTAAGTTTTTTGAGACAAGAAACGGACTTCTTTGACACAAGACAGTGCAATGACGTCTGGAGCACCGCGGGATGCAGGAGGGTGTCCATTGTTGCCCATACTTTTACTGCTTTGCATTTATACACATTTACACACATTCTACACATTTCTCACCCACTGAAAACAATAGTCCATGGCTTACCGAGAGACTGGCACACGAGCACTTACCAGCCACTGGAAATATACAATTACACGAGTAGCTTAGTCTGAGGCTGCGTGGACTAATGCAGTCGTATCCATCACAAAAGTTCATTACGACTCGCTGCAAACATATGTTGGAGCCGTTGTTGCTGCCACAGGTGGCAGTTCTGTGTATAAAATATCGCTCCCTGTATGCTACCAAATTACCTGCATATTCTATCAGGTATTCTCCCTACTGCAGGTCAGGATTTTTAGAAGGCGTCAAGGATGAGCCAGTGAAGTGATGTTTCAGGTGCCGGAGGCTGACCTCGGAAACTGGTGTGGGTAGCTGTCGTACACCTGAAGGCATTAGTTAAACAGCGTTGATGTGACTTTACCGTTTGTCTTTTCCCACATGGTGAAAGGCGCACTGATTTGTACAAGAAATGTGGATTTGTCGGTTTTGCGGAAGTTGTGCATGTCAGGACCCAAAAGCGATGTTCTTCAGGTAGCTGGAATAGGAGTCTGTGTGCTGGAAATATTCTCCGTCTTACACGCCTGGACGCGAGATTAACGCGAGTGACTTATGATGTCGGCCTGGAGCAGGACAGTACCTGAGAAGCAGAAATTCGTAAGACAACATCGCCATCAAGATAATTTCCGGCTCTAGCACGTTAATTCCGTCAGCAGATCGTTTGTTATTAGCATTCGCTATGTTGCTGTATGCTTACAGGGTATTTTGGAACCGACAATTTGTGACCACGGTTGTGCTAAGTTTTGCAGAGTGGATATTGAAGAAAAACCTTGATTTTCATAACTGGGAGGACTCCAGAAAGAGAAAAGTGGAAGGGGGGAGAGGACGGGGAGAGGAATCACGTTGTTTAATTCTTTTCCTTGTCTGCTGGTGAGCACTTGGAAAGATATTTTAAAAATATGATGAAAATTGATGATAGACTCCTGCGACGTTAGGCTGCCTCATATTCCTCGTCACAGTTCTTCAATGGCCGACGTTACAATCCTTCTTCTGGGACCTACTTCTGGATCTCAGAAGAGGGATCTAAACGTCGATCATTGAAGAAGTATGAAGAGACATATGACGCGATCTAACGTCGCAGAAGGCTTTGTGATCAATTTCAGCGACCACAAAAGCATGCAGTCTTGTACTATGAAAATCGTCTGTGCTTTTCTACTCGCAGGTTGTGGGGCCGAGTGTAAAAGTTCAGTTGACTACTACATGTCAGAAAAAAAAGAGTGTTGGGGAAATCCTGTTAAAAACTTCCAGAACTTTATCCATGTTTTGAAATGGTGCCCATGTCCTGAAACTTTCCTACTCCGTTGTACGCCCATTTCATATGATTCGTTTAATTGGTTCACTTCCGCTGATGGGAGGCGCAGTTTCTCAGATTTGCCTGTTAAGGCATGCAGCATGGTAAACAAGATGAAGGGTACTTAGATCAGACGAACACGTGATATACACAATAGTTTTACGTATGTCTGTTGCATACCAACAGCTATGTTTTGGACAGATGACATACGTCATGCCACATGTGTCCAAGGATCCACCATAAATTGGGTATCAATGTGTGTGCAGGTATTCTGGATGGTCACGACACTGCGCCATGCCTCCTTTCAACGAAGATAACTGATCCCAAGTATATGATCTTCCTGCAACGTGTGTTTAATCCGTTCTTGGAAACTGTGCCATTACTGAAAATCTGCCAGGAAATGCGGATCCAGCACGAGGGCACATCGCCTCACATTGACAAGACCCCTGATGTAATGGATAGCGTGTACCACAACATTATTCGGAAGTACAAGTCTATATCGACGTTGGTAGTCACCATATCGAATTGCTGTTGCTACAGGCAAAAATGTAGAAGTCAGTCTTTTCCGGTGGAGTTACTACTTATTTCAACTTTCTGCACTCTTCCAGTTAGGTACGAATTAAACCATTTGTGCACTGTCCCACTCATGCCACAATACTTGAGCTTGTCTAGCAGAATTTCATGATTTACACAATCAAAAGCCTTTGAGAGATCACAAAAAATCCCAATGGGAGGTGTTCGGTTATTCAGATCATTCAAAATTTGACTGGTGAAACCATATATGGCATTTTTTGTTGAAAAACCTTTCTGGAAACCAAACTGACATTTTGTTAGTACTTCATTTTTACACATATGTGAAGCTACTCTTGAATACATTACTTTCTCAAAAATTTTGGATAAAGCTGTTAGAAGGGAGATTGGACGATAATTGTTGACATCAGATCTATCCCCCTTTTTATGCAAAGGTATAACAATAGCATATTTCAGTCTATCAGGGAAAATGCCCTGTTCCAGAGAGCTATTACACAGGTGGCTGAGAATCTTACTTATCTGTTGAGAACAAGCTTTTAGTATTTTGCTGGAAATGCCATCAATTCCATGTGAGTTTTTGCTTTTAAGCAAGTTTATTGTTTTCCTAATTTCAGAGGGAGAAGTGGGTGAGATTTCAGTTGTATCAAATTGCATAGGTATGGCCTCTTCCATTAACAGCCTAGCATCTTCTAATAAACACCTGGATCCTACTATATCCACAACATTTAGAAAATGATTATTAAAAATATTTTCAACTTCTGACTTTTTGTTCGTAAAGTTTTCATTCAATTTGATGGTAATACTGTCTTCCTCTGCTCTTGGTTGACCTGTTTCTCTTTTAATAATATTCCAAATTGTTTTAATTTTATTATCAGAGTTGCTGATTTCAGACATGATACACATACTCCTGGATTTTTTAATAACTTTTCTTAATATAACACAGTAGTTTTTATAATTTTTGATAGTTTCTGGGTCACTACTCTTTCTTGCTGTCAGATACATTTCCCTTTTCCGGTTACAAGATATTTTTATACCCTTAGTAAGCCATGGTTTGTTACAAGGTTTCTTACGAGTATATTTAACTATTTTCTTGGGGAAGCAGTTTTCAAATGCATTTACAAAAATGTCATGAAATAAATTGTATTTTAAATTGGCATCAGGTTCACGGTACACCTCATCCCAGTCTAACTGCTGTAGGCTTTCCCTGAAATTTGCAATTGTTAAATCGTTGACTGAACGTAATACTTTGGAGGACTGTTTAGTATTGCTGAATGGAGCTATGTCATATATTGTAACTAGCTGTGCACCATGATCAGAAAGACCATTCTCAACAGGCTGAGCATTTATCTGGTTAAACTTATCTTGGTCTTTAAAGAAGTTATCTATCAGTGAGCTGCTATCCTTTACCACCCGAGTAGGAAAATCAATAACGGGTGTCAAATTGAAAGAACCGCGTAATACTTCAAGGTCATTTTTCCTATTACCCTCTTTCAGAGAATCTACATTGAAGTCCCCACAAATAATAATTTGCTTCCCCCTGTCTGACAGATAGCACAACAAGGAGTCCAAATTTTTCAGAAATAGATGAAAATTTCCTGATGGGGACCTATATACAGTTACAATTATAAATGTGCCTTTATTTAATTTAAGCTCACAGGCACATGCTTCTATGTGTTTCTCTACACAAAACTTTTTTGTTTCTATACTTTTTGCACAATGATAACTTTTGACATATATGGCAACTCCTCCTTTCTCCATATTTTCTCTCATTACATGAGCAGAGAGCTTATAACCACTTACATTTACCTTATCCATATCAGTAACAATGTGATGCTCAGACAGGCATAGTATATCTATTTCATTCTCAGCTTCTAAATCTTCTAAACAAACCAGAAGCTCATCTACTTTATTCTTTAAACTCCCAATATTTTGATGAAATATACTTACATTATTTTTAATTATACTTTTATGAGAACCTTTCCTTATTCTAACATTTGCAGTACTCTCCTGTCTGAGTTTCTCATTGTGCTTAGGCCTAGTTCCTATACCAGTGGTCACATGGTGTTCAGAGAGGCAGATTATGTCAGCTGGGTTGGGTGACTTTAATTCATCAATGGAATTACCTAGGACTGAGATACAACTTGGTGGAGATAAAATTTCTGGTGATTGGTGAACATTTATAATTGATAGCTGTGGTTGGTGATCCAATGTGCTAGAATTGTGCTGTTTAATTTCTTTCCTAAACTGAATATTTGTTTCAATCCTGACCTCTCATAGAACTTGACATCTTTCTGTCTTACCTATCCTAAAAAAGGTGCTGCTCCAACACCTGTAACCACTGGTATTTTACCATTCATGGCAGTGCCTCCCCCCCTTAAATTTCCTGCTATTACCCCAGCCAGTTTCCCCTTCCCTTTCCTGTTGAGAAAGGATGCAGGGACGATGGGACTGCAACATGGGGCTTTTCGGTTCCCCATACGCGCCAGTTCTGTTTATTGACGAAGCCGTCCAGGTAAAAATAAGCTTCGTCAGTAAACCAAATGCTGCCCACATGCATATCGCCGTCATCAATCCTGTGCACTATATCGTTAGCGAATGTCTCTCGTGCAGCAATGGTAGTGGCGCTGAGGGGTTGCCGCGTTTGAATTTTGTATGGATAGAGGTGTAAACTCTGGCACAGGAGACGATACGTGGAGGTTGGCGTCATTTGGCCCGCAGCTGCAACACAGCGAACGGAAACCCGAGGCCGCTGTTGGATCACCTGCTGCACTAGCTGCGCGTTACCCTCTGTGGTTGCCGTACGCGGTCGCCCTACCATTCCAGCACGTTCATCCGTCACGTTCCCAGTCCGTTGAAATTTTTCAAACAGATCCTTTATTGTATCGCTTTTCGGTCCTTTGGTTACATTAAACCTCCGTTGAAAACTTCGTCTTGTTGCAACAACACTGTGTTCTAGGCGGTGGAATTCCAACACCAGAAAAATCCTCTGTTCTAAGGAATAAACCATGTTGTCTACAGCACACTTGCACGTTGTGAACAGCACACGCTTACAACAGAAAGACGACGTACAGAATGGCGCACCCACAGACTGCGTTGTCTTCTATATCTTTCACATCACTTGCAGCGCCATCTGTTGTTGAAATTGTAACTACTGTAATTTCGAAAGTTTGTCCGCCTGAAAATGTACTGTTGTCCCAAGCATATTGCAACAAACGGTGTATTTCTATCGCTGCTCGTTTAGTTTTTATTGCTGTTTCAAATATACCGGTCATTTTTGAAACATCCTGTACATGAGACGTGTGTAAGATTCTAAGAAAATTAACGGCAATACCAGTACACAAATTTATTTTATGAAAGGCATTCTGAAATTTATAAATCTTTCCAAATAAAAGTGAATAGATGAAAATATATCGAATGTTGCCTCAAAGCAAAGACGTAAACAAATTCTTACGTTTCGGAAGGAAACCAGTATACTTTGAGCGTCGATTTGTTACTGTGAGACATAGAGTCAAGTCTTTTATTGCTAAAATAAAGATCGTAGACATGCACAATAGTAACGAATTCGCTTTCGACCGATGAGAGGGTATGCATGGCTCATTTGGAGCTCCAAAGGAGTTCTTATAATTCATCCTCAACTGTGGTAGAGGCAGCTGTTGTGGACGAAACCATTATAGGTAAAGGCTGAACTTGGAATGTAGCCTACAAATACACTCGGGCTTTAACTTACTGAAACGTAGGTCCAGGATGGCTTGGTATGAATGGCAAAGAGACGGTGTGCAGAATGTCATAGACGTGTCGTTGTGCTGTAAGGATGCTGCGGATGACAACCAAAGGGGTCTTGCTACGAAAAAAATGGCAGGCGAGTCCATTACTCCTTGTTGTCCGACCGTATGGCGGGCGAAAGTGAGATTAGTAACCCAGCAAGGTCTGGAGCGTCTCGAGACACGTCTTCGGCCTGGAATCTCAATGACTTGTCTTAAGTGATGAGTCTCACTTCGAACTTGAGCCACGATGAACAGTGAAGACGCATCTGGAGACCCCCCCGGGATACTAACCTGACTTCTACCTGCCATAAGTCCTGACAACCAGAAATTACGGTCGGGGTACTACACTACTGGCCATTAAAATTGCAACACCAAGAAGAAATGCAGATGATAAATGGCTATTCATTGGACAAATATATTATACTAGAACTGACATGTAAGTACATTTTCACGCAATTTGCGTGCATAGATCCTGAGAAATCAGTACCCAGAACAACCACCTCTGGCCGTAGTAACCGCCTTGATACGCCTGGGCATTGAGTCAAGCAGAGCTTGGATGGCGTGTACAGCTTCAACACGATGCCACAGTTCATCAAGAGTAGTGACTGGCGTGTTGTGACGAACCAGTTGCTTGGCCACCATTGACCAGACGTTTTCAGTTGGTGAGGGATATAGAGAATATGCTGGCCAGGGCAGCAGTCGATCATTTTCCATACCCAGAAAGGCCCGTACAGGACCTGCAACATGCGGCCGCGCATTATCCTGCTGAAATGTAGGGTTTCGCAGGGATAGAATGAAGGGTAGAGTCACGGGTCGTAACATATCTGAAATGTAACGTCCACTATTCAAAGTGCCCTCAATGCGAACAAGAGGTGATCGAGACGTGTAACCAATGGCACCTTATACCATCACGCCGGGTGATACGCCAGCATGGCGATGACGAATACACGCTTCCAATGTGCGTTCACCGCGACGTCGCCAAACACGGATGCGACCATCATGATGCTGTAGACAGAACCTGGATTCATCCGACAAAATGACGTTCTGACACTCGTGCACCCAGGTTCGTCGTTGAGTGCACCATCGCAGGCTCTCCTGTCTGTGATGCAGCGTCAAGGGTAACCGCAGCCATGTTCCCCGAGCTGATAGTCCATGCTGCAGCAAACGTCGTCGAACTGTTCGTGCAGATGGTTGTTGTCTCGCAAACGACCCCATCTGTTGACTCAGGGATTGAGACGTGGCTTCACAAACCGTTACAGCTATGCGGATAAGATGCCTGTCATCTCGACTGCTAGTGATACGAGGCCGTTGGGTTCCAGTACGCCATTCCGTATTACCCTCCTGAACCCACCGATTTCATATTCTGCTATCAGTCATGGGATCTCGACCAACGCGAGTAGCAATGTCGCGATGCGATAAACCGCAATCGCGATAGGCTACAATCCGACCTTTATCAAAGTCGGAAACGTGATGGTACGCGTTTCTCCTCCTTACACGACGCATCACAACAAGTTTTCACCAGGCAACGCCGGTCAACTGCTGTTTGCGTATGAGAAATCAGTTGGAAACTTTCCTCATTTCAGCACGTTGTAGGTGTCGCCACAGGCGCCAACGTTGAGTGAATGCTCTGAAAAGCTAATCATTTGCATATCACAGCATCTTCTTCCTGTCGGTTGAATTTCGCATCTGTAGCACGTCATCTTCGTGGTGTAGCAATTTTAATGGCCAGTAGTGTATTTCTTCTCATAACAGTACTCCTTTGGATGTCATCCGCTGCATCTTTACAGAATAGCGGTACGTCGATAGTACTCGTATTTTACGCCCTGTTTTGTTGCCCTTCATGTCAAGCCACCCTTGATTTACATTTCAGCTAGATAATGTCTGTCCACACGCTGCGAAAGCTTATACTCCTTTTCTTCGTGCTTACCAAACCTTGCCTTGGTCGGCAAGTTAGCCATACCTCTCTCCAAGCGACTATGTTTGGATATTTATGGGAAGGATCGTGTCGGGATCTGACGATCTAGTTCACCAACTGGGCAGAATCCCGTACGATATTAGTCAGGAGGACATCCAACAACTCTATTAATCAGTGCTACGACGAATAATTGCCTGCGTAAGGGCCACAGGTGGACCAACGCGTTATTGATTTGCTCAATTTGTGAAGCTCTCTCTCTTCATTTTTTTATGAAATTTTACTTTTTTATTTGTCTGTACATGGACGTCACATTTACCGATTTCCGTCCCATTCGGAAAATTCCTTCTTCGTCATCGATTTTCTTGCCTTAGAATTTACTTGAAAAAGTTGGTTGGGTTACTCGGAAGTGAAAAGTTTAGTTCACACGAGAGGAAGTTAGGCGGGCAGAATCAATCCAAACTGAAGACACATTTCAGGTAACGGATGTACGTAGCACGCACCTCGTCAGAGATGCAGCTAATGAGGGCACTATTATGCTATAGGAGGCATTTACCTGGAATTCCAGGGGACATGTAGTAGTAATCGAAGTAAGGGTTGTGGACTACAATATTATTGACCACCTGCAGCCCTTCACGCTTGATGTCTCCTCTGACAGTAACTAAATCTTCCAGCAAGACAGATTTCTGTATCACAAGGCCAGAATTTTGCTACAGTGGTTTCACGAGCACGATAGTGAACTCACGTTGTATTTCTTGGCCACCAAATTTGCTTAATGACAACCCGATGTGAGGACTGTGGGTCGCTATCGTGCACCAGCTCCGTGCCTGCAAACGAACGGCCTTTAATTTACGGGAAATTCATGATCTATAAGTAACACATCTCGTGCCACATGCCTCCGAAAACCGATCGGGGACTTGTAGAACCCAAGCCACGCAAAATAGCTACTGGACTGCATTCTGAAGGTGGACCCACACGTTATTAAGTAGGTGATCAGAAAGTCTATAGTGTCAGTGTGTATTACGGTGCACAGATACTGTTTAGATAAGACACTTTGCTGTGTAATTACGAATGTCCTCGAAACATTGCGGACAGAACCCTAAACCGGTAGTCTTGAGATAATAAAACAGCAATCGTAAGCCTGAAAACAGTGTATTTTGCAGACATAAGGATCGTTGATCACTACTTACTGACAGGTATATGTAACTTCCTAGCAGATTAAAACTGTGTGCCCGACCGAGACTCGAACTCGGGACATTTGCCTTTCGTGGGCAAGTGCTCTACCAACTGAGCTACCGAAGCACGACTCACGACCGGTACTCACAGCTTTACTTCTGCTAGTACCTCGTCTCCTGCCTTCCAAACTTTACAGAAGCTCTCCTGCGAACCTTGCAGAACTAGCACTCCTGAAAGAAAGGATATTGCGGAGACATGGCTTAGCCACAGCCTGTGGGATGTTTCCAGAATGAGATTTTCACTCTGCAGCGGAGTGTGCGCTGATATGAAACTTTCTGCCAGATTAAAACTGTGTGCCTGACCGAGACTCGAACCTCGGCTGCAGAGTGAAAATCTCATTCTGGAAACGTCCCCCAGGCTGTGGCTAAGCCATGTGTCCGCAATATCCTTTCTTTCAGGAGTGCTAGTTCTGCAAGGTTCGCAGGAGAGCTTCTGTAAAGTTTGGAATGCAGGAGACGAGGTACTGGCAGAAGTAAAGCTATGAGTACCGCGCCTGAGTCGTGTTTCGGTAGCTCCGTTGGTAGAGCACTTGCCCGCGAAAGGCAAAGGTCCCGAGTTCGAGTCTCGGTCGGGTACACAGTTTTAATCTGCCAGGAAGTTTCATATCAGCGCACACTCCGCTGCAGAGTGAAAATCTCATTCTGGAGGTATATGTAGTTTTGGAGAGAAGAGTCCCTTGATGATATTCCTGAAGACTGGTCAGGTGTCGAAGTAATAATGCAAATGCAGAATCGTATCTTGCTGTAACTAGTTTGCCCTCTCGAGTTTAGCTTTTGCGTAACTTTACTTAGTTTCGTGTATTGCTTACATCAAACACTAAACAGGTCGCCCCTAGTCATTCGTTTAAAGCTTAGAATAAAATACATTCTGTCATCGGGCTGTCAGTTTTTAAAATGGGGGCAATCTGCCTTATCTGCGCACTGCCGCTTCCTAACCCGGTTGTCGGCTGTACAGTTGATTCTATGAACGGGAAGAGACGTCCTCTCTGCACACAGTCCTGATGATGGTGCCTGCACAGTGTGTGCCACTGAGGTCCAAAGCGGCCATCCTGCGGCTACGTTTAGTAGCGCTCTTACTGCCTCGCCGTCGTATTTCTATACAACCGGTGCAGGTGGCATCCGGCGTTTTGCGGCGCTGTTAAACGTCCACAATACGCCACAGACACTCGCTCCTGCCTCACCCCTAGTAACCCTCTTATTGGGACTTCACATGTGGCTCAAACGGACAGGGATTGTTTCTGAGTGGAACTGTTTATCAATGTCCATTAAATTTATTGTATTCCGAAAACACAACAGCACATTTACAGTCGCATATGTGATCCGCATAGTTATTAATCAATGCCCCAATCAATGTCACGTGAAATCGAATGATTCTGTCAGAAATTTCCAAAGCATGGCGACTGTTGGAAATTATCCAAGTCTACCTCGACCGAACTTTTCTGGGATTTTCACTTCACCGATAGTATTTGAAATACTAAAATTGTTCTTAGCAGTATAAATGTCCCCACTAAGGTCGAACGATTAAAATTAGTACAAAGTTATTACGTTCTCACTTGCTAACAAAGTGTAGATAACTAGCTGTTGTGCGGTGGGTGTTACTGTTCTCGGGTGCTATTTTTTGGTGCTGTTTTCGGTTGTCAAATCTTCGGTTGCCTTTTTGATATGGCTCAACGCCAGTTTTTTAGGTTATTTTGAGGCGCATGGTAGGTTGTGGCGCCTGCATCGAACCGTCCTAAGTTCTGCTTTCTAGCGCTGAATGGATTTCTCGTTCGTAAATTGCATTTACGATATTTTTATTAAATTACGTACAAAAAATAAAAGGGTTCTAATAATACCTAAGCCGGATTCAGAACCACCGACGACTGAAGAACTACAGAAGGTCATTTCAGAACTTAAAAACAACAAGGCGTCCGGAGAAAATCAAATAGTGGCCGAACTATGAAAAAAGGCTGACAAAAATGCAGTTACATCCCTAAAGTGTGTTTTCGATGAAATCTGGAAAGAAGAAGAGATCCCCGCAGAATGGAGAACAGCTCTCATCCACCCTATCCACAAGAAAGGTTGGAACACAGACCCCAACAATTACAGAGGAATATCACTGCTGGATATAACGTAGAAGATTCTTTCTAAAGTCCTTTTGAACAGGGCAGAGCCGCAATTGGATCCGCAAATCGGGGAATACCAGGGAGGTTTTAGAAAGGGTAGATCATGTTCAGAACAAATACTAAACCTCAAAAACATTATGGCACACCAAAAACCAAGGGCAAAGACATACGTAATCTCCTTCATTGATTTCAAAAAAGCATATGATTCGATTGATAGAGAATCTCTGTTATCAGTCCTGGAAGAAATGGGTTTGGATAAGAAAACAACTAATATTATAAAAGCGACCCTTACAAATACATTTTCGAAAGTTAAATTTATGGGTGAACTATCGGAACCCTTTGAAATAAAAACGGGAGTGCGACAGGGCGATGGGCTCTCACCGTTGCTGTTCAATTGTGCGCTTGAGAAAGTAGTCAGAGAATGGAACACAAATATTAAGAGTGGTATAAGACTGGGTTGCAAAAAGAAGACCCTTAAAGTAAATTGCATTGCTTTTGCAGATGATATGGCCCTGTTTGCTGAAACAATGGAAGAATCACGGGAGCAAATCCTTGAACTAAAGAAACAAGCAGCTAAAATTGGTCTTCACATCTCCTCTGAAAAGACTAAGATATTGACAAACATCAAGCACTTATTTAAATACCTCAATGGTCAAGAACAGAAGATTGAAATAGTAAAAGAATTCAAATACCTCGGAGAATGGATTACTTGGAATGCTAGGGAAAGCAAAGCAATGGAATCCAGAAAAAATAAACTTGAATTGGCCTTCCAACTATCAAAAAATACATACAACAAAAAATCCCTTTCATGGGGGTCCAAAATTACACATTACAAGACGGTGATTAAGCCAGAAGCACTGTATGCAGCAGAAACACTTAACATGAATTTCAAAGGCTAAATGGAGAAACTTGAGGTAAAGGAAAAAAAAATTTAAGAAAAATCATTGGGCCAAAATTTGAAGACAATAAGATTATATACATCAAAAATGAAACTCTCTACAAGAAAACTGAAAAACTTTCAGCTTCTATGCGAAAAAGGAGAATAAATTTTTATGGTCATCTTCTCAGAATGAATTCCAACAGATTAACTAAACAAATCTTTGACTTATTCCGTAACCGAAAAACGAAGCCCAACTGGTTTAAAGAAACTGAGAAAGACCTAGTGGAATTAAATATTTCAGGAAATTCACTTATTGATCGAACTGCTAAATTAATTACTAAAGATGAAAACATAAGGTTCCAAGTCCGCAGCTCGTGGTCGTGCGGTAGCGTTCTCGCTTCCCACGCCCGGGTTCCCGGGTTCGATTCCCGGCGGAGTCAGGGATTTTCTCTGCCTCGTGATGACTGGGTGTTGTGTGCTGTCCTTAGGTTAGTTAGGTTTAAGTATTTCTAAGTTCTAGGGGACTGATGACCATAGATGTTAAGTCCCATAGTGCTCAGAGCCATAAGGTTCCAAGACAAATCCACGCAAAAGTCCAAATCCTTCATCTCGGAAGAAGAGAGGAGAAGAAGATCAGAAAGAATGAAGAAATACTGGGCCCTAAGAAAAGAACAACGCACAAAGAAATAATTGATCCAGCGTACCCCAAAGAGGTTGAAACGAAAGAAGAGGAAGAAGAATATCTAAATAAACGTTAACATTCAAATCGCAACACCAAGAAGGAGTTGTGCGACATAAACGAAAGTTAGTAGGCTTGTTTCTACATCTGGAAGATGATGTCGCTTCAAATTTCGCGCCAGCTGCGTAAGAGTGGCGCTAGGACGTCCACCACGAGGATGAAAATCACGTTTCCATTAAAAATACGCTGTAACAGTCGTGAGCGTTAGTAACCTCTGTGACTCGACGTGTCGAGTCGATGTTAGTCAAGAATGCCTTCAAGACGACAAACACGTCGTTATCAGCACCTCACTAAGTTTGAATGAGGTCGTGTAGTATGTCTACGAGAAGCTGAAATTTCCTTCTGCGACACTGCACAAACACTTGGCAGTAACGTAGCCACTGTACGTGACTGCTGGCAGCAGTGGCCACGAGGATATCCGGACGCAAGAATACCGGACTCCAGACGCCCACTTGCGACTACCGAGAAGTGAGGAGGTGAGACGACCGTGTTTGATGTATGGCTCAGGCGCTTCGTACTGTATCTGCAGCACCACTTCGATCAGCAGTTCGCACCACAGTGATACAATGAACTGCTACAAATCTGTTACTTCAAGGACAGCACGGAGGCAGACACCAAGTAGCGTTAATTCCACTGACGCCAAACCAGCACCACTTGCAACTTTCGTCGTGTGAAGTCACAGTTAATTGGAGGACAGGGTAGAGGTCTGCTGAAAGCTGGTTCTGCTACGATGCCAGTGACGGCCTTGTGTTAGTAACAACACGTACTCTGACAGCAAAGTTGTACGTCAGTATTGTGATTCGACCAGTCGTGCTGCCATTGAGGGACAGCATCCGAGGGCGTGTTTTCGAACAGGAGAGCGCTCGTCCACGTACTGCTGTTATAGCCTAACATGGACTGCAGAGTGTGGACATGCTGCTTTGCCCGGCTCGATCGCCACATCTGTCTGCTATCGAGCACATATGGGACATCATTGGACGAAAATTCCAGTGTTGTTCACAAACAGCATTAACCATCTCTGTTTCTATGTCTGTATTCAACATTCTGGCAGTTACAATGGTTATTAATGAACCAACATTTCACATTTGCATTGCCTTATTTCGCACTTTGATCTTGCAGTTGTTACCTAAGCAAATGTATTTCCGAAATTCCATTACTCTACATTAATTACTATTCAGTCTTGCGATTTTTACCGTCAGTGTGTAGGGAAGCAGCCTACTCACGCCGTAGTAAATTCACAGCAGTCTTTCCATTGTGTGCCAGCCAGTCAGCTGTAACTAGCTCTGATGTCATAAATGTTGCGCAATACTTTAAAAATCAAGTGAATAACCTGAAACGTTTCTAGCACGTCAGGAGTAATACTAAATTAATATGTGTTGAATATCAGTTCGATAACTTTAACCATTTTCGAAATTTGGACATTTTTCTGTAAAAATCATTGGCGCAACAGAAAAGAGCTAGAGAATTACAAATTCATATTTAGATTCCTTTTTCATAAATAATTTAATAGAAACAGTACTTCGGATCTCACAAATTAAGATTTTAGTTGAAATTCATGATTTTCTGGTTTTTGTCTTAAAAATTAGGGAAGCAAGATAGATTAAGTAGGCTAATAAATAAGGCTAGGATGTTTATATTTAAGTAGTATGGAGATCCGCGATAATAATAAAGAGGTGAGAAGTTTCATTTGAATAACTATAAAACTATAGCGATAGCGTATCTCCAAAGGGCAAGTTCACAGCTCATCTACTGCGTGCAGTGTAATTAAATTAATTCTCTCGCCCAAAATATTTAACTTAGCCACGTCAAACTTTTATTATGATTACTTACCAGTGTGCTGAATGCACATTTAAATTAAGAGCTTCATCGGCCATCAGCAAAAGAAGCTACGATTTATTCGGTAACTTAAAGTGGTGCATTACTAGCCCAGCAGCTAGTCGGGAAAGCCGATTTGATGAGGCGTTCCCTTAGCCGTCCGCACCGCGGCTTTATATGGAAGAACGCTGCGCGAGGAAGCAAGGCCCCAGTTCTCTCCAGACGCTGAATAGCACGCCATCTGTGTCGGGAGTCACGTCGCGTCGGTATCATTGCTACAAACAGCCTCGGATGCCGTATTAAGTTACTCGGGATACGCATAACCATGAAATCATTTTCGAGTGAAGTGTTAATTCTGGGATGACTTTAATTATCGATCTTCAGTTTGCGTATTGTCATATTTTCACGTGCCGCCGCCGGACAAACATTCTACCATTATTTAGCGTGGCGTTTGATGAACATTATCATCAAATTATGGCGAGCATTCACTTAAACATTTAATTTGGACAGTTATAGTTGCATCAGCGCGTTAGACTCTGAACTGCTCTGTTAGTCAGATTGTGTGGATTCTTCTTTTTTTTCATGTGTGACTTTCAGAATATACTGAACCATTTTAATCAAAATCGTTTTTGATTATGAATTCCAGACAATCTCCTAATTCCTCAGAGCTATAAGCTGCAGCTATAAGTGTGTTTCTCAGATGAAGTGGGCACTAGGAATTCTAATTACAGGCTTCACGTTTTGCTAATCACTTTCTGGTTGCCAATATTGTAGTTAGAGAGCCAGTGTTGAGAACGGCGAAAGACAGCATAAATAACCTTCTAAATAATAGTAACTGGTTTTACATTCTACAAACCTAACATTTATATAAACAACATAAAATTGACATAATTCCACCCGCCGCCCCACAAGTGTATCAACATTATACAGCGAATTATCTTTCTTTATACTCCCATAGCTCATATTTGTGGAGTTAATACGATAAAGGTCATAATTTTCCAAATTTGCGATTACAGGTATGTCTTTATCACTTGGTGACTGTCAAAACTGTGCTACAGCTGTCAGTGAGAGCTGAATTGTTTTATATTGATGAGATGTTTAATTTGATGTACATATCTCGTATTTAGCTACAGTGAGTGATGTACTTATTGTCACTGTGGTTTCAGATCGTCCGTTGGGAGGCCGAATTTAGCCGGCGTTCATACAAAAGAGCCGAGCAAGTGTTTCCAACACCAAGAAAAAGAAGCAGTCTAAAACTCACTTCTGCGAAGTAATATGAAATAACCAGCCTGGGACAGTAAGCGGTGGTCTAATAGAGATGCGTCACTTAGCTGCAACCCAGACCTACCTTCTGATGCCGCGTACTTGGAAGTCCACCCGCACATCCGTCACGTGTTAAATCTACCTGCCCTTACCCGTGCCTTAGTTGTTCGTATGCTGCTTGCCCACAAGTGAACCTGATCGAGCATTGCATGAATACAACACCACTCCAGAAGTTGTAGTACACCATTAGAGAAAGAACAACACAATGTGGATAAATCAAACGTACTACTGAGAACATTTGTAGAAAAATTAAGTACATGGACATATGTTACATTATTTAGAAACGTTAAGGAAGTTGATGTGCATGTGTAACAACATTTAACAGCGTTCCCAAAGTAGTAACCAGATCTAAGAGGGATTGCGTGACAAACTAACTCCAATTGACAAGAAAACTCCGACCAACTCAATCAGCTGCTCGCACGTAACTTTACAGTCTCTTTACGCGGGCCTTATGTTTAGACAAGGACCGCCAGGATAGCTTGGAATCTGCCGGCAGAATGTTACATGATTTCGTCAAGCCACAAAGTACTGCAACTCAGTCGCAATCAGACGGAAATCAACTACAATCCATCGCAACACTGAGCCAGTCCACACTTACTCAAGAAGCTAATGAGTATCGTCCTACTTCACAATATACAGTTAAATGATCACAATAGACGTGCCCTAAACTTTGTTCAGTTAATCTATCTATGTTTAAGTCTGCAGATATTGTTACCATCAAAAATATATTTGGAAGCAGCATTTAAAAACACTGCCTAAACTATTGTACGTATCCAGACTCAGTCAACATCAAATGTACAAGTACAAAGGTTATGATGTAACTAAGCTGGACTGCCGTCACACGTTGGTTCGATCTCGGCTAAGCCCCAACGAATCCCTCACTACACAATGGACTCTCAACCCTATTTATAACTTTTGTGGCTTCTGTGCCATGTGACAACCCGCTCTACTAATCATTTTCGTATCAAAATTATAACGTCCCACATCAGTCCCAGTACACTATCCGAAATAATTCTCTCTTTATTCTTAATCTTGTAAAATGTACTTCTCCGATGAGCCCTTTTCATTTCCTCAGTCGTCCCTTCCTCGGACTCGTCCACCTGCTTGTTGCCAGGAAGTATCTTCCCATCCGTGTCTTACCTAAATCGCTTGAAGAAAATGCCGGGATGTTTCCTTTAAAGAGCAGGGCCGTCTCCTTTCCCCATCCTTCCGTAATACGATGGATCGATGAGCTCGCTGTTTGGTCCCCTCCCCCTGATCAACTAACCATCTTATATTGTAGTAAATACAATAGCCGTTGTTGAAAAAATACGCAGAGTTACGCCGTACAAATAATGCTATCACAAACAGTGGGCGTACTTCAACGAAACGTCCTCAAGACGGAATCTGTCTCACTATATAAATATTGAAAACTAAGGAGCCCTAATAATGAATGCATGAACATGATAAAGGAATATGGCAATCTAACCCTAGCAGTGCAATTGAATTGTGAGGGAATTAAACAACCGTTAGAAAGACTAGAAAACCAACAACACGGAATGAGGCAGAATGTTACTGTGAGTCCGTTACTAGATCTCTGGTGGCAGGTGCAGAGGCAAAATACGACGATTCTCCCTGCTGGTGGTCAGGTGTAGCTGAACGGAACCTTGAGAACGAATGTGTCTGCCCTCACGTTGCCATGGTATCCAACATTGTACCATTGTTACATCCCAATGCCCCACAAAACTGTATACTGAACGATTGGGCATCCGGCCGAATGGATTCCGACACTGAGTCCGCTTTTTAACCCTGGCAAGAGCTGATAACACTGTCTCACCTTTTAACTGGGCATGTCCTTGTTTACAGTGATGACTCAACACCCAACCGTTTCCACGTCCCTAATATGTCACACAGGGCCTGGTAACAATACTAGGAATGAACAACAATAATGCACTCTGGTGGCCTTTCCGACTGTAGCTCTAATCACTAACACTCGACTACGTATTGTGCGTGCTTCCCAGTTTTTGCAAAGAAGTGTATATACACGTGGTATATAAAAAATTGATATCGATTAGTTTTTACGATTGAAAAGATGCGGAACTTATGGAGCATTAGACAGCTTTAACGCAGACACTAAGACACTGTAAAGAGCGCCAAGCATAATTTCACCAGCATACAAGCTGAAGTTTGCTGTCAGAATGACCTAGCGACTATCCTCATTGGATGGAGTTACCTGGCGTGAGATACTTTTCTCAATTGCCTCTAGAGACGTCGTCCTCGAACTGTAAGAGCAGCGGCTCGGTTATACTTTGCAAGGCATCCTGAGCATCTTAAGCTCTCAGGCTCTGACAATGCATACATTTAAACAAATAAACTGAAGAATTACAATCGTTGGGGGATAAAATACGCAAACAAAGACGGATAGCAAGAAAGGAACCATGTCGAGGTGAGACAACTTGAATGGGAGAGTCGGGACCTCAAACAAGTGTTTAGCGTATACCGGATTCCAGAGTGTTTCATCCTTACCATATTTCGTTACATAAAGAGTTTCAAGGAGGTTTCAAAATCGGTTGGTGTGTACAATTCCTACGAATTAATACGATGCCTCTGCGCAAGATTATTTTTATGGGTGAAGCAACGTTTAAGGACAACCTTTCAGATAACAATTCCCTGTACGTACTATTGGTCCAATGAAAATCCATGCTGCTCGAGATAAGCAGATGAACAAAGAAACTGATCTGTAAAAATTTGGTGCGCGCTTGCCAGGAATACCACCAGTGCTCTGCATTTTATTGATAAGCCCTTAAATAGCCAAAAATATCTACTGTTACTAACAGGTGTGCTATCGCACATATTGAAAGATAGCTCGCTGGACTGAAGGCAATCTATGACAAATGTCTTCACCTTCGGCCTTCCCCCATCCACTTTAATTTTTTTGTGTCATTCTTCTGGGTGGTTTATGTAGCCCGCCGCGTCTTACTGTCCTGTGTCAGTCCCTTTCAGAGCAGCGCTCTCACCAAACGCCATAAATTATTTGTTGAATATTTGAAAATCTCCGTTTTGCTCTAGGATTTTCACCCTCTACAGCGTCGGTAACTACCTTCATTTCTATCATCCCGTCCCACTTCTGGGTTGTTATTAGTTTGTTTTATGCCTAGTCCTACTGGTCGTACAAAAATCGGCCCATCATTATCTGACCTTATTTTAAAGTTTTCAGAAATGGCTCACTGCACGAAGTACCATTTTGGGGAAGAAGATGATAATTCATCTTTCTCTACAATAGAAGAACTGTAACTGTTGTTTTATTTTGAGTATGGTTTGCTGTTTCTCTTTCGCTGTTCTCAATTTTGAGAGATAGAAACGTGAAAAATTATCGTATGAGCAGCTTCAGACGATAATGTTGGCCTGTTTTGCTAGATTTGCTGTATTAGATATGACTGTACCGAATGGTATGTACCTAAACATTTATATATTCAATGCTAACGGTGCGTGAGATATTAAGGGGAGACGTCGTCACTTTTCGTGTGCCGTTGTCAAAGTTTTAATTCGCTCTGACAACCCGAATGAATTTTTCAGTTCACATGGAAGTACGTTGCGCCAAACTCCAACTGCATAGTAATTGTAAACGAAAGCAAACAGTTCGTGCCTTGGCTGCAAGTTTTATATGGATACTTCCTGCCTGTAACAAGGTCAAAGTCTCCAACACAAAGCCTTAGAAACAGTGGTATACTGGATTAATTCCAGAGGAAAATATGATTAAAGAAATGAGTTTTTTGTAGCTGTACTGTATCTAGAAGGTGTTACCTGGAAGTACGAGGGTTGGAACTTAAAGAGTGGTAACTATTTATTCACAACCGATAGAAAAGAGTTACATGTTTGCACCTGTTAGTGCCCTTCAGAGTAGTCACCAGCGTTGTGTAGAACCCATTGCCATCGATTTGGAAGGCGTAGTTTACCGTTAGCACAGCCTGTTCTGTTGGTGGTGCGAATGGAGCGGTTTGCTGCCTGTCGGATCTCTGGAACACTTCCGAAGCGAATGCCACGAAGTGGTTCCCTAATCTTCGGAATCAAATCAAAGTCACAAGGACTTAAGTCCGGGGAGTGTGGTGGATGGTACAGTACTTCCCAGTCCCATCGACCGAACAAAGCAGCCACAGCTTGCGCTGTATGCGCCCGTGCACTGTCGTGCAGAATGATGGTTGGGTTGCGTAGAAAGTGTCGCCGCTTCTTTCGCAAAGCTGGTCGCAGGTGATGCTTCAAAGACGAACAGTAATACTGTGCTTTGACGGTCTGCCGTGGAGGAACGTAATGCGTCAGGATAACACCATCACAATCGTACACAAGAATCACCATAACTTTCACCGTACTGGGCCACTGACGCACTTTCGAATTTCGCGGCGACCGATAATGACGTCATTGGTTGGACTGGCGTTTCAGTTTTAGCTCGTACGATGTGGTCCATGTCTCATGCAGTGTTACGATACAGCGTAAGAAAGCCTCTCCTTCGCGCTCATATCGCTACAAGTGCATCTGAGCAACATCGTAACGCACCCATTTCTGCATTTCCGTCAGGTCATGCGGAACTTGTCGTGATACAATATTTCGCAAGCCCAGGCGTGCCTTCAGGATGCGAAGCAGAGTCATATGCGCTAATCCGGTTTCGTGGGCGAGCCCAGAAATCGTATGGCATCGATCACTGTCCGTTAACGCGGCAACAGCATGCACTTCTTCAGAGACGCCACGACGACCTGCCCGATGCATGTCTGCCACAGTTTGCCGACCATCGTTGAAGGCTTTTACCCAATCTGCCACTGTTCTGTACGGCAATGTCGATTCCCCTCACGCCTCTTGAAGACGTTGATGACACTCGTACAGTACGACCTCTGACACATTCAGTCTTGATCCATCTCCGTTGTTCCCGTTTCGAAAACAAAGTGACGGCGTTACGTTAGACCGCTCAGTCACGAGTGACTGTGTTTCCCTCGATTGTGCGCACGCCGGTGACGTGGGACGGGCGAGTCCATTTGCCTCGGCGGTAAGGTAGGTATGTCAACAACGTGTGCTGTCAGCCACAATAGTAGATTCCACTGCATAGTGTCTCCACAGCAGTGTTGCCACTGTTTAAGTTCCAACCTGCGTATGTTGACGTGACATTTCCCTCGCTTAAGAATGGTCCATACTGCCACTTGATGACTTACGTAAGTTTGCTGCACAAGTCGCAGTGTACTCTACGCTTTGCCACTTACTTCCCCAGACTCTGCAAGCCGCCCTTTGAAAAATGCCCTCTGACCCGAGCGGCCCCCGTATTAACGGCTGCGGAGTTTCCGCGCCCTCGCGTCCTCCCTGCCATGGCCAGCAGCAAACAAACAGGCGGTCGCTTTGAATCACGCGTTAAAACGCCACCTGTCCAAGCACTGGCCGCGCGTAAAAGCAGCTTTACTGCCCGGCTGTCCTCCTCTCCGTCGCCCTATTACTCTCCGTCGCTCTTTGTGACCAGTGCACGGTGTAACACCAACTGCGTCCCTCTTCGCCCTTCTATTTAATGTTGCAACGACGCTTTGACGCCTATTGATTACACGGGAAACACTTTCCTTTGAGACAAGATAGTTTGTATGTACGTACAGGAAACAAACGTTTAGTATTTGGAGGAACAGACCTTATTTATTTACACTTCGGAAGATGTAAGGGGCGGTCGAAAAGTTTCCGTTCTAAGGTCGTACGTCCAGAATTGGAACGCCAATCAGGCAAAATCGCCGTGGGCATTGAGACAATCATTTTACCATTGCTTCGGGTTGAAGATACCCGTTCGGTAAGATACCGTGTGATACAGTGTGAAGAAGTCCGTAACTTCCTGTTGTCCATCCTCGCCCGACAGGAATCATCGGTCCTTCAAGTCTTTTTTTAAGGGACCGAAGGCGAGATAATTGCAGGAGGAGAGATGTGGACTATAGGGCGAGTACTCGAGTGTCACCTACTTGAGTTGGCTTAACTTCTACGTTATGATATTTGCGATATGGTCTGTGCGTTATCAGGAGGAAGCAGCAGCCGTTGTCACAGTCTCTGTTGAACCATCATGGAAAGGTGACATCAGTCGGTCAAGTAATTATCAATTAATTTCACCAACAGCCTTGTAATTGAGATGTTATTTTGACCACCAGTTTCGGCGTTCCACTACGCAACCTTCAGGCCCCTTATGCATCTACCAAAAATACACGATATTCTCATACAGTGGCATGTGTTCCTAGATGTCGTGAATTCAGAACCATGCCGGCTGGTGTGGCCGAGCGGTTCTAGGCGCTTCAATCTGGAACCGCGCGACCGCTGCCGTCGGAAGTTCGAATCTTGCCTCGGGTATGGATGTGTGTGACGTCTTTAGGTTAGTTAGGTTTAAGTAGTTCTACGTTCTAGGGGCTGATGACCTTAGATGTTAAGTCCCATAGTGCTCAGAGCCATTGAACAATTTTTTTTCAAAACCGTATTCCAAGTGCTTCATTCAAAGACTTGATTGCAATTAAGTCATAGAATCAATCACTTGGAATTCGGATTTGAATTTACGACATTCGGGAATATATGGCACTGTATGACAATATCCTTTATTTTTGAAGGATGCATATGGGGCCTGAAGATGGCGTAGTGGAATGCCGAAACTGACAGTCAAAATAGAATAAAATAATATCTCAATTACACGGCTGTTGGCGAATTTCATTGATTTTTTCCTTGTCACAGTTTTCTCGGACGTTTCGCCTTAATTTCACGACGTACTCTCTTCTCTCTCCAGTTATGTCGAATCGGGACAAGCACGGAACTTTATCCGGCAACGGCGTTTTTCGACAGACATGCTATCCCGTACACGTTCTTCATTCTCTGATGGGTGTATAACGGCGTTTGTCCTTCGCCAGCCAAGAAGAGAATAACAGCACGTTAGTCCCGTCTAGACGCACTTGGTATTGGCGTCGCCATAGTTCCTCATTTACCGCACGCACGTCGGAAAGAGCCGAATGCCCCACTAACAGCGTGCATACAAGTCGGTGCTTATATGAGCGCATCGAAGTCGCGCTACTTTGCATATACGCTGCAGCAGTGCCTTCTAACGGAAACTTTTTAAATCCACAAAATTTCGGGCGTGCAGCCGCATAAATTAGACTTCTTCAAATATTTCGGCTGAATAACGTCCAGCGTCGGCTAACTCTGAAGATGGCTGGACGATATTCAGTCGACATACGAATATTAGAACAAGAAGGCAAATTTATGTGGCTGCACATCCGAAAATTAGCGCCGCGAAAATACGGGAACTTTAATCTCTCCTTATACTTCGGCTCGCACCAAAGCTATTCTGATATACGTTCGGAGACTTCCGCAGCCGGTCAGTTATCATAAAAGTTCACACAGCCGCGTCATGTTAATATCACATATTCCTACAAAATGTAAAGGTGATCAAAACTAGAAGAAAATGAAATAATGATATGTCCGGAAACCAATACCTGTTGAGATACGTTGCTGCCGGCCAGGGTCGCCGAGCGGTTCTAGGCGCTACAGTCTGGAACCGCGCGACCGCTACGGTCGCAGGTTCGAATCCTGCCTCGAACATGGATGTGTGTGATGTCCTTAGGTTACTTAGGTTTAAGTAGTTCTATGTTCCAGGGGACTGATGACCTTAGAAGTTAGGTCCCATAGTGCTCAGAGCTAAATATGTTCCTGTATGTCATCTCATTCCCAACTGTCTGTTACATAGACTTCGTCTATTACTATCGGCAGTGCTAAATCCTGACACATCCTTCTGCCCTTTTTCAGAGTTACTCACGCACTATTTCAAGTACCCCAGGCTGCATTCGGATTGCATCACATCCATTGGTTACACTCTCTTGTAACTTACGATCATTGTCCATGGATTGGGCACACGTCAATGCCTCTCAATGTCACCTTAGTCAGAAATCGAACGGATTTATGTGCAGTGAGCGGGCAGGCCATGTTACTGGATCTCCTAGACCAGTCTATCGGCACTGACATATTGGGGTGAAATATTATGGAACATGCTACAGAAAATAGGATAATGTCCTGTCGTACATAAATTACACTTGCTGGTTTTATGTCAGGGTCATGTTCTTCTATAGCGTTGGTAATTCATCTCGCAGAAATCGACCATTAATCTGTTTGGTGAGGTGTATGACTCAGTAAGCCTGTCATCGACGATTCCTACACATACATTGATAATGAAAGGATACTGATGTCTCACTTCCATGAGCACGCCATATGCATCTGGCCAGAAGTACATATTGTGATAATTTACTGCGCCCTTTCTTGTTAATCCTGCGCGCACCACCGAATTCTACAAACGACTAATCACAAATGAACCGGCCCAAATACTAACACGTTTCTGGAGTAACTTTTCTTCTAGTTTTGGCCAATATGACTTGAAGGAGGATGTAACCTAAGCTGTTTTGCCCATCGCCAACGTACGTTTCGTCAGGACTCATAAATTGGGAATGAAATTTCCTGACAATTAAACATCTTTATTGAAATGATTGGTATCGAGTAGTGGAAAGAGTAAACACGTGGTGCTGTCTGTCTGTCACAGTAATCGCCAGACGCAATCATCGACAAACAGGTTGCAGATTCCGGTTTTTATCATCACCGTTTCCCACTGGTTAGGCTCTCCCGCAGTACAGCCAGGTCTGGCAGGTTGCCTATCCTGCAGACAGAAAACAGCATCACAATAGCATGTTCAAGGTCAAAGTTGCTGCACTATTTCGTTAAGAAGAAAACAGAGTTCGACAAACAAAACCTTGTCAGCCGATACTGTCCAGCAGTTGAATTGTGATTTCAGTGATTAGGAAGATCAGATTTCTTCGAGCGGTTGCCCTCTAATTGGCTAGCAGTGGTCATTGAGTAACATTTGACTGAGCTTCAAGATTTCTACTCTGGTTTACGGATGTTCACAGACTGGACTATGCCCAGAAAGCTGGGTAGCCTGGACTCTGAATCAGGATCTATTTTTGACCTCACATCTACATGATCTTTAGTGAATTTCTTTCTTTTGTCTTGAGTAACCTCATATAAATCTAACTGTATACACTGTGTCTCGAATTAATGCCACTAATATCGACACTTTTTTGCAGCTATGTATCCATGTTGGACAAACTGACACATATTTTGAATGCAATACAGCACTCTGTGGCTGCTGTCACAACACTCGTGCAGGACATGTGCTGTTCTGTTGCAGTTTCTAGCTGTTAAGGCCTAAGTCAAGTGATTTTGCGCACCTGTTCGGGTTCGATAACTGTTCTCTCTGTTGTTGTGGTCTTCAGTCCAGAGACTGGTTTGATGCAGCTCTCCATGCTACTCTATCCTGCGCAAGCTTCTTCATCTCCTAAGACCTACTGCAACCTACAACCTTCTGAATCTGCTTAGCGCATTCATCTCTTGGTCTCCCTCTACTATTTGTGCCCTCCACGCTGCCGTCCACTGCTAAATTGGTGATCTCTTGATGCCTCAGAACATGTCCTACCAACCGATCCCTTCTTCTAGTCGTGCCACAAACTCCTCTTCTCCCCAGTTCTATTCAGTACCTCCTCATTAGTTACGTGACTCACCCAACTGATCTTCAGCATTCTTCTGTAGCACTACATTTCGAATGCTCCTATTCTCTTCTTGTCTAAACAATTTATCGTCCATGTTTCACCATCATAAATTGCTACACTCCACACAATTCGGGACGACGTCGGTTCAAACCCGTCTCCAGCCATCCTGGTTTTGTTCTCCGTGATTTCCCTAAATCGTTTCAGGCAAATGCCAGAATGGTTCCTTTGAAAGGGCACTGCCGATTTCCTTCCCCATTCTTCCGTAATCCGACCTTGTTCTCCGTCTCTAATGACCTCGTTGTCGACGGGACGTTAAATAGTAACCTCTCCTCCTATACTCCACACAAATACTTTCAGAAACGACTTCTTGACACTTAAATCTATACTCGATGTTAACAATTTCTCTTCCTCAGAAACGCTTTCCTTGCCATTGCCAGTCTACATTTTATATCCTATTTAGTTCAACCACCATCAGCTACTTTGCTCACCAAATAGCAAAACTCATCTACTACTTAGAAATCTCATTTCCTAATCTAATTCGCTCAGCATCACATGACTTAGTTCGAGTGCATTCTATTATCCTCGTTTGCTTTTCCTTATTCTCCTTTCAAGACACTGTCTGTTCCGGTCAAGTGCTCTTCCACGTCCATTGCTGTTTCTGACAGAATTAAAATGTCATCGACAACTCTCAAATTTTTTATTTCTTCTCCATGTATTTTAATCCCGACTCCGAATTTTTCTTTTGTTTCCTTTACTGCTTGCTCAATATACAGATTGAATAGCATCGTGGATAGGCTACAACCACGTCTCACTCCCATCCTAGCCGCTGCTTCCCTTTGATGTCCCTCAACTCTTATAACTGCCACCTGGTTTCTGTACAAATTGTAAACAGCCTTGCGCTCCCTGTATTTAACCCCTGCCATCTTCAGAATTTGAAAGAGAGTATTCCAGTCAACATTGTCAAAAGCTTTCTTAAAGTCTACAAATGCCAGAAATGTTGGTTTGCCTTTCCTTAATCTATCTTCTAAGATACGTCATAGGGTCAGTATTGCCTCACGTGTTCCAACATTTCTACTAAATCCAAGCTGATCTTCCCCGAGGGCGGCTTCTACGATTTTTTCCATTTGTCTGTAAGGAATTCGTGTTAGTATTTTGCAGCCATGACTTATTCAATTGATAGTTTGGTAATTTTCACATCTGTCAACACCTGCTTTCTTTGGGATTGGAATTATTATATTCTTCCTGAAGTCTGAGGGTATTTCGCCTCTCTCATACATCTTGCTCACCAGATGGCAGAGTTTTGCCCCAAGACTGTCAGTAGTTCTAATGGAATGTTGTCTACTCCCGGGGCCTTGTTTCGACTAAGGTCTTTCAGTGCTAGTCAAACTCTTCACGCAGTATCATATTTCCCATTTCATCTTCATATACGTCCTCTCCCATTTCCATAATATTTTCCTCAAGTACATCGCCCTCGTATAGACCCTCTATATACTCCTTCCACCTCTGTGCTTGTTCTCGGTATTAACATCATTTGAGTGGCCTCCCTGTTCTTGCGCTTAAAGAACCGTAGCTGCTTGGTAAACATGCAGGTTTCGTTGAATCTGTGTGTTCTTAAGCTTTCTCAGGGATTCAACTGTTTGTATTGCTCTCGGGTGTCCATTTCCGAGCTATTACTTCTCCCCCATCGCTGTATCCAACAGAGCGTGCGGTCGTGCAGTGGGAGAAGGATGGCGACCGATAAGGGCATAAAGGAGACGCGTCCTACTGAAAACACACATTCTACAAGTATCAAACTGTAGAAACGTCGTGTTTCATAATAGGGTTAGACACCGGCGAGCGCTACAAACGACTCGATGTATTTTATTGTATTGCTGCAGTCTTTCTGGGATTAGAAGTGATGCACATGTCGACTGCACCGCTCGTTCAACAAGATGTGTGACCCTATGTGCCTGCTGGTTTCACATAAGTGCTCCACACTTACTAGGAGAAGGGCACAAATATGGCCAACCGACTCAGTTCATGTTGCTGTACCACCTAAAGTAAATGACGAAGATATTGGAGCTTTCTTTTATTTTTACTTATGTTAGCGATTTAATATCCATGAAGGCAAGATCGCACATGAAATGTTGTGTAATTGGATTGATCATTGGTTTTGGCTAACATTCTAGCCATGTTCAGATAAAAGATGTTTTATTAGTGTTGGTGCCATTACGGCTTCAACCATTGTTAAAACCTTTCTCAAAATGACAACCACATGCATCTTTAAAATAACTTTAATTGTTCATGGCCTGTGTGATTAAACTATACTCATAAAACGAACGTGTTACGCCTTTAAAACTTAGTAACTGGCACAGTATCTACAGTAATTCGTTATATCATTTACTAAGTCATAATGGTGCAAGGCGCTCCTTTTAGGAGCGTCGTTCAGTTGCATATATTGGTCACGAATGATGAAAAGCTGTTTTTAATTATGTGTGTGCTGTCACTGAAAGATTTTAACGATGTGTGGAGACCTAACGGCACCAACACTAATCTAGAATATTTCGTGATCTTAAGTTCACTAGATTGTAAGCCGAAACCTGTAATCAGTCGTAACAAGATTTCATGTGCGATCTTGTCTTCATTGGTTTTCGAGCCCTTACTGAAATAAAAGATTTATTAATGATCGCCGATCTCCTGGCTGAAAAGTCAACAAACTTCATACATTTGCTCTTTACTCCACTCCTCTTCACCTATTTTGACAGAACCGTCCTCAAAGCTGACGAGGCACAATAGAATCAAAATTTATCGGATCGACAGATAATAGAAAACCTTGCGTTTTTCATCAAGATATATGGGTGCAGGATCACATATTTCCCGGAAATTCTATAAAAGGTCGGTTATGGCTGCCTCACAAGGTTAACGCCATGAAACGAAAGCGATGGTAACAGCGTAGGAGCTCTCCAGTGAAAGTTTAACAAGAGACAGAGGGGAAAAGAAGTTCAAGTAGTGCTGTGGGCACCTGTTCCACCCAAAAGATCGTGTTTATCGTTCGCAGAGATACTGTGTCCCTTAACCACCGTCACGTTCCTTATGTGAACAACAAAAGTGTTACTGAATTAGTCCATATCAAGATGACTGTCTCAGCCATCCCAGATCTAGAGGAAGAAGTTAGGCAGAAATATGTTCCTCGCTAGCAGTATTTCACTGGTATGACAACTTTCGATGTTCTAGGAACTTCAAATGAAGCATGACAGACCTGAGCTTCAATCACGGCTAATTACAGATACATTTCCAGTACGTTGATGTTACACCATCATTGCGTGCATTGTCGGAGACGATGGCACCAGCAATATCACATTTGATTCAACAAATCGACGTATTTTCTCCAACACCCTTTCGCTGTATCTAATAAAACTGAGCTATCTTCAGCCGACTTTTATAGCGTCATTACTGTCTCAAGGAAAGTACACTGAAGAGACAAAGAAACTGGTGCACCTGCCTAATATAGTGCAGGGCCCCCGCGAGCATGCAGAAGTGCCACAACATGATGTACTGTGGACTCGACTGATGTCTGAAGTAGTGCTGGAGGGAATTAATACCATTAATCCTGCAGGGCTGTCCATAAATCCGTAAGACTACGAGGGGTTGTAGATCTCATCTGAACATAACATTGCGAGGCATCCCAGGTGTGCTCAATAATGCTCGTGTCTGGGGAGTTTGATGACCAGCGAAAGTGTTTAAACTCATACGAGTGTTTCTGGAACCATCCTGCAGCAATTCTGGAAGTGTGGGGTGTCGCATTGTCCTGCTGGAAATGCCTAAGTCCGTCGGAATGCACAATGGACGTGAATGAATGCAGATGATCAGACAGAATGCTTACCTACACGTCTCACCGGTCAGAGTCGTACCTAGACGTATCACAGTTTCCACATCACTCAAACTTCACACGCCGCCACACCATTACAGAGCCTCCACCAGGTTGAACAGACGGCTTAGACTGCTACTGACATGAAGGATCCATGGATTCATAAGGATTTCTCCATATCTGTACACGTCCATAAGCTCGATATGATTTGAAACGACACTCGTCCGACCAGGCAACATGTTTCCAGTCATCAACAGTCCAATATCGGTGTTGACGGGCCCAGGCGAAGCGTAAAGTTTTGTATCGTGCAGTCATGAAGTGTACAAGAGTGGGCCTTCGACTTCTAAAACCCATTTTCATTATGTTTCGTTTAATATTTCGCGCGGTGACATTTGTCGATGGTCCAGCATTGAAATCTGCAGCAATTTGCCAAAGGATTGCACATCTGCCACTTTGACGGTTCTCTTCAGTCGAAATTGGTTCCGTTCTTGCAGTATCATTTTCAGGCCACAGCGATGTCGGAGATTTGATGTTTCACTGAATTTCTGATATTCGTGAAATGGTCGTACGGGAAAATCCGCACTTCATCGCCACCTCGGAGATGCTGTGTCCCATCGGTCGTGCGCCGACTATGACACCATCCCAAATCACTTAAATCTTGATAGCCTGACATTGTAGCAGCAGTAACCGATCTAACAACTGCGCCAGACAGTTGTCGTCCTATAAATGCGTTGCCGACCGCAGCGAAGTATTCTGCCTGTTTACATATCTCTGTATTTGAATAGGCATGCCTATAGAAATTTCTTAGGCGCTTCAGTGTACAATGTATATAAACTTTTATGCATGTTTATCTTGAACTTAAACTGTCATTAATAGTGAAGCGTATATAATGTTGCGTGAAAATCGTAAAAGCAGTAAACTGCTTATGTGATTGTACTATATTATGAGTTATCGATGTAACAGTGCTGATTACAAGGGGGGAGGGGGAGGGCAAATGGCAAATAATGACCATGTCCTTATAAAACTAATTTGGAGAATGGAAAACTGGCCGAGCGACGAAGACATTTGACCGATGAGTAGGCGACATGTGTTCGAGCCTTGCTTGCATGCTCCTGTTGCTTTTATTTCCGTTCATATTTTTGGCTGTATTGAAATTGGTGTCAAACGGAAGGTTAATAAGATAAATAAGTCAGTGTCATATAATAAAAAGATAAGTAAAGAAATATCTGAAGCAACTTGAGTTAGTTGAGAATTAAAACTTTAAATCTTGTTGTATGAGGACAAATCCGGGAATGATAGCGCCGAATTCGTCACACGTGACCAGGGACAGTTGACGGCGCGACGTTTTGCTTATACAGTGGCGCGCGACAGAGCGCACGCCTGTACTGGCGTGTTATCCTTGTTGTCCGTTCGCCGATAAGTAGTTCTGAATTCGTAAGAGTGGCTGTTTCCAGCAGTAACAGCATGAGTATGGAGTTGTCCTCCAATGATTAATACATTTCTTGAAATAATAGAATGATATTCGGTAATGTACGCTGCTTGCAGTATTAATTTCTAGGAAATCACTTTTTAGTATCAAGTTGTTGACTACAATTTTTCAACTGCACAGTCTCAATAATGGAGGCCGAACAGCCTTCGACCAGCGACGACATAAATACTTGTGAACTTTTCACAAAGGAAGTAAAGTGGGAGCTGAATGACGCTGTGTTTTGGTTTGTGCAAGAATGGCAAGACAGATGTATTACCAAAGCATTACCCGAAACAGGCAGTTCTATTTCTCGGCGTTCCAGATTGGTGGCAGCGGCTGTCGTCGAGCAATTTTTGGAGCGGTAGAACGTAACTGGCTTTGTTGACGTTGAACTGAATTATGAAGACTAATGCCGGCCGCGGTGGTCTAGCGGTTCTAGGCGCGCAGTCCGGAACCGCGCGACTGCTACGGTCGCAGGTTCGAATCCTGCCTCGGTCATGGTTGTGTGTGATGTCCTTAGGTTAGTTAGGTTTAAGTAGTTCTAAGTTCTAGGGGACTGATGACCACAGATGTTAAGTCCCATAGTGCTCAGAGCCAGGAAGACTAAGCAGAAGGTGATGAAGTGGAAGGTGCCAAGACCAGTGAATTTGGAATCTTTCACGCCATTTCAGACTTGCCCACGTCGCAGTGAAGCTTTGTTGCCGCTTTATGTTGTAAATGTCGTGTGGCTAGGGCCTCCCGTCTGGAGACCGTTCGCCTGGTGCAAGTCTTTCGAGTTGACGCCACTTCGGCGACTTGCGTGTCGATGGGGATGAAATGATGACGATAAGGACGACACAACACCGAGCCCCTGAGTGGAGAAAATCTCCGACCCAGCCGGGAGTCGAACCCGGGCCGTTAGGTATGACATTCCGTCGCGCTGACCACTCAGCTACCAGAGGCTGACACCGCTATATGTTAAAAGAAAAGGAGTGTCAAAATGGAACCTCCAAAACGACGAAGGAAATGAGCAATAATGGGTGTGAAAATGAAGAAGAATTTGACAATGTGGGAAAGAGACATCGTTAAAAAGAGGAACGCATGTCAGATACATTCGAAAAAAAAGTAACACAAAGGAATTTTCCGAATGCGATGCACTTGTGCAGACAAACAAATCGTTACAGTTTCTGAAAAATTGGATGATTTATGGAAGAAAAAGAACCACTTTAATTAAGCAAATCAATAACGGTTTGTTACACGTCTGCCCCTTATGCAAGCAGTTACTCAACTTATCACAGATCGATAGAGTTGCATGTCTTCCTGAAAGATATCGTGCCAAATTCTGTCCAATCGTAGCGTTAGATTGTCCAAACCCCACGTTCTAATGTCTCTCTTGGTCGATCGCTTGATTCTTGACGCTGTCTTCGGCGATGATTCATCCTTTCCTGCCAACATCGTCATGTAGTGCCAGTAGATGTATTCAGATTGTCGAGCGACACCAAACGCATTCTTTGAGCCCAATTACACATCCTCTCTCAAATGCTGACATCTGCGTATATAGTTGATGCCCCTGTCTGCGAGGCATAGTCACGGTCCAGCTGAATACACGGAATGAAATGACCTGGTATCGACATGCATCCTCTTTACTATTCTTGCCAGCTGCGAGGCGAAAATGCGCTGCAGCGTCAAACATTCATACATCGGCTGCGAAAATTTATAATTTTGCATTTTCCGTCAATACCTGTACGCACATAAGTTTGTGACCAATTTGTCCTCTGTGGTTCATCGTTTTTCTTGTCTTAGAGTGTGTTTCATTATTGAAATTAGGCAGTTCATACTGAATGGCTGTGCAGAAACACCTGCCAGTCTATAAATTATGAGTCACATAAGACAGTACAACAAATGGTTCAAATGGCTCTGAGCACTATGGGACTCAACTGCTGAGGTCATTAGTCCCCTAGAACTTAGAACTAGTTAAACCTAACTAACCTAAGGACATCACAAACATCCATGCCCGAGGCAGGATTCGAACCTGCGACCGTAGCGGTCTTGCGGTTCCAGACTGCAGCGCCTTTAACCGCACGGCCACTTCGGCCGGCACAACAATGTCACACTAATATAGTGTTTGACCCCCTAGCATTAGATAACGATGTGGTATATGTTGTCACCAGGTTCCAGTGTCTGTGCTGTAAACCGCTAGCCACAGCCCCTCTTTGTTTATTCCCCTCTTCACCTTGCCCCCACCCCCACACCGCAACCCGTTTTTGCTTGGTCTGGACACAGCAAATTCCCGTTTCCAGTGCCAAGTTATATGTGCGCACTTAACCCTTCCTCCCCTTCCCCCAAAGACCGATTCCATGTTTCAAGACTTGGGGCATGTTTTAAGTGTCTCGTGGGGATATTGGGCAGCATGCTAAGAAAGAAAGGCTGATGTATGTACCGATTGCATACATAAAGTAATATAATACAGCAAAGAAATATTAAAACTCTATCTATGAAGCATATTGTATATTAGAACCTTTTGTAGAAGTACATAAACATTGTCTTGTTGTGGTCTTTAGTTCTAAGACTGCTTTGATGCAGCTCTCCATCCTTCTCTATCTTTTGGGAGTTTCTTCATCTGCGAATTACTACTGCAACATACATCTTTCTGAGTCTGCTTACCATATTCATCTCTTGGTGTCCCTCTACGATGTTTACCTCCCACTCTTCCATCCAATACGAAATTGTTGACCGCTTGATGTGTCACAATGTGTCCTGTCAGCCGGTAACTTCTTCCAGTCATGTTGGGCCACAAAACTCTTCTCCCCCATTCTATACAGTACCTCATTATCTCTATTCAGAACCTCAGTAGCTACGTCTATCTTCAGCGTTTTCTCTAACACCACATTTCGAAGCATCTATTCTGTTTTTATCTAAACTGTTTCTCGTACAAGTTTCACTTGCATACATTGCTACACTCAAGACAAATACCTTCAGACAAGAATTCCCAACACTTAATTTTATATTTCATGTTAACAAATTTCCATTTTTCAGTCCACCCGATCAGTTAAGCAGTGACGTGTTAGCCTACCATGCAGCGGGTCCGACTGGGTTGGAGATTTTCTCCGCCCGTGGACAGTTGTTCTCATCATCAGCTGTCCGCAGCTCGTGGTCGTGCGGTAGCGTTCTCGCTTCCCATGCCTGGGTTCCCGGGTTCGATTCCCGGCGGGGTCAGGGATTTTCTCTGCCTCGTGATGACGGAGTGTTGTGTGATGTCCTTAGGTTAGTTAGGTTTAAGTAGTTCTAAGTTCTAGGGGACTGATGACCATAGATGTTAAGTGCCATAGTGCTCAGAGCCAATTTTTTCATCATCAGCTCATCATTACCAAAGCGCAAGTCGCCTGAAATAAGACTTGCAACCCGGCGGCCGAACTTCCCAGGATACGGGCCTCCCGGCCATCATTTCATTTCGTCTGCAGAAATGTTTTTCTTGCCATTGCCAGTGTACATCCTATATCCTCTCTACTTCGTCAATCATCAGTTACTTTGCTGCTCAGATAGCAAAACTCATCTACTACTTTAAATGCCTCGTTTCCTAATCTGATTGCTTTAGCATCACCTCATTTAATTCGACTACATCCCACTATCCTCGTTTCGGTTTTGTTGACGTCCATCCCTTTCAAATGCTCTTTCAAGTCCTTTGCTGTCTCTGACAGAATGAAGAGGTCTTCGGCAAACCTCAAAGTTTTATATCTGCTCCCTAATGTTTAATTCCTACTCCAAATTTGCCTTTCGTTTCCTTTACTGCATGTCCAAGCTACATAATGAATAACATCGGTCATATGCCACCCTGTCTCACACCCTTTTCAACTACTGCCAGATTATCATAACTCTCGATTCTTATAACTACCATCTCGTTTCTGTACAAATTGTAAATAGCCTTTCGCTCCCTATGTTTTTCCCCTGCTACCTTCAGAATTTCAGAGTACTACAGACAACATTGTCAAAAGCTTTCCCTAAGGCTAAAAATGCTAAAAATGTATGTTTGCCTTTCCTTAATCTGTCTTCTAATATAATTCGTAGGCTCAGTATTGCCTCATGTGTCCCATCATTTCTCAGGAACCCAAACTGATCTTTCACTTCTACCAGTTTTTCGAGTCTTCTGTAAATAATTCGCGATATTATTTTGCATGACGACTTATTAAACCGATAGTTCGCTAATTTTCACACTTGTCAGCAACTGCTTTCTTTGCAATTGGTATTAAATATTACGTAAACGCCAGTATTGTTCTCGAATGTTAAAGAATTACACACCTGGAAATGGAAAAAAGAACACATTGACACCGGTGTGTCAGACCCACCATACTTGCTCCGGACACTGCGAGAGGGCTGTACAAGCAATGATCACACGCACGGCACAGCGGACACACCAGGAACCGCGGTGTTGGCCGTCGAATGGCGCTAGCTGCGCAGCATTTGTGCACCGCCGCCGTCAGTGTCAGCCAGTTTGCCGTGGCATACGGAGCTCCATCGCAGTCTTTAACACTGGTGGCATGCCGCGACAGCGTGGACGTGAACCGTATGTGCAGTTGACGGACTTTGAGCGAGGGCGTATAGTGGGCATGCGGGAGGCCGGGTGGACGTACCGCCGAATTGCTCAACACGTGGGGCGTGAGGTCTCCACAGTACATCGATGTTGTCGCCAGTGGTCGGCGGAAGGTGCACGTGCCCGTCGACCTGGGACCGGACCGCAGCGACGCACGGATGCACGCCAAGACCGTAGGATCCTACGCAGTGCCGTAGGGGACCGCACCGCCACTTCCCAGCAAATTAGGGACACTGTTGCTCCTGGGGTATCGGCGAGGACCATTCGTAACCGTCTCCATGAAGCTGGGCTACGGTCCCGCACACTGTAAGGCCGTCTTCCGCTCACGCCCCAACATCGTGCAGCCCGCCTCCAGTGGTGTCGCGACAGGCGTGAATGGAGGGACGAATGGAGACGTGTCGTCTTCAGCGATGAGAGTCGCTTCTGCCTTGGTGCCAATGATGGTCGTATGCGTGTTTGGCGCCGTGCAGGTGAGCGCCACAATCAGGACTGCATACGACCGAGGCACACAGGGCCAACACCCGGCATCATGGTGTGGGGAGCGATCTCCTACACTGGCCGTACACCACTGGTGATCGTCGAGGGGACACTGAATAGTGCACGGTACATCCAAATCGTCATCGAACCCATCGTTCTACCATTCCTAGACCGGCATGGGAACTTGCTGTTCCAACAGGACAACGCACGTCCGTATGTATCCCGTGCCTCCCAACGTGCTCTAGAAGGTGTAAGTCAACTACCCTGGCCAGCAAGATCTCCGGATCTGTCCCCCATTGAGCATGTTTGGGACTGGATGAAGCGTCGTCTCACGCGGTCTGCACGTCCAGCACGAACGCTGGTCCAACTGAGGCGCCAGGTGGAAATGGCATGGCAAGCCGTTCCACAGGACTACATCCAGCATCTCTACGATCGTCTCCATGGGAGAAGAGCAGCCTGCATTGCTGCGAAATGTGGATAAACACTGTACTAGTGCCGACATTGTGCATGCTCTGTTGCCTGTGTCTATGTGCCTGTGGTTCTGTCAGTGTGATCATGTGATGTATCTGACCCCAGGAATGTGTCAATAAAGTTTCCCCTTCCTGGGACAATGAATTCACGGTGTTCTTATTTCAATTTCCAGGAGTGTACTTTTAAACAAAAAAATTAATTTTAAATGAAGTGAAAACAAATTAACGATCCGTTTTTCAGTTACCTGTGTAAAATCCATCTAGTGCTTGCAACAGTTTGTATACCTTATTGGTGCCTTGCTTTCGAGACACTTGAACTGTGTACTTCAAAGAATGTGAATCTATCATGTATTTATCGCCTTATGTAAACAGAAGTACGTGTACATATGTACACTGTTAGGCTATTCAACATCTGACAAGCATCAGCGGAATGTTATGCATGTGGACATCCAAAGCTCCAGAAATTCTTTTGTAACAGTATGATTTTTATTAGTGACGTACGAATTGTTGTTATTTCTAACAAACCTGTGAGGAATGTTCTATATACTATCTAACGTCAGCTTGGCATGTGCGATAGAGTAATAATGGGACAGGACGTATACCAACTAGTATTTTGTAGGTATGAAAATGTAGGATTTCCATTTCACCATTTGCAATGAAAAATATAAATAATTACTGTACATGTTCTCTGTGTAAATGCATCGGTTAACAGATCAGAAGACGACAGTCTTAACTGCTGATGCGGGTCATCAGGAATAAATAAAAGAACAGGAGTTGTCTTCAAAGCACGCAGACATCGCTCCCTTCAATGTGCAATTATGAGAAATTTCTGTCAAATAGAAAAACTCCTCTATATCATGAAGTGTCTCTTTTCCTAGTAAAATTCTCTCAGCGTCAGCTATTTTACATCCACTGCATTCCATTAACCTTGTTTAACTTTCCTTGACATTCATTTTATAACTTACTTCCAAGACTCAATCGATTTCATTGAATTGCCCTTCCAAATCTTCTGACGCCTCTAGGAGAAAGTTATCGATAGTAGCAAAAAAATTAAGTAGGCTCTGAGCACTATGAGACTTAACATCTATGGTCATCAGTCCCCTAGAACTTAGAACTACTTAAACCTAACTAACCTACGGACATCACACACATCCATGTCCGAGGCAGGATTCGAACCTGCGACCGTAGCAGTCGCGCGGTTCCAGACTGAGCGCCTAGAACCGCTAGACCACCGCGGCAGGCAAAACATTAAGTAGTTCTACCATAAAGATGACATTAATAAACTTTACATACGTCTATCTCTTGCACCCATCTCTATCAGCAATAGGGGGAAATTGATATACCTCCGCAAAAATGCTTTGTACGAAGAAGAGCAATAAAATCCCTGGAACACTTGCAAAGAAAGTATGAAGGTAACAGCGGTTGTATTTAAAACAAGGCGGCTGGCGAAAGAATTAACACCATAATGACAAAAGAGGGTGAATCACGTAAAACTTGGACCACAAATATTTCGAAAAAGGAAAATGTTATTGATGTACAGTTTTCACGGAATGAATTGGTAGTCAGGACTCGCATTGTTAGCGACTCACGGAAACTGTAATAACAGAAAGTGAATTTGTTTGCAAGCATACTCTTTTTAAGCGAAAAAATGTCCGTTGGCACTAAAAGATTAAAGGTAGGGTAAAGTAGAATTTCAGCGGTGTTTGATGCAGGATTCTAGTATATTTCACCGGTGTTTGATGCAGGATTCTAGTATTTTGAAAAGTTTTGAAAAGTTTTGAAAAGTTCTCATACCGACTCTTATACAATACCTGTAGTAGCGAACACTAAAGAACAGCACAAGTGCATAGACTAATGATTTAGAAACAATTAGTGGAGATATGCTGTAGTACGTACACTACGCGCTGGACAACGGTCGCCACAGATTCCTCCAAGTCTGCTGTGGAACATTTTCTAGCGTCGTTGGAATGCAGTCTGTTAGGAGGCTGCGATAGTCGAGCACGTTCAGTTTGCCATCTATGGAAAACAGATATATGAGCTCACATTTCACTATCCCACACCACACCTTTACACTCCATGGACGCTTACGTTCCACGGAACTAACGGGGATTGTCAACAGACCAAGAGGGCCTGTTTCGGAGGTTTACCTGGCCTTGATTGGTAAATAGGACTTCAACACTAAATACGTGATACATCCGGGGTATCCTGTCTCAATGACCATATACAGAAGTCTGATAATCGTCTCCATGGAGCGCTTGATGGAGAAGTGTTACACGGATGAAACCTATATCGATTGGGAATTCGTAGGACATTTGCTTTATTCATGCCACTCCACTGGCGTTTGTGAGGGATTTAACGTGTTTCTTTTGTTACTTTGTCTAGGTGTATACTACAAATTTTACATAACTTGTTGAAGAGACTGATAAATAATTGCCAGCTGGGTTATTCCTACAATCTCCATACACGATGAGCATGTCGGCTTTTTCTACATTGGTGAACCCCATCGTCTACTCACAACCTTCTACCTGGTCTGGCACACATACCACTAAATCGCTGGGCACTGAAAGAACACACAAGAACGCCGTAAGCAAACATAACAACATCGTTACCTAGCAACTACGCAGGTTGAGTGGCACAAACATGTGCTGGTGTTCAAACTTTCCAAAATACGATATCTCTAAACGACTCGCACTAGAATGCTGCAACAAACACCACTGACATTCTAATTTACCCTACTTTTAGTCTGGTAAAGGCAGTAGACATTGTTCCATTTAAAAAAGTGTATGTTTGCACAAGAAATTACACTTTTTAAGTATTACTACATTGTGTTTCCGCGGAAACTTCCTGGCAGATTAAAACTGCGTGCCGGACCTATACTCGAACTCGGGACCTTTGCCTTTCCCAAGCAACTGCTCTACCAACTGAGTTACCCAAGCACGACTCACGCCCCGTCCTCACAGCTTTAGTTCTGCCAGTACCTCGTCTCCTACCTTCCAAACTTCACAGAAGCTCTCCTGCGAACCTTGCAGAACTATCACTCCTGGCAGAAAGGATATTGCGGAGACATGGCTTATCCACAGCCTGGGGGATGTTTCTAGAATGAAATTTTCACTCAACAGTGGAGTGTGCGCTGATGTGAAACTTCCTGGCAGATTAAAACTGTTTGCAAAGGTCCCGAGTTCGATACTCGGTCCGGCACACAGTTTTAATCTGCCAGGAAGTTTCACATCAGCGCACACTCCGCTGTAGAATGAAAATCTCATTCTAGAAACATCCCCCAGTCTGTGGATAAGCCATGTCTCCTCAGTATCCTTTCTTCCAGGAGTGCTAGTTCTGCAAGGTTCGAAGGAGAGCTTCTGTGAAGTTCGGAAGGTAGGAGACGAGGTACTGGCGGAATTACAGCTGTGGAGACGGGACGTGAGTCGGAGTCGTGCTTGGGTAGCTCAGTTGGTAGAGCATTTCCCCGCGAAAGGCAAAGGTCCCGAGTTCGAGTCTTGGTCCAGCACAGTTTTCATCTGCCAAGAAGTTTCATATCAGCGCACACTCTAGAGTGAAAATTTCGTTCTATTCCGGGGAAACCTCCCATCACTAGCATTTTCCATTTACGCAATATTGGCGGTACAAGTTCTAGGTGTTTCATCCTGTATGACTGAGGGAATTTGAGATGGGATTTAAGTTTTTGATGTTTTTCCCCTGAATATTCGTGATTGTAAAAGAGTATCTTCACAATTCTAAATAAGTATCACTAAATAATTAAAGAAGGAGCTTATTAACTGCTTTAAATAGTCACCGGAGCAGAGTTTAACAACGTGGAATGAGGTAGCCTCCATGTACACTCATGGAAAGGCGGAGGCTGTAGCTAAAAAGCCTCTTATTATATTGCTAACATCAAAACATTTAACGAAAGTCACGTCGGAAGCGTGGTATATGACATGTTCATTACGCAAAAAACAAGGCATTCTGGGCATAAGAAAAACACGGGCAGTTTGTTGAGAGAGGAAAGTGGAAACGTTGTAGTATTTAAGCACCGTAATGTACTGTGGCTTAAAAGCGAATTAAAAGTTTGCAGAGAATGAGTGCGGTTGCTCGAACACGAAAAAGAATAACTTAATAATTTCTCTTTCGTGCAGGACTGAGCTGCTGTGTCTGACGTCTGCTGCAACTATTAAAAGGCCGAAAAAGCTTCGCAGCAGGCGTTAACGTAAAAAACACAGCTGATGCTAACACAAAGTTCACACGCACTCTCATCACGGGTTGGGCGTAACGTAATCTACATCTGCGTTTATACTCCGGAAGCCACTTTGCAGTGTGTGGCGGAGGTTACTTTCTACAGCACTCTCATTCCTGTCCTCTTCCTTCCCCAAATACTGTTCCAGCCACGAATGGTTTGCGGACAGAACGATTGACGAAAAAAGATCTCTGATTTTATCGTCTTTACATCAGAAAGAGTTATGTAGGAGGCAGTCAAGTAGAAATGAGACAGGTGGGAAAAAGTAAGTAAAATTTTCTATGATTTCTAAGGTAATCGTCATAACTGTTAATACAATTACCTCATTGCGGTACGTGACGTCAGTCACTTCATGCAAAAATGTTTGCCGTACCTTACGGACTTCTCATTGTTCTCAAGCGTGCGCCTACTTCTAAGATGTCCACGAATGCCTTTCGTGTGGGCTGCAAATACAGGGCGTTTCAAAAAGAAAGAGCAGATTTCAAACATTTATTTCTCAAAAACTACAAATGATAGAAACACAATTCCAACGGTCCTTCACTCAATATGAGTACCAAATGTTACACAACAAATATCAAAACTGTACCTCAATATGAGCACCATTTGTTACACGACAAATATCAAACCGGTATCTCATTTCTTGCCACACACGACGCAACTGGTCTTTAGTTACCGAATTCACGGCCGCAACAATTCGATGTCGTACCTCTTGAAGAGTAGCGGGCATAGGTGGGACATAAACACAGTCCTTTATGTACCCCCACAAATAAAAATCGCAGGGAGTAAGGTCTGGTGACCTGGGAGGCCACAGACGATGACATTGATCTTGTGCTCCTGCTCTTCCAATCCACCGTCCTGGAATGGTGTTATTTAGGTACCGTCGTACAGGTTCAGAGAAGTGTGGTGGGGCGCCATCTTGCATGAAGATGAAGTGATTTGAATCTTCCTGAAGTTGAGGAAATAGCCAGTTTTCTAACATGTCCAGGTAAATGGTTCCTGTGATAGTTTTCTCCATGAAAAAGAAAGGTCCATAAACTTTGTTTACCGAAATTGCACAAAAGACGTTAACCTTTGGTGAGTCTCTTTCATGTTGAATAACGTCCCTCGGAGTTTCACTCGCCCAAATTCGTACGTTATGCCGATTAACTTTACCAGAAATGTGAAACGTTGATTCATCTGAAAAAATTAATCGTTCGGCAAAATTGTCCTCTTCCATGTCCTGTAGAATTGCAGTTGAAAATTCGAACCTTTTGTTGTGGTCGTCAGGACGCAATGCTTGCAATAACTGCCGTTTGTACGGCTTCATGTGCAGACGGTTACTCAGAACGCGCCATACCGTTGTTTTAGACATGTTTAGTTCGTGACTTGCCCGTGCCGTGGATTTTCTAGGGCTCCTTTCGTAAGCTGCACGGACACGCTCGACATTTTCATCCGATGTGCGTGGACGACCCGTGCTTTTTCGCTTGCAGATGCAACCATCTTCTACGAATCTGTGATGCCACTCATAAATTTGCTTATGACGAGGCGGCTGTTTGTTGAATTGACGGCGGAATGCACGTTGCACACCAACAATGGACTCTAACTTTGCAAATTGCAGCACACAAAATGATCGTTCCTGTGGTGTCGTCGCCATTTTCCTACAAACAAACGCCAGCGCCACTGCGGATTTGCATGGAACTTCTGCGCGGACCATTGAAAAACTTTGAACCTTTCTCTGACAAGAAACGTTTGAATTGTGTTTCTATCATTTGTAGTTTTTGAGAAATAAATGTTTGAAATCTGCTCTTTCTTTTTGAAACGCCCTGTATATGGAAACATAATAATTGTCGTATGTTAAGCGATCTAGACGGCTTTGTCCAACAAAATACACTCAATGGTCGCATACTGATGCAAGAAATTTATTTCGTTTGTTAATAGGACTGATTAGGTTCAAGGAGAGTCGTTCGCAGCATATAAATATTTGGGGGTAGTGTTGTGCTCAGCAATGACGTGGAACGACTACGCAGGCTCAGCTGTAGATAAAGGAAGTATCAGGGAACGATGCATTGATAGGATTCTCATCAATTGCAAAGACGTTATGAAAACACGTCAATGGCCCATCCTTGACTACCGCTAGGTGTGCTACCATCGCTCGATAGTCCGTACGGAAAACGTCATTAACACTAGAATGAGATTTTCACTCTGCAGCGGAGTGTGCGCTGATATGAAACTTCCTGGCAGATTAAAACTGTGCCCGACCGAGACTCGAACTCGGGACCTTTTCGTGTGGGAGACGAGATACTGGCAGAAGTAAGGCTGTGAGGACCGGGCGTGAGTCGTGCTTCGGTAGCTCAGATGGTAGAGCACTTGCCCGCGAAAGGCAAAGGTCCCGAGTTCGAGTCTCGGTCGAGCACACAGTTTTAATCTGCCAGGAAGTGTCATTAACACTCTTTGTGAGCAAAAACTATAAATATTCTTCAGCCATCACGTACATATTAAGCTTGGATCGGGTAGAGAAAATTATGCAAATGCAGTTGGCACAGGGGAATATCTTAGGTTTTAGATATATATATATATATATATATATATATATATATATATATATATATATATATATATAATTTTTAATTTATCAGGTGATTTTTTTTTTTTTTGTTAAAGCACGATTCTTTCTCTCAGGTATTTTATCCTTTCTTTTCACTTTTACTTACGTGCATAAGTAAATATGAAACGGGTTCTTGAAGGGCCGCAGTTATTCATGTACCAACTTTAGATTTTGAACGTGATGACTAAAATATAGTTGCCGTTACCTGAACTGAATATAATTTTGTTAAATTCTGTTAATTGATTGCAAAGCAAGGCTCGAGAGAATTTCGATTGTTGCCGTGGAGCGGCCAAGATAAAACTTCCTGAACTCATGGAATCTGTATAATTTAAAAAATGAACTTTAACGTTAAATTAATTATCTGTTCCAATTTAGAAAGGTTCTTACAACGAAATCTCTCGCATTTACAGTTACACTTTGAAAAATAAATTAATACTTCTGCGCGTAGCGGCCAACCAGAAGCTGCATCGGAAGATGAGCATCCCGCAGCGCAAATTACTAAAAAAAATGCTTATTAAAAATAATTAGCCGCTGCGCCCATTTGAGGTGACAACTACTACAAAGAAATTCATTTTGTGATAACAAAATTATTTTTTTTTTGGCAGAATACAGAATAACTTACATAAATTATGGGTAGCCGCTCAACGGCTGCCTTCCGTATCGCGAAACAAAACAGTGTGTGTGTACCATAAAATACGTCCGTTCTCCTCGGCCGTACAATCGCGTCTCTTAGCGATTCTTTTTTAATTTCATAGATATTTTTTAAATAAAGATGCAACTTTTAAATTATCGCTGCATATCAGTTTTGTTTTTCAAGAACATTACCTGTATCCTTTATACTAATTATGTTCTTAAAATACGTTAAGTGTTTACAAACAATTTTTAGTTCACCCTTAAGACTTCGCAATATTGTTCACTGCTTCGATAAAAATGTCAATATTTATGTGACGTACCGTCACAAGTAGTAGCATTTATTCCATGCTCGATATCTAAATGGTTCAGCAACAAACGTTATTAAAGGCTGAACAGAAACTACTTTGCGTCTATAACGCGGCTGCCGGGATATACTAAATACGATATTTCATTAGCAAATGTGAACGTGAATGCATCGGAATACCAACACCGTGTTATATCAAAGTATTACGTGCACGCGGTAATAACATATCACTTTTAGAGTAATTGTTAACTTACTATTTCAGAGAGAAAGGAAATATTTACGATAATTGAAAGGTTGGCGTAGGTTTGCTAATGATGTAATATATTGTAGCACTGACTCACATAGTAACCGTACGCCGTTATAAATATGGTAATCAATCTCACAAGCATACACGCAAACTGTACTCCTAATCATGAGCTTATCTACATAAATATTTATACAGATGATACAACGCAGTTACTAAATCTGTTACTTTACTGAAAGGGCGGGACCGTACGTTCGTAGAGAAACTTTGTATTTCAGTGGCAAGCTCACAAGGTGACCGAACTGCGGACGGCAACATCCTGCTACCGAGAGGTAAAACCATCGTGTTCGGGGGCATAACGCATCGTACTGCATCTGCAGCAGGAATTTCAGCAGCAGTTGTCAGCACAGTGAAACAATGAACTGTTACAACGGTTACTTCGAGGAATGCTTCGAGCTAGACGCCCTGTAGCGTGCATTCCACTGACCCCAGTCCACCGCCATCTGCGACTTCAATGGTGTCAAGCGGGTACTTATTGTAGGGTAAGGTGGAGGTGTTTTCTAATGAAAGCCGTTTCTAATTCTATGCCAGTGATGGCCGACTGTTAGTTATAAGGAGGGCAGTTGAGAGCCCACAACCACCCTGTCTGCACGCTAGACACATTGGACCTAAACCTGGAGTTAGAGTCCGGGGGAGGGGGGGGGGGGGGGCTGATTTTGTATGACAGCAAGAACAATCTCGTAGTTATCCCAAGCTATCTGACTGCAAAATTGTACGTCAGTTTGGTGAATCGACCTGTTGTACTCCTACTCGTGAACAGAATTCAACCGGCCGCTGTGACCGAGCGGTTCTCGGTGCTTCAGTTCGGAACCGCGCTGCTGCTACGGATGCAGGTTCGAATCCTTCCTCGGGCATGGATGAGTGTGATGTCCTTATATTAGTTCTAAGTCTATGGGACTGATGAGCTCAGATGTAAAGTCCCATAGTGCTCAGAGCCGTTTTGAACAGCATTCCACGGGGTCTTTCCCAACAGTATGATGCTCGCTCAAATAGCACTGTTGTAACACAACACGCTCTACAGGGGTGTGAACGTGTTATTTTGGCCTGCTCGATCGCCAGATGTGTCTCCAATTGACCCATGTGGGACCTCATTGAACGACAACAGCAATTACCGCCACTTTATTGAGCGACCAAGTGCAACAGGCACGGAAACCATTACACGAATTGACATCTGGCACTTATACAACACAGCGCATGCCCGTTTAAATGCTTGCATTAAACATTATGTCGATTACACCGGTTATTGATATTCCAGCATTGCAGTGGCTATCTCACGCTTGCATTAATGTGTGATGTGGATATGTTGTTGTTGTTGTTGTTGTGGTCTTCAGTCCAAAGTCTGGTTTGATGCAGCTCTGCATGCTACTCTATCGTGTGCAAGCTTCTTTATCTCTCAGTACCTACTGCAACCTACATCCTTCTGAATCTGCTTAGTGTATTCATCTCTTGGTCTCCCTCTACGATTTTTACCCTCCACGCAGCCCTCCAGTACTAAATTGGTGATCCCTTGATGCCTCAGAACATATCCTACAAACCGATCCGTTCTTCTACTCACGTTGTGCCACAAATTTCTCTTCTCCTCAATTCTATTCAATACCTCCTCATTAGTTATGCGACCTAACCACCTAATCTTCAGCATTCCTGTGTAGCACTGCATTTCAAAACCTTCTATTCTCTTCTTGTCTAAGCTATTTATCGTCCATGTTTCACTGCCATACCTGGCTACACTCCATACAAATACTCTCAGAAACGACTGCCTGACACCTAAATCTATACTCGATGTTAACAAATTTCTCTTCTCCAGAAACGCTTTCCTTGCAATTGCCAGGATACATTTTATATCACCTCTATTTTGACCATTATCAATTATTTTGCTCCCCAAATAAAAAACTCATCTACTACTTTAAGTGTCCCATTTCCTAATCTTATCAGCATCACTCGATTTAATTCGACTACATTCCATTATCCGCGTATTGTTTTTGTTGATGTTCATCTTATATCCTCCTTTCAAGACACTGTCCATACCGTTCAACTACTCTTAGAGGTCCTTTGCTGTATCTGACAGAATTACAATGTCATCAGCGAAACTCAAAGTTTTTATTTCTTCTCCATGTGTTTTAATTCCTACTCCAAATTTGTCTTTTGTTTCCATTACTGTTTGCTCAATATACAGATTGAATAACATTGGGGATAAGCTACAACCCTGTCTCACTCCCTTCCCAACCACTGCATCCCTTTCATGCCCCTCGACTCGCAACTGCCATCTGATTTCTGTACAAATTGTAAATAGTCTGTCGCACCGTGTTTTTACCTTCAGAATTTGAAAGAGAGTATTCCAGTCAACATTGTCAAAATCTATCTCTAAGTCTACAAATTCTAGAAACGTAGGTTTGCCTTTCCTTAATCTATCTTGTAAGTCGTAGGGTCAGTGTTGCCTCACGTGTTCCAACATTTCTTCGGAATCCAAACTGATCTTCACCGAGGTCGGATTCTACCAATTTTTCTATTCGTTTGTAAAGAATTAGCGTTAGTAGTTTGCAGCTGTGACTTATTAAACTGATAGTGCGGTAATTTTCACATCTGTCAACACCCGCTTTCTTTGGGATTGGAATTACTATGTTCTTCCTAAAGCCTGAGTGTATTTCGCTGGTCTCATACATCTTACTCACCAGATGGTAGAGTTTTGTCAGGACTTGCTCTCCCCAAGGTTTTCAGTAGTTCTAATGGAATGTTGTCTACTCCCAGGGCTCGTTTCGACTCAGGTCTTTCAGTGCTCTGTCAAACTCTTCACACAATACCTTATCTCCCATTTCATCTTCATCTACATCCTCTACCATTTCCGTAATATTGTACTGAAGCACATCACCCTTGTGTAGATCCTCTGTATACTCCTTCCACCTTTCTGCTTTTCCTTCTTTGCTCAGAATTGGGTTTCCACCTGAGTTCTTGACATTCATACAAGTGGTTCTGTTTTTTCCAAAGGCCTCTTTAATTTTCCTGTAGGCAGTATCTATCTTATCCCTAGAGAGAAATACCTTTACTTCCTTACATTACTCCTCTTGCCATTCCTGCTTAGCCATTTTGCACTTCCTATCGATCTCATTTTCCTATCGATCTCATTTTTGAGACGTTTGTATTCCTTTTTGCCTCCTTCATTTACTGCATTTTTATGTTTTCTCCTTTCATCAGTTAAATTTAATATTTCTTGTGCTACCCAAGGATTACTACTAGCTCTCGTCTTTTACCTACTTGATCGTTTGCTGCCTTTACTATTGCGTCCATCAAAGCTACCAATTCTTCTTCTACTGTATTTCTTTCCCTCATTCCTGTCAATCGTTACCTAATGCTCTTCCTGAAACTCTCTATAACCTATGGTTCTTTCAGTTTATCCAGTTGCCATCTCCTTAATTTCCCATTTTTCTGCAGTTTCTTCATTTTTAATCTACGGTTCATAACCAATAGATTGTGGTTAAAGTCCATATCTGCTCCTGGAAATGTCTTACAGTTTAAAACCTGGTTCCTGAATCTCTGTCTTACCATTATACAATCTCAAACCTTCCAGTATCTGCTGGCTTCTTCCACATATACAACCTTCTTTTATGATTCTTGAACCAAGTGTTAGCTATGATTAAACTTCGCTCTGAGCAAAATTCTACCACGCGGCTTCCTCCTTTATTTATTTATTTATTTATTGTGTTCCATATGCATCTACGACGTTTCCTTTCATTCCTTTTCCTACTATCGGATTCCAGTCACCCATGACTATTAAATTTTCGTCTCCCTTCAGTATCTGAATAATTTCTTTTATCTCACCATACATTTCGTCAATCTCTATATCATCTGTGGAGGTAGTTGGCATATGTGCTTGTTCCACTGTGTCAGGCGTGGGATTCGTGTCCATCTTGGCCAAAATAATGCATTCGCTATGCTGTTTGTTGTAACTTACCCGAACTCCTATTTTTTATTTACTATTAAACCTACTCCTACATTACCCCAATTTTATTTTATCCCTGTGTTCACCTGACCAGATATCTTGTTCCTCCTGCCACCGAACTTCACTAAGTCCCACTACATCTAACTTTAACCTTTCCATTTCCCTTTTTAAATTATCTAACATACCATCCCGATTAAGGGATCTGAAATTCCACGATCCGATCCGTAGAATGCCAGTTTTCTTTCTCATGATAACGACTTTCTCTTTAGCAGTCACCGCCCGGTGATCCGAATGGGGGACTATTTTACCTGCGGTAAATTTAATCCACGAGGACGCAATCATCATTTAGCCATACAGTAAAGCTGCATGCCCTCGGGAAAAATTACGGATGTAGTTTCCTCTTGCTTTCAGCCGTTATGGCCGTTATGGTTAGTGTTATAAGGCCAGATCAGTCAGTCATCCAAACTGTTGCTTCTGCAACTACTGAAAAGGATGCTGCCCCTCTGTCACGTTTGTCTGGCATCTACGGTACGGCTATCTGTATCACTGAGGCAAGCAAGCCTCCCCACCAACGGTAAGGTCCATGGTTCATATGGGGGGTGGGAGTTGGGGGGTGGGGGGTGGGGGTTGTGGGGTAGGGGGTGGGGGTGAAATGTTAATCACTTAAATATGTCTACCTGGACAAAAGCCTTCCTCTTATATCATATACTACATTAATTACTTTTTGGCTTTGCTGTTTTTTATTTATTTATATATTTTTTTCATCATTGTGTTTAAGCGATGTGACAGTCAAACAGCTGTCTACTAAAGGTGTATTCGAAAGTTACCAGTATGTTTTCCCTACTCGTCAGCATTACCTTTTATTTTCGTACGTTTAAAGTAGACTGCCATTCATTACAACAGCTATCTGTCTAAGTAATTTTGTATACTCCTATAGTCACTGAACGACAACACTTTTCCTTACACCATAGTGTCATGAGCAAACAGCCGTAAGTTGCTGTTCACCGCTTCCGTCAGGTAATTTATGCATATGGAGAATACGAGCAGTCCTTTCACTCTTCTCTGGGGGACTCCTGACGTTGAATTTGTCTCTGATAAACATTGGCCGTCGAGGACAACTTACTGAATCCCCTTAAATATTCTTCGAGCCCCTCACATATCTGCGAACCTATACCGTATGCTCGGACTTTCGTCAAAATTCTGCTGTGGGGCACGTGTCAAACTCTTTTTGGAAATATGGAACACGTTTTTGGCCTGTTTCCCTCCACGCTTTTTAGGATACTATCAGAAAAGTGCAGGCTGAGTTTCGCACTAGTGACGATTTCCAAATCTGTGTTCAGAATCTTTCCTGTCCGAAGGAAATTTATTGTACTCGAAACCAGAATGTGTTCAAGAATTTTGAAGCAAACCGATGTTACGATACTGAAATTTAATTATGTGGGTACTTCCTTTTCCCTTTCTTATATGCGTGTGTCACGAGCGCTGTTTTGCAGTCGCTTCGTACTTCGCGCTGGCGGGGGTTTCCCGATAAATGCAAGCTGAGTAAGGTGTCAGTGCCGATGAATACCCTTTGCAAATCAGAGTAGGGATTCCAGCCGGACACGGAGACTTATTTGACTGCTTCCCTACGCCACAGATGCCTATTTCTACAGGGTGGTCTATATGACGTTTCGGATGAGATCATCTGGAAAACTACACATCGGGTAAATATAGTGGGTGAGACAAGTTTGTAAGCTCAAAGGGAGACATAAAATGATACTACACGTGACCCCCAACCTCCGCCCCTTTGGGTGAGGCGGGGGGGATTTAAAATCTTAAATGGAAACACCCATTTTTATTGCAGATTCGATTCTCCATAAAAAAGTGAACAAGTTCTCCTGAAACATTTTTTTAAATCAGACAGATGGCACTGAAATCGGGAAACATTAAAATTGCGGAAGAACTCCGATTTATTTGGAATGATCCGAGGGGGTCGCATCAAATTGATAAAAAATGTGCACCAATTCTTTCGTTACGCCAGATTAAGCTATTTTTGTACGTAATGTACTGTATCCTACTTTTAGCGTTACGCAGGAACAACGACATGGACGTAGTAGAACGATGTTCCCATGGGGTGCTTGTTAAGTGTGAGTCCCCACACATTGGGGTGCTTCATTAGTGTGAGTACACACACGGTGAGGTGCTTCATTAGTGTGAGTCCCCACATGTTGGGGTGCTTCATTAGTGTGAATCCCCACACGTTCGGGTGCTTCACTAGTGTGAGTCCCCACACATTGGGCTGCTTCACTAGTGTGAGTCCCCACACGTTGGGGTGCTTCATTAGTGTGAGTATCCACACATTTGGGTGCTTCACTAGTGTGAGTCCCCACACATTGGGGTGCTTCACTAGTGTGAGTACCCACACGTTGGGGTGCTTCACTAGTGTGAGTCCCCACACGTTGGGGTGCTTCACTAGTGTGAGTCCCCACACATTGGGGTGCTTCACTAGTGTGAGTCCCCACACGTTGGGGTGCTTCATTAGTGTGAGTCCCCACACGTTGGGGTGCTTCACTAGTGTGAGTCCCCACACTGTGAGATGCTTCATTAGTGTGAGTTCCCGCATGTTGGGGTGCTTCATTAGTGTGAGTCCCCACACGTTCGGGTGCTTCACTAGTGTGAGTCCCCACACATTGGGGTGCTTCACTAGTGTGAGTCCCCACACATTGGGGTGCTTCACTAGTGTGAGTCCCCACATGTTGGGGTGCTTCACTAGTGTGAGTCCCCACACATTGGGGTGCTTCACTAGTGTGAGTCCCCACACGTTGGGGTGCTTCACTAGTGTGAGTCCCCACACATTGGGGTACTTCATTAGTGTGAGTCCCCACACATTGGGGTGCTTCACTAGTGTGAGTCCCCACACGTTGGGGTGCTTCACTAGTGTGAGTCCCCACACGTTGAGGTACTTCACTAGTGTGAGTCCCCACATGTTGGGGTGCTTCACTAGTGTGATTCCCCACACGTTGGGGTGCTTCACTAGTGTGAGTCCCCACACGTTGGGGTGCTTCACTAGTGTGAGTCCCCACATGTTGGGGTGCTTCACTATTGTGAGTCCCCACACGTTAGGGTGCTTCACTTGTGTGAGTCCCCACACGTTGGGGTGCTTCACTAGTGTGAGTCCCCACACGTTGGAGTGCTTCACTAGTGTGAGTCCCCACACGTTGGGGTGCTTCATTAGTGTGAGTACCCACACGTTGGGGTGCTTCATTAGTGTGAGTCCCCACACGTTGGGGTGCTTCATTAGTGTGAGTCCGCTCACGTTGGGGTGCTTCATTAGTGTGAGTCCGCACACGTTGGGGTGCTTCATTAGTGTGAGTCCGCACATGTTGGGGTGCTTCATTAGTGTGAGTCCACACACGTTGGGGTGCTTTATTAGTGTGAGTCTGCACACGTTGGGGTGCTTCCTTAGTGTGAGCCCCCACACATTGGGGTGCTTCACTAGTGTGAGTCCCCACACATTGGGGTGCTTCACTAGTGTGAGTCCCCACACGTTGGGGTGCTCCACTTGTGTGAGTCCCCACACGTTAGGGTGCTTCACTAGTGTGAGTCCCCACACATTGAGGTGCTTCACAAGTGTGAGTCCCCACACGTTGGGGTGCTTCACTTGTGTGAGTCCCCACACGTTGGGGTGCTTCACTTGTGTGAGTCCCCACACGTTGGGGTGCTTCACTTGTGTGAGTCCCCACACGTTGGGGTGCTTCACTAGTGTGAGTCCCCACACGTTGGGGTGCTTCACTAGTGTGAGTCCCCACATGTTGGGGTGCTTCACTAGTGTGAGTCCCCACACGTTGGGGTGCTTCACTAGTGTGAGTCCCCACACGTTGGGGTGCTTCACTAGTGTGAGTCCCCACACGTTGGGGTGCTTCATTAGTGTGAGTCCCCACACGTTGGGGTGCTTCACTAGTGTGAGTCCCCACACGTTGGGGTGCTTCACTAGTGTGAGTCCCCACACGTTGGGGTGCTTCACTAGTGTGAGTCCCCACACGTTGGGGTGCTTCAATAGTGTGAGTCCCCACACATTGGGGTGCTTCATTAGTGTGAGTCCCCACACATTTGGGTGCTTCACTAGTGTGAGTCCCCACACGTTGCGGTGCTTCACTAGTGTGATTCCCCACACGTTGGGGTGCTTCACTAGTGTGAGTCCCCACATGTTGGGGTGCTTCACTAGTGTGAGTCCCCACACGTTGGGGTCCTTCACTAGTGCGAGTCCCCACACGTTGGGGTGCTTCACTAGTGTGAGTCCCCACACATTGGGGTGCTTCATTAGTGTGAGTCCCCACACGTTGGGGTGCTTCACTAGTGTGAGTCCGCACACGTTGGGGTGCTTCACTAGTGTGAGTCCGCACACGTTGGGGTGCTTCACTAGTGTGAGTCCCCACACGTTGGGGTGCTTCATTACTGTGAGTCTGCACACGTTGGGGTGCTTCATTAGTGTGAGTCCGCACACGTTGGGGTGCTTCATTAGTGTGAGTCGCACATGTTGGGGTGCTTTATTAGTGTGAGTCTGCACATGTTGGGGTGCTTCATTAGTGTGAGCCCCCACACGTTGGCGTGCTTCACTAGTGTGAGTCCCCACACGTTGGGGTGCTTCACTAGTGTGAGTCCCCACACGTTGGGGTGTTTCACTAGTGTGAGTCCCCACACATTCAGGTGCTTCACTAGTGTGAGTCCCCACACGTTGGGGTGCTTCACTAGTGTGAGTCCCCACACGTTGGGGTGCTTCACTTGTGTGAGTCCCCACATGTTGGGGTGCTTCACTAGTGTGAGTCCCCACACGTTGGGGTGATTCACTAGTGTGAGTCCCCACACGTTGGGGTGCTTCACTAGTGTGAGTCCCCACACGTTGGGGTGCTTCACTAGTGTGAGTCCCCACACATTGGGGTGCTTCACTAGTGTGAGTCCCCACACGTTGGGGTGCTTCACTAGTGTGAGTCCCCACACGTTGAGGTGCTTCACTAGTGTGAGTCCCCACATGTTGGGGTGCTTCACTAGTGTGAGTCCCCACACGTTGGGGTGCTTCACTAGTGTGGGTCCCCACACGTTAGGGTGCTTCACTTGTGTGAGTCCCCACACGTTGGGGTGCTTCACTAGTGTGAGTCCCCACACGTTGGAGTGCTTCACTAGTGTGAGTCCCCACACGTTGGGGTGCTTCATTAGTGTGAGTACCCAGACGTTGGGATGCTTCATTAGTGTGAGTCCGCACATGTTGGGGTGCTTCATTAGTGTGAGTCCGCTCACGTTGGGGTGCTTCATTAGTGTGAGTCCGCACACGTTGGGGTGCTTCATTAGTGTGAGTCCGCACACGTTGGGGTGCTTCATTAGTGTGAGTCCGCACATGTTGGGGTGCTTCATTAGTGTGAGTCCGCACACGTTGGGGTGCTTTATTAGTGTGAGTCTGCACACGTTGGGGTGCTTCCTTAGTGTGAGCCCCCACACATTGGGGTGCTTCACTAGTGTGAGCCCCCACACATTGGGGTGCTTCACTAGTGTGAGTCCCCACACATTGGGGTGCTTCACTAGTGTGAGTCCCCACACGTTGGGGTGCTTCACTTGTGTGAGTCCCCACACGTTAGGGTGCTTCACTAGTGTGAGTCCCCACACATTGAGGTGCTTCACAAGTGTGAGTCCCCACACGTTGGGGTGCTTCACTTGTGTGAGTCCCCACACGTTGGGGTGCTTCACTTGTGTGAGTCCCCACACGTTGGGGTGCTTCACTTGTGTGAGTCCCCACACGTTGGGGTGCTTCACTAGTGTGAGTCCCCACACGTTGAGGTGCTTCACTAGTGTGAGTCCCCACATGTTGGGGTGCTTCACTAGTGTGAGTCCCCACACGTTGGGGTGCTTCACTAGTGTGAGTCCCCACACGTTGGGGTGCTTCACTAGTGTGAGTCCCCACACGTTGGGGTGCTTCACTAGTGTGAGTCCCCACACGTTGGGGTGCTTCACTAGTGTGAGTCCCCACACGTTGGGGTGCTTCATTAGTGTGAGTCCCCACACGTTGGGGTGCTTCACTAGTGTGAGTCCCCACACGTTGGGGTGCTTCACTAGTGTGAGTCCCCACACGTTGGGGTGCTTCACTAGTGTGAGTCCCCACACGTTGGGGTGCTTCAATAGTGGGAGTCCCCACACGTTGGGGTGCTTCATTAGTGTGAGTCCCCACACATTTGGGTGCTTCACTAGTGTGAGTCCCCACACGTTGGGGTGTTTCACTAGTGTGATTCCCCACACGTTGGGGTGCTTCACTAGTGTGAGTCCCCACATGTTGGGGTGCTTCACTAGTGTGAGTCCCCACACGTTGGGGTCCTTCACTAGTGTGAGTCCCCACACGTTGGGGTGCTTCACTAGTGTGAGTCCCCACACATTGGGGTGCTTTATTAGTGTGAGTCCCCACACGTTGGGGTGCTTCACTAGTGTGAGTCTGCACACGTTGGGGTGCTTCACTAGTGTGAGTCCGCACACGTTGGGGTGCTTCACTAGTGTCAGTCCCCACACATTGGGGTGCTTCACTAGTGTGAGTCCCCACACGTTGGGGTGCTTCACTAGTGTGAGTCCCCACACGTTGAGGTGCTTCACTAGTGTGAGTCCCCAAATGTTGGGGTGCTTCACTAGTGTGAGTCCCCACACGTTGGGGTGCTTCACTAGTGTGTCCCCCCACATGTTGGGGTGCTTCACTAGTGTGAGTCCCCACACGTTGGGGTGCTTCATTAGTGTGAGTACCCACACGTTGGGGTGCTTCATTAGTGTGAGTCCCCACACGTTGGGGTGCTTCATTAGTGTGAGTCCACTCACGTTGGGGTGCTTCATTAGTGTGAGTCCGCACACGTTGGGGTGCTTCATTAGTGTGAGTCCGCACATGTTGGGGTGCTTCATTAGTGTGAGTCCACACACGTTGGGGTGCTTTATTAGTGTGAGTCTGCACACGTTGGGGTGCTTCCTTAGTGTGAGCCCCGACACATTGGGGTGCTTCACTAGTGTGAGTCCCCACACATTGGGGTGCTTCACTAGTGTGAGTCCCCACACGTTGGGGTGCTTCACTTGTGTGAGTCCCCACACGTTAGGGTGCTTCACTAGTGTGAGTCCCCACACATTGAGGTACTTCACAATTGTGATACCCACACGTTGGGGTGCTTCACTTGTGTGAGTCCCCACACGTTGGGGTGCTTCACTTGTGTGGGTCCCCACACGTTGGGGTGCTTCACTTGTGTGAGTACCCACACTTTGGGGTGCTTCACTAGTGTGAGTCCCCACACGTTGGGGTGCTTCACTAGTGTGAGTCCCCACATGTTGGGGTGCTTCACTAGTGTGAGTCCCCACACGTTGGGGTGCTTCACTAGTGTGAGTCCCCACACGTTGGGGTGCTTCACTAGTGTGAGTCCCCACACGTTGGGGTGCTTCACTAGTGTGAGTCCCCACACGTTGGGGTGCTTCACTAGTGTGAGTCCCCACACGTTGGGGTGCTTCATTAGTGTGAGTCCCCACACGTTGGGGTGCTTCACTAGTGTGAGTCCCCACACGTTGGGGTGCTTCACTAGTGTGAGTCCCCACACGTTGGGGTGCTTCACTAGTGTGAGTCCCCACACATTGGGGTGCTTCAATAGTGTGAGTCCCCACACGTTGGGGTGCTTCATTAGAGTGAGTCCCCACACATTTGGGTGCTTCACTAGTGTGAGTCCCCACACGTTGGGGTGCTTCACTAGTGTGATTCCCCACACGTTGGGGTGCTTCACTAGTGTGAGTCCCCACATGTTGGGGTGCTTCACTAGTGTGAGTCCCCACACGTTGGGGTCCTTCACTAGTGTGAGTCCCCACACGTTGGGGTGCTTCACTAGTGTGAGTCCCCACACATTGGGGTGCTTCATTAGTGTGAGTCCCCACTCGTTGGGGTGCTTCACTAGTGTGAGTCCGCACACATTGTGGTGCTTCACTAGTGTGAGTCCGCACACGTTGGGGTGCTTCACTAGTGTGAGTCCCCACACGTTGGGGTGCTTCATTACTGTGAGTCTGCACACGTTGGGGTGCTTCATTAGTGTGGGTCCGCATACGTTGGGGTGCTTCATTAGTGTGAGTCGCACATGTTGGGGTGCTTTATTAGTGTGAGTCTGCACATGTTGGGGTGCTTCATTAGTGTGAGCCCCCACACGTTGGCGTGCTTCACTAGTGTGAGTCCCCACACGTTGGGGTGCTTCACTAGTGTGAGTCCCCACGCGTTGGGGTGTTTCACTAGTGTGAGTCCCCACACATTCGGGTGCTTCACTAGTGTAAGTCCCCACACGTTGGGGTGCTTCACTAGTATGAGTCCCCACACGTTGGGGTGCTTCACTTGTGTGAGTCCCCACATGTTGGGGTGCTTCACTAGTGTGAGTCCCCACACGTTGGGGTGATTCACTAGTGTGAGTCCCCACACGTTGGGGTGCTTCACTAGTGTGAGTCCCCACACGTTGGGGTGCTTCACTAGTGTGAGTCCCCACACGTTGGGGTGCTTCACTAGTGTGAGTCCCCACACGTTGGGGTGCTTCACTAGTGTGAGTCCCCACACGTTGAGGTGCTTCATTAGTGTGAGTCCCCACACGTTGGGGTGCTTCACTAGTGTGAGTCCCCACACGTTGGGGTGCTTCAATAGTGTGAGTCCCCACACGTTGGGGTGCTTCATTAGTGTGAGTCCCCACACATTTGGGTGCTTCACTAGTGTGAGTCCCCACACGTTGGGGTGCTTCACTAGTGTGATTCCCCACACGTTGATGTGCTTCACTAGTGTGAGTCCCCACATGTTGGGGTGCTTCACTAGTGTGAGTCCCCACACGTTGGGGTCCTTCACTAGTGTGAGTCCCCACACGTTGGGGTGCTTCATTACTGTGAGTCTGCACACGTTGGGGTGCTTCATTAGTGTGAGTCCGCACACGTTGGGGTGCTTCATTAGTGTGAGTCGCACATGTTGGGGTGCTTTATTAGTGTGAGTCTGCACATGTTGGGGTGCTTCATTAGTGTGAGCCCCCACACATTTGGGTGCTTCACTAGTGTGAGTCCCCACACGTTGGGGTGCTTCACTAGTGTGAGTCCCCACACGTTGGGGTGCTTCACTAGTGTGAGTCCCCACACGTTGAGGTGCTTCACTAGTGTGAGTCCCCACATGTTGGGGTGCTTCACTAGTGTTAGTCCCCACACGTTGGGGTGCTTCACTAGTGTGAGTCCCCACACGTTGGGGTGCTTCACTAGTGTGAGTCCCCACACGTTGGGGTGCTTCACTAGTGTGAGTCCCCACACGTTGAGGTGCTTCACTAGTGTGAGTCCCCACATGTTGGGGTGCTTCACTAGTGTGAGTCCCCACACGTTGGGGTGCTTCACTAGTGTGAGTCCCCACACGTTAGGGTGCTTCACTTGTGTGAGTCCCCACACGTTGGGGTGCTTCACTAGTGTGAGTCCCCACACGTTGGAGTGCTTCACTAGTGTGAGTCCCCACACGTTGGGGTGCTGCATTAGTGTGAGTACCCACACGCTGGGGTGCTTCATTAGTGTGAGTCCGCACATGTTGGGGTGCTTCATTAGTGTGAGTCCGCTCACGTTGGGGTGCTTCATTAGTGTGAGTCCGCACACGTTGGGGTGCTTCATTAGTGTGAGTCCGCACACGTTGGGGTGCTTCATTAGTGTGAGTCCGCACATGCTGGGGTGCTTCATTAGTGTGAGTCCACACACGTTGGGGTGCTTTATTAGTGTGAGTCTGCACACGTTGGGGTGCTTCCTTAGTGTGAGCCCCCACACATTGGGGTGCTTCACTAGTGTGAGTCCCCACACATTGGTGTGCTTCACTAGTGTGAGTCCCCACACGTTGGGGTGCTTCACTTGTGTGAGTCCCCACACGTTAGGGTGCTTCACTAGTGTGAGTCCCCACACATTGAGGTGCTTCACAAGTGTGAGTCCCCACACGTTGGGGTGCTTCACTTGTGTGAGTCCCCACACGTTGGGGTGCTTCACTTGTGTGAGTCCCCACACGTTGGGGTGCTTCACTTGTGTGAGTCCCCACACGTTGGGGTGCTTCACTAGTGTGAGTCCCCACACGTTGGGGTGCTTCACTAGTGTGAGTCCCCACATGTTGGGGTGCTTCACTAGTGTGAGTCCCCACACGTTGGGGTGCTTCACTAGTGTGAGTCCCCACACGTTGGGGTGCTTCACTAGTGTGAGTCCCCACACGTTGGGGTGCTTCACTAGTGTGAGTCCCCACACGTTGGGGTGCTTCACTAGTGTGAGTCCCCACACGTTGGGGTGCTTCATTAGTGTGAGTCCCCACACGTTTGGGTGCTTCACTAGTGTGAGTCCCCACACGTTGGGGTGCTTCACTAGTGTGAGTCCCCACACGTTGGGGTGCTTCACTAGTGTGAGTCCCCACACGTTGTTGTGCTTCAATAGTGTGAGTCCCCACACGTTGGGGTGCTTCATTAGTGTGAGTCCCCACACATTTGGGTGCTTCACTAGTGTGAGTCCCCACACGTTGGGGTGCTACACTAGTGTGATTCCCCACACGTTGGGGTGCTTCACTAGTGTGAGTCCCCACATGTTGGGGTGCTTCACTAGTGTGAGTCCCCACACGTTGGGGTCCTTCACTAGTGTGAGTCCCCACACGTTGGGGTGCTTCACTAGTGTGAGTCCCCACACATTGGGGTGCTTCATTAGTGTGAGTCCCCACACGTTGGGGTGCTTCACTAGTGTGAGTCCGCACACGTTGGGGTGCTTCACTAGTGTGAGTCTGCACACGTTGGGGTGCTTCACTAGTGTGAGTCCCCACACGTTGGGGTGCTTCATTACTGTGAGTCTGCACACGTTGGGGTGCTTCATTAGTGTGAGTCCGCACACGTTGGGGTGCTTCATTAGTGTGAGTTGCACATGTTGGGGTGCTTTATTAGTGTGAGTCTGCACATGTTGGGGTGCTTCATTAGTTTGAGCCCCCACACGTTGGCGTGCTTCACTAGTGTGAGTCCCCACACGTTGGGGTGCTTCACTAGTGTGAGTCCCCACACGTTGGGGTGTTTCACTAGTGTGAGTCCCCACACATTCGGGTGCTTCACTAGTGTGAGTCCCCACACGTTGGGGTGCTTCACTAGTGTGAGTCCCCACACGTTGGGGTGCTTCATTAGTGTGAGTCCGCACATGTTGGGGTGGTTCATTAGTGTGAGTCCGCACACGTTGGGGTGCTTCATTAGTGTGAGCCACCACACGTTGGGGTGCTTCACTAGTGTGAGTCCCACCTTGCCTCTCACAATTTGAGTGAAATTTGTCACGAAGAAATTGTTCAAAATTATTTCAATTTGCTAAGAAAGTCGTCCACTGCCTTGAGCAGCACATCCAGTGGTATGGCTGCGCACACCCTTCGAATGCGTTGCTCCGGATCGTTTGGGGTTGTGGTCTGTCTTGCATAAACAAAATTTTTTTAAATAGCCCTACAAGAACAATCAGGAAATGTTACGTTGGTGAACGTGGAGGCCACTGACTTGGTCCGCCGCGTACTATCCACGAACCAGGGTACCTTAAATTAATAACGTTCTGCACATTTTTACCATAATGGGGAGCTGCTCCGTCCTGTTGGAACCACATTCGTTGCCTAGATTCTAAATCAACGCAGATAATTTGTAAATAAGATTCGCCTGTAACATTTTGGTCAAAACAACACGGTCCTATCAATTAACCGTTTAAAATTCCACACCAGACCATTAACGACCATTTGTGTTGACTGTCAACGGGTCTGTGGCAGTGTTGACTGACAGGGGACCAATAATGACGATCATGACGATATAATTCACCACTGTTTCTGAATGCGGCTTCATCGGTGAAGGTCCGCAGCTCGTGGTTGTGCGGTAGCGTTCTCGCTTCCCGCGCCCGGGTTCCCGGGTTCGATTTCCGGCGGGGTCAGGGATTTTCTCTGCCTCGTGATGACTGGGTGTTGTGTGATGTCCTTAGGTTAGTTAGGTTTAAGTAGTTCTAAATTCTAGGGAACTGATGAGCATAGCTGTTAAGTCCCTTAGTGCTCAGAGCCATTTTTTTTTTTCATCGGTGAACATAACATATCAAAAAAATCATTTTCACCTCTTATAATTTCCAAGGCCCATTGGCAGAAATGCACACGTATTTGGATATCTTTCGGCGTTAATGCCTGTGTCAGTGTGATGTGATACGCATGATATTTGCCGGCCGGGGTGGCCAAACGGTTCTAGGCGCTACCGTCTGGAACCGTGCGACCGCTACGGTAGCACGTTCGAATCCTGCCTCGGGCATGGATGTGTGTGATGTCCTTAGTTAGGTTTAAGTAGTTCTAGGGGACTGATGACCTCAGAAGTTAAGTCTCATAGTGCTCAGGGCCATTTGAACCATTTTCTTGAGCATGATATTGATGTGCCTTCAGAATCCTCAAAACAGTAGATTCGGTATTCCAGTTTGTCTCTGAATCGCACGACTACTAATTTCGAGATCCAGTTAATCACAGGCGAGAACGGTAAGGGTACAGCATCCTTTTGATTGTATTCGCGATGACGAGGTGGGCAATGCATGTATCCATTTCGAGTTCGTTGAGTGCAGTTTCGAATATTGTTTTCGCTTGGATGTCGTCTGTTTATTGCGCAGCTGCAGCGTAATTGTTAAGGCATTCACCTAAAACTAACATCATATCAACAGTCTCTTGTAGGAGGATAGTGAGCCATAATTTACTTTCGTCAGTTGATGTTTACGGTTCACAATCTGAAAGTGAAGTGACGTCTGATCCCATTGCACCGGTCTTTATAATGAGCTGTAGTTTGCAGTTTGTCCACGACAGCACCACAGTCGGATGAGAAATGCAGTTGTGAAGAGTACCCTATCGAGATTTTGATACCATTCCGCCTTCCTCCATCACAAACTGGGCGGGCAGAATACATTTTGTAAAAAAAAAAAAAAAAAAAAAAAAATAGCTTAATTTGGTGTAATGAAAGAATTATTGCACTTTTGTATCGATTTGATGCGCCCTTCTCCGATCATTCTAAATAAATTGGAGTTCTTCCCAAATTTTAAAGTTTCTCGGTTTCAGTGCCATCTGTCAATGGTTTAAAAAGTGTTTCAGACGAAACTTGATTACTTTCTGGAGAACCCGAATCGGCTGTAAAAATGGTGGTTTCCTTTTAAGATTTAAAAGTTGGCCCCCGCCCCACCTAAGGGGGCTGCGTGTCATGTGTAGTATCATTTCATGTCCCTCTTTGAGCTACAAACTTGTTTTACTATTTTTATCCGATGTATAGTTTTCGAGATAATCTCATCCGAAACTTGAGATGAAACGCCCTGTATAATGAAATTTTCACTATGCAGCGAATTGTGCGCTGGTATGAAACTTGCTGGCAGATTAAAACTGTGTCCAGGAGCGTGACTCGAACTCGGGACTTTCGCACACAGTTTTAATCTGCTAGGAAGTTTCATATCAGCCCACACTCCGCTGTACAGTACAAATTTAATTCTGGAAACATCTCACAGGCTATGGCCAAGCCATGTCTTCCCTAATATCCTTTCTTTCAGGAGTGCTAGTTCTTCAAGTTTCGCAGGAGAGCTTCTGTAAAGTTTGGATGGTAGGAGATGAGCTAATGGCGGAGGCAAATCTGTGAGGACGGGTCGTGAGTCGTGCTTGGGTAGCTCAGCCTTTAGAGCGCTTGCCCGCGAAAGGCAAAGCTCCCGAGTTCGAGTCTTGTTCCGGCACACAGTTAAATCTGCCAGGAAGTTGCCTATATCTATGTTCTCCATGCCGTAGTCGCTATGACAGTCAAAAGACGGTATGCTTGTAGGATCCTCCTTATAAACGTGAAATTTAAAACTTAAACTTTCCCATTGCTGTCTTCTGTTGCCACCGCAGACTGGTCAGTGAGTGACACGATAGAAGCATTCTAACCACTTAGCGATTTTACGTTGTTGTCGTTGTTGTCTTCAGTCCTGAGACTGGTTTGATGCAGCTCTCCAGGCTGCTCTATCCTGTGCAAGCTTCTTCATCTCAAAGTACCTACTGCAACCTACATCGTTCTGAATCTGCAAAGCGCAATCTTCTCTTGGTCTCCTACTACGATTTTTACCCTCCACGCTGCCCTCCAATACTAAATTGGTGATCCCTTGATGCCTCAGAACATGTCCTACCAACCAATCCGTTCTTCTAGTCAAGTTCTGTCACAAATTCCTCTTCTACCCAATTCTATTTTACGTATGGCCACAAATTTCTCGGGTCTCTCCCAAGATCTTTTGCGAAGCTACGACGGTGGTTGACTCCTATCAACCGATCCTTTCTTTCACTCAATTTTTGTCAAATTTCTCTTTTCCCCAATCGAAACCAGAGCCTCCTTAATAGCAGTCCGATCAACCTACCTAATCTTCAGCATTCCCCTATTGCGTCACATTTGAAAAGCATCTGTTCTCTTCTGGTTCGAACATTTGGTCCTTCACGTTTCGTTTTTGTACTGGAATGCTATCCAGACAAATAGCTTCTGAAAGGAATTTGTATCACGTTTTCATTCGATATTAACAAATTCCTATTTTCCAGAAACATCTTTCTGGCTATTTTCAATCTCCTCTACTTGGGCCTTTGACAGGTATTTTCCTATCCTAATAAAAAACCACATCTACTACGTTTCTCATTCTAATATAATTCGTCGCCAGCACTTGATTTAATTCGACATGCGACTACATTTCGTTATTCTTATTTTGCTTTTATTTATAATTGTCTTATAACATCTATGAAGACACATTCCATTCCATCTGCTCTCTGCCGTACTGATACTTTTACTGAAATACGCTTTTCAAAATATTTCACGAGAATTAAATACGAGTAATTCCTGATTCTTGTAAGTTCCCTCGTCATCCGGTAAACGTGAACTTTTTGAAGCATATCTAAATTGTTTTCGGATAAAGTAGTGCTGGCTGGTTACGTATTTAAGTAGAGTAAATACCTAAGGTCTCCTGTTCATCGCCCCCCCCCCCCCCCCTCGCACAGATGCAGTGTACACCAACCTGTTTGCTTGTAGAGTAAATTCTGGGTGTAAGTCTTAAAAAGTGCTCCAAATGGTCGTATCTGAGGCAAAACATGTACAAACCGGTATTCATCTAGCGAGATGTGGGGAACCACTCAAAAACCACATCCAGGCTGGCCACCACACTAAACCTCGTCGTTAAATCACCTAGCCGATTCGATCCACTGCCTATGTACATCCGCTCTCCGGAAGGGGTCGCGTTAACATGCGCTTGTGAGAAAATAGTAGTTTTATTACAAGTTAGCAATCTCATTACTCCCAACTCATAGGTATCCAGTCAACTGCTTGTCCCGTAAGATTCACTGTTGACGAAATCAACGTCCCAGAAGCAGTCCAATGGGTAAATTGCCTCTTATGCAAACACTGATTTATCAGTACTGCAGTAACTTGAAAGAGTAACACAAATTGACATAACTCAGCGGTCGTGTAGAATAGGCTACTAACAAGTGAATAAGACACCACGGAGATGTTGATACAGGTGTCTCTGCAAGATACCTCGTGTGGGAGGGAGAAAGAGATGTTAACTTTATTTAAATTCTATAAATGAATTCCAAGGTGTGCTGTTCAACATACAAGTGGTTTATTCAGTGAAACTGCATTAAACTGCATATGCAATAATTATTGAAATTTTATCAAGTTCATTTAACAATCACAAATTATTCAAATAGTGATTAAAAAACAAAAAATTTGGGTCTACAGATACTGTAGAAAGTATCAGAAAAAAAGCAACAAATAGAATTGAATTTTCACCAATAGCTCACAACAAGTGAATTATGTAAGGTACCTGCCCTGGTATTTGCCTTTTAACACGAGCATTGTATGACTTCATTCTAATTTAACATATAAATGAATTACACGAGACGGGTTGACCTGGTGTAATAAATGAGGAAGGAATAAAAAAAATAAAAAAAACATTTGAACATATGACTCTCTCAAACGGTGAATACTGTGCCTTGCGTCTTTATGAGCATCTAACACATTTCAAAGAAATTGAAGAAAGCGAGAGAAGAATGCGCTGCTAGGAAAGCGGGCGTTTTCTGTATTACCATGTTCATAGCGTTGTCGGCGTGGCGGTGAAGTCGGCTGATTGCGTGCGCCTGGATCAAGACTCTGCCGGCGACGCAGTTGATAGCGTCTAACATGCCCTACGCTGAAAATAGTGACCGAAACCTGCTACTGGAAGTCATCATTACTGGACGACAGTATGCGTCCATCTGCAAGTGAAAACCTACGTGAAACTGTATTAAAGAAAGCTCAAAATTTTTCTAACAGTACTACTGTCATCGGACATGTAGTAAATCAAAGTGTGATCCACACGCACAGTGAGTGAAGTTCGCCTACTTGGGTATAACAGACTTTGCTCTCTACGCTGTTTGCGACGAATGCAAAGTGCATTGTCTCATGACAAGCGATAAGAGAATCTTTGCGACTTATCGAAGCAATCAAGAGAGAACACCTGCCTCCTCAAAAGCAATATTCGGAATGCCCAATACTAGTGCGCTCCTCGCGCCTGGAGAGAGAGAGAGAGCCGCTCCCCTCCAGCATCTTGTCTCCGCCCTTCCGCAAATTACGTAGCTCGTACTATTTTTTAAAGCGAACATTAAATTCTTGCCAACGAAGAGGTTCCTTTCAAAATTTCCTCCCTCCTTGCCGTCGCATTCCGCAAGGAAAAAGAGAGCGATTCTCTGTGTGAGGCAGAGTATACAAATAAACGAAGACCTCTCCCTTTGAGTACTGCCGCTACGTTCCCAGATGTTCTGCTCGCGAGAAACGGCCAAAATTCCCCGGGCCACTTGAGATTCTTGGACACCCAAGTCGTACTGTTGCTGTTCAACTCGCCGCTCTGCCCGCGTTACCTACAATCGTGATAAAGCTGTTTTTCGTTCTAAGTTTGTGGTTTCTGCTGCCTCGGGCACACGTGCGAATGTCCACGGTTTCCATTGGCAGCTGTAACGCCGGAAATGCATATCCTCCTATTTCCATCTATTGTACTATAAATTTTTTTCCTTATTATTTTACCTGAAGATATGACATTTCTGTGTTTTTATATATTGTAATTGTTTTGCTATTTGTATATATATATAAATATATATATATATACAATTGGTTTGTTCTGTAAATATTATTTGTATTTTTACGCAGCATTTTGCCTAGGGAAAACTATGCTATCGAACGATTACATCGGTAGGTCCTGTGAAGAACCAAGGTGTGTAGGATCTTTGGTAATGTCAACTCTGCCGCGTGGAGCGCGAGCAGAGGGGAGTCTGGCGGGAGTAGGACAGTGGAGCAGGTGTGTTGTGTGACGATCCCGCAAGTTGCCGCGCTTTTGGGGTTTGGCAGCATGTAATTGCGCTCGACTTGCTATGATAGTTTCTGACACGGTGTCGCCGACGGGAACCATTAGCTGGCGCACATCAAGAGCCCGTTTCGCCTGGTGACCGTGTTGAGAAGAAGGCGCGCCAGCATCCAGCTTCTGCAACAGCGACGGCCGACAATGAGTGACTGTCGCCACCTCCTCGATCGACGGCTTCAAACCTTCAATCAACCAACAAGGAAGACTAAAAGCACGTAAAGTTTCAGAACTGTATGGCAGACCTCACCTTTTCAAATTGTTCCATTTGCATAACTAAAATTTCAGCAACTTAGTATGAACATTTGTTGCTCATTCTCCCAATTGCATTACCAAGCAGGGTCCCTTCCTTTTCTGGAATGAACCCGAGTGTCGTTGAAATCCATACGCCAGCATTAAAGTAATATCATTCCATTTCACTGCTTTTATTTCAAAGTTCAGTTAAAGTATTCATAGCTGGCTACAATATTTAGATTACACAAGCACAAATTAAGAGTGCGAGTTTTCTTACCATATTTTAGCTTACCAGTGACTGCAGCTCAGCTTGGTACGTACTAAATTGTTAATTGTCCAGAATCACTTAATTCAAGTTCAAAGTTAAATCCCTTATTTCCAAATTGCGTAAATTCAAGTAGCTTTTGAAATGATTGTTGAGGTAGCCCAAGACTAACCTTATTTTATTGAATTTCGTAGTGCTCTCGAAACAAAGTTCACTATTAATTTCAGTCACTAAATTAACTTTCAATTTTCCGGTTTTATTAATTCTTTTGCTAAATTAAGTCAGAGTGTAGCGAAATTTATTACTTCTGACAAACATTCAGTTTTCACACAACACGTGTCAACCTTCAGTTGCCATGCTTTTAGTGCTAATTAAATGTGCAATACCGTTTCTTTTTCTGTTATTATAGTAGTTGTCCATAGGACTGGCGACCGTAATTTTCCGCAAATCTCAAATATCTAAGTAACGCCAATTAATTGTTAATGTAACGACCGCACATTACTTTCTTTATTAATTTTACCCTTTTCTCAAAATTAATTTCCACCAATTTCATTTGCATTTTTCCTTTCATTTAGATGTAACCCTTTCCTCCCTCTTTACCGACAAATTAACTTCGGTGACGATTGCTTTTCCCAAATTTCTATGAGGTGCACGCGGTTTAATTTTCCACTGTCATTAAGGTCGATAAGTGAGGGGGAGGTTACACAGCGTGTTGACGCATACAGCGTCTTCGCCTGTCGCTAATCCTCTGGGGACCTGCCCACTGTGAAGCGTGCCGACATATGCGCGCGACCGCCGCTCGTCGGTTGGCGCACTACCTGTGTCCACCTAGTCGCCGGGCTTCCCAGCTAGGAACGAACGGATCAGAAGAATTCCTTTCATGCACAAAGTGCACCAATTTTGCAAAGAGAAGAATCATAGCCCTTTACCGATGCTTAATGACACAATAATTCACATCACACTTCATATATTGCAATAAACTTATGACTAATTTTAAAAGCAATTATCTCGTTTAATTAGAAACACGAAAAGCTTTGACGCTTTTCATCTCTTGTCGGCCAGGTGAAGAGGTTGTTGCCTTTATAATAGGTGTAAGTCTCGGGGATGTGAGTGAATTCTAATGTTGCAGAATACTTATTCTCCGAGAGATTGGTTCTTCAGCCCGACAGTTTTCGGAAACTACAGGGCTCGCTATGATGCATGTGTGGATTAAGTGAATATAAAAGAGCCGAAAGATATGGTGAAAAGTTACTGGCCCAAGCGGTGTGATTATAGAATGCGTCTTTTACGCGAGGCCGTAACAAACGTTACGTTTTCGTCTACAGCGCTGGCTTCATGCTGGGGCATTGAGCAGGTTTCTGCGTCAACAGTCCGCCATCGTCAGGAGTTGCTGGGCTGGTGGCGTGACTGCACGTGTTGTTCTCTCCTTCAGCATACAGTCAACGCCTTAGGCTTGTAGAAAAGCGTTTTGTGTCAGTATCAATAAAACAAACACGTAATTTTTCTACACTGGTCTTGCATTCGAGTGATGGCAGTTCAAATCGCTTTTAGGCCATCAAAGATTACATTTTTGTGATTTCTGTAAATCTCTTACGATAAATCTCTCGATATTCCTTTAGAAAAGGACGCGAACACACATCCTTTCTCGTCCTTATTCCTGGTGGAACGCACTCCATCTGTAATGAGATCGTCATAAACTGACTGATGGTTAAAACATTAGCTTTACTTTAATTTTTTCTTACATTGTGAGCAGTTTGTCAGGCTTTGTAATAACCTGCTGTTTTTTTCAGGACCATTTTGATGATTATACAATTTTCAGCAAATACAGTTTTTTCATGAATAACAGTATCATCCGCCAAAAGTGTGAGACAGTAACTAATAACATCCACATGTTGTCTTTTTGTTTTTGAGAGCTCTGCCTCAGACGCAGCTTTAAAAATAATAAGGGAGGTTTTCCATATTTTGCAGCTGTAATGAAATCTTATTTCGGCCAGATGCGTTTCAGTTTATCTATGGCCACATTAACATTTGTGGTTTTCTTTAAAAATCCGTTTAACGAGATCGAAGACAGTTGACACAGTTCTGGTAATCTGAGGAATGAAGTTACACCCCCACTCCAGCTACCAGGCTGTGAGGAATCATGGTATGAATGTCTAAGATTGTTGTTTAAAGGTAAAAATAAAACTTAATAAAATTCAAAATGAATGGAGAAATAAAGTGACTTTTCTTGTGCACGTGAAAGAAGAAAAGGTAGACCCTTCCAGTTACAGGAGTTAATCTCTTCAGTTCGGCTCCTAAAATCATAACAAAAAAAGGAAAGAAAATAAATAACATTACATCCCTTGCGGGGAAGCAATATAGTTTAAGAGAAGCTCATTGAATACGACAGACAATCTAATCCACGATTTACAAATTTGCAGGAGGCTTTCTATAGGATTCCCTTCAAGTGGTAAACCTAAACTTGAAATAGACGGAGGAATTATTCCATGGTAATAAAATTTAAATATTCATTTGTGGAAATGCCGAATAGAGGGCCAGAGAACAAGTGGCGGGGTGTCAAAACGAAACAACTTCGGAAAAAAACATCTAGGAAAAGTTGTAAAGGCAAGAATGTACAAAACAAATGTGAGACCAAATATGGCAAATACAAAACAATAATGAACTGAAACATCAAAAACTATAAGACTTTTCGAAACGAAAATTCTTCAGACGACTGCAGAGCAAACACTGAGAGATAGAGAAGTGAAGCATTAGGGAAGATTGTAAATTGTTGTCCATTAATAATCGGGTACATAAGAGAAAACATGATTGGAACTAACACATAGAAAGGATGGATAAACGGAAGACTGACTGGTATAAGCCGTCCAGGGGAAAGACGGGCTGACAACCACAAAATAGACTTAAATGCATGAAAGAAACAGACCTTAACGCAGGGAGAAAGGAAGAAGATTTTTGAGTTATCAGCCGAGTCGTGGATTAGTGTGTGTAGTCACAACGTTTTTACGACTGTCCTATTCGTCATCTTCGAAGATGACAAGTAGCAAACTCGTCGAAACGTTGCGATAACACAACTCAGCGTCTCGGCTGATCAGCCGATAAGATTTCATCAATGCAATTCGCCGAGAACTAGTGAATTCCCATAAAGTAGTAACACTAGCCTAACAAGGTAGTAATTTCACCCAGACATGTTTAAAGAATGACACAATACAAAATATCTGGCATTTACCTACTTCACTTCAGCTGCTTAGCTCTGTACGTAGAACAGACTCACAGAACATTTGAAATAAGATATAAATTGCGTAAAAGGAGAATAGATATGTGGCACCAGCCATTCGCAGATCGCCTCCAAGAAGAAAATCAATACCCTACCACAACAGAAAATCACGAAAATAAGCAGATTCTCTAACAAAAAACGTTTCCTAACACTACGAGAAAATTTCGAAATTCGAAAGGAAATTACATAATAGAAATATATACTTAGTAATCAAAGAAACATTAGCAAGCAAACGTTATTGAAGTTCGCAGAACATCTGGTAGTTAAATTATAACCCTCGTCTAGCAACGTTATCAGATAAACCAGACAACATGCCCACCAACGAAACCCATCCTACTACCATAATAAACAGAGTTCACATAACAATAACTGGCGCGCGCAAGTACACACACACACACACACACACACACACACACACACACACACACACGAACACACACTCGTGCGCCCGCTGTCATAGCCACTGAAACAAAGCAGTAGGTAATTGCAGTCCGCACGATCAAAAGAGAAAATAGTGTGCGTCAGTGCAGTGCATTGTGCTAAAAATCGATCGCGTTCGTGTAAAAGAACGTACTGCAATAACATAGGAAGCAAGTGAACGTCAATGGAAAAGTAAACCTCGAACTTGAGAATACTTAATAATATTTTTAAACCTATTTGTAAGGAAACCCACAATTGTTCCAGTGACTACCGAAGACCCTTTAAATGAATGAAATGAGAGTCGTCCAAATTAGACTTAATTAAAGTCAAAAACTCGCATATACTGGCAATGCCATCCATTGGTTCATCAACACGTTCACGCCGGCGTGTACCAACGTTGGCTCAAGCTCGACTTTCTCAGTTTTGATGCCAGCAGCACACAAACGTATGGTTTGTTGCCTATCGGCCAGGCGCAACGGACAGCTGTGGTTACAAGTTTGTGTGACCTTCCAACGAGAGAGCTTTCTGAACAAGTTTGTTGTCACATAGTTTGTGATTAATTTAGTGTAACATTATTTAGGTCATACCCCGTTCTCTTAATAGATTGGACTTGACAAATAAATGTTAATATACGAGTTATAGAAGTATTAAACCGGAATTTCCTTATAGTATGCGCTAGCCGTCAGTTTACGGCCCGTGATGGTTTGTTATTAGCTTTGTCTAGGGCTGATTGTTCAAATTTCTCCATGTAAAGATTGACATAAAAGCCTTTGTCGACTTGCAAAAAGAGAAAAATCAGCTGTAGCGGAACGTGCTCTTCAACCAGGCAACCACCAAGTGTAGTTTTCGGATACCGAAGTTTTATCTACAACGTTAAATTACTATCCACGGCTATATAGAGAAGCAATTGAAATTTATAAACATCACGATAAATTTAATAGGAAAGAGGAGGCTATGAAACTTAGCGATATATGGACAGTGGCTCTACAAAATTGCTAACAATTTTTATCTTTGACAAGGTGGTAATCGATAGTCAACCTTATCTTTGCTATGGATTATCACTGCTCATCACGTGTCACCTGAACCACGCCCCCCTTTCTCACAATATATAAGTCGCTCTCAGACACCCGACCAATCAGTCGGCAAGACTCAGCGGAGCAGCGCCTCTGAGGGAGTCAAGCGCAGTCCTGGACGAAACGTAAGGAGCAGAAAAGTTCTTGGACCACGACCTCACATCTCGGAAAGTATATCAACAGCAACATTGGTTTTCTGTTATCATTTGAAGAAAACAGTTGCAGAATGGCATCGAATGCCTCTCGAAGCTTTCGACGAGGATGTTCGAATGGTTCAAAAAATTCGAATGTGATGCCTTAGACGTGAGAAACGATGAGCGCGAAATAAATCGAAGACAACGAATTGCAGGCCTTATTGGATGAAGATGATACTCAGATTCAACAAAAACTCGTGATGTGACGCAGAAAGCCGTTTCTCTTCGGTTGAAAGCTATGGGAAAGGTGCAGAAAGTGGGAAAATCGGTTGAGCTTGAACTGCATCAAAGTCAGCAAGCAAATCGAAAAACCAGTTGTCAAATGCTGCTCTCCAGATACAAAATAAAAGGCGTTTCTCCACCGAGTAGTGACATGTGGTGATAAAAGGCTATATTTTGAGAATCTTAAGCGTACTAAATCACGGGTGAATCCATACAAACCATCGACATCCATTGTAAGACCAAATCGCTTTGGAAAGAAGACAATGCTCTTTGGTTGGTGGAATCAGAAGGGTGTCATATATTATGAGCTGCTAAAACCTGGTGAAACGGTTAACAATAATCACTACGAATAGTAAATGATCGATTTAAGTAGAGCATTACGCGAAAAACGATCGGAATGTGGATAAAGGCAACAAAAAGTCTCATTGCTCCATCATAACACCTCATCAAACACAACTAAACGGGAAACTATCGAGGCGTTCAGCTGGTAAATACTAGGGTATGCGACGTATTCTCCAGATTTGGCTGCTTCCGATTATCATTTATTTGCATCACTGGGACACCGTCTCTCAGCACAACGCTTCAGTTCTTATGAAAATGTACGAAAATGGCTCACTGACTGGTTCACTTCAAAAGAAGAACTGTTTTTTTGGCGTGACATTCACAGCCTGCCGGAGAGATGGGACAAATATATAAATAGGAATGGACATTATATTGAATTAAATGTTGTTTTGTCAGTTTCAAACAACAGACGTATTTATTGCAACAAAACTCTGGTTTCATGATTCTCCACTTCATAAGAACCTAAAACAACAACAGTAATGGTTAAAAATTTCAAATAATAAGGTAAAGCAGTTCCCTGAGGAAAAGGGTTAAAATAGTAGCCTACAGAAGAGGTTCCCGAAGTTAGTATGCCTAAAGCTGGTTGTAAACATGGGCATTCCAGGTGGTACGTATATAGGTAAAAGCACCTCGTAGTCGAATCACACGTTGTGTAATACGCAGGAAAGCATGGGCTTCTAAGGATACACCCGAAACTCCTCACACTGTTTGAAAGACGCTGCAAAAGGGAAAGGCTCTAAACTTACGGCGATTAAAGCTATTGTCTCAAGCTGTAGGAGGTAAATATCAAAGTTTGCTTCTTCATATTGAAGTTAGATGGCTCTCTCATGGCAATGTCTTTAATCGAATATTTGAACTGAGGTTCGAGGTTTTCATGTTTCTCGGTGACAAAAACAATTGTATGAAGAATAAGTTCGCAAGTAATGAAAAATGCCTTTTTCGAATTCGATACACTTACATTTTTTGCAAGCTTCCTGAATCTATCAGTTTCAACCATGCCGTTAATGACAAAAATAATGTAAATCAGAACACTGGGAAGAGTTGTGGTCTAAGTAACAATTCATTTATTATTTCTTAATATCACATGACAAATGGTGGCTGAAGAAACGCCACACAAACATTTTATCTGAGAATCGCTTTTCATAACATGCGGTCTATGGTTAACAAAGTGATCAGCTTGGGATCAACGCACCACGCTAACCAGAACTAATCGCTTTATCTGACTTCATAAATGTGAATCTATGGTATGGCCAAAAACTAAGTTACTATCAGGTGTCTACTATATACGAGTACTCTACTATTGCACAAAGAAAAATGTGGTTCTTAAGAACAGGGTGCCGAGAGTCATATATTAGAGCCGCACGCTGTAGCAGCGAATACTTTACCCTTCTGTAAATGAGGGCGGCACAACACGACACGCTCGTTGAGAGCAGTCATGGACAGTGGCAATCTGTTATTAACAGCGCGCCCGAAAATATGCCAGTACGCAGTCTTGCGTTTGGCTGATTCAGAATGAAGATACTTCCCTATGCGCCTGTGAAACCCCAGTGGATACCAGTTTGACTCTGTGACACGACTGTACGTGACGGAATATGTCAAAAGATTAGATGGCTGACTCAAAACAAATAAGTAAACCCACACATAACTCGTTGTGAGCATGATGCAAGAAGCAGTACCTCTGACGGTTCAGGTGATGACTGGCACAGGCTCTAACAAGGGAACTTCCCCATTGTACCCCCCTCAGATTTAGTTACATGTTGGCACAGTGGATAGGCCTTGAAAAACTGAACGTAGATCAATCGAGAAAACAGGTAGAAGTTGTGTGGAACTATGAAAAAAATAAGCAAAATATACAAACTGAGTAGTCCATGGGCAAGGTATGCAACATCAAGGAGAGTGTGAGGTCAGGAGCGCCGTGGTCCCGTGGTTAGCGTGAGCAGCTGCGGAGTGAGAGGTCGTTGGTTCAAGTCTTCCCTCGAGTAAAAAGTTTAATTTTTTATTTTCAGTCTATTATCTGTCCGACCGTCCGTCCCATGCGAGGTAACTGTGCCGTAGTATGGGGACACATAATCAACTTCGCTCTCCAAAATTCCAGGACATGTTCAGATTTGCTTGGACATATGCAGGATTTGACGGTCTACACACGGAAAAATTTGAAAATGTTAAAAACATATGTTCTGACAGAGCACAGGGAAAACTGTGCGACTGTGAAACTGTTGCATTCATTTGTTGCAGTTTATGTGACAAACTCTTATGATTTCATCACTATTTTGGAAGTGATTATCACATCCACAAGAAAACCTAAATCGGGCAAGGTAGAACAATCTTTTTATCCATTCGCCAAGTGTACAAGTTAGTGGGTCGACAACACATTCCTGTCATGTGACGCACATGCCGTCACCAATGTCGTATAGAATATATCAGACGTGTTTTCCTGTGGACGAATCGGTTGACCTGTGACCTTGCGATCAAATATTTTCGGTTCCCATTGGAGAGGCACGTCCTTTCGTCTACTAATCGCACGGTTTTGCGGTGCGGTCGCAAAACACAGACACTAAACTTATTACAGTGAACAGAGACGTCAATGAACGAACGGACAGATCATAACTTTGCGATATAAAGAGAGTAAACTTTTCGCTCGAGGGAAGACTTGAATCAAGGCCGCTCGGTCCGCAGCTGCTGACGCTAACCACGAGACCACGGTGCTCCTGAGCTGATGTTATGCTTGATGTTGCCTATCTTGAGCATGGACTACTCATTTTGTATATTTTGCTTATTTTTTTCATAGTTCCATACAACTTCTTCCTGTTTTCTCAGTGCATCTGTGTTCAGTTTTTAAAAGCCTATCCACTGTGCCAACTTATAACTAAATCTGAGGGGGGTGCGATGGCGAGGTTCCCTCGTATGTGGCACACTAGCAAAGGACACAAGTCTCAACCTTCTAGATAAATACTTGCCATTCTTTACTAGCAAAGTGCCAGTACAAGAGCGACCTTCTCTATTCTCCACAGCTTTCCTCTGCGGTTTGGTGGCATAGCACATTTGCATGCTTAGATCACACCCACTTTATCACAAGCCAACCACGATCTAGTGCTCGGTATTGGAAGCGTGGAGGTCGCAGATTTGACCAACCAGAGACTTTAAAAATTAATTGGGAGAAAAGGAAAAAAATTCAGCTTTGTGCCCTTTTTCCCACTCGTTTATGCCATGTCGCTGCTGAAAGCATGACTTGGATGGAACCGCAACTCTCCATAAATAGATCGCTCTTTCCCCTGTTGTGTCCATTTCAAACGGTCTAAAGAATGGCCATAAACTCTCTAAAGGCCTCGTGCCTTCACAGATATGTTTTGTAACAGAGTCTGCACAAATGGGCCCCACTGGCCTGTCCCACGGAATTCCGAAAAACTCCCAGCCATCTCATCCGCTTCCTACCCAACACGGGCCCATACTCTGCTTTATTGCCAACCATCAGATCATACAATGCTCTGCTAAAAGCTGCAGTAAATCCTCGGCACTAGTCAGACTACTTGGACAGGGCCACCGACCGATCGGCACCACCGCCTGTGTCTGCACAATGAGACCGGGTGACTTGGTTGTCGGCAGACATTTTCCTGGCCGTGTGTCTGTTTCCGAGACCGGAGCCGCTGCTTCTCAATCAAGTAGCTCCTCAGTTTGCCTCAGAAGGACACCTCACTTGCCAACAGCATTCGGCAGACCGTATGGTCACTGATCCAAGTGTCAGCCCAGCCCGACAGCCCTTAAGATCGGTGATCTAACGGGAGCCGGTGTTACGACTGTGGCATGGCTGTCGGCAAAAGTGTTAACTACTGCCAACCATATCATCATATGAATGCAGTTACATCGCCTCAAATGTAGCAACCAAGTAATAAATATCACCTTCCCAATGAACATTAAGCAGCATGACACCATATCAAAAGTGAGTGTGAACTGAAATGTCATGTTTTTTGAAGACAATGAACTAGCCGCTATGGATGGTTTAGTTCGAAACATTGTTACACATTTAGAGGTCCTTCAAAAAAGTTTCGGAAAGTACATTTCCGTAGATAACACACAATATAACTGGATAAAAATCCATTTTTAGGTAAGGTAGCGGAAGAAGTAATCACGAAAGATACTTTCATCAACACTACTGGAGACGGTTCAATGGAGGGTGGTTTCTGAAAGCAAACTCGCTCCCTTTTTGGATCATAATAAAAACGGAATATCCTTCTCTTTTCACAGAATAAATCAAATTCTTGTTGCTGTATATTAACACTTACTTGTGCACAGATCGGTTTTCTGAGTTGCACATCAAAAATAAATATACCAACTGACGTAGAATTGCAGACTTGAAATTTGAGCTCAGTCGATACAGATTTTAATGCTATGACTAACGATAAATAGCGGCATATTTCCAGTTGGAACCTGTACATACTCGTCAGAATGAAAATTTGAAAACTGGCTAATTACTGATTTTTAAGTCTGATTTACCGTGAAAGTCTGATTTGATTCTGAATTCTTCTTTGAATTTTGAACATTAATTCACTATACTCCATGTTCAGTTTATTACTCTCTGCACAAATAGAGCATGTTATTTGTGATGTAAAAGTTTAATAAACATTTTAAAATAGCAATCTTAAAAGAAAAAGAAAGAAAAGAGAAATCATACTTGTACATTTCTAGTATGTATAGGAATTGGATGTATATCTTGATTTCCTTCTGACTCCTGACTCTGTTCATCTCCAGCCCCTCTTTGCTTCGGCTTGTCCGTGACCCTCTCTTCCTTCTCTCTCTCCATCTTCTACTTCCCATTATCTTTCTCCATCTGCTACTGCCTCCTCTCTCCCCCTTTCTCAGTCCGTCATCTGCTCTTCCCTTTCTCTGTCCTCCATCCCCACTCTCCTTTTCCTGCTCCCCTGTCATTCCATCTCCTCCTTCTCATTTTCTATGTCCATTTCCTCACACCGCTTTCTCCAACTGCACATACCCCTCTCTTGTTGACCTTGGGCCTTGTTTACTATTGTTGTAAATTCAAATTCTGTAATAGTGTTCTAATCATAAACAAATAAGCCATAAATACAACTTTCCTGTTTGATAGCAACGATTCACTGTTGTATATTACCTATATTTATGTATTGAAAAATTTATTCTGTAAGTGTCTAAACGTTTACTACAATAATGTGTAAAAATTTGAAGTAAGTCGTAAAGATGCATTTCGTGATTTTTGGTAACAATATTTTCCCTTTGTATATTATATATACATCATTATATATATATATATATATATATATATATATTCTTTTGAAATATACATATATTAAATAATTATGTACCTATAAACCTACTCATATCAGAATCCAAAGTTGTGCGGAATTTCAAAATAATATATCAAGAACTTAACGATTTTGCACAAATCGGCGTTTACATTTCTATAAAATTACCTTTCATTAGGTGAGTGAGATGCGCACCACGTCTGTGATACAGCTTTCAAAATGGTAAAGAGTAGCAGTCAGTCTACATTTCCATTCTAGCTTTATTATAGCAGGTGCTGATTTCACCTAGTAACTAGCCATTATCAATGCAGTATTTCAAAGTTGTTATACACGCTCTTGTATGTCTACACCTGTTGTTCAGGCTCTTGTCACAGTTTGTTTAGGACTCAAACGTTACATCATATTTTATAGCGTTCACCCTTTTATTAAATATATAAATAACACGTATACTAGATGGCAATCCAGTAGGTATAATCTTGTGAATATTCTAACGCAATGCTGCGTCAAAATTTCAGAGCAATCCATTGAGAACTTTCGGACATTTGAGATTTTGAAGGAAAGAACGTCCATACTTGTATGTACATGCAGAAACTTTATATGTTCTTGATCACAAATCTCTGAATGTCTCTGACCGGATGCTTTGAAATTTCTGTACAATGTTGCACTGTAATTTGCGTGTGTTCTATACTCGTATACCGACTAATTAATATATTCAATATTTAATTTTTTATAAATTTAATAATAGGGAAACCTTGCTACAAAATATCTCTATATATAAAACTACGGAAATAAGTACCTAAAATATGCCTATACCAGAATGTAACATTGTGTCAAACATTCAAACCAATTGGTCAAGAGCTTTCAGAGATAAACGATTTTGATCAGACTGACATTTACATGTTTATTTATATAGATGTCATAATTGTCTTACTTACGGTTATTTGCAACAGAACCGGCTTAATTCAATTCCATATTATTTGTTAAAAACAAGCACCACGTGTGAACATGAACGACTGTGCGACAAAGTGCTTCCATGCAACTATATTACTTGTGTGTTTCACATTCCTTTCATACACAGTAGTTGGTCGGCAAGACGCAATAACAGTATATGTTTTGCCAGCAGTGAGTAAGACGGCGATAATCATCCACCCCCGTTCCGATCCTCACCAATGCGGGAATCGCCGCTTCAAACTTCGGCACTTCCGCATCTCCGTTCCCCTTCTCCGTCCCCCACCCCCTCCCCTCCCCCTGCCACCCTCCTCACCACAGAGTACGTTAAAGAATGAAGAGGCTATGTCCAGATTTCAAAAAGTCAAGTGGTACACTGTGAGGAAGAATCTGGGAACGCTGGCGTAAGGCGTTTGAACCCGGCCAGCGCCGCATGGCGTGAAACAGTGAATCCATCATCACCAGATGCGGGAAAGTATGAACATCCACGCCACTGCACAGCGAGATACACAGTTATCAGCGCCTGCGTGAATGTGTTAGTGTGTAACACGGAAATTAGTTGTCATAGTACTTTTTCAAGAAACTGTGTCACGTTTAGAGGCAATCTGTGCATTCAGAAGGAACCGATGTACGCAGAAAAGACAATCTAAACTATTTGTCTCGTCTTTTGTAAACACTGTGATGGCTATTAGTCTCCTATTCATCTACGTCCAGAGATAAAGTGTTCTCAATGAAGAAAGAATGTTGCACTCAGTACGTTTGCACTTGAAATTAATCTACTTTGCATTTGGGATACTCTTCCTTAAACAATGTACAAAGCAGTATGCCACATTCTCAGAGTTTTATTTTCGTTAGGTAATCAGCAGTATTGGAAAACTTGAACCTTAGAGTTTCGAAGGTACTTCGAAAGCTAAACACAATACATTTTAGATTAGGAATTTCGTGTCATGGGTTAGAATTACTTTTAATAGTATTTCAACTAGATTGTGTTCTTTCTTCAAACAGAGTTCTGCGATTTATGTACGTAATGCTTTCCGTGAAAAAGTTGTTTCAGCTCTGATGCTTCCACAGAAAGTGCAGGAACTAATTAATACGTACGTTGCAATAAATATTTGACGAAGACTCTACTTAACGTGCAGAAGAATAAATACTTTCAAACAATCCATACGAATTGTTGATTTATATAATTTTATTCGATGTATAGAACAAAAACAAAATCATAAAAGTAAGACTGGGTCTTGGTACAAAGTTCTAAGATGAGGTTTCTTCCGTAACAAAGTAGGAACTCGATAAACATGTCTTGAAATGAGGTGCTCATTTCTCGTAATATCTGTTTAAAAAATAAGTGACTTTTACATTACCAGTATATCCCAAAGGTAATGCGGTATTATTTTCTGAGTGAAAAGGCGATATGGACTACGAACGGCATCACGAAATTTGAGATTAAGTCAGATGATCAATTTGGCTTTACAAAGGGCAGCTGAGAGGCAGTTCGGACGTTATGCTTAGTAGGATAAATCAAGACAGCGTCATAGGATTTGTCAATCTAGAGAAAGGGTTTCATAACACAAGGCAGTGCAAAATGTTACAAATTCTCAAATATGGTTGGAACCTACAAGGTAAAACAGTATGTAGAAGACCAAAGAGGGAAAAATAACAATGGAAGACGAAGAATGAAGTGCCGCTATTAGAAAACGTAAGGTAACGAAGTAATCTTTCAGCCTACTTTTCAATCTATCCATCGCACAAACAATAATGGTTCAAAAGTGGAACTGAAATGAAGGGTACAAGGATATCAGTAATAAGATTCGCTAATGGCATTGCTATTTTCAGTGAAAGTAAATAATAAATTCTGAAGTGATATTGGAGCGACAGCGCTCGGAGAACTGTATAACAAAAGCAGACTAGATCGCAAGTGATATTTATTTATTCTGGTATCCGGTTTCAATCAAACATGACCATCTACAGACCATTAACTTCTTCGTGACCTATAGAACCGGTACACGGTGCTGACGTGCGTACCAAGAGGTATAACTGCTGAGTGCGGGGCCTTGTTTCAAAGTGTATCACGCAAAAATATTATATTAAGTGGATAAAACTGTATAACAAATTGTAACTGTCGTCTTTGGTTACACATTTTCAATTGTTGGAAGTAAAATGGTGTAATAGAATGGTAAATAAAATGGTAAATAAAAACTATTTTGGCACTGGTAAACTTTTCCATTGTTCGCAATATTTTACACTCATTAAAAATATAAGGCTAAAAAACTATACATTCAAGGATCCTGAAATGTACAAGCCAGAAGAAGTAATTTCGCAGTTAAATGTTGGCTAATGTTCTTAATAATAAATATTGAAAAGCCATTGTAAGCAAGGTTCCAGTATCACTCCTTGAAACGTTTATTAGTTATTACGACAGCTGTTTTGGAAGATATCCATTTTCAATTTCGTGCGTATGCAAACTTTGAGATTACAATGTACTATAATTCTAGACGAATTTTAGACTTAATTTTTTTCTAAGTGAAATATTTGTTGAATTATTGAGGTATAACAGAAATTGTAGTCATAATTTTCATTATCTAGAATTACACAAACAAAGATGTAAATAATTTTCATATTTCTGAATTATGTAACTAATAGGAGACTTACGTCTACATTGTCCTGAGTACGTATAACATCTGGTTTGACTGTAACTGGTAAATGTTCTCGTTATAATCTAAAATATCTGTTTCACGTCGATTTTGTGCTTCTTTTTTATATAGTGTGGTGTAATATTCTGATGTGATACTGTAAATATTTCCTGTTATTTTCTGACAGTTTACATCATTGCTCTTGTGTATTCACGCAGTAACAGATTATGATGAGAGGTGATAATATCTTTGGGTATCAAAAGTATGTGTATCCTCTCTTCGGTTCTCAACTTATGTCAACGTTGTTGTGACGTGTAAATAATAGCTGGTGTGGCTGTTCTTGCTACATTTCATGAGAAATTCATGAAATTTCGGTTTCACGTTAATTTTCTGCTGCTAAGTTTCATACAACGGGGTGTGACATTTTAGTTTAAAATTGTAAATTATTTAGCGTAATTTAAGACAGTTGACACCACAGATGTTTTACATTTATGTAAAAACGGACTTTGGTCAGAGATGACTATATCTTTAGGCATCCCTGGCGGGTGTAGCAACTCTTACACTCTCAACTTTATCTGTTATGTCAATAAACTTATGTAAACAATATTTGCGCTGGAAATCGCTGTGGTTATTAAGAATTTACTTAAGAAACTTTTTGTATCAATATATATGTCATGTTCTCCCGAAATATTCATTTTCAATCCTTTTGTTGTATTTAACGTAATATTGTTAGAGAAGTTTCGAAGTTTTGTGCTGAGTGGTTTTTGTTGTTTAGATGGAGATAGAAAATTGATTGGAAGTTTTCATTGATCCTTACGTGTTCACGGAATCGTGTGATGAAATTACTTGCCTGACCGACGTAGAAGAAAATTGTTCAAATGGCTCTAAGCACTACGGGACTTAAGATCTTAGGTCATCAGTCCCCTAGAACTTTGAACTACTTAAGCGTAACTAACCTAAGGACATCACAAACAACCATGCCCGAGACAGGATTCGAACCTGCGACCGTAGCAGCAGCGTTGTTCCGCACTGAAGCGCCTAGAACCGCTCGGCCACAGCTGCCGGCTCCGACGTAGAAGTTATTGCAGTTAACGCACGTGATTTTGCAAATTAATGGTTCCGAGTTGTGGAAATTTCTGGTGGTTGCAAAGTGTAGTTTTGTTCTTAAAGTGTTGTTAGTGTGAAAGCGAATTTAATTGCGGTGTTTTAGGAAAGTGCGGCTTTCTAAGAAAAGACAGGGTTTACATGGCCGGTAGTCAAAATTTTAAATGATTTCTTTTTAGAATTTCTCAAAACAGGTTTCCGCAGATATTCGCTGAATAATTACAGCTCGTCTTCTTGGACAATTTGCTTGCTCCCGGCTACTGAGGACTCACTAATGAGACGCGGCTCGTTCGTCGAAGAGCCTGACGCCGTCGCACTCCTCTCGTTTCTTCTCGTCGGAGGATGTATTTCAGCGGCGACCTTGCAGGAGCGCCGGTGTGCCGCGGAGATTAAACCCAGCGCGGGTCTTTCTTTAGAAATTTGCGTCACGTGAAAAATTTTGGATCTATCGATCAGTGCCCGCCGCCTGGGCAGCCCCGACGCTGTGAGTAGCGTTCGAAATAGCCGTCCGCCGAGTAGCAGGGGGAGTAGGCAAGTAGGTGCTCCTCCACAAGGCGTGCGACGTCACGCCGCGGTGATGTATCGGCGTCCCGTATTCTAGGAAGACCAGCTTGCCCTGACGTGCCCTGCTAGCAGCTTTTGTACTGGACACTGGCCGTGACGGTCAAGTCTGCGATCCGTTGAAAAGACACGCTTCGCATTTTAGATCTGACGTTTCACTAAGATCAGCTGACTTCCACATGGAACACGTACTTCCACAAAGAAATTTGTCATACAAGCCGCTAAACGAAGGAGTTGACCAGAAAAAGTGTTTTAGGTTAGATTTAGAACTTGCTGTGCTACCTGTCATTGAAAATTTTTGTCAGTTCGTATGGATATACTTTCTGAGCCACTCACGGCTTATTAATGGGTCTTAAGTTTGGACATCACTGTTCTTCTCAAATAGTGATGGATTATTTACTATCTATTTCATTACCGAATAAAGAATTAAAGATGTAAAATGTGTGAATACTTGAAGAGGACTGTAGATAAACTCCACACATTATTTTTGTTAATTTTACAGCTTCAGTGATGCTCCATCATATAGGTAAGAAGGAAGTGTGCCTTTTGCAACGGAATGTTTTATTTGTGCGTACCAAACATGTTTCGTCTAATCATGCTAGTCATCTCCAGTGGTCTGTTGTTCTTGTGGTCTTCAGTCCAGAGACTGGTTTGTTGCAGCTCTCCATGCTACTCTATCCTCTGCAAGCTTCTTCATCTGCAAATACTTACTGCAACCTACATCCTTCTGAATCTGTTCAGCCTATTCATCTCTTGGTCTCCTTCTACGATTTTTCACTCCACGCTGCCCTCCAATGCCAAATTTGTGATCCCTTGATGCCTCAGAATATGACCTACCGACCGATCCCTTCTTCTAATCACGTTGTGCCACAAATTGTTCTTCTCTCCAGTTCTGTTCAAAACCTCCTCATTAGTTATGTGATCTACCCATCTACTCTTCAGCATTCTTCTGTAGCACCATATTTCTAAAACTTTTATTCTCTTCTTGTCTAAACTGTTTATCGTCCATGTTTCACTTCCATACATGGCTACACTCCACACAAATACATTGAAACGACTTCCTGAAATTTAAATCTATACTCGATGTTGACAAATTTCTCTTCTTCAGAAACGCTTTCCTTGCCATTGCCAGTCTAAATTATATATCCTCTATTCTTGGACCATCATCTGTTATTTTGCTCCCCAGATAGCAAAACTCATTTACTGCTTTAAGTGTGTCATTTCCCAATCTAATTCCCTCAGCATAACACGACTTAATTCGACTACATTCCATTATCCTCGTTTTGCTTTTGTTGATGCTCATCTTATATCCTCCTTTCAGGACACAGTCCATTCCGTTCAACTGCTCTTCCAAGTCCTTTGCTGTCTGACAGAATTACAATGTCATCGCCAATCCTCAACGTTTTTATTTCTTCTCCATGGATTTTAATTCCTCCTTCGAATTTTTCTTTTGTTTCTCATAGTACTTGGTCAGTATACGGATTGAATAACATAGGGAATAGGCTACAACCCTGTCTCACTCCCTTCACAACCACTGCTTCCCTTTCATGTCCCTCGACTTTTATAACTGCCACCTGGTTTCTGTACAAATTGTAAATAGCCTTTCGCTCCCCGTACTTCACATCTTCAGAATATGAAAGATAGTATTCCAGTCAACATTATCAAAGCTTTCTCTAAGTCTGCAAATGCTAGAAACGTATTTTGCCTTTCCTTAATCTATCTTCTAAGATAAGTCGTAAGGTCAGTATAGCCCCGCGTGTTCCAACATTTCTGCGGAATCCAAACTGATCTTCCCCGAGGTCGGCTTCTAGTTCGGTAATTTTCACATATCAACACCTGCTTTCTTTGGGATTGGAATTATTGTATCCTTCTTGAAATCTGATGGTGTTTGGCCTGTCTCATACATCTTGCCCACCAGATGGTAGTTTTGTTAGGGCTGGCTCTCCCAAGGCTATCAGTAGTTCTGATGGAATGATGTCTACTCCCTCACTTTTGCTTCCTTCATTTTTTCTTCCGCGTACAGATTTAACAACAGGGGCGAAAGACTGAGACCCTGTCCTACACCCTATTTAATCCTCAATGTACTCTTTCCGCCTGTCTGCTCTCCCCTCTGCATTTAACATTGGAAATTCCATGCTCTATCAATGTTACCGCCCTTGATTTTAATTTCACGGAAAGCTGTTGTGCCTTTTCATGCTGACTCATCCCTTCCGGCAAACATTTCTTTCCTATCTCTTCACATTTTTCATGTAGCCATTTCAGCTTAGCTTCTCTGCACATCCTGTTTATTTCTTTCCTAGGTGTCCTGTATATCTGAATTCCTGAATTCCCCTCAACATTTCGGTATTTCCTTACTTCCGTAACCCATATTTTTGTTTAATGATTCTTCCTAACTACTCTCTTAAACTTCAGTGTACTCTTCAACATTAATAAAATGTGTTCTGAATCTTTATATGCTCCTGGGTGCGTCTTATAATCCAGTGTCTCATTTCGGAATCTCTGTCTTACCTTGATTTAATCTAACTGGAATCTCCCCGTACCTCCCAGCCTTTTACAAGTGTATCCCCTCCTCTTGTGATTCTTGAACATAATACTCGCTGCTACTAGATGAAATTTATGCAGAACTCAATTAGTCTTTCCTCTCTCTCATGCCTTGTACCAAGCCCACATTCTCCATTACGGCTTTCTTCCACTCCTTCCCTCAACCGCATTCCTTTTCCCCATGACTATTAGATTTTCACCTACCTTTACGTCCTGAATCACCCTTTCGATATCCTTGTATACTTTTTCTATCTCTTCCTCTTCTGCTTGCGAATTCGTCATATGTACCTGAACAACAGTTGTCGCCGTTGGTTTGCTGTCGATTATGAAGAGAACAATTCTGGCACTGAACTGTTCACAGTAATTCTCTCTCTCTGCCCTGTGTTCCTACTCTAATGTATCCTGCTCCCGTCATACCATTTTCTGTTGCTTTTGACATAACCCCATACTCATCTGACCAGATCCCTTTCTCTTCTTTCCACTTCACTGACGACCACTATTTCTAGGCTGATTTTAGCGTTTCCCTTTACAGATTTTCAAGCTACCCTACCATGATCAAACCTCTGACATTCCACACCCCGCCTCCTAGAACGCTATCCTTTCATTGATTATTCAGTCTTTTTCTCATGATCACCTCCCCGTTGGAATTCCTCTCCCAGAGAAGCGAATGGGGGACTAGTCAGTAATCTTTTGCCTGTGGAGAGATCATCATGGCACTTTTCCAATTACAGGCCCCATACCTTGTGGTTTCCACTGCCTTCTGCATTCTCATGCCGTTGGTCATTGCCGATTCATCGGCCTCTTAGGGACAGTTTCCCACCCCTAGAGGAAGAGACCTGCTTCCTCCGCCCTCTCTGGCAGGGAAATTGACAGTGTGAGGACGTTTTCTAATGCTGGAAGTCTTTCGCCGTCAATGCTGATGACCTGTACTCAAACGATAAGCAGCTGTATTTCTTACACTTACATCCATTTTCAAGTCTTTTTCATGTATCCATGTCAGACCGGAAACACGTTCGCAAGAACAAAAATGGTTCAATTGGCTCTGAGCACTATGGGACTTAACATCTATGGTCATCAGTCCCCTAGAACTTAGAACTACTTAAACCTAACTAACCTAAGGACATCACACAACACCCAGTCATCACGAGGCATCGCAAGAACACATGCAGTGCACTTCAGTATAGGTCATGGGCAGTGAAATGGTTAAATGGGACCTACTAAGAGGAAGAGATCACATGGATACGTGGAAATTACAAAAATAAATATATTGTAAAAACACTACGACGCCTTAGAGACGTCGCGTAAACTTTCACTAGAGAAGCATGGAAAGCGAAAACGAATGTGTAGTATTATAAAGTTTTTATCAACCGATTTAAGGAAAATAAAACTGTGGAGTATCAGATAGTAATATGAAATACATTGCTCTCCAGTCTCACACGCAATAAACACAGTGAGTGGAGTATTATTACACTACCTGAGAGTTGACACTTCATTTACACCCGAAATGTTCCTTAAAATATTTGACTTTTAATGCAATCTCTGCCATCTTATTGCAGTTAATATCAAATTACTGGCCTTTGTTTTATTTTGTCTTGAAATCATTTCAAGTGACACCAAAACGCAGTAATTAAGATGTAACTCTGAACAGAAGAAAGGAAAACAAAGAAGGACGTCGTTTAAACAGTTGAATAACTTAGTTCAAAGTTTCCATTCACGACACTGCTGAAATTCCACGATCCGTTCAAAGTTTCTTTCCAATATTGTCAGATTACGTCTTGCATCGAAAGTGGCTTTGCACTTTTTTTAGCATTTGGGATCAACAGTTAATCAGGTTATACTGCATAACTATGCGGGATAAGAAGGTCACAGTTGGATTTACCACGGGCAAAATTTGCATCTTTCAAAGAAACAACGACAAAGCCATTTGAGCTGGTAACAGCACAACAGTCGACGGCTTCCTGCGTTTCCTGTTGTTTTCGTTTCGACTGCTGGAGGCAGAATGTCTTCAAAGGACAGAGAAGAGAGAGGAACACAGCTTATCTGAAGGGGATTGCTGGGCTCCTGTCACATTCGCAACACAAACACGCCAGCACGGATTAAATGCTGCTGCTCGGCGTACCCCTCCCTAACTCGTACGCCTTCCCCACCGGCGCTCCAGTTGCGGACGGGTCTGCCATTAAAAGAGGCGTGGCCGCGCGGCGCCAATTAAATTATCGCGGTTCGCTGACGACAAACGATTGGAAAGTGTCAGGAATAACACGCGAGCGTTCCTAGCCGTAATATTCATCTTCTAAACTGGCAGGTGTAAATGAGAGTAACTAAACGTGCAGTTACCAAGTTCTTCTTAATTTTGTTGTGTGCTTAGAATATTTGTTAGTATTCTTGACCGTGATGTGTGAGACTCCATTTATTCAAAAAAAAAAAAAAAAACAAAAAAAAAAACAAAAAAAGAAAATATAATAATAAAATAAAATAAATGTCATGGTCACTCCTTGTGGTGAACAGTGACTTTCCAGATTTCTGAAACATAGCTGGATCACAAAGAAATATATGAAATGAATTTTAGGCATAGTGGACGTTGTTGAACTCCGTGACTGTTCCTTAACAGGGTGTGGAAAAATTTCCGGTACCAGTGACAATAAAAGGTTATTTACACAAGCTGCGACATCGTCGCGATAAAACACAGTGACCCGCATATGTAATAAGTTTCCTTTAATTTACGTCTATGGTCACAATATTTTCTGTTTAACAGGTTACCGGTTTCGGTCTTTAATGACCATCATCAGATCTGTCTCATAAAAACAAAGTCCTAATGCACTGCAGCCATAGTTGACTATGCCACTATGGCTGCAGTGCATTAGGACTTTGTTTTTATGAGACAGATCTGATGATGGTCATTAAAGACCGAAGCCGGTAATTTGTTAAACAGAAAACATTGTGACCATAGACGTAAATTAAAGGAAACTTAAAGGTTATTTATTTGTCACACAACCGGTTTCGATCTTGCGCACATCCTTAGGTGTTAATACATTCATGTACATGTTTCTATTGCTGGAGATCACTGCATAAATACAAAAAAAAAAAAATTATTTGCTGGTGACTAAACAGATAAAAGTTGAACAACTGTAAGTGGCAAGGCAGCTTATGTCGAAAATATATCTGTACTTACATAAAGATGAAGCATCATTATTATAGTTGCGCTGTGGTGACAATTCTTCCACTTAGTTGCACACTTATTATCATTTTCACGTCCATATTTCAGTTTTACAAAGTTCAGCTGCATATTTCACTATTACGATGTGCACTCGTGAAATGCTCTGTGTTTACATACAAACGTGTGGGCTATGGTCAAAGAACTTAGACGTAGCAGGTGTAAATATGTTGCTCATACAGAAACATATACGTTATGGTCAAAGAACTTAGCCACAGGAAGCGCAAGGGTGTTGCACATATAGAGACTATATAAGCTATTATAGACTGCGAAAAAACACAAATTATGAAATTTTTTGATCCACGCTATTGTCGGAGAACTTAGATTTAGGAAGTGCATCTGAAATTACTAAAAACTATTACAAGTTGAAAAATGACAACTAGAACTGTTTTGAGCCACACTGTTGTCAGAGAACTTAGATCCAGGAAGTACAAAGAAGTTACACACATGAAATTTTGAAAGCTATTACAAATTATACAGTGACAGTTACAGCTTGTGTTTACAATACGATTTTTACAAATTACAACAATGACACTTAACCTGTTGTATGACTGCTCTATCTAATTTCCATAGAATATTAATTTGTTATTATATCATGTGGATAATTAGTTTTTTAATATTTCATGAGATATGTGAAGATGTGATTTATTTGGAAGCTCTACTTGTTCGTTGAGAATAAGGTCTGGTGAGATGCATAGCTGTAGAGCCAAAGAACAGTAACGATATTCTGTGAACAACGACCGAAAGTAGCAGATAGAAGCTGGGTCTGGCAGGATTTTAGACACGATGCCTAAGTTGTCTATTACATACAGTTGTGGAGTAAACGTGTTTACCCCCGTAGCTCATAGCTAAATGGTTAACCCGACGTACCCTAACTCACGGACCCCGGTTCGATTCCCGGTACTGCCCGGGAAGGACTGGACTGGGGTGCATTCCATCTCGTGATGGCAACTGAGAAGCTTCGTGACTGAGCGGTAGCAGTTACAAGGTCGAAACGTCGACAACGTCCCGGACCGGAGTGCTGTTTGCTTCAGTCCCATTTCCATCCATAACACAGCCGGTGATGGACGACTGGGGATCCAGCGGTAGGTCGACTATAGCGTGGTGTTGATGACGTGATCGCAGGATTTCCTTTTTATGTCAGAGATTACACAAGAATTCGGTTTTCCGAGCCCAACAATATCTATGGTGGTTCTTCGGTCAACCGCCGCACAAGACGACCACAGGTGTTTGACAAGGGGACGTCACGCCGCCTCCGAAGAGCTACGCGGTGCGAGCGATGATCTGCGGTGAGTCACATCAAAGCCGGTTTAAATATGGGGCACCAGCAACCCATTTCTACCAGGAGTGTATGGAGACAAAAGCACCTCATAGGCTTCATAATCCGACAGCGGACGTCACAGTCAGTGTCTCCCCACGAAATTTTTCCATTCAGTGTAGGTTTCTATTGTCTCTCCCTTGGCGTCAGCTGTTGACATAGTTCCTAACGATACTGCCTGCCAATGCTCGTTCTTCAACGTAGTAGTTATCTCTTATTGAGTTAGTCATGCTAGTAACTAGATACCAAGAAGCTGTCACACAATAAGGAATCAATGAATGGAATCTACTAAATTGTCAAAAGAATAATACCGGGTGGCTATAACTGAAGTGCAGCTTCTTACGAAGGTCTGTAATTACCGCATGGCATTGAAAGTTGGTAGATAAGCTAATGCGTTACTGGGGAACCGATTTACGCTGGAAAAATCTAGTTCCAATTTGGGCCACCAGGTGCAAATAAGGCGCTGTATATCATCTCGTCGATATCTCTGGCGCTCGTACTGAACAAGCTATGTAAGTGGCGGTTAATAATAAAATCAACATTATGCCTTTCTCACTTATTTGATTTTTGCTGCTCACGTCCAGTTTCTAATCCAATACATATGGAAACTTTTCTATATGTCTGCCTTGCATTCACAGTGCCAGATTTACATCTGGTGGCCAAAATTGAAACCATTTTTGCGTAAATCGGTTCCGCATCAACACGTTACAATATCTACCAAGTTGCGCTGCCATTCGATAATTACAGCCCACACTGAACATCAGCAAGCAGCTACACTTTAATTATAACCATCTGGTGTACGAACAAATTTGGAAAAATGAATTTTTTTACTGGAAACACTAAACTGTATCTGCAGTACGCATTTTGGTATGTTTCAGCCTACTGATGCGTGAGTGCAGCAGCTCGGTATGTCGACGTCGACGTCGTCATCGTCATTGTTGTTGTGGTCTTCAGTCTGCAGACTCGTTAAAAGCAACTCTCCACAATGGTCTAACCTACGCAAGTGTCTTCATCTCTACTACAAAATACATCCCTTTTAACCCGTTTACTGTTCTCATCCCTGTTTCTGCCACTACCATTGTCATCTCCTCCTTTTTGCTCCGTAACAAAAAGATGGCTCTGAGCACTATGGGACAACTTCTGAGGTCATCAGTCCCCTAGAACGTAGAACTACTTAAACCTAACTAACCTAAGGACATCACACACATCCATGCCCGAGGCAGGATTCGAACCTGCGACCGTGAGGGTCACGCGGTTACAGCAAACTGTAGCGCCTAGAACCGCTCGGCCACCCCGGCCGGCGCTCCGTAACACAGCTGAGAATTCCTCGATACTTAAGAGTATGTCGTATGTCATATCAACCGACCCCTTGCTTTTGTTAAGCTGAGCCATAAAAATCTTTTCTCTTCACTTTGATTCAGAGGGCCTTCACTGGTTACCGATCCTAACTCCGATATACAATGATGAGACAACATAACCACTGCCCACCGTGAGGTCGTACGCTGCCTCATCGCGCTGAGGGCACGTGACGCGGTAAGAGAATTATATGAGCGGAGGAGAGACGAATGGGGAATCATTCTTGCCGTGATACGTGGTACAAATGCGAAAGCCCGTCGACTTAAGCGCCATTGACAAACGCCATATTGTTTTGGCCCAGTCCTTGTCAGCGAGCGACTCGGAAATGGCGAAGCTGGTCCGCTGTACACGTGCTACTGTCGTGAGCATCTATGGTTGAAGAAAGCCGAATCTCCGACTAGGTTGGACGTCCACAACTCATTACAGAACACGGGGCTCTCTTAAGCAGAACGGTCGGCGATCTGAGGCAGATCTGACTACAGGGTACAATGCTGGCGCTGCTACAAGTATTTTGGAGCACGCCGTTCAGCTAATAGTGTTGAACATGGTGTTCTGCAGCAGAGGACCCCTACGTGTTCCCATGTTGACCCAGCAACATTGTCAGCTCTGATTACAGTGGGCACGGGATTATTGAATTGGACCGCTGATCTATGGAATCGTGTCGCCTAATCGCATGGATATTGTTTCTTGTTAAACCAGGTCGATGGTCGAGACACACATCGCATCTCCTACGCAGGCCGGTGGGGGCAGTATTATGTTATGGGGGGGACGTTCAGCTGAGCTCCCATGGGACCTGCGGTAGTAATCAAAGAACTATGACTGCTGTGCACTACGTGGACATTATTAGCGACCACTTGTAGCCCCTTATGCTTGATGTCTTCCCCAACAGCGATGGAATCTTCCAGCGGGAAAATTGTTCGTGTCATAAGGCCAAACTCGCGCTGAAATGGGTTGAGTAGCATGTTAGTGAACCCACGGTGATGTCTTGGCCATCAAATTTGGCTTATCTGGCTCCATGCATATCAAAACAACTACCCGCAAATTGCGGGAAGTGTGTGACCTGTGTGTAGGCATCTGGTGTCACAAACACCTGGTAACCTGTCACATACTTGTCGAATCCATGGCACGCAGAATCAGTGCTGAATTGCGTTCCAGAGCTGAGCCAGGTTAGAATCTTGCTTCGGGCATGGATGTGTGTCATGTCCTTAGGTTAGTTAGGTTTAAGTAGTTCTAATTTCCAGGGGACTGATGACCACAGCAGTTGAGTCCCATAGTGCTCAGAGCCATTTTGAGAGGTGAGCCAACACGCTTGTTATTAGGTGGTCATAATGTTTTCTCTTTGTCAGGGCAAGCTTGTTAAATACAGTAACGGTTAATGGACCAATTAGGGGAGAATTCTCTCGACAGACTCCATTGTACCTGTGTTGCTGAAGTCTTCAGTCCGAAGACTGATATTATTCACCTATTCACGCTGGCCTATGCTACACAAGCCTCTTCGCCTCTTAATAACTACTACAACAGCCATCCGTATGAGACTACTTACTGTACTCAACATCCGGCGTCCCTCTACCATTGTACAGCCCCCTCGCCTAGCTCCTCGCCTCCATCACCCAATAGACGATTTGGGTTGGGCTGTTTGGGGAAGGAGACCAGACAGCGAGGTCATCGGTCTCATCGGATTAGGGAAGGATGGGGAAATAAGTCGGCCGTGCCGTCTCAAAGGAACCATCTCGGCATTTGCCTGGAGCGATTTAGGGAAATCACGGAAAAACTAAATTAGGATGGCAGGCCGCGGGATTGAACCGTCGTCCTCCCGAATGCGAGCCCAGTGTCTAACCACTGTTTGGTGTCTCCGGAAGGTCTTGTGAACTGAACTGATCTCTTACTTCAGTCAAACAGTAAATTTCTGTTTTACCCGCTTCGACTCATTGATTACTCCGATATACTCTATGTTCTCAATCTTCTATAGCACCACATTTCAAAATGATACTCCCTTCTTGTCTGCATTGTTTAACGTCTATGTTTCACTTCCGTACACCGCAAATACTTGCAGGACAGATTTATCCTAACAATTATACTTTTATCCACTAATTTACGAACTCCACTTTTCCAGAAATTTCTGTCTTACTATTTCCATTCTGCATTTTCTATCGTGTTTCCTTCGGCCATCTACCGTTTTTTCGCTCCACATAAAGCAAAAGTCACCTACTTTTAGTGTCTCATTTCCTAATATAATTCCCTCGGTATTCCCTGATTCAATTCTAAGGTTCAAATGGTTCAAATGGCTCTGAGCACTACGGGACTTAACATCTGAGGTCATTAGTGACGTAGAACTTAGAACTACTTAAACCTAACCAACCTAAGGACATCACACACATCCATGCCCAAAGCAGGATTCGAACCTGCGACCCTAGCGGTCGCACGGTTCCAGACTGAAGCGCCTAGAACCGCTCGGTCAAACCGGCCGGCTTTTAATTCGACTGCATTCTGTTAACTTTGTTTTCTTTTGTCGACTTATCCCTTCCGTTAAACAGCTCTTCAACACGTTTTCCGTCGCTGATAGAGGCTACAACCCTGTCTCACTCCCCTCTCAATTGCTGGTTCCCTTCCAGCTCTTTTGACTCTTACGACTGCAGTCTGCCTTCTGTTTAAGATGTAGATAACCTATCTCTTCCTGAGTTTTTCTCTTCCTACCTTCAGAATTTCAAAGGGTGTCGTTCTGTCAACATTGTCGAAAGTTTTCTCTAAATCTATACAGGGTGTTACAAAAAGATACGTCCAAACTGTCAGGAAACATTCCTCACACACAAAGAAAGAAAATATGTTATGTGGACATGTGTCCAGAAACGTTTACTTTCCATGTTAGAGCTCATTTTATTACTTCTCTTCAAATCACATTAATCATGGAATGGAAACACACAGCAACATAACGTGCCAGCGTGACTTCAAACACTTTGTTACAGGAAATGTTCAAAATGTCCTCCGTTAGCGAGGATACATGCATCCACCCTCCGTCGCATGGAATCCCTGATGCGCTGATGCAGCCCTGGAGAATGGCGTATTGTATGACAGCCGTCTGCAATACAAGCACGAAGAGTCTCTACATTTGGTACCGGGGTTGCGTAGACAAGAGCTTTCAAATGCCCCCATAAATGAAAGACAAGAGGGTTGAGGTCAGGAGAGAGTGGAGGCCATGGAATTGGCCCGTCTCTACCAATCCATCGGTCACCTAATCTGTTGTTGAGAAGCGTACGAACCCTTCGACTGAAATGTGCAGGAGCTCCATCGTGCATGAACCACATGTTGTGTCGTACTTGTAAAGGCACATGTTCTAGCAGCACAGGTAGAGTATGCCGTATGAAATCATGATAACGTGCTCCATTGAGCGTATGTGGAAGAACATGGGGCGCCGGCCGAAGTGGCCGTGCGGTTAAAGGCGCTGCAGTCTGGAACCGCAAGACCGCTACGGTCGCAGGTTCGAATCCTGCCTCGGGCATGGATGTTTGTGATGTCCTTAGGTTAGTTAGGTTTAACTAGTTCTAAGTTCTAGGGGACTAATGACCTCAGCAGTTGAGTCCCATAGTGCTCAGAGCCATTTGAACCAATTTTTTGAACATGGGGCCCAATCAAGACATCACCAACAATGCCTGCACATATGTTCACAGAAAATCTGTGTTGATAACGTGATTGCACAATGCGTTCGGATTCTCGTCAGCCCACACATATTGATTGTGAAAATTTACAATTTGATCAAGTTGGAATGAAGCCTCATCCGTAAAGAGAACATTTGCACTGAAACGAGGATTGACACATTGTTGGATGAATCATTCGTAGAAGTGTACCCGTGGAGACCAATCAGCTGCTGGTAGTGCCCGCACACGCTGTACATGTTACCGAAACAACTGGTTCTCCCGTAGCACTCTCCATACAGTGACGTGGTCAAAGTTACCTTGCACAGCAGCAACTTCTCTGACGCTGGCATTAGGGTTATCGTCAACTGCTCTAAAAATTGCCTCGTCCATTGCAGGTGTCCTCGTCGTTCTAGGTCTTCCCCAGTCGCGAGTCATAGGCTGGAATGTTCCGTGCTCCCTAAGACGCCGATCAATTGCTTCGAACGTCTTCCTGTCGGGACACCTTCGTTCTGGAAATCTGTCTCGATACAAACGTACCGCGCCACGGCTATTGCCCCGTGCCAATCCATACATCAAATGGGCATCTGCCAACTCCGCATTTGTAAACATTGCACTGACTGCAAAACCACGTTCGTGATGAACACTAACCTGTTGATGCTACGTACTGATGTGCTTGATGCTAGTACTGTATAGCAACGAGTCGCATGTCAACACAAGCACCGAAGTCATCATTCCCTTCCTTTAATTGGGCCAACTGGCGGTGAATCGAGGAAGTATAGTACATACTGACGAAACTAAAATTAGCTGTAAAATGGAAATTAAGCGTTACCGGACACATGTCCACATAACATCTTTTCATTATTTGTGTGTGAGGAATGTTTCCTGAAAGTTTGGCCGTATGTTTTTGTAACACCCTGTATATGCTATAAACGTAAGTTTCACTTCTCTCACCTGTGTTCTAAGGTAGGTTGCATGATCCATATTACATTGCTTCTTCCTACATTTCTCCGGAACCCAAAATGATCTTTCCCGAGGTCGACTTCTGTCAGTTGTCACGCTTTTCTGTAAATAATTCGTCTTGGAATTTCTCAGGCGTGACTTATTATACTCGTGTTTCGGTACTATTTACACCTGCCTTCTTTGTAACTGGAATTACTGCATTCTTTTTTAGGCCTGGGGCTGTTTAGCCTGTGTGATATTTCTTGCAGAGACCTGCTATGATTTTAGTAACAGTATCACGACCACAGAGGAGAAACAAACGAAGCAGCAGTGACCGCGCGGTCCTGCGTCCCTGGGTGAGGCTGGTCTGACAGCAAACAGCGCAGCGATCTGCAGTAGATGCCGTTCGCCAAAATAGCGCGCCGTAAACATGTCGGCTGCCGCGCGGCGTGGCGTGGCTTGGCTTGGTTTGCTCTGCTGACCACTCGAGACCGCTGTCGATACGTCGGCCTCCCGACAGAAGCCGTCCAAACACTGACCAGCACCGCGAGTGAGTGCTTGCGACGCAGCACATTAATCCCGCCTACTGAAGGCGATCTCCTTGTCGGCGATGAGTGATTTCCTCAGAACTTTCGCAGGAACTTTTGAGCCTCTATTTCAGTGGTAGTCACCCTGCTCCCTGCCACCCACTGGTGGGCGTTACAGGATTCGTGGTAGGTGGTAGAGGTTTTGCTATTATTATCAAACGCTTTTACTTACTGGAACACTGCATTGTAAATCGTATAAAGCAAAATTAATTCCCTTGTTTATAAATATCAATTACTGTAGAGGCAGTTAAATATTTTACTGCTAACACAGAAGTGAGCAACAGCTAAAGGAGCTTGACTACTACTGTTCTAAAACATCGGCTGTGCAACTTGCAGGGTGCAGCAGCTAATAAAGCAGACAACCTCAGACATGTGTGTGTGGGGGGGGGGGGGGGTGGAGAGGGGGGGATCTTCAGTCCTGAGACTGGTTTGATGCAGTACTCTATTCTGTGCAGTACTCTGAATCTGCTTGGTGTATTCATCTCTTGGTCTCCCTATACGATTTTTACCATCCACGCTGACCTCCAATACTAAATTGGTGATCCCTTGATGCCTCAGAATATGTCCTACCAACCGATCCCTTCTTCTAGTCAAGTTGTGCCACAAACTCCTCTTCTCCCCAATTCTATTCAACACCTCCTCTTTCGTTATGTGATCTGCCCATCTAATCTTCAGCATTATTCTGTAGCAACACATTTCGAAAGCTTCTATTCTGTTCTTGTTCAAACTATTTATCGTCCACGTTTTACTTCCATACCTGGCTACCCTCCAAACAAATACTTTCAGAAACGACTCCCTGACACTTAAATCCATACTCAAAGTTAACAAATTTCTCTTCTTCAGAAACGCTTTCCTTGCCATTGCCAGTCTACATTTGATATCCTCTCTACTTCGACCATCATCAGTTGTTTTACTCCCCAAATAGCAAAACTCATTTACTACTTTAAGTGACTCATTTCCTAATCTAATTCCCACAGCATCACCCGAATTAATTCGACTACATTCCATTATCCTCGTCTTGCTTTTGTTGATGTTCATCTTATATCCTCAAGACACTGTTCATTCCGTTCACCTGCTGTTCCAGGTCCTTTGCTGTCTCTGACAGAATTACAAAGTCATCGGCGAACCTCAAAGTTTTTATTTCTTCTCTATGGATTTTAATTCCTACCCTCGATTTTTCTTTTGATTCCTTTACTGCTTGCTCAATATACAGATTGAATAACTTCGGGGAGAGGCTACAACCCTGTCTCAATCCCTTCCCAACCACTGCTTCCCTTTCATGCCCCTCGACTCTTATAACTGCGATTTGGTTTCTGTACAAATTGTAAATAGCCTTTCGCTCCCTGTATTTTACCCCTGCCACCTTCAGAATTCGAAAGAAAGTATTCCAGTCAACATTGTCAAAAGCTTTCTCTAACTCTACAAATTCTAGAAACGTAGGTTTGCCTTTCCTTACTCTACTTTCTAAGATAAGTCGTAGGGTCAGTATTGCCACACGGGTTCCAACGTTTCTACGCAATCCAAACTGATCTTTCCCGAGGTTGGTTTCTACCAGTTTTTCCATTCGTCTGTAAAGAATTCGCGTTAGTATTTTGCAGCTGTGACTTATTAAACTGTTAGTTCGGTTATTTTCACATCTGTCAACACCTGCTTTCTTTGGGATTGGAATTATTATATTCTACTTGAAGTCTATTTCGTCTGTCACATACATGTTGCTCACTAGATGGTAGAGTTTTGCTAGGCCTGGCTCTCCCAAGGCCGTCAGTAGTTCTAATGGAATGTTCTCTATTCCCGGCGCCGTGTTTTGACTTACGTCTTTCAGTGCAGTATCATATCTCCTATTTCATCTTCGTCTATATTCTCTTCCATTTCTATAGTATTGTCCTCAAGAACATCGCTCTTGTATAGGCCCTCTATATACTCCTTCCACCTTTCTGCTTTCCATTCTTTGCTTAGAACTTGGTTTCCATCTGAGCTCTTGATACTCATACAAGTGGTTTTCTTTTCTCCAAAGGTCTCTTTAATTTTCCTGTAAACAGTATCTATCTTACCCCTAGTGATATGCGCCTCTACATCCTTATATTTGTCGTCTAGCCATCCTTGCTTAGCCATTTTGCACTTCCTGTCGATCTCGTTTTTTAGACGTTTGTATTCCTTTTTGCGTGCTTCGTTTACTGCATTTTTATATTTTCTCCTTTCATGAGTTAAGGTCAATATCTCTTCTGTTACCCAAGGTTTTCTATTAGCCCTCGCCTTTTTACCTCCTTGATCATCTGCTACCTTCACTATTTCATCTCTCAAAGCTACCCATTCTTCTTCTACTGTACTTTTCCCCCCATTCTTGTCAATCGTTCTCTAATGCTCTGCTTGAAGCTATGTACAACCTCTGGTTCTTTCAATGTGTCCAGGTCCCATCTCCTCAGATTCCCACCTTTTTGCAGTTTCTTCAGTTTTTATCTACAGTTCATAACCAATAAATTGTGCTCAGTGTCCACATCTGCCCCTGGAAATGTCTTACAATTTAAAACCTGGTTCCTGAATCTCCGTCTTACGATTATATAACCTATCTGAGACCTTCCATTATCTCCAGGCTTCTTCCATGTATACAACCTTCGTTTATGAGTTTTGAACCAAGTACCTCAGACATATTCAGAACGTTTAAATACACTGTTTATCAAAAAATAGAAGCACGCAGAAGAGGACGAGGAAACGAAACGAAACTTCACAGATTATGATCAAAGGGCAGATATTCTCGGAGGTCCGATGTTGGCTATAATTACCATGTGGCAGCGAAATTTGGTAGATATGCTAATGTGCTAATGCGGAACCGATTTACGTTGGAAAAAATTGTTCCAATTTCGGTCACTAGGTGCAAATCTGGCGCTGTATATTGTTTGTATGATGGTATGATATCAACGCTGTTATATGACTAGGCATAACGTGATTCTGGCTATCGAGAGGAGAGACCGTACGGTGTTAGTTAAATTGCCTTATTTGAACGGCACCAATTACAGTGTTGCATTGAACATAGGCGACTAAAAGAGCTGAGGTGAGGCCGGATATCATTAAACGGTTTAAAGATAATAACAAAGAAATTCGGAAACATGGGTGAGTTTGGTGTGGCAGCTGGATGATTAAGGCGTCCTATCCCGTTGGTAGCTGTTGAGGAGGTTGCTTTTGCTGTAACTAACGCTGCAGCACGTGCCCCGGGCAGTTCTAGTGCTCGAACTGTGTCGTGAGAATTGTCCATCCCACGGTCAGCAGTACGAAAAATTTTTCGGTCTATTCTACGCTGGTATCCGTACAAGATCCAAACGGCGCAGCAACTGAAACCTCATGACCCGCAGCTACGTTTTGCGTTTGCAGTTCGGCTTCTGGCACGGATCTAAGTTGAGGACATGTGACTGGGCAGTATTCTGTGGAGTGACCAGGCACATTTTCCACCACAGAGTGCAGTGAATACACATAACTGTCGAATCCAGGGGTACTGTTAAACCATGTGTTGTACTCGGAGACCTAGTGCACTCGCCGTATGTTTGGTGTGGATTCACAAGCACCTTCATTCTCGGTCCGTTCTTTTGTGAAGAGAAAATACCGAGCGTGCCTGTCACGTGTAACGATACCTACTTGTACAGCACGTGATTCCTGCAGTGGTCGAGCGCAGCTGTGTGGGAAACACTGTTTTCGTGCAAAATGGGGCAACACCTCATTTCGCTCACCCAGTGACAGACACGCTTAATGCAACCTTCCATGAACGATCTTCATTTATTTTAAACATTCATGGCCTGTAAGATCACCTGAGACAAATCCATGTTGATGTTGTTGAAACATGTTGTCAAGGGAAGGCAGGATTCGGTTACGATTGTGGACGGGCCCGTAATCCGTTACTACTGTTTGGCTTTCACAGTTACACACAATTTATTTTAAACCAATAATTTGAGACTCAACAATAAATAGAAAAATACCTCACGTTATTAATGAAGGAATAAACAACTGTGTAAATAATAGTGTTTTCAGTGAGTTACAATTTAGCAAATCACTATTAAATACAGAGACAACAGATAATGTTTTAAAAGCAAGCCACAGTGATCTGGACAGAAGGCCTTACACGCCAGGAACGGCAATAAATTGAGAACAGTTTAAAACTCGCTGCAACTTACAAATTACAGGTATTTAAATATTAGAGGCAAATAGCCAGAAACACAGCAGGAGGCATCAGACTCCCGGAATGGCAGTAAATAAGGTTTTAAGGCTTACTGCTAAAATACAAATACCAAATTTGAATTTTAAGGACAATGACCACAATCATGGCTGAAGGCCTTCCACGCCAGGAACGGAAATTATATAAAAAATTTTGAAACCTGCTGTAAAACAGCAAATACAATAGCAAAAGTTAATTAAAAAACAAACAGCTGGTCCAGACGGTGCTTCAGGAATCGACCTCTGAGAAGGTCCGGTAACAAACACATTCGCGAGCGATGAGATAGGCACCCGAAAGTTGCATTCACTTCACAACATGGTATCTCAGACTAGTGGCAGTCCAACGAAAAACTAATGATAATCCCGCTGAAGCTACCTGACGTCAGATAAACGAAATGAAACGATGGAACAGTACGCCAAAACCGGAACCGGCGGTGTCCACTACGTTCCCAGAATACTGTGCTTAGAGCGCCTGGAGCGAGAAAGGAACCACTATCAGATTTCCGTCCGATTCCACAAACCCGAAAATCTGTACAGGCGTCACAGTACAGAACACCAGAGAAACTAACAGTAACTAAAACCGCACTCGATTTGCGTGCTAGGCAAAACCGAAACGTAACCAACCAGAATCAGCAAACCACACGTCATTGCGGAAACAATCGCAAAGCGAGCCAAAACCGTGTATCAAATGAGTCTCATAAGCTGCGACATTGTCGGGAATAAAACAGTGACCCTTATATGCTATAAGTTTCCTTTACTTTACGTCTATGGTCACAAACGTTTTATTAACAGATTACCGTTTTCGGTCTGTAATGACCATCATCAGATCTGTTTCATAAAAACAATGGCTGCAGTACATTAGGACTTTGTTTTTATGAAACAGATCTGATGATGGTCATTATAGACGGAAACTAGTTATCTGTTAACAAAAAGTTTGTGTCCATAGACGTAAAGTAAAGGAAACTTATACCAAATGAGTGAAATCAAATTCTTTAGGCACACAAATGCACAGTGACAACTCTGATGACGGTTGGCAGATTGAAACAAGTGCCTTTACTGCTTTATTAATTCACAGTTGAGAAACCACACCGTTCAATCACTGAACCAAGTGCTTTTAATACAGCAGGGTCCTCAAGTACTAAGCGATACGCAGATCCACCAAAATGGACATGATGGCGCAGTAGTAATCTGTCACAACGTCACATACGTACTACGGGGCCAACATGGGTGACTGACTCCTCTGTACTTGGACTTTAATGCACTCACCTTAAAGCTTGCTGGAACGGGTTTACGACGAGGTCGTGCCCCCTCGTAGCCACAGCCCTTCCATCCGGCAGTCCATGCGTGCCTCCAGCAGTCCCGGCGTGTTCTGACACAGCGCGGACCTGGCTTCACCTCCATCCCCAACTGAACTGCCACATTCAAATGACACGGAAAAACAACGACGTCGCCCCAAAGATAGGGCAACAACATATCGATAACCTCCGCCGCTGCCACAAGCGGACAGGCAACGCTTGCGAAACGAGTCAAGACGAGTCAAGACGAGAAGAAGACAAACAACCGCAACCATGCCAACTGAAGGATACGGTCTGGCCTCCAACAGAGAGCGGAAACCTACAAACAGCACCAATGCGAACTGCAGCACGGTTCAGTTGTCTCTGGGGATAACTAAAAGAACGCGTTTACCAAAGACTCGTTCGACCTCTACTTGATCTGATGGCCGGAACAAAGGAAAATTTTGCTCCGATTCCATAGAAATTGCTGCGAACAATTGTTGAGCACATAGTTTTACGGATGCGGCATCCAGTCGACAACTCAGCTGCTCATATTGAACATATTGTGGTGTCACCGCCAGACACCACACTTGCTAGGTGGTAGTTTTAAATCGGCTGCGGTCCATTAGTACATGTCGGACCCGCGTGTCGCCACTGTGTGATCGCAGACCGAGCGCCACCACAAGGCAGGTCTCGAGATACAGACTAGCACTCGCCCCAGTTGTACGGACGACGTAGCTAGCGACGCACACTGACGAAGCCTCGCTCATTTGCAGAGCAGATAGTTAGAATAGCCTTCAGCTAAGTCACTGGCTACGAACTAGCAAGGTGCCAGTAGCCTTACATAGCTTGTATCTAAAGAGTCTCACTTGTCTCATCAAGAGCGATGTACCACAAGGATGGATTAAAGTTAAGTATTCCAGAAGCTACGTACTTTTCTTTATAGCATTCATTACTTATCCTGTTTCAGACCTCACGCCCATCTGCGTGAGCTTAGCGCGTGCCTTTCGGCTTCCTCTCATTGTGTCTAGGCTGTCTTGTCTAGACACAACACATATTGTATAAGCGGCACTTAATAATAAGGTCAGCATTATGCCTTTCTCACTTGTTTGACCATTTCTGCCCAGGTCCCGTTCCTAATCCGTTACTTGTTGAAACATTTCTATAAGTCTTCCTTGCATTTAAAGTGCCAGATTTGCATTTCGTGGGCAAAACTGAAACTATTTTTTTTCCACCGTAAATCGGTTCTGCATTAGCGCAGTGAATGAGAATGTCTTCCAAGATTCGCTGCCGTATTATAATTAAGGCCCACATCAGACCTCTGTAAGTTCCTGCACTTTTAAACACCCGGTATTTCAGTGATTATAGTATCGAGTCAAATTTACACAGAGCATGGCAGTATGAACCCTTTTATTACTGTACGTTGCACCCCCTCTGGCCTGAATAGTTGCCCTGAGTCGGTTGGGAAGTGCGTCACAAAGTCACTGCATCCTCCTCTAAGTCAGAATGCCCCACAATTGCTCCTTGATATCATGGATATCGGCACTAGAACAGAATTGACCTCCTATCTGGTCCCACAACTGTTCCATCGGAGGAACATTAGGTGATGTCATTGGCGATTGACTTAATTAATAATTCATAAGTTCTTGTGCCAGTGGTGTATGAGACATTTATTTTGAAAATGGCACAACGGTACCATCGCGAGGGAGATATCACTAGAGGAAGCGGGGTCAGTGAAGTACCATAGCGCCATCATTCCCTCAATCAGCAGCAAGTGACCCTATGCCATCCAAAACCATGACGCCATGAATAAATAGTACAATTCTCAAGGCTGTCAATTCAACTACATCTACATCTACATTTATACTCCGCAAGCCACCCAACGGTGTGTGGCGGAGGGCACTTTACGTGCCACTGTCATTACCTCCCTTTCCTGTTCCAGTCGCGTATGGTTCGCGGGAAGAACGACTGTCTGAAGGCCTCCGTGCGCGCTCTAATCTCTCTAATTTTACATTCGTGATCTCCTCGGGGGGTATAAGTAGAGGGAAGCAATATATTCGATACCTCATCCAGAAACGCACCCTCTCGAAACCTGGCGAGCAAGCTACACCGCGATGCAGAGCGCCTCTCTTGCAGAGTCTGCCACTTGAGTTTATTAAACATCTCCGTAACACTATCACGGTTACCAAATAACCCTGTGACGAAACGCGCCGCTCCTCTTTGGATCTTCTCTATCTCCTCCGTCAGACCGATCTGGTACGGATCCCACACTGATGAGCAATACTCAAGTATAGGTCGAACGAGTGTTTTGTAAGCCACCTCCTTTGTTGATCGACTACATTTTCTAAGCACTGTCCCAATGAATCTCAACCTGGTACCCGCCTTACCAACAATTAATTTTATATGATCATTCCACTTCAAATCGTTCCGCACGCATACTCCCAGATATTTTACAGAAGTAACTGCTACCAGTGTTTGTTGCGCTATCATATAATCATACAATAAAGGATCCTTCTTTCTATGTATTCGCAATACATTACATTTGTCTATGTTAAGGGTCAGTTGCCGCTCCCTGCACCAAGTGCCTATCCGCTGCAGATCTTCCTGCATTTCGCTACAATTTTCTAATGCTGCAACTTCTCTGTATACTACAGCATCATCCGCGAAAAGCCGCATGGAACTTCCGACACTATCTACTAGGTCATTTATATATATTGTGAAAAGCAATGGTCCCATAACACTCCCCTGTGGCACGCCAGAGGTTACTTTAACGTCTGTAGACGTCTCTCCATTGATAACAACATGCTGTGTTCTGTTTGCTAAAAACTCTTCAATCCAGCCACACAGCTGGTCTGATATTCCGTAGGCTCTTACTTTGTTTATCAGGCGACAGTGCGGAACTGTATCGAACGCCTTCCGGAAGTCAAGAAAAATAGCATCTACCTGGGAGCCTGTATCTAGTATTTTCTGGGTCTCATGAACAAATAAAGCGAGTTGGGTTTCACACGATCGCTGTTTCCGGAATCCATGTTGATTCCTACATAGTAGATTCTGGGTTTCCAAAAACGACATGATACTCGAGCAAAAAACATGTTCTAAAATTCTACAACAGATCGACGTCAGAGATATAGGTCTATAGTTTTGCGCATCTGCTCGACGACCCTTCTTGAAGACTGGGACTATCTGTGCTCTTTTCCAATCATTTGGAACCCTCCGTTCCTCTAGAGACTTGCGGTACACGGCTGTTAGAAGGGGGGCAAGTTCTTTCGCGTACTCTGTGTAGAATCGAATTGGTATCCCGTCAGGTCCAGTGGACTTTCCTCTATTGAGTGATTCCAGTTGCTTTTCTATTCCTAAGTACCTGTGTGTTAAAATTACGAACAATTTCAGTTGGAAAGACCACATAGATAATATTGTGGGGAAGGCGAGCCAAAGGTTGCGTTTCATTGGCAGGACACTTAGAAGATGCAACAAGTCCACTAAAGAGACAGCTTACACTATACTAGTTCGTCCTCTGTTAGAATATTGCTGCGCTGTGTGGGATCCTTACCAGGTAGGGTTGACGGAGGACATCGAAAGGGTGCAAAAAAGGGCAGGTCGTTTTGTATTGTCACGTAATAGGGGAGAGAGTGTGGCAGATATGATACGCAAGTTGGGATGGAAGTCATTAAAGCAAAGACGTTTTTCGTCGCGGCGAGATCTATTTACGAAATTTCAGTCACCAACTTTCTCTTCCGAATGTGAAAATGTTTTGTTGAGCCCAACCTACAAAGGTAGGAATGATCATTTTTGGACGTCAAGCGTAGATGTGAAAGGCTTACGATGTATTTAGCTCGCTGTCCGGCGATTGTCCCTTGAAGTGCGACCGAGTTATGTGGCGCAGTGGTAAGGACACTGGACTCGCATTCGGGAGGACGACGGTTCAATCCCGCGTCCGGTCATCGTGATTTAGGTTTTCCGTGATTTTCCTAAATCGCTTCCGGTAAATGCTGGGACGGTTTTTTTGAAAGGCCACGGCCGACTTCCTTCCTCATCCTTCCCTAATCCGATGAGACCGATGGCCTCGCAGTTTGATCTCCTCCCCAAATCAACCGAACCCTTGTAGATGTCTGACGTGGTCCACCGAAACCTGCCCTCTCGTTCTCATGCAGTACAACAGTGAGTCACTGTCATATCCGAATGACCCATAAACCTGGACACTGCACAATTCGACCAGCCGGCCACGTGGAGACGGCCAATGAAGCCTGTTTCACACTCTGTCAGGCACTGATAACTGTGTATCGCACGACACACGTCACTTCCGTGTCCTTGACAGTGATCACTCAGCATCTGGGGCTGTTCAGTTCCCTTCGATACCAAACCGTTCCTGGTATCAACAGTAATCACGAAGAACATTAATGCACTCTGGAGGCTGTGTATGTAGGCTGTTTAGGTTTCTATGTTGGTAACGCCACGTAGCGCCCTGTATGAATATCACTGACAGTGTTGTGTGCAGTTTGTGGCTGGTTGGCATTGTTGGAATATTCGCCATTGCAGTGTTGGGCACTTGGGTGTGAACAGCGCGTAGCGTTGCGCAGTTGCAGATCAGCCGCCAGCAGTGGTGGATGTTGAGAGAGAGATGGCACAATTTTGAGAGGTTGCTATAAGCGGACGATCTGGACGTGTGTCCGCCAGAAAAAGGAAATTTGTAAAGATGGATGTCATGAATTGATATATATATATATATATATATATATATATATATATATATATATATATATATATATATATATACTATGACTTTTGAACGCTGTTAAGGTAAATACATAGTTTGTTCTCTATAAAAATATTTCATTTGCTAAGTACGCCTATCAGTACTTATTACCTTCAGTAGTTAGAATCTTTTATTTAGCTGGCAGTTTTGGCGCTCACTGTATTGCATTAGTTCGAATAACGAAGATTTTTGTGAGGTAAGTGATTGATGAAAGACATAGGCATAGGCATAGGTTGTCAATCAGGCCATTCTTTTTTAGGAATTATTGAAAGTCAGACTGCGTTGCGCTAAAAATATTGTGTGTCAGTTTAGTGATGGTCAGAATAAGTAAAGAGAGAAACGTCTGAGTACCTTCAGTTTTGCTCAGCTGTTTGAAAATCAAATAATTTAGATGTTTACCAGCACAGTCATTCGTAATTTTTCAAAGGGGATGTTTCAGCTGTTCTACATGCCGCAGAGAATTTTGAATGACCATCGATTGTGCGAAGTTAAATTGAAATCCAGGTCTTCTGGATGTTTCACTTTTGTGACAGGGATTGCATATACCGACGTGCTGACAATGTAGCGAATTATCTGTCGTACGTAATTTTTTGTTTATAACTACCGAACTGTGACATTCTTTTTTTGTGTCGAAGTATATACTTTTTTCTATGGTACTGGAAAGTGCCTTCGGAGAGGACTTCAAAAACCTAACATGTGTGGAACTAGACCAAGCGGTAGCAAGATAAAAATGCCGAAAGCACTATCTGGTCGTCAGGGGAGGAGGTAATACACTTAAGCAAATACAGTATTTCAATCGGGCACCATAGATGTGTGTGTGTACCTGTGGGCTTGAAACACAACAGTCTATGCTCTGTTTTCATTCAAATCGGACAAACTGGCCGTTGATCTGTTCAGACTCCCACAGACTGTCAGTGCAATGGAGCAGTTCTATGTCTGAAGGTGTCCAGACCATTCCCAGACGTCGTAACCTGTCTTTGCAAACACTATGAAGAAAATTTCAAGAAACTGGAAATGTGATGGGTACATGACATCAACGAAGAAAAACCGTGACTTGCTAAAGAAATACAACTAATATTTTAGCAGCGGTAACACACAAACCAAATATCAGTACCAGGAAGCGTTACTGTTTGCGAATAGTCAAACGACGTGTTCTGCGAATATTAACTGCAACACACGTCCTCCTTTCAGTACTTCGCTTTATCAACTGTTTCTTACCCTCGTCTTTAACTAAAGTACTAAATGTTTTTAAGAGAGGTGACTAAACTAAGTTAATTAAACGAAATGGCATGTATGTAACATGTAGACAACAATGGCCGCAAGAGGACAACACTTCTTTTGAGGTTGGTAAGTGAATGTTACCACACTGGGTTCATGATTTGGAAAGAAAGTCTTACTTCCAGGACAGAATGCTGAATGTGAATATTACACCTTTTTTGCCATCATCGGTTAAAATAGAACCGCGAGGCCGGTTTGTGACTGGCAGTCAAGTTAGACAAAGTTTTTGATAGTAAATGAATGAACGAATCGTTCTCAGTATTGCTTGAACAGAACATCACATTTACTGCAAAATACTGTAAATGACCGGTCGATGCATCTCAGGGCTTCTTTGTAAGGCCAATTAAGGACTGAACATGGCCATTTCTTCTCTCAACAATTGATTTTGGACTGCCCTGTTCCAGGCGCTGAGTATTTTGAAAAATGGTAAATAAATACATACACGTGTCAAAATTCGAGGAAAGGAAATTATTCTTTACATGGTGAATATAGTACGACAGCGCAGAAAATGGGAGACTGGACAGAAGTGAGTTACCACTCATAAAACAGCCGAAGTATTATCTGCTTTTCCGTGTTTGCCAACGAATACTTATAATTTCAGAGTGATAGTCCCTTCGACCATTCGATTCATGTGTGTATTCATATTGTATACTGTAGACTCAGCAGTATTTGGCTTGTAATACGGCAACTACGTATCGGAGCCCCTAGACAACGAAAGCAACCAAAACTTTTAATATTTCAACTCTGAGTCTGAGGGTACATAGTTGAGGGCCACCACCACCTCATCACATTTTCTATTAGAAAGCCCGCAGTTCCCAGCGCTACGTGGTGGAACGGTCTTGGTTCAGGCTGCCCCAAAATTAAAACTAAGTCCTTACATTCGGCGTTTCAACTTCCAGCAGCACTAAATGAATATACATAAACAACGCGTAAAACTGCAAACTTTTACATAACGCAATACATGATTTCCATTTACGTTTGTGTAATATATATCATTTCGTTGGCAATCAGTTAAAAACACATGGTTCTAAACAAATTCAAGAAGTGGTGTAAAATATAGAGTGAAATACAGCACTCGAAGTAGATATGAATTTAAATTACGTAATTAATTTAAATACGAGGAATTCAATATGACTGTTAACACTTAAAACCAAATCTGTTATTTCCTCTCGGCTTATTCCTTCTCTGCTATGTGAACTCGCGAGCTCGCTCGAGTTACTGCTGATTTAACACATGCGTAATTTCATTCCCGCTCTCCATGAGATGCGGCGAAATGTTTGCTGTCTAAAGGATACGAAACATTAAAGCTAACAAGCGTTTCTCGCAGTATTTACTTTGTGATGTGTAAATATCAGACTCCATTAACTTCATTCACAGTATAGATTACTCGAACAAGTCAACAGGGAAATGGATAGTTACACCAATATAGCATGGCTGCAGTACAAGCTCGTACATTCCATGTTTTGTGGGAATTTTGTGCAGGAGCAACTAGGAAAGCGTGAACAGCGATTTTCTACTGTTTCTACTGGATCATTGCTGTGCAGTGATTCTTTCGTTTTAGAGAGAAAACTTTGAGGATAACTTGTTTTAGTAGCTACTAATACAAGTTAACTGTTGAATTATATGCACACATGCCTATTCTGTCATCATCATAATCATTATCAACACTGCCTATTTGACGTGCACTGCGTTACAGGGGTCCCTACTACACCTTTCTATGCAAAAAGATCTGCGGATTTATGTGTCTATTAGAGTTGCTTACCCGATTTCACCTTTAGGTCTTTGCAGCATTGAAACTTTTGGTATGTTTAGGAATCCAGTACAGAACTCACTTGCCCCCTCTCCCAACTATTCGCATGATTACACATCCCGCCCATCTTCATTTCCATTTGATTAAATCATACACTCCTGGAAATTGAAATAAGAACACCGTGAATTCATTGTCCCAGGAAGGGGAAACTTTATTGACACGTTCCTGGGGTCAGATACATCACATGATCACACTGACAGAACCACAGGCACATAGACACAGGCAACAGAGCATGCACAATGTCGGCACTAGTACAGTGTATATCCACCTTTCGCAGCAATGCAGGCTGCTATTCTCCCATGGAGACGATCGTAGAGATGCTGGATGTAGTCCTGTGGAACGGCTTGCCATGCCATTTCCACCTGGCGCCTCAGTTGGACCAGCGTTCGTGCTGGACGTGCAGACCGCGTGAGACGACGCTTCATCCAGTCCCAAACATGCTCAATGGGGGACAGATCCGGAGATCTTGCTGGCCAGGGTAGTTGACTTACACCTTCTAGAGCACGTTGGGTGGCACGGGATACATGCGGACGTGCATTCTCCTGTTGGAACAGCAAGTTCCCTTGCCGATCTAGGAATGGTAGAACGATGGGTTCGATGACGGTTTGGATGTACCGTGCACTATTCAGTGTCCCCTCGACGATCACCAGTGGTGTACGGCCAGTGTAGGAGATCGCTCCCCACACCATGATGCCGGGTGTTGGCCCTGTGTGCCTCGGTCGTATGCAGTCCTGATTGTGGCGCTCACCTGCACGGCGCCAAACACGCATACGACCATCATTGGCACCAAGTCAGAAGCGACTCTCATCGCTGAAGACGACACGTCTCCATTCGTCCCTCCATTCACGCCTGTCGCGACACCACTGGAGGCGGGCTGCACGATGTTGGGGCGTGAGCGGAAGACGGCCTAACGGTGTGCGGGACCGTAGCCCAGCTTCATGGAGACGGTTGCGAATGGACCTCGCCGATACCCCAGGAGCAACAGTGTCCCTAATTTGCTGGGAAGTGGCGGTGCGGTCCCCTACGGCACTGAGTAGGATCCTACGGTCTTGGCGTGCATCCGTGCGTCGCTGCGGTCCGGTCCCAGGTCGACGGGCACGTGCACCTTCCGCCGACCACTGGCGACAACATCGATGTACTGTGGAGACCTCACGCCCCACGTATTGAGCACTTCGGCGGTACGTCCACCCGGCCTCCCGCATGCCCACTATACGCCCTCGCTCAAAGTCCGTCAACTGCACATACGGTTCACGTCGACGCTGTCGCGGCATGCTACCAGTGTTAAAGACTGCGATGGAGCTCCGTATGCCACGGCAAACTGGCTGACACTGACGGCGGCGGTGCACAAATGCTGCGCAGCTAGCGCCATTCGACGGCCAACACCGCGGTTCCTGGTGTGTCCGCTGTGCCGTGCGTGTGATCATTGCTTGTACAGGCCTCTCGCAGTGTCCGAAGCAAGTATGGTGGGTCTGACACACCGGTGTCAATGTGTTCTTTTTTCCATTTCCAGGAGTGTAGTTAGGTCTACCAGTTCTGAAATTTCCCTGGCCCATTTAATTAATTGCCTACATCAACAATAAGTCTCAGAAGCATCTCACAGTTACTCTCTAAAAGCTATTAGTTTGGAATTATTCCCCAAGTGAAAATCCACTACACCTACACCTTTTTTATACTGCATAACTCCGTGACAATATGCAGATAGCTCCAAACAGTTAGTTATGAAATAGTTCTTCATATCCATTAATTAGTCTTCGAGCTGGTCAGGCTCATTTTCAGATGAGGCATGCGGAAATAACACACCAATTCTTATTTTTTAGGCCGATTCTGGGTACCGGAGTTTCTTTCCCGGTTATAAGAAGATAGAAAAAGCTCCAATGTATTTGCCTTGTGTGTTAGTTATGTGACAACTTATATGGCCCCTTACTGCGGCAGTACTGACGATTTGGTAGGAGGAGAAAGGCCCTGAGAGGAGGAGGGGGAAATGGACAGTTAGAGAGCTGAAAGGAGATGAACAGGGAAAGGAAAGAGGAGCCTGACAGAGATATGAGGAGGAAGAGACAGACTAAAAGATGAAGGAGGAGGAGATGAAAAGACAAAGGAGAGGAGGAAATGGACAGAGAAAGGGAAGAGAAGGAGATGGCCAGTGAGATGGAGAGATAGATATAAAAATGGTTGAAATGAACAGTGAGAGATGGATGAGATGAGGAGGGGGAGAAAGAACATAAGCAGAGAGTGAGGTAGGATGAGGTTGAAGTGGGAGGTGGTGATAGATTTAGAGGAGAGAGGAGGAGGTGGAGAGAAGGTGACAGACAGAAGGGGATGGAGCAGATGGACATGTGGGGAGGAGCAGATTTACAGAGAGAGGGAGGAGAAGCTGTACAGAGAGAGGACAAGGGGCGATGAACAGGAAGTGGTGCATGGAGGAAGTGGACAGAGAGAGAGAGAGAGAGAGAGAGGGAGAGAGAGAGAGAGAGAGAGTGAGAGAGAGAGGCGGGGGCGGGGAGGGGGGGGGCGGAGCTGTACAGAGAAGAGGAGGAAGACGTGGACTAAGAGAAATTTGGAATAAATACATAACCAGGCAACGCCGGGTACAGCTAAATAAGTAATTACTAAATACGTTTTCCCACTGATCCTTCCTCCAGGGGCTCGTCACTAAAGAAAAAGAGTAACTTCCGGTGTGGCTTGGGTATTGTGAACATGCTCGGAACGTCTGTTTGACAGCACTTATAAAAAAAGAACGGACTTTGTAACGTGCGCGTAGGGCACACAATACTCATTAAAGCTCGTACTATGGTAAGTGACCGGGGTTCACCGTACATGACAGGATTTTCGTATAGATATTGACCGCGTGTACCTGAATGGTGGCAAATCAGACTTACACCAACTCTGTAATAACAATGATCCGTCAAGTAAGTTCAAAATGCAGTTACACGTCAGTATGGACCAAAAGCAACACTGAAGACGCTACCAATTTAATAATAATTCGGTCACCAGCCTAAGAAGGCATTAACTGAATTCCTTCCCTGTACAAGTTGGTGTATAATCATGCAAAACAACACGTAGTAACACTGCATAATATAGTAAAATTTTAGAACCAAAAAAATCTATTGAATTGATAGTTTCACGTTCTGTACTGATATGGAAAAACCATGAATACATAACACTACACTATAACGTATACTACAAAACTTCGTACTGTCTACTGATATGATTAAAATCGGGCATAGGTTACCCTAGAAATAGCATTTTTGAGCCACACACAAAATGTCAATTTTGATAAAGATAAACAGTGATAAATTTTGACTTATATATTGACTTTAACTTTTGCTGGTCAAACCAATGTGGAACACTTGAGAATTCAAATGAGTAAGGGGAGGGGGGGGGGGGGGGACCCTGAAACTGTTATGATCACTATATTAAAAAAATTGATTACGGAAATTATTATGCGTTCAAGATTTCCAGTATATGAGTTACTACTCTTTATATCTTATTTACTTCTCATTTAAATGCCTTTATATCTGTCTCGAAATAATTAAACTTCATTACTATATCAATATTAAAGTTATCTTTCAACTTCGTTCGACCTCCGTTATTCATTTACTGGTTCATTAACAAAACAGTTCTTTAAACACCATTCTAACATAACTAGGTTCTTCAAGTAATTATTATTAACACAAAATTTAATTTTTCATTTCGGGACACTCGGATTGCACAACATTTGGAAAGGACCCTGTCTAGGTTAGTTGTGAGGATAATTAAATGAGGGGAAAGTTCTGGTAAAATTTAGGTTATTATTGAACAGTACACTCTCTGGTCCATACGAATACAGTACTAAAAGTTTCAACCTGCTTGTATCGATGCGGCGGTTGGCGGGCGGCGAGATGGCAAGGCATAGATCACACATACAACCACAGCTATGGCTATTGACGAATCGGCACTTTAATTCTTCTTAGCGTCGCAATACTTTTCCATTTCGTGCCTATGGAATTTTGCCATGTTGTGAGGGCGTTGGAACAGCATACCCGAGGCTCAGTGAAACTACATCTTCCAGGAGAGCCTCCTCGCTCCACAAGGTGTTGCTCAGACCAATGCCAAACTCCAACTACTACTGCTGAGCCCGTTGTGCCGTGCAGTGCCCGCGTGCCTTTTCCCGCGCTCGCCTGCCATCCACCTTTTACCGCTCCCTGACAGACAGGGTATTCACCCGAGGTTTTGCATTCTACATATCGTAACACATTGCCTACGTATGGACCAGACGTACAGTTACAATTTTAAACATCTTACAACAGTCTCAACATTTGTTACATTTCAATCCTATTACAATATCGCTTGACATTTGACATAAACATTAATATTCACATTGAAACTTGTACAGTTTTCTTAACACAATGACATGAAACAAAAAAGAAATGAAATCAGAACATCAATTACACTAGTTTATGGAAAAGCAGATGGAAAAAAAATTACTTATATGTACAATAGTACAGCGTCGTTGTTGTTACAACTTCACCGTTTCACCCGCTCACTCATAACGCATCCTTTCTGTATTTTGGTTTTAACAGCAGTCGAAGCATGGCTCGGTTATGTCCTGGTGTGTCTAGTACGGGTCTCCAAGTTGCAGGGTGTCCATTACTTGTTCTCGGAAGGCGGGCGCAGATGTGATGTTGCGATGTGCCTGGTGCTCAGTATTCTTCCTAGTATTGGTCAGACGTGGTCCAATGGAGCACTGACGACCAGTAGACAGCCCTCACATTCCCATGCAACGCAACATCGGGGCACTGACACATCAGACTGCCCCACAGATATCGATACTGCACTATTCGATGAAGCAGCCAAACGGAGGCCCAAAATATGGCTCCGTTATAGCTCCGTCAGGTGTTGACACCGCTGTCTCACACGAGTACGCTGCGTATCCGTGTGATTCAGTGGTCATTCAACATCTGACACTGGTTACGCCCTTCTGCCCTACTAGGCCTGGTAATAACACTAAACACGAACAACTATAATGCTCCCTGGTGGCCGTTCGACCTGTCGTAAACAACTGTAAATCTAACTATTTACATAAACGCCTGTGATACGTAAGTCGCAACGAAATCCGACCACGTCTTCCGTGTACTTCACTTTTTTTTTTTTGTCAGGCAATGTATGCGTTTGTATCTTCTTAGTACTATTAGATGCTGTATCTACTAGCTGTGATATTAATTTACGGAAAAGTGCAGTCCTATCTACGATTTTTATTTTTAATCATGTTGCACATGACATTTCTGGAAAAAATTTTCAGTTACAAAGTTTGACTAATTAGACGCAATGGCTGTTCCAGTATTTTGGAACTCGTTAAACTTTGCATGAGCTCATAGACCTATCAGCCTCTTCTCTGCAATGTACAAAATACTTGGGGCGGTCATAGAGATTTAATTTTCACCTTGAAAATAGAGTTGAGTATTTGCACGTACATGGATGCAGCACTGGCAGGCACTTAAATCGTTGCGCCGTGGTACATTAGCACACCTTCAGCGATGTACAACTTCTCGGAACTGGCCATATGTTGCACAGAGTATTGCAAAACCGCTTAAGTCACCAGGCCACCTTCTAAGGGAACTAGAAGTGGCATAGATTAGACATGATTGTGGCCAACAATGTCATCTCTGATGTGAGAAATTATGATGATAATAATAATAACAAAACAGGAAATGTTAAGAGTGACTTTTCTAAAGGAGTACGTAGCACAAAGATAGGTTATTAATAATTTATACTGTGTAATTTTATGTATCTAACTAGGAAAAGTTTGGTCTTTACTGATTAATTTCTTTGAACTGCCAGAGAGAAGTGGAAGTATTTGATGAATATTTAAAAAAACTTAACATTGTTTAAATAATGAAACTTATAAAATATGCCTGTTTATAAAAGAAATTGTATGTAGAAAGCTGGTTCATACTTACGAAAGTTGTACAATTTAACTCAAAAGTCGTAGGGAACCCCCTCCCCTACGGAAGGGGGCATAGTACGTGGGAAAAGGTGGATCAGGCGGTCAATCTGGGCTTCAAGAGAGAGAGCACATTACGCAGTTAGTGGCCAGCAGTTGTACAGTGAACACCACGGGTGAGACGTGAGACATTCAGAAACCGATTTATGATGGAATGGCCTCGGATGTGGTTTTGGCTGTAAAATAGTGCTCTCACATTTTCGAATGGCTCTAAAATGATTAATACGTCGCCAAGAATTGAATAGAGCATTAAACCGCAAGAGATGAGACCAGGTAGCCTCCACGTGCTTGCCACCACTATTGCGCCACTGTTTCACCAACTTTGGAAATCAGATTTGTATGGCAGTATGAACAAGTATGCTTGTGTGTGAGTGGTTTTCAATAATAATTTAAATGACAAAAATTTGAGTTTGAACTTTGAAACTGTCCTGTTCATGACACCAAGCACGGCCCTATCCCAAACGTGCTGAATACCGAGTGTCCTGTTTATGAAAAACCACTAACTTGTTTCTGTTTGAATGTGCCTAAGTTTCAGCGCTGAAGCATATAAATGTTACTAGTTAAATTACTTATTTCACAGGTGAAGAGAGAGGCACATACTTTGGAACTTTCAGTGACTTTATTTTGTTTTGAATTGTTTCTGCCTTGAATGTGCCAAAGTTTTAGTGCTAAAGGGCATAAATATTCGTAGTTAAAATCCCTTGATTCACTAGTAATGAAAAAGGCACACAATTTTGAACCAGTTTGAAACTTAACTTTACCTTGAATTTATTTCTGAAGTTAATTAAGAATATTGTTTGTGTAAATTGCTATGAAGCCTTGAAAGATAAATAATCTCACGTGAGGTTGGAAATCAGTATTAGTGTGATGGAAATTGTTTATGGAATGTTTGCATATTTTGCTTATAAATGTCTGTTTATGGGTCCCCTCTTTAATCTTTTCCAGTATGAGAAAGTTAATCAAAATAGTAGTTCTGCTAATGAAATATGAAACATTTAGACAGTAGAGTGAATATAAAAAGTGTATGTACAGTGGCATTTAATTGCATTTGTGATTTTTAGGTGTTAGTTAAATTAGGACTCTGTTCATGCTCAAATTTGGTATTTTGATACATTTGGTACTGAATCTGTTAATGGTTGAGATGATAATTATTATTAATAGATGTATAGGGCGATTTGTCTTTCTGTGTTCACCAATTAGGCAAATGATAACTACTGCTATCTACTGTCGAGTTCGTCTGGTAGTTGTGTGTGTTCACTGCACTTTACAAAGAAAGAAGTAACGAAAGTTTCCTTTCGTAAAATTATAACTAAATTCTTTGAACTTAATATTCTAAATTATTATGCCCAATTAGGCTGGCGACCATATATTCATTCTTTTACGTGAATTTAATTACTTTCTTAACTTCCAAAAATAAAGTTTTTCAGTTTCTCTACTAATTGCAATTTGTATGAAATCATAGTTCGATACCTTCTGTCCATTGGGTAAACATACGGTCAAATAAAAGAATTCCTCCCAAAGAGTAACACTTACCGTGTTAGTGTCATATTTAGATGCTGACGTACAGTTTAGGTGTTATAACTGGACTGGCAGGTTGACATGTTTTATTTCACTAGTATGTCTGTTGGTGAAGTTGTGTGCTGTATATAACTGGTGTATATTGTCGTGAAAGAAAAAAACACTTCTTAAGTATTCTTATGATTTATGAGGAGCTCTAAGCAAAGAGGCACACTGAATAAATTAAGACGTCGTCATAATTGTATGTATGGTGTCTATTCTTTTAGACATGCCCGAAAGAAAAGACGATTCTGCGGCCACAACGAATCAAAAGGCAAGGGAATTAAAGACATTGGCTGCCAATGTCATTGGGGCAAGTTGAAAATTGGTGCCAGACTAGGAATCTACCACGAGTCTCTTGTTACAAGGCGAGCGGATGACGCAGTGGGCAGCTCATCTACATAAAAGCAAGAGACCTGGATTCGAATCTCGGCCTGCCATAAGTTTTGAACTTGCCCCATTGATATAAATCAATGCTCATTGACAGCTAGTGTCTCAAATTCCTTTGTGTCAGGAATAAATTAAGATTTGAGTTTCCTAATAACACACAAAGCTACAGGGATTGTAACGTTACTTTTGCTATATTGTGTCGAGACTGCTCTAGTCTGTGTTCGTGTTGATCAGAAATTGTGTGTGTGTGTGTGTGTGTGTGTGTGTGTGTGTGTGTGTGTGTGTGTGTGTGTGTGTGTGTGTGTGCACGTGCGAAGTTTTTAACTGAACAGTGCGGTCTGTCGGTGGCCCACGTGTTCTCTAATGCAAATGCCCCATTTAACTGTAGTTAGTGAAATATGACGCACCCCGTTGAAAACCCGTCGGTAAGTGTGCAAAAGTACAGCTGTTTTTATTTGCGCGAGGTTCGCCGCACGACGAAAAATGCAGCCGGGCCGGCATTGTGCGAATATGAAACTGTCGCAGAGAGAAGTGGCGGGGTTCATATTTTGCACAACAAACGGGTCGCCCTGAGGGAATTGGATGCTGCGGCAGACAAAAACAAATCCAATCGATATGCCACACGTTGCGATGCAGGTCAGACAGCGGCAGCAGCGCAAAAAACGGACCGTGGTGTGGCGTGGCGTGATACGACTCTCCGTCCGTGTCAGCTCCCCGTGCGTTACATACTAGGCACTGCACCGCGCCTATTGCCTGTTGACGTACCCAATGCTTGGAGAACGCGGTACACTGGTACGCACAATATCCGCTCTGTTATGCTACAGTATCTACGCCTCCGAGAACTGTTTGTATACAACCACTCTGTGGTGACGTGGTATTTGTGTTTGAAACTGAGGATTGAAGTGATTTACAAGAGATGCTAAAAACTTCTGCAGCATAGCCGACCAAGGAAATCTGCCTTTCTTTCTTTTGCTATCTGAAATACACTCCTGGAAATGGAAAAAAGAACACATTGACACCGGTGTGTCAGACCCACCATACTTGCTCCGGACACTGCGAGAGGGCTGTACAAGCAATGATCACACGCACGGCACAGCGGACACACCAGGAACCGCGGTGTTGGCCGTCGAATGGCGCTAGCTGCGCAGCATTTGTGCACCGCCGCCGTCAGTGTCAGCCAGTTTGCCGTGGCATACGGAGCTCCATCGCAGTCTTTAACGCTGGTAGCATGCCGCGACAGCGTGGACGTGAACCGTATGTGCAGTTGACCGACTTTGAGCGAGGGCGTATAGTGGGCATGCGGGAGGACGGGTGGACGTACCGCCGAATTACTCAACACGTGGGGCGTGAGGTCTCCACAGTACATCGATGTTGTCGCCAGTGGTCGGCGGAAGGTGCACGTGCCCGTCGACCTGGGACCGGACGGCAGCGACGCACGGATGCACGCCAAGACCGTAGGATCCTACGCAGTGCCGTAGGGGCCCGCACCGCCCCTTCCCAGCAAATTAGGGACACTGTTGCTCCTGGGGTATCGGCGAGGACCATTAGCAACCGTCTCCATGAAGCTGGGCTACGGTCCCGCACACCGTTAGGCCGTCTTCCGCTCACGCCCCAACATCGTGCAGCCCGCCTCCAGTGGTGTCGCGACAGGCGTGAATGGAGGGACGAATGGAGACGTGTCGTCTTCAGCGATGATAGTCGCTTCTGCCTTGGTGCCAATGATGGTCGTATGCGTGTTTGGCGCCGTGCAGGTGAGCGCCACAATCAGGACTGCATACGACCGAGGCACACAGGGCCAACACCCGGCATCATGGTGTGGGGAGCGATCTCCTACACTGGCCGTACACCACTGGTGATCGTCGAGGGGACACTGAATAGTGCACGGTACATCCAAACCGTCATCGAACCCATCGTTCTACCATTCCTAGACCGGCAAGGGAACTTGCTGTTCCAACAGGACAATGCACGTCCGCATGTATCCCGTGCCACCCAACGTGCTCTAGAAGGTGTAAGTCAACTACCCTGGCCAGCAAGATCTCCGGATCTGTCCCCCATTGAGCATGTTTGGGACTGGATGAAGCGTCGTCTCACGCGGTCTGCACGTCCAGCACGAACGCTGGTCCAACTGAGGCGCCAGGTGGAAATGGCATGGCAAGCCGTTCCACAGGACTACATCCAGCATCTCTACGATCGTCTCCATGGGAGAATAGCAGCCTGCATTGCTGCGAAAGGTGGATATACACTGTACTAGTGCCGACATTGTGCATGCTCTGTTGCCTGTGTCTATGTGCCTGTGGTTCTGTCAGTGTGATAATGTGATGTATCTGACCCCAGGAACGTGTCAATAAAGTTTCCCCTTCCTGGGACAATGAATTCACGGTGTTCTTATTTCAATTTCCAGGAGTGTATAATCATGAACTGCGGTGTGACAAGGCCCATACCGAGTTGCGTGATTCTAAGAAAAAAGGCAAACGTCGGGTTGCCATCTTATTTAATAATCGATTACCGAAGCAAAGTCGATCGCACTGTCACTAAAAATTTATTTCAGGTGAATTCTATTCTTTTGAATTTGTGACTGCTGTCCAGTGTTGCTGACTGCTCGCTGATTTCACTAATGTAATACAATCCGGAAACTGAGTTTTTGGATTTCTGTAAAAAAATCAATTTTTCGAATGTTGAAACCATTTAGTTCATCACCGTGTACTTTGCTTCCACGAATTGAATAATGACGGAAACGAAAGACCGTAACAATAGAACAGGTTTCATGGGGGACCAACACTTTTTCCTGCATCTACATGGTTACTCTGCAAATCACATTTAAGTGCCTGGCAGAGGGTCCATCTAGCCACCTACACAATAGTTTTCCATTATTCCACCCCGTACAGCGCGAAAAAAGAACGAGCACCTATATCTTTCCGTGCGAACTCTTATTTCCCTTATTTAATTATCATGATCGTTTCTCCCTATGTAGGTCGGCGTCAACAAAATCTTTTCACAATCGGAGGAGAAAGTTGGTGATTAAAATTTCGCAAGGAAATTCCGCCGCAACGGCAAACTCTTTTGTTTTAATGATTTTCACCCCAAACACTGTATCATTTCACTGCCACTCTCTCCCCTATTCCGCGATAAGACAAAAAGTGCTGCTCTTCTTTGAACTTTCTCGATGTAGTCCGTCAGTCCTATCTGGTAAGGATCCCACACTTCGCAGAAGTATTTTAAAAGAGGACGGACAAGCATAGAGTAGGCAGTCTCCTAATTCCGAACCTGAGTGACTTATGAACAAGTGGCCCTGTTCCGTAATATTTACATTGCGTTAAATGACTGATCGAGAAGTAAGATTTATTCAACAAATGCTGGGGAACAGAAGGTCAGGGTTAACACGTAGATCTGTAATCCAATCGCATCAACATTATCAATACTGCTGAAACGTAAATCAGAATATTAAATGCTCCATAACTGCGGAAACAGCACAGATTCTTAAAATCGAGGACTGGTTTTGGAATCACCAGGAAAATTACTTTAACTCGAGACATTTATCACAGACATTCTTGATCATTTTAATTTTAGGCAAAAAATTTCAGTAATTTTATTTTGTGAAGTTGGCAGGTACCTTTGAGGATATGGTTGCTACTACATTAAAAAACATACAAACAAATTAGTTTGCAACGGGCAGAATATGTGAAGTTAATACCAAAACGTAACTAGCCTACATGGAGCGTACTTATCTTATTAAATACATTTTTATACTTCCCTTTGTGACCTCAAGTCCCTTAAAAGAGGAGAAGAGACATGCATCTAAATACATTGTGGCAGACTTCGGGTGTCACATCGGAGTGACTTCATGTTGTGGTAGGTGGCTATGCATTAACGTTTCCGATGTTAGACATGAGTTTTTTATAAAAAAAGTACTGAGCCGTGAAGGACGGTTCTGATTTATCAATATCAGCATTTCACGTGATTACAAAACCTGGCAACACTATTGAACTTCGAGTTCAGAAAGCATGAACCGACGGCAGCTGTCAAATTCGTCATATTGCATAGAAGAAATCCACTATTTGAAACTTTTTTATCCGCCTAAAGCCTGGGTAATGCCATACAGCAGAGGAGGCCGTTCAAGACTGAGTGTAACCTCTGGTTGGGTGAAATCACGTAAAATCTCAATTCTGAAGGCTGGACAGGGATTTGAGTCACCGTCTTCTAAGATATGGCTCCACCTCGCTCGGTGCATGATTTAAATGTCCAAGATGGCGATATTTGGGAATATGTCAAGATAAGAATGTCGGAAAAGCTTCCAACAAGGTAAGACTTTTCACGATTACTATAGGCACTGGTGCGGTACTGGATGTGTTTCGCCAAAGCCAGTGGCGACTCATACAAAATTTTGCCAATATGCTACAATATTACAAAAACAAACAGACTGATTTTCACTATGTGGTCACGGTAAATGCTACTCAATACTGTTGCTATATTAGTTTTACCTAACACTCTAAGGACAAGTATACAGGGTGATTCAAAAAGAATACCACAACTTTAGGAATTTAAAACTCTGCAACGACAAAAGGCAGAGCTAAGCACTATCTGTCGGTGAATTAAGGGAGCTATAAAGTTTCATTTAGTTGTACATTTGTTCGCTTGAGGCGCTGTTGACTAGGCGTCAGCGTCAGTTGATGCTAAGATGGCGACCGCTCAACAGAAAGCTTTTTGTGTTATTGAGTACGGCAGAAGTGAATCGGCGACAGTTGTTCAGCGTGCATTTCGAACGTAGTACGGTGTTAAACCTCCTGATAGGTGGTGTATTAAACGTTGGTATAAACAGTTTACAGAGAATGGGTGTTTGTGCAAAGGGAAAAGTTGTGGACGGCCGAGAACGAGTGATGAAGCCCTCCAAGAAGCCCTGATCTTACCCCCTGCGATTTTTTCTTATGGGGGTATGTTAAGGATATGGTGTTTCGGCCACCTCTCCCAGCCACCATTGATGATTTGAAACGAGAAATAACAGCAGCTATCCAAACTGTTACGCCTGATGTGCTACAGAGAGTGTGGAACGAGTTGGAGTATCGGGTTGATATTGCTCGAGTGTCTGGAGGGGGCCATATTGAACATCTCTGAACTTGTTTTTGAGTGAAAAAAAACCTTTTTAAATACTCTTTGTAATGATGTATAACAGAAGGTTATATTATGTTTCTTTCATTAAATACACATTTTTAAAGTTGTGGTATTCTTTTGGAATCACCCTGTATTGTTTAAATGTTTATGTGCGCTATGTGTTTTTGCCCCTGTAATCATCACAAGGAACAGTCCTTAATAACAAACATAGAAAGTTAAAAAGTGCGTTCCGAACATCACAACCTCAGATGCAATTCATTTCGTACACTTCCGTACTAAATTTCCTCGTCTACTATCTTTATTTACCACGACATTAGCATTTAACTAACAAGGGTAGTTATCATAAATAAATTGAATATTAATTTTATGTCTATAAATTGAACTGTTTACATGTATTCAGATTTTATAATTAATTGAAGTAAACAGTATGGTAGCAGCGGGATTCTAGCTCGAGCCAACGAACTGCCAGTCCATGGTGGTGGTGGTACGTTCCTATGGGACCAAACTGCTGCGGGCATATGCTCGTCCACTGTGCTACAGCACCGATACGTGAAGTGTTGCTCTCACACACGTAAATCTTTTTCCTACGGCCTACATAGGTGAAATTTTCTAGGAACTTGAAAGGAGCATGTACCTGCTTCTCCTCACATAGATTGAACCAAATGGGTGATTCGTGTCCCACGAGCTCCCCTCGTTAGTATTAAATTTGGAGATGGTCAACCTAACTCTTAAACCGTCACTTTCTCTTCCAAAAATGTACTGGAAATGGACAACGTTAACAGATCGCGTACAGAATTCGCCATATTTCTTTCACAATACTTTACATGCAAGAAAAATACTGACTTGATGAAACTTCCTGGGAGATCAAAACTGTGTGCCGGACCGAGACTCGAACAAGGGACCTTCGCCTTTCGTGGTCAAGCGCTCACCCACCTGAGCTAACCAAGTACTACTCATGAACCGTCCTCACACCTTTAATTCCACCAGTACCTCGTCTCGTACCTTCCAAACTTCACAGAAGCTCTCCTGCAGACCTCGCAGAACTAGCATTCCTGAAAGAAAGGATATTGCGGAGACATGGCTTCGCGACAGCCTGAGTTGAAGCTGTGAGCAACGTACCACCCTCACTCCCAACAGTGATGACGTAAAGCCAGAACATGTACAACTGTAAACAATGAGCTGCGTCGTGTCTTCTCTAATTGTATCGTGGCTGACCATAATTTCAGCACTCAATACCGGTTTCTAGTTATCGCGGAAAGAGCGCTACAAAGCATGTTTTCGTCTGCTTTATTTGGATTCGAAGAGAGATGGGGTAAATTTTGTGCGATTTACGGCTCGCATTCCAAGAGAAATGACATACTTTTAGTGCGATATTTAGTCTGCTGTAGCACAAGTGCACATGATTAACAGCCGCTGCTGGCCAAAGTACACACCCACACACCAACCAACCCACCCACCCTACCGCCGAAACACACACACACAGAGAGAGAGCGAGAGAGAGAGAGAGCGAGAGAGAGCGAGAGAGAGAGAGAGAGAGAGAGAGAGAGAGAGAGAGAGCGAGAGAGAGAGAGAGAGAGCGAGAGAGAAAAAACTGCCATTGCGGTGCCCTAAGGCCGCGTGGGACTAGCCAGGCGGTCTTGGGCGCTGCACTCACGGACTGTGCGACTGGTCCCGGCGGAGGATCGAGTCCTCCCTCGGGCATGGGTGTGTGTGTTTGTCCTTAGGATAATTTAGGTTAAGTAGTGTGTAAGCTTAGGGACTGATGACCTTAGCAGTTAAGTCCCACAAGATTTCACACACATTTGAACATTTTTTTGGTGCACTAAGGTCTTGTGTTGTGCAGTTAAAACAAAGATGCTTGAGCCTGCAATTATTATGGAGTTTTATGAATAACACTTTTTGTGTTGATTAATATGTTTTCATCTATTAAAATAATTTAGTAAGAAAAAATACATTATCTTTTGCCGGTCGGAGTGGCCAGAAGTTAAGTCGCATAGTGCTCAGAGTAATTTGAACCATTATCTTTTGCAGAAAATGTTTTCGTATCTTTAATACTGTCAACCATCAGAGGTATAACATAATAACGAGAACGGAAATTTAATAATTTTTTTATAATGCGCCGTCCGGGGTGGCGGAGCGGTTCTAGGCGCTACAGTCTGGAACCGCGCGACCGCTACGGTCATAGGTTCGAATCCTCCCTCGGGCCTGGATGTGTGTGATGTCCTTAGGTTAGTTAGGTTTAAGTAGTTGTATATTCAAGGGGACTTATGACCTCAGAAGCTAAGTCCCATAGCACTCAGAGCCATTTTTTTCATAATGCGGGTCCACTGTCATAATATATTTCTGTAAAGTCAGTACCGGCATTAGACTGTTGTTTATTTACAGTGTTACATTTACCCTTACACAATCATGATTTCGGCTTCAAAGTGCCATTATCAAGTATTTTAAGGGTTTTAAATTGCCTAAGATGGCAATTTTAATGTGACAGTATGCCGTCTTAGACAATTTATAACACTTAAAACACTTGATAATGGCACTTTGAAGCCGAAATCATGATTGTGTAAGGGTAATGCAACACTGTAAATAAACAACAGTCTAATGACGGTACTCACTTTAAAGAAACTATGAACATTTGTGTCCGAAACTTGACCTACCGCTTTACGAGAGTGGTCGCTTTAACCGCCTTGGTTACCCCTGCACTACTCAACACCAGATTAAAAATTCCTTATGTCGACGTTCATGCGTCACAAATTATATTCGTACACATTATGTAATTCCCGTGTAGGGGATGAGTGACATTTTAATTGAAACTGCTACCTGCTCTAGGCGGGTAAATACGATATTTCAGTGTAGGTGCTTTTAGGGAGTACTGTGCGATGTTCCTTCCGACATACTTGCTGTTTCGACGGAACAGGCACTGCAGCGACTGAAGAAGTCAGTGAAGTACACTAAATGTATTCGCAGTTGCGAATTATCATTGGCTAAGTGGCCTGTGACGGTATCGGATGATGTACAAAATAATATCAGAGTAGCATAAATTTTTAGCAGACACAAACAGGAACGTAATTATTCCTGATTGTAGCGGAATATCGGTCACTTCTCCTCTCAGGTGTTTCTGTGATCTACTTGCAAACTCACTCCTCCCACAAGATCAACTGCGTGAATTTCGGGATTTCAGGTCCGCTTCTTAGGCCGCACACTGAAGAGAAATGCTCTCACAACGATGAACTATTTCGATGGTGATCCGTCCTGGTGGAAAACAACATTTTGGACATATTGTCGCAACTGTGCGAAAGATACGTGATTCCTTTGAACTTGTTCCCTGCAAAAAGGAAGGACTGTAAATCTTTTCTCGAGAAATGAGCTAGGGAAAGTCCCTCTTGTCTTCCTCAGTGATATGTGGTGACTTTTTTACTCTATTCTTAAGATGTAGCTGTTCCGTTTTCGACGTAAATGGCAATTTTGCTAATCATTGAACACTAAAGTGAACGGAAATTGTGAAATTCCATCTCCACTGCCCGAATGACTTCACAAGCGCTTTACGTTTTGTTTATCACCGTCATGAAGCGTTTGAAGCGACTCAAACCTATAGTTTTTTAGTTTCATATTCCATGGATCATTTTGCACAATGTAGAACGAGTCATTTTACATTCACATCGCAAATTAATTTATAAATATATTTACATGCTGAAAATTTGTAATATTGTTTTTGAATACAGATCGGAGCAAGTAATTCCATCTCAACAACTTCTACACATTACAATGATAGAAATTAATCTAGGAAATGAAAGGAGTTGTCAAGGAGAAACTTTTTCAGTTTGTTTCAGAATTTTACATTGCTCACTGGCAGACATTTTATATCACTGGATAATTGATCAAACATTTTTGTTCCAGCACTGTGAAATCTTTTTGTGCTGAAGACAACCTTAATCCGAAGTAATGAGGTAGAATGAATGTCAATTCTCCTTATAGTACTGTAATTATGTACATCATTGTACCTTTTCACACGTAATTGATTATTTACAAGCAAAAATGTAGCCGCAAAACGCATATAAGGAATTTTAACTGTCGGCTAGAGCAACAAGTAGTTGTCTGTAGACTAAGCGTGAAAATTCTCTGGAATGGACGAAAGAGGAAGAAAGGGAAAGGGGTAGGTGGGAAATCCTGAGTCTCATCGGCACAGGGCATTGCGGTATTGCAATGGCGAATGTTGAACATTCGTGCCGCATCGAGAACCGAAGCCCCGACTTCTCTAGAACGGTTGCCTTAACCGTATTCATTTTTTTGTTCTTTTACGTCATAGTAAATTTAATTGTGCACAAATTAAAATTCTAAAAAAAAGAATGTTACGAAAAATATGTGATTGAGAGGATAGACTAAAACTGCTTTGTATATTAGTTGTGCTACTTCAGCTAACAGAATCTTTAAGAAACTGTGCAACTGGAGCTTTCTCGTCCACTTTCACTGGCATTTTCTACCACCAACAACGCCGTGTAAAACATCTACAACAGACCCATACTGCACTGGTAATGCCTCAATGAATGAATTTTTCAATGAATCAGCCAATCTCTTTCCTTCCCTGCTAGTTACAATTCAGGCCATTCTGTCGTCGATGTAATGCTGCCTGGAACGTAGCACTAAACCTGGCGCCCCTCAACCACTGTGGCACCTCGAAACCACTGTGTGAATAGTTTTCAGAGAGCGTGCCGTACCTCTGTCAGCGTTCAGGAGCGTTGTGAGCTTTGCGCTAGTACCACCAGTAATCAAACTTCACTTTCTCCCCTTCGCCGAAGATGTCGTCGATGGTCACTCACTTGAACCAAGTAAGCGCATTGTATTTTGCGAGGGGAAAGTACCAGTACTAGGGTTCGAGGTTCAATTACGTCAGGTGAGACACGGAGGTAAGAAGCTAAGGTCTTCTGTGTCAGTCTCCAAACGCCAGACGACACACATATGAAGCGACGTTCATCGATGTCCGGAAGGCGATAGTAAGGGCAAAGTGGGCAGTCCATCAATGTCACTCCGTGGAGTTGGTGTCTCGTCGTATATTTGTGTTGGTGACTTTATACCACGTCGCCCGCATCGTGATTGGCAGGAAAAGCTGGTGTATCGTTTTCTGCGCTCGTAACCAACTGACAGTTGCATATTTGGTTTCTACCACGTTACACAGAACTGTCCGCAGAAGTCATCACTTAACACATCCGGGCTGAGATGCTGTGGTCCATACATAACACTCTCCCCTGACGTTTGGCCTTCGACTGCCGAAGGGATCCTCCGACGAGAGCGCGAGTGAGCGCCGTATATTTAAGCCGTGCAGAGGGCGCCGCTGTCAATCACGTGACGTCCGCTATGCTATGATCTCTGATATTGCCAACTTTTTCAATTTAAATTAATCGATTGTCACGCTGTTGCTGCAATGTTGACATCCATATCTTATCCAGCTTAATGCCTTCATCTTTTCTATTAAAATTATTGCTGTGTTTGGCAATCTCAACGGCCTCTCTGTACATTCGCGCATAACAATGCGACGTCTTTGCTATGACGGTCGCCTCACTCAACTTTATTTCATGATCACTTTCCTGAAACACATGTTCCGCTACAGCCGATTTATCAATATGTCCGAGGCGGCAGATCTTTTTATGTTCACCCAGACGGGTGTTGACGCTTCTTTTTTTTGTGCCTATAAAGAACTTTCCACAACTGCACGGAATTTTATAGACACCTGGTGTAGCTAGAGGATGTCTTTTATCTTTGGCGGGTCTTAGACATTCTTTTATTCTCGTTTCCTCATCATACTTGCTTAAAATGTTTCCAATGCAATCAGTGACCTTACTGATGAATGGTAGGAACACTTTCCCCTTGGGTTGGTGTCGATCCTCGTCCGTCCCGGTTGTCAGTCTAGGGCGCAGTGCACGATCTATCTATCTGTTGGAAAACCCATTCTTCTTGAAGGTCGCTCTAAGGTGTTCAATCTCATCATCTAAGTGAACTGATTCACATATTTTGTGCGCCCTGTCTATTAATGTTTTAATCACCCCTCTTTTAAGTCTTGAGTGGTGGTTAGAATCTTTCTGCAGGTAACTACCAGTGTGTGTGTCTTTTATGAAAACCTTATGACCCAATGATCCATCCTCTCGTTTGATTACAGTCACATCTAAGAAGTTCAGGTGACCAACGATTACCTTTTCCATAGTGAACTGAATTCTTGGATTAATACTATTCAGATGTAACAGGATGGCATCCGTTACACGACTCACAGACATTAGAAAACGTTCGCACTGTTTCATGACACGCACTGTTTCATGACTTACACTAGACGCGGACAGCTAGGGGAACACTACTTCCGTCCCGGGGGGTTCGGGGTGGCGGCAGGAAGGGCATCTTGACACCCTCTGCATTTAACACTGCCAAATCCGTCATAACGAAGCCGACCACGCGTTGGAGTGGGACAAATGCCCGAGAAAGAAAGAAAGAAAGAATTTAACAGGAAGGCATCCAGTTCCTCTTCCCCATGGGTCCATACAACAAATGTATCGTCTACATAACGATACCATATGGCTGGTCTTTTTCTAGCTGTTTGCAGCGACCTTTGTTCAAAGTTCTCCATGAACAAGTTAGCCACAACTGGACTAAGACGACTTCCCATAGCCACCTTGTCAATCTGTTCATAAAAAAACCATATTATATTGAAAATAAGTTGTTGCAAGGCAATGTCTGAATAGTGCCAAAATATCACTAGGAACAATGTCCGCCTTATATGTGATTGCTTCATTCACCTGAATCATGGTAGACAACGACACTACATCAAAACTGACCAGGATATCATTAGCGCCCACACTAATTTCCTTAATAACATCGATGAAGTGATATGGATTTTTAACATAACTGTCAGTTCCACCAAAATGAGGTTTCAACAGCGAGGCAAGGTGTCCGGCTAATTCATGGGTGGGAGACCCTATTGCGCTGACTATAGGTCTCATTTATGTACCTTGGGTAGCCCATAGAGTCTGGGCGAGTAAGCTTCTGATTTAAAGATCTGCTTCATGTCGACTGAGGCCGGCCACGGTGGCCGAGCGGTTCTAGGCGCTTCAGTCAGGAACCGCGTGACTGCTACGGTCGCAGGTTCGAATCCTGCCTCGGGCATGGATGTGTGTGATGTCCTTAGGTAGTTAGGTTTCAGTAGTTCTAAGTTCTAGGGGACTGATGACCTAAGATGTTAGGTCCCATAGTGCTCAGAGCCATTTTCTTGTCGACTGAAGAGAGGGTAGACGCTTTCACCAACTGATTGGTCATTTTTAAAATCCTCGATGCCGGATCCTTCTGAAGTTGTTTGTAATTCTTGGGATCCAAAATGTCCATGATTTTTTCCTGCTAACCTTTACTCTTCATTAGGACAGTAGTATTGCCTTTATCTGCAGAAAGCACGATGATGTTTTCGTCCCTGAGTGCCTGTGATAGATTACTGTTAGGTGGCTTACACGTGTGCAAGATTCTGTTTCCATTTTTACAACATCAGCGGACTGCTGTGACAGCTGACGGGTACCTGTCCGCAGAGGACTGATGTAAAAATCGCTTGACTTCAGCGGACGCATTGCGTGGAGATCCGTGATCACAAAGCAGTACTCCAACATGAATGTCGATACATTGGACAGCTGTGTCGCGACGTGCGCCACCAACGCGGACGGGATGAGAGAGACTGCCACCTGGACCTCTAGTAGACGACCCGTGAGGGAGGCGTTTTGACTGGTCCATCATTTACATGTATTACTGGTATAAAATGTTAGCGTGCTTCAAATACATGTCCTCTGGTTAAAGCCGCCTGAAATCTGCGATCTATCACCGCCGGAAGGGGCAGGACCTGCGCCACGTGACTTGACTTTGACGCCGCTTAGAGGTTCAGGTATTCCAGTCTTTTGCAGCTTGTTGAAGTCCTAGAGAAGGTTCTGGCGCACCATCACGCGTACCATCTGTAGTAACCGTAGATAGCTTGCCGCGGCCGTTTCGTGCACGTCCTTCATAAAGCCGACTCCCAGACATTTCATTTCAGTAACTGGCGGGACGGTGGCTACAGCGCCCGTCCCGAAACAGCACCTGGTATCCATCACCGCCGATTTATTGATATTCAGAAGACTTCCCACTGCCTATCCATATTGCTCGAACCAGTTTACTGCGCTGTGGACTCCGTTAGTGGAAGCAACGACAGTAGCAGGTCGTCCGTATATGCTCTATAGCAGAAGGTGATGTGACGCAGGGTGTTGCCGGATAGCCTGTGGTTAACACGCCAGAAGATTGGCTCGAGTGCTGTTGCATAAAGGTAGATAGATAGGGGCAATCTTGTCGTAGAGACCTGTTAATGGGTATTCGGCCCACGGTCTATCCGTAAACCTGGACCTGAGACCTGGCTTCTGAGAGAAGGCACCGCAGGGTGTCGATGAAAGTCAGGGGGAATCCCATGCAGTCGATCACACACAGGAGGAAGTTATGGTACACTATATGGAAGGCCCGATTGAAATCGATGGAGACGATCGCCGCTCTCAGGCGGTACGCCAATGCGATAGCTATTAAGTCCCCGCGGTCACCAGTAGTCTTTTGTATGTTGGCGTTTCCCCTCTGTGACGGTCTGTTGTGGGGCGAGGGTCGTTTGCAAGGTCTTCTTAAAGTGGCCGGCCAATGGCTGGTAACGACGTTTTAGGTTGCGTTCAACACTGTTAACGGCTGTCGCGCAGTTTGAGCAGCCATGTCCCGGATTGCGGGCCCCATGCCGCCGGAGGTTCGAGTCCTCCCTAGGGCATGGGTGTTTGTGTTGTTCTTAGCATAGAAATGGTGTGTAAGTCTGGGAACGATGACCTCAGCAGTTTTGTCTCCTAGGAATTCACACACGTTTGATATTTGTTAATGGCTGTGATAGCCCTCCCACTGGCTATGAACCAGTATGAGAGTCCTTCAACTAAGGTAAGCGATACTGTGCAGTACGGGGACGTGAGTTCTCGGAACATTGTAACCGAGCGGGGCATCATTATGTGACGTAAGGTCCGGTTAAACTCTACTGGTAAGCCATCGGGCTCTGGAGACTTACTGACCGCTTCTCCAAGACGATCTACATTAATGGCGTCACTGTTGCCGTGTCGATAACGACTATTACCAGTTATAACACTTCCGCAGTGGCCTCGGCATCTACAGTTCTGTTCTGGTAAAGATGACGAAAATGTTCCTCTAAGGTTTTCACTGTGGTTCCTAGGGTCGTACAGGAGGGACCGGGTCGCGTGTTAAGACGCGTGGTTAACTGTCCGCAATGTCGGATCATGTCCATCACAGTCTGGTGCATGGATACCTGTGCGGCTGTTCGGCTGTGTCGTCGCGAGCGGTCGTGATTCGGTGTCGTTCTCGTTGTCAGTAGAGTGTCAAATGGCTCTGAGCACTATGCGACTTAACTTCTGAGGTCATCAGTCGCCTAGAACTTAGAACTAACTAAACCTAACTAACCTAAAAATCATTCACATCCATGCCCGAGGCAGGATTCGAACCTGCGACCGTAGCGGTCGCTCGGTTCCAGACTGTAGCGCCTAGAACCGCACGGCCACTCCGGCCGGCCCGTAGAGTGTCGGTGTCCCTGAGAGCTGCATAAGTGTCTTTTGGATTTCCGGTTTGGCGCAAAGGGTCACCACGTCAAAGGCGAGTGGTTTCGGGAGTGACATCGTTCATAGTTGGTCCGCATTGCGGCGACCTGCCGACATCAGTCCGGGTATTGGATGTGTGAGATTCACCTTCCAAAGGCCGTTACTATGCAAGACTTGCAGGGTGGCGATGCATGGTGCAGATGTAGCCACTGTGGTCAGAAAAGGCAAGAGGCCAACTTCGGTGGCCACCATTCCCTGTGTCAAACCTTGTGACACATATATATGTGATCCAGTCGGCTGGTCAAATGACTGGTGAGGTGACTGTATCCAGAGCTGTCACGGTGTATCTTTTCCCATGTGTAGCACATATTCAGACAACATCACCGTTTCACTTACCCGCCGCACTATATTTATGGTACGTCAAGTTCAGAACTCAAATATCAATCCCACATAGTCGTTATCTGCACCTCTCACAGATTTTTGACAAAAAAAAAAACATGTCCGGCTGTCTTTGTTAAACTGAAGTAAGGTCCATATTTCGGCAGACAGTGTGGCTGTGTGGTAGAGAGCTCGTTTGTTTTGTGGGTGACCAGCATTCGGTTCCTGGCAGACACAGATTTTTAAACAAAGACGCGCTTTCTGCGAGCATTACCATGAAGTGGAAAATGCTTTGACGCAAAAAAAAAAAAAAAGTTCGGATTGCTAGAGATTGGTAATTGCAGGTTCGAGTCTCGTGATTTTCATTACTTTTTTCGTTATTTTCCGTCAGTCGAATTTAAATATAACATTCACCAAATGCGTTTTTATGAAAACTTCACTTCCTCTTATTTCTAATTATATATAACACATAAAAATCAACGTTTCATTGTAGATATTTTTAATTACCGATCTTTTGTAAATGAGTGTCAAGTTTGTTTCAGCTAAAGAAAAATATTATAAATTAATTTTCTTTCATTTTCATGTGTTTTACTGTGTACGGAGTTGTACAGCGCCACGTTATAATTCGAAAATTAGATTTCGCTTTACGGTATTAAAGTGAACCAGAAAAACATCAAAGTCGATTTACTCGAGAATTTTTGAGACTTGCATCGAAAGGCTTTGTGTGGTTGAAATATGTGAATTGAAATTCACATAGCATAAATATCAAAAAAATTACAAAAGTGCTTCCTCATTGATAGAAGAGCGACATGATTATATAGTTAATTATACGTACGATACTCCTGTCGAAGCTTCTTTTAGACGTCTTTTGTTATATCGCCCGAAATGTGTCGCATGTGGTGGAATATGTTTCAAATGGCTCTGAGCACTATGGGACTTAACTTCTGAGGTCATCAGTCCCCTAGAACTTAGAACTACTTAAACCTAACTAACCTAAGGACATCACACACATCCATGCCCGAGGCAGGATTCGAACCTGCGACCGTAGTGGCCACGCGGTTCCAGACTGTAGCGCCTAGAACCGCTCGGCCACTCCGGCCGGCCTGTGGTGGAATATGAACGAGCATTCAATAGCCCAGGTGGGGGCATTATCGGTATGCATGCGACAGCATGTTTACGTAACATGTTACAAAACACAATCTACAAAAAAGGGGATTTTCCGGTACCTATACCTCGGATTCTATTGGTGATAAAAAGGTAGGTTGAAGTGTTTCGAATGGTTCTTAGGATATGGACCATTTGTATACCCAACAGAAGGATCGTCTTACAGTCACTATCCTACATTTCAGGGTCACAGTATGAATATTATACATTTACTCCTGCTTATCCGAATGGAGCAGATGTGATCTACGGCTGGCTTGAGGGGACTTACGGAGGTACGATCACTTCATGTGCAGTTCCTCGGAAATCCACAAGATACGTGTTCTATTTATATTTTCGTCGTCACCAGCGACCAGACACCAGCCGACGATTGCAAGACGGCTAGGCACAGAAAAGGGCTGAAATTTTTACCATATATTCCTGGCACCTGTATGTGAAACAAAATTGAAAATTATCCTTATATCCTTATCCGTTTCCGAGATACAGAGTTTCAAATTTACCCTACTTTTAGCCATGAAATACGCACGTAAGACCAAGTGAGAGGTAAAAATGTAGTTCTTTGTAAAGTGATGGGCAATATTCTGAAAGTGTCTCCATTATCATCTCGGAACCCTATGTTGGAGTAGTGAAGCACATGCGTAATTTTTTACACGAAAAATCCTGTCTGACATGTGAAATTAATTTTGCATTATTTCAATGTCACATAAGTAAACTGTCTAAATTTTACTGACCAGTGCACGTCTTTCCATATGAGTTACATCCCCTGCTGCAGCAGGGAAAAGAGGGGAAGCAGAGTAAAAATAGTCTTTGAGTGCACAAAAAAATTTGGAAATGTTCCTGTTTATTTAAATAGATTCTGACTGAAAAGTCGGTTACTAGATGCCTCATTCTACCTTTTTCATAACCTCTCTTTGTGTTTCCCAAATATTTTGGCAAGCAAACATATACGCGGTTTTGTATGCTAAAGAAAAGGTTCAAATGTGTGTGACATCTTATGAGACTTAACTGCTAAGGTCATCAATCCCTTCGCTTACACACTACTTAACCTAAATTATCCTAAGGGAACCGCGCGACCGCTACGGTCGCAGGTTCGAATCCTGCGTCAGGCATGGATGTGTGTGATGTCCTTAGGTTAGTTAGGTTTAAGTAGTTCTAAGTTCTAGGGGACTGATGACCTAAGCAGTTAAGTCCCATAGTGCTCAGAGACATTTGAGCCATTTTTATTCTAAGGACAAACACGCACAACAATGCCCGAGGGAGGACTCGAACCTCCGCCGGGACCAGCCGCACAGTCCGTGACTGCAGCGCCTAAGACCGCTCTGCTAATTCCGCGCGGCTATATGCTAAGAAAGTGGAAGAGAGTGTCAATGGGAAAGAGGCGGAAAAGTACAAAGTACTGGAGGGTAGTAGAAAGTGGTTATGTTATAGAAAGAGGGAAGGAGACAATGACAGTGTGAGAGAAAAAGAGAGACACAGTGGCAGTGGAAGTACCTGACTGTAACGGAACAGTGCTAGGAAAAGAGTAAAAGGGAGAGTACCAGGGAGGGGTGGATTAAAGAGAAAGAGGATGTGAAGGTGGGTGAGAGCCAGTGATAACGAGGGACAGAGTATGTGACAACGAGGAAGAAGGAGATCGTGACAGTGAAAATAGACAGCAGGAGAAGGAAGGAATAAGATATTAGCAGTAAGAGAGAATAAGAGTGAGATAGTGAGAGTGAGAAGAGACTGCAGCAGTAGGGCTGAACGGAGGGGCCTGCGACTGGGACTGTGGCACAAGAGACAATGACAGAGAGACAAAGACAGATAACGACAATGAGTTGGGCTGGATGAGTGTGTGAAAAAGGGCAACTTGGAATGCGTGGATATGAGAGACTCACAGTAATGGACTAGTGCGTGTCGATGAGTTTTGAGAGCTTGCGTGAGTTTGAGGTGCGCTGCAAAAAAAAAAAAAAAAAAAAAAAAAAAAAAGGCCGAATATGTTCGTATGCCAAAATTTTTGGGAAAACTTTGAAAGGCGCTGGGGAAGGTAGAATCTAGCAGTGGACACCCCGCTTTTCAGTCAGAATCTTTTAAATAAGCAGGAAAATTTTCATATTTTTGTGCTGTGAGAGTAGCATCTTCCGCTGCTTACGTCTGATATCGGCAGGGTCTGACACTGCAGAATGGAACAATTCTAATGTGATGACCTCGGAACAGTTATCATTCCAGGTTTTTACTTTGCAGATTTGTAGGAAACAAAAGCGTGCCGTGCAGCAGACAGGCGCCAGTCGCCTGAGAGCGAGCCGCTGTGCGGCCGCAGGTCGGGTGCGGTTGACATTACGATACGAGGTGGCCGCTGAGCGCGGGACGCAGGACTCAGCGGCGGGCACCTGCAGCGCTGTGCTGCGGCGAGCGCCGTAATTACCGGACCGCCCGCCTCCCGCCGCGCCCCATTGCTACGCCCAACCCCCGGCGCTAGAATCAATGACCTCGCCAGGCGGCCGGCCGACCTGGCGACCTGTCCCACTGATGGAATCTGTCCCTTCTCTGACCTCTGCTCTGCTTCCTCCTCTCGTGGCCAAGCGTGAATCCGCTTTGATGCAAGTGTACTATAGGACGATTTGTACTTTCATGAGCAGACGTCTCTACTTCTAACTGTGGTGATTCAAAACAATGTTACTACTTAAATTGGATGAACATTTCTTCTCCTGGTGACAATTGTATTACTTATTGACAACAGAAAGACTCAGCCCACTTCTTTCTCATCCGCATACAACCCACTACACCACTATCCTCTCCATGGGTTGCTATCACCAACAATGGAAAATCTCCAGAATACTACTTTTCCTCAGACCCCACAAACCTCCTACTGATACTTGCTCTTACAACCCTATGTGTCTCACGGCAGTGTTTACCCATGTCTTCGAATCCATCCACTCTTAATGCATCGATCAACACTTGAACTAACACCATCTTCTTCCCGTTAACCAAAAATGTGGATGAAATCTTATGGGACTTAACTGCTAAGGTCATCAGTCCCTACGTTTACTCATTACTTAACCTAAATTATCCTAAGGACAAACACAGACACCCATGCCCGAGGGCGGACTCGAACCTCCGCTGGGGCCAGCCGCACAGTCCATGACTGCAGCGCCTGAGACCACTCGGCTAATCAAGCGCGGCTCCCGTTAACCAGTGTGGCTTCTATCCCAATTACTCCTTCGATGACCAGCTCCTGCACCTCGCCCATCCCATCAACCTAAGTCCCACAAATCCGCTATTTTGGTCACGCTCGAGCTAAATGGTTCAAATAGCTCTGAGCACTATGGGGCTTAACATCTTAGGTCATCAGTCCCCTAGAACTACTTAAATATAACTAACCTAAGGACATCACACACTTCCATGCCAGAGGCAGGATTCGAACCTGCGACCGTAGCGGTCGCGCGGTTCCAGACTGAAGCGCCTAGAGCCGCTCGGCCACTTCGGCCGGCTCACCCTCGAGCTACAAAAGGCCTATGATCGTATAAGACATTCCACTCCAGACAAATGCACTTCCAGCCAACTATGTCCCCTTTATAGCATCCCTCCTATACAATCGCCCTTCCTTGATCACTATTACCAATACCAATTCCTGAACCTTTTATCCGATTGCAGGAGTGTCCCAAGGCTCTGCCCTCTCTCCTCTTCTTTTATCTTCTCTACACTGCTGATGTGCCCAAACGTCCCCCACCAGTCTATCATCTTCAGTATGCTGATGAAATCTGCATCCTCACCCTCTACCCTACACTCTAGAAAACCCAACGATTCCTCCAAATCCACGTCAATGAGTTTACCTCCTGATGTAACCAATGGCTACTCATGGTCAATCCCTCCAAAATCAAGACAATAATTAAAGGATGAACCACGCACAGCTTCTGAGCCGTGGCGGGAACGGCGCCAGTAGTATCTCTGACATGAGTGCGATCGATTTCCTAGTACAGAGCCGGCGGGGGTGACCGAGCGGTTCTAGGCGCTACAGTCTGGAACCGCGCGACCACTACGGTCGCAGGTTCGGATCCTGCCTCGGCCATGGATGTGTGCGCTGTCGTTAGGTTACTTAGGTTTAAGTAGTTCTAAGTTCTAGGGGACTGATGACCTCAGAGCAATTTGAACCATCCTAGTACAGAGGTTTGTCTTGGGGCTTGGGCCGGCTCGGGATAAAAGCGAGTGCCGACCGCGAGAAACGGGATCAACACTTTGAGAACAGAAGGCGGCGCTGCGCAAGTCGGCGATTGGCTGGCGGGCAGAAGCGAAGACGGCTTGGCTGAGGCCGGGCGGCGGCTGTCATGTGGTTATACTGGAGGCGGCGAGAGTTGGTCGGCGCTGTGCGTTGTGCGGCAAACTCGTGAAGTGTGGATCTGCCCACTTCCTTGGAGGGACACGCTGTAAGGTCTTGCGAAGTGATGGTCTGACATCTTCGCAAAATCGCCCAAGGAACAAGACACCTAGTTAAGTACTCTAATTACTAAGAACGCCTAGTTAACTGTGATTGTGGTCGCTCTTGGTATAGTAAGACGTTGTCGGACGCGTGATGTTGTGTGTGTTAGACTTCATTTGATGCCTCTTACTAAGCGTGTGCTCTGCTGCCACATAATATTGATGTATCTGCAGAATGTTAGTTTATTAGCTATCATTAGCAGATGTTTAATTTCCTTACGATATCGGTTAATCCACGTCAATATGTCCTCTGCGGGCAGTCTGGATGTGTGCTAGGCCCGTAACCCAATGGTCCATGGATCGTAACCACGCTCTGCTACCATTGGAATGTTTTTACTTAACACCTGTTTTGTTTAACCTTTAAATCTAAAGGGAGTGGAAGGGCTGACCCAATAAAGTGAAGATCTCAATTCCAATGTGTTTATGAACTACCAAAAACAGTCTCTCATAAAAACCGACAGATGCCACTCAGATAAGATTATTTACGAAACACTCATAACATAAAATAATAAGCAAGTTAATAAATCATTAGCTAACGACTCCCATAAACATTCAGAAATGCCACCCAGGCAAAATATTTAAGAAACTCACTCATTGCATAAAACCATTAATAAACTTTTAAACTGCTGGTCCCGGCGGAGGTTCGAGTCCTCTCTCGGACATGGGTGTGTGTGTTTGTCCTTAGGATAATTTAGGTAAAGTAGTGTGTAAGCTTAGGGACTGATGACCTTAGCAGTTAAGTCCCATAAGATTTCACACACATTTTAATAAACTAGTAAACCAGTAGCATTGATCTCATATAAAAATTGGCAGAAGCCACTAAAGCTGGATGTGGCCATAACTTTAACAAAACAACTCTAGTTAAGACACGTTATTTAAGACCCTTCCAATTCCAATACTTTAACATTACATGTAAAAAACAGTGGACAGACAGTCTCAATTTTAGCACGACTACTTAGAACAAATTTATTAAAATGTAATTTGGGCAATCTTGCAAATTACTAGAATAGGGAACCTTGCAGAGCGAACCAGGAAATTATTCAAGTGCCCATTGACTTGTAAGACGGGCTTTTAGGGCATAGAAAGTTACAACCTCGTACAATGATAAATGTGTAACAACAGAAGTAAGGCCCAAGCTTCTAACGCCGAAGTTTAACCACGAACAGTGGAACCGACTGAGGGAAGTAATACTTAACGTCGAAGCAAGAGGTGGCTCCGTTTGCAAACCCACATCGAGTAGGCCACCGACATGTGAACCCAGCAAACGCTGCCGAAGAGCAACACACGAGCTCAGGCGAATTCTACTGCTCGTAAGCCAAACTTGTAATCTAAAGGGAAGCTCTGCGCTTCGGTTGCCCGCTGCCTCAGCTCACTGAAACACAGTCCACACCCGATAAGAGGCGGCCAACAATCTTTTCTTAGCTTTAACATTCAAGATCGACCAATAAATTAACACTATAAAATCGAAGCTAAACGACAAGTAATTTCACTCCCAAGTCCTTTCATTAAGTGAAACAGTGCTGGTCGGTATGGCCAAGCGGTTCTAGGCACTTCAGTCTAGAACCGCGCGACCGCTAAGGTCACAGGTTCGAATCCGATCACGGGCATGGTTGTGTGTGATGTCCTTGGGTTAGTTAGGTTTAAGTAGTTCTAAGTTCTAAGGGACTGATGACCTCAGCTGTTAAGTCCCATAGTGCTCAGAACCATTTGATCCATTTTAAGTGAAATAGTACCTAATAAACAAACGCTAAGAGAGGGAAATGAACTGGCTCACGAGAACCGATACTCACTAGAAGTTAATAAGACACATATTGGCAACCTTCAGTGTGTCTGCAAATCTCAACACGGTAACCTTTTGAAATAAAAACTGAGATTGCCCGTAGAGGACTACTGACATGGATTAACTTATATCGTAAGCAAATTAAACACTTGATAATAATAGGTAATGAACTAACATTCTGCAGATACATCAATATTATGTGGAAGCAGAGCGCAAGTTTAGTAAGAGGCATCAAATGAAATCGTACACACATAACATCACGCGTCCGGCAACGTCTTACTGTACCAAGACCCATCACAACTACAGTTAACTAAGCGCTGTTAGTAATTAGAGTACTTAACTGCGCGTCTTGATCCTGGGGCGATTTTGCGAAGATGTCAGACCATCACTTTGCAAGACCTTACAGCGTGTCCCTCCAAGATAGCGGGCACATCCACATTTCACGAGGTTGCCGCAGAATGCACAGCGCCGACCAACTCTCGCCGCCTCCAGTATAACCACGTTCCGTTCTCAAAGCGTTGATCCCGTTACTCGCGGTCAGCACTCGCTTATATCCCGAGCCGGACCGAGCCCCAAGACAAACCTCTGCACTAGGAAATCGATTGCATTCATGTCTCAGATAGTACTTGCGCCGGCTGAGCCACGGCTAACCTTCCTCTTCCATCACTTGTACTTGATCATTTACAACCATCATATCCAGCTAACTAACACACTAAAATATCTTGGACTAACTCTCGTTCTGCATCTAACATGGAAACCTCGCCTACTAGCCATCCTACAGAAAATCTACAATAGACTAAAGTTACTAACAGGCCATACTTGGAGATTAGATAGAATGGGCATATTATAAGCGAGACGGAACAGTTCAAGTTCCTAGGCGTTCGGATAGTTAGTAAGCTGTTGTGGAAAGCCCATGTACAGGATCTTGTTCAGAAACTAAATGCTGCTTTATTTACCATGAGAACAATATCTGAAATAAGTGACACTTCAACACGAAAAGTATTCTACTTCGCATATTTTCATACGCTTATGTCGTATGGTATTATTTTTTGGGGTAATTCTTCTTATTCAAAAAGGGTATTTTTGGCTCAAAAACGGGCTGTTCGAGCTATATGAGGTCTAAGTTCGAGAACCTCTTGTCGACCCCTATTCAATAGTCTGGGAATTCTGACATTGCCCCCACAGTATATATTTTCTTTAATGTCGTTTGTTGTTAGCAACATTAGCCTATTCCCAAGAGTTAGCAGCTTTCACTCAGTTAATACTAGGCAGAAATCAAATCTGCGTGTGAAATGCACTTCCTTGAGTCTTGTGCAGAAAGGAGTGCAGTATTCTGGTGCATCCATTTTCAATAAGCTACCTCAAGAACTCAAAAATCTTTCCAGTAGCCCAAACTCTTTTAAGTCGAAACTGAAGAGTTTCCTCATGGCTCACTCCTTCTATTCTGTCGAGGAGCTTCTGGAAGAGCTAAAAAATTAAGCAAATTCTAGTGTTACATTGTTGAGTTTGTTTATTTAAACTTACGACTTGTCACCTGAATATGTTTTTTTATATATTTCATTTTATCTGTTTCTAATATCGTGTTATAATTGTATGTATTGACTCGTTCCATGACCATGGAGACTTCTCCTTAATTTGGTCCCACGAGCCGGCCGCGGTGGTGTCGTGGTTAAGGCGCTCAGTCCGGAACCGCGTGACTGCTACGGTCGCAGGTTCGAATCCTGCCTCGGGCATGGATGTGTGTGATGTCCTTAGTTTAGTTAGATTCAAGTAGTTCTAAGTTCTAGGGGACTGATGACCACAGAAGTTAAGTCCCATAGCGCTCAGAGGCATTTGAACCATTTTTTGGTCCCACAGAACAATAAATAAATAAATAAAATGACACCCATTCCATGTTCTCCACTCCTACAAAACCATGATCTGACCCATCCTCTGTCTAGCAAATGTTGCAAGGATGTCTGCCTCACCAGAGTTCTGTAATTCCCTCCAAATCCTTGAATGCCATGTACTCCATGTTCCTTTTTACATCTATTTACCTTCCCCTACCTAGATTATCTACCATCTCACCAAATTCCCACACCCTCTCTCCCACATCGAACATCTCCGCAACTCCTATACTGTCCGCAAATTAGATTCCAATCACCCCATGTTCTCCACTCTGATGACCAACCCTAATGTGCTGTTGTGCCTTCACAAACACATCCCTGCATCCCTACACCTCCACACACTCCACCGAGCGAGGAGGCGCAGTGGTTACCACACCAGACTTGCATTCTGGAGGATGACGGTTCAGACCCATGTTCAGCCATCCTGACTTAGGTTTACAGTGATTTTCCTAAATTGCTTCAGGCAAATAATAGGATGGTTCCTTTGAAAGGGCACAGTCAACTTCCTTAGCCATACTTTCTTAATCCGATGGGACTGATGACCTTGCTATTTGGTCCCCTTACCCAAATCCAACCAACCAGTGTCATCCAACCATACACTCCACATCAACACAACTTCAACCGACTCCCTCTTTCAGGCAATGACATTCACCCAGGTATTCATCCCTCTTTCCAACTTAACTTCACCTATCCCACTCCACATGAGGGCTCATTTCTCCTGTTCCTCTTGATCCATCCCCTCCCTCTCCTCTTGCAACCACTACCCTACCTATGAGAACAACACTATACAAGCATAGATATCAAATGATTTATATATTCCTCTTGTAAGAAGTCCATCATTTAGGAATTTGTTGCTAGCGCACTCGAGCAGATGTAATTTCGATGGATTGCTCACGCGCTGCCTGCGATATGTAAGGTATAAGAGAATCTCAGACCAGAGAGCAGTGTTGTATGCGGTAGGAACTGTGTAGTAGTAGGAGTAAGTAGTAGCTAGCAGTCGCGGTCGCGGGGAGCGATGGCGGAGCCTGAGCGTTGTAATATAAGGTAAAAGCAGCCTGGCGCATATGTGGTATTGTTATATCAAATCCCTTGTAAATGTTTAAAATAATCTCTTAATAATAATCTTTCTCATAAAAAATTAACTTTTGATAATTATTCATCTCAATTTAAAGAATTTACTAATTTCTCCAATCCATGGTCATCCCGATTATTGTAAAGAAAAATCAGTTGTTTCTTTTTATACATGAGAAATCTATCGGCTAGCATTGCACTGCGTTGTGCCAGAAAAATTTCTTATAGGAGCAGATATATACGGGGTAAGTCACCTAACGTTACCGCTGGATATATTTCGTAAACCACTACAAATACTGACGAACCGATTCCACAGACCGAACGTGAGGAGAGGGGCTAGTGTAATTGTTTAATACAAACAATAAAAAAATGCACGGAAGTATGTTTTTCAACACAAACCTACGTTTTTTTAAATGGAACCACGTTGGTTTTGTTAGCACATCTGAACATATAAACAAATACGTAATCATTGCTGTTTGTTGCATTGTAAAATGTTGATTACATTCGGAGATATTGTAACCTAAAGTTGACGCTTGAGTACCACTCCTCCGCTGTTCCATCGTGTGTATCGGAGAGCACCAAATTACGTCGGGATCCAAAGGGAACGGTGATGGACCATAGGTACAGAAGAGACTGGAACAGCACATTACGTCCACATGCTAACACCTTTTTATTGGTCTTTTTCACTGAAGCACACGTACATTACCATAGGACGTGGAGGAGGCATAAATTGGCCAGCCCGTTCTCCTGATCTTACACCTCTGGACTTCTTTCTGTGGCTACGTTAAAGGAGAATGTGTACCGTGATGTGCCTACAACCCCAGAATGTTCTGCCTCATTTAATTTCTAGTTTTTCAAAGATTTGTTAAACTATCACTCCAATATTGGATTCTGTTCAAATTCCAAATCGTCATCTTTTTCTTCTTTGCTTTCATATCATGAGACAGTTCCTCTTCGTTGCAGAAACCTTCAGTTTAATCTTTCCATTAGTCTACTCTTTCCTCTGCATTTAATAGTGGAATTACTCTTGCACTCATGATGTTAACGACGGAAGTTTTGACTTCTCTAGTTCCTGAAACTGTCCTTCCGATCATTTCGTTTTAGATTTCTGCACAGTCTTTCCTGCAGTCATTTCACCATGGCTTCCCCTGCACTTTCTCTTCATTTCATTCCCAGGTGACTTATACTGCTGTATTCCCGTCTTTCTCTGGATTTGTACTTTTTTTGTCAAGCACTCGATTTCTCCATGGTTATTTTTATGTTACCTATATTTGTCTGCCTAGCTTCTGTGATAGCTCTATTTAGAGCTGTCAGTTTCTCTTTAATTAACTGCCTACTGTGGTACTATGAATGTGTCTGCCGCCTTAGAATACCCCAAACGCATCTCAATGTGTCTTTGTTCTTCAAAGATGGGGATCTTTCCATACTGCTTCTCCCGAACGATTCTCTCAACCAACGTGACTAAATTGTGGTCTGACTCTGTAGCTGTTTCTTGGTATGTATCATTATATAGTTTGACCACGGTGTAAGCCATGTAGTATTTTTCCACAGTTCCAGGCCTTTCCCGAGTATACCGCTACTACCAGTTGCAGTGTTTTGGAAAACTAAATTAATCTTTTTCCTTTCTCGTACCTTGCACCGAGCCCATATTCAATAATTTTTGTTTGTTTGTTGACATAATCACATTTTTATGAAACAATCATAACCGGTTTCATTGACATTGGTCATCTCCAAAGCTGACAGCAGCACTTAGTGAACAAATGTTCATGCATTTTCAGTTTTTTTTAGTTTTAAGCATGTGCAGATGGCTATTGTTGATAAAACTGGATATTATTGTTTCGTAAAGAAGTGATTGTACCAACAAATAAACAAAAATTATAAAATGTTATCTCCGCATCGTTAACTGAATGGGCGTTTTTTCCAAGTGCCTATATTCTCTAGTCAATTGTCAATATTAGATTTTCATCTCCCTTTACATTCTGAATTACACTTTTAGTATTCTAATGCATGTCATTTCTTCATCTCCTGCCCATGACGTCGGTATGTATATCGGAAGCTATTTTGTTGCCACTGGTTTGCTATTGTTTCTAGTAGTAACAATTTTTTCACTGAACAGTTCACAGTAACACATTCTTCGCCCTAAATTCCTGACCATAAAAATCCCTACTCCCTCTATACCATTTTCCGCTGTTGAAGTTACCCTATATTCATCAAATGAGAAATGTTTATCATCTGTACATTTCACTTCACTGACCCACATTATATCTAGACTGATGCTCTGCATTTCCATTTTCAGATTTTCTAGTTCCCCTGTCACGTTGGAACTTCCGAAACTCCACAACCCGATTCGTAGGAGATTACCCTCTTGTTAGTTCTTTTTCTCACTTTTACCTGCCTGTTGTCGTTCCCCTTTCGGAGATCCATATTGAGGAATAATCCTGAAACCTTTACCAGTGGGGGGATCATAATGAAACTTTTACCAGCCACTAGTAACTTGTTCTGCGGTTACGCATTATGTGTTTTTCATGTAGTGGTTTGCACTGCCTTCTGTATCCTCATGGCGTTGATCGTTGCTGATTCGTAACCCTTTTAGAGACAGTTTCCCATTCCAAAGACATGATAGTGGCCCCTACTTCTGCTCGTTGCTCTGAAGTAACTGATAATGGCTGTGGAAGAAAGAGGGTTACTCTTTCCTATTTTTGCGCTAACTCCTTTATTTCCTGCCTCCTTGCTTGCATTCCACTTTACTTCCACCCTTCCATCTTAAACTCTAGTTTATATACAGCCTTCATCCTAATATTCTTCAGTTTTTCTTACCTTCTTCTTACATTCTACTTACTTTGTTACTTGTACTGTCTCCTTTTGCTTCCTTCCTAACCTACGCAGCCTGGTTTTGTCTTCCTACGATCGTATAAAATTCCGTCTAACCTCCATCCATTTCCTCTGTACCAAGTTTTACATTCACTTTCATTCTATTATTCATTTGTCTTTTTGATGCATAGTGTTTAGCCTACACCTACCACTGCTTAACACCTTTAAAAAAAGTATCTTACTAATAGATGTATTAGGAATTACGAATAATTCATTAATTAGTGAACAACCTTAAATCAAAACAACGATGCTCATGAAGACTGAAGGCTGGTGTTGTTGGCTGAAATGGTAGCACTTTTAGGAAGCAGGTAATCCGGGAGCAATATTTATTTCAGCAGAGAACATAATCATTATACCCATCAGGATGGGAGTTGCAGATGAACTGTTGATTTAGCCGGCCGCGGTGGCCGTGCGGTTCTAGGCGCTGCAGTCCGGAACCACGGGACTGCTACGGTCGCAGGTTCGAAGCCTGCCTCGGGCATGGATGTGTGTGATGTCCTTAGGTTAGTTAGGTTTAAGTAGTTCTAAGTTATAGGGGACTGATGACCTAAAATGTTAAGTCCCATAGTGCTCAGAGCGATTTGAACTGTTGATTTAAACTGAGAAGATGATTAACATAGAAAATGAATTGCAGGTACACAAATGTAAGTTGAGCGTTATAAAATGTTTAAATGAGAAAAGTAACATGACCAACATCAAATTTATAAAAGAACTGATAGAGTTACTCGCTCAAATAAAAGATATTGATTCTTAGAAAATGTCGGGATGTAAATATTAGATTCTGTATTAAACATTTCATTCGCCCATTCGTCTGGCTACTTGCACTCCCGCAGTTCGCAAGCGAATGATGCAGTACAACTTCGCAAACTGGAAGGAAGAATAATGATTACTGTTGTCTACACAAACCAACTATCATAGTGTGGCAAAATAGTGAGTATGAAGATAAATTCTTCGTTGTTTAGGGGTACCTTCAACTGTCGCAAATACCTGTTGCTAAATTAGCATCGACTAGCTGTAAGTTTGTAAAACACTAGGATTGACGTGAATTTTAAACTTAATTTATTCCACTAATCATGAATCAGTGGGTCATTTGAAAGCAGGAAGCATCGACTTGATACAAGCAGATGCGTATAAAATACCAACGAGCAATTCCACTAAACGCTATACCTCATATTCAAGCTTATTTAAGAAAATTTCACCATCAGCTTATAACGATTCCAACAACGTTCCACAGTCCCATTCCTATCAGCAAAGTAACTTAATTGTTCACAACTGCTCAGCATAGCTAGCGATTTTGACTAAGCTGGTAGCAACACTAATTGTAGAAAATTTATAAGTATATATCAAGTTTTGACTCCCGATGATACCAGCGAACGCGCCTGAGTCGCCACCCAAAAACCAAATGGATGCGAGCCCTCGTAGCTCCCAGCCTATATACTGTCCTATCTCCCTAGATTCTAAAGTCATGAACCAGAGCTATAACGCGGGTTTTCAATGCAGTACACGTTATTTAAATAATCTTTCACTAGAGCTAGAAGAACTGTTGCATGTGCAACACGAAGACAAGAGAAAGCAAAGAGTGATTATTTTTAATGTTGGTCATATTATCCAAATCAATTTCATAAAAGAGTGTAACCTCTCAACAAAAATATTCCCCTACAGAATATTTCCCTACAGAAAAAAAAATAATTATTTATATCATTCACATTCTGAGTAGCCTACCAACAGATAAATGAATTCCATAACCTACCAACAATACAATGTGACTAATCTCTCAATAAAAAATTGTGGCTCACTTATAACCTTTCAATAACTGACTGTGAATTTAAACTGGTTAATTTGGACGTCAGCAGTGCTGCGTCATGACCCTGAAAGATCATTCTGAATAAATTGAAAATTCTTACCTCAATATGGTCGCCGGATAACGCATATACAGGGTGTGTCACCTAACATTACCGCTGGATATATTTCGTAAACCACAGCAAATACTGACGAATCGATTCCACGGACCGAACGTGAGGAGAGGGGCTAGTGTAATTGGTTAATACAAACCATAAAAAAATGCACGGAAGTATGTTTTTTAACACAAACCTACGTTTTTTTAAATGGAACCCCGTTAGTTTTGTTGGCACATCTGAACATATAAACAAATACGTAATCAGTGCCGTTTGTTGCATTGTAAAATGTTAATTAGATAAGGAGATATTGTAACCTAAAGTGACGCTTGAGTACCACTCCTCTACTGTTGGATCGTGGGTATCGGAGAGCACCGAATTACGTAGGGATCCAAAGGGAACGGTGATGGACCTTAGGTACAGAAGAGACTGGAACAGCACATTACGTCCACATGCTAACACCTTTTTATTGCTCTTTTTCACTGACGCACATGTACATTACCATGAGGGGTGAGGTACACGTACACACGTGGTTTCCGTTTTCAATTACGGAGTGGAATAGAGCGTGTCCCGACATGTCAGGCCAATAGATGTCCAATGTGGTGGACATCATTTGCTGCACACAATTGCAATCTCTGGCGTAATGAATGTCGTACACGCCGCAGTACATCTGGTGTAATGTCGCCACAGGCTGCCACAATACGTTGTTTCACATTCTCCCATAATTACTAAAATCATTGGGCTAAGTGGCAATCAAGAGACTATCAAAGTTAATTGGTAGAGCTTGTGAGGCTACAGATATACCGCAAGACTTGCAGCAATACATCATCCACACAGTACTCAAGATAGCGATGGTGGATAAGTGAGAAATTTATCAGTTAATCAGCATAAGAGGACTGACAAAAATAATATACAGAAGAATTGACGATCTGTTAGATGACAATTTTGCTTCAAGCTAGTTATAGCCATCAGAGAGTCAGTTCCTTACGTTCCACTTCATAATGGGAGTAAGACTTAAAAGACTGAAACACCTTCATAGGATCAGCCGACCTATAAGAAGCGCCAGTCTCTTTAAAATGGTGGAAGATGTTCGAAATTCTCAGAAATGTGTAAGATGTAGTAGGGAAAGATGGGTAACACACAAAATGTGCAAAAAATTACAGGGAACAATATGAATGGAAGGCCAAGAATCAATTTCTCGAATGAAATAGGGTGTAAGAGTTGCAGTCTTTCTCCCTCAATCTGTGCATTGCAGAATCCATGACGGAGGCAACAGAATGTTTCAGGATTTGGATTAACATTCATCGTGAATGATTATCAACGACAAGATCTGCTTACATTTCTATTGTGAGTGAAGGTGAAGAAGAATTAAAGGGCGCATAAGATGAACTCGACAGTCTAAAGAGTAGATACAATTGGGAACACTGAGTCAAAGAACGGGCAGGATGCCTCACATTTGTTAAGACATCAGGAAATAACTGCAATTATACTAGAGGGAGTTGAGGGTATAAACAGTAGGAGAAAACAGAGACTGGAATACACCCATGCATCCATGCTGGGCAAGTGCCAGACTGAGGTGAACAGGTTTGCTCAGGAGGAATTCCTGGCAGGCTGCATCAAACCAGTCAGAATAGCCCCTCCCATCCAAAAAAAGTAGCAAGATAAAAAGATCTGTGTAGAAGGAGGGAGGCTATAAGCTATGAAGAGAGAGGATGGTGATTAGTGTTTAGCATTTGTGTGATAGCAATGTACGAGTAAATAGAGACGAACTGCGTTGGGATAGTCGAGGAAAACCACTTGCAAGAAAGGGATGGGTGATGGAGGCTAAGAAAAGAAAATAATTATAGTTTACTTTTATGTAGGCATCGAGATCATTAATTCAATGAAAAAAAAAAACCAGGAAGGAAAGTAGCTGTGATCTATTCAAATGAAGTACGCCAGGAATTAACCTATCGTTTTTAATGGACACAGCAAAAAATTGTTAAATACACTTTCCGAACCCAGGTCCAGGGTTGTAGCCACAGTCCAACGTCTTATTCTGGCATTTTCTTGTAAAAATGTAGGGAAACACCGAGTATTCCAAATTTGACTTTGTGAATATGTATATAAGTCCCACTCTTTCGCAATGCTGGTTCTGTGTCTTGATCTCAAACACGTATGTTTACGACATATCTACGAAGCATGTATGTTATACTTTGGATCAAAAGGAGAGAGGTGATTTAGATGGCTCAGCAGTGTATCCTGGCACGGTAATGAGCTCAGGAGTATCAAAAGTTTTTGCCGCCACAGTAAACCTTGTAGCTCAAATGATATTTCAGGGAGCAAGGATGGTACAAACTACAGAATTCGGGGTACACGAAGACTGGGTCGAAAGCAAGCAGTCCAGAGAGCCAAGATGTATTTTCGTTCCCGGGTGTGTGTTGTGGAAATGACATGCTGCTCGTACTATTAACCAAAACACTTCTTCTCCGATTGGAACTTACAGTGGCCGACATGGAAATTACGAAATTGAAACGGGTAAGCGGGGTGGTGCATTTCCCCTAGTGGCAGGAGGAGCTGGTGGTAGGGTTAGGGACGGCTGCGCGGCCCTCAGCTCTGCTTGCCGCGATGTCAGCGCAGCTGGCTCGCACCTCATTAGGAGTCCCCGGCTGCCGCTTTGTGTTGTGCGCCGATGCCTACGCCGCGCCTTGCCTGACCTTTAAGGCGCGCGCGACGCAACCTGCGACGCACCGCTGCTACATTCATTTTCGGGCGCACTACGTCTGCCAGTACCATCCTACATGTTCATAACCCGGTAACACAGTTAACAGATATAGTTTATGCCATAATCAATCAGAAAAATTAAAGAAGCCTTTGGAGAAAAGAAAATCAGCTATATGAATATCAATCTAGGGACATCATACACATCCATGCCCGAGGCAGGATTCGAGCCCGCGACCGTAGCGGTCGCGCTGTTGCAGACTGAAGCGCCTAGAACTGCTCGGCCACACCGGCCGGCTCAAATAATTACCAATGATTTGGTAAATTCCTAATGATCTGGATTCTTTCCATTCTTTCTTCCGTAACAATCATCTGATTATTTGCAAAGTCCTGTATTTTAGTCAAAATTTTCGATTTTGTGACCTCTTGACGGCAAGGTTCTTGGATAGAGAACTGGGAACTTCGTCCAAAGACACTAACTGAGTGATGAAGGAAGTCGTCGACGTATCGAATTAGGAAACAAATAGCATTTTCTGTCCACGTGGTTAGAATATTCTGTCTTTTGTTTGCATTAGAGAAACTTGCTGATCGTGGGTTTGAAGGAAAAGAAGTAAAATGGTGGTCTACGTCTTTCTGATGATTACGTTACAGATGTTAAATGTCAAATTTCAGCTATGAATTAATTTCGTAATAAAACTCTGTAGCTCCTCAAATATTTCTATTGCAGTGGAAGTTCAAAAACGGACCAAAATACCTTTTTTTAGATGTGAAATTTCATCTTTTTTTTCACTTATTACTGGCTGCATTTGTTGCTATAGGTACACCTTTCTTCCTAAGTAAGGGAGATGCTTCGATGAATTTATCATAGCATACAAACAGTAGTTACAGGTGTATGAAACTCAAGAATTTTCCAAATCTATTAAAAAACTGTGGAAAAATTGAGATAATTAGCTATAAAATTTGATTTTTTTCTAAACACGAAGTTTAAAAAGTAACAGTTCATTCATTTTTTCATAAACTAAATAACTTTTAGAGTTTAATACACCTGTAACTATGGTTTGTATGCTGTGCAAAAGTGATCGAAGAATATCTCTTACTTAGGAAGAAAAGTGTACCTATAGCAACAAATGCAGCTAGTAGTAAGTGAAAAAATGATGAAATTTTACATGTAAAAAAATGTGTTTTGTTATGTTTTTGAGCTTCCACTGCTATGAGTAAGAACCCTGAATCCTTCCTGGTCATGCTGTTAAAGTTTTATGAATTTAGTTGTAAAAGTATAGACAGTGGAAATTAAAATGTCCTGTGGTGCCTCTCCTGATCCAAGTCGGCCCGTTTGACGTCTTACTCCCCCTTAAAATTAATACATTGTCTCTACTCAGTGAACAAGGTTCCAAGAGTTATTTGATAAACAGCAAGGTGCGGTGTAAGGCCACGCTTTCTTCTTCGTTGCTACTTTCTTTATCGCATTATATCTAACAAGCAATTCAGGAGTCAGAATACCAGAGGATATAACTTTCGCAAAAGCTAATTAATTGTATTGAGGCATACCAACATTTAATAATTCATATTTACACAGTTCTAACAAAAGACATACAAATATTATTTTCAGTTACTACTGAACGGAAGTGGCCGAGCGGTTCTAGGGCTACAGTCTGGAACCGCGAGACCGCTACAGTCGCAGGTTCGAGTCCTGCCTCGGGCATGGAAGTGTGTGATGTCCTTAGGTTACTTAGGTTGAAGTAGTTCTAAGTTCTAGCGGACTGATGACCTCAGACGTTAAGTCCCATAGTGCTCAGAGCCATTTGAACCATTTTGAACTGAACGGAAAACGACGCAAGTGCATTTCGTATTAAACGAGATCTGACGATGAGTCGATTCTTAATGCGTTGATTTTGTCGCAATGGAATGGGGAAGTGGCTCCGTCAGTCGCCGGTAAATTATAAGAAGTATTATCCACTTTATTTACTTGCGAGGAAGGGCAACATTCTGAAAGCAGGCGACCGCAAATGTTATGTACATTGTTGTTGTTCTGGTCTTCAGTCCTGAGACTGGTTTGATGCAGCTCTCCATGCTACTCTATCCTGTGCAAGCTTCTTCATCTCCCAGTGCCTACTGCAACCTACATCCTTCTGAATCTGCTTAGTGTATTCATCTCTTGGTCTCCCTCTACGACTTTTACCCTCCACGCTGCCTTCCGACGCTAAATTGGTGATCTCTTGATGCCTCAGAACATGTCCTATCAATCGATCTCTTCTTCTAGTCAAGTTGTGCCACAAACTCCTCTTCTCCCCAATCCTATTCAATACCTCCTCATTAGTTATGTGATCTACCCATCTAACCTTCAGCATTTTTGTGTAGCACCACATTTCGAAAGCTTCTATTCTCTTCTTGTCCAAACTATTTATCGTCCATGTTTCACTTCCATACATGGCTACACTCCATACAAATACTTTCAGAAATGACTTCCTGACACTTAAATCTATCCTCGATGTTAACAAATTTCTCTTCTTCGGAAAAGCTTTCCTTGCCATTGCCAGTCTACATTTTATATCGTCTCTACTTCGAACATCATCAGTTGTTTTGCTCCCCAAATAGCAAAACTCCTTTACTACTTTAAGTGTCTCATTTCCTAATCTAATTTCCTCAGCATCACCCGACTTCATTCGACTACATTCCATATCCTCGTTTTGCTTTGGTTGACGTTCATCTTATATCCTCCTTTCAAGACACTATCAATTCCGTTCAACTTCTCTTCCAAGTCCTTTGCTGTCTCTGACAGAATTACAATGTCATCGGCGAACCTCAAGGTTTTTATTTCTTCTCCATGGATTTTAATACCTACTCCGAATTTTTCTTTTGTTTCCTTTACTGCTTGCTCCATATACAGATTGGATAACATCGGGGAGAGGCTACAACCCTGTCTCACTCCCTTCCCAACCACTGCTTGCCTTTCATGCCCCTCAACTCTTATAACTGCCATCTGGTTTCTGTACAAATTGTAAATAGCCTTTCGTTCCCTGTATTTTACCCCTGCTACCTTCAGAATCTGAAAGAAAGTATTCCAGACAACATTTTCAAAAGCTTTCTCAAAGTCTACAAATGCTAGAAACGTAGGTTTGCCTTTCCTTAATCTAACTTCCAGGATAAGTCGTAGGGTCAGTATTGCCTCACGTGTTCCAATATTTCTACGGAATCCAAACTGCTCTTCCCCGAGGTCGGCTTCTACTAGTTTTTTCATTCTTCTGTAAGGAATTCGCGTTAGTATTTTCCAGCCGTGACTTATTAAACTGATAGTTCGTAATTTTCACATGCATTTTCATAACTGCTTGTATTTGATACTAAAGTCGTCACTTTTTAAAAAAATTATTAAACCTTATTCCTTGATTCCCTACAATTCTCGAAGACAAACACATAACATGTGATGTGAAACTTTATGCGGAACTTCACTGCCGTCTCACTGTTGAAACGTCAACAGCCTGTGAGGATGAAAGAATGTGTTACTACGGGACGATCGACCGACAAGAAGGAGGAAAGGGGGCGCGCTGTGACCTTGGTGCTCAACTCGAGAGCGTGACCCGTGACACGTGTGTGTATTGAGCAGGGCTCGGGCAAGTGGGCACTCTGCCAAACATATCAGCCGCCGCTCAACAGGTGGCGCCCCTGGGCGAACAACAGAAAGCATACATCGCCGGAATACTCTACTTACGTTCAAACCGTCTTCTTTTCCGTATAATACCTCCGCAATACGTGTCATGCAGCAACGTCGCAGAAGTTGGTCAGAACGTTATTTTCGTCCTACAACTACATCTACATCTACATGGATACTCCGCAATTTATATTTAAGTGCCTGGCAGAGGGTTCATCGAACCACCTTCACAATTCTTTATTATTCCAATCTCGTATAGCGCCCGGGAAGAATGAACTCCTACATCTTCCCGTACGAGCTCTAAATTCCCTTATTTTATCTTGCTGCCGGCCGCTGTGGCCGAGCGGTTCTAGGCGCTTCAGTCCGGAACCGCGCGACAGCTACGGTCGCAGGTTCGAATCCTGCCTCGGGCATGGATGTGTGTGATGTCCTTAGGTTAGTTAGGTTTAAGTAGTTCTAAGTTCTAGGGGACTGATGACCTCAGAAGGTAAGTCCCATAGTGCTCAGAGCCATTTGGACCATTTATCTTGCTGATGTTCCTCCCTATGTAAGTCGGTATCACCAAAATATTTTCGCATTCGAAGGAGAAAGTTGGTGATTGGAATTTCGTGAGAAGATTCTATCGCAACGAAAAACGTCTTTCTTTTCATGTTGTCCATCCCAAATCCTGTATCATTTCTGTGACACTCTCTCCCATATTTCGCGATAATACAAAAGGTGCTGCCTTTCTTTGAACTTTTCCGATGTACTCAGTCAGTCCCATCTGGTAAGGATCCCACAAAAATGGTTCAAATGGCTCTGAGCACTATGCGACTTAACTTCTGAGGTCATCAGTCGCCTAGAACTTAGAACTAATTAAACCTAACTAACCTAAGGACATCACACACATCCATGCCCGAGGCAGGATTCGAACCTGCGACCGTAGCGGTCACGCGGTTCCCGACTGACGCGCCTAGAACCGCACGGCCACACCGGCCGGCTGCAACGGCTCCTCGTAAGACACACATTTCTACATTCAAAACCGAGCAATGTGGCACAGCGGTTAGCAAACTGAATTTGGGTTCGGGAGGACTACGGTTCAACCCAGCGTTCGGCCATCCTGACTTCGGTTTTCCTTTATTGCCTTAAATCGCTTCAGACAAATGCCAGGAAGGGTCCCTTGAAAGGGCACGGCCGAATTACTTCGCAAATCCGAGCTTGTTCTCCGTCTCTATGACCTCGTTGTCGACGGGCCGTTCAACACTAACCTCCTCCTCCTCTACAGTCAGTACCAAGCAACGCTGTTGGTAAGGAATGAGGAAATTCTCCATAGAATTGACGAGGAAAGGGATGTATGGTAGACACTAACAAGGAGAAGGGGCAGGATGGTGGGACGTCTGTTAAGACACCGTAACTTCCGTAGTCCTAGAGGGAGCTGGAGTAGGTAAAAACTGTAGATTAAAACAGATTGGAATACACCCAGCAAGTAACTGATGATGCAGTTTTCACCTGCTACTTGAAGATGAAGAGGTTGGCACAGGAGAGAAACTCGTGACGGACCACATCATACAAGTTAGAAGACACGAAAAAAAAAATAATAACACAGAGAGAGAGAGAGAGAGAGAGAGAGTGAGGGAGAGAGAGAGAAAGAGAGATTGAGAGAGAGAAACACCGACGTTTGTGGTTGTGTAAAGAGAGACGTCACTGGACAATAGGACACAAGTAACGAGTGATCTGGAGTCATGAAGCACACTATGTAGCAGTAAGATGAAAGCGCTGGTGTTTGGGGAATTTCTGGAGAACGTTACCTACCTTCATATGTATACTCATGCTCATAAATTAAGGATAATTGCAGAATGTGGTGCCACAGAACGTGGCACTACACAAAACTTGCGTTAACAGCATAGGCACATAGGGAACACACACGAAACCGATCTGTAAGTCCACGGTATTGATGATAAGTTGAGAAAACTGTCTCAAAACACATGTGATATAAAACGCCACTGTTTCCTGCGCATGTACCCCGAGTCAAAGACATGCAGGGGTGTAAGTGCATAAAATCACAATCCCACCCCACACCATCAATCCACGACCTCCATACAGATTCCTTTCAATGATATTAAGGGGTTGGTATCTGGTTCCTGGTACGCCAAATGAAAACTCGGCGAGAATCACTGTTCAGACTACACCTGGACTCGTCCATGAATATAACCTGGGATCACTGTTCCAATGACCGTGTACTGTGTTCTTGACACCAGACTTTACGGGCTCTCCTGTGACCAGGGGTTAGTGGAATGCACCTTGCAGGTCTCCAGGCGAATACACCATGTCTGTTCAGTCGTCTGTAGACTGTGTGTCTGGAGACAACTGTTCCAGTGGCTGTGGTAAGGTCCCGAGCAAGGCTACCTGCAGTACTCCGTAGCCATCTGCGGCCACTGATGTTGAGAAGTCGGTCTTCATGTGGCGTTGTACACTGTATACGTCTCGTACTGTAGAGCTTGGACACGTTTCCTGTCTGCTGGAATCGTTGCAATAATCTTGAGATCACACTTTGTGGCACACGGAAGGCCCGTGCTACGACCTGCTGTGTTTGACCAGCCTCATAACGTCATCAATATGTGTTCTTTGAGCCATTTTCAACACTCAGTCACGATTAGCACGTCTGAAAAATTCTGCACACTTAGTCGCTGCATCGTATTCTGACACACACACACCTCTCCGTATGTGGACTGCTGCCAGTTCCACCGTGCGACGACCGCAGGTCAAATGCACCGTATGGTCATACCCCGAAGTAATTTAAAACGCAAACCGCCCACCTGAGCGTTGTTTCACCATGCATCAGCATTATCCTTAATTTATGAGCGTGAGTGTAGTTACGATAGTGAAGTACGGAAGCGGCCGCGTTAGCGCATGGAATTGTTCTTCATGGTTAGGGTGTGATTCCTACTTGCATTTCAGAAATCCCTAAATACGGAAGGATATGAACAGTTTACAGCATTGTTTTTTACTGCGTCGAGTGAAGGAATAGCTCCGAGATGAAAACTGGGTGCATTGTCGTGCTTATAAAAGCAGTCATATAGCAGCATCTGTGAGGCCATGGTTTGTGTCAATATCATTCCTGAAATGGACTAGCTTGGCACGAGTCCCAACATGAACCCAATGGGAGACCTTTGACATGAGTTAGAACGTCGGCTTCGCTCCAGAACGCAGCGTCCAACACAGCAACTTCTCTTGTTTCGGCTCTTGAGGACTAATGGGCTTCCATTTATAACACTACCGTCTGCTACAGTTATACCATAACCTCGAAGCTGGAGGCAGGTTGTGAAATAAAACTATCTTATTAAAGCAATTATGGTATAACGCTACAGAACAGTGTTACCCTCTGAGAGGAATTTTGCTAGGTTGACCGAGTTGTATCTAACGGAAATGGCTTATCGGAAATGAAAGTCGGAATTATGTAAATATTCGAACAGTAACAGGTAATGTTTTATCTAGCTATACTGTTTAAAGAATAAGGAAAACGGTCGCCAGCCTAATTAGGCAAGAGAAATATTAACGTTCTTGTTTAAGAAAGTAGGTATGACTAACTTTAACGGGGAAACAGAACCTAGACTTGGCCACACGCGAGTGCAATGAACTCAGACACATACATATGTTTACGGTACGATTGAAGCTAACAACTAGAGCAGCACAAACTATTGGCAGAAATATAACAGTTACCGGAACACACTATTACTTTCAGGGCTTGTTCAAACTGAATGGTCTTTATAACATTACTATTAACATTCACTGAAGGATCATAAATTGGAAATAGGCTCTCTCTCGGTTAAATACTTTACTATTTAAAATGAAAGTTAATTGGAATCCACTAACAGGTTGCTTCTCACTAACTTTTGAATAAAGACATTATGGTTTTCATAAATAGTGGTTTTCCCGTTACTTGTTACCTAGCATTAGCACAATAGACAAATTGTGGATCCGGTTATACTATTAATATGCACTTCCAATACACAAGAGAGACAAACACTTAGCAATCATGAACATATAATTTTCTACTATTGCAGTTTTCCACTTTTACTACAGTAAAACACAATGTTGGCAAATTTGCAAGAAACTGACTCACCTTTTAAAATTTACTACAGGTAGCAACGTGATCATTTACTAAGCAAAACTTTATAAGCCGCAGTTTTAAGAGCATTTAACCCTTAACAGAAACTGAAAATTGTCTTTGTTATCACAATCTTCTACTTGCAAGTAAATGATTAAATAGGAGACTTTGAAAGTTCACAAGACTACATTTACTGCTTCCCAAAATTTCACTAAATCCACAGTAAACCTGAATATTCCCTTCTCATCAAAGATCAAACAACGTTATGTAATTAACTGTCTTACTTTGAGGCTTTCATTTTTTCCACAAAATAGGACACTCGGTAATTATAGTTTAAATGGAGAGGAACCTGAAAGGTGTTGTGATAGGGAAAAAATCAAGGTATACATATAAATTCAGTTATAAGTTACTTTGTATTTGTGCACACTAAATCACCCAATAAACTGATCCTTCACTGTACATCATTATAGCACTCCTTTACAGTGATTGCGCAATGTGGTGGCAACAAATGACAGCTCCGTCCATAAATCGCCCTTTTAGACCTTGTGTACGCGATACTACGTTCATGTCTATATGTGGATATCGCTATCCCATGATTTTAGTCACCTCAGTGAAGTTTTTCGCATCTGTTAGACGACCTTTCTTGAAAACGGAAATGACGTGTGCTTCCTGTTCTTTTTTTTTCAGTAATAAGGAAAGCTTTGCTCATGTAGATTCCTACGGTATACTTCTGCTAGAACAGAGGCAAATTCTTTCAAGTACTTTGTGTAGAATCAAACTGGTACCCCGTCAGGTTCAACAGCCTTTCCTCTGTTGAATATTTAGGTTGCTTTTCTATCTCTTCGTCACTTGTTTCTACATCTGATATTTTGTCATTCGTGCGACGATTTAAAGGAAAAATTACAGTGCGATTCTTATGTGTGAAACAGTTTAATAGGGGTTTACTGTTTCAACCTTTCCTGCATCATACTCTCTTTCAATCCCATTGTAGTAACACAACCCCAGGACAAAGGGCTTCTATCAGTTTAACAAAAGTGGGCAGCAGTATAAAGTTACAAGTGAGAAGAACACACCCTAAAACAACACCAGCTTACATAGTGACCAAACCAAAGCATCTTCTTTTCTAAGAGTTCGCAAAATCCGCCTCGTTGTTATCCATCACTGCTTGCAGTTAGCTGATGCCTCCACCCTCTAATATGAGGCTTCTGCTCACTCCCCTCTCCCTATTAAACTGTGGTACAACCAAATTCTTTAGAAAATCAAAATTACGATCTCACAACAGTTATTTAAAGGAAATAGGAAGCCTAGGATCACTGTTGTTGGACGAGCTTGTGATTGTTTACAATTTTAATTTGATTCAAAACAGACTTTATAACAAAATTCAATTCGGACATTTGCCATCTTACTGGTGCAATATACAAACCTTCACTTTGATTGAATTACTTAAACACGAATAAGAATCATTACTTTGCGTCCGCAACCAAAATCGTTGATAGTATACACCGTGAATATTCAATCACAAGCAATCTTTCTTGTTTAACCACAACTCAAGAGACTAATAACACAATACACTTCCAACCCAGAGTTACACAGCCACATAATATCAAAACTTCATTAAGTACAAAGAGATGTTAAAGCTTAACAAAAGTGAACTGCCCGCATAAAGGTTCACAGTAAAACATGCTTATACTAAAAATACAAGGTGGGCCAATATAGGTCGCAAAACATGCACACAGGCATAATAACAAGTTGCACGTTCATTAAAGATACACAAATGATTGACGCAAGTGTTAAAGAAGAAAGGCTAGTAATAACTAAACCAATAAAATGATTTACAGAAACGCCAATATTAACAAGGTGGTCTCACTTAACTAACGGACATAATGACTCAGACAGATTCCCAAATTGCGCTTAACTTTAGAGAACAGCGTTAAGGCCCATAGCAACGTTTGGAAGCAATAACGCCACGGCCGGCAGGCAATACGAGCGTTCACTCCCCACGGCTTGTGCATGGGATCACATAGCAGGCGGTATATATTTGTATATAATCCGACCGGCCCCACAATGAGCGGTCCTGACAAGAATCCATAACCGCGGCGACGCCAGGGAACCACCAATCTTACCAAATGGCCTGCAACACACATAGATTGAAATGAAAACAAGGCCAAATCACAGCCACACTGGAATATATAATAAGCCCGCCCACAAATTATTAAGGAGCAATACTCTAACATTACCCGTCACCCAGTAAATCAGCAGGAAACTTAGAGATCACTTCCAGTTGCCTTGAGGCAGTTTCAACATTAAATAAACATACCAAATACTGCCGTGACAAATGATTAAACGATTAACTCTACGGATGGAAGGCACGTACACAACCGCAGCCAGCCCCAAAGCTGGCAATATGCACTAAAACAAGTTAAATTTTGCATGAAAACCACTTAAAACACACATCCCACGGATGATCAGAAACGGAAGGAGGTACATTAGCCTCTTTAAGATAGCGACTGTGGAACCAAGTTCAGAACCATCTCCGGCAGCTAACAATGCCACTTAAGTTTCAACAATCTTCTTAGTTAAACACAGAATAAATGTGATACGTAACTTGGAGCTTGCAAATTACGAGCTGGGAAGCTGTTCAGCGTGAGATGACGAACCCACCACAGTTTTGCACGTCAAGGCACCCAATGATTGGCACCGTACATCCGGCGCGGCAAAAGACAAGGGCGGTGAGCACGACGAGGCCCATGCACCACGGTTAGGGACGCGGGCTTGTTTTCAACACAAGTTGGCTCGTTGGACGCCGACAGGAGACTCCTTCGTCACAAATTCACCCGGAAAACCCGCCGTGGGAGCAGTCAAAGATAACGAGACACCCGAATAACGATATCAGCGATGCAAGTCGAACACCCTAGCGCCCGCCGCCACGGCTCACCTACCCCACAAAAACAACTACATTCATTACTAATCATCATTCACTACCGACTCTTAAAACATTAGTGCTATTCCACAGTGGCCACGACCCCTGTCATCCCATCACGAAGGCTGCTGGTTGATTCCCGATTTGAACACCTCCAAAACTACTCCAAAAAGTCATCTTAACATGCAGACCATTCAGCGAACCAGCCTCCAGGGCAGCTCTATTGTCAGTTTCCTACCAACGCACATGCTAATTGCTGCATCGTGGTGCTTCCAGCCAACAAACTCCAACCGGGAACCCGGTGCTGGCGTACACGGTACCGACCTCACTAAGTGGTCTAACGGAACGGGTTTTCGCTTAGGAGGCTGGAAAATTTGTCTTACCTCCCCGGTGACTACAAAACAGGTTCCCGGACTCCGAAGACTACGTCCTATCTGCGCTCGCTCGCTGATTCCTAGCCGTCAAGAGTGTATGCTTCACAGGTTTCTTAAATCACATACCAGACTGTGAATTAAGCCATTTCCCAAACAGTAGTTGTTGTGAAACTTTGAAGAGAGGTTGAGAGAAGCAGTATTTAACCGTCGTACGACTCTCTTTCATAAACGAAACATTTTTGGAGATATTTAAAATTACTGAAAAACTAAAATCTCTGACTTCATATTACAGCCAACATCCAGACACATTAATCCGTTCTGTGACTCTATAAGAGGATGAAGTAAACGGAATATTAGTGGCCAAATAGTTAATTAAACAATATTTTGTTTAAAATTATATGTTACGCATTGTTCTAGCTTCCCAAAAGCGATTATTAGTTTAGCGTGTTTGACATTACTATTTTACTGTATTATGCTTCAAAGTGAGTGAGGTTGTGAACGTGCCATGCACGTGATTGATGCATATTGCAATTTGATGCAATTTTTTATACACGGTGTAAATTTTAAGTTGACAAACCAGAACAACTCGAAAAATAAGGTTCACACGAGAAATGTGTAGAATCCAAAGTTGCTTATTTTCGAGGTGGACATCTGCTGGTGCTAAAATTAGCCCTGGGCGTGGAGCTGGGGCAACTTTAAAATTTCAAATGGGAACCCCAATTTTTATTGCAGAATCAGATTCTACATAAAAAACTACCTACATTTTGTCTGAAACATTTGTTTTGATTCTTGGTCATTGGCGCTGTCATTCGAGAAAATCCATGTTTTCATTTTTGCGTCGAAAATGGTTACGGGTAAATAAACAATACTTATTTACTTCTTAAACTTTGATTCGCTAAAACTAAAACTCTCCCTCTCACCCCATTTTACAAATGTTGACCCAAAGATTGTGTGGCCTCATGAACACGAAACAAACAAAACTTATCCGAATCTGCGGAAAAAAATAATATTTGAGTCAACATTTGCAAAACTCTAATTCCGTTGTCTCAAACCCCACCCTATTGGAAGAGAGGGAGAGTTTTAGTTTTAGCGAAACAAAATTTATGAAGTAAAGAAGTATTTTTTATTTATCTGTAACCATTTTCCAAGCGAAATTGAGAACATGGATTTTCTTGAATTACAGCGCCAACTACGAAGAATAAAAACAAATGTTTGAGACAAAATGCACGTAATTTGTCATGTATAACCTTATCCTGCAATAAAAAATGGTGGTTCCTATTTTAAATTTTAAAGCCCAGGGGGCTGAGGTGGCGGGCTAATTTTAGCACCAGCAGACGTCCACCTCGAAAATAATCAACTTTGGATTCTACACATTTTTCGTGTGAAGTTTATTTTTTGAGTTATACTGATTCGTCAACTTAAAATTTACACCCTGTATACTTTAACTTCATCATCCCTATCGATGTTTTTAGAAAACCTGTGACTGTGTCATTTATGATTTAAAAATGAAATACTGCTCCACATACGTATTTTTCCATGCATAGCACGACACGCTTCAGGAATTTGTTCCACCTCTGTTGTCCTTATCACACACAGCTGAGCGTCACATGAAATACCAATTCCATTAGTAGCACTTGAAAATAGGAATAAATTCCTGAAATGCGTCGTTTTATGCATGGTAAAATACATAACTGGTGCATTGTTTTATTATTTAAATCATCAAATTATTAAACATCTTGTGTAATCGACCAGTTAGTCACGTACATTATATGATGTGTTTACTGTACAGCAACCAGCTTTACGAATCGTGGAAGCAAAATCTTTATTTCAAGCCTTAAGATACTTGGGGGCGAGGTTATTTGCAGTTTATTTATTTTTCGGGAAGTGGAATGAAATATAATGAATGGAAACTGATTAAAGTAAATTCGATTTTGGGAAACTGGTGAAGGACAGAATTCACCGTGTTGTGTGTGAAACACTAAAAGCTGATTCCCTATAGAATCTTCAACACAGACAGTGGAGACCACGTACGTGCATCTTGGAGCAGAGATTTTTTTGGCTCGCTTACCTCGGGGAGTCGTAAGTCAGTTGTAGCATGTGGAGCTATGCTGACGTGTGCTAGTAAAAATGTTATAATTTACTTTGGTTAAGAAGTGGGTCACAAAGTAACTGAGGTCTGTCGTAAAAATGCTTCTAGAAGTTTCGAGAATTTTGTGGCTTCTTTCTAATTGGTTCGAAAATTCTGCGTGGCTTGCTATGCTGCCGTAATTACTAGCTTCGATTACAGAATGTTGGTGACCTGCGTAGTATTGAGCAAGCATACTAAACTGACTACTTTGAAAGATTTTATTGACTACTGTAAGTTGCTCTTCTATAAATAGCAGATGGCTAGTTGCGTATTATTGTCGTGAATATTTGTGATCAACACCATGTGTGGGTTATGTATTTAAATACGTCCTAATAGCAATTGGAAACCTATGCTGCGTTCGTTTTGTGCCTACGGAAGAACACATGGATACATGGAAAGGACACATGAAGAGGACACAAACATGATTACCATTGATGATAATAGATGTATAGAGGAAACATGTTTGATAGACATGAAACATTCAGTTGCAAAGAAAGGAATTCTTCTTATCTACGTGATAACTGAAATAGCAAATGATGAAACATTGCTGCAATTATTAACAAACTTAACATCGTTTCTGATACTAACCTTAATAAAACGTGAAAGACGCATCTGTTGGATTATGAAATACAACAGAGATCTACTCATCTTGTCTTCATCTGAAAATGTGTTTCAAAATGTTCCGAAACCGGTCCATCCAGTGTGGAACATCAAAATCAACAAATGAACGTACCACAAACACCAGGGGAATTAAAAGGTAAACGAGAATAGAATAAAGGCAAATTTAGCTTTCATAACTCGTCAACCCCCCCTTGAACCATGGACCTTGCCGTTCGTGGGGAGGCTTGCGTGCCTCAGCGATACAGATAGCCATACCGTAGGTGCAACCACAACGTAGGGGTATCTGTTGAGAGGCCAGACAAACGTGTGGTTCCTGAAGAGGGGCAGCAGCCTTTTCAGTAGTTGCAGGGGCAACAGCCTGGATGATTGACTGATCTGGCCTTGTAACATTATCCAAAACGGCCTTTCTGTTGTGGTACTGCGAACGGCTGAAAGCAAGGGGAAACTACAGCCGTAATTTTTCCCGAGGACATGCAGCTTTACTGTATGGTTAAATGATGATGGCGTCCTCTTGGGTAAAATATTCCGGACTTAAAATAGTCCGCCATTCGGATCTCCGGGCGGGGACTACTCAAGAGGACGTGGTTATCAGGAGAAAGAAAACTGGCATTCTACGGATCGGAGCGTGGAATGTCAGATCCCTTAATCGGACAAGTAGGTTAGAAAATTTAAAAGGGGAAATGGATAGGTTAAAGTTAGATATAGTGGGAATTAGTGAAGTTCGGTGGCAGGAGGAACAAGACTTCTGGTCAGGTGAATACAGGGTTATAAATACAAAATCAAATAGGGGTAATGCATGAGTAGGTTTAATAATGAATAAAAAAGTATAGGAGTGCGGGTAAGCTACTACAAACAGCATAGTGAACGTATAATAGTGGCCAACATAGACATAAAGCCCATGTCTACTACAGTAGTACAAGTTTATATGCCAACTAGCTCTGCAGATGACGAAGAAATTGAAGAAATGTATGATGAGATAAAAGAAATTATTAAGATAGTGAAGGGAAACGAAAATTTAATAGTCATGTGTGACTGGAATTCGACAGTAGGAAAAGGGAGAGAAGGAAACATAGTAGGTGAATATGGATTGGGGCTAAGAAATGAAAGAGGAAGCCGTCTGTTAGAATTTTGCACAGAGCATAACTTAATCATAGCTAACGCTTGGTTCAAGAATCATAAAAGAAGGTTGTATACATTGAAGAATCCTGGAGATACTAAAAGGTATCAGATAGATTATATAATGGTAAGACAGAGATTTAGGAACCAGGTTTTAAATTGTAAGACATTTCCAGGGGCAGATGTGGACTCTGACCACAATCTATTGGTTATGACCTGTAGATTAAAACTGAAGAAACTGCAAAAAGGTGGGAATTTAAGGAGATGGGACCTGGATAAACTGACTAAACCAGAGGTTGTACAGAGTTTCAGGGAGAGCATAAGGGAACAATTGACAGGAATGGGGGAAAGAAATACAGTAGAAGAACAATGGGTAGCTCTGAGGGATGAAGTAGTGAAGGCAGCAGAGGATAAAGTAGGTAAAAAGACGAGGGCTAGTAGAAATCCTTGGGTAACAGAAGAAATATTGAATTTAATTGATGAAAGGAGAAAATATAAAAATGCATTAAATGAAGCAGCCAAAAAGGAATACAAACGTCTCAAAAATGAGATCGACAGGAAGTGCAAAATGGCTAAGCAGGCATGGCTAGAGGACAAACGTAAGGACGTGGAGGCTTATCTCACTAGGGGTAAGATAGATACAGCCTACAGGAAAACTAAAGAGACTTTTGGAGACAAGAGAGCCACTTGTATAAATATCAAGAGCTCAGATGGAAACCCAGTTCTGAGAAAAGAGGGGAAAGCAGAAAGGTGGAAGGAGTATATAGAGGATCTATACAAGGGCGATGTACTTGAGGACAATATTATGGAAATGGAAGAGGATGTAGATGAAGATGGTATGGGAGATACGATACTGCGTGAAGAGTTTAACAGAGCACTGAAAGACCTAAGTCGAAACAAGGCCCCGGGAGTAGACAACATTCCATTAGAACTACTGACTGCCTTGGGAGAGCCAGTCCTGACAAAACTCTACCATCTGCTGAGCAAGATGTACGAGACAGGCTAAATACCCTCAGACTTGAAGAAGAATATAATAATTCCAATCCCAAAGAAAGCAGGTGTTGACAGATGTGAAAATTACCGAACTATCAGTTTAATAAGTCACAGCTGCAAAATACTAACACGAATTATTTACAGACGAATGGAAAATCTGGTAGAAGCCGACCTCGGGGAAGATGAGTTTGGATTCCGTAGAAATGATGGAACACGGGAGGCAATACTGACCTTACGACTTACCTTAGAAGAAAGATTAAAGAAAGGCAAACCTACGTTTCTAGCATTTGTAGACTTAGAGAAAGCTTTTGACAATATTGACTGGAATACTCTCTTTCAAATTCTAAAGGTGGCAGGGGTAAAATACAGAGAGCGAAAGGCTATTTACAATCTGTACAGAAACCAGATGGCAGTTATAAGATTCGAGGGACATGAAAGGGAAGCAGTGGTTGGGAAGGGAGTGACACAGGGTTGTAGCTTGTCCCCCATGTTATTCAATCTGTACATTGAGCAAGCAGTAAAGGAAACAAGGGAAGAATTGGGAATATGGATTAAAATCCAGGGAGAAGAAATAAAAATTTTGAGGTTCACCGATGACATTGTAATTCTGTCGGAGACAGCTAAGGACTTGGAAGAGCAGTTGAATGGAATGGACAGTGTCTTGAAAGGAGGATATAAGATGAACATCAACAAATGCAAAACAAGGATAATGGAATGTAGTCGAATTGTGTCGGGTGATGCTGAGGGAATTAGATTAGGAAATGGGACACTTAAAGTAGTAAAGGAGTTTTGCTATTTGGGGAGCAAAAGAACTGATGATGGCCGAAGTAGAGAGGCTATGACATGTAGACTGGCAATGGCAAGGAAAGCGTTTCTGAAGAAGAGAAATTTGTTGACATCGAGTATAGATTTAAGTGTCAGGAAGTTGTTTCTGAAAGTATTTGTATGGAGTGTAGCCATGTATGGAAGTGAAACGTGGACAATAAATAGTTTGGACAACAAGAGAATAGAAGGTTTCGAAATGTGGTGCTACAGAAGAATGTTGAGGATTAAGTGGGTAGATCACGTAACTAATGAGGAGGTATTGAATAGGATTGGGGAGAAGAGAAGTTTGTGGCACAACTTGACTAGAAGAAGGGATCGGTTGGTAGGACATGTCCTGAGGCATCAAGGGATCACAAATTTAGCATTGGAGGGCAGCGTGGAGGGTAAAAATCGTAGAGGGAGACCAAGAGAAGAATACACTAAGCAGATTCAGAAGGATGTTAGTTGCAGTAGGTACTGGGAGATGAAGGAGCTTGCACAGGATAGATTAGCATGGAGAGCTGCATCAAACCAGTCTCAGAGCTGAAGACCACAACAACAACAACAACTCGTCAATGCAAACTGATCTGGAGACCGTAGTAACATCCTTATACGTCGAGTGTATATATATATATATATATAACAGAAAAAAAAGCCGGCATAGATCAGCAAGAGACACTAATCGGCACTTTTGTTTGATAATACTTGGAGCTTAGCATCAACGTGACAATTCTTCACAATGTGCTGTGTACGATTTCGTGTTTCATATGAATAAACCACCGTCTGCTTTAATTATGATGCTTTGGTTTTCCAAAATAATTTTGTGTAGTACGCCTTTTCTTTAACAATTTCTTCTCCAGAGTTTGTGACGCCTTATAAATTCAAATGCCGTAGAGAGAATATATTTCCTGAGTCTGAAATCAGATCATGTGAGGCATAATCATAAATTCAAAAAATGGCTCTGAGCACTATGGGACTTAGCATCTGAGGTAATCAGTCCCCTAGAACTTAGAACTACTTAAACCTAACTAACCTAAGGACATCACACACATCCATACCCGAGGGAGGATTCAAACCTGCGACATTAGCGGTCGCGCGGTTCCAGACTGAAGCGCCTAGAACCGCTCGGCCACAACGGCCGGCTATCGTAAATTAACTGTGAAGTTGATATTTAGTTGTATTGCTTGTAGTATGACAAAAAGTGCTGCATCCGAACACATTTGACCATATCAACATTGGGAAATGTTTTACTGTTTGTTGTGTCTTCGAATTTCCCCAAGTATGGACCACTTATACTTCTCTTTCAAGAATCACTTTTTTCATTCACTTCTTGTCTGCTTCTCCTCCTCGAAATGCAGTTCAAATGATTTTATGCTGTCGACTTTTCTTCCAAATTCGTCCTGTTTAATATCATCTCTAGTGTAATGCTAGTTTCTCGTGCACAGCTTTTTACGTCTAATACACTTCTACACGTGAACATTGATGTTATGATGTAACTGAAGATCATTTTGCTCAGTTACATTTCGACTATACTTACTATGTGTCCATAAGATTTCCACCGTCGTGTCCATGACATTTTCGGTGAACCTGTATAGCTCCTCGTTTCTCTTGTTCTTCGAAGTCCCATCAGAAGTCTTCTGGTGTCCCAGAATTTTCCTGGGAATCTCCGTTTCCTTATTTTCAATTTCTCCAGGCTATCACTTTTTATTTAATGTGAGATCCCTCCGAAGCGTAGAGTTCCTTTTGTTTTATATTGAATTGTACTGCTTGATCTTGGCCTTGTAAAACATCGCTCTTTTATTGTACCTGTTGCGTTTTATTTCGTAAGCAAGATCAAATTTTCTTACTTCCTATGACTGCGTCTTTATGTATTCTGTGGAATTTGAATATTCTTCTGTGGAGTTGATACTTACACCCCACTCCGCTCAGCATCCTGTCCTTCCTGCCGTAATCTGCGTACAAGGACTTGCTCATGTTCTTTTCGCACATCCCCCTTCGCCGTCGGTACTGACACTCATTTATTTTGCACATCGACAGTACATTTGATGGCAGTACATTTGATGCAGCGGCTGCTCGCGAAGGAATTTTCCGCCACTGATTCACACTCTGAAGCTGCGAGGCAACCATGTGCACCGCTTTGAGCTGGAGCGTGGCTGTACCTAGCCACGTGGCCGAGTTAGTGGCCACTATGGAGGCTTCCGCGGTTCCATTTCTCGATGAGGCGATATCGAGGGCGTGAACATAAACACAGTAATGGCCAAATTGAGTGTCGGGCCGTCGTCTAAGCCCGGCCAATCGCCAGAGCCGCAGCGCCATTACTCCTTCGCGAGTGGCGGGCACTCTGCGCCCTCGTCAGCCAATTCATCGATATGTAGCTTGGATACTAAAGTCATCCACTCTGGACGACTGTCTGCCATGACAGTTGGTCAACAGAACACTGATACATTTACGTGTGCAAAGTGAATCATTTAAAACTTGCACTGTAAATATTGCGAAAATGGCAAGTGCTATTCACGTATAAGAGAGATGAGAGAAATTAGGGCTCGTACAGAGGCATATAGGCAGTCATTTTGCCCTCGTTCTGTTTGGGAGTGGAACAGGGAGAGAAGATGCTAGTTGTGGTACGAGGTACCATCCGCCACGCACCGTATGGTGGATTGCGGAGTATGTATGTAGATGTAGATATAGATGTTTATCACAGAATGGATTGGTAGTCAGGGATTTGTGTTTTAACCAATAAAGAGACGCAATAACACTTGCTAAGTGTGTCTTTTGAGCAAACATATACTTTTTTAAATGAAACAATACCTATTGTCACTAACTAACTAAATTTAGGGCGTAATAGAATGACCGTGGTGCTTGTTGCTGGATCCTAGTGCGAGTCGTTTACGAGATACCGTATTTTGAAAATTTTCGATACTAACACTTGCTCGTGCCATTCAACCTGCGTAGTTTGTAGGTGCAAGGTTAATACCTTTCCTTACTGTATGCTTGTGTGTTCTTAAGTGCACTGCAAATTTCTGGTCAGTTAGTGAGTGACAGTCCAAGCAATAGGTCATGAGCGGACGATAGGGTTTACCAATGCAGATCAAACCAAATTGCTCATGGCGTATGTAGAGTGTAGGAAACCTGCAGCTCGTTCTTGTACGGAGTATGCGGCAAGTTATCCAACAGAAATCATCCATTTCGGTAGTTATTTATCGACCTCTTCAACCAATTATGTGAAAGCAGCAGTGCAATACGTAGAAAACATAACACAAGGAAACAAATGACGAGAAAAAAAGGGCGAAATTAATGTTCATGCTACTGTAGCAGTTAATCCGCACTTTAGATCCCGGCCGGCCGCAGTGGCCGAGCGGTACTAGGCGCTTCAGTCTGGAAACGCGCGACCGCTACGGTCGCAGGTTTGAATCCTACGTCGGGCATGGATGTGTGTGATGTCCTTAGGTTAGTTCGGTTTAACTAGTTCTAAGTTCTAAGGGACTGATGAGATGTTAAGTCCCATAGTGCTCAGAGCCACTTGAACCATTTGAACCATTTAGATCTCGCGCAATCGAAGAAGGAAGTGCATGAATCAGGTAAGTGTCCTACGCAATCTCCGTCTGTCCATACCACACGTCTCTCCATGAAGAGCTAAATGGAAACAATTATGAGAAATGTGTTTACTTCTATACATGGGCATTCAGACAGGATACTCCAGAGGAAGTATGTATCTTATTTATTGGTGAAGCCACATTTACCAATCGTGACCAGGTAAACTGCCGAAATATGGACTATTTGTCTGTTGACAATCCCCGTTGACTTCGTCAGGGGGGAAAATTCAGTGTCTGTGGAGATTAAATGTGTGGTGTGGGATAATGGACCGTCAGCCCATAGGCCTGTTTTTCTTAGACGGTACACTGAACGCTCACAGATATCGTAGTCCCCTGACAGGCCACCTTCGACGGATGCTGGAATACGTTCCTCTGCAGACTAGGAGGAACCTGTGATACCAACATAATGGATTTCCAGTGCATAGTGCACGAAGATCTTCACGAATTGTTTCCAAATCGTTGGACTGGACGCAGAGTACCTCTACCATGGCCAGTCCGTTCACTGGATTTGAATCCTGTACACTGTTTTCGGTGGGGAAAGCTGAAAGATACCGTCTACAAGGACGTTCCGACTACATCCCATCATATGGAAATACGTATTATTGCAGCTCGGACATCTCTGCTGAAATGCTAGCTCGTGTACAGCAGTCGTTCCATGCCAGACTGGAAGCGTATACTGCCTTCTAAACACAACTTGTGATTTTCACTTGTCTCGTTACTGGTAAGAATGCACATAACTAGTGTATGCACTTGTGCTGTTGGGTGTGTGCTGACACAGGTATTGTACAAGTGTGTTGTGTAAACTGTTCAATATACTACATCTAGTAAACGACTGGCATTAGAATCCTACGACAAATACCACTGACATTCTGAGTTACTGTACTTTTAGATTGCTGATTCCAATAGGCATTGCTACATTTAAAAAGGTGTATGTATGCTCACAAAGTAGACTTTCTGAGTATTATTACAACAACCACGCATCAGTAGCACTTTCCATTTCCGCAATACTTCCGGGACAAGTTTTAGGTGATTCAAATCATACACTCCGTGGTCCACACGACGGCGAGCGCCGGACGGTAACACTGTCATTTCCCCCCCCCCCCCCCCCCCCCCCCCCCCCGTCTGTCTCCCGTTCACCAATAGTGTGTAGGAAGAGCAACTGTCGGTAAACTTTCGTATGTGAACTGATTTTTCTTACGTTTTCATCGTGATCATTTTCCGAGACATATGTGGGAGGAACTAATGTGCTGCCAATCTCTTCTTCCAACGTTCTTGTCGGAACAGTAACCCTCTCTGTGATACACGACGATCGCTTGAAGCGAGTTCTATTGAAGTTGGTTGGGCAACTTCGTAACGTTAGAGCCCTTACTAGTAAATGATCAGCTGACGAAACGCGCAGTTCTCAGTTGATCTTTCGTATTTTTTATTTTAATCCTATTTGGTAAGGGTTCCAGACTGATGAATAATAATCAAATACCAGCCAGATAAATATTTCGCAAGCCGCTTCGCACTTCTTCTGAAAAAAAAAATCCGTTTTCCCGCAAAGTGCATGAACGACAGCACCTTCACGGCGTTTTGAACCAATCACAGGGCTCTAGAGGCGCTAAATCTCCTCTCGCAAACGACAGCACAAACTCGTGTCGAACCAGATCAAGAATTAAGAAATCTGTATTTCTCAAAAGAAAGGAACCGCCAATTACTGGCTTTTATAAGTTTCTGCAGAGAAGGAAGGAATGATTTTTATCAGAGTAATTTCTCTTCCCGTGGCAACAAGCAAACAGATACAATCTCTAAGATCCTCATCTAAATCGCCTGTGCATTGGAGCTTGTTAGTCCTAGCTGTGACATGAATAAAGATTCTGTCTATAAACGTTTCTTAGACGCCAGATTTTTCTTATAAAACCGAGGCCACCGGGGAAGTGGTTCACTGGCCTATTCTCACTATCGCTGAACACAAAAACAGGTGAATTTTTATTACACGTGGCTCTGCACACAATGCCCAGTTTACAACTCCACTGTGTAGATGCGTTCTTTCAGACTGTCGCCCCAGCCCAGGCCTTCTGATGGCGCCCCAGCAGGTAGTGCGGCATTGTTCTGCTGGAGACCTGTCTAAATGAGGGGCTGCCCTGTCTGCCCTCTCTGGCTGTGGACCTCTCTGGCAAGATTTACTAAGGGATGGGATTGCCACCAATTGCTTTCAATCCTAAACATGCGGTTTCTACAAGCTAAGAATCATACAAATACTTCATCAGGCTCCATGGACGTCTGTTCAGACCATTAACTTTCTAGAGTCTCGCTCAAGGTGCGTCAGATTGTAATGAAATCATTGAAATCTTTAATAATATTCCGTATGCGAAAAATAGATGTGAGAGTATCTTGTCCTGCCTCAAGATGAGATATCGTAAATAAAGAAGGACATAATTGTAAATGTATATTTATTTATTTTCTCTTTCTTTGTCATTTTCAACATTAGTATTTGTGTTAGCAGAACGCAGAAGTTTTTTTTGAAAAGTTCGCTGCAAAATGTTCTAGAAATAAAACCACATATACTTATTGCAATACGGTTCTGTTTTCTGAAATTACAGTTACCGTGGTTTTGGTTTGCAAGAAATTATTGCTTAGCTCATAGGTGAATGTAAATATGCAGACTAATGTGGTATCTTAATTTTAAATAACAGTATCTTCATTTTTAAACAACAGTAACAGGGCGAACAGGAAGTGGAGCTGAGACACAGCCCTTGAACATTTTACACAATAAATTTTCTTGTCTCAATAGACTACTTGTGGCAAGTGAGTCTGCTGCAGCGGCGCTGTTGTTTCATTCCCGTACTGTATTGCGCCTGTCACGAGTGGTTATTTCCATTTACACGTCAGCGTCCCACATGCTTAAGTTGTTAGAGGTTATCGCCATCCATTGCGGCACCTGAACGGTGAAAATTAGTTTTTGAAGAATGACCCATTTTAGGAAAAAGTCGATACGTAGTAGCAGAAGATGAATAAGCAATGAGCAAAGTAAAATTCATAGTGGGTGTTCTTGACAAAATTATTATCGTAATTTAGCCAAACTCTTGAGAACTGAGATAGTAGGGAAAGTGGCATTCAAATATTTGATATCGTCTGCATTCATTAGCTGAAAATATACTGGTCAGTTATAAATGAAGCGCCGCTAGTAACTGAGGTTCAGTGTGGGCTGTAATTATCGTATGGCAGCGAAACCCGGTAGATATTCTAAAGTGTTATTTGGGAACTGATTTTCGTAGGAAAAAAAGGTAGTTACAATTCTGACCACCAGGTGCAAATCTGGTGCCGTGAATGGAAGAAACTCATATAGAAATGATTCCATATGTAGGATTGGGAATGCGATATGGACAGGAAAGGTCAAACAAGTTTGAAAGATATAATGTTTGTTTTATCATTAATTGCCACTTACAGAGTGAGCTCCACTGATGGTGACAAGATAGAGTGGAGCACCTGATACGCACTTGTTGGCTAAAATTGGAACTAATTTTGTACCAGCATGAATGGGTTCCACATTAACGCGCTTGTATATCTACAAAGTATCACTGCCATTCGATAATTACAGCCCACACTGGACCCTTGTGAGTAGCTGCACTTTTAATTATATGCATTGTATTATATGTATGTACATCGTATATACTTATAAGCAATATTTTGAAAGTAGTAAACAGAGTCTTTATCGTTTTTATCTTGTTTTCTTTGTTAAGTGGCAAATAATTTCGGAAACTATTTTTCTTACTAAACAGATCAGACTTTTTCACCGTTGAAACAGTCCGACCCGATAGCTGAATAGTCAGTGTAACGAACTGTCATCCTCAGGAGCCCGGGTTCGATTCCCGGCTGGGTTGGGGATTTTCTCCGTTCAGGGACTGCGTGTTGTGCTGTTTTCATCATCATTTCATGCCCATCCGGTGCGCAGGTCGCCCAATGTGGCGTCGAATCTAATAAGCCCTGCCTCAAGGTGGCCTGACCTGCCCCGTAAGGGGCCTCCCAGCCAATGACGCCAAATGCTCATTTCCATTACAATTGAAACAGTTGTATCAAAGAAACATTAATATACTTACGCTGTTAATTTAGCACAAGGCCCTCGTGCCACCATCGCAATATGTCACTAAAACAAAAGAAAGAGCGCTACAGTCTGGAACCGCGCGACCGCTATGGTCGCAGGTTCGAATATTGCCTCGGGCGTGTATGTGTGTGATGTCCTTAGGTTAGTTGGGTTTACGTAGTTCTAAGTTCTAGGGGACTCATGACAAGTTAAGTCCCACAGTGCTCAGAGCCATTTGAACCATTCAAAACAAATAGCAAAATAAAAATTAAGAAGACATACATGCACTAAACCCATTACCATAATAGGAATGAGCTCAGCGAGAATGTTAACTTCGATTTTGGCGGACCATGCTACAGTCTCCTGTTTCTGCTCGTACACTGTCTGCAGTATACTCGAGATTTTAGAACCTCACACTACACAGTCAACTCATCATTGACGTCACCAATCCACTCGCGACGTGGTTGGCGGCTGATTTACACGGCAACACATGATGCGCATCCCCAATACGTATTCGTTTTGACCCGGAAGTCGCTCGTATAAAACGAGCAAAAACGATTGTTTTACTCCAGTAAATGCATTCTAGGTTGTGGACCAACAAAGGTACAAAGTCAAATTCGTCTCCTGTTTTAATCATGTAGTAGAAAACGATGATAACGCACATGAACGAGAGTAATAAGTCTGCCATGAGAAATGGTGTTACTAGGGCTCCCAGCTGTTGGAGAGGGGCGCTAACTGTGTCTGGGCGGCCGGCGGAGGCAGCGGCGGCGAAGGCGGTGGTGGGAGATGAGTAATAAGGAGTTGGGAGGCTGAGGAGGAGATTGAGGAGAGCGAAGCAGACACAGGAGTGAAGACAGAAGGGTGAAGCGGGAGAAGAGAAGGGGGGTGGGAGGACCTAGTCAGACCAGACCAGAGGAGCTGTGCTACCAGAGATGCGGGCGGACGTCCCGACTAAGGGGGCGACCAATCTCCCAGGCCTCGTCGTAATTACCAGGGGATCAGCCGGCAGACAGCCTTGTCTCATACCGCACACGAGTGCCCTCTGCCTATCACATTTCGGGGGTCTGAAAGCTGCACGTTAAAATGCAATTTCACATTTACTCACAGTTCTGATATTCCTTAAATTGCGAAAGAGTCTTCACAGTATTCAGCAAAAAAATTCTGTGATCAGTATCGATTAGACGAGCAAATTGAGTTCCCTCTTTGAGGCATAGCTGTAGCGTATGTTACACCTTTGCTGAGTCTCTCCGCTTTTAGCCAGTCACGGACATACGCCCTCGACTTGTTCATATGCCCGTGTGTCTCGGAATTGGCTCTGTTTTCTGGGAGTCGAATCTAAACAATTCGGAGGCGATGGCAGTAGCGTTTATTTTTCTGTGGTTGTTCTTAGGCAACGCTTAGATCATCTGAATCGTGGGATACAATTATTTGCAAAGTTATTCTGCAATTATTTCGGATTCAGAAATTGTAGTGAATTGCAACTGAGGTGCGAAGCACTTAAAGAATCAGACATCGTTCGTTTTTCGTCAGCTCGAATCTGGTAAAGGCATCGAGTCGTATTACACAATCCGATGCATTATGCACTGAATCTTGTCATCCTCTCCTACTCTTAAAATAATTCATTACTTTACTGCAAGACTTGCACGGGAAAAAATGTAATCCTTTCGTTTATCACATCTTCGATTTCTGGCAAGTTTACTGAGAACCCCATTTGTTTATACTACACATATCTGGTCAATCCGAAGTCACTATAGAACCTGTAATCAATATTACTGCTAGTTAGTTATGCTCTGCTTGAGCCATCCATTAATTCTTGCAAAAAAGGCAGATGCACTCTTTGTGTGCCGTCATCTTGTCGTCACCTGTTGGTAAAACCCCCTTATGTCTGTTCGGTGTATGTACAATCAAACAGTTCGCTTGTATGCAGCTGTCTCACTTGGCTGATAATAAATGCCCTGCCCTTTGCATGAGTATTGCAGATAGAGATGCTTTTTCCGGAATGCAGACTGCTATGGCACACTTAGGAGTGTGAATATTCATATAGTTAAATATTTTGTGTATCAGAGGTTGTTATTCAGTTCCCTCTTTTCACTAGCACTTGCGGATTTGGTCTTTGAACTATTTTCTAGTTGAAATGATAGTGAAATAAAGACCATATGCTGTCGACAGGCGTTGATAGGCATCAACGAGGACAGCTGAAAATATGTGCCCCGACCGGAACTCGAACCCAGGATCTCCTGCTTACATGGCAGATGCTGTATCCATCTGAGCCACCGAGAGCACAGAGGATAGTCCGACTGAAGGGACTTATCCCTTGCGCGCTGCCCGTGAGACCCATATTCCCAACTTAATATCCACACGTAGTGTCCCTGCCATTACACTCGTTACTCGCGGCAGACAATCTTACCAAATCCCGTAAGAGTTCGGGCAATACGTGTGCATCCGCACAGAAGAAGGTCAGTGGCCGGTTAGCCTCAACTATGTGAAGGGCTTATTTCAATAGTGGTACAAATCCATTTTAGGACTCTGTATCTCAGAATGAACAAAAATGGACTTGTACCACTATTGAAATAAGGCTTTCATATGAAGGTGGTATCTATTCTTTCGGACATGTCCGAAAGAACAGACACCATCTTCATACATTAATTTTTATAGATCGTTTAGTTTGATGAGGTACTGTGACGATAAATCTCTCTCCAATCCAAGTTCTGTAATTGCAGCCAAGAGAAACTATCCTCATTGCATAGCGTTAGGCTAAAATCTGAACATGTCAACACTACGTAATTTTAGTAGGATTTTATGAGTGATTACTTTCTGTTTGAGGTTCAGTCACTTGAGTTATGGCTATCCATTTTCCGATACCTAGCTTTTATAAGTGCGTGCGTGAAAACTGTGACAAATTTATTGATTTTCTAGTGGCCAGAACGTAGGTCTTGAACATTTATATAAGAGGCATAGCATAATAGCCCTGGCCCTAGACCAAGTACTCGTGATATTATATCAGCTTTCAATGCAGTAAACCCTTTTTAGAGGTTGTTGTTGCTGTTCACTAATCTTTTAATGCAAAATTTGTGCAAGTGGCATTGACAGATTTAAGTTGATGAACCGATAGTGAAATGTCAATGCAAAGACATTGAAGTTTTATATCGCTGTAATTAGAGCCATATCGAAGATAGTGAGGTACTGTGAAAAGGCGAAATCTTGTTCCTAACTGTGTAACGCGGAAACAAGCCCTGACCGTGCCCAAGCATCGGATTCATCTCCTACTACAAGCGTGATTCATCTTCTCTTCACAACAGTGGTGGAGAAGAGCAGGTGCCATGATAGATAAAAGGGATCTAGGGAGAAGCGCAACTCTACTTACTTCGAGGTCGGCTATGGACGCCATCAAATACATCAACCATGAAGCTCAAACGATAGAGAAATATATAATGGCATTAAAATAGGTGGCACAAGTGTCGGCATACAAGTCATTGAATCTCCCTGACAGATTAAAACTGTGTGCCAGTCCGAGACTCGAACTCGAGACCTTTGGTGTTTGTAGACAAGTTCTTCACCAACTGAGCTACCCAAGCATGACGCACGAATCCTCTTCAGTGCTTTACTACTGCCAGTACCTCTTCTCCAATCTTCTCAACTTCCCCCAAGTTCTTTCCAGAAAGAAAATTTCAGTCTTGAAACATTCCCAAGGCTAAGCCATATCTCCAAACTATCCATTCTCCCAGGTGTGACACCGTAGTTCCGCAAGTTTCGCCGGAAAATGTCTGTGAATTTTTGACCGTAGGAGATGAGGTACTGGTGGAAATGGAACTGTGACGATGGCTCGTAAGCTATTCTTGTGTAGCTCAGAAGATAGAGCACGTACCAATGAAAGGCAAATTTCGAGTTTTTCTCCGGTGCAAAGTTTTAATCAGCAAAGAAGTACCATATCATTCATTCTGTAAAGATAGCTATTACCGGATCGGGATACAGAGCTCTGTCAAACGAAAAACGCTACTGATATAAGTAATCAAGAACAGATACACAAAGAAATAAAACACCCAATTGAGAGGAGCGAGAGATACCGTGTCCTCCTTGTATGTCGTCGGTCCCATAACTGGCTTGATTCGGGCGGCTACGAATGCCTCTCCCTGTCTAAACCTCTTCATCTCAGAGAAGCAACCGCACCCTACGTCCTCAATTATTTGTTCCATATATTCCAATCTCTTTCTTGCTGTACAGTTTTTACTCTCTGCCGGCCGAAGTGACCGAGCGATTCTAGACGCTACAGTCTGGAATCGAGCGACCGCTATTGTCGCATGTTCGAATCCTGCCTCGGGCGTGGATGTGTGTGATGTCATTAGGTTAGTTAGGTTTAAGTAGTTCTAAGTCCTATGGGACTGATGACCTCAGATGTTAAGTCCCATAGTGCTGAGAGCCATTTTCTTTTTTTTTGTTCGAAACTTCCGGTAGCGAAAAGTTAAAAGCAAGTGAAACAATTACAGGTGCTCGTTATCAAACGGAATTAATGCGTCCGCAATACAGCGAGAGGCACGATAAAGTGATTTTGCAGCACGACAACGCTCGACCCCACGTTGAAAAAGAGGTCAAAAGGTACTTGGAAACGTCAAAATGGGAAGTCGTACGTTACCGCTGTATTCTCCAGATATTGCTCCCTCTACTATCACCTGTTTAGATCAATGGCGCATGGGCCGGCTGACCAACACTTCTGATCTCATGAAGAAGTCACAAATTTGATCGATTCGTGGATCGCTTCAAAATATGAACAATTTTTTCGTCGCAGGTTTCGTACACTGCCCGAAAGATGAGAGAACGCAATGGACAGCGATGGAAAATACTTTTAATGATACATGTGTAAGCAATTTGTTTCATTGAAGCCTCGAATGTTGGGGAAAAACGGAGGAAGCAAAATTCGTCTTGTGCAATATGTACAAAAACAGGAGGAAACAAAAAAAATGATATCTTGGGTATTAATAAAGCACTTCAGTTATATTTAGTCTTTTATTATTGGAGCACTACCAGTTTCGTGGCACTAAAAGCCACATCTTCGGGTAAATATATAACGGAAACACCACAGATGAAAAGCTCTAAGGTTTGTAAATAATGAGTTCTACACATTTAAGTGTTGTATAACGCACTGGTAGAGAAATTCTGTCAATGCCATGGTATATATTTATAGCTGTGCCATGTTTACGACGACATATCCGCTGAAATGTTTGTAATTCAGTGATGTAATTCTGTAGGTACATTCAGCGGCGTATTTGGATACTGTCTGCAAAATGTGTTGCGAATGGAATGGGCAGCAGCGAAGTAATAAATTTAAAAATGCACGATGCAGCAGTTTTTGAAGAATCTCATTGTTTATGACGTTTTAGCGCCTGAACTATGTGGCTTACAATGATATAATAATGTATGTACATTCCGCAACATGTGGATACTGTCTGTGAAATTTATTGCGAAATGAGTCAGTAGTGCAGAAGCACTAAATTTAAACGTCATACGTGATGCAGCAGTTTTTCACGCATCTCATTGCCTATGACGTCATATCTCCTCAACTACGATATAATTTTGCAGTAAGATTCAGTGCAGCATGTGCATATGGCTGCAAAATGTGTCACGAATACAGATGGTACTGATGGGCTAATAAATTACTTGTATAACCTCATGCCTCAAGTGGTACGAATGAACAGCGGGAAAGTAGTATGCGATAATCATTTTTCATTGCATTATTTTGTAAGGGTTGTCAGTGAGAAAAAAAAATCTTAAGGGATTGAAATTGTCCGTAAAGTTTGTTGCAGTTCGTGAAGTGCTTTCATTCTCAAACACTGGATGAATAAATTTTGGAAACTCACGCATTAAGGACTATGCTTGGTTTTCATCCCCACCCTTCTTACAGGTAGGTGGCTTACAACGCAACAGGGGTTGCTGCTGAGAGTAAGGTATATATCTAGCCCGCCTGGTTAGCCGTGCGATCTAACGCACGGTTTTCCGGATTGGGAAGGAGCGCCTGGTCCCTGACACGAATCCGCCAGGCGGACTTGTGTCGAGGTCCGGTGAGCCGGCCAGTCTGTGGATGGTTTTTAGGCTGTTTTCCATATCTGCCTCGGCGAATGCGGCCTGGTACCACGCAAACATGGAGGTTACACTCGTCTGGTGTGAGTGGTCCCTTGGGGGGGGGGGGGGGGCACCAGGAACCCAACCGCGCAATAACCGTGAAAGAGTGGTTCGGTGTGGGCTGGCAGAGGGGTGAAGTGGACTGCGGTAGGTGTCGCGGGGTTGTGGACCACTGCGACTGCGGCGGGGACGGAGCCTCTCCGTCGTTTCCAGGGCCCCGGTCAACATACAATACAATACAATGTATACATGTACCAAGTTTGGTTAAAATCCGTTCAGTGGTTTCGGAGGAGATGTGGATCATAGACAGACACACACACACACACACACATACGTATATTTTTATAATATCTATGGATTATAGATATTTGGAATATATTTTTAATTCTTCAGTTACAGAAAATTATGGCAAGTAAACTTCTACACACAAGCTTTTATTTTAAAAAAGAGCCTCGAAGACATTACTCCATTGGGACGGAATCTGCGGGTGTGTTGTACATACATGGACAAACAAATTATTATTACATCAGGAACATTGGCTGAGTTATTAAAGAGCTTCACAAATTGAGGAAGCCAACAACGTGTCGGCCCACCACTGGCTATTATGTAGGCAATTACTCGGCTTGACTATAATGGATACTGTTCTTAGTTGTACCAAGTTCTGTCCAAGTGAAGCTTTGGATAGTCAGAAGCCCGAGCTGGCTAGAAGGCATTGCCCATAATGAAACTCCCTGGCATATTAAAACTGTGTCCTGGACCGAGACTCGAGCTCAGCACCTTTGCCTTTCGCGGGCCAATGCTCTACCAACTGAGCTACCCAAGCACGACTCACGACCCCTCTACAAAGCTCTAATTCCGCCAGTACCTCGTCTCCTACCTTCCACACCTCGCAGAACCTCCTCAGTTGTGTGGAAGAGTCGCGAGTCATGCTTGGGTGCCCAGTTCAAATGTGTGTGAAATCTTATGGGACTTAACTGCTAAGGTCATCAGGCCCTAAGCTTACACACTACCTAACCTAAATTATCCTAAGGACGCACACACACACCCATGCCCGAGGGACGACTCGAACCTCCGCGGGGACCATCCGCACAGTCCATGACTGCAGCACCTTAGCCCGCTCGGCTAATCCAATGCTGTGGTAGCTCACTTGGTAGAGCACTTGCCCACGAAAGGCAAAGGTGCCGAGTTCGACTCATGGTCCAGCACACAGTTTTAAGTTACCAGGAAGTTTCATATTAGCACACACTCCGCTGCAGAGTGAAAATTTCATTCTGGAAATTGCCCATAATGTTCCAAACGTTTTCGATCGGGAAGAGATCCGGCGTCCTTGCGGTCCAAGGTAGGGTTTTGCAAGCACGAAGACAAGCAACAGAAACTCCTGCCGTGTGTGGACATGCACCATCTTGCTGGAATGTAAGACCAATATGGCTTGCCATCAAGGGCACCACGACAGGGCTTAATATATCGTCGACATACGGCTGTGATGTAGGAGTGTCACGGATGACAGCCAAAGTAGCCCTGCTTGGAAATGAAATGGCACCATACTGTCAAGGCATACGCGAGCGACAGTGAGGTTTGAATATCAGCGCTGTCTGGGTGCATAGGCAAGCGACAGTCAGGTTCGAATATCAGCGCTGTCTGGGTGCATAGGCGAGCGACAGTCAAAGTCGAATATCAGCACTGTCTGAGTGCGTAGGCAAGCGACAGTCAGGTTCGAACATCAGCACTGTCTGGGTGCGTAGGCAAGCGACAGTCAGGTTCGAATATCAGCGCTGTCTGGGTGCATAGGCAAGCGACAGTCAGGTTCGAATATCAGCGCTGTCTGAGTGCGTAGGCAAGCGACGGTCAGGTTCGAATATCGGCGCTGTCTGGGTGCATAGGCAAGCGACAGTCAGGTTCGAATATCAGCGCTGTCTCGGTGCATAGCCAAGCGACAGTCAGGTTCGAATATCAGCGCTGTCTGGGTGTGTAGGCAAGCGACAGTCAGGTTCGAATATCAGCGCTGTCTGGGTGCAAAGGCAAGCGACAGTCAGGTTCGAATATCAGCGCTGTCTGGGTGCATAGGCAAGCGACAGTCAGGTTCGAATATCAGCGCTGTCTGAGTGCGTAGGTAAGCGATGGTCAGGTTCGAATATCAGCACTGTCTGGGTGCATAGACAAGCGACAGTCAGGTTCGAATATCAGCACTGTCTGGGTGCGTAGGCGAGCGACAGTCAGGGTCGAATATCAGCGCTGTCTGGGTGCATAGGCAAGCGACAGTCAGGTTCGAATATCAGCGCTGTCTGGGTGCGTATGCAAGCGACAGTCAGGTTCGAATATCAGCGCTGTCTGGGTGCGTAGGCAAGCGACGGTCAGGTTCGAATATCAGCACTGTCTTGGTGCATAGGCAAGCGACAGTCAGGTTCGAATATCAGCACTGTCTGAGTGCGTAGGCGAGCGACAGTCAGGGTCGAATATCTGCACTGTCTGGGTGCATAGGCAAGCGACAGTCAGGTTCGAATATCAGCGCTGTCTGGGTGCGTAGGCAAGCGACAGTCAGGTTCGAATATCAGCGCTGTTTGGGTGCATAGGCGAGCGACAGTCAGGTTCGAATATCAGCGCTGTCTGGGTGCGTAGGCAAGCGACAGTCAGGTTCGAATATCAGCGCTGTCTGGGTGCGTAGGCAAGCGACGGTCAGGTTCGAATATCAGCACTGTCTTGGTGCATAGGCAAGCGACAGTCAGGTTCGAATATCAGCTCTGTCTGGGTGTGAAGGCGAGCGACAGTCAGGGTCGAATATCTGCGCTGTCTGGGTGCATAGGCAAGCGACAGTCAGGTTCGAATATCAGCGCTGTCTGGGTGCATAGGCAAGCGACAGTCAGGTTCGAATATCAGCGCTGTTTGGGTGCATAGGCGAGCGACAGTCCGGTTCGAATATCAGCGCTGTCTGGGTGTGTAGGCAAGCGACAGTCAGGTTCGAATATCAGCACTGTCTTGGTGCATAGGCAAGCGACAGTCAGGTTCGAATATCAGCACTGTCTGGGTGTGAAGGCGAGCGACAGTCAGGGTCGAATATCTGCGCTGTCTGGGTGCATAGGCAAGCGACAGTCAGGTTCGAATATCAGTGCTGTCTGGGTGCATAGGCAAGCGACAGTCAGGTTCGAATCCCAGCTCTGTCTTCGACATCTCCAGGCACATCGACTCTGGTCATAAGACCTCAGTTCTAAGCGGAAATCACTACTGCAGACAATTGTACTTCAGGCAATGTGATTCCACGCCATGTCTGGGGACACCTGGTCAGTAATGGGCTACCAACTTGATTGTCGCCAGCTAAGCGGCCTGACAACCGGAAGTGATGGTGTGGGCTGTCATTTCTTGTTCATGATCTACTTCCAGGTCAGTGAGGTGCTCCGGCCCCAGATCGCAGCAGCCCGGGTAATTAACGACGGGAGCTGGCGTGCCATTCAGCCTGGACGTCGCTTTTAGTCGGTCTCCCACATTCCACTAAGAAGCTACCGGGCAGCAATCCCGCTTCAGCTATACGATACGCAGATATTCAGAAAATCTTGATCACCTCCACATGAGTAATATTAGAAGCAGACAGTTGAGGTACACATGTTCCATCCGAAGGTACAATCCCACGTCCGGCCATCCTGATTTCGGTTTTCCATGATTTCCCTAAATCGCCTCAGCAAATGCCGGGATAGTTCCTTTGAAAGGGCACGGCCAACTTCCTTCCCAGTCCTGACTAAATCCGATGAGACCGATGACCTCGCTGTCTGGTCTCCTCCCCCACATCAACCCAACCCAATCCATGTTCCATCCCGGGCGGTAAGGTGGCGAGAGGAACAGCATCTGGCCACCTTTTAAATTAACCATGGCAAATCTGTTAATAGGCATGCCAAACCCGCACCTATGTGGCACAAACTCATAAGAAGAAGAATATGAGATTAAGAACAAGAGGGGTCGAAGATAATTCAGTAATTACTATGTGTACAAAAAAAGTTTATGTTTAGAATTAATAGCAATGCATATTTCTTTCTTTCCCTTGCTGAATATGTTACATACAAGATCGTACATAAGAGAGCGGAATTGTTGATATTCCGGTGTGAGTGTTTGAATACGCCGTTCTTCTCAGGAATATCTGAAGTATTGCGCACCGCATGGCAGCTTCAAAGCAGAGCCTGAAATAGGGTTGCAAATTGGCCGCAAAGCGAGATGAAGTTCAATAAGACAATCGCAAGCAATTCTAGCTTTGAAAGAGGCTCAAAGGCGAGTAATTCCTCTAAGAAGCATTCGCAAAAACACAAGTAACATCCAGGTTTCCGATGAGAAATCAGACTATTCAGCCATTGATTCCACGGGGACTGTGGCATTCCCACAAGTCAGTTATCCCTAAAGGACAATCCGCTACCTCATCGATATCAAATTGCAGAGCTATACACTGTCATCATCAATTAATATCACGTAAGGTCACGGTACAACTTACTGGTCGCCACCTTAAAAGGTCATATTGGTCACTCCGGAGTTTTAAAGATGACACAAAACTAATAACGGGCTGTCATGTGACATTTCAGCACTAACATAACATATGGCAGTTAAGTGTTTTGTAAGTGACAAACAGGTGTATGCGATAGCCGCAGTGATACAGGTTAACGTCGAGACACGACAGATAAATTGAAAGAAACGGCCGTGTTGGCACGGGCTCAAGACCACACTCCGTCAAGTTTCTCGATCTCTTTGTATATGAATGCGGGATGTCAAACGTGTGTAGAACAACTGGTGTTCCATTTGTCAGTGAAGCCAAGTTCATCTGGACCACTGAATGAGCGAAACTTGCGAAGGCAACTACATGCAGTTGACATTTGAAATTGGATCTTTTTCAGAAGACAAGGCTCACAGCACATCAATGGGCCAAACCACACACGGACTGGACCGTAGCTGACTAGACGAGTGTCTTATGCACGAATGAATCTTTTCAAATGATGTAGGGCAACAAGTGGATCTACAGCACAATGTCGAGCTTAACCCACAATTTGTGGAGGCTATAGTTCAGAGAGTAGCGGATTCTGAGACCTACTGGAGATATATTTCCTATAATGACAGACTCTTCAGGTTACCTGAAACTAAAGTAGAATGTTTACTTCGGCATTTTCGTTGACAAAGGGTTGCCCTTCCTTCTACACATCCATGATGAGTATGTCGTGGACAGTCTTCCAAGATCACCACAGGTCTGAGGAACACTCAGATACTCCATCGCACCTCGAGTCGTCCGCGAAATCACGGGAACTTCGTAGAAAATTTCTGACACTTTCTGAAACAGTGGTTGAAACGTAGGAATAAACTACTCAAATTTAGTGTTGTCTCCTTCAAAGTAGTTCCCTTCTGATTGCCCACACTTTTTCCAGCGCTTCTGCCATTGCCGGTAACATTTCTGGAACTCATCTTCTGTGATATCCACCAAGACCCTCATGACAGCTTTTTGGACATGTTGTGTTGTTTGAAAATGGTGTCCCTTGACCGCCGTTTTGACTCTTGGAAATAGAGAAAGAAGTCGCACGGAGAGATATCTGGTGAATGAAGTGGCTATGGAAGTACTGAAATTTGTTTTGTGGTTAAAAAATACTGGACTGACATAGTAGTATGGGATGGCGCATTATCGTGATGCAGAATCCTGATTATCAGCAATGTTGGCACGGACACGAAGAACTCTTTTACGAAGTATCTCTAAAATTTCTTCGTATTAATATTGGTTAACTGTTTGTCCAGGAGGCACCCATTCTTGGAATCAAAGAAGCACACAAGCATACATTTGACCTTTAACTTTGACATGTGAGCTTTTTATGGTCTGAGTGATCCCTTTGAGCACCACTGCGAACTTTGTCGTTTTGCCTCTGGATCGTACTGAAAAAGTTAACTTTCATTACCAGTGATAACACGGCTCAACAATTCTGGATTGATTTCCGTTTGCTCTAACAGATCGACTGCTACATTTTTCCATGTTTCTCGTTAAAGTGTGAGACTTTTGGGGACCATTTTTGCACAAATATTTCTCATACCTAGATCTTCAGTTATTATTAGACAACCGTTTCTCGATTGATGTTCAGTTCTTCTGCAATCATTTTCACAGATTACCTTCTGTCAGATCGCACAAGTCCATGCACCCTGGCCAAGTTGACATCCGTCCGTGAGGTTGATGGTCGTCCACTGCGGTCTTTATCTTTAACATTCCTTCTGTCTTCACTAAACATTTTATGCCAACGAGAAACTTGAGCTCTTGACGTAACCTCCTCTCCAAAAGGCTTCTGAAGCTTACCATAAGTTGTCGCATTTTCAGCCAATTTAACGTAAAAAGAAATGTCATACCGTAGCGCAATATTATGCTGTCCCATTTCCGTAAAGAGAGACACAAACACATGTTAACTTATTACAGCACAAGTCACGACTGAGCAGTTGCATCGATGTGCCGCTTGGACTAGAAGCAGCTTATAGACCAAGGTAAAAGATATTTAGCCTACGCGAGCCTGCAGGGTTGCCACATCTTGCAAATGAAGTCAGTCTCATTAATTTATTGTCGCACCTCGTACCTACAATTTGGTAACTCTACTTTCTCTCGATACCTAAAGAAACTTTTGCTTTTGAGTCATCAGTCTTCTGAGTGGTTTGATGCGTCCTGCCACGAATTCCTCTCCTGTGCTAACTTCTTCATCTCAGACTGGTACTTGCAATCTGCATCCTGAATTATTTGCTGGATGTGTTCAAATTTCTGTCTTCCTCTACAGTTTTTACCCTCTACAGCTCTGTCTAGTGCATTGGAAGTTATTCCATGATGTCTTAACAGATGTCCTACCAACCAGTCCCTTCTTGTCAGTGTATTTCACATATTCCTTTCCTCGCCGATTCCCTGGAGAACCTGTCCCTTCTTGTTAGTGTCTTTACGATATTCCTTTCCTCACCGATTCTCTGGAGAACCAGCCCATTCCTTACCTTATCGGTCGACCTAATTTTCAACATTCTTCTGTAACACCACTTCTCAAATCCTTCGGTTACCTCCATTTCTGGTTTTCCCACAGCCCGTGGATCACTACCATACACTCCTGTGGTCCATACGTACATTGTTAGAAATTTCTTCCGTGAATTAAAGTCTATGTTTGTTACTAGCAGACTTCTCTTGGCTAGGATACCCTTTTTGTCAGTGCTAGTCTGGTCTTTATGTCCTCCCTACTCCGTCCACCAAGGTTTACTTTGCTGTACAGGCAGCAGAACTTAATTTCGTCTACTTGGTGATCCCCAGGTTCGATAAATTTCTCGCTATTCTAAGTTCTGCTACTACTCATTGCTTTCGTCTTTCTTAGATTGACTCTTCTCTACTCATTAGACTGTTCGTTTCACACAACACCCTCTTACCCTGAATTTTAAGTCCACTTTTGAACCTTTCCTTTATTCACTCATTGCTTCTACGGTGTATAGTGAACAGTAGTGGCGAAAGGCTACATCCCTTTTTTACATCCTTTTTAATCTGAGTACTTCAGTCTTAGTCTTCCACTCATTATTCCGTCTTTGATGTCGCACAGATGGCATATTACCAGTCTTTGCTTATAGCTTGCCCCTACTTTCCTCAGAGTTTCGAAAGTCTTGCACCGTATGACGTTGTCAAACTCTTTTCCCATGTCGACAGACCCTATGAATGGGTCTTTATTTTTTTTAGTCTTGCTTCCATTATCGGCGGCAAGGTCAGAGCTACCTCTCTGGTGCCTTTACCTTTCCTAAAGCCAAGCTGATCGTCACGTAACAAATCCTCAGTTTTCTTTTCCATTCTACTGTTTATTGTTCTCGTGAGCAACTTGGACACATGAGGTAATTGTGTGATGATTCTACCACTATTCAGCTCTTGCAGTGTGCGGAATTGAGTAGATGATGTTTTTCTGAAAGTCAAATGGTATACAGCCAGACTCATACATTCCACGCACCAACTTGCTTAGTCGTTTTATTGCCACTTCTCCCAATGATTTAACAAATTCTGATGGTGTATTATGTATCACTTCTGCCTTAACTGATCTTAAGTCTTCCTAAGCTCTTTTAAATTCTGATTCTAATACTGGGGCCCTTACCTCCTCTAGATCAACTTCTGTCACATCATACATGTCTTCCCCCTCATAGAGGCCTTGAACGCACTCTTTCCACTTATCCGCCCTATCCTTTGTGTTTAACAGTGGAATCCCCATTGCACCCTTAATGCTACCACCATTGATTTTAATTTCACCAGGGACTCTTTTTACTTTTCTATATGCTGTCTCATTGCCTGCCACAGTAACTTCTTTTTCGATTTCTTCTCTTTCTCCATGTAAACATTTAGCTTTAGCTTCCCTACACTTCCTATTTCTTTCATTCCTAAGCGACTTGCATTTTTGCTGTATTCTTGTATTTCCCTGAACATTTTTGCGCTTTCTTCTTTCACTGATCAGCTCAAGTATTTCTCCTGCTACAGATGGTTTCTCTCTAGTTACCTTCTTTGTACCTATATTTTTCTTTCCATCTTCCGTGTTTCCAGTTTTAAAAATGTTGATTCCTCTTCACCTGAATCACCTGCTGAGAAATTCATTGTCGCAGTACCAAGTATGTGCGGCCTCAGAGAATTTTAAGTGTAACCCTCCGTTCGTCAGTACTTCCGTAATCCACAGATGTATTTATTCTTACTGATTAGTCTCTTGAACTTCAGCCTATTCTTCATCACTACTACATTGTGATCTGAGTCTGTACCTGCTCCTGGGTACTTCTTACAATCCAACATCTCATTTCGGAATCTTTGCGTAATCATGATGTAATCTAACTGAAATTTTCTGTCACTACCGGTATTTTCCAAGTATTCTTCTTCCTCTCGTGATTCTTGAACAGAGTATTCACTATTACGTGCTGAAATTTATTGCAGAACTCAACTAGGCTTCCTCCTCTCTCAGACCTAGTTCCAAACCCATATTATCCCCTAGCTTTATCCTCTACTCGTCCTACAACCAAATTCTAGTCTCCCATGGTTATAAGATTTTCATCTCCATTTACGTTCTTAATTAACCTCTCACTATCCTCATATACTTTCTCTATATCTTCGTCTTCAGCTTGCGACGTCGACATTGGTGCCTAAATCATCTTTGTTGGTGTTGGTTTGCTGTTGACTCTGATGAGATAGACCCTACCACTGGTTCACAGTAACTCACTCACTGGCCTATTTCCTAGTCGTGACGAATGCTACTCCATTTATAACACTTTCTGCTGCTGTTGATATTATCCTATACTTATCTGACCATAAATCCATGTCTTTTTCCCATTTCACTTCCTTGACTCTACTCGAACTAGATTGAGTCTTAGAATTTCCATTTTCATATTTTCTATTTTCCCTGCCGAGTTAAAACTTCTGTCATTCCATACCCCAACTCTTAGAACGTTATACTTGCGTAGGTTACTTAACCTTTTTCCAACGTCATCTACCTTTTGGCAGTCCTTCCTGGAGATCCTAATAGGGAACTATTCCTGAACTTTTTGCCAATGGAGAGATAGAGCATTATGAAACTTTTACAATTAGGCCACATGTACTGTGGATGCACTTTGCGTGTCTTCAGTGCATTTCTGCATCCTCATGCCGTTGATCATTTCTGATTCTTCTGTCTTCAAGGGATGTTTCTTACCCTAAGGACAAGAGAGTGGCCTGAAGATCGGTCCGCTCCTCCATCCTCTTTGACAAGGCCGTTGGCAGAATGAGTTTTTCTTCTTATGCCGGATGTTTTCTGCGGCCAATGAAACCTATGGATTATCTTTACTTCCTAATTGAGGCCATTATCAGTGCCAGAGGCCGTCTCCTGGCTTGATGTATCATGAGATGGGTAGTAATGTGTGCTTGTCTTGAATACAGTTTCCACTCTTGTAGGACTGCTTAATTTGTTCGTTTACCTTTAACGTCAGACACAGTCATTATTGTTTAGGGCATCGGATAAGAACTGCACTACGTTGGAACGTCCTGGGCTGAGTAAACACTAATAATTACTGCATCTGTGTAAAACGGAGAGGAGCAATATGTCCGAAAATAAGCTTCCAACTTACGTTAGAATGAACTGTCTGCAACGTAAGTAGAATACTAACAGCGGTGCGTGATGGAGTAGTAACAGAGACAGACTTGATGGTTCTGGGCACTCGCATGCCAGCCGCACGTTCTCTACCCGTTAAACCTTACCTGCTCTTACCTGTTGCGCAGTCGTTCTTACGCAGCAGTCCAATTAATTTGTCACAGTTGGCCTTTGCTTCAACACGAAAACAATTCAAGGAGAGGTTAACACACAATCAAATAATAAAACGCTACCCTGCTAAAAATGCAGTGCATTGTCGAGACCCTAGTTCTGTGCTTAATTTGGTGTCCTGTAGGAAAAAAACAAACGCAAAGATACAGTTGCTACGCATCACAGTTCCCGGAGCCTATATGGTAACTGCTAACTCCGACTGACGAGAAACTCTGTCTTTCAAATCCACCTCTGTAGCGACCTCCGTCTGAAATCACAGACGCGCGAGACTCTCTAAACGAAGTGAGGACAGCTCTGAATCTCCTTTTCAACGGAACCGACAATACTCTCCAAGACGATAAAATCTGACACACGCAGTCGCCACCAAAAGTCGTCAGTGACTATTCAACACAACAGGGAGAAAGTTCACAACAAGATGAGTATCGTCCTGCTAAGGTGAGAGATGATGAACTTCGTTCATCTATGCTACCAACATATAAGTTATTGTCACAGTAAACACTATAGCTTCTAAACACCAGCTAAACTCAGTTTCTACGTGAGTGTACATATTTTGACTTTGCCAGCGGAAAACGGATCTTAATTTTTTTTTTGCGCCATTGTGACATCAATTGAGTGTCCGTTGTCATTTCAATACCCAGTGGTTTCTGCTTCGAACAAGGGCTTGGTTCTACTACACCCTAAGCAAAAATAAACATAGATTTGATGTACGTGTACAGATATACAAATGATTACAATGTCAGAAAAATTACTGAGCTTGTCAGTAACACGTTCATCCACCTCCGGTCCTAAAACAAGCATTAATTCGGCTTGGCACTGACTGACAAAGTTGTTGCATGTCCTCCTGAGGGCTATCGTGTTAAGCTATGTCCAGTGACGCATTAGATCATCAGAAACCCTAAGTGGTTAGAGGTCCTGGCCTATAATGCTCCAAACGTTCTCAACTGGGGAAAGATATGGCGACCTTGCCGGTCGAAGTATGGTTTGGAAAGCGTGAAGACAACCAGTAAAAACTCTCGTCGTGTGGGAGCGGGCATTACCATGCTGAAATGTAAACCCAGGATTGCTTGCCATGAAGGTCAACAAAACAGAGCATAGAATATCGTCGACGTACAGCTGTACTGTGACAACCCAAGGGGTCCTGCTACGAAAACAAACGGCACCACAGACCATCACTCCTCATTGGCACGCCGTATGGCGGGCGAGATTCTGGTTGGTATCCAACCGCTGTCTGGGCAGTCTCTAGACTCGTCTCCTCTGGTCATCGGGACTCAATTCGTAATGGGACTCATGACTAATGGCAATTCTACTCAATTCAATGAAATTCCAGTCGAAAGACGTGTGTCAAGACGCCCCAGACAGTGATGGTGTACCAGCCTGACCTCACCATACGGCCGAACAACCACTAGTGATGATTTTGCGTGCATTTCTTTACACAGCAAGTCTTCTTCGATTGTCATCTGCGGCACCCTTACAGCATAGCGGTACGTCTATCATATTCTATGCCCCGTTTTGTTGTCCTTCGTTGCAAGCCATCCTACCCAGCAAGATAATGCTCGGCTGCATATGACGACAGTTTCTACAGCTCGTCTTCGTGCTTGACAAACCCTACTTTAGCCAGCGATGTCCCCAGTTTAGAGCGTTTGCTGCATTATGGCAGGGCCCTCCAACAACCTCGGGGTTTTCACAATCCATCCCTCCAATTGGACAGAATTTGACACGATATCCTCAGGAAGGCATCCACCAAATCTGTCAGTAATTGCCAAGCCGAATAACTGCTTGCATAAGAGCCAGAGGTGTTATTTACCCGCTAATTTGTGGAGTTCATTGTTTACAATGAATCATCCATTCTCTCTAAAACTGTAATCCCTGCCTTATAATTACATCACAACTACTATAATGGATCATATAATTTTTTGTTTCTTCGTTCTTATTTTTTCTTTCTTCGTTCTTTACTTTTTAATATAACGTCAACGGTAAAGTAACAAGTTATTTTAAGCCACAGATAACTTTTCGATACAAAAAAGAAGAAAAAGGATACGCTATTCAATTGATTATTTGTTGTATCTCTACCTGTTCGTTTCTATAAGTGGTAACGGGCGTGCGAGTATTGTTTAAAAAGGTCTATTCCAAACATATGTTAAAAAGTTTGTGTGTGTGTGTGTGTGTGTGTGTGTGTGTGTGTGTGTTAGGTAAATCCAACACCTTCCATGAAAACCCTGACATGATAAGTAAATCCAGTAGTATGTCACATGGCTCCGAGTAAATCGTGACATTAAATTAACCAAAGTAATACGAGTAACGAGTGAGCAAATGGGATACCACAGACTAACACAAGAATGCCTACATGCATGTCATACCTTCCCACCATGAGACAGACGCAGATCTGAGGGGAGAAACGAGAACAGAAGCTGAGAGCAGAACCGTGTTAAGCTGGAAGGCCCTACGATAAGGGACGGACGGACACCCACGTCGCCAGCAAACCGCTAGGACCACACCACCCGCAAGTTTTAGCATGAGACTTTTTCGCGTCTCTGTTACATCAAGACCACCCCCCAGCCCATGTTAAAAGATAGAGCCCTCCAGAAGAACAGTATAGATCTTACGATAACACAAAAAGGGCCACACCACCCGCAAGTTTTAGCGTGAGACATTTTCGCGTCTCTGTTACGTTGCAGACTTTAAAAACATTGCCCCACCACGAAAAGTATGACGTTTCTCATTTGATAGATAGAATTTTTGTAGGCAGAGCTTAAGCTTAACATTGAGACCCTGATTGGTCAGATGAAAACACAGCCAGATAGTTTTTTTAAACCAACTTCGGTAAATTGTAGTAAGGAGAAGTTAGGACGAGAGTTGCTTCCAAGATGGAGAGGTGAGCGGAGCTGTCCTGCCCGCCACCCCCTGACGAACACCGACAAGGTAATGAACGCATGCGATGCCGCATAACAGCGCATAAAGCTTCACTCAGAACTGCAGAAGTCTCATCTGTTACACTCCCTTTTTGCGTAATACTAGTGTCGATCGTCAATTAAAGCTCATGGTGTTCACATTTGCCACTTGAAGTAAAAATCTGAAACGCGATGATTTATCTGTTATATAGTTATTGAGAAGCCACATCAGCCACTGTAATTTACGACAAGTTAGATAAGTAATTAAAGATAATTGAGGGCCACTGTAGACCATTTGGATAGTTTTCTCTTTTGTGAAACTTAATTTAAACCTAGATTATAGGTGTGATATGGCATTGGTCATCCTTCAATCCATTGTAGAACTTGGAAACCCATTCAGGGAATATTCGTTCACATTTTTGTTGAACGCAGTTGGTTGTTACCATCCTGTATTAAAACATCACCTTTTATCAATAGTGCAATTTATAAACAATGTTTTGTGAAAAGAATAAAATTTCCAATGGTAAACTTAACTGCTTTTTCGACGTTATTTTACCAGCTAACTAAAAGTAGGAAAGCCTTGAACCCCTTCCACTAAATTTAGTTAGTATTAAGATTCTTTTACAGGGAGTGCAGTGGAGCTGACGCTGAAATCATTAAGTATTTGGTTATATCATCGCTAGTCTCACTGAACTCTACATATCATTTGTGGTCTGGCGTTTCCCTACCAGCAACAGGTCCCAGGTTCAAACTAGTCAATTCCCTAAAAAACACGCTCAGAGTGTTGTTGCGCCAAAGTGGTAGGGAGACACGATATAGAACAAACAGAAACCACGCAGAATGTTTGATATAGCACATCCACCTCTTCATCTTTCCGCCCGCGCTGAGAACTCTGCATTAGGAGCTCCAAAGCAGACAAGAGGAATTTTCGATCCTCTTTCTGCATTGTCCTAATCAGCTCTATGCACAATGGAACTAATGAGAAGGAGTACGTACTTTAAATGATGAATAATGATCTTAAATGTATTGACATTGAAGGTCTGTTGGTATTAGTACCACTTAAAGTTCACCCAGGATATGTGTACCTTCCAATTTCTTTGAGTTATGAAATGATAATTAAATGGACACCCTTGCTGCAAACAGGCGTTGATATACTTCATTGAGGACATGTTGAAAATATGTGCCCCGACCGGGACTCCAACCTGGGATCTCCTGCTTACATGGCAGACGGTCTATCCGTCTGAGCCACCGAGGACTCAGTCCTCAGTGATGTATATCAACGCCTGTTTTCAGCTAGGGTGTCCATTTAATTAGCATTCATTTCTAGCAAATCTGCATGGTCATCAACGGTAACTGCTCTTTCGGGAACAGATACTACCGTAATATATCTTTGAGTTATTCTTTCCAATTATTATTTTTGACTATTCAAGCAGCAGTTATTAATCATTTTTAATTATATGCCAGACCACACCTTCTGCCGCTATTCACTACTGATTTCTGCCCTATTTGGATGATTCCTTCGTGGTGCTTCGTTTCTTCTTTCTTAGAGGATGTACACAATCTTGATATTATAACGCAACAGACTGGTTCATACAGCACTACCTCTGTTGTAACACAGCTAGAAATAATTTTGCAAAAGTGATGAATCCAAAAAATAATATTTAGCTGCATGAATTACCTTTGCTACTCCCGCCCTTCAGGCTAAGGATCCAACATCTGTTGATAACTGTCTGCCCCCATAAAGTGCATCTTACCTTCAGCTTTCTTCCAGTGGTAACCCTACGTCAGGATTCCAAAATGCTCGTAAGTGGCCCTCCAACCCTGCCATGGGTTATCTGCATATTTAGTGGGCGCTCAGTGGGGCTCAGCGCGACAATGGTCGGACGTGACCGTCGCGCAATTCAGCAAGTTTCGATGTATCAACCTATCCTAGGGTCGGATTAAGATGCGGTTTGCACCAACGAGTGTTTCATTAAACAGAGAACATGCTGAGGATATGTTCACTATCATTTATTCTCCTACCGTACTGACTCGATTACGCAAATTTAGCATCATGAAATTAGCGTGCATAATGAGGTACCAGATCTACGGTTTCCTTGTCCGCCGCGATAGCTGAGTGGTCAGATTGACGTCCTACGGGATCGGGTTCGATTCCCGGCTGGGTCGGGGATTTTCTCCGCTCAGGGACTGGGTGTTGTGTTGTCTTCATCATCGTTTCATCCCCATCTGGCGCGCAGGTCGCCCAGTGTGGTGTCGAATGTAATGAAACCTGCACCAAGGCGGGCGGACTTGCTCCGTAAGGGGCTCCCGGCCAATGACGCCAAACGCTCATATCATTTCCATTACGGTTTCCTTAAACATTTGCATCACCATGGTTCCTGGTAAATAACACGTCTTCTGAGATATAATACCACTGATCGCGTTATAAGAAAGACTGTTACGTTCTAGCTGAAATGAATTATGTAATTAAAAATCTGTGTTTGAATAGATATTAAGTCATATGGTTCTCTTAGTGTAAAATGTATACTGGATTTATTTACTCGAGTACATGAGTTCTAAACCTTAACACGTCTTATATACGGCACTAAACATTCTCTTGACATTAAAGAATTCACAAATAAAATACTGTATGTAGGTTGGATTCGAGTTCCCAGATTTAAAGTCACTTGAGTCATAATATGGACGCTAGAATAAAAGTTAAATATGCACACACCTTACATTTAAGCAGCAGAAAGAACATCACGAGATTTTCATAAAATGTGGTGAAACCTCAGGGTGCTATTCCGTTTTATTGGAAATTACAATGATGCACGTATTTGACTGGATTGGAAATATGTCATAAACCGCTGGTTAGAGTTAAAAGCGAATGTGAACCACAGAATTACGTAGAATATTAACAAAATATCTGTTGAAACACTGTTTTGTCCCGCCATGATGCTACATATAAATAAGTCACTTTGTAAATAATTACAGTGCTCATGCTTCTTTACATCTCAAAACTAACTCAGTGACGTATCTAACTTGAATTATGTATATATGAAAGTAAAATTACTAATACTTACTAATTTCTCGTCGTGTCTCATTATGACTGTTCTCACTCCTTGTTGAGGCACAAAGGGCTCACAGTTTAGTTCTTTCAGCTGCTAGTTTGTTTCGGTTGTTGTACATGCCTGTTTGCTTGCGTGCGTGCTCGCTTCTTGTGGAGGCATGCGATTTTGTGAATGTGTGTGTGTGTGTGTGTGTGTGTGCGGGCACTTATCAATGATTACAAACTTGCGTCACTGTTAACATAATGCCTTAACGTCATCACCTGCCTTCATATATAGCTGATTAACTTAATTATGTGCAGACTGCATGTCAACAAAACCACTGTTGCCACACTGGTGATTGGTACTAACAGTCTCTCTCTCTCTCTCTTTTTTGCAGGTATGCAATTACATGAATTTTACAACAAGAAAGCTCCCCTTGATCCACTGCAAGAGTCGGTAAGTAACAAGCACTGTATTGACAAAAATGGTTCAAATGGCTCTGAGCACTATGGGACTCAACTGCTGTGGTCATAAGTCCCCTACAACTTGGAACTACTTAAACCTAACTAACCTAAGGACATCACACACATCCATGCCCGGGGCAGGATTCGAACCTGCGACCGTAGCGGTCGTGCGGTTCCAGACTGTAGCGCCTTTAACCGCTCGGCCACTCCGGCCGGCACTGTTTTGACTACTCTAAGAAAAGACAACATATGAAACAGAAGAAAATCGCGCATCTAGATGTGATCTGAATTGTCTGGAACGACACAGTTAACACATTGTCATTATACTAACACCGTGAAAAACTATATCTTCGGGAATTTTTTCACACACAAGCATTACTTCTTATTCTACGTTAGATAAAGTATTTAGTACATGGAAAATTACTAATAATAGCATGTCTACGTTTACTACAAAACATCTTAAATGTAACTTACGATGGCACTACAACCAGTGTCTTAGGTGTCGCAACGCTCTCTGTTATGATATTGGGTTCCCTTACAAGACACAGAAATGCGTAAATTCCGCAGTGAATTACTGTGATGCTATATCTGTGGGTGACGGAAAATTCGACTTCTTTTTTTTTTCTCGAGGTAGACGATGTGACACATATAGCGATGTGACACATATAGCACGTAGGAGTTTTCTGGAGAGTTTTCTTACGTCACTACATTTCATGGGAGCGTACTATTTTCGATGGTTGCACAAACCACTGCACCTGTTGCGGAGCCAGTGTGATGTGTTTAAGATCCCACTCATGGTGTGAATGGAGTGGCCGTAATTTGTGACAAAAGCAAATGTTGTTGTTGGCTTGTGGGTCTTTTCACAAGTCTAAACAGATATAATGGCTGTGCGCTACCTACATATCCGCCGGCCGCTGGTGGCCAAGCGTTTCTAGGTGCTTCAGTCTGGAACCGCGCGGCCGCTACGGTCGCTGGTTCGAATCCTGCCTCGGGCATGGATGTGTGTGATGTCCTTAGGTTAGTTAGGTTTAAGTAGTTCTAAGTTCTAGGGGACTGATGACCTCAGATGTTGAGTCCCATAGTGCTCAGAGCCATTTGAACCATTTGAACCTAGATATCCGGTCACGTTAATGTGACCACCCGCCGAAAGTCTGAATAACAACTTTTGCAGTGCGGACTACTGCAAGACGTGCAGGAAGAGCACTGATGAGCTTCTGAAAGGTACCAACAACAGGTTACCTTCCACTTAGAAAGCTGTTGCACTCAGCGACTGTTATATTGATTCGTAAAGTATAGACTGCTGCGATCAGTCGCCCTTTTTAAATTTTATTTTGCAGGTGTAGATTTCGGCTACAAGCTAGCCATTCTCAATGCACTATTATTTTCGCTCAATGCACGTAATTCGCTGCTGGTCGGGCTTCATCCACAGTTCACTGAATAGCCGAAATCTAGATCTGCACAATAAAAAAAAATTAAAAAGGACGACTGATAGCTGCAATCTATAATTCACAAGGAACCAACAAGTTTGCGGTGCCATGTTGACTCCAGTGATGTGGTCAGCTGCTCCAGGTTTCTCAGTTTAGCATCCGTGGCGCGAACAGCCCGCTCGAGGTAGTCTCTTGGATCCTCGAACAGGTTTAAATTCAAGGCCAGGGGTACCGTAAAGTAATTCTTGTGCCCTTCGACCAAAGTACAAAGGTTGGAACATAAATAGCGGCAACTATTTATTCACAACCGATACAAAAGAGTTACATGTTTGCATCTGTTACTTGCTTCAAAGTAGTCACCAGCGTTGTGTAGAACCCGTAGCCAACGATGTGGCGGGTGTAGTATCCCGTTAGCAGAGCCTGTTTTGTTGATGGTGCGAATCTCTGGAACAGTTCTGACGCGAACGCCACGAAGCCAAAACTGCAACGTCAGTCCAGTGAATGGCGTCAGTATGGGTCGCCGCGAAAGTAGAAAGTGCGTCAGACTACCAGTATGTTGAAAATTATGGCGATTCTCGTGTACGACTGTGATCTACATCTACATCTACATGGTTACTCTACAATTCACACTTAAGTGCCTGGCAGAGGGTTCATCGAACCATTTTCATACTACTTCTCTACCATTCCACTCTCTAATGGCGCGTGGGAAAAAGGAACACCTAAATCCTTCCGTTGCAGCTCTGATTTCTCTTATTTCAGAGCTTGAACGAAAAGATTTAGGTGTTCCTTTTTCCCACGCGCCATTCGAGAGTGGACTGGTGGATGGTGTTATCCTAATGCATTACGTTCCTCCACGGCAGACCGTCAATAGATAGTATCATTATTCGTTTATGGAGCATCACCTGCGACCAGTTTTGAAGAAGTGGCGACACTTTCTGCGCAGCCAACCCATCACTTTACACGACAATGCCCGGGCGGATACAGCTCAAGCTGTGGCTGCTGTGTTCGGTCGATGGGACTGGGAAGTACTGTACCATCCACCATACTCCCTGGACATAGGTCCTTGTGACTTTGATTTGATTCCAAAGATGAAGGAACCACTTCGTGGCATTCTGTTCAGAACTGTTCCAGAGATTCGTCAGGCAGTAGACCGCTCAATTCGCACCATCAACAGAACAGGCTCTGCTAACGGTATACTACGCCTCCCACATCGCTGGCAATGGGCTCTACACAACGCTGGCGACTATTAGGACAGTAACAGAGGAAAACTCTTTTGTATCGGTTGTGAATAAATAGTTGCCACCCTTTAAGTTCCAATCCTCGTATGAACGTGGTACACTGTGAGTTGTGCGACGCTTTGCGTTGTCCTACTGGTAGATGCCACCGTGTAGAGGAAAAGAAACTGCATGCAGGGGAGGACGTGGGCCACAAGGACGGATGCATACTTGTGTTGATTCACTGTGCCTTCCAGAATGACAAGGGTACCGAAGGAATGCCCTCCGGCCACGATCTTTCCGACGACTTTCAGCCGTTTCACACCGCGCTCGCCAAAGGCCTCATATCCGATGGAGCATAAAACGTGATTGACCTGAAAAGGCCACCTGTCCCCACACAGCTGCGGTATTGATGTGTAAACTGCAGCCTTCGTCGCCGATGAACAGAATTCAGCATGGATGCATGAACCAGGCGGCTGCTGTGAAGGCCCATTCGCAGCGATGTCTACTGAACGGTCGTTGAGAGGACACCGTTGGGAGCCTCCTGGTTCTTCTGGGCGATTAGTTGCTCAACAGTAGCACGTCTGTTCGCCCGTACACATCTACGCAGCCGTTCTTCACTCCAGACATCTATGGCCCGTGTTGCACCACAGTTATCTCTGCACCAGTTTTGGATGGCACCATTTTCCTGTGTACGGTATACTTTAACCGCGGTGGTATGCGATGCGTTTACAGACTTCATCGTTTCGGAAATGCTTCCACCTTTGGCCCGAAAGCCAATGATCATGCCCTTTTCGGAATTTAGGTAAGTCGCTCCGTTTCCGCACTACAACCACCACTACACTGTTTTCGCACCTCATCGACACACACTACAGGCTGAAGCGAAGTTCGGGCACTTGGGCGTCGCAGTGCAACTCCTCACATGCCAGCGATAAAAGAGTGTCTGTCGCAAAATTTCGTCCGGCGAATGCATCTGGCAGCAAAAGGACGTTAAAGAGTGGCAATCTGGCAACACTGTAACCACATGTACTGTAACTAACTTTCTCAGCAGATGTTAGTTGCGTCGTGTAATTGGTACAGAAGATAGAGTTCTGGGTTAGCAAGCAGGAGGTCGTGGGTTCAATCCTGGATTCGGGTGCATTTTTTTTTATTTTCGCTAATTTCATCCTGCCATTTACTACTGTAATATACGCCGTTTATTACGTCATATGTATCCTAAATTTACAACATTTTGTAACTCTGAACGTAACAAATACGTGGTTGACAAATAAGAAAGAGACAGTTGAAGCAAATGACTGTCATAGGACAGATTAACTACAAAATCAATGTCCATTTCGAGATGCTAAAGATGCGCCTATTCCATGTAATGCGCATTACCCCTCTGACAGGTGTTGTTCTTCATGATTCATACCAAAATCGCTAATTGTGAAATGTTATGTTTCGAATTACACTGTGTCCCTAACGGTAATAGACGTCATGTTTCCACAGTACCATTCGATAGAATAATAATAATAATAATAATAATAATAATAAAACCCGTGCAGGACCGGGAAAAGAATAGGCCTCCGGCATGTTCTGCCAGTCGTAAACGGCGACGAAAAGAACAAATCACTAATAGAGCTAACCCCCCTTTTAGTGTGATTAGTTGGTTCAGGACAGAACTAATGAAGCCTCGGACAAGCGCTGTCATGGTCGGGGACCACGCTTGAACGCTATGCTCGTCCACAATGGTAACGACACTGCTAGCCACACGGAAAATGATTTAAATCCAAATAGAGGTGTTTTGCAGGATATGCTTCTTGCAACCACCCTAGAAGGAAAACAAAGACAGAGGATGAGATGGTCAGGTGAAGTTAACCGACACCTCATGTTCTGTTATTACCAAGCAACAAACTTAGGAACCAACACAACTGGATACAGATCACAAGTATACACAACATTTATTACCAGATACTCAGAATTAAAATTTTTAACAGAACAACGACTAGCTGATCAGATCTGTGTAATAATCAAAAATAACAGGATACCCCAGTCAGAATTAGAAAACATCAAACAACAAATACTGGAACAAAATAATGTGCAATCAGAAGAAGAAGAAAATACAGTAATGGACTCAAACATCCAAGAGCAAACAAACGAAGAACAACATGCATCAATTGAACAATCAGAGGAAAACGAAATTTTAAGACAGCCACCAGAACAAGCACAAATAGAACACGAAGTGACACACATGTTAGATATAGAAGAAAAATTTCAGCTGACATATTTAGAATACAAAGACACAAATACAGACATGAGACCATTCTTGCATAGACCACCAGATAACCCACAAGTCGAAACAACAATAACAACTATCAACACAATCATACACAACAAAATAAATGAAAATACAACTATGGAAGAGTTACAGCTACTGGTTTATATAGCAGCACTCACCACATTAAATATACACATTAGGCAGAGATCAGAACCAACCAACACACAGAAGAAACCCACAAAACCAGCATGGCAACACAGGCAACAGATCAGAATAGAAAAACTGAGAAAAGACATTGGACAGCTAACTCAATTTATAAGAAATGAAATATCAGACAAAAAACGAAAAAGGTTAGGTGAACTCTCACAACAAGGAGCGATAGAGGAATCAGATCAAAACAAGCAGAAATTACAAGCATTGGCCAAACGACTTAGAAGATACAAAAAAGTGAAAATAGAAGGAAACAAAACGAAAAATTAGACACAAACCAAAAGAGATTTTACCAGACAATAGATAACACACACATTAAAATAGACAATCCACCACACATAACAGACATGGAACAGTTCTGGAGCAACATATGGTCAATCCCGGTACCACATAACAGACATGCACGGTGGATACAAGCAGAAACAGACACATACAAGATGATACCACAAACGCCTGAAGTGATAATTTTGCAACATGAAGTCATACCAGCAATTAATTCAACGCACAATTGAAAAGACCCTGGGAAAGATAAAATAGCAAATTTTTGGCTAAAGAAGTTCACCTCAACACATTCGCATCTAACTAAATTATTTAACAGTTACATTACAGACCCATACACATTCCCTGATACACTTACACATGGAATAACTTATCTGAAACCTAAAGATCATGCAGACACAGCAAACCCAGCAGAATATCGCCCCATAACATGCCTACCAACAATATACGAAATATTAACGTCAGTCATTACACAGAAATTAATGACACATACAACACAGAACAAAATTATAAATGAAGAACAAAAAGGCTGTTGCAAAGGAGCACGACGATGTAAAGAGCAACTGATAATAGATGCAGAGGTGACATATCAGGCTATAACTAAACAAAGGTCGCTACACTATGCATACATTGATTACCAAACAGCTTTTGATAGTGTACCTCACTCATGGTTACTACAAATATTGGGAATATACAAACTAGATCCTAAATTGATACAGTTCCTAAACATAGTAATGAAAAATTGGAAAACCACACTTAATATACAAACAAATTCAAATAATATCACATCACAGCCAATACAGATTAAGCGTGGAATATACCAACGAGACTCATTAAGTCCTATCTGGTTCTGCCTTGCTCTGAACCCACTATCCAACATGCTAAACAATACAAACTATGGATACAATATTACTGGAACATACCGACACAAAATCACACATTTGCTGTACATGGATGATCTAAAACTATTGGCAGCAACAAATCAACAACTCAACCAATTACTAAAGATAACATAAGTACTCAGCAATGATATAAATATGGCTTTTGGAACAGACAAATGTAAGAAAAACAGCATAGTCAAGGGAAAACATACTAAACAAGAAGATTACATATTGGATAACCACGGCAAATGCATAGAAGCGATGGAAAAAACAGATGCCTACAATTATCTAGAATACAGACTAAAAATAGGAATAGATAAGACAAATATTAAAGAAGAACTAAAAGAAAAATATAGACAAAGACAAACAAAAATACTGAAAACAGAATTGACAGCAAGGAACAAGACAAAAGCTATAAATACTTATGCTAAACCAATATTGACCTACTCATTTGGAGTAGTGAAATGGAGTAACACAGAACTAGAAGCACTCAATTCACTTACGCGATCACAATGCCACAAATATAGAATACATCACATACATTCAGCAACAGAAAGATTCACATTAAGCAGAAAGGAAGGAGTAAGGGGATTTATCGACATAAAAAAACCTACATTATGGACAGGTAGACAATTTAAGAAAATTCTTTATAGAACGAGCAGAAACTAGTAAAATACATAAAGCAATCACTCATATAAATACATCGGCTACACCATTGCAATTTCATAACCACTTCCACATCCCTTTAGATCACATAACATCAACAGATACTAAGAAAGTAAATTGGAAAAAGAAAACACTACATGGCAAGCACCCATATCATCTAACACAGCCTCACATTGATCAAGACGCTTCCAACACATGGCTAAGAAAAGGCAATATATACAGTGAGATGGAAGAATTTATGATTGCAATACAGGATCAAGCAATAAACACCAGATATTACAGCAAGCATATTATTAAAGATCCCAATACCACAACAGATAAATGCAGACTTTGCAAACAACAAATAGAAACAGTAGACCACATCACAAGCGGATGTACAATGCTAGCAAATACAAATACAGAATACCCCAGAAGACATGACAATGTAGCAAAAATAATACATCAACAACTTGCCACGCAACATAAACTAATAAAACAACACGTTACCACATACAAGTATGCACCACAAAATGTACTGGAGAATGATGAATATTAATTATACTGGAACAGAACCATTATAACAGATAAAACAACACCACATAACAAACCTGACATCATACTCATCAATAAAAAGAAGAAATTAACGCAACTAATCGAAATATCCATACCCAATACAACAAATAAACGGAAGAAATCAGGAGAAAAAATTGAAAAATACATCCAACTGGCTGAGTAAGTCAAGAACATGTGGCATCAGGATAAAGTTGACATTATACCAATTATACTATCAGCTACAGGAGTCATACCAGCAGCCCGTGGTCGTGCGGTAGCGTTCTCGCTTCCCGCGCACGGGTTGCCGGGTTCGATTCCCGGCGGGGTCAGGGATTTTCTATGCCTCGTAATGACTGGGTCTTGTGTGATGTCCTTAGGTTAGTTAGGTTTAAGTAGTTCTAAGTTCTAGGGGACTGATGACCATAGATGTTAAGTCCCATAGTGCTCAGAGCCATTTGAACCATTTTTGGGTCATATCACATAATATCCACCAGTACATCAACGCAATACAGCTACATCCAAACGTATATATACAACTACAGAAATCTGTAATTATTGTTACATGTTCAATTACCCGAAAGTTCCTAAAAACGATGTAAGATATACCGTACAGTTAAAAGGAAGTCACGCTTGATCAAAGTCCGCATCACTTTCCATTTTTAACCAGACATAACGTCTGAGAAAGGAAAGAAATTGTAATAATACATTGAAATACATACTAAACAGTAGCCGGGCGGGGTGGCCGAGTGTTTCTAGGCGCCACAGTCTGGAACCGCAGGACCGCTACTGTTGACCTTAGAAGTTAAGTCCCATAGTGCCCAGAGTCATTTGAACCATTTGAACCATTTGAACTAAACAGCAGGCGGTTGCAAGACTCAGTGCTGAATGGCATGGAACCATGGTGGTAACACATACAAATAGTAACCGAGTTTGGACATTATTCGCAAAGCACATAGCTAGTACTTATAGTAACGTAAGGCTCTAACGAAATGTGTGGTCCTGAACGACGCAAGAATAGTAGTTGCTAGTAATCTCTGGGACCATTGGAGGAGGATGCAAAGAAAACAGGTTTCGCACCTAGTGGATGAGGTAATTCTGAAATTCCATGACATGAAAAGGGCTTCTTTCAAATCTGACCAATCTTCCATTTCTACGATGTAGTATGTAAGTGTGTTTTCTAGAGGACCTGCTGCAATCACTGTTGACAATTAATATGCCAGGTACCGTACCACCTGCACTGCATTTACCAAAAAAAACAAACAAACATAGGCCTTAATGCGGGATCGAACCATCGACTTGTTGCGTGCTAACTCAAAACTCTATCCACTGCACCAACTTTTTTTTTTTTTAAATCTCATTTTGTTCTTTTTTGATCGTTGCATCTGCTCGGGGCGGACGTCGCAAGACACCCGTTTCACTTCGTCGTTGATCCATTAACTCAGTTTTTTTATTACAGAGGGCAGCTAACCCTCTGACTGAACACGCTGAGTTACCGTGCCGGCATTCTGCAAAGCACGAGGACTGTGTGCCGACAGAGTTAGTTATCATACATGCGGTTACGGTGTTGCCAGATTGCCACTCCTTAACGTCAATTTTCTGTCTGATGTACTGGCTGGACGAATTTTTGTGACAGGCATTTTTTTGTCGCTACCATGTGAGGAGTTGCGATGCGAAGCCAGAGTGCGCGAATTTCGCTTCACCCTGTATACCGTCCAGTACTACTGCAATTACCTGCTGATGGGGAGTTGTTATTGCACGTGGACGTCGAACAAAAGTGATGGACTTATTAATGTGGCTGGACCAAGGGGTTGTTAAAGTCTGAGTCGCCATTCAATACAACATGGCAGAAATCCAACTTGGTGATGCCGTTACTGTAACGTGATGAGTTTAATGGCTACATTAGCTCCCTGTTTCTGGTTCCGAAGTTCACTTGTGCTGATACGTTTCTGTATCTATTGGCAATGTAAATATTGATAAATCGCACCATAACATTTATTTTGCACAAAGCTCAAAGGAGTCTCTCGTAACTGACGTCAGATGTTTTTACACTGTTGCGAACTTACATTTGGTTGTCATTCTCAAAAAGTAAAAGCATTGCGCATGTAAGTCACTGCGGCAATGCTACATCACACTCCAAAAGTGACGCTTCATATTTCTCTAAAATGTACTTGAAGGCATCATTCTCCCCACCAGTTTAAGAAATATGATGTCCGAAAACGAAGAACAAAAATGCTTTAAACTACGAAACTAAGCTGCTCTATTTTCATTTATACTGATACTAACTTCAAAGAACTTTTCTGTTGCATGCCACATTTTTTGGATATTTATTAATGTGTTAGGAACCATACTTGAGTCAACTATTACAGCCTCAAAACTGTCTCCCGTCTTAGCGAAATAAAATCTGTGAAACTGTTACGAAATTTAAAAGTGGCTGTTAAGTGTCACATATTAAATGAATGTTTTGTCTCCCGTCTTAGCGAAATAAAATCTGTGAAATTGTTACGAAATTTAAAAGTGGCTGTTAAGTGTCACATATTAAATGAATGTTTTGCTGATCTCAAAATTACTCTTACATTTAGCCAGTCTGTAACATCTCTGAAGGATTTAATATTCTGATTCCGTTTCTTGTCATCTTAATTTATCTGGTGCCTTTGAACGACAACTCTATAAGTAAATACAATGCTTCGTCTTCCAGGATGTACTGATCAAATGTTACGTTCGAAAGCAGTCTAAATTGATTTTGAATATTACGTAACAGCTTTCTGTGTTATTATCTGATACAATTTTGCAATGAGACAGAGGAATTGGTTCAAATGGTTCAAATGGCTCTGAGCACTATGGGACTCAACTGCTGAGGTCATTAGTCCCCTAGAACTTAGAACTAGTTAAACCTAACTAACCTAAGGACATCACAAACATCCATGCCCGAGGCAGGATTCGAACCTGCGACCGTAGCGGTCTTGCGGTTCTAGACTGCAGCGCCTTTAACCGCACGGCCACTTCGGCCGGCGAGGAATTGGTCCCACATCTCATGTGTTATAGTGTTTCGTTGCTACCGATGCACATGGTAACAAAATACAGTGTGATCAATTAAATTGATTTACATGTACGAAATATGGATTTCTAACGGGTATTCTAAAATTAAATTTTACAAAGATTGTATGGTTTCAATGAAAACATTGTTCTGTTGACATGGAAATGTTTGTCTAAATGAACGCAATTCCTTCGATACAAATTTTTGCTTAGGTTGAAAAAATTTGCCTTTCCTTTTTGTGATGGACTTCGCTTCGAGGATTAGCTACATTGCGAAGCAACTATCCTGGAACCCAGAAACAGCGTCAGGTTGCAGTTTGCCTATATACTGGGCTTTCAGGAAAAACAAATGTTTGATAATTAATACCAGCGGAAAAACACTCCTACTGGTGCACAAAAAATGCAAGGATGATGCTGTTTATTTAAAAGACTCAGAGTGAAAAGTGTGGTTCCAGCTGCCTCATTCCATCTTTCTCAGCATCTTTAAAAGTTGGCGTTCGAATATATCCGCGCTCTTTTAAACGGTGCAGCTTACTTGAAACTGCCACAAGCTCCCGTAACTGTAGTTCACTCACACACACTGGTTCAACGCCGTAATTCGCTCATAACCATCCACTACCAGTTGTCCTTTCTTACTCGCTTACTCAGCCAAACTCATCGTCATTATTTCATTGTGTCACTCAATCATTGTCTCCTGTGTCACAACCACAGTACCCTTCGTTCTCTACTACTACTTCAATCTCATCCCACTGTCACTGTCTCCTCTTTGCTCTCACTTACTGCTAATATCTCATTCCTTCCTTCCAACTCCTTGCGTCTCTTCTCGTTGTGACTGTCTCGTTCTTCTTAGTTGTCATTGTCATATACACTTTCTGTCATTACCAGTGGCTCTCATCTACCTTCACAAATTTCTTTTTCTTTTTATCTTTCCCTTCGTGCTCACCCCCCCCCCCCCTCCCCCTTACGTACCTCTGGCACTCTGTCCCTCTCTTTTACTCACACAGCCATATCGCCATTGCCTCCTTTGCTGATTCTGTAACACAACCATTTATTACTTTTCGGCCGCTCTGCCGCTGTCACTGTCTTCTTCTCTCTCAGCATAAGAAGTCGTTAATATGATTGCATGAAAAAAATTTTTAAAGGAGCTGAGGAAGGTATAGGGCGGCAGGTGCTACCCCAATTTTCAGTCCCAATCTTTTAAATAAATAGAAATGTATTTGCAGTTTTGTGCTTCGTTAAAAGCATTTTTCTGCTGGTTACCCTAATATTGCCTGCTGCAGCAGAGCATGTAATTCGTGTGAAAAGAAATGTATTGATCAGTAAAATTGAGATAATTTGCTTACGAAATAAGCAAATCTAATTTTACACCTCAGACCGGATTTTAAGTGCAAAAAAGAAAAGATTGCACGTGCTTCAGCACTACAACCTGGGGTTCCCAGATGATACTGGAGACACTTAACAACGCATTTCTCCGACCTACGTCACTTTGTCGCCTCACACCGGATTTTACGTGTGAAAAAGGGTAATTTCGAACGTGTGTATCTCGGAAATGGATAAAGATATGGAGAAATTTTTCAGTGTGCTTCCAGATATGGATCTTATTAATACGTTGCAAAAATTACTGTCATTTGCTGTGCGTAGCCGTCTCGGAATCCGAGATTGAGTTATGATACCCAAGACACAAGTTCTTGGGGTGTTTCTCGACAGCGGATAAAGATTTTTAAAAACTGAGAAATGGTCTTCGAGGTAAATGCCTAGAGAATATACCGTTAAAATCTTAGCAATTTTTTGCAGTTATATATTATTTAGATTTCGCCTCACATCAAATTTATCGTATAGAAGCCCTGTAAGTTTGAACCTGTGTGTCTTGAAAACGCATAAAGATATCAAGAAATATTCAAGGCTATTCTAGATATGGATCTTAAGAACATATCATAAAAGCTTCAGCCATTTGCTGTGCAAAGTCATCTTGGAATCCTCGGTTGCGTTTTGATCCTCTGACGACGACAAAAAGAATTTTTTGTCGTGTTTTCCGAGGAAACGCCCATTAATTAATAATGCCTCCGTAAGTCCCATCAAATCCACCGTAGACCATTCAGAATGCAGAAAGAACCAACAGATTTGCCCCCATTTGTCTAACCAGGACGAGATGTGTGATATTCATACTTTGACGCTGTACTGTAGAACAGGGACACTAAGACGATCCTTCTGCTCATTATACAAATGTCCCTATCCCAAGGGCTATCACAAACACTAGACCCCACGTTTTGTCAGCAATAAAACCCCAGGTATGAGCACCGCAAAATCCCGTTTTTATGCATGGTTCAAATGGCTCTGAGCACTATCGGACTTATTACCTGAGGTTATCAGTCCACTAGAACTCAGAACTACTTAATCCTAACTAACCTAAGGACATCACACACATCCATGCCCGAGGCAGAATTCGAATCTGCGACCGAGTGGCCGCGTGGTTCCAGACTGAAGCGCCTAGAACCGGTCGGTCACACCGGCCGGCTTTATGCTTGGTGTTTTGGAACATATTAGGTACGCATACTGTTGCATGCATACCGATTTCACAAAATTATTGACCGAAGTTATAAATTTAAAGTTCTTCCACAATCTACTTATGAAGAGGTATAATATTATGTTAATAATACAATAAAACAAGTATTACAGCTAAAAGCTGTGTGTTTGTCTTGTGTCAGCCGAAATGACGGCGCGCAGATACCCGAAAATTTAATCATCCAATGTTTGAGAATGAGAGAAGTTAGCGATATCCAACAAAGTTGTCATTTCATTTCATATCTTTTAGAAATTTTTTCTCGATACACAATCCACAAAAAGGTGAAAAAAGACATATCACTTAGTTTTCACTGTTCACGCAATAAAACTTCATCATCAATATGCAGTTTTAATTAATTTCTTCTTTATTGCCCAGTCTGTTCGTGAGACAGTTTGCAGGTGGTAATTACATACATCCCTGAATGTAAAGAATAGAGTTCCAGGGTACGCAGCAGAGAAAAGCAAGTAAAGTACTAACCTGACCCTAGCAGATGTTGAATGTGACCACCATACATCTCCTGGACATTTTTGGCCCTGGTCAGCAAGCTGCTCAAGGCAGAGAAGAAGCTGGACTGTTGCAACCGCTACAGTCTCATCCGAAATTATCTGCTGCAGTTCCTGTGGACAATGAGAATTATTACAATATACCTTAGGCACGAAGGCTTCTCCCACACAAAGTTTTCGCTCACTGACAGGTCAGGTGACCTTGGTGGCCAGCAAGGACCTCGATCAGACTGGCCTCTGCTAACAGCTCTGACAGATGTGAAGATTGTTTAAATATGCTCCAAGGTTCGGGTGGCCGTGTGAGCAATAAATCTTTGCTGTTGGAAGTAACTGTAGGTCTTTATCTCCTTCGTTAATACTGCCAGACATTCACGCCAAATCGTATCCACACGTCTGGTACACTTTTATTTCCCCCACTCAGCGTATGCAGAATTGTATCATTGTACGACACATTGTTCAGGAGATCAGAGGTCATAAACATAGAGATGTGTGAAAGACTTGGGTTTGCTTAAAATGGAGCGCAGTTTTCCTGAACTTTATTCACCGAGTGTTTCATGACGAGGTTGACACACGTTGCCTGTGGGTAGTGTCTTTGATTAGTAATCTCGAGGTCCACGATCCCCGGTTCGAATCTTGCTACTGCTTAAATTTTGAGTAAAAATCGTCAGAAAATGGTGTTCAAAGACATTCGCCATAAGAATGTACTCTCATTCTGCCATCTGACTTGTCAAAGATGATGGTAGATCGGACAGAGATTCCGAGAACTGTAATATCCTGGGTGGCAAATGTTTTTAAAAGATGTAAGAAGCAGTAATGACAAACGGCGCAGGACAAATGGCTTGTAACTGAAAAATTGTCAGGATGATCTTTCCAGTTCTGGTACTGAGCGCCGTGGGTTTCGAATCCGCGCCAGACAGCATGGACCTCGATGACCACTAGAGGTCTGTGCAGCCGTCGCGCCATAAGATGTGGCTGCGCGCGCTCCTGGCCCGCATATAATGCGAGGCCGCCATTGGGAAGTAGTTGGTCCCAGAAGCCAATAGCGATGTACCCTGCCTCTCACACAGCGAGAGACTGGTTCACCACTTGGTGTAACCAGTGGTTGCTCAATGTCAATCTTTCAAAGACCCAGGCGATCGTTGTAGGCAAAACCACCCCTTCCTTCCGTCTTCTCGATTTCTATATCACCATCTACGGCTGTCCTAGCAACCTCACCCCCACCCTCAAGTACCTTGACGTCCCCCTTGACCGTCGCCTCTCCTGGACCACCCATCTCCGGACAATCCAAGCCAAGGCACGCTCCAGACACCACCTCCTCAAGCTCCTTTCTGGCTGCACATGGGGTCTGGACCCCTCCACCATCCACCACACCTGTAAATCCCTCATCCGCCCTATGCTATGCCCATCCCGCCTGGATCTCCACCCCTCCTACCTTTTACAAATCCCTTCAAATCCTGGAATGCCACGTGCTCCGCCTCGCCTGTTGCATCCGCCTCTCCTCCCCCAAGCAGATCCTGTATGACCTAATTCCGTTCCTGCACCTCCTCCGTTTCCTTGAACATATACAGATCCTCTACACCACCCACAAACTTGATCCCCCTCACCCGCTTGTCTCTGCCATCCTTTCCCACCCCCGTCTGCTGCCACACCTGTATTCTCACATCCCACCCGCTCTCCATCTCTCAACCCTCACACTCTTGCCCAAGGTGGCTTCTGCCAACTCCCCCTCCTTGATGATGCCCTCATTCCCTCCACGTACCCCTCCTACTGACTTTGATCCTCCCCTTCCTCCCCCTGTGTTTTTCCCAAGGGCACCCTCTCCCTTCTCTCCCTCCACTTTTCTTCCCTCCCTCCTCTCCCCCTGGGCTTCCCCTACCCCCCTCCTCCTTTCCTGCCCCTCTCCTTCCTACCCCAACGTTTTCCCTTTGGCAGGTTCCCAGATTTGTGCGTGAGCAGTGAGTATTTGTGCGCCGGATATCATCGCCAACGGTTTCTGTGTGGCTCTGTGTTACTGCTTTAGGGTTCACGTTTGTGCTCCATCGTTCACATGTGTCATTTCTGTCGTCCATATTCGTGTAGAAGTGCTGAACGTTTTTTATTTCACTGCTCCTGTGAAGGGCTCCATGTATTTTACTTCGTCTACTGTTTTTTATCCACCATCTTGTTTTGTTTTTCTATCTCTCTTTATGTACTAATTGTATTATCTGTGGCCGAAGAGTGGTGTAGTTTTGTCGCTGCCGGCCTACCTGTATAAGGTTTGAAAATGATAGTAAAGAAAAAAAAAAGCTCATCGATGCAGTCTGATATTCGCCTGAGACACTCGATATCTCGTTTACAGACACCGTGTTTACTTTGCTTATTTCTGTGTACTAGTGGGCGATGTTGATTTCGTGATGTTTTTGCTTGTGAACCCGTTTCTTCTTGGATGTTGTTGTTCTTGGTGTCTTGCTCGGTCGTCTGTCGTTTTGCGCGTCCATCGTTTCCCCTTCGTCTGTCTTGTTTGTTCGTTGGCTGTTCTCCTTTGGTCCCGCCACGCTTTCGTTCACGGCCACCCCGCAATCGTTCCGGCCACAGTTACAACACCAGTGGCAAAATATTCCGGACTAGTCCCTTTCGGATCTCAGGGGAGGGGCTAGCCAATGGGGAGGTGACTGTGAGAAAGAGATTCAACAACCAACGAAAGTATAGCGTTCTACAAGTCTTAGCATGGAATGTCAAAAGTTTGAACATGGTAGGGAAGCTAAAAAATCTGTGAAGGGGAATGCTAAGACTCAGTCCAGATACAGTGGGATAAGTGAAATGGGATGAATTTCTGGTAACATTAACAACAGCAGAAAAAGGCATAATATCAGTACGATGCATTATGAAGAGGAGGCTATGACGGAGATTGAGTTATTGTGAAAAGTACATTGATATGGTTGTTGCCATCTGAATCGATAGCAAACCAACACCGACAACTGCAGTTGGGGTATAAATGCCGACGTCGCAAGCCGAATATGAAGAGATAAAATAAACGATGATATTGAACAGGTAATTGAGTATATAAATGGGGGTTTGGTATGAGGTTGTAGAGAAAGGATTACAAGAAAGATTTAAGGGGTAATATGAGCTTGGGAGTTGGAATGAGAGGGGAGAAGGACTAATTATATTCTGAAATAAATTCCAGCTAGTAACAGCGAATACTCTGTTCAAGAATCGCAAGAGGAGGAGGTATACTTGGAAAAGGCATCCAAGTTGCTGGAAATAATAATATGCAAAACAATGGCAAAGAAGACTAAAGTTGTATTAGATGACGATCAGTTTAGTCTTAGGAAAGGTAAAAGCACCAGTGCAGCAGTTCTGACGTTACAGTTGGTACTGGAAGCAAGACTGAACAAAAGTGAAGATGCTTTCGTAGGATTTGTCGACTTGAAAAAAGTGTTCGATAATGTCAAATGGTGCAAGATGTTCGAAATTCTGAGAAAGCTATTGCGAAAGACGGGTAATACACAATATGCACAAGAGTCAAGAGGGAACAATAATAGTAGAAGACGAAGAACGAAGTGCTCGGATTAAAATGAGTGTAAGACAGCGACGTAGTCTTTCACCGCTTCTGTTCAATTCAATCATTGGAGAGGGATTAAAGCTCAAGGTGATATGATGTATTGATAAGATTCGCTGGTGACATTACTACCTTCAGTGGAGGTGCAAAAGAATTACAGGATGTGTTGAGCGGAATGAACAGTTTAATGAGCGCAGAATGCTGATTGAGAGTTAATCGATGGAAGACGAAACTAATGAAAGTAATAGGAATGAGAATAGCGAGAAACTTAAGATCATAATTGGTGATGATGAAGTAGATGATGTTAACGAATTCTGCTACCTATGGAGCAAAATAATTCGTGATGGTTAGAGCAAGGAGAATATAATAAGCATACTAGCAATGGCAAAGAGGGCATTCCCGGACAAGAGAAATCGACTTGTATCAAACATCAGCTTTAATTTGAGGAAGAAATTTCTGAGTATGTACATTTGGAGCATAGTATTGTATTGTAGAAAAACAGGAACTGTGGGAAAACCGAAACAGAAGAGCATCGAATAATTTCAGATGTGGTGCTAGAGAAGAATGTTAAAAATGAGGTAGACTTATAAGGTGAGGAATGTGGTGGTTCTTCGCAGAAACGTCACGGAAAGGAATACATGGAGAGCACTGACAAGAAGAAGGGACTGGATGATAGGACATCTATTAAGACATGAGGTAATAAATTACTTGGTACTAGAGGAAACTGTAGAGGAAGACAAGGGCTGGAATGTATCCAGAAAATGATTGAGGGCGTAGGTTGCAAGTACCACTCTGAGGTAAAAAAGTAGACAATGTAGAGGAATTTGTGGGGGCCACATCGCACCAGTCAGAAAACGGATGAGTTAAAAAAAAAGAAAAAAAAAAAAAGAATCACACATCACAATGAAAGCACTTAGCGACTTCTAGCAACCTTTAAGCGTTATTCAAGACTTTTCTAAGCATTTCGTCTATTGCATGCTGAGCGTCAAATATTTAACACACTAACTCATTTGTAAGCAGACACTGATGCTGTTTTACATTTGGGAATTGGATTCTTTAAAGGATCTGAGGTCTACTGGTGAAATTACGAGCGACATTCAACATTTAAGGAGGCATTTGATGTTGAAAAAAAAACACTGTGTATTTTTACAAGGTGAGACGTTTTTTGATGATGGAGTCCTCTCAGGTTATCAGCCGAGTCAAGGTATCGTTTTGTGCCAACGTTCTAACATATTTCCTACTTGTAATTCTGAGGTGAAGTGTCGTATTCGTGTTGTAGCAGGTTCTTTATTGCTGTTGGATCACAGGCTCCTCTGCCTCGTCTGTGTCAGCAGCGCCAATCGAACGCCTCCAAAAGTCTCAACGAAAACCATACGTTTCATCTCAACAAAGCTACTATGCAGGGCGAACGGGTGCTGGAATTCGATCTATAAAGAGGCATGGAGGTACGAGCCCATGATAACCTTATCATCAAAGATACCGGCTTCCTAGTTAGTGGTGCATTGGATGTAGCGATACTACAAGAATGCTCTATTTTGAAACCGGCGAAGGTTGCTGACGGAATGGACTGGCCCCACCAAGACTCGACGCCCGGACGCGCCTGTACACGGGGAGCCCTCACCACCACCAACAGCGATACCCGACAGCGCTTCTTCCTGATAACGTTGCAAACTGTGCCAACGCTTACTGCAACTGTTTCTATTGTGTGTGCAACTGTAATATGTCGGTCTCCACGAATAACGTCGTCAGTCGCGAGTTTCAAGTGAAGGAGTTGACGCTTCCACTGGCCGTCAGGACGTTGCTCGCCAGACCGTAAGATTCAAACTTTTTCCCATGTATAAATATTTCCGCGGTTGACGCAACTTTCACAATACTGTGAAACCATACAAGAAATGATTTTAGACGGTTTTTCATCTTCAGAAATCAAAAATGAACGTTGTTCAACCAATGTAGAAACTTGAAGCGGGCACGCCATCGTTAAATGCAATACGAAGTTATAAACGAAGCAGTTCTTGTCAGATGTTCTCGGCTAATTCCAGTGATACCAATCTAAGGTCATTAAAATACCGAGTGGTTACTATTAAAGTAGAGTTACTCACTTAGGTACAGTGTAATTATAGTACGGAAGCAAAACTTGGTAGACATGCTAATGCGTTAATATGAGACCCACTAGCACAGGTAAAAAATTAAATCCAATTTTGCCAACCAGGTGCAAATCTAGCCCTCTACAGCACTTCGTCAACATCCGTGGAGCTCATGTCGAATAAACGGTGTAAAGGCTGGTTGACAATAAAATCAACTTCATGCCATTCTCACTTGATTGATCATCTGTTCCCACGTCCCATTCCTAAACCATTACTTATGGAAACGTTTCTGTACGTCTTTCTTGCATTTATAGCGCCAGATTTGCACCTGGTGCCCAAAATTGGAACTAATTATTTTCCATCGTATACTGGTTCTGTGTTTACGCATTAGAATATCTACCAAGTTTCGCTGCCATGCAATCATTACAGCCCACTGTGGACTTCCGTGTGTTGTTGTTGCTGTTACTATTGAGGTCTTCAGTCGGAAGACTAGTTTGAAGTAGCTATCCATGCTACTCTATACTGTGCGAGACACTTCATCCCAGAATAACTACGGCAATCTCCATCTCTCTGAATCTGCTTACTGGTTTTATCTCTTTCTCTTCCTCTACTATATTTACCCCTCACACTTCGCTCCTATACTAAACTCATTTCTCAGAATATGTCCTGCTAACCAATCCCTTCTTTTAGTCAAGCTGTACCACAGATAGCTCTATTTTACCCCAGCTACCTTCAAAATTTCAAAGAGAATATTTCATTAAAATTTACAAATGCAATAAACGTAGCTTTGCTTGCCTTAAAGTATCTTCTAAGATAAGTCTTAGTGTCAGTATTTCCTCGCGGTGTCCCACAGTTCTCTGGAATCCAAACTGATCTTCCTTAAGGTTGGCTTCTACCAGTTTATTTTTTTTTTCATTCTTCTGTAATGAATTCATGTTAGTATTTTGCAACCATGACTTATTAAACAAACAATTCGGTAATTTTCACACCTGTAAGCAACTGCTTTCTTTAGAATTGGGATCACTACATTCTTCAAGTCTAAGGATATTTCGCCTGTCTCATACATCTTGTACACCAAATGAAAAAATTAGTCAATACTGGCACTCCAAAGGCTATCAGTAGTTCTGACGAACCGTCGCTCCACCCTCGGGCCTTGTTTCGACATGGATCTTTTAGAGCTGTGTCAAATCCTTTCCGCAGTATTTTATCTCCTACCTCGTATTCATCTAGGTCCTCTCGTGATATTCATACACCTGGTTCTATTTGCCCAAAGGCATCTTTAAGTTTCCTGTAGACAGTATCATCATTCCCATAGTGGAATAGGCTTCCAAATCCCTACAATTGTCCTCTATCCATTCCTACTTAGTAATTTCGCACTTCCTGTCAACGTTTGTATTCACTTTCGCCTGCTTCATCTGAGGCATCTTTAAATTTTCTCCTCTCGTCACGTGAATTCAATGTCTCTTGTGTTATCAAAGGATTTCTCCTAGGCCTTGTCTTTTTATCTATTTGATCCTTATCTGTTTTTACTATTTCACCTCTCAGAGCTTCGAATTCAACTTCTACTGTATTCATTTCCCCTTCTCCACTCATCCGTTGTGTAACACTCTCTCTGAAACTCTCAACAACCTATTATTCTTTCAGTTTATCCAGGCTCCATCTCTTTAAATTCCTACCTTTTTGCAATTTCTTCAGCTTTAATCTACAGTTTATAACCAATAGCTTGTGTCAGAGTCCACATCTGGCCCAGTAAATGTCTTACAATTTAAAACCTTGTTCTAAAATCTGTATCTAGCCATAATATAATCGATCCGAATCCTCCGGCATCTTCAGGTCTCTTCCACGTATACAACCATCCTTCCCGATTCAGATGCCAAGTGTTGGAGGTGATTAAATTATGCTCTGTGCAAAATTCTATCAGTCAGCTTCCTCTTTCATTCCTTTCCCCCAGTCCATATTCAACTACTATTTTTCCTTCTCTGTCTTTTCCTGCTATCGGATTCCAGTCCCACATTGCAATTAAATTTTCGTCTCCTTTAAATATCTGAATGATTTCCTTTATCTCATCGTGCATCTCTTAATTTCTTGATCACCTGTGGAGATAGTGGCATATAAACTTGTACTACCGTCGTGGAGGTTGGGCTTCATGTCTATCTTGGCTACTACAATGCATTCACTATGCTGTTTATAGTAGCCTACCAGCATTCCTATTTTCTTTTTCATTATTAAACCCACTGCAGCATTACACCTATTACACCTTGTATTTATAACCTGTTTTCATCAGACCAGAAGTCCTGTTCCTCCTGACCGAACTCTAATAATTCCCACTATATCTAACTTCAACCTATCCATTTCCCTTTGTAAATTTTCTAACCTACTTGCTCCATTAAGATATCTAACAAATCCATGCTCCGATCCGTAGAATTCGAGTTTCGTTTCTCCTGATGGTGACATCCTCCTCAGTAGTTCCCACCTGGAGATCAGAATGGGGGACTATTTTACCTCCAGAATATCTTGCCCAAGAAGACGCCATCATCATTTAACCACAAAGTAGAACGGCATATCCTGGGGAAAATTACAGATCTAGTTTCTCCTTACTTTTGGCCATTCGCTGTGCCAGTATGGCAAGCTCGCTCTAATTGATGTTACAAGGCCAGATCAATCACTCATCCAGGCTGTTGCACCTACAACTACTGAGAAGGCTGCTGCCCCTCTGTAGAAACCAACTGTTGGTGTGGCCTCTCAACAGATATCCCTCCCTTGTGGCTGCACCTACGTTACAACTATGTGTATCGTTGAAGCACGCAAGCCATCTCACCGATGGCAAGGTCTATGGTTCATGTGTTACCCTCTGTGAGTAGATGAACTTCAATTATAACGATCTGGTGTAATACTATTCCTTAAATCTGTTTAATTTCTGCATCAGTTCGTCTCTATTTATTTAATGACCTTCTTATATCACCACCTTGTATGCCGCTGCCTGTTTCCTGCATAAATTTTTCACTGCGTGGGAGAGTTGTGCGGATTTGTGTTGTGTACATAGTTCCGCGTAGTCAGCGCATATACAACTTTCCGACTAGAGCGCGCCCCACTAAGCACAACAGCGCAGGTGCAGCACTCGTCCATCTCCGCACTATGAGATGGCGCTGCCTTAGAGACGGACCAAATTCTTCTTCCGCCGATCCGCATATTAATATGTAACGCAGCCGATGAGATTGCTGCTAATGTAGAACCTTTTCTCCTCACGAATCACACTCGCGCAATGATACCTGAATGCGCGAGGTATTGTAACGAGTGTACAGACCTCCGATTGGTTAATGTGCATTTATCTCCACCAGTCTGTACCAGTTTGCATTAGTCTCTACCAGTCTATAGTCAAGTTTGTTTGCGCCTAATTAGATTACCATATTCCTGTACATAGCCATGAAGATAAATGTATAGACACTTTTGTCAAGTATCAGAGATATGTGAGAATAAGATTAACGTACCAAGACCAAAGGAACTTCAGATTGTCATTTGTAAATAGCATCCAGAATCAAGTTACGTAATGTTTATGCTTGTTATTATTTTAATGAAGGAGTGTGAAAATTAATCAAGTTCTGTTTAAAGTTGGTCACCGTCAATCTGCTACTCTAAGCGTGCAAGTGGCGTTTCTATCGTCTGACCTAACGGCAGAAGATAAACACGCCACGATAACACCACGAGACGTATTGCTGACACTCGCCTACTTCGCTAGAGCGACAAGTCAAATAATCTGATGGTGTGTGTACCGAAGGTCTTACAGTACGCACACCACAATTTGAAACTTCCCGGAAGCTTAAAACTGTGAGCAGGCTGGTGACTTCACCTCCGACCCTTGCGTATAATGACAAAGTCGCCTGGTAGCTGAAGCTGGGTGCGCCGCGGCGAGTGCTGGAGTCGGCCTGGAGAGCCGGACGCAGCGGGACAATGGCGTGCAGGGGCGCCGGCGCCGTGTATGCGGCAGGCCGCGTTGTCTGCGCGCAGACGGACCACAAAGCGAGCGCGCTATGCCGGCGACGTGGCTGTGCTTTGCTGCGGACACTGTGCGCCGGCAGCCGTCGACATATTGTCGTCACAGCGACGGCGGCGGCGGCGGCGGCAGCGGCAGCGGCAGAGGCTTGCAGAGTATGCGGCGCATCCAGTGGCGTGGGAACCCCGCGCCGTGGGCGGTCAGCCAGACTAGGTCGGCGTGTGCTGTACTAGCATATCTAGTAGCGAATAGCTCAAATGGTTCAAGTGGCTCTGAGCACTATGGGACTTAACTTCTGAGGTCATCAGTCCCCTAGAACTTAGAACTGCTTAAACCTAACTAACCTAGGAACATCACACACATCCATGCCCGAGGAAGGATTCGAACCTACGACCGTGGCGGTCACGCGGTTCCAGACAGTAGCGCCTAGAACCGCTCGGCCACCCCGGCCGCCTAGCGAGTAGCTATTACCATTAAACCTGCGATTCTTTCACGAATCGAACTCCCGAGTATAAGACACCTTCAGACTTCTGATTCCGAATCAGTTGGTGTGTTCAGTATTTGACGTTAGGCTTGTAAGAGAGAAACGGTTTGGAGATGGCTTCAAATTAGATTCAAAGTTTGTTGGAAGTCACTAAGTCCGTAGTATTACTGAAACTTCGAAAGACAAAAGATGGCCCACCTATCAAAACAGCTCTCTCTTTTTGCAGCTTACTCCCATCAGTCCTCCCTTTCTCACTACTGTTAGCTCCCCTTGCTTACAAGTTCTGTATTGAAATTCTTCCTTCCTAGCAACCATGGTGATTTTCATTTCAATCCTCTACTTTTTCATCAACACTTTCACTTCTTCTAACACCGAACAAGGCATCGAAAATACTAACCTAACGTCGCTCTTGATGCCTCTGTTCTTATTAGTATTATTGACTTTTTTATGTAATAACTTATATCATTGTTGATTCCTCTATTATTTAATCATCATTTCCATTGTTACTATGATTGTTATGACTAAGGTTATTGTTATTATTTTTATTATTATTCTTTCCAATTTATTAATTACGTAAATTATTATTATTGTGAGTGTTTGTAATACTGTTTTATATATGTTGTTTGTGGTCGTATATAAGAGAGCCTCAAGGCCATAATCTGGTCAGGCTAAATAAGTAATAAATAAACTAATATCGTTTCACTACATATTAAGAAAAAGCTAGTTTTTCACACAACACAGTGTTTACGACGTCAAATCTCTCGGAAAATGTGTCCTACAATCATTCAGTTTCACAGATACTTTCAGCGGCATATACCGTTTGCAAAATGCATTGCGAATAGAGCAAATATTAAATGAGTAATAAATTAAGGCGTGTTGCCTGATGCAGAAGTTTTGTTGCAAGAACGGCGAAATTGCAGTAAGCGATAAACTTCTTGGCTTTCATTATTTTGTGAGGGCTGTCATCGTGGAAACGTTTCATAAGGGTTCAAAACTATTTTTACAGTTTGTTGTAAGTCACCGTGGCTCTCATTCTCAAACACTGTAAGAATATAGTCTGTTTATTTGCGCTCAGGGAGCTATGCTGTCTCAAGACGTATATACAGTTTCTTACATTAATATTTGTCTTATTGGGCCACATTTTTAACATAAATTTAAATATTTTAAATTCGGCCATTAATTATGCGAAATATTCCAAATGGAATTTGTATTGTCTTTGTAAGACGATCGGCTGTGAACTGGAATATAAGTTTAGTAACACAGATAACTGAAAGGTGACGTTTTGTTTCACGAGAAGCTGGGTTTTAATACTTAATAAACAAACTAGTGTACAGCCATTTTTATTAATTGTTGTTTTCAGTATCAACCGAATTAACCCAACTCCACATTTGAAACTTGTGAAATAATTTCATAATCGTTTATCACAGTGACGTTGATCGCAACACCTAACTAGAAACACTGTGAACCTAACGGAAACTTCACATCAAGCTAAATACGTTTCTGTATAAATGAGGCATTTTTATCATAACAGTTCAATATTGCTCATTGCTCGCTGAGTCAGTTGATGCGATTCAAATATTCCGAAATTGTATTTTCATCTACCAGTAAGAAACCCATATTTCAAATGAAACTTCCTGGCAGATTAAAACTGTGAGCCCGACCGAGACTCGAACTCTAGAGCACTTGCCTGCGAAAGGCAAAGGTCCCGAGTTCGAGTCTCGGTCGGGCACACAGTTTTAATCTGCCAGGAAGTTTCATATCAGTGCACACTCCGCTGCAGAGTGAAAATCTCATTCATATTTCGAATGTTGAAACCATTTTAATCGAACACCACATATTTCACTACGATAGCAACTAAATACCATAACATGCTGAAGGTTACATGCATCACCAACTGCCGAGCGGTTCTAGGCGATACAGTCTGGAACCGCGCGAGCGCTCCGGTCGCAGGTTCGAATCTTGCCTCGGGCATGGATGTGTGTGTTGTTCTTAGGTTAGTTAGGTTTAAGTAGTTCTAAGTTCTAGGGGACTGATGATCTCAGAAGTTAAGTCCCATAGTACTCAGAGCAATTTGAACCATCACAAACCCATTTGACTAATTCAAATACTCTTGTGTAGATGTAAACAAATCAGGCTGTACGTAATATTCAGATCCTATTAATGACTGTTCCGAAAAGTAACGTCTGCTCAGCAGCTGCAGGAAGACAGAACAAAGTCATGTGTTACACGTTCAACCGTAATGCAAACTGTTCAGCTAACATTACTAAACTGTTAATCAGAACATTAAATCGTCGATAATTGCTACAAATTCGGAAAAATGTGAAGCCAGTTCCAAAATCGGCACGAAAATTTTTCCAAGATTAGACATGTGCTACATAAATCCACAGGCCGTTCATGTTTTGTAAAAAAAATGAATCACTAATGTTATGTTACTAAGGTGGCAGACAGGTTGAGGGTATGATAGTGGGCTCAGATGTCATAGCTGTAACATTAGTATACATTCGTACAAATTTCATTTGCCGCAGAAGAATTCTTTTTGATAATGCTAGTATAAATGAAAATATAGCTAGCCTTCAGGCAGCTTGATTATATTATTAAATACGTGTTTATACCTCGTAGTGTGATATCTTCCTCTTTGGGCGGAACACTATGTGTCATTTCAGTGTGAACTGATGCCGTGGTGGGTGATGTCTGTGATGAGCGGCCTGTGATGGCTGTTTACGAAATCAGTACTGCGTTATGAAGACATGCTTTATTTTGGAATATTTACATTGCACTCAATTACAAAATCTGGCAGCACAAGTGAACCTTGCGGCTAAAAACATAGATTCGACTACAGCCATCAATTTCATCACAACACATTTGTAAAATCCACAAGCTGGATTTTCTGGGTGCTTGTGCTGTATCGAATGGCGGCTCAGACCTTTTTTGTTTATAGATTCCAAGAATCGGCAACGCCAGACAGTAAAATACAAGACTCCTACCACACTTGCGGAATGACGAAGTCATTTTCTTTCAATCTTCGATTGGTGGCGAAAGGAAAACAACAATGAAAATGAAACATGTTATATTAACAACATTCATCTACACCTTGCAGCTACTTTCCTACATAATCGCTGCTCGGACTTACACATTCGTCGTAGTGTTGTACAAGCATTGCGACACTTTCGTAATAAAAGGCAGCCGCCTACGCTTTCTGGCTGTTCTCTATGCGGGTCTGCAGTTCGTTCGTTGTCTTTGTCAGACCTCATGGCCAGAGGCTCATGTGAGCAAAGCGATGAAAATCGGAGGGAGCCAAGTCCGGGCTGTATGATGGGTGATCAAACACAGTTCCCGTCGAAAACGCTGCACGAGTTTCGCTGTTACGGTTGCGTGTGTAGCTGGGTATTGTCATGATTGACGGAGCCGATGAAAAGATTCAACTTCATTTATTCCAAACTGAACCTCGTAGATGATTTTCTCGAAATGTCTGATGCACTCAGTGAGCGGAATTATTGATTGATTCTCTCTTATCTGACCGCCAGCGTCATATTTCGAAGTTCATGCATCTCTGCTGCATTTTGCCGTCGCGCATGACGGTTAAGTTTGTGACTGAGGTAGTCGGGATGAGGGGTACACTTAGCATGGAAGGACAAGGCTACTATAATGTCACTCCTTAAACACAACAACTACCACATGAATAATGAGAGACAATCAACACCTGGCTCTCTTAAAGACAATACCAAAATATCACAGATAGCTCGTTCTCAAGCAAGGCAGCAAGTTACATTTATGAAAACTGACTTAAAAGGTGAGCCACAGAGATTTCAGTACTTAAAGGAACAATAAATTAGAATCAGAAAGCGATTTAAAGAAATATGGCACAGATAATGTATTTAAAAGAGCAATAATTTCCAATATGAAACTGATTTACGAAGTGCACACCAGTTCGTTAAAAAACCCAAATAACACAAGCAGCATAACAAGCTACAATTCAATAGAATTCGTTTCCAAGCAAATAAAAAAAACCTATATTTTCTTTTTTACATATACATGCAACACGTTAAATGTTTACCAAACGGGCAGTTACGCCAGGCTGAATTGGGTAAAACGTGACTTAACTTAAAATGCCGGAAGCAGCAGATCAGCCATATAGAACAACACCTAAACGCCGGGGCCCAGCCGGAAGTCACCATCAGGCGGCACGTCACAGCTTCTGTGCACCGAAGCGGGACGTGGCGCCGCACCCACACACCCCAACTCGCAGAAAACTGGAACACAAACAAACCTCAGAAGACACGAGAAACACCAACCAAACGTCGGTCAATATAACTTAAGAGATCAATAAAAAGCAAATCAATGATGAAGCAATTGCTCTTTTTCTAATATGAGTAACTGCATTCAAATAAATGCACGCGTATAGAATTCTTCGTACAAATGATTGCCTGTACAGAATACGAGCCTTTAGTAATAACTGAGTGTTTTCAAATAAATGCACGTATATAAAGGAACTACGTACAAATGACTAGCTTTACAGAATACGAATCTTTACTAATATCTTAGTAAGTGCTTTCAAATAGAAGTGACCCAAATTCTATAGCAATATACAAGGGACGTCGACCTGATGGCTGTGGTGTCACCGCCAGACACCACACTTGCTAGGTGGTAGCCTTTAAATCGGCCGCGGTCCGTTAGTATACGTCGGACCCGCGTGTCGCCACTATCAGTGATTGCAGACCGAGCGCCGCCACACAGCAGGTCTAGAGAGACTTCCTAGCACTCGCCCCAGTTTTACAACCGACTTTGCTAGCGATGGTTCACTGACAAAATACGCTCTCATTTGCCGAGACGATAGTTAGCATAGCCTTCAGCTACGTCATTTGCTACGACCTAGCAAGGCGCCATTACCAGTTACTATTGATACTGTAATCATGTACCGTCAAGACCGACGCTCATCATTAATGGATTAAAGTTAAGTATTCCACCAGCTACGTCCGTTTTTCTAAAGTCTAATTTCCCTGTCCTGTTCCAGACCTCACGCCAGCCTGCGTGAGCTAAAACGCGTGCCTTTCGGCTTCCTCTCATACCCGGTGTTGGCTCTCCTGCCAACCCACAACAATGGCAATCAAAATACACTAAAAATCTCGTACAGACAATACATAAACTTCTGGATACTGTCAAAAAAAAATGTAAGACACACAACTCAGAGCTGATCAGCTTCGTAATAGTAACCAACCAGCTGATTTTAAAAGGAAATAGCAAGTGCTGGTCTCCATGCGGTTACACACTCTTCCGGGTGCTGTTACTTCAACAACACCTACATTAGGGCAACCAAGCAACAAGTACAATCACTGCAACACAAATCGTTCAACGAAACGAAGGCACCAAAATCACTTACACTTTCGATGGAGAGCGTTGTTCGAGAAAACAGGCACCAAAGCAATGCGACGAACAGCGTCCGGAGTTGACATCGGGCTGGTCTACCGCAAACCCGCGACCGCCTTACGAGGTAGACCCGCAGTCCCGCTGCTGGTCGAGCACGCGTGTTTTCCTCTTTCGTCCAGGCAAGTCCGTCCTTCGCCTCGTAGCGAGTCCAACACCCGCGAGATCACAACAGCGGCAAAGATCCAAATACAGCCGGGTAATCGACAGTGTCGCGCCAAAGAGCTGTTGTTCCAGAAAAGGCGCACCAAGGCTTAACGTTATGTGAGCTGCACGAAATCAGGCGGAAACCCTCAGCGTGTTGTTCTCTAATGTGCTCAAAGTTAGCTCGGTAGTGAAAATTGTGATGTGACGCGGTCGACGAGCATGACACTGCGCAAAACACCTGGGCAAAGCATCGGATATTCGCTGGGGTTTTAATGTCACGAGCGATCAAATCTTAAAAAAAAGCTTCTGTGCGACTGTTATTTTCGCGATTTTGAATCAAACTTTCTGAAATTCCTAAAATGGCGGAAGGGGGTCCTTTTGACGCCTATAAACAAGTATCTTATTACTCTGTTTTACCGAGCGGTTATAGGCGCTTCAGTCTGGAACCGCGCGACCGCTACGGTCGCACGTTCGAATCCTGCCTCGGGCTTGGACGTGTGTGATGTCCTTGGGTTAGTTACGTTTACGTAGTTCTAAGTTCTAGGGGACGATGACTTCAGATGTTAAGTCCCACAGTGCTCACAGCCATTTTTTACTCTGTCTTAATCCCTATCTGTTTGCGCTTTATAGCAATTATTTAACAAAAATGGTTCAAATGACTCTGAGCACTATGAAACTTAAGATCTGAGGTCATCAGTCCTCTAGAACTTAGAACTATTTAAACCTAACTAACCTAAAGACATCATATACATCCATGCCAGATGCAGGATTCGAACCTGCGACTGTAGCGGTCGCGCGGTTCTAGACTGAAGCACCTAGAACCACTCGGCCACTGCGGCAGGCGAATTATTTAACACTGTAACTAATCTTAATTACTTATTTCAACAAAAACATATCTTACTCTTTTACAGTTGCTCATGCTAACAAGTTTCCTAAACTATTGACTTTCAAATATTAGCAATCTGTAGATTCTTCAAGATGTATGTGGCCCATATTAGCATGTGTTCTAGACACGACTTAATTTTACGTTTTGTTTGAGTCATTGTAAGTACTAGACAGAGCACAAGTAATTTTTTTTTACGCACTCATTTTCCGCACATGGCACTATCGCACTTCGAGGGCCCTACATACGTACCAACCGACTGACCAACTGCTCGGTTGACCGAACGACACACGAACATTGTTTTTCGGGATGTCTAGCGTGTAGTACCACCCCCACAGCCGACCCCCTCACCACACTGTCCAACAAATTGTATCGTATGTAGCACCGTCTTACCAACCTCCCGACAAAAGTTCAGTTTTTGTCACTGCGAGAGATTCAGTGCTATTCTAATTTACATGACAGTGTGCGAGAAGGGCGACACTTTAGGCACAGAGTTTCTGGAGAAATGCAAAGGATACAGATGTTCTTGGGGCAGGTCGTGCAAGGAGTATAGCAATATTGCAACGTGCAATTTGCGTCCAATTGTATGACAGGAAACAGTAGGGCTATACACAGCTTGTGTTAAACCATGTTTATTAGCTTGCACAATTTAAATACAATAAAACACATTAATTTCACATGCTCACAGGAGCACAATAAATTTTTTTCTTAAGCCCCTGTTCAAATCTGTATTCAAATGCGCAAATCATTAAGAAATTTCTGTTGGTGTAAATATTGGTGTAAATACTTAATACAATAAAAACCTTCCAAACACTGAATGCACAAGACTATCTTGTACAATGAATTCTCTTTTGCAATACAAATTCATACCAATATCTGTGTTATTGTGGAAAATTTTTAGCATAAATTTAATTATTTTTTATTTGGTCATTAATTATGCGAAATATTCCTTCTAAAACTTCAACGCTGAGCAATGAAGACACCGAGCACGCGAATATCAGACTAAGGCATAATACAGTTGATGCCAGAACAGGTGCGCATTAATCAAATAAGAAACAATTAATAAAGACTAAGGCATAATACAGTTGATGCCAGAACAGGTGCGCATTAATCAAATAAGAAACAATTAACAAAAAACAGTGCCTCAACATTTAAACATTCACTGAGAACATACGCACATGCAACCCTCCTTTATAAAATTAAACTTCACAACCAGCATACAAGGTACAAATAAGATAAATGGCTGATAAGGGAATACAAAATTAATAAGGTGGAGCCTCCAGAAATCTGATCGGGCACTAATTACAGAGTGACCCAGTTTTGCAGGTTTAAATTCATATTTCGAACGAAGGGTGCATCTGTCAAAGCGGCGGAGGAACGAGCTACGAAGCTCAACGATGTAACAGAGCCAAGAGAACAGCAATACTCAAGGACGAGAGCGAGACAGAAGGTCAGTAACCTGGAGCCCGGTCTAACGAAACACAGTCCTACTGGCAACGGCCAAGTCGCCAAGCGCCGGTGCCACGACACACCGTACCACAGGAAGGCTCGCTAAAAAAAAAAAAAAAAAAAAAAAAAAAAAAAAAAAAAAAAAAAAAAAAACTTAAGGATTCATTTAAACACTGCAATACACGCGTAAATAAGAATTGTAACAGTTCTGATACTAAATGTAACTGGGTTCTCTCTTTTGATGCTAGTCAATTGGTAGGATGAGTATTACTGCAAAGGGCATTTGATTCTAAAGCACTACGTGAAGGTGAAAATACTAGACAAATTAATTTTTCTCTCTTAACAACATGTGGGCAGGGTGGGTTCTTCCTTGGCTCGGGTATAAGGTAAACTGAAACATCATTTTTACATAAGATAACTTTTATTGAACATTTGTACAACTGTTTCCTTACTCGATGTTCTGGCTCGGAGAACGGCAGCTGTGTCTGCGAAGCCTTCTGCTGCGGCAGCGGCGGCGTCTGATTACGCGTGGCAGTGTGTATCTCGTGTCGCCGTCTCGCCCAGCTGACTGGAGACGCGCAGCGCGAGGTGGCCCGTTTAATTATCGCGAGCGAAGTCGTGCATCGGATGGTGATACCTTGGATGTGGCGTCCCAGTGTTTCTCTTCTCTAAGTGGCCGCGCATGTTGTGCGTCGGCCAGCGGAGCGTCGCGGCGGGGGAAGGCCAGTGTCCCGGACTCGAACAACGGACTCCCGCTTGCCAGTCTTCGGCTGTCAGATCCTCATCCCAGCTCACAGGTGACTGCTGATGTGAGGCCGTCTCCTTCCCGTCCTCACGAGTCACCCGGGTATGTAAAAATCAGACTTCAAATACCTTATAGCTTCTGTCTTCTGGCGCCGAGGCTGCTGCTTGGTATTCCATTACAGCGGCGGACTTGGTGCGTCTGTGCATGATGTAGTCTCTTCTTGCATGACGGTCTTCAGCACCGAAACTGACTGAAAACTACTGCGACTCTTCTTCACTTCCTTCGTCTTCTTCGTCTCTCGTCTCTCGGGCCCACAGCGTCTCGCGTATTTATTCACTTCAGTTTACTGGAGATGAACGACTTCACGGTCATTGCCTCTTCTGTCACGTTGAAAACCTTCTCGAAGAATCTTCTTAACGTCGGTCATTGGCTCTTGGAATGTAGGCGAGGGCCTTTGATCACATGTGACGACTGAGAAACGCGTGATCCGGTTATTGCCTCTTCTGTCACGTTGAAAAGCTTGTAGAAGAATCTTCTTCACGTCGGTCATTGGCTCTTGGAATGTAGGCGAGGGCCTTTGCTCACATGCGACAACTGAGAAACACGTGAGCCGGTCGGGCGATGCCCTGACGGCTGAATCGACAGCGTCCGCTTATGTGGAACTTCCTGACTTTATGGTCATTGTCTCTTCTGTTCTGCTGTTCTGTCCGCTGTTTGCCAGTGTGTAATTCTTCTAAAGTAAACTAAGTTTTGCATTTATATTCTAATTTCTACTTCACTTTGATTTCACTAATTTGTTTACTTAAGTACCACTCAACAGAATGTTCCTTGAGAGTTCATGGCAACAGCTGAGTATTACTTTAAAACAGGCAAGAGCCCACCAGAACTACACTTTCATAGAATCTTATGTAGTTTTACGAGGCAAGGTCGCCTTTCGTTAAGGTGCAAGATTACAACAATTTAGATATGCCATCACCGGGTTTCCTTACATACAGCTGCAGGTCCTTCCTCAAGTGGTAGGAAACTAAGATGAAAATCCCAAGCCCCGTAATCATGGCAAGTGTGCATTAACCTTGACATACCAGACTCATCACTGAAGACAACATTAGTTAACCATTATCACACACACACACACACACACACACACACACACACACACACAAACACAAATACAACTGCATCTGTTGAAATCAAACACTATATGCCCAGGCCAACGGTTAATGCCAAGCGACACTCCGTCATGATCTTCTTCTCAACATGCGCTGCGTGTAGAGAAAAGCCAAACACCACGCCTCGTGGCAGAACCCTAAACCTTCCCGCCATGTCCGGCGGGCAAGTGCTCTCCTACCTTTCAGACATCATAGAAGCTTCCTGCGAACCCTGCAGAACTAGCACTCCTGGAAGAAAGGGGTGAAGCTGTGAGGACGGGGCGTGAGTCGTGCTTGGGTAGCTCAGATGGTAGAGCACTTGCCCGCGAAAGGCAAAGGTCCCGAGTTCGAATCTCGGTCAGGCACACAGTTTTAATCTGCCAGGAAATTTCATATCAGCGCGCACTCCGCTGCAGAGTGAAAATCTCATTCTGGAAACGTCCCCCACGCTGTGGCTAAGCCATGTCTTTAGAATACCCTTTCTTTCAGGAGTGCTAGTTCTGCAAGGTTCGTTGGAGAGCTTCTGTGAAGTTTGGAAAGTAGGAGACGAGGTACTGGCAGAAGTAAAGCTGTGAGGACGGGGCGTGGGACGTGCTTGGGTAGCTCAGATGGTAGAGCACTTGCCCGCGAAAGGCAAAGGTCCCGAGTTCGAGTCTCGGTCCGGGACACAGTTTTAATCTGCCAGGAAGTTTCGTCACTTGCACTGCACTCTCGGCCTTCGAGAATCGATATTTGTATATACTTCCGACATATGTGACCACACACTAATGCTGAGTAAGGAATCGTGGGTGCCTTACAGCCCGTTGTTTGATGTCATGATCAGCTCGCTCGAAATATTTCAATTAGTACCATGCATTTGGTCGTTCCGGTCACAACACACAGTATGACTCCTTGGCAGAAATGGTGTACTTCTTGATGAAATGTATATCCTCCTCCTACGTAGAGTCAACACCGTCAACGAAACCACGCTATCTTTCACCGCCATTAAAAGTTAGCGGGAACCTACTCCTTCGTTTGTTTGTAAGTGTGCTTCACAAAGCACTATACAGTAATTGCCGGAGAGGGTACTTCGTGCCATTATCTACATCCTTTGGCCTATTTCACACGATGTGAAATTACTACATGCGTTAAAGTACTGATCCTCAGAAGTCTGAATTCAAACATAGTTTTTTCTCAATTTTAGTTTTGATTCTACATCTAAATCCAGGAAGTATCCTAAGTTATTGAAGAAGGTTCTTATTTCCAGAATGAGATTTTCACTCTGCAGCGGAGTGTGCGCTGATATGAAACTTCCTGGCAGATTAAAACTGTGTGCCCGACCGAGACTCGAACTCGGGACCTTTGCCTTTCGCGGGCAAGTGCTCTACCATCTGAGCTACCGAAGCACGACTCACGCCCGGTCCTCACAGCTTTACTTCTGCCAGTATCTCGTCTCCTACCTTCCAAACTTTACAGAAGAAGTTGCCCACAAAATATTGCCACAACACAACAGATGTCTATAGTATGGGCTGCGCGTCTTGTTCCGAAACTAATATGCTCTGTCCTGTCTTGTGGTTGTTTTTCCGGCATTGTTAGTTCTACGATAACAGAATGAATAGATTTATTGATGAAGAGTTGGCCGACACGCACCCCTAGTGTGGTTTTAACGAATGGAATGAAAAAGCGGCACAACCACCCTAATCTGAGATATTCCTGCAGCGGAAGCAACCACACCGCAGCACTTTTGAATCTGAGGTTGTTGCATTAGTCTGCGTTTTGAGTTGTACGTTTGGTGATTGCAGATAGTGCAGCTTCTGTGAAAGCATTTTCAAGGAAACTAGGGTAAATCATTACCTTAATATTCCATAACGACTAACGGAGATCACGGGCCCCTTCTAGGAAAATATTGACAAAATATCCATCAACACTTCCGATTGTTTATCAGAGGGGTTAGGGTTCACCTAACAGAACCGAAACCAAAGTTGTACCTGTGTTTGATTACTGACGCTGACGGTGTTTTAATTATTAAACCGAAGCAAAGCAGTTATGGAAGAAAACATAGGTATTTTTAATAGTTGCGAAAGCGAATTTGAAGGGTCTTAAATGAATGCATAACTACTATGGGTACCATGACCACGCAAATGAAGAATCTACTATGTGCATTTCTGACATTCGCATGATAGCTGCATGAGGTATCTGCTGGAAGGGAAAAAAAACTACCTATTATTCTCTTCGAATGCCACTTTTCAAAATTTATCCAACAAATTTTTGCTACTAAAACGTCTCCTTTCTTCCAGATATAATCATTTACCTATTCAGATAATCTACGTTACACTGACGTTGCAAGAGGCCGCGTGAATCACTAGAACTGGGGTTCTATTTTTATGTAAGATCCCGAAAAATGCGTCCGCTCTACCGTTGTTCAGAGAGAAAGAGAGAGAGATTCTCACCGAAAAATATGTGGATTTATGCGAGCAGTCCACAAGGAAATGCAGTTTGTCCATTAATTATCTTTACAACTTAAGACTTTAATGCCTTTAAAACTATACTAGATATTAACAGATAGTTTTGAACATGTAATAAGATAGCTCATAAAGTTTGATTTCCTCACTCGTACACATCAGTTGCACAGCTAGTGGCACGGATAATGTCTAGTCGGAAATCCATTTCTTTCCACCTACGATTCAGGATCTCCACGGCGACATGCTCAAACGCGTTGCGAATGAGTGCAAGTACTTTAAGTCTCTAACGTTGGATACATGAAACATTGCCTGGATTGGGAAATGAATATTTTTCGAAACGTCATTGTTTGTATCACTCTTGCCTATCATATCCAAAATATTTGCGCTGATGTTTGTCCGTACGCTTTAACGCCTGAAGCGGTTGCACCTTGTAGGGATATAGCCTTAACCTCTTATGCAAGAAATTGTGTACTGTTGATCATCTCGTTTCCAATTCTCTGGCAGCTGTAAACACCGATTATGTCGGACTCCTTGCAAATGCCTGCCGTACCTTTTCCAAGTTGACGTCTGAAACAAATGGACGACTCGCCCCCTTCTTACGGAGAACACTACTCGTTTCCATAAATGACCTACGCCAAACCCGAATAGTTGGTGGGGTGCCTTGGTGGTTCCCTTTTATACTGTGTTCGAACGTACTGAGTTATCTAATGTAGAATATCCTTTGTTAATATCTAGTATAGTATTAAAGTTATTACAACCTTAATTTCTAAAGATAATTTACGGACACCCTGCATTTGTTTTAACTATAGGTCCTGATGTACAATAATAGCGAGTCGGCCACCGTTGTTTATCAGGAACGCTTAAGAAAGGAGAACGTCCTCTTTAGAGTTTAGATAAAAGAATGGACGTGAGATCATCTTAATATATATTATTAAAAACTTGGACGATAATCTTGTTTAGTGAATCATAATTCGCATTGTGTCCAAGGAATGTAATACTTTTACAGCAAATCAAGTAAATCCCCCGTCTGCGTGAGAAGCTGATCTACGTAACGAAGGGACCGTTGTATACGCAATTTTCCGATATATTTGGGAAGAATTGGCCGATTTTCTTACTGCGCTGTGTGGATAAGGGAAGGATCGAAAGAAGCAAGAGCAATCTATACGCATAGCAGTGGCCATCAAGCAGAATTCATGTCCCCATGTGGTCTAATTTACATGGGAACATCGGTTAAATCATGAAAATTACTCCCGCGGAGGGTAGGAGATGAAGTTATAGCATTATTGAAACGAAACTGAACTAAGAGTGAGCACAATAGACCCCTGCTAAGAGCCACAGGACACTCAACAGAAGCCGGCCGTGGTGGCCGAGTGGTTATAGGTGCTTCAGTCCGGAACCGCGCGACTGCTACGGTCGCAGGTTAGAATCCTGCCTCGGGCATGGATGTGTGTGATGTCCTTAGATTAGTTAGGTTTAGTAGTTTTAAGTTCTAGGGCACTGATGATCTCAGACGTTAAGTCACATAGAGCTCAGAGCCATTTCAACCATTTGAACCATTCAACAGAATAAATAGCGCCACGTGTGTCGACCGACATAGGAATCTTGATAAAACCAGATTAATTACACACACGAATGGTCGAGAAAAATAACCAGTAATACAGCACCTTGAACTAAATTAATCAGTAAGAAACACAGTGGGAATCCATGTAAAACGATCTGGTAACGTGTACACAAATTCATAAGGAGTTACTGGTTTAATTCAGTAGATTACACTTCCAAATTACAGGGCATAACACAGAAACAATACTGACGTACCTTAAGCTAAGAAGAAGCATTGTGGAGACCTGCGTAATGAGCTGAACCACATGAAAGACTGTCTCATCACAAAGAAACGTTGGCTTAATCCTGAAAATTTCGCTCGCAAATAATGTGATATGATAGAGAGATTCTATTGAAGCTATTTAAGATAACAAGAAACATTGTGAAGACTTAACTGTGGCCACGAACCACACACAAGACTATCTGCCAATATGAAACAAAATTTACAGGACACATATATCTTATTGAGGAAATTAAAATCTTGAGCATGAAATATGATGTTAAGGCATTTTCTAAGCAAAAATTAATTCAGCAAACACAAAGTCTCGTAATCACTCCTGGACATTATTAAGTTACTAACAGCCATGGCCGAAACGGCCACCGTTAGTGGCAGCCATCACACCTGATGGGACAGGAGCTCAATCCTTATGATGTCAAATATTTTAAACTATTTGTCGTATATATGGAGTACCGTCTTCAAAATGTGTGCAAATATGGTTAGTAATAAATAGGTAATAAATTTGAACATCATGCCTGATGCGGCAGTTTCACTGCATAAATATTGAGTATGTAGTAAGCAAAAAGGGTTTTTAATTTCATCATCTTGTGGCAGTTGGCAGTGAGAGAAAGTTTTCTTAAGGTTAGAAATTATTTCTAAGATTTGTTCCTTGTCTCTGTGTGCTGTCATTCAAAAATACTGGATGAATATATTCTGGGTATTTGCACACGGTACATTGCACTTCCTATTTAACTCCAACCCCTCTCCTTTGGGCAGTAGAAGTTTCGTACCCAAACGGCGCTTCTTTCCAAAGGGCAATTCACATGTGTACAATGATTGGTAGAAATCGACAGAGTTGTATAGAAGTGTGTGTGTGTGTGTGTGTGTGTGTGTGTGTGTGTGTGTGTGTGTGTGTGTGTGTTGTACTCCTAAGCCACTGGATCGATTTCAGCCACATATTGCTTACTTACTTTACGATAATCAGCAAGTGGAGGCTAGATTCTCCTAGCTTTCATGGCAACTGAGATACAGGCAAAAAGTGTTTTTCTACCCCTGACCTTCAGGCTCCCTGTATGAGACATGTGTTACAGGTTCAATGTCGGCGTACTGTCAGGGGCTACACGTGTCCATTGACATGGCTGACAAGTGAACTGAGAGAGAGGAGCTAGATAGTGAGAGAGAGGGGAGGATTGATGGACAACGAAATTGGAGATGAGGGGCAGCAGGAGATGAACAAACAGAGGGGGTGGAGAAGATGGACAGAGAGAGTGGGAAGCAGAAGGTGAACAGAGAGTGTTCGATGGAGGGTAAGATGGGCAGTGAGAGGATGGCAGAGGAAGTCGACAGAGAGGAGTGAATGAGGGAGGAAGGGGTGAAGGGGATTTACAGCAAGAAGGGGAGTAGGAGAGGGTGAGAGATAGAGAGGAAGAGTAGGATAGAAATATGGTGATGAGGGGAACATGCAGGAGGCAGATGGATGCGCAGAGGGGTAGTGGCAGTTGGAAAAGGAGGAGGAGAAGGAAGAGGAGAGGGACAGATTGAAGTGTGACGATAAGGTGGAAAGAGAGACAGGGGTAGTAAGAGATGGACACAGAGAATGGGGAGGAGGATGTTAGTGCTACATATGTGTCAAGTGCTTATGTTGGTAAAGCCTATAAAAGCTATATTTATGAGGTAGAAGATGAATCTGGTTATATGTTGTCGTGAAACATCTGACCCTGTGATTGGCGTTTTGTAATCCAGTAAAAGTAAATTTTCAAGTATTTCACAGTTCTTCGAGTTATTATTATTAACAGCACAGACTCCTTAATTTTCGACTGTAATACAAAAACTTGGTGCTAGATATACTTTTTGTTTGTTTCGAGACGTCGTAGAGATATTTGGCGAATTATTCTCTACAGTGTTGTCTTATATTTCAAAGATAATGATTTTTTTTAGAAAGTACGGTACCGGACTGTGTACTACTCTTACTTCAGTTACTTGTTGTTTACAACTGCTTGTAGATAATTTCAGTATTGCACATTTTTTTATACCAGTAACAAACCGACTACTATTAGGAATTACATTAAATAATTTTCGATTGACAACAGCCTTTTAGGCAGTTCATTGTGTGTTGTGTGTATTTGTGTGTGTGTGTGTGTGTGTGTGTGTGTACTGTGTGGCAGATGTGAGTACAAATAAATTAGTAGGGTTAATGGGTCCATATGTAACGAATGTGTTAGATGACGATCAGTTTGGCTTTAGGAACGATAAAGGCACCAGAAGGGCAGTTCTGACTTTGCAGTTGATAATGGAAGCAAGACTAAAATGAAATCAAGACACTTCCTGTAGAGAGAGAGACGGATAATATACAACATGTACAAGAGCCAAGAGGGAATAATAAGAGTGGACGGCGAAGGGCGAAGTGCTTGGATTAAGATATGTTCAAGACAGGGATGTAGTCTTTCCCCCCTACTGTTCTATCTGTACATAGAAGAAGCAATGATGGAAATAAAAGAAAGGTTTAGGAGTGGAATTAAAATTCTGAGCGAAAGGCTATAGTTGATACGATTCGCTTATGACAGTACTATCTTGAGGGAAAGTAAAGAAGAATTACCTGATCTGCTGGATGAAATGAGTAAAGAATATGGATAGAAAGCAAATCAAAGAATGTAATCAGGACCTCAAAGTGTATTTGTTTTCAGGAAAAAATAAATGCCTCTAATAGAAAGATACATAGTAAAAAGTGAAACAGGAAAAACTAATCAGGCAAATGAGTAAATTATGTTAAATGTAAATAATGAGTTGATTAGAGATACCTCAAAAATTGCAGAAACTTTCTGCAACTTTTTCCTTTCAACTGCAGAAAACATAGCTTTGCATAGTGCCTCTGAATACAGCTTAAAATATTTAAAAACATGCATTTCTGAAGACGTTTGACAAAGTTCTACTATATCCTACCACACTGAAAGAGATTTCTAATACTATTAGCCCTCTTGAAAACAAATGTTGCAGTGGTTATGATGAAATCAGCACTACCATAATTAAATGTTGATCCTCAGAACTTTGTGACATACTGAGTTACTTATGTATTAAATCCCTCCACAGTGGTACTTTCCAGATAGACTTAAATATGCTATTGTCAAAACATTACACAAAAAAGGAGACAAAACATCAGTGGAAAACTTCGATCCCATTTCATTACTGGAAATATTTTCGAAAGTGTTTGAAAGGGCTATGTACGATAGACTTTATAAACACTTAGTACAGAAAAATATTCTCATTCGCAATCAGTTTTGATTTCGAAAAGGATTGTGAATTGATCAAGCGATATTCACTTTTACAGATGATATAGCAGAGTAATGACTACTTGGAATATTCTGTGATCTGGCTAAAGCTTTTGATTGTGTTAAGCATGATATCCTTATACAAAAGTTAAAACATTATGGGATAACATGAGTAGCTTGGCTCATGGTTCTCATCCTATCTTTTTAATAGAAAACAGTATGTGTCTGTATCAGGCTTACCACATAACAATAATCATTCAGAATATGAAGCCATCCAACAAGCGGTGCCCCAGGGCTCTATTTTAGGCCCCTTGTGGTTCCTGTTATATATTAATGACCAGCCCTATGCACTGTGACAAAATGCGAATTTTGTCTTATTTGTAGATGATACAAGTATTGGTATAAAAAACAATATCCGTGATCTCACTGAGAAACCAGCTAACGAAATATTTATAACTATCAATGGGTGGTTCACAGCAAATGGATTGTTACATACAGTTTAGTACCTCACAAAGAATACCTGACCCTATAAGTGTAATGTATTCAAACAATGAAATTAAAGCTGTAGACAGTGTCAAACTTTTAGGGCTACAAATTGACCACAACCTAAATTGGGAAACTCACACTCTAGACTTAATGAAACGCCTTAGCTAAGCTGCTTTTGCAGTACGCATGATACCAGAAATAGGTGATTTAAAAATGAAGAATTTAGTTTATGTGGCCTACTTCCATTGACTAATGAGTAATGGAATCATATTTTGGGGAAACTCCTATCATAATGAGAACATTTTCAAAATTCAGAAACGAGTCATTAGAATTATATCTGATGTCAGCCCTAGATCATCATGCAGAGACCTCTCTAAAAAACTTGGTATTCTAACTACTACTTCGCAGTACATATACTCATTGATGTCCTTTGTCATATCCAACATGTCTCCCTTTACACAAAATAGTGCAAAACAGAACAAAAAACAATCTGTATAAGGACTATAAAAGCTTAAAATTAGTACAAAAAGGAGTCAAACACATGGGTACTCATATATTCAATAGCTTGCCAGAGCATATCAAAGGTCTTTTAAGTGATGAAGATCGGTTTCAGAGTGAATTAACCCATAGTTGATAACACATGAAAAACAGGCATTTACAGTAACATTCATTTGGGAGACGAAGGTGACGATATTTTTCAAAAAATTTCCACTGTAGTGAATATCGAAAATAAATAACAATTTAAAAGTTGGATGGAAAATTAGTACTAATTTTTTTATTGTCTTTCAATTACATATTGAACCGCAATAAGAAAAAAAATTAAAATTAAGTACTAGTTTCTACATGAAATAGATTATAAAGTATATTATTCCTTTGCTAGATTCACATAATTTAATGTTAGTGTTTCAAATGAAACAGTTTCTAAACTTGACATGTGATTTCTCAAACATCTTGATATAGATGCAAAGGAATGAAAAAAAATTACAAACTTTCTACACACATTTCACATATTTTCGTGGAGCACTGTAAGCAATTGGGTTTATCACATTTAACACACTTCAATGCCGTCATTCTGTTCAATGTGTAGGGCAAATAACGACAGTTTTTTCTCTTTTCTAGCTTGTCGTTTATTTTTCGTTTTGTTGGATTCCCATCTCTTTGCTTCTCACCCAGAATACCTGAAATAATTTTCTTGAGGTCATCTGGGAAGTTTGGAGACTTCTCTGCATATGATGTCTGATTAAGTTCATTTCTACGCTCGTCCTTAACTCAGATCTTGACATCGTAATTTTATGAGGATACATAACATAGGCATTTGCGCAGCTCACAGATATTAGGAAGCGAAATACTGCCAGTGGCCATCTCTTTGTTCTCCGGTTAGCTGAGTAGCTGCTGCACTTCATGTCTAAAGCGTCTACGCTAGATTTTGTGGCATTATACAAACTGATAATTTCTGGTTTGTTGGTACTTTCATCAGTATACGCAGTGTGGTGCATCGAAGAAAGCGCTAAAACTGCCTTAGAATTTTTTGGAACAAAAGACAATAGTGTAAGATCCTTAGTAAAACCATAAATATGGAAGCCCACTTCTTTCTTTGGGTTGGGAGGGAACTCTTTTGGAACTTATCTTTTGTTGCATTTTAGAGTTCCAACATATGTCAACCTGTTTTTTAGCAGCTTCTTGCAGAACTCAATGGAGGGAAACCAATTGTCTTCTGTGATATTCCTGTTTGCCCAGTATATACATATGAAAAGACGAATCACAGACTGTGTTTGCTTTTGGAACTTTTTCTCTTCCTCAGGCAGTATTGCTCCATCACTATCTTTCCTCACATAAATGTAAGCATTATACCAATATGAAGAATGTGCATATGTGAGGCACATGACTTTTATACCATATTTAGCAGGTTTCTTGAGCATAAATATTTTGAATCGGTATCTGCCTCTAAATGGGATTAGACTCTGATCAACATATACATGAGCCCCAATCGAACATACCCTCTGACTATTAGAAATAAAGCTGTTCAAAATATTGGACACAGCTGCTGCAGGATCATCTCTTTTCCTTTGTTCGCGACTAGATGCACCATCAAATCTGAGAGCCACCAATAAAAGTTCACATCGTTTTAGAGACATGGTTGCACGAAAAATTGGACGTCCAGTACAGTCATTTGCGAAAAGTGATGCCAAGTTTTCACGTCCAGACTTGAAACTGGAACATAGAACCAACAAACCAATCACTGTCTCAATTTAAGTTTTGTCTGTATTTTTATAACTGGAAGACGAAGGATTTGGCCGGGCCGAGGTGGCCTTGCGGTTCTAGGCGCTACAGTCTGGCACCGCGCTGCTGCTACGGTCGCAGGTTCCAATCCTGCCTCTGGCATGGATGTGTGTGATGTCCTTAGGTTAGTTATGTTTAAGTAGTTCTAAGTCTAGGGGACTGACGACCACAGATGTTAAGTCCCATAGTGCTTAGAGCCATTTGAACCATTTTTCGAAGGATTTTGTAATTCATTCCTTATCACTTGTAGTTTTGAGTTGGTATGTACAACTATCTCGTCCAATATCCCAGTGTTAAAAAATAAACGCCATATTTCTTCTGGGTTTGGATCGTTACCTAACTGTTTGGCAGACCCAACCACGATGATAATCTAATGTTTATTACATTTTTGTTTGATGTCATAGTACCGCAATTGGGCGCTCTGGAACTCCAACTGAAACAGTTCATCTTGCCATGTTAAATTGTGTCAGTTTCGGTGCCGTCATTTTCCCCATTCTAAAGAGGGTCAACACCACCTTTTTCATTCTCGGACGTGCAGAGAATGTCATTCACATCTATTTCAGAATTACTGTCATGGTCTGAATATGATACCTGATCTTCCTCGGGTACGTGAGGATCGTCTGAATGATAATCATTATCGCCTTCTTCAAACTGCTCTTAAGCAAATTGCACTGTTCTTTTGCTTCTTTCAGACACACAAGGTATTCCTCCACCAGTAGCCATCGACAAGAAATGAGATATTTGTAAAGTAAGGAGTATAACACAAAAAAATTTGCTCGTTTGAAGTAATATCCGTCTGTCAGACGGAGTAAAAATATTACCTTGTACAAAAATATCGAGTAAAACAATACTATTGTGGAAATGAAACAATGACGTCCCCACAGTAGCAAGTTCAACCAACGAATGAAGCATAGCTGAAATATCAGATCCAAGTAACAATGCACGTCTGTGAACAATGCATTGAAAGCTTTTATACCAGCCTAAGAGACGGATGTTACTAACAGGGTTAAAGAACTTCCTGTTGGCCTACTCCTTCTACTCCATCGATGAATATCTTCACAAGGATTATAGCTCATAACTCTGTCTACATTAGAATTGTACAATATAAATATTTTTGAGAAAAATAAGCTTTTGACTCTTTCCACTTCCTAGAGACTCCTCTCCAAGGGATCCATGGAAAACGATAAATGTGATGTAAATAACGGCATTCCTGACCAAGAGAATTCCGCTAGTGTCAAACATAGACCTTAATTTGATGAAGAAATTTCTGAGAATGTACGTTTGGAGCACAGCGTTGTATGGTAATGAAACACTGACTTTGGGAAAACCGGAACAGAAGAGAATCGAAGCATTTGAGATGCGGTGTTACAGACGAATGTTGAAAATCAGAGGGAAAGATAAGGTGAGGAACGAGGACGTTCTGCACGGAATAGGAGAGGAAATGAATATGTGCAAAAAGCTGACAAGAAGAACGAACAGGATAATAGGACATCTATTAAGACATGAGGGAATGACTTCCATGGTACTAGAGGGAGCTTTAGAGGCCAAAAACTGTAGAAGAAATCAGAGACTGGAATTCATCCAGCAAATAATTGAGGACGTAGGTTGCAAGTGCTAGTCTGAGGTGAAGAGGTTAGCACAGGAGAGGAATTCGTGGCGGGTTGCATCAAACCAGTCAGAATACTAATGATTCCAAAGCTTAGCCGCCCGAGGTAGCAGCGCGGTCTCAGGCGTCTTCTCACGATTCGCGCGGCTCCCCCCATCGGAGGTGCGAGTCCTCCCTCGAGCGTAGGTGTATGTGTTGTCCTTAGCGTAAGTTAGATGAAGTAGTGTGTAAGCTTAGGGACCGTCGACCTCAGCAGTTTGGTTCCATAAGACCTTACCACAAATTTCCAAATTTTCCCAAAGTAAGGAATATTGACCTACAGTGAGAAGTGAAAATTTCTGGCAGTCCCTGACTCCAACTCAGATCTTTTCTGAGTTGTAAGGAGTCTCCTAAACGATGAGTTTATGTGAGCACGCTTGCAGGCTTGACTCAGACGTCCGTTGCCACTGATGTTTCCACTTAGGATTTCCGAAAACTGCAGCCAGAGGAAGCCACATCTCTCCAGCTACTTCGTTTTGAAGTGGCGCTGTACCCGCATTACATGGTGGGGATCATATGGTAATAGTGTCCAAAACCAGTAGTGGTAGCATCATCGACAAAATTTGTGGTCACATTAGACGATTCCGAACTGGCAGAAATTTCATTTATCACAACAAGTTTATTACAGTCCAGATTCAGCATATCTGTACGACATACCCTTATTTGATTTCATGACATTGCATCTTCATTGTTTTCTTCTGCATTGATCCATTATATTAATTCGAGTGCGGTAATTCATTTTATAAAATACGGTGTTTCCAAAATCAATGGGAAACAATTTCTGACGTTGTATGCTGCAGGAAAATAGGTAATTAATAGACGGCATTTAGTGATATAAAAGAAAGGCATACAGTAAAATTTTTTCCTCCTTGCATTCTTCTAGCCTCTATTTTGGTTGCACGTCGCTAAGAAACAGATTTCAAGTCGCATCTCCCCTGCAAGTCCCGTAGGTTTCCATATTGTTCTGACTTTGTCTTACGTGTTACGCTTGCGAATAATAGGCCAGCGAAAGATATTTCGTCTGGTTCCCATCCTTCTGTTCAAGGCTATAACGATTTGCGCGGTAACGCCGTTATTTTTATCCCCACGCCGATTTACGACAGCCGATTGATTTGGACGTGGTGTGGGTAGGGAGAACGGATATTCGATGTTTATGGGGTCACAATTTGTCCCGACGGCAGGATCTGAAACTGTGATAGCTCCCATTTGCGAATGGCTGGCGGAATACCTGTTAACAATGCAAATCACGAGCATGTTCCTAAGGGGCTTGGACGAACGGATTAAACCTACATCTCTGCTCCACCACATATCATAAGATTTATTTATTGTATCTTGCTCCTTCCCTGGTCTACGCGCAACGACTAAATAGCTACTTAAAATATTCTGCAGGATTCGTTTCCTGTGAGGATAAATGTGACACTGAATTGCACATTGCACACTTTCGGTCTGCAAATATGAAAAACAGCGTTAAAGTTCCTGATACAATTGGCTAATGTAATGGTTACAATTCTCACTCGGAAGTAGTTTATTCTAGAGGGGAAATAAGTTACCTACTCCCCTCCATGAACCGTGAACCTTTGTCGCGGTTGGCCGGCCGGAGTGGCCGAGCGGTTCTAGGCGCTTCAGTCTGGAACCGCGCAACCGTACGGTCGCAGGTTCGAATCCTGCCTCGGGAATGGATGTGTGTGCTGTCCTTAGTTAGGTTTAAGTAGTTCTAAGTTCTAGGGGACTGATGACCTTATATGTTAAATCCCATAGTGCTCAGAGCCATTTGAATCATTTGAACCATTTGTCACGGTTGAGAGTTTTGCATGCCTGAACCATAAAAGGTACGGCAGAGCCTGTCAGTTCGGAGTTGTATGTACTGAGACGCAAATTGATGTAGAAGGTCAGCAAAGGGGCAACAGCCGTTCCGATAATTCCTAGGGTGACAAACTATGTGATTGGCTCTGTATCATTTGCCAATGTACGATAACAACATGATATTGCAGTGCTTTATTCTGAATTACCATGCAAAGTTCCTTCGGACAAGCAATAACGTATTTATCCGCTGACAGGGGGCAAGCGATTTTGAAGTAAAATGTCACACCTCTACTAAAATATATGTAATGGTCGTACGATTACAGGTCGTAAGGCGATGGTGGGAGAAATAGATTAGGAAATGAGACACTAAAAGTATTACTAAAATTTTCGTATCTGAGTAACAAAATGACTGATGATGCCTGACGAAGAGAGGATATAAAATGCAGGCTGTCAGTAGCAACAAAAGAGTTTTTGAAAAAGAATGATATATTGACATCGAATTTAAGAGTTGGCAAATCATCTCAGAAGGCATTTGGAGAGCAGAATAGTGAACGTCTTCACTCTTATACGAGTAACTTCAGTGAGGTTTTGGTAAAAGTTGCAGATAACATTTTGCTGTCTGTCAGAAGTAGTTTTAAACTATTTTGTTTAATAAAGGGCAAATTACCTGATTTGAAACCGGTTATCGGCATCCCCAGAAGAGGCAGGAGGAAGAAAACTTTAAAGTGACAACCACGGTATTCGTGAATTCGCTCATATTCTTATTTTCATTGACGGGGGCGCCAAAAGCTGCGGACTGTACGTACAATAAACATTTGATTCACCGCAGGTTGCCAAACAATGGCGTGTTTATTTAATTTTGTTGCCGGCTGCGGTGGCCGAGTGGTTCTAGTTGCTTCAGTCCGGAACAGTGCGACTGCTACGGTCGCAGGTTCGAATCCTGCCTCGGACATAGATGTGTGTGATGTCCTTAGGTTAATTAGGTTTATGTAGTTCTAAGTTTTAGGGGAGTGATGACCTCAGAGAAGTCCCATTTGAACCACTTGAACCATTTAATTTTGTTCATCGTCAATCAGATTCTTTACTTCGAAATAATATATTGGCGTTTAAGTATTGGCGCCGTAAGGAGGTGCGAATAATGTGGATTATTTTGAGGTGTGTGGCTGGTGGATACTTTTACCAGCAGCGATGCAAGCGTCTAACTTCGCATTGCCTCGCTAGACCGTAAAGTCTAAATTGATTGATATACTAACTCTCCTTTGAAGAGTATGATACTTACCTCTTCTTTCTTGAAAAAGAGGATGTACCGTCCAACTCAGTGGTAAAGAATGCAGAAAAATACAGTCATTAATAATATGCGCCGTGTTTTCCGAAGATTGCAGCTTAAGTGAATCCAGGTATCGTTTTCAGGATGAAACAGTTTAGAAATGAAGGAAACATACATCGTTGTCTGACATACACGCACTAAGTCCACTCAGATTAACGGACGGGAAGAAAGGGATAGTTGAAAAGTGACAAATTTGATGTCGGCTTAAGAAAACATTAGAATACATATATATGTTCATTTTTGTTTTCATACATTTCTGTCTTTGGCACGGGCGTCCTTATATTGCACCTTTGTCCCGCACAGTGTCTCTATACTCACTTAATGACATATACTTTATAGCTAAACCAAAAAATCTGTCACATAAACCATTTCTGGGCTGATGTTCGAATGAATTATTTCCTATCACTTTAAATTGTATAGATTTCTCTGGCTCTTAGTACTACGTCTGGTGATGCAGGATAAAACAAATGTCATTGGTTCATTTAACCAGGTTCTGATATCCGTCATATGAAAGCAGTCTCCGGCTCCAGCCATTATCACCAACTTTCATCTGAAATAAGTAAAAGGAAAGGCATTAATTTTGGGTCTAGGGAATTAAAAACACAATGTTATAGTTCCATGACAAATGTTGCCAGTTAATGTTAGCTCGGCTCTTTGCAGGCATGCTCCTCGAATAGCAGCCATTCACTGCGACACTTTTGGACGCACAATTGAAACCAACTTCCGAAAACTCCCTGCTGCGCCGGTGCTATATCATTGTCTATACAAAACCCGGACCGCCCTTGTCAGCCATCTTCTAAGCCGCCCTTATTCACTCTGCCCTCAAGTGCGGGGACTACTTTTGAAGGAGAAGATTTATTCTTCTGGCGTAATTAAAACAGTAGAAAATAAAGCCTTTTCTTGTTAATTTTTTTACCAATAGCGAGAAGAGACATTGGAAAAGGGACGTTTGCTTCAATTGTTTTTCAAAATAGGCTTTATCAAGTCGATTAAATTTCTACAAAGCGACTTTTCAAACAGTTATGCGCTCTTATCGGTGATTTCTAGGAAACGGGTTCTGTAGCTGTAACTGAAAGTTATTCTGTGCGCATTAGGCTCGCCCCGTGTTATATCCTTAATTGTGCATCTGGATTTCTGTTGCAGAACTTGCCTTTGGGCGACTGAACATCGTATTAAAATAAGGAGCGGAATCACGTCTACGTCCTCCATGTTTCTTTGCTATGTTTTAATTCTGTTTGTTTCTCAGTTGAAATAAAAACGCAAAAGTGGCAAACACAGAATCTGGATAAGCAACAGATTATACAAACAACTATGCAGTACTATATGACAGATCAACTGTCTAGTTCGTCTTATACAAGTATTTCGCTGCTAAAATTTATTTTTAGAACCTAGAAGAAACTTTGTTGCCTGACATGTGTGTAGATAAGACACGTTTCTGCAGCGGTGGCGAAGGAGATACAAATCACGTCTCATTTAGATATAAAAACTTGTCAAATTCGTTAAACTTTTGTCACTTTGAAGACATTTTGGATTTACAGAGACGTAAAATTTTGCATTGCAGAAACGCTACCCCAGCAGGTAGGTGATCCATCACATAAACCGTCAACTAAAGTATTTAGTTTGAACGAGCATTTGAAAAATTTACTTGTTGGAGCCCTGTAGCAATAGCGAACAATCGTCTTTAGCTAACAATTGGCTGTTTTTAATTCTGTCTTGCGTGTTTAAAGACCAAGTGTGACGCCAAAACGTAGGTATTACGACGAGAACATGAGAAATTCTTAGAGGCTTCTGAGATGTGGAACAGGCAAAGAATGGAACATTTGACATGGACATTTGGAATAAAGAATGAGACTGTCTTGTACAGAAAGGCAGATGCTGGATTCAAGAGGAGGTAAAGAAATTGACTAAGACGATTGATGAGATCAGACTGCAGACGATGGAATGGTGACTGGGTAGAGGACCAGAGGCAGAATATGATGTCAGGCAGTTGACGACCATACTATAAAAGGATGACAGAAAACAAGATGAGCGGAGAATGCTGAAAATGCAGTGATGAGCCTGCCTAAGACAGAACTTGTCATCAAAATCAACAGTAGAGTGCCACATACGTTACATATTTGAGAAGCGTAGGAATTCAGCACGCGAAAGCTGAGTTGTGTTCCCAACTCTAGCAATATGAAAATAATTTAGTAATTAAATGTTGGCACGAAGCTAATTAACGTCACCTTGCTTGTTTTGCGTTAACGTGAACGCTGTGTTTGCGCGAATATCGAGTGGTATTAGTTTTAGGGCTCCTGGCAGCAATCAATTTTTCAGTTTTATAGCAGTGATCACACAGGAGATGTTTTCAGGGCAGATAACAGTTTCAGTGCAGAGCTGTTTATGTTCTTTGGTAATGAATCAATTATTCAATCTATATTGTATACTGCAAACGAGCGTTTGCGGAATATACGTGATAGAACGTTGTACAGAAGGCTGAACAATCATTTTTATCTAACAAGTGGCTGTTTATAATTTTATCTTAGGCGTTGAAAGGCCTGTTATCACTTTCAGTTCTGAGGTTACATTAGAGCCCATTTCTTGATGTGTTATATCTATTAAAACGGAATGTAATAAAATAATACTGTATAGCGCTGCTCGCTGGGATATAGTCAAAGTGTTTAATACAAACTTTGGAAAATGTAAAGAATGTACCAAAACTATGACAGTGAAATATCATTTCGACATAAAATTTCGGTTTATAGATTACTTCAGATTCCTGGCGAGCTCCATAGATTTGTCTCCTTTTAAAAAGTTGATGAGTTGATAATAAGAAGGATGTATTCCCCTGAAAGTGAACAGTTTAATGAGATTATATTTCCATATAAGTATGTAACTGACAAATTCATTTTGTCGGATGAACAGTTACCGTTAATTGAAGTGGTCAAATGTTTAATGGCTGATGACACAACTGTGGAAGAATATAAATATCATAGAGCGTGCAAGGTGTGATGCTTATATGAATGCAAGACATTGGGACATTACACTGGCTTACAATTGAGAACTATCTTGGTATTGGCCGATGTCTTTGAAAATTTCCTTCCACTCTGTATCAAAACGTGCGAACTGGATCCAACACATTATTTGACTTCGCTTGATTTAGAAACAGTGTTACAATTTTTCAGCGTGGCGCCAAGGTGGTATTTTTGCTGTTCACACAAATAATACTAGTAGTTATGGTGTTGTAAGCAATGGATTCAACTCTGATTAGAATGAACTTAACGATGACTCACATATCAAATGCTGCCTGACAAAAAAAGGCAGCCAGAAGGCATGGTCGTATGTGGAGGTAACTATGTACACGTACAAAGTATCGGCGGTTACGTGAATGTTTAGAAATTCAATTCTCCTTGACAGGTAGAACGGCCACCAGAGTGGTTCAAATGGTTCAAATGGCTCTGAGCACTATGGGACTCAACTGCTGTGGTCATAAGTCCCCTAGAACTTAGAACTACTTAAACCTTACTAACCTAAGGACATCACACACATCCATGCCCGAGGCAGGATTCGAACCTGCGACCGTAGCGGTCGTGCGGTTCCAGACTGTAGTGCCTTTAACCGCTCGGCCACTCCGGCCGGCGGCCACCAGAGTGTGTTAGCCTTGTTCGTGTGTAGTGTTCGCGTTTAGTGTACGTGTTTAGTGTTGTTACCACGCCTGGTAGGTTGTAGAAGGAGCGTGCAAAGCGTCGGATGTTGAGTGATCACTGTGAAGGACACACAAACGTGGCGTTATTGTATGAGTTTTAGATTTTTAAATGGAATGCCTACTTTGAAAGCTTTTTTGTCGCCCAATGTGCGCAGTTCTCCACATTCTTGTTGTCCCAGTATTCCGCACTTGTTAAGGCATTTCACTACTGTAGCAGTTGTGGTGGTTCTCTTTAAGTTACCAAAGGGGAACAGCTCTGCCTTTTGTTAATTTATGTGGTACAAATATCTCAGTTTCTGTCGACACTATTTCTTTGAATTCAAGCCGCATCTGGTCTACATATCCGTTTTGACGCTCGTTATTAGCTCAGGATTACTTGTTGCAAAGAGGTCTAGTGTGTTTCCACAAAGGTTTAGTACCCGCGTGGCCTCATGAACTAACTGCTCGAGATAATTTTCAGAACAGGCGTTTAGCACAATTTCGTATGATGTTTTATGCGTACCTCCGGGATTAAACGTGTATTTTAGCCAACATGTCGAGGGCAAATTAAAGTCAACACCAATTACAATAGCACGAGTTGGGTACGTGTTTGAAATTAAACTCAAGTTTTCTTTGAACATTTTATCAATTGTATCGTCAGTGTTGAGATGCCGGTAAAAGGATCCAGTTTTTATTTAATTCCGGTTGCCAAGAATGACTTCTTTCCCTACTAATTCACAGGAAGATAAAATTACTTCTAACAGCAACAAACATGCTACCACGACTTGTATTTAGCTTACCCTTCCGGAACACCATTAGGTTCTTTGCAAAAATTTCGGCTGAACTTATCTCCGCCTTTAGCCAGCTTTCAGTGCCTATAACGATTTGAGCATCAGCGCTTTCCCTTAGCGCTTGGAGCTCTGGTACTTTCCCAACAGAGCAACGACAATTCACAACTCTTATACCGATGGTTCCTCTACCTACATTCTTCCTATGTTCGACCTGCTCCCTTTGTGACTGAATTCCTTATTGCATTTCCCAGAAACTCTCTAAACGAAAAAACCGCCCTTCCAAGCCACACAGCCCCTGCTACCCGTGTAGCCGCCTCCTGCGTGTAGTGGACTCCTGACCGGCGCAAATCGAGGAATCTTCAGCCTACACCACCACATAACCACCTGAGCTTCTGATTAACACCCTCTACTCGGCTCTGTACCAAAGGTACGCAATCGGTCCTGTCGACTATGCTGCAAATGGTGAAATCTGCTTTCATCTCGCAAGCGAGATTGGCTGCCTCTACCTCTTCTGTTGGCCGCTTGAAACAGAAGAGAATCTCTTCTGATCGAAGTGACACACGTCATTGGCACAGACGTGTGCCACCACCTGCAGTTGGTTGCACCCTTTGCTCTTCATGGCACCAGGAAGGACCCTTTCCAACTCTGGAACGACTCCACCCGGTATGCACACGGAGTGAACACTGGCTTTCTTCCCTGCCTTGGCAGCCATGTCCCTAGGGGCCCCCATAACGCCCCTAACATTGGAGCCCCCAACTACCAATAATGCAACCCTCTTGCTAGCTGGGAGGTTCCATCTGAAACAGGACAAGCGACTGCATCTGGCTGAGGGTCCGTGTCAGCCACAGACAGCAGTTTGAACCTGTTCGTCAGACTAACTGGGGAGGCCTTATGTGTGACTCCTGGGAAGTATTTCGTCGCCTGCCAGACCCCGAGGCGACCTCCTACTCGACTACGGCTGAGTGGTCAACTTCAGTGCGAGCAGTAACTGGGGTTGTCACCGCTGAGGACCGATCGAAGGACTTTCCTACATAAAGATTCTTCAGCTATTTTGTGTTAATTCTGTGGGTTGTAGCCGTTTAAAAATTACTTTAGATATTCTTAAGAGGCCATATGGATGACGTTATAACCCCGATTTCACAGCATGGAGCTTCGGAGACTGAACTAAGATATCAAACTAAGACTATAGCAGAACGTTTCATCTCTCCCCTATTTTTTCCTATTCATTGTATAAAGGTCCTGGACTATACCTCGATACTGAAAGCGTTCGACCGTTGCCCTGGTTAGCTCTAGCCAGCCGATACCATTGATAAAATGTGATATAGAGATGAAGCGGCATGGAATTTCGTACCTGTATTTGACATCCAAGCTCAACTCCAGACGTTGGTGGTGTCAGAAAGTGACAGCTCCGTGTACTTCATTTCCCATCACGTATGCCATGAAATCATATACAAATTTAATCTAGTATTCATCCTACGATACTGTAAATGCATAGTAACAAAAATTTCATTATTTGGTATCCTTCATCTAGTAACGGCCGTTAGATCCGCGCGGCCGGCCCACATCCCTGATGCCATCCACTGCAGTTTCAAGCTGTGTAATGTGTAACTGAAGCCATTACAGACTGCAGCTGAGAACAAAGTGTCACCAGCCGGCTTGCATCCGCACACAGCCTTCACAGTCCATATCCATACTAAAGACCGTGGGAAAGTACACTACACAGACAAACAAAGACAATCAACACGCGATATGGAATCCGACTGTTGACGCGGAGGAAAACGCAAGAACTGTGTTTAATAGATTAACACGCAGGGGTTCAAATACTGAAGCTCCTAAGCACTCAGGTGAGACTAAATAATTCGCTCTTGATTAATATGTTACATAATCGGTTTACTTTCGGACGCAAACGAAAATGCGAGAACTGTGTCTATTAAATGTTAAATTAACAAACCGAAACTCAAGAAACTAAACTACTCTAGTAGCTGTAGATGTAAGAAGTATGTAGCAGACCTCAGCAGTTACGGTGCTAAGAGAAAGAAGAAGGTTCTGCTCTTAGGTAGTTCTCATGGTAGAGGTGTAGGCCAGCAGTTGCAGGAAGTGTTGGGGAGTGAGTACCAGGTCACCAGCATTGTGAAGCCTAATGCAGGATTGGCTCAGGTGACTGTTAACATAGGGGGGTTATGTAGAGATTTTACTAAAGAGGATCAGGTAGTGATTGTGGGTGGGCTGGTAATAGTATTGATGGGGATGGGGAGTATGACACAGATGCTGACCTGGAAAAGATAGCCACTCAGACTGGCAACACGAATGTGCATTTCGTTGAGCTGTTTCAGCGTCACAATCGGCCTCGTCTTAATACAGCAGTCATGCGTAATAACATGAGACTTGGGGGTGCGCTGATGACAGAAGGCATGGGTCACATTTCAGTGGTGCCAGTGGAGTCTATCAGCAGGACGGGTTTCACTAGACATGGCCTGCACCTCAACAGGTTCAGAAAGGGGAGGTTTGGCAACGCTTGTAGGTGACAGCATAGGTGGGGGTGGTGGGATCACTTATGGGAAAATTCCTGTAGTAGTGAGTGTTAGAGCTGTGTCTCTTTTTAGATATGAAGTCAGCTGATAGGTATTCCTGCTTAAGGGAAGTCTCTCAAACAAAGGAAGCACTTTCGACAAAGCTTAGGTATCCGATTAATGAGGGAATTAGTATATTTCATCAAAATATACTAGATATTAGACCTAAAGTTAGTGAACTGCTTATAGATGTTGACTCTGATATTATTGGTATATCTGAACACTTCTTAAAGAAGGATATAATTCAGAGGCTTCCTTTACCAGGATACATGTTGGCTGGCAGCTTTTCTAGGAGCTCTTTGTGGTGTGGGGGAGTAGCCATGCATGTGAAAAACGGTATCCCATTTGAGCCAATTGATGTTTCAAAGTACTGCACTGAAAAGGTGTTTGAATGTTGTGCAGGTGTGGTTTAATTGAGTGGAGCTAAACTTATATCCGTTGTTATTTATAGATCCCCAGACTCCGATTTCACAACATTTTTGCTAAAGCTAGAGGAGGTTCTTGGTTCACTTTATAGGAAATACAAAAATTTAGTTATATGTGGTGACTTCAACATTAATTGTATAAGTGATTGTGCGAGGAAAAGAATGCTGGTAGACCTCCTTAATTCATATAATCTTATGCAAACCGTATTCTTTCCAACGAGAGTGCAAGGGAACAGTAGAACAACCATAGACAACATTTTTGTTCATTCCTCATTACTAGAAGGGCATTCTGTTAGCAAAAAGGTGAATGGCGTTTCAGATCATGATGCACAAATTTTAACTCCAAAAGATTTTTGTGCTGCAACACATGTTAAATATAGTTATCAACTTCTTAGGAAAATAGATCCAGTTGCTGTAGAGGCCTTTGTAAACCTTATCAAGGAACAAGAGTGGCAAGATGTTTACAGTGCTGATACAGCAAACGATAAACATAATGCTTTCCTCAAGACTTTTTTCGTGCTCTTTGAAAGTTGCTTTCCGTTAGAACGTTCAAAACAGGGTACTAACACAAACAGTCAGCCTGGGTGACTGACTAGAGGGATAAGAACATCCTGTAGAACAAAGTGGCAATTATGTCAAAACGTTATAACAGTCAAAATCTAAATGCAGCAGCGCATTACAAACAGTATTGTAAGGTGCTTAAAAAAGTTATTAGGAAGGCAAAAAGTATGTGGTATGTGGATAGAATAGCTAAGTCTTAGGATAAAATTAAAACCATATGGTCAGTCGTAAATGAAGTAGCTGGTCTGCAGAGACAGGTCGAGGATATAGAATCAGTGCGTAGTGGGAATGTCCGTGTTACTGATAAGTCGCATATATGTACAGTATTTAATAATCACTTTCTGAATATAGCAGGTGAACTAAATGAAAACCCAGTCCCAATAGGGAATCATATACCGCTCGCAGAAAAAAGTGTTCCGAGACTGTTACCTGAAATGCTCCTCCATGATACTGACAAGAGGGAGAGTGAGTTAATAATTAAATCATTAAAGACCAAGATCTCTCATGGATATGACGGGGTATCTAGCAGAATACTGAAGTATTGTTCTATGTATTAGCCCAGTACTTAGCCAAATCTGTAACTTTTCCTTTAGGAGTGGTCGGTTTCCTGACCGATTAAAGTACTCGGTAGTGAAGCCACTTTATAAAAAGGGAGACAGGGATAATGATGACAATTATAGACTTATTTCTATGCCATCGATGTTTGCTAATGTTATCGAGAGGGTTGTATATATAAGGTTACTGGAGCATTTAAATTCACATAATTTGCTGTCGAATGTACAGTTTCATTTCAGAAATGGTTTAACAACTGAAAATGCTATATTCTCTTTTCTCTGTGAGGTTTTGGACGGATTAAATAAAAGGTTGCGAACACTAGGTGTTTTCTTTGATTTAACGAAGGCTTTTGACTGTGTTGACCACAAAATATTACTGCAGAAGTTGGACCATTATGGAGTAAGGGGAGTAGCTTACAATTGGCTCGCCTCTTACTTTAAGAACAGAAAGCAGAAGGTAATTCTCCGCAATATTGAGAGTGGTAGTGATGTTCAGTCCCAATGGGGCACTATTAAATGGGGCGTTCCCCAAGGGTCGGTGCTGGGGCCACTGCTATTTCTTATTTATATAAATGATATGCCTTCTAGTATATTTACAGGTGATTCAAAAATATTTCTGTTTGCTGATGACACCAGCTTCGTAGTGAAAGATATTATCTGTAATACTGAAAGAGTATCAAATAACGTAGTTCATGAAATAAGTTTGTTGCTTGTGGAAAATAATTTGATGCTAAATCACAGTAAGACTCAGTTTTTACAGTTTGTAACTCACAATTCAACAAGAACCCATGTTTTGATCAGACAGAATGGGCATATTACAAGCGAGACGAAACAGTTCAAGTTCCTAGGCGTTCAGATAGATAGTAAGGTGTTGTGGAAAGCCCATGTTCAGGATCTTGTTCAGAAACTAAATGCTGCTTTATTTATCATTAGAACAGTATCTGAAATAAGTGACAGTCTACTTGGCGTATTTTCATACGCTTATGTCATATGGTATTATTTTTTGGGGTAGTTCTTCTGATTCAAAAAGGGTATTTTTGGCTCAAAAACGGGCTGTTCGAGCTATGTGTGGTGTAACTTCGAGAACCTCTTGTCGACCCCTATTTAATAGTCTGGGAATTCTGACATTGCCCTCACAGTATGTATTTTCTTTAATGTCGTTTGTTGTTAGCAATATTAGCTTATTCCCAAGATTTAGCAGCTTTCACTCAGTTAATACTAGGCAGAAAGCAAATCTGCATGTGGAATGCACTTCCTTGACTCTTGTGCAGAAAGGAGTGCAGTATTCTGCTGTATCCGTTTTCAGTAAGCTGCCACAAGAACTCAAAAATCTTTCCAGTAGCCCAAACACTTTTAAGTCTAAACTGAAGAGTTTCCTCATGGCTCACTCCTTCTATTTTGTCGAGGAGCTCCTAGAAGAGTTGAAAAATTAAGCAAATTCCAGTCCAGTGTTACATTGTTGATTTTCTTTATTTAAATTTACGAATTGTCGCCTGAATATGTTTCTTATATTTCATTTTATCTGTTTCTACTATCGTGTTATAATTTTATGTATTGACTCGTTCCGTGACCATGGAGACTTCTCCTTAATTTGGTCCCACGGAACAATAAATAAATAAATAAAAACCAAAGCACATAGATAAAATTTTACAGTTATCTACCGGTTGTGTTGTTGTGGTCTTCAATCCAGATACTGGTTTGATGCAGGTCTCCATGCTACTCTACCCTGTGTAAGCTTCTTCATCTCCCAGTACCTACTGCAGCCTACATCCTTTTGAATCTGTTTAGTGTATACATCTCTTGGTCTACCTCTACGATTTTTACCCTCCGTGCTGCCCTCCAACACCGGTTAGGAACTCGTAAAATGTCGCAAAATCGGTTACTGCGCTGTGGCTGTTTGTGTCTCGGCCCGCCTCTGCTGACTGACTCGTCAATAATAGCGGTAAATTATCCTAGATCACTTGAGGAACGACAAGTACATAACGACTGGAAAAAAGCGCAAGTCATTCCCGTTTTTAAGAAAGGCCGTAAGACAGATCCACGTAATTGTAGACCTATACCGTTGACGTCAATGTGTTGTGGAATTACGGAACATGTTTTATGCTGAAGAATTATGGCGTTTTTGGAATTTGAACATCTCCTCTATAAAAATCGACATGGATTCCGCAAACAGAAATCACGCAAAACTCAGTTCGCACTGTTCCATGAGATCTACAGTGCAGTGGACATCGGCGCTCAGGTTGATGCCGTGCTCCATGATTTCAGTAGGGCATCTGACACCGTCCCGCATTGTCATATAATGAAAAAAATACGGGCTTACAGAGTATTGGAGCGGACTTGCAGATAGAACTCAACACGTCGCTCTGAACGGAACTAAATCGACAGATGTAAAGATAATATCCGGAGCACTACAGAGAAGTGTGATTGGACCGTTGCTGTTTACAGTATATATACATAATTTTGTAGAATGCGTCGGAAGCTCTTTAAGACTATTCGTGGGTGATGCAGTTGTGTATACCAAAATAGCAATGCGAGAAGATAGTGAGAATTTGCAGAACGACCTGCAGAGATTGAAGAATGGTGCAGGCGCTGGCAGTCGACCGTGAACGTAAATAAATGTAACATATTGCACATACATAGGAGAAGAGATCCACTACTGCACAGCTACACTATTGATGACAAACAGGTGGAGACAGGGCTTGCCGCAAAATATCTAGGCGTAACTACACAGAGCGACCGTAAATGGAATGACCACATAAAACAGATGGAGGGAAAAGCAGGTATCTGACTCAGATTCATCAGGAGAAACTTAAGGAAATGGAACTCACCCACAAAAGAAGTTGCTTATAAGGTGCTTGTTCGCCCGATTCTTGAGTATTGTTCATCTATCTGGCATCCCTATCAGGTAGGACTGATAGAGGGCATAGAAAGATCCGAGGAAGAGCAGCGCGTTTCATCACGGGATCGTTTAGCTGGCGAGAGAGCGTTACACAGATACAAAACAAACTCCGCTTGCAGACGTTACAGGAGAGACGTTGTGCATCAGTGAGAGATTAACTATTGAAATTTCGGGACAGCACTTCTCAGGAAGAGTCGGACAACACATTACTTCCCCCCACATACATCTCGCGTGTTGAGCACAAGCAGAAAATTCGAGAAATTAGAACCAATACAGAGGCTTACCGACAATCATTCTTCCTACGCGCTATTCGCGAGTGGAACAGGGTTGGAGCAATCAGGTAGTGGTACTGAAAGTACCCTCCACCACACACCACTAAGTTGCTTGTGGAGTGTGATGTAGCCTTAGCTGTAAATGTGTGTGAAGTGTACGTGTGATGTTGACGTACTCAAAAAAAAATTATCAAATGTGTGTGAATGCTTATGGGATTTAACTGCTAAGGTCATCAGTCCGTAAGCTTACATACTACTTAACCTAAATTATCCTAAGGACAAACACACACACCCATGCCCGAGAGAGGACTCGAACCTCCGCCGGGACCAGCCGCACAGTCCACGACTGCAGTTGACGTACTCCTCTGGCCGGTAGGATATCTGTCCCTAATAGAATATGTTTTGATTAGCTCGAACGTCAGCTCTCAGCTGGTCATGGAATAAATACTTCACGCCTGTTCGCACGAACGCTACCACGCCCTGGCTTTTTTACTCCATGAGCCGACCCCTTGAACTAACTGCCCGTGCCCATTTTCTGCGGGCACCAAAACTTCACACCAGTACCTAGCTGATAGAGCATCCTCGCACCGCCCGCATCTCGTGGTCGTGCGGTAGCGTTCTCGCTTCCCACGCTCGGGTTCCCGGGTTCGATTCCCGGCGGGGTCAGGGATTTTCTCTGCCTCGTGATGACTGGGTGTTGTGTAATGTCCTTAGGTTAGTTAGGTTTAAGTAGTTTTAAGTTCTAGGGGACTGATGACCACAGATGTTGAGTCCCATAGTGCTCAGAGCCATTTGAACCATCCTCGCACCAGCCTCTAGGAAGGAAGTTGGAAATTAGAACCGAGTGTAATGACAGAGAGATTAACGGAGTAGTCTCTTACTACGGGGAAGCGGGTTCTCGAATTGTAATCGCAGCACCAGGACGGGGTGGTGCTACATAACGGGAAGTTTGGAAACCTGTTTCTACATGCGAAAGATGGTGTGTATCCACGTTTTGCACCAGTGGCATGAGTCGCGATAGTACATTAGTTTGATGTCAACACACGCTGTGGCGACTGTCAGCGTTACTTAGCTTTGAAAATTGTCTGAAGTAACTTTTCCCAGAACCTTTCCAACAAATCTAAATCTTGCGTTCCATTCCATTCATACCACATGTTAATATTATCACTAGGTACACTACTGGCCGTTACTAGATGAATGATATAAAATAATGAAATTTTGCTTACTATGCATATACAGTATGGCATGACGAGTGCTAGATTAAATTTGTATATGATTTCATGGCATACGTGACGGGAAATAAAGTACACAGAGCTGTCACTTTCTGACACCACCAATGGCTGGTAATCGTCTGGAGTTGAGCCTGGATGTCAAATACAGGTACGACATTCCATGCCGCTTCATCTCTATACCACATTTTATCCATGATATCGGCTGTCTAGAGCTAACCAGGGCAACGGTGGAACACTCTCAGTATCTAGGTATGGTCCAGGACCTTTACACAATGAATGGGAAAAAAAGGAGAGAGATGTTTTGCTATAGTCTTAGTTTGATACCTTGGTTAAGTCTCCGAAGCTCCATGCTGTGAAATCGGGGTTATGACGTCATCAATGTGGCCTATCAAGAATGTCTAGAGAAATTTTTCAACGGCTATAAACTCCATCAGAATTAACGAAAAAGGTCGTCTCTGCACAAAATTTCAGACGAATAGTTGAAAATCTTTAAGTAGCAGATTCTTATATATATCCTACATATATTCTGAGTTACATTAACCAAAAGTGAAAAATCATTCTTTTCGATCCGTTTTTGAAGTTTCTCACTGAATAACTACGTAGTTAAGCGACACAATGGGAGTGTTTTCTCATTGTTTATGTAACACATTCTTAGATCTGTAAAACAATACCAGCATGTTCCCCCTATCATTAACAATTTGAGAATAATTTGAATTTTTTAAAACCTTGCTCTAGAATTGCACGTACATATGATACTCTCAAAGGGTAGGTAAAAATCTATTGTTCTAAACATGGCATACATCTCAACGTTTATTTTGACACAAATAAACCAAATATATCTGGATAAATAAAACGCCGATTTGGATTAAAAGTTACGTGAATGACTGGGATGCATTCTTTTGATTATGCATATATATTTTTGTCTTACCATCTTTTCTGTCTGATTAAAGGTAAGACGTAAATTATGTTGACGAAAAGTAACCACTATTGACAAAATTATTTTGTCATTGAATAGCCTAATAATGATCCACTGTAAACAGCAATAGCAAATGAAATACGCAAAAAAATGAAGAAAGAGCACACTGAACGCCAATATAGACTGCTACAAACAATTACGCTTGTTACACTATGAACACCTGAATGTCCTCACAAGTTTGCTATTAAAAGTATGGATCACATCTTAAACATCTGAATCATCTATCTCACTAATAGATAACGGAGACTCCTGCACAAGATGGTCACAATCATCCTCATCATCAATGAAATCGGTGTGGTGGTGTAGGTTGTGGTGGTGGTGGTGGTGGTGGTGGTGGTAAGTTCCTATGGGACCAATCGAGTTTGAGCGGCACTCAAAATAGACTGCTTGCTATTCATGGATCGCACTTCGTAAACTTTAGGCCGTCCAGAGGCAAATTGTTATCAAAGCTTATATAGCATGTCTCTCCACAGAAGACACAATGCCGTTTGAAGCCAAAGGTAGAGACACGGGATCTCAGTTTTGGAGTTTTTGAAGGAGAGTGTTGAACGAAAGTCGCAATACTGCTAGGATGTTTGTAGTTTCTACGACAACTCACATGTACCCCGACTGCTGCAACACTTTCCAGTTTTTCGTGTAACCCATCATTTCGTTGAAGACTGGTGTTCATTGGAGTATCGATACCACGAGTAACAGTTATTGTCTCCTCTTGTGATAGTAATGTAGTTTATTCACAGCTTATCAACTTACATATCTTAATATAAAATTCACAATAATAAAATACTGTGGACGTTTTGTACGCACAAGTTTTGTTTCTCTGGTAAATACACACAACGACTAGCAAAATCCCAAGTGGTAATCTCAGTATCTTTTTTCCAATTCTAACAACAAAGCCTCCTGACTCTTAAGGGGGGACATCGATGAAAAATTTCAAAATTACACCAAATGCACAATTTTGGAGATATGCAATGAAATTTTGTACCACACATTTACATATAAAATCCTTTGATTATAAGCACTCAGCTTTTTTTTAATGAAATTTGAAGTTTTATTTTCAAAGAATAATATATTTTCCTTTTTCTCAGAAAGTATTCAAGAGATTTTTTCAAAAATTTCTGTTTCATCTCTTTATATGTTGTAAACTTCTCTCATGAGGTTTTCTGAATAGATCAACTAGGAGAATTTCTATAGTTTTTTAATTATAATTCCGCAAGTACAATTTTAAATTCATGCAAAAGTCCAAGCAGTTTGCCCCATATCTCAGCTTGCTATCACAATTTCAAAATTTACTCATAAGGCAACGTTTATTAGGTTTACAGAAATATGTGTACAAAATTTCATAATTCTAGCATTCACAGAATCGGAGGAAAAGATACATAAATTTTAAAAAACATGCTTTTCAGGAAACGCAATTTAAAGTTAAACCTAAATTTTTCTGATGTCACTTCTTCAGAAGGCACCACATTTGTACTCTGGGTCGTCTTTCCCTTCAAGGCTTCTCTTCTGGTTTCTTGTTGTCTGTCTTCTTTCCTTTAGCAGATCTTAACCGACTTTTCAGCTCCAGAGACCCGCTGTAAATCTATTTTTCTCAGGAGTCTTGAGTAAAATTTCCTATCTTAAAACGCATTCTTTCTAATACCTTCATCCTCCCGACGTTACCATTTTGAAATAGAATTACAATTTCATTGCCATATCTCCAAAACTGTGGATTTGGTGCATTTTTGAAATAGTGTGTGTTTTTCATCGTAAACGATGAAGCTAGTTTGTTATTGTTTATAAGATACGGAACAAAGTCAAAGATGATCTATAAAACCAAAGAGTTTGTATCACAGCCTTGTAGATGTATCCTGCACACGTTGGGTTGAAAGTAATACACACAATCGTTGTTCACTGAGCTGGTATTGAAGTGCTGCTTCAAAACGTGGGCGTGGTAGGGAGGCAGCGTCACATTTCTAATTAACTTTCTGGCACTTCGGATGCGATTTCATCATTCAACTTTTGGGAACTTATTGTCCACGAGTTGTACTAAAAAATAAAAAATAAATCAAAAATTGACATTTTTGGTCAATTTCATCAACATCCCCACTTAAATGTGAAAGCTATAGAAGTCTTTCAACTTTAATTTCATTAATACCGTTTTGCCTGTTGTTTAAGGCATTCATACGGCTTCTTACTGAGATGCGGGCAATACATACACTCCTGGAAATGGAAAAAAGAACACGTTGACACCGGTGTGTCAGACCCACCATACTTGCTCCGGACACTGCGAGAGGGCTGTACAAGCAATGATCACACGCACGGCACAGCGGACACACCAGGAACCGCGGTGTTGGCCGTCGAATGGCGCTAGCTGCGCAGCATTTGTGCACCGCCGCCGTCAGTGTCAGCCAGTTTGCCGTGGCATACGGAGCTCCATCGCAGTCTTTAACACTGCTAGCATGCCGCGACAGCGTGGACGTGAACCGTATGTGCAGTTGACGGACTTTGAGCGAGGGCGTATAGTGGGCATTCGGGAGGCCGGGTGGACGTACCGCCGAATTGCTGAACACGTGGGGCGTGAGGTCTCCTCAGTACATCGATGTTGTCGCCAGTGGTCGGCGGAAGGTGCACGTGCCCGTCGACCTGGGACCGGACCGCAGCGACGCACGGATGCACGCCAAGACCGTAGGATCCTACGCAGTGCCGTAGGGGACCGCACCGCCACTTCCCAGCAAATTAGGGACACTGTTGCTCCTGGGGTATCGGCGAGGACCATTCGCAACCGTCTCCATGAAGCTGGGCTACGGTCCCGCACACCGTTAGGCCGTCTTCCGCTCACGCCCCAATAGCGTGCAGCCCGCCTCCAGTGGTGTCGCGACAGGCGTGAATAGAGGGACGAATGGAGGCGTGTCGTCTTCAGCGATGAGAGTCGCTTCTGCCTTGGTGCCAATGATGGTCGTATGCGTGTTTGGCGCCGTGCAGGTGAGCGCCACAATCAGGACTGCATACGACCGAGGCACGCAGGGCCAACACCCGGCATCATGGTGTGGGGAGCGAACTCCTACACTGGCCGTACACCACTGGTGATCGTCGAGGGGACACTGAATAGTGCACGGTACATCCAAACCGTCATCGAACCCATCGTTCTACCATTCCTAGACTGGCAAGGGAACGTGCTGTTCCAACAGGACAATGCACGTCCGCATGTATCCCGTGCCACCCAACGTGCTCTAGAAGGTGTAAGTCAACTACCCTGGCCAGCAAGATCTCCGGATCTGTCCCCCATTGAGCATGTTTGGGACTAGATGAAGCGTCGTCTCACGCGGTCTGCACGTCCAGCACGAACGCTGGTCCAACTGAGGCGCCAGGTGGAAATGGCATGGCAAACCGTTCCACAGGACTACATCCAGCATCTCTACGATCGTCTCCATGGGAGAATAGCAGCCTGCATTGCTGCGAAAGGTGGATATACACTGTACTAGTGCCGACATTGTGCATGCTCTGTTGCCTGTGTCTATGTGCCTGTGGTTCTGTCAGTGTGATCATGTGATGTATCTGACCCCAGGAATGTGTCAATAAAGTTTCCCCTTCCTGGGACAATGAATTCACGGTGTTCTTATTTCAATTTCCAGGAGTGTAGTTTGAAGATCACTGCTGCAACGAAGTAAACATTAGTTTCACTATACCGGGAAAGTACTCATATACACTGGAAATCAAAAGGTATGATTAACAAAAACCTTGGACTCCAGCCACTAGAATCGCTTTTTGCTCAGAAGTATATTCGGAAAAGATTATGCTTCGCTGGTCTTAAGTATTGTGGAAAGGTTTGAAGATGTTACCAATTTGTAACCAACATAAAAATTTGGTTAAAGAAATATAAAAAAAATTAAAAAAATCTGTGCAGACCATTCAGTCAGCATGAACGACGCAGTGTGCGCTAAGCTACTGTTATATATACTAGGTGCGTAACTACTTCAGAATACCAACATGTGAGAAATGTACCGAGTTTATTTGCCTTTCTGTGATGAATAGCCGGCCGCTGTGGCCGAGCAGTTCTAAGCGCTTCAGTCCGAAACCGTGCGGCTGCTACACTCGCAGGTTCGAATCTTGCCTCGGACATGACTGTGTGTGATGTTCTTAGGTTAGTTTGGTATAAGTAGTTCTACGTCTAGGGGACTGATGACCTCAGATTAAGCCCCATAGTGCTTAGAGCCATCTGTGATGAATAGAAGGCGTCCTAAGCACGGGTAATATATAAAAGTCTGTTGGTCGTCAAGCTGAGGGGTATTAAGAAATTATGTTTTCCTTTCTGTGTCTTTGGATGTAAAGAGGCAGGCTGTGAAAAGAAGTTAATGGATGAATATCCTTAGCCGAAAGCGGGTCAGCCAGCACATGTGTGCGAGGCATTTGGTAATTACATGACCTCGTCGTAAGCTCGGCGTGTAATTAATCGGGGGCCTTGGCCATCTCGCAGCCAATCCGGCTGAGAGGTGGCGCTGTCAATCCGGGGCTCTTGTATCGACTCCCGGCGCACCAGATCCCCTCAAAGCGAGCCGCCAAGTTCGCCTCCGCCCCCGCTTCCGCCTGCGGGCCAATCGCTTTGTTACTTGTCTTGTCTTGTCTGGTGCACACCCACGTCCCCTTGTCGGCAGCCGGTAAAGGATTTGGCGAGCGCAGCCGGAACGCTTTCACCAGCTTGGACAGTTACCTCCCCTCAGAGGACCGCTAACTCAATGCAGTAGTGAATCGTGATGGTCGAAGGAGTCGCGCGAGGTTAAGACTTCCTAGATTGTAGTACATCATTTGGTGTACCATGTTAATGAATTCTTCCGTCACTTCCTTTGATAGAACATTTTCATATTTTAGGGCGAGAATTAAACAACGCGCGTTTTGTTCCACTACTATTTTATCCTTACAGGTGGAGCCGGCTCAGGTGCATAAATTTTAGGTAATGATTTTGACGCTTTCTATATTCACAGACCTTATTCATTACTACGTACGCTTTTATTTCTCAACGTACGTGTGACTTGTTTATCTTGTATTCAACAGAATATCTGTTAGAACAGCGAAGGTACGTAATTTCTGTGGACTACCCTTGCGATGTCTCCTCATCTTGTAGCTGTTCGAGCCGGCGATCGCTACGGTCCCAGGTTCGAATCCTACTTCAGACATGAATGTGTGTGATGTTGATGTGTGTGATGTCCTTAGGTTAGTTAGGTTTAAGTAGTTCTAAGTTCTACGGGACTGGTGACCTCAGAAGTGAAGTCCCACAGTGCTCAGAGCCATTTGAACCATTTGTAGGTGTTCGACTTCCGCTTTTGTACAACAAATTTGCGACGGCCGATGTCTTATGTTACTTTATCTTTGTTTCCTTCCTTATTTCGTTTTCAATTAGTTCTGTGTGTTTCCAGACTTTTGAAAAACGTTATATCGTTGTGTGGATTGCATGACACTGGTGATATCCCACCAGAATTTCGTAAAAACATCATCGAAACAGTTCCGAAGATTGCAAGAGCCGACAAGTGCGAGAATTATCCCTAAATCAGCTTACCAGCTCATGCATCCGAGATGCTGACAAAAATAAATTACGGAAGTATGGAAATGAAAATTGAGGGTATGCTAGATGATGAAGAGTTTGACTTTAGGGAAGGTAAAGGCACCAAAACGGAAGCAGGAGTGAAGAAAAATAGAGACACGATCATAGGATTTGTCGACCTGGAAAAAGCTTTCGACGATATAAAATAGTGAAACATGATCGAATTTCTGAGAAAAATAAGGGTAAGCTGTAGGGAAAGACGGGTGATACATAATATGTCCAACAATCAAGAAGAAACAATAAGACAAGAAGACCAAGATCGAAGTTCTCAGATCAAAATCGGTGTAAGAAAGGGATATAGTCTTTCGTCCCTACTGTTCAGTCTATACAACAGAGGAATCAATGAGGGGAATAATAGAAATATTCAAGAATGGGATTAAAATTCAAGGTGAAAGAATGTCAATGATTAGATTCTCGGTTGACATTGCTATCCCCAGTGAAAGTGAAGAAGAATTACAGGATCTGCCGAACAGAATGACCAGACTAATGATTACGGACTGAGAGTAAAACGAAGAAAGATGGAAGTAATGAGCAGTAGCACGAATGAGAGCTGAGAGTTACTGAACATCAGGTTTGGTGATAACAAAGTAGATGAAGTTAAGGAACTCCGCTACCTAGGCAGAGCGGCAAGGAGAATACAAAAAACAGACCAACACAGACAAGAAGGGCATACCTGACCAACAGAAATCTACTAGTGGCAAACATAGGCATTAGTTTAAGGAAGAAAATTCTGAGAATGTACGGTTGGACCACAGCATTTTGTGGTACAGTATGGTAGTGAAACGTGGACTGTGGTAAACGGAAGAGAATCGAAGCATTTAAGATGTGGTGCTACAGAACAATGTTGAAAATTATGCAGACTGATGACGTAAGGAATGAGGAGGTTCTCCTCAGAGCCGGCCGGGGTGACCGAGCGCTTCTAGGCGCTACAGTCTGGAACTGCGCAACCGCTACGGTCACAGGTTCGAATCCTGCCTCGGGCATGGATGTGTGAGATGTCCTTAGGTTAGTTAGGTTTAAGTAGTTCTAAGTTCTAGGGGACTGATGACCTCAGACGTTAAGTCCCATAGTGCTCAGAGCCATTTGAACCATTTATCTGCAGAATCGGCGAAGATGGGAATATATAGAAAACACAGGCAAGAAGAAGAGCACGATAATAGGACATCAGGAAATAACGTCCATGATACTGGACTAAACGTAGCGACTTAGGTCCGTCTCTGGTCCCTTTCTCACTCGTAAAAGCAAACTCTTCTTAAACTTAACGTGTCCTCAGTTCTCTCTTCAGTTCTTTTGTATATTATCTTGCTTAATAACTTGGATATCGTGACTGTCAAACTGACTTAATGATATCTCTTCATGTACGTTACCTTTTTGTATTCGGTATTATAAGGATGATTTTCTTCCGAAAATTCGATTGTGCATCTCATAGAGTCTATAGACTAACTTAATACGTTTTCCACTGTCACTTCCAATAATTTAAAATATACTGCGAGATGTTGTCCAACCCGTCTACCCTTTTCCATCGTAGTTCTTTGAAAGGTGTCTAAATCACAACTACTGGATGTTCTATGTCCCCAAAATCGACTTCTTTTGTACGTTGACAGCCACTTCAAAGGCAAATATGCTCATTGCAATATTTCCATGAATTTTGGTTTTCCATGAATTGTGGTACCGCACGATGCCGTAACTTCATTGTTGTTACATTAATATACTTGTCTGTTTACTGCTAATGGTTGTTTCCATCCATTACATGTCATGGTATGTCACTGCTGTTAGGTAAGGTAAAGTAAGTTGAAAGGTTTCATCTTAAGGTCTTGTGGTAAACCTTACTTACTAAGCATCTATTACTAAGCAGCTGTAACAGAACAAAGGTTTAACATTTCAGCGACAGAAATGTACGTGTCTGTGAGAGGAACGTTGTAAAGCTTACGCTGACTGTTTAATGTGTTTTGATATCCTGTCAATGTACAAAATAGCTATATGAGTTACATCAGTAGAATGTCTATAAGTATCTATAAAGCATTATTTAAAATGGAACGACTACATGAAGCTAATCACAGGAAATCCAGATTCCAGACTGTGAGATGTGACTTAGGAAGTCGGGATTAGCATGGATGGACAAGGCCCCTATAATGTCACTCCTTAAACACAACAACTAGTAGGTCAATAAATTAACAAATTATTCAAGACCACATTTATATAATAGCTAACATACAATCAGCATGTGGCCATCTTAAAAACAATCCAAAATGACTTATAGCTTGCTTCTCAAGCTCGCAGCAAATTAGAATTGCTTAATGAACAATAAATCTGAAGTAATTTAAAAGATGGCTCAGATATTTTTTTTAGAAATAACACAACCAGCACAATACGTTACACTTACTATAATTCATTGCTACTTAGGAAGGGGTACACTTAGGATGGAAGGTCAAGGTCCCTGTAATGTCACTCCTTAAACGACAACTACCAAATTCATTGTTTATTCTAAACAGGTAAAAGAATCAACGTGGGCTTCTTTATATAAAACATTACAGATATCTTGCTTCTCAGACAAGACAGCACATAACAATTACCAACAGACTTAAAGAGATGACCCACAGAGATTTCAAATAAATTACAGTATGAAGCTGATTTTTAAAAATGGGACAATTTTTAAAAAATTTACAACATAATGGTAATTTACCAAAAACATCAGTTCGTTTAGAACCCCCAAAAAACCAACCAGCACAACACGTGACTTCAATTACAATTCATATTCAACGAATTGAAAACCCTATTTTTTAAAAGAAAAAAAGGAAATTACAATGAAATGAACACCCTTAGCTGCTCACAGGCGTTGTCATACGTCAACGGGGACAGATGAAAATGTGCACTCCGACCGGGACTCGAGCCCGGGGTCTCCTGCTTACATGGCAGATACTCTACCCCTCTGAGCCACCGAGGACACAGAGGACAGCGCGACCGCAGGGATTTATCTCTGGCAGGCCTCCCGCGAAACCCACATTCTCAACGTATTGTCCCGCACTACATTCGTAGTGCCCCCGCCCATTATACTCATTACTCGCGGCGCGTTGCCGGTTCCCGTAAGAGTTCTGCCACTGTTTGTGCATTCGCACAGAAGAAGATGGTCAAGTGGCCGGTGAGCCTTAACTATATATATACTAAGATGGTATCTTACGGGAATCGGCAACGCGCCGCGATTAATGAGTATAATGGGCAGGGGTACTACGAATGTAGTGCGGGACAATACGTTGAGAATGTGGGTTTCGCGGGAGGCGTGTCAGAGATAAATTCCTGCGGTCGAGCTGTCCTCTGTGTCCTCGGTGGCTCAGATGGATAGAGTGTCTGCCATGTAAGCAGGAGACCCCGGGTTCGAGTCCCGGTCGGGATACACATTTGCATCTGTCCCCGTTGACTTATGTCAACGCCTGTAAGCAGCTAAGGGTGTTCATTTCATTGTAATTTCATTCTAACAAGCTGCGTGGTCACCGATGGTATCTGTTCTTTCGGACATGTCCGAAACAACAGATACCATATTAGTATATATAGACGAAAAAAAAACAACCCATGAAATAGATTATATTTATCAAACGGGCAGTGACCCCAGGCTGCCCTGGACATGGGTGACTTAAATGCCGGAAGCAGCAGACCAGCCGTCCAACACAAAACCTAAACGCCGGGGCCCAACTGGGAGTCACTTTCCATTACACGGCACGTCACAGCTTGTGTGCACCGAAGCGGAACGTGGCGCCGCACCCACGCACCCCATCTCGCAGGAACTGGAACACAAACAGACCGTAGAAGACGCGGCAAAAATCAACCAAACATCAATCAATATACGTTAAGAAATTGATAAACAAACTACACAAACCAATTACTAGTGAGTGAGTGTATTCATAAGTGCACGTATATAAGGAAGTGCATATAAATGACTAGCTTTACAAATACAAGTTTTACTAATAACTGAATAGCTGGTTACAATTTTCTTACAGCAATATACCAGGGACGTCGCTTGATGGCAACAACCCTCAATCATACGCACGCCTTCGTGGTGCTAATCTGCCTTTTAATAGTCATCCAACCAGCGGATTTTAAAACAAATAGTAGCTGCTGGTTTGCACACAGTCACTCAGACCCTGCCGGCTGCTCTTTCTTCGACAACAAGTACATTAGAACCAACCGACTGACAAATATACTCGCTGTAACGCAAATCGTTTGACGAAACGAAGGCTTCAAAACCACTTTCACCTAAGATGTAAAGCGTGGTTCGAACGATGGAGAGCGTGGTTCGAGATTGTCTCGAGGGATGAGTCTCTCCGAGAAAACAGTCCCCAAAACAATCCGACGAGTAGCGCCCGAAGCTGACACCAGACAGGTCCACCAAAAACTCGCGACCTTCTTGCAAGGTAGACCGGCCGAGCCACCGCTGCCCGAGCCCGCGTGTTTGCTCCGTCGTCCCCTCAAGCACGTCCTAGCGCCTCGTAGCGAGTCCCGGCGACCAACTCTCCTACCGAAAATACCCGCCAGCAGATCACAACAGGGGCAATGATCGTAGTACAGCCGGGTAATCGATAGTCGTGCCAAAGAGCTGGTGTGCCTGTAAAGGCGCACCACGGCTCAGAGGCGGCTTACGAAACACTCATGCGGCAAGTATTTGAATACTGCTCATGAGTATGAAATCAGTACCAGGTAGTGATGCAAGAAATAGGGAAGATCCTAAGAAAACCAGTACGTTTCGTTACAGATTCATTTAATAAGCATCATGGATGTGATCAACGAACTCCAGTGGTAGATGCTGCAAGAGAGCCGTTCTCCATCACCGTGTGGTTTTGGTGTTACAGTCCCGACAGCTTAGATTCCTTGAAAACTCATCAAATATATTGTTTGCTTTAGATACATCTCGTGAAAAATGCATGAAGTAAAAATTAGGGAAATCCGCATCCATACGGAGTTTTTCCAGGAATCATTCTTTCAGAGACCCATGACCCATTCACGAACTGGAACAGAATATTGGTGGTGGTGGTGGCGGGGGGGGGGGGGGGGGTGGAGGGTTTAGAGAGTAGTGACAGTGGTGCAAAGGTATCCTCCGCCACACGCCGCAAGGTGGCATGCTGAATATAGATGCAGATGTACAGTCGTATATTACATGCATAACTGAGTTGTGTATGGATACAAAATCCCTAACATAAGTAGATGAACATCAAATTACAGTGCTGGTCATGAAATTGCAAAGCTATGTCGTGCAACAAACGTCAAAGTGCCATTTACTGTAGTACCTGCTTCGATATGAAAATTGTTACCGTTTGAACGCACCTGTAAATGCAGGTGAGAGTAGCACTATCCGTATTCTGTGTATAAGGGAAGACTAACCAGCAAGTTTCTCATTCAGAAATATCATTTGAAACTTGGACGTATGTGATGTTTCATGCTTCGCTGTAAGCACGAGAAACATCCATTTCTAGGTGTCGAAATTCTACTGCGACAGGTTCGTGGTCTATTGAGACACTTGTCTAAATAGATTACTGGCCGATATTGTGCATTCTGTGGTACTAAATCCCTATCTGACAGTTTCTTACCCTTATTGTGTACAATTTTGTCACAGTGTGACATCGTTATTTTCCGGAAAATTAGCAACACAACGTAATTTGGTGCATAGCTGGAGAAACTGCAGAATAAAATCTTGTAGAAATAGTAAACAGCCAATCATGTGCAAAATGGAAGGTTTATTACAACGACTTTGCCATGTTTTCAACTGTTATAGAAATGACTTCAGTAGAATTGACTAGAGCACTTGCTGTACATTCGTGAAAATAAGAAATAACAACAACCATGTTGTACGTGTTTTAATTTACTATGGAGGTTAAATTTTATGTATGACCGAAGCCTTTCGGCTATATTTTGACGTACCTCTGCCACAACCTGTAATCCAGTTCTCAATATTTCCTTCTGCAGAAGACGGTTTTCCAAACGTTGAAACTATGGTAAAGGGTTTTAGTAAACCTATTTTGCAACTGATTGGTTGTTTACTATTTCTACAAGAGCACATGTAACTGGGATATAAAATATTTTATTTATTCAATATAAACTAAGGTGTTATTTAAGTATAATTTTCAGCGCAACGGAATTATGTGTCCGTAGGCTTATATTTCTCTCCTTTCCTTTGACCATCTCGATGAACTGCCTGTAGTACTCCTTCTAAAGTTATTATCGTTATTCACTCTACGTATTGGTATTCCTGTGACCGCAGTATCTCTTTTACAACATAAGTTTTGATATGAGAGCTCCCTATTTATTTACTGATACTAGCCGGTTTTTCAGTGCAAAAATCAAGGCTACAGTCGGAAAATCTTGAGGCTGATCAAACAGCCAACCTTCCTGAAGTTTTCTAGCATGTCACACACAATATAAGTATTATTTGACAAAATACATTTCATTGCGCTGGAACCTACTAATAATGAATGATAGCGGAGACGACATCTCGCTCCCAATGATGTTTTATTCAAACTCGGAACCGGACTTTATTTTTCGAACTTCGGGGCCAAAATGCAATATTATCTTTCTTCGAACGTCATTTTTGATAGACGAGGTGACTCGTCACCGATATACTTGAATAATTCTATATCTTTTGTGTGGAGAATTTATAAACTGTAATATGGATATTTGTCCACGTAGACATGGAAAATATTTAATCCTGCTTATGGAACAGAAATTTTAGTCAAAATTAGATATTTGTCTAAAATATGTGCATACAATAAAAATGCTGCACTTCAGTCAGGTACAGTTTAATGACACGGCCTGTAATACGTGTTGTTGTAATTGTTGCCTTCAGTCGGAAGACTGGTTTGATGCGGCTTTGTACGTTAGTTTAACCAGTGTAAGCCTCTTCGTCTCTGAATAAGTACCAGTACTGCAACAAACATCAATTTGAACCTTCCTAGTATATTTGTATCTAGGTCTCCCCCTACAGTTTTACCTCCACACAGTTCCATCCGTTGCGAAATTGGCTATTTCTAGATGTCTCAGGGTATGTCCTATAAATCAATCCATTCTATTAATCAATTTGTGCCATGAACTTCTTTTTTCCGCAGTTTGATTCCGGACACTGTCATTCGATGTTAGATCTACCCATTTAATCGTCCTCATTCATCTGTAGCACCGCATTGCAAAAACTCCCATTTTCTTCTTGTCTGAACTGCTTATCGTACAGATTTCACTTCCATACAAGCCTACGCTCCAGTCAGATATCCTACGAAAAAACATCTGAACACTTAAATTTCAGTCACACGTAGCAAGATCCTCTTTTGTAGGAATGGATCGTTTTTGCTATTTCAAGTGTTAATTTTATATTATCTCTGTCTTGGCTACCATCAGTTACTTTGCTGCCGAAATAGCTAAACTCATCCACTGCTTTAAGTGTGTCCTTTCCCAGTCTGATTCTCTCAGATTAGCCCGATGTGTCCCACTACGTTTCATTACTCTTGTTTTACTTCTGTTGATGTTCATCTTATAAGCTCTTCCCAAGATACAATTTGTTCCATCCAACTGCTGACCCAAGTCATTTGCTGTCTCTGAAAGAATTACGATGTCGCCGGTAAACCTCAACGTTTTTATTTCGTCTCTCTGAACTTTAGTTCCGTCTCCAAATTTCTCTTCTGTTTCGTTTATCGCTTGCTCAGTGTAGAGATTGGATAACAATGGGAATAGGCTACAACCCTCACTATTCCGCAACTACTTGTCCATTCCATAACCTGTGACATAATTGAAGTCTCGTTTCTGTTCAAGTTGAAGATAGCCTTTCGCTCTCTGTAATTACCCCAGCAACCTTCAAATTTTGAAAAAGTATAGTACCGTCAACATTGTCAAAAATCTTCCTTGAAATCTGAAAATGCTACAAACATTGCTATTATTTTCTTCAACCTATGTACTTCTAAATTTTCACGTGAAAATAAGCTGAAACCACAAATTTTAACACTACATATAGCTCAAGACAGGAAGGTTTCAAAACCGACATCGGTTTCGTAGAGCTAACAAACGTGACGCATATCGTTAGAAACACTGATAGTTCCTAGAAGACAGTTGTGACAGCTTACAAATAAATAGTGATTTTCTGTAACTGACACCAAGTAATCATTACTTGACTAGTTTACAGCATAACAAATTAAAACAGTGAGTACCTTACAACACGACTAATTAAAGCCAGATCACTTAAGGGCCTGGCTCCAAATAATAATGCACAGGTACAAGCCACATTGTTAAGTAGGCTGCTTTCTGAGTTTTTAACAAAACATCCGTCATAGCCTTCACTATGCGTTAACAAAGAAGGACATTTGGGTAAAAATACCTGAAATACAGGTTTGTTACCACAAGCAACAAACAAAACTGAAACATAAGGAATGACAGTTATATACTTGTTAGGTGCAATAGCTTTTGATTTGAATGTTAACGAATAACAACCAACTTGAGGCACAGCATTGTTCAAACGTAGACATGAGAATAAACGTAACTCGGTTTCAGATGTAACTAGGGTGCGGGAACAGAGTAAATAGTACAAATGTTCTCACCGCTTTCTGCAGGACTCGGTACAAGAAAAGCACACGAACATAGCTTAGCTCTCCAGACAGCTAGATTAAATATGATGGCGACTGGATATCAGAGTAAGAATAATTAAAAAATGGCTCTAAGTACTATGAGACCTAACATCTGAGGTCATCAGTCCCCTAGACTACTTAAACCTAACTAACCTAAGGACATCGCACACATCCATGCCCGAGGCAGGATTCGAACCTGCGAGCGTAGCAGCAGCGCGTTTCCGGACTGAAGCGCCTAGAACCGCTCGGCCACAGGGGCCGGCTAAGAATAATTGCCAACACACCCACAATAGTCTGCCAAAATGTCCAAAATTCGGACAAGAGTCCGCTCCGAAGCATTCCAAAAAAACACAATGTCCTTATCTGCTCTTCAGGATGCTAATAGAGCCATTCGAGACACATTTACCTCCAGCAATGGCAAGCCGGGCCTCTCTACTACTCTACTACTCAAGTAACAACCATCATAGCCGCTCTACAGCCACTGCTCCGGAGACTGACGTCACAGACCGCGCGAATTGCGGCACATCGTGGCGAGCCAATACATAAACCACGCCGCTACATTCAAAGCCCAAACTATGGCAACGCTCGAGATCCGCAATAACCTCTTGCTCGCTGCACAAGAAACCTTCCGACGGAAAAATTTCGATAGAACCATCGAATCACCCAAGAAGTTATAAGGCGCGGCAAAAGCATCACAGTCCGCAGCTCGTGGTCTCGCGGTCGCGTTCTCGCTTCCCGAGCACGGGGTCCCGGGCTCGATTGCCGGCGGGGTCAGGGATTTTCCCCAGCCCCGAGATAACTGGGTGTTCGTGTTGTCCTCATAATTTCATCATCATTGTCGACCGGTGTGGTCGACCGGTCCTAGAAGCTTCAGTCCGGAACTACGCGGCTGCTACGGTCGCAGTTTCGAATCCTTCCTCGGGCATGGATGTGTTTGATGTCCTTAGGTTAGTTAGGTTTACGTAGTTCTAAGTCTAGGGATCTGATGAACTCGAATGTTAAGTCCCATAGTGCTTAGAGCCATTTGAAGCATTTTTTTCATCATCATTCACTAAAGTGGCGTGTTTGGACTGAGCAAAGGTTGGGAATTTGTACGGGCGCTGATAATTGCGCAGTTTAGCGCCCCACAAACCAAACATCATCATTATCAAACCCATTGCAAAGAAACTGATAAATGGACGACTCAATCGACATCAGCTTCGTACAACAGAAAAATGACGTCACACTACACACACGTCCTTAACGCCCACCCACGCTCAGCAGACACACTTCAGACGCAACTCTCACACACTGTGGGAAAAGGAGTCGTCGAGTGCAGAGGAAGAAAATGCTTTCCTATTACGTGCCTCAACCCCTCCCTCCAAGAATCCTTAAGGTATCCCACCCGACATTGTCACATGATTCCTTCTTCTTTCTTTGCTGAAATGGACACTTCTGAGGCGACGTCCGCCACTGTCAGCATCGGCCGAGACGGATGGCACTGGCGTCATTTGGTAGGCGTGCGTTGTCCAGATGCCACAAACGCCTCAGACCGCATCGGGCATGCTAACACCGTAGGTGGCGCACCGAGTGACAGGGAGGTGTGTCCTCCTGCGTCCCTGCTTCGACTTCCTTTATTGTGGATGGTCTACGCTATTAATTACAGGTAAAAGGTTAGGTCTTTAAAGTTGCAACAACGTGCTAGGTTCTGGAAGCCTGATAATTACTTAACAGGTTCATATCAGCCACAAAGTAAGCTAAAACCAGCGAGTTAGCCCGCAGTTACTGAAGCAGTATTACTGTATTTATATTATGTAGTAAGGAAAATTATTTCCAGACTATATCCTTAATAAACAAACCGAGCTAGCTAACACCCCTTTACTGAAAAATTTACAAAAATTATTTTCCACCCTCGAAATCAAATAATATTCCTACGCCTATCTGCAGATCAAGTAGCAAATTTATATGTTACTACGATCCTCATGATGCTAAATGTAAATAAGTAATGTACTCTCTTACCTATACAGTAGTAAAAATAAATAAAAAATAAAAAATGGAACAACTTTATAATTAAATTAACAGTCTTCGCTCTAAAACCCACAAAGTCAATGTCTCTCTGTAGTAGTGTAGAAGGCGTTTCAGTTGCATAAGTGAAAATATGTTCTTTTTCCAAACCTATGACAACTTCATAATGTTACGATATATCATAGCACCTTTGACAGTCATATGTTTGTAAGCACTTTGCATGTATCAAAACATGTGGTGCGTGTTAGAAATCTATTCTGTGACAAATCTAAACCGTGAGACAAATTTGCGTGTGCAACGATAAGAATTTAGTGGGAATGTATTCACATTTGTTGGACGACTGTTATGAAAACAAACACTCCGAACAGACATTTTACGTAAGTCACATCCAATCAAAATCTGTAACGCAACCATCTGTGTGTAGCGGGCTTATAACTATGTACTATTTACATTTTAGGACAATTAATCTGTAAAGAAACGCATCACATGTTGTAATGAAAGCATGAAAACCGTCTGAACATAAATCGTAACGATTCTAAACCAGTAACGGTACCCTTTGAATATAACAACTGAAAATAAATGTGTGGCTGGTTGCTGTCTCAACTCCATCAACAGTTTCAATTTTGATTATTCTGACATTCTATGCTGTGCGTTCGTGCTTCCTTCAATAAATCAGAGTTCACATTAAAAACGGAATCTCTTCTACACACAAAAATGAATTTGAAATTGCTATCTTCATGTTTTTCAGCGACACGAGCTATTTTACGCTTTACCAACAGACCCAATTTATGACCTTTATTTAGTCTTGAGTTAGTCTGTTGCCACTGAATGAGCCTCAGCTTCATGTTTACGAATTCGCTTTGCTAGATGTGCAAACTTTTAGTGAATATAACAGTAAATGTATTTCCGTGTCTCAATTTGTGTGACATTTGAGTAGTATTGTTCATTATTTCGTACCAAGGTGATTGCTTATGTGACCGGAACCGCGGGTAATAATAAATAAACACAATACAGCTGCGTGTCATGCATTTTTCAAAACATACTACTGTTGCTGGAAGCCGCCTGAAGAAAAATATATGTTTAGTGGGGGGGAGGGGGGGGAGCACTTTGACATTTCGGTGTAGATTTTCAAATGAGTATCGTGTATGTGCGTGGCTGTCGCTAATGTTTATGTCTGTAAGCACTAATGTGCTGTGCGTACTCATCGCGAAAATGACCTGCTTGCCAGAAGAACAACTTGAGGATTACCGATGTGTGTGTCCTTTTTTTTTTTTTTTTTTTTCTTTACTCATCTCGGGGTCACAGTACTTGTGTTTTTGCTATGCTGTTATCGTCAGCCACGTCTGGTGTTCTTCGTCAAGTTTAATAACTGTTTGCTTGTTGCTGCCTTGGGCTCTTATTCAAGCCTACAACTCTTTCATTATCCTGGTGAGCTCTGTCTTACGTTTCTCGGGACAAATCCTGGTTTTCTTTTCGTTAACCTCTGTTAAGTTCTGTGAGGGATGTAGGGAGGGTATGGTTTCAATAGCTAAATGGTTGTCGTCTGTGTTACTTATTAAATCTTGCCTAATATGAAGTTCTGGAAGGTCTTTCTCTGTTTGCTGGATGCCCAGGGATCCAGTCGTTTTACCCTTGTTAACTATTTTTCAGATTTTGTAGGGTCCAATCTGTATAGGTGACTACGAGAAGCTAGTCTTCTTCTTCTAATTGCAGCGGTGACGCCTTCTATGTGTTGGCAGAGCCGCGCGGGGTTACCGCTCGGTCTAAGGGAGCCTTGTCACGGTTCGTGCGGCTTCCCCCTCCCCGTCGGAGGTTCGAGTCCTCCCTCTGGAATGGGCGAATGTGTGTCGTCCTTAGCGTAAGTTACTTTAAGTTAGATTAAGTAGTGTGTAGGCTTAGGGACCGATGTCCTCAACAGTTTGGTCCCATAAGACCTTACCAGAAATTTCCATATTAGTGTTGGCAGAGTTATCGATTAGTTTTACACCATCGTTTCCCATGTGATTTGACCCTTGATACACTACCATTTGCAGGAATTTATTTTCTTGTAATTCGAGGATTCTTATTGGTTAGCGATAGTCATTCGGACGCATAGAGTAATGCCGGTCTGACTCTTGCATTATAGTGTCTTAGTTTTACATTCATTGACAGATGTTTCCAGGTGTACATTTTTCCGCAAGTATAGTATGCCATAACCAGTTTGGTCTTATTTGTTTCGAGAGCAACAGCTCCACTAACTCTCAGATATATCCTCTAAGTAAAATATGGCGTTTCAGTCTTCGATCGCTATTCTTTATTTTCAATTACCGATTTCGGGCTAGCTGCCCATCTTCAGATCAATTGTAGTTACAGAGTAACTTGTCCGTACAGAACACTCGGTTCGCTGTCATATGAACCCAGTTTTCGGTACGAACAAGTTACTCTGTAACTAGAATTGATCTGAAGATGGGCAGCTAGCCCGAAACCGGTAATTGAAAACAAAGAATAGCGATCGAAGACTGAAACGCCATATTTTATTTAATGAACGATCGCGGAATTCCCATTGAAACAATCATGTCTAGTTTTGATATCCTCTAAGGTTTTGTGCTTCTGGCTGTCTTGATATGAATAGTGTTGATTGTCCTCATTCTAAGTGTGTCTTTAATGTTGAGACTGAATTCAGTACCTCCGATATTTTCACTAGGTCTGCTTTGTCTGTTACTAAATGCACTGCCAGTAGTTGTATAGAGGCCCCTTGCTTTCATTTTGCCAGTGGAGTCCGGTCATCAGCAAGAGCCAGTTATGTGGGCCGTAAGTTGTCTAGTTTGACCCCACCCTTAATACTGTGTAACCGAGTCTACTATCTGGTGATTTTCTCCAGGATACAGTTAACCAATACATATGAAATACTCTCTCTTACTTCACCTCCATATTGATCAGGAAACTGTCTCAATGTTGTCCTCTAAACTTTACTCTAGATTTGGTGCTGTACATGGTGGCCTGCACGAACCTACTGCGTCAAACAATCGTAGAAACCCTTTTGCCTTCTCGACCAATCCATATTTTATTAAACAGTTGTGTCTCGTTACTGTTGTACGAGGTGTAGAAAATATGGTGATAACCCATAGTGTGTAAAACACCTTTGTTGTCTTTTCCTGTGTGTAATGTTCTCTTAATGGAGACCTAATTTTTCACGAAGATATTTGTTATGAACGAGACTTGTCAATGCGTCCAGCAATATTCATGACCTGTCCTCCACAATTACTGCCCTCACATTAATAGACCTACTAACGAACGTCATACTGTGATACACCAATGGATTTGATTCTAATCCAATGCTGGATGAGAAAACTAATTACTACGTCCCTTTATGAGCAGTGGTTGGGATATGCACGGCTCTATTTAGAACTTTGGCTCTGTACAGTGATACAGTCTGCTTTCATGCCTCGTAGGTAAACTCGCTGCAAGAAGTAATATTACGGACAAGCTGACAAGAATTCGGCTAATTAAAAATTTAAGATGCTGAAAGTAATATTTAGCTGAACTGAGCTTCGCCTATGTAGACAGCGATGGAAGTGGTGTCTTCAATGACAGCCTTGCGTGCGTGAATTCCCAAGGGACCAAACTGCTGAGGTCATCGCTCCCTAGACTTACACACTACTTAAAAAAACGCAACCTAACTTATGCTAAGAATAACACACACATCCATGCCCGAGGGAGGTACCCTCCGCCACACGCCGTCAGGTGGCTTGCGGAGTATTGATGTAGATCTGAAGGCAATGGGGAAGGTTCAAAAATCGGGCGTATGGGCACCGCATGCTGTAAGCCAAAATCACAAAAATCGGTAGGTGGCCATATGTGCATCTCTGCTTACTCGTTATCAATTGGCTCGTAAACAACACCAACCATTCCCATCCTCTATCGTTTCTAATGACAAGAAACGTTGTGTTTATGACAATTTAAGGAGAAGGAAGGACTCGAACCTCCGGCAGGAGGGGTGGTGCAATCCGTGACATGGCACCTCAAACTGCACGGCCACTCCGCGTGGCAACAGAAGACGAGAGTCGATAATTTGCAACTTAATCAGGCGATCCATCATTTAGAGGCTTGCGGCACTATTATCAGTTATTCCGGACATTTGTGATCTGACAATATGAGCTCTGTGGTTGCCAAGGGTGGAAAGGTTGCCATCAACCAGCGAGTTGCGCGCACGGAAGAAATAGTAGGAACAGGTTTGGAAATTTGCAGATAGAGGAGGGGCTACTAATTTTGCTTGGAGAAACATGTCTGGAGGCCACACAAAGCAGGTCAACGGTAAGTCGACAGCTGAGGACTCCACCCAATGGTTACTCACAATCAAAGTTCTCATTCTTTCCACCAGTGATTTCCTGTCTTTCTGTACAGGACAGCAGTCTTCCATTCCGCCATTCTTCGTCTGCGGAGGCTGATCCAGGAAGATAATCCCTGAAAGGCTCGACTGACTGACTGTGCGGTCTGCTAGCGTAGGAGCTGCCTTCTGTGCGACCTGCAGCTCTTCCAAAGCGTATAAAATCTCCGCTTCCTTTTCATCTGAGCGAAAACGAGTACCCCTGCTCGAAACCAGATGCATTTAATGGGAAAAAAACTACAACAAGAGTGAAATGCTATGTTATGTACAGAGAGGTGGGTAGCCCCGTTGCTACAAGCTACCCCTAAGCACTCATATAATCAGCGCACAATGTCGGTGAAAAATTGACAAGTAAAAGCTGACTCATAAAGTAAATGAAGGAAGAAAGTCTCTTATGCAAATTCAGTATGCAAACGGAATAAAATGTGATGTGAAAGACGTGGAACAGGACGCAGCCTCACATGACCCTGTACTCTGATTCAGAAATATTGACAGGCGAGATTCCGCTGAGAAATATAGTGAGACCTTTCCCGGAACAATTTCTCTCGACCCAGCCATCACTGAGGAAGGAAACAAAGCGAGAAAAGTATAGAACACAATACGAAAAAACAAAAGAATGCAGAGAGATCGTCTGTAGTGTCTCCTAGAAATTTCCCATCCACTTAAATTTCAGTTTTGAAGTCTTATGTGAAAACTATCCAAAAAATACACATGAATTGCTTCATATTAACACACATTTATCCAAAGGACTATGAACTAACTCAAAATTTGAGCATTTGCATCACAAATTTTCTCATGTGAAACATGAACACACAACAAAAATGGAATATTTAAATATACACCAAAATCTTTGAATGTGTCAAAGGTGTAACCGTGTGAAAGGAAGCTTGTAGGTACGTGTGTACGTTCCAGAATGAAATTTTCACTCTGCAGCGGAGTGTGTGCTGATATGAAACTTCCTGACGCATTAAAACTTTGTGCCGCACCGAGACTCGAACTTGGGACCTGTGCCTTTCACGGGCAAGTGCTCTACCATCTGAGCTACGCAAGCACGACTCACGATCCGTCCTCACAGTTTTAATCTGCCAGGAAGTTTCACGTGTGTACAGTATATGCAACAAAATATAAACCATGAATACATGAGCACTCAGTCATAGGTGTGCATTTAAATACCAAAAGAATTTACAAAAGACGAAAGGACTCAAATAAAACATAGATATCGTGAGACACATGGAACTCAGCACATTTACATACAAAAAACATGAAAATCTTGACGTTCCGCATGTTGCTGAACATAATAAAGGACCCAGAATGAGATTTTCACTCTCCAGCGGAGTGTGCGTTGATATGATACTTCCTGGCAGATTAAAACTGTATGCCGGACCGAGACTCGAACTCGAGACCTTTGCCTCTCGCGGGCAAGTGCCCTACCAACTGAGCTACCCAAGCACAAGTCACGCCCCATCCCCACAGCTTTGTGAGGTACTGGCAGAAGTAAAGCTGTGAGGACGGGGCGTGAGTCGTGCTTGGGTAGCTCAGTTGGGAGAACACCTGACCGCGAAAGGCAAAGGTCCCGAGTTCGAGTCTCGGTCCACCACACAGTTTTCATCTGCCAGGAAGTTTCATAATAAAAGTTTATGAACACATTCGTAGAAGAGGATAAAATCCTGTGGAAAGACAAAGTAATACTATCGATAAAAACATTACATACTTTTTTCTATCCTTGCTAGAATATCAACTAATTGTGACGAAAATGTGACGATAAGCGGAAGCAAAAACACAGAATGTAACAAATTTACAAATGCAAAAATGATGAAGTAAAGCACTATAGTGCAATAGTTTACAGACAAAAAATATAGCACATGATTGTTTTGAACATAATTCGTGAGACATCACGAAAACATTTGAATGGAACAAAGAACTATAAAATCTTGCAGTGAGGTCAAAAATAAAGCACACCATTAGTTCGAAAACAGCGTGGGACAGCACGAAAACAATTAACAAGAACAAAAATTTGAAATGCCTCGTAATGATCTTTGAAAGCTACGTAGCTGAGTTTGAAGATTGGCACACGATTGGTGAGAGTGAGCAAAAAAATACGCGTCACAGATTTCGATGTTTCATTGAATGTTCTGGTCACAGTTAGTGGTATTGTGCAAACGGCTGAGGATAACTGATGATAAACATGTGGCGACGTCAGCTGAAACACCCAGATATCTCATCTTCTTTCGCAGATACGAGTGTGGGACTAGGACATAAACATAGTTCTCTGGTAATACTGTGACATGGGAGAGAAGTACCATGTCTGACATCAGGCTGTTAACTGTCAACCTGTCGCGTGATTGTGCGTCAGTACACGAGACTTCTACTGTGATATCTCGCTAGTAGGAAACGCGTAGTGAGTTACTCATCGCTCTTGTGGCAAACCAGACGTCGAAGAGGAATTCTGTTGTGACAACAAACAATCTAACTTTGTTAAGCGCTTCGACTGTGTGCGTGACGAATGTCGTGGGAAGTACTTCTCAATCAGTGAGAAGGGGATTCTTCTATGGTGTTGCATACAACTTCAGATATTTTATTGATGGTAACATTCGACACCTATTGTTAAGACGTCAGGAGTACTGAACCACTGCTGTTCGAGTGTCCTTCCGACATCTTAAAGATTCCGTGAAACATGTCCATTTACATGTGATCTGAGGCTTTCCCGGCGAATGTGCTGTATCCAAGGTTCTCGGGTGTCCAGCCGGATCCGATCGTCGAAGTTCCACGATATTTCGGCGAATAACCGTTTCGCCATCAAGTGGTGCTGATGGAATGATCTGTGTGCGCTGTGTCCGTGGTATTTATGTCCGTGGGGTCCCGAGTCGTACCCCGGCGAGGACAGCCGGCGGGGTGACGCGTGGTGGGAGGGGTGGGGGGTAGCTGCAGCCACGCCCGGTGGTAGGCGCAGTTCTTCTCCGTCCGCCGTGGCTGAAGGATCTCGCGTCTTCTCGCACCGTTGCTCTTTGATAATGTTTAATAATGGTTTCCAGGCCTTGCTAAGTTGAAACCCGGCGTCCCTGTTGATGAGGTTATCTGTCACACGAATTTATATGGCCTCCTTGTAGATACCGTCCCAGTAGGCGCTTGTGGCCGTCAGAATTTTTGTCTCTTCGAATTTCGCTGTGTGTCCGGTTTCAATGCAGTGTTCTGCTAGGGCCGAATGGCTGGGTTGGCGTAAGCGGGTGTGACGTTTGTATTCCTTGCATCGGTGCTCGACCGTGCGAACTGTTTGGCCGATGTAGGATAGCCGCGCGGGATTTTGTATACGCCCGCTTTCTTAAGGCCTACGTCATCTTTTGCCATTCCTAGTAGGTCACGAATCTTTGCTGGTGGTCGGAAGACTGTGTCAATATTGTGTCGCCTTAACAGTCTCCCTATTTTTGATGACACGTTGCCAGCAAACGGCAGAAAGGCCAGAGCTTCTCTTCTTCGGGTTGTTCTTCATCTCGGTTCTTGCTGCACTTCTGTTGTCGGAAGGCCCTTTGGATTATTCGTCGAAATATCGTGGAACTTCGACGATAGGATCCGGCTGGACGCCCGAGAACCTTTACATGTCCATTCACCCCTACTGGCCGTGTGCGTGAGCGCTGAAACGGTCGTTCTTATAGTGTTTACTGAGCGAATTGTCGCCATGATTAGCGTACTGGACTCACATTCGGGAGGATGACAGTTCAAACCCGCATCCGGCCATCCTGATTTAGGCTATCCGTGATTTCCCTAAATCCCTTCAGGCAAAGGTCGGTACGGTTGCTTTGAAAGGGCACGGCCAACTTCTTTCGCCATCCCTCCTTAACCTGACGTGACCGATGACCTCGCTGTTCGGTCCCCTCGAGCAAATTAGCCAACCAACCAATCTCACTGTGTTGACATGAGATGCCCTTTGTGAAGGCACGCACCGCTCAACCTGCTAGTAGCGTCAGGGCAGGGGGAGCCCAGCGGCCAGCGACCTGGTGGATGTACGCCGGTTCTCCACTTGCCACAGCAGATAACCTCGCCTCACATCCTGACAGCACCGACGTTCGCAGGTGCCAGCGCCCCTGCCGCCTTTCTGTGTCTGTGCACACTTACACAAACTAATTAACTATCGTGAAACTGATGCCTTACAAACACATAGCGTTTATCGTACCGAATTTTTTCAGAAAAAAATGGTTCAAATGGCTCTAAGCATTACAGGACTTAACATCTGAGGTCATCAGTCCCCTACACTTAGAACTACTTAAACCTAACTAACCTAAGGACATCACACACATTCACGCCCGAGGCAGGATTCGAACCTGCGACCGTAGCAGCAGCGCGGTTCCGGACTGAAGTGCCTAGAATTCTCACACACTCAGTATAACGAAGTTGCTGCTTTGCTGACGGACTGAACTTACAGATTGCAAGGATGTGATAATGACCTTGTAGGAAAAACTGCGCATTTTCTGAGACCATTTAAAGAGGGCACAGATGAATTGGAAGGCGAAGAAGAACCGACTATCCAGTTACTTCTTTGGTTTCACAAACTGCAACAGATTTGCAGTGTCACTGTCAGGTGAGTAATTACTGCAGTTAAAAGCACTGTTTCATTATGATACGCGATTGATTTATAATTAACTAGCGTAATTGATGTGTACTAAAATAAATATATTTTTTAACAAGAGGTACAAAGGATTAAAAATTGAGTCTTGACTTTCGTTTGTGATCAATTCCAGACATAAAATTACTACGTTTCTTTGGCTGTCTTTCTGTGATCTTAATATGCTTGTAATAAATGAAAAGTAGGAAATTCTTAGCAATGTGCGACAAATGTGTGCTACTTACGCAGGTACAACAAGCAATCCTTAACATAATAGTTTTTGAAAGTTAGTGGATAGTTATTATAGAGAAACGGGAATGTTATAATTCGTATAATATTTCATTAACGTATAACACCTCGTTTTCACGGGAACGTCTCGATGATTTCCACATCAGTTCTGTATTACTTGTCTCTTTTTTTATTATCATAGATCCTTCAAGTACTGTGTCATCACCACCCAGAAAGAGAGATTGTTTCAAGGAATGGAGGAACAACAGATCATCCGCAGCAGATGAAGTAGATCTGTACATTTTAATGTACCTCGGAGAAGATGATGACATCTTAAAGTGGTGGAGCAGACATGAAACAGATGTGCCAGGCCTGGCTGCAGTTGCAAGACGTATTTCATCTATCCCAGCAACATGCGCGCGTAGTGAAAGATGCTTTGTAAAGCCGGCATGTTACTAACAAATCGCCGCAGCCAATTAAATCCGGAACGCGTTAGTGATTTACTGCTGATCAACAATAATTACAATTTTGTTTCTGTCGCAAACAAGTGAAAAGTACGACAAGTTACGTCCGTAAATGTTTAATGTTCTTTGTATGCTTTCTTTATGAAGATGGTTGTCTTCTAGATTACAGTGACATTTATTTAATGTTTCCTATTATTGAAAGTAAAAAAATTATCTTCTGTTCGGAAATGAGACTCGTCTTCTATCCGCGATTGTATTGAAATATCATTTTACTTTCGAAGTGCTTTAATAATTTAGCTGTGTCACGTACCCGTTCTTGCAAACGTCAGTTTGGTCTAAGGCGCTGCAGTCATGGCCTGTGCGGCTGGTCCCGGCGGAGGCTCGAGTCCTCCCTCGGGCATGGGTGTGTGTGTTTGTCCTTAGGATAATTTAGGTTAAGTAGTGTGTAAGCTTAGGGACTGATGACCTTAGCAGTTCAGTCCCATAAGATTTCACACACATTTGAACGTCAGTTTTGTATTGAGAGAGAGAGAGAGAGAGAGAGAGAGAGAGAGACAGAGATTAATACATTGTGTGTGTGTGTGTGTGTGTGTGTGTGTGTGTGTGTGTGTGAGAGAGAGAGAGAGAGAGAGAGAGAGAGGCGTTGGACTAGTACAGTTCAGTGCAGCGAGCCGGGGCGAGTCGAGGTGAGACGTCAGAGTGACCGGCCATGCTCAGTTATCCGCGTGTCTCGAATCCGGACAACAGACATGGGGCGAGTACGTGACCGAGCCGAGTCATGTGGGGCCGGGCACGAGAGACCCCGCCCCCTCCCCCCCCCTCCCCGCCCCCAATCCGTCAACAGGCGAGCCGTGAACGGTCAAACATTGAGCGTTGCAGCACTGTAGTTCAGAGAAGCTATAGAAACACAAGGACAAGGGAATGGCTTCAACATGAAAGAAGTCAGCCTTAAGGAAACCTGATCCTGGCTTCCCGTGCTGCAGCGAACGACCGTCGCAGGTAGCAAGTGGAAAACCGCACCGGGACTGACCGCGGAGAAGCCCTCGGACGTTGGTACATATAGTCTGCGGCCGCGAGCTCGGCTCCATTTCACCGCCAGAAATGGAGGGTGAAGCTTTGAAAATTCCAGCTGCTCGTGCTGGCGAAACGTCAGTCAAATCATGAGACAAACGTCGGCCGAAGAACCCGAGACAGAAGCCAGCAGGCAGTTTGTCATATGCCTCCTATATCTTCAGCTAAAAATTTCCACATATTCATGTGCTCGAAAGCGTAGCATGCAGGACATTGCTAATAAATATCATCATGTATTCGCCCTCAGCATTTATCTTAATCAAAACTGTTAAATAATGAAACTAGAGCACCATCACGAAAAACACAAATATTCCAAAAAGAATAAAGATAACGCATCATAAAATAAATAACACACAGTTCCCAAAAGATATTTCCGTACTCAAGTTAATTATTTCCTAGGTAAACACAAGGTACCAGCTTTCTATGTAGTAAAAGTACAAACCAAGCTACTACGGTTAAGGATTGACGATCACCACATGGTGATGCACATAGGTTTTCCCTACTCTGACAGATTCTAGTCCTAAGATATTTTGATACCAAATCTTTCTCACCCACAATGAACCCAAATACAGGAAGAAACACGTCTGGAATTGTTCTGATGCTTGTTGGATAGCCTGCGTGCGCAGACAAGAAATTTATCGCCCACATGGCGGGCCCTGGGATGTGCTCAGCCATCAGCCTTCTCTTTGCGTTTGTATGTGGACAGCGTCATGTGATGAATCGCTTGCTGCACGATTTCCTGGTGCCGTAACTTACGTTGCGGCGGGAAATCAATCACTCCTCTGACCTTATCCGGAGGCGTTTTGGTTTCTCAGAACCGTGATTGGCGGCAGCGAAATGGCGGAGTACGAGAGTTCATTGATGACCTTCTGGGGGGTGGTCTAAGAACACATCCCCGGCTGCGTGTTGTTTGGAGCAGTGTAGCCTGCATAAGCTATCAAAATTCCGCATCACACGTTCAGCACAGTAATAAGCCAGAGCTTACGACCACCTACGTAACAGCCGTTATGTCCACCTTTGGCGTGAATAACAGCGGCGACGCATACTGGTGTGGAAGCAATACTCCATAGCTGTCATGGTGCCTTGCACGAGGTCCACTGGACCCATGGACGCCGACGTGAATATTTCTCAGAGCTTAATGGAGCCTCCACCAGCTTCTCTCCATCACGCAGCATGTCAAGGAGCTGTTCCCCTGCGAGAAGACAGATTCGCGCCGACCCCTCTGCATGATTAAGAAGGATTCACCACCACACCATGCAACACTCTGCCACTGCGCCAACGTCCAGTGCTGATGATCCCTATGCCCATTTAGTCATAGCTGCTGCTGTCGTGGTGTTAAAGCTGGCACATACATGGGTCGTCGGCTGCAGAGTCCCATCGTTAGGTGTGTTCGATGCCCTGTGTGCTCAGCCACACTTGTACTCTGCCCAGAGTTAAAGTCTGATTCAAAATTTTCCACAGATCGCCGTCTACCCTGTTTTACCAGCCTGCCCATCCTCTGATGTCTGAATCTGTAAGTAGGGGGTGGTCGCCCAACCCCACGATGTCTGGACGTGGCTTCACCTTGGTTTCACCACGTGTTGAAGACACTCACCACAACACTCCTTACACACAAGGAGTCGTGTAGTTTCCTCCGGGCTAGCAGTCATATGGACCGGTATCTATCAGTACTAGATCGGTCATTATAATGGGTTGGGTTGTTTGGAGGAAGAGACCAGACAGCGAGGTCATCGGTCTCATCGGATTAGGGAAGGAGGGGAAGGAAGCCGGCCGTGCCCTTTCAGAGGAACCATCTCGGCATTTGCGTGGAGCGATTTAGGGAACTCACGGAAAACCTAAATCAGGATGGCCGGACGCGGGATTGAACCGTCGTCCTCCCGAATGCGAGTCCAGTGTGCTAACCACAGCACCACCTCGCTCGGTCCTCCTGTTCGAATGTGTCCGCGTCGATCCTCCCCATCACTCTTTTCAGAGATGTGAGCACCGTTTACTTGGAGGTTAGTTTAGTCGTTACGAGCACACAGCAATAGCCCTTATTTGTCCTTGGGAGTGGGTCGATGTCAGCTGGGGCCGTGTCGCGGTATTTTAATAGGACAGTTGGGAAAACGAACGGCTGATTCGACGTTGATGACAGTTCTGCCTTCTGGCAGTCCTTGCACGTCGCAAGTGTCTGTACGACTGCCTCGCCCCTACGTTCACTGTAGAAACGATGTGGTCTCGAACGTATTGTTCGTTTCTGTGAATCGATTTCACATTCCCGTTTTTTCACTGTGTATGTGTTAAAGCCCTTGTGAAATGGTTCTGAATATCTTTTCGTTGTCTCCACAACTACCTAATTTGATAAGAGTGCGTCAGTTTTTGATAGAAGAACCATATAAAATCAGTTAGTGCAAAAGAAACCCGCTCATGTAATACATTTTATCGAAAAATTTGACAGTGCTGAGCATATCCTATTTGCAAAACGTTTTCACTACAGCCGGCCGTTGTGGCTGAGCGGTTCTAGGAGCTTCAGTCCGGAACCGCACTGCTGCTACGGTCGCAGGTTCGACTCCTGCCTCGGGCATGGATGCGTGTGATGTCTTTATGTTAGTTAGGTATAGTGTAGGCGACTGATGACCTCAGATGTTAAGTCCCTTAGTGCTCAGAGCCATTTGAATCATCTTCCCAACATGACTTCGTCTTCAATTCGTGCCTGAACCTCTAGCGAGCAACAAGTCACGAGGAACTTCTCCCGAAGGTCTCGGTAAGAGTTCCAAATTTGTGCTACTAGTAGCATATTTGTCGCAGCTTCGCCTTCGAGAAAGCTGCTGACAAAGTCTAGTTGAAAGCGAACATTCGACGATGGTCGGACTGAATAATCCAACTGTTCGGCGTAAGCTCTGGGATGGTGGTTTAAATTACACTACTGGCCATTAAAATTGATACAACAAGAAGAAATGCAGATGATAAACTGGTATATTTTGGACAAATATCTTATACTAAAACTGACATATGATTACATTTTCACGCAATTTGGGTGCATAGATCCTGAGAAACCAGTACCCAGAACAACCAACTCTCGTCGTAATAAAGGCCTTGATACGCCTGGGCATTGAGTCAAACAGAGCTTGGATGGCATGTACAGGTACAGCTGCCCATGCACCTTCAACACAATACCACATTCATCAATACTAGTGACTGGCGTATGGTGACGAGCCAGTTGCTCGGCCACCATTGACCAGATGTTTTCATTGGTGAGAGATCTGGAGAATGTGCTGGCCAGGGCAGCAGTAGAACATTTTCTGTATCCAGAAAGGCCCATACAAGACCAGCAACATGCGGTCCTGCATTATCTTGCTGAAATGTAGGATTTCGCAGGGTTCGATGAAGGGTAGAGCGACGGGTCGTAACACATCTGAAATGTGTTCAAAGTGCCGTCAATGCGAACAAGAGGTGACCATGACGTGTAATCAACGGCACCCCATACCATCACGCCGGGTGATACGGCAGTATGGCGATGACGAATACATGCTTCCAATGCGCGTTCACCGCGATGTCGCCAAACACGGATGCGACCATCATGATGCTGTGAACAGAACCTGGATTCATCCGAAAAAATTACGTTTTGCCATTCGTGCACCTAGGTCCGTCGATGAGTACGCCATCGCAGGCGCTCCTGTCTGTGATGCAGCGTCAAGGGCAACCGCAGCCACAGTCTCCGAGCTGATGGTCCATGCTGCTGCAAACGTCGTCCAATTGTTCGTGCAGATGATCATTGTCTTGCAAACGTCCCCATCTGTTGACTCAGGGATCGAGACGTGGCTGCACGATCCGTTACAGCCATGCGGATAAGATGCCTGTCATCTCGACTGCTAGTAATACGAGGCTGTTGGGATCCAGCACGGCGTTGCGTATTACCCTCCTGAACCCACCGATTCCATATTCTGTTAACAGTCATTGGATCTCGACCAACGCGAGCAGCAATGCCGCGATACGATAAACCGTAATCCTGATAGGCTACAATCAGACCTTTATCAAAGTCGGAAACGTGATGGTACGCATTTCTTCTCCATACACGTGGCATCACAGCAACGTTTCACCAGGCAACACAGGTCAACTGCTGTTTGTGTATGAGAGATCGATTGGAAACTTTCCTCTTGTCAGCCCGTTGTAGGTTTCGCCACCGGTGCCAAACTTATGTGAATGCTCTGAAAAGCTAATCATTTGCATATCACACATCTTGTTGCTGTCGGTGAAATTTCGCGTCTGTAGCACGTCACCTTCGTAGTGTAGCAATTTTAATGGCCAGTAGTGTATATTCCCTGAAATTCTGAATTTCGTGAAGTTTCAGGTAGGAGTTAATGTCGAAGGTGTTCCCTTTCGTTGACCTCGCTGTTTCCCTCAACGCCGGATGCGACTCACCATGCGGCACTCGGTGTCCGTGATAGCATGCTGCTGTTGTCTGTGCGATCGATTTTTGTCACTGCCTGTCGGGCTGTCAAGTGCAGACGGGACGCTGCACTCAGTTGCGCCGACGCCTCTTACCGCGGCCAACGTTTGTGACACTTGCAATTGCAAATGCCCGGGTGTCTTGTTAATTATTTCCTGCTGTAACTTACGGACTCTGTTCATGTGTTCTTGACTATCCTCAAACTTCAACAGTTCTCACACTACTGCTGTGTTAGAAATCGGTGCAAGGGACGTCCTCTTGGGCCCTCTTTCTGGAATCTTTTCCACTTGTTTGACTTTGATTTCTATTTCATCAACTTATAGTTGTACTTGAAGCAGTTCCTTTATCTGTTCCGACACTTCAGTAATTATCTGTTCGTGTGTCCTAAAGCATCCGAAACTCTCTTACTAATTTCTGCCAGTTTCGTCCGGGAAGCCTCGTTGGTTTTCTTGAGTTCCTATATTTCTTCAGTATTCTGATCGACTTGTTTCCGTATCGCCTCAGTAAACTCCTTTAACTTTACCTCTATCCACTTTTCGTGCTTCCTATCTCATTTCTTCTGTAACCGATTATTCTCCTCGCAATCAGCGATGATTTCCTGTAGCATGCTCATTATGTTCTCGCCTCCACCTGCTGCTCCCTCAAATGTTAAAATCACCACCACTGGCTGAGACAATTGAATTTTCGTGCCCTACATGCCCTAAATGCCTACTGTGGTTACCTGATCCTAATTTGTACCCGATAGAGTATATTCCATATTACTACTATATTCCCCTTGAAACTGCTCTCCATTTATTGTCGTACCTATGATATCGCCTGATTCTGCATGAACCATCACTGCCATGGGTACCATACTGCCCAACTGGCTCATTTGGCTTCTACTCATTCGCTGAAATCTCAAACGACCTGCGTATTCCTCCCACTTGCAGTGCGCAAAATGACTCACGCCCTTTATTACTGACAATGCAGATAGAGTATGAGAAAAAAGATGAGGACGGCAGCTTCAGGCTGCTAAGAGATAATTTACACTATTATGAAAGGCGCTGCTCTGTTAGTTAACATAAAATATGCCATCAAAAATTTAGACGTAAGTATTAACAATTGCGTGCTCTTGGTCGTAACTCAGTGAGTATTCGATTCATACATTTATTTATTTGAGAGTGAGAAAAAATTATATCTGACTATGGATTAAAGAAACCAAGTTCTCAGTCCCTATCCTGACAGAAGAGGACTGGCAGGGAGCCAGTTTACGATGAGGCGAAAGTTATCTCTGACCAGTCACAAGAAGAAAGCATGTTTGTATCCCCCATCGTGAACACGATCTCTTGCTAATCTGGTGCTCGGTTGGTATGCAGATTATACTGGTGCTGAATCAATAACTCCTGGCCATAATGAATGATCATGTTTGGTGTGTGTGTGTGGGGGGGGGGGGCGCCCAAATACGCGGTCATCAGCACTCGTACGACGTCCCAACTTTTACACAGTTCAATTGTTTTTACACAGTCCAGTTTAGCCGCGGTCACGAACGATGATGATCAAAAGCTGAGGACATCAGAAACACCCAGTCCCCAGGCCAAGAAAATCCCCAACCTTGCCGGGAATCGAATCTGGAACACCGTGATCCTGAAGCAGCAACGCTAGTTACCGGTCCACGAGCTGCGGACGTCATACAGAATGATAGATTACCTACACGAAGTTAATAGCTACTTGAAAAACAAAAATCAACTGCGGCGCACATCGGAAAACGTTGATAAGTTCCTGAAATCACCAGGTGTCTCGCCTGTTGTTTATGGTTGTAAGACACGAGCTTTTCTATAGAATAATTTGCTGAACGAGAGAGTTGATCTGGTAAAATGATATTGATTCAAACAGCGTGTAAAAATCACTGAGGACACATGAACGTCGAGGTTATAAAACAACTGTAGAATGGGTTTACATAATTCAAATAGAAAAAAAAACCTTTGTGTTCTGCCTTATGGCAGGTCTTGTCATGGGGGAAGCCCGGTCAGAGAGGTCCACCGCGTGAGTGTCTTGGGAAGCGATTCCAGTGGTGGTTTCCCGTTGCCTTCCACTGATGATGATGAAATGAGCGGAGAAATCTCCGACCCAGCCGGGAATCGAATCTGGGCCCAGTGACGGGACAGACCGCCGCTCTGACCACTCAGCTATCGGGGCGGACATTCAAATAGAAAACTGATAATAAAATGGATGTTTGCTAGGGTCGACACCAGCATGATTCTGAACAATTACGATTTGGATGGTGCCCAGACACATAAATGACTCAAATTATAATTTCAGCTATGATTGCAGAACCATATAATTACAGAAAAAATGTTTGAATTCAAACATGGACACATAAAAGATCAACGTGTAAAGCAAGAATCAGAAAGAAACATCACTAGGCGGGTGAGCTCCAGTGAGTTAACTCCATTCTGAAACAAAACGAAAAGAATCTCTGTGAAGCAAGAACCAGATTGAAGAAAACCTTGCATACCAGTACGTGAAGCGCCGTAGATCAAGTTAGGAAGACTACAAAATAGGAACCTGTAACTCATTCCTTTTTTTTCTTTTTTTTCTACATATCGGGTTTGCTGAAGTAGGGAGTTGGGTTGGGTTGTTTGGAGGAAGAGGCCAAACAGCGAGGTCATCGGTCTCATCGGATTAGGGAAGGACGGTGAAGGAAGACGGCCGTGCCCTTTCACAGACACCATCCAGGCATTTGCCTGGAGCGATCTGAGGGAAATCACTGAAAACCTAAATCAGGATGGCCGAACGCGGGATTGAACCGTCGTCCTTCCGAATGCGAGTCTAGTGCGCTAACCTCTGCGCCACAACTGTCAGTAAGTCGGGAGTAACATCACCAAGCAGAAGTTCGAAACAGGAAACCAATACCACTCCGAATACGAATATGAATGTCTCTCTCAACTTTTTGATAGCCTTCCTTCAGACCTCGAACAGGCACCCTGCTCAAACTTTTCAAGCCAGATCCCTGGGATGGCCTAAGTGTTTCTCTAATCACGGATCTGTAAATCCGTACCCTTAGCTCACATCATAAAGTTAAAAGATGTAAATGTCAATGAGATACGTGTATAAAGATTTCGCACAGCATCCCCATGGGAAGAGCTATGTTTGGAAATTTTTAGACACACCAGTGGCTACATTTTTTTGACGAAACATGTCTGGAGACCACAAACAGCAGTATCACGGTAAGTGGACGGCTGAGGACTCCACCAGAAGGTTACGAACAAGCAGATAAAAGAAAATGTCGTGTAAGTAGGGGTCCCGCCGGGTGCAAGCCTTTCGATTTGGCACCACTTCAGCGACTTGCGCGTCGATGGGGATGAAATGATGATGATTAGGTCAACACAATACACAGTCCTTGAGCGGAGAAAAATCTCGTACCCAGCCGGGAATCGAACCCGGGCCCTCAATATTGACATTCTGTCGCCTTGACCACTCAGCTACTGTGGGCAACATGCAGTTTTATCACCCTTTGCACCAGTGGTTTCGTGTTCTGCTATGGAAAACACCAGTCTTCGATTCCGCCACTCTTCGTATGCAGAGGCTGAGCCAGGATGATTGCCCCCAAAAGGCTCGCCTGATTGTCTGTACGGTCTTCTAGTGTACGAGCTACCTCCTGTGTGACAGGCAGCTCTTCCAAAGGGTGGGAAATCTCCTCCTGTTTTCTCCCGGGAAAGTATCCCTGGTCAAGACCAGACGAATTTAATGAAGGAAAAAATAGCGCAAGAATGAAACGTTAGGTTAAGGACAGAGAGCTGGGTTCCCCATGTTGCTACACGGTACCCCTGACCACTCGCGTAATCAGCGCGCAATATCGGTGAAAAGTTGACAAGTAAAAACTGAATCAGAAAGTAAACGAAACAAGTGAGTCTTATATGCAAATTCAGCAGGTCAGCAACTGGAAGCAGTTAATTCCATAAATTATCTGGGAGTAGACATTAACAGTGATTTAAAATGGAATGATCATATAAAGTTGATGTATGAAACAGGCGAAATACCCTCAGACTTCAAGAAGAATATATTAATTCCAATCCCAAAGAAAGCAGGTGTTGACAGATGTGAAAATTACCGAACTATCAGTTTGATAAGTCACAGCTGCAAAATACTAACACGAATTCTTTACAGACGAATGGAAAAACTAGTAGAAGCCTACCTCGGGAAAGATCAGTTTGGATTCCGTAGAAACACTGGAACGCGTGAGGCAATACTGACCTTACGACTTATCTTAGAAGAAAGATTAAGGAATGGCAAACCTACGTTTCTAGCATTTGTAGACTTAGAGAAAGCTTTTGACAATGTTGACTGGAATACTCTCTTTCAAATTCTAAAGGTGGCAGGGGTAAAATACAGGGAGCGAAAGGCTATTTACAATTTGTACAGAAACCAGATGGCAGTTACAAGAGTCGCGGGGCACGAAAGGGAAGCAGTGGTTGAGAATGGAGTGAGACAGGGTTGTAGCCTCTCCCCGATGTTATTCAATTTGTATATTGAGCAAGCAGTAAAGGAAACAAAAGAAAAATTCGGAGTAGGTATTAAAATCCATGGAGAAGAAATAAAAACTTTGAGGTTCGCCGATGACATTGTAATTCTGTCAGAGACAGCAAAGGACTTGGAAGAGCAGTTGAATGGAATGGACAGTGTCTTGAAAGGAGGATATAAGATGAACATCAACAAAAGCAAAACAAGGATAATGGAATGTAGTCTAATTAAGTCGGGTGATGTTGAGGTAATTAGTTTAGGAAATGAGGCACTTAAAGTGGTAAAGGAGTTTTGCTATTTGGGGAGCAAAATAACTGATGATGGTCGAAGTAGAGAGGATATAAAATGTAGGCTGGCAATGGCAAGGAAAGCGTTTCTGAAGAAGAGAAATTTGTTAACATCCAGTATTGATTTAAGTGTCAGGAAGTCATTTCTGAAAGTATTCGTATGGAGTGTAGCCATGTATGGAAGTGAAACATGGACGATAAATAGTTTGGACAAGAAGAAAATAGAAGCTTTCGAAATGTGGTGCTACAGAAGAATGCTGAAGATTAGATGGGTAGATCACATAACTGAAGAGGAAGTATTGAATAGGATTGGGGAGAAGAGAAATTTGTGGCACAACTTGACCAGAAGAAGGGATCGGTTGGTAGGACATGTTCTGAGGCATCAAGGGATCACCAATTTAGTATTGGAGGGCAGCGTGGAGGGTAAAAATCGTAGAGGGAGACCAAGAGATGAATACACTAAGCAGATTCAGAAGGATGTAAGTTGCAGTAGGTACTGGGAGATGAAAAAGCTTGCACAGGATAGAGTAGCATGGAGAGCTGCATCAAACCAGTCTCAGGACTGAAGACCACAACAACAACAACATATAAGGTTGATCGTCGGTAAAGCAGATGCCAGTCTGAGATTCATTGGAAGAATCCTAAGGAAATGCAGTGCGAAAACAAAAGAAGTAGGTTGCAGTACACTTGTTCGCCCACTGCTTGAATACTGCTCAGCAGTGTAGGATCCGCACCAGATAGGGTTGATAGAAGAGATAGAGAAGATCCAATGGGGAGCAGCGCGCTTCGCTACAGGGTCATTTAGTAATCGTGAAAGCGTTACGGAGATGATAGATAAACTTCCTTCGAAGACTATGCAGGAGAGACGCTCAGTAGCTTGGTACGAGCTTCTGTTGAAGTTTCGAGAACATACCTTCACCGAGGAGTCAAGCAGTATATTACTCCTTCCTACGTATATCTCGCGAAGAGACCATGAGGATAAAATCAGAGAGATTAGAGCCCACACAGATGCATACCGACAATCTTTCTTTCCACGAACAATACGAGACTGGAATAGAAGGGAGAACCGATAGAGGTACTCAAGGTACCCTCCGCCACACACCGTCAGGTGGCTTGCGGAATATGGATGTAGATGTAGATGTAGATTCGGTAGGAAAATAGGATAAAATGTGAGGTGTAAAGCCTGGAACAAGCTGCCGCCTGACAACTTTCAGTTAAATGAATCACAAAAATTCAATAACTTAGTTAAACTTGTGATGGTGCATTCTTATTCTGTACAGGAGCTCCATGAAGAATTTGAGAACGTACTATTTATTGGTGTACTCTGCACACAAAAAAGTTTTAGTGTTTTATTAATTCTTTGTTTGTAAATTTACTAATCAGTATTATGTAACTATGTACCATTTAGTCATACAATATAATGCAACATACATCAGTTTTCAAAAGAACTTAACTATTTTTTGGTCCTTGTTAGAAGTGGATATCCGCGCTAGACTACTTGCTACGGCGACAGTCCTGAAAACTGTGATGTATCGTCTAATTAATAACATAATACCTCGGCCTTCTATGTTTGGCGTTACCGAGAGGCCACAACAGGCAAAAATATAACCGTGCACGGTTGTGCGGGATGCAAAGCAAGAGCAGGACCCTCCACAGTGGCTGTAAATAGCACAAAGCAACGGCCAGCTTGCCTCGCAGACAACGTCGCCTGTGGCCAGCCGTTAGCCCCGCTACACAAAAGGAAGCCACCTCGACTACGGTCCAACTCCCTCACTCTCTACCGCCCCCCCCCTCTCTCTCTCTCTCTCTCTCTCTATCCCTGTCTCTCTCTCTCTCTCTCTCTCTCTCACTCACGCTCGCCCTACGGAAACACTCTGACGGAGCCATAAGTGCTTACCTGCTCTCTGCAGCTGTCCTAAGGACTCAAGGTCTGCCAACCTTGCATGATCTGTCGCAGCTAGTAAGCCACTACTGCTCTTGCTACCCATCCCAATGTCGCAGAGGATTTTTCCCACGGCACGAGCCATGGCACTTTTTTCCCTCTGCTCTTCAAATCGCTACCCTCACTCGCGTTTCGTCCACTACCTATCACCTGATGGACCGTGTTAATGCGTAGCCTCACCCAGACTCACGGACAACATCACAGCCCAGCATCCTGTGATCCACTTACTAGATAACTAACATGTTTACGGAGGTGACAGTAGAAAAAAATGGCTCTGAGCACTATGGGACTTAACATCTGAGGTCATCAGTCCCCTAGAACGTAGAACTACTTAAACCTAACTAACCTAAGGACATCACATACATCCTTGCCCGAGGCAGGATTCGAACCTGCGATCGTAGCGGTCGCGCGATTCCAGACTGAAGCACCTAGAACCGTTCGGCCACATCGGCCGGCTGACAGTAGAACTTTTGGTTTGGTCACCACGTTGGTGCGGGCGTGGAGGGGCCCCATCTCTCTTTTAAACCGGTGGTACATTTCGAAAATCACTGCGGAAGGTTAAAACAAACTTTCTCTCTTCCCTGATACGCTCATTCTGGCTTTCTCTGGCGTTTTAAAGAAGATGTTTAGCTTGAATGTACTCGACTTTTCTTCCTCTCTGCTTTCATTGCGGATGAACTGTTTCTGCAGCACAGCAGTGCGACTACATCCAGTACCGCAGATTTATTACATACGAAAAACTGCGAGATACACAGTATGATACTACAAGAAGAATTTGACAGAGCGCTAAAAGACCCGGACCCGCGATTAGACGGCATTCCGTCAAAACTACTGGTAGCCTTGGGAGAGCCAATAATGTCAAAAATCTTCCATCAAGTGCCCAAGATGTATGAGACACACGAAATACACTGAAACTCCAAGAATAATGTAGTAATTCCTGTTCCAAAGAAAGGAAATGCTGACAGTTGTGAATATTGCCGAACTGTCAGGTTACCAAGTCATGGTTACAAAATACTAACACGAGTTCAATACAGAAGGATGGAGAAACTGGTAGAATCCTACTTCGAGGGAGATCAGTTTGTTTCCCAAAGAAATATAGGAACACACATCGTCAAAATCTTTCTTAAAATGACAACATACGTACATGACATAGCTAAATATGTCTTTTCATCATTCGTGGTCAATGTGGACGATGGGCATAAAACTGAAAACGTACATTAATATAGAGAATAAGACGAGCTGTTTTGCTGCAAATTATTTACTTTTAAATAGTTTTCACCTTGTTCTTCAAAATTTTATTAGGACATGTAGATTTTAAGTAAGTTATGGAGCTAGCTGTTGACGCCATCTACCGGTCTTCGCCTTAAACAAAGTATCAAAACCCAGTGGCCGTAGGTCCCCATTACGTGGCGGTACGGATCGCATACGTGTATACACGTATATGCAGAATCTTGCGCTCTTGAACGTAGTAATGGGCATCAGATGCCACGCTATCCACATGTACCACTTTACAGCAACGTGCTTACGATGAACTCTGTTACGAGATGAAGTAAATTCTGATTGTGTTACTTATTAAATTTAAAAGGCATAACTCCTATGGTAAGATTTAGTCGTTGTCGTGGATAATTCCTCATGCAGATATTGGTCTTTTATTTTTACTGCTTCTTCTGTATATTAAACTATGTTTTCAGTTCTATGAACGTCGTTCAGATTATATTAGATTAGATTAAATTAGTACTTGTTCCATAGATCATGAATACGACACTTCGTAATGATGTGGAACGTGTCAGGTTAATAAAATGCGTCTATACAAGATATTACATTAGACAAAGTATTACATAATTTTTTTTGTATTTTGGAGGTTGGGAAATTACCAACTTACTATATCCAAAAATTCATCTAATGAGTAGAAGGAGTTGCCACTAAGAAATTCTTTTAATTTACTTTTAAATGCTGTATGGCTATATGTCAGACTTTTGATGCTATTAGGTAAGAGACCAAAGACTTTTGTGGCAGCATAATTTACCCCCTTCTGAGCCAAAGTTAGATTTAACCTTCAGTAGTGAAGATCATCCTTTCTCCTAGTGTTGTAGCCATGTACACTGCTATTACTTTTGAATTCGTTCGGATTGTTAATAACAAATTTCATAGGAGAATATATGTATTGTGAGGCTACATTGAAGATTTCTAGCTCTTTAAATAAGTGTCTGCAGGATGATCTTGGATGAGTTCCAGTAATTATTCTGATTACACACTTCTGTGCAATGAACACTCTTTTACTCAATGATGAGTTTCTCCAGAATATGATGCCATACGAAAGCAGAGAATGAAAATAGGCGTGGTAAGCTGATTTACTCTGCAAATTTTGGCGATATAAATCAATGACCCTAACAGCATAAGTAGCTGAACTCAAACGTCTCAGCAGATCCTCAGTGTGTTTTTTCCAGTTCAACCCCTCATCACTGCATACACCTAGAAATTTTGAATATTCTACCTTGGCTACCGAGTTCTGATCGCAGTCTATATTTATTAATGGGGTCATTCCATTTACGGTGTGGAACTGTATATACTGTGTTTTGTCAAAGTTTAATGAGAGCCCATTTGCAGAGAACCACTTAATGATTTTCTGAAAAACATCGTTTACAATTTCAGGCACATTGGTCACGAACGATGAAACGCTGTTTATAACTACGTACTGTATTGTTATTGTTCCTGTAAGAAAGATTTTAACAATATGTGAAGTTGTAATGGCACCAACACTAATCGACAAAGTTTTGTGTTATTCATTTTGTAATTAATTCGTGTATACACTCTTGAACCAAGCTACAATATTGTGTGCTGTTCTGTAAGCTGTTGTATGTTGCTAACATGAGAAAAAAACGTGCTTTATGTCTTAAATGGGTTCAAAAGGCTCTGAGCTCTATGGGACTTAACATCTGAGGTCATCAGTCCCCTAGAACGTAGAACTACTTAAACCTATCTAACCTAAGGACATCACACACATCCATGCCCGAGGCAGCATTCGAACCTGTGACCGTACAGGTCGCGCGGTTCCAAACTGAAGTGCCTAGAACCGCTCGGCCACATCCGCGGGCTCTTAAGTGGGATGGTGGCTAGACTGTAAGCTGACACTAGTAATCCATCCAAATAAATAAAGCAGCCCATAGATGTCTGTAACGAAAATAAATAAATAAATAAAGAAGTTCGTAACACCATGGGGTTTCAATCCCTAACATAAATGAGAAATTCTATTTATTAGTTTTTCTGTATAATCTCCCGTTGCCTTCAGCTGTTCTAAATGAAAAAAAACTGGTCTTTGGATTCTGTGGTTTCATTATTTATTTGACTACAATCAAGCAGATGCGGAGGAGGACGCCTCGATGGCACGCGGGCCAAAGAAGCCTATCCTCGACCACACGACTTGATGAAATTTGTTAGTAACCGTCCAGTTGAGCTTCAGAGCAATAATCATGTTCTCAAATGCAGTGCAGCAGGCGAAAGTGACCTGCATTTCACTCAAGTGAATTTAACTTTGTAACAGAAAGGTCTGAAATATGCAGCTACCATTTGATAGCCCGCTGATAAAATTTCTGACAAACGACATGGGATAGCGGGATAATTTTTCCTTTCACTATCTTATTACTCTCGGATACAGAGCACAATATGCCACTTCGATAAATTCTCATCTCGTAAATAGAATGAAAAACCATCTCAAGAGGTAGCATCGTCATTTAATCCACACACGCCACAATGGCTTGTAAACCACCCATAGATACTACATGAAAATAATCGTAGAAAGATCTGTACCTACATTCCACATGCTGACGTCCCCATCTGAAAAACACTTAGTAACGACGGTGTGTAGCAGTAAGGAAATTTTCAATTAAATTAACTTACGACAGTTGTTGAAAAAAGACAATGTATTGTATTTCCTCTAATCAAAACACTGAAAGTAAAACCTTATACAGCTGTTACTCTGTCCTCAATAACTTGAACTCTTCAGTTTCAAAATTCGACTGAATTTCATTACCCTTATCGCTGCTGTGGACGTGTATGCACGTCCGGCTACTCCGTTCCCCAGATATTGTGGAAGTGAATATGCGCACCGCTTGGATTTTCTTATTGTGGTATGGGCATCTGAAGGCGTCCTGAGCCGTCGATCTCACTGCTGCAGACTAACTACTTCCATATACCTGTTAATAAAAAGGTTCAGAATATTTATGGTACAAGATACGTGCCTCACAGCGTGCTGTCACTTGTAAAAAAACAATCGTTCCTATAACTTTAATGGTTTATGAGATATGACGACTGTTATCACCATTGGATTCGGGATGCGCAAGGACGTGAACAGAAGCGTGGCGCACGACCTACCTTCGGATTGAAACCCAAAGACTCGAGAACGAATCAGATATCGTTCTGCTCTCAATTGTAAATGAAATTTCGGTATCTTACCTACAGGGTTATTACAAATGATTGAAGCGATTTCACAGCTCTACAATAACTTTATTATTTGAGATATCTTCACAATGCTTTGCACACACATACAAAAACTCCAAAAGTTCTTTTAGGCATTCACAAATATTCGATATGTGCCCCTTTAGTGATTCGGCAGACATCAAGCCGATAATCAAGTTCCTCCCACACTCGGCGCAGCATGTCCCCATCAATGAGTTCGCAGTTCTGGCACATTTCTTGGTAGAGGAGGTTTAAACACTGAATCTTTCACACAAACCCACAGAAAGAAATCGCATGGGGTTAAGTCGGGAGAGCGTGGATACCATGACATGAATTGCTGATCATGATCTCCACCACGACCGATCCATCGGTTTTCCAATCTCCTGTTTAAGAAATGCCGAACATCGTGATGGAAGTGCGGTGGAGCACCATCCTGTTGAAAGATGAAGTCGGCGCTGTCGGTCTCCAGTTGTGGCATGAGCCAATTTTCCAGCATGTCCAGATACACGTGTCCTGTAACGTTTTTTCCGCAGAAGAAAAAGGGGCCGTAAACTTTAAACCGTGAGGTTGCACAAAACGCGTTAACTTTAGGTGAATTGCGAATTTGCTGCACGAATGCGTGAGGATTCTCTACCGCCCAGATTCGCACATTGTGTCTGTTCACTTCACCATTAAGAAAAAATGTTGCTTCATCACTGAAAACAAGTTTCGCACTGAACGCATCCTCTTCCATGAGCTGTTGCAACCGCGCCGAAAATTCAAAGCGTTTGACTTTGTCATCGGGTGTCAGGGCTTGTAGCAATTGTAAACGGTAAGGCTTCTGCTTTAGCCTTTTCCGTAAGATTTTGCAACTGTCGGCTGTGGTACGTTTAGCTCCCTGCTTGCTTTATTCGTCGACTTCCGCGGGCTACGCGTGAAACTTGCCCGCACGCGTTCAACCGTTTCTTCGCTCACTGCAGGCCGACCCGTTGATTTCCCCTTACAGAGGCATCCAGAAGCTTTAAACTGCGCATACCATCGCCGAATGGAGTTAGGAGTTGGTGGATCTTTGTTGAACTTCGTCCTGAAGTGTCGTTGCAATGTTATGACTGACTGATGTGACTGCATTTCAAGCACGACATACGCTTTCTCGGCTCCTGTCGCCATTTTGTCTCAATGCGTTCTCGAGCGCTCTGGCGGCACAAACCTGAAGTGCAGCTTCAGCCGAACAAAACTTTAGGAGTTTTTCTACGTATCTGTGGTGTGTCGTGACCATATGTCAATGAATGGAGCTACAGTGAATTTATGAAATCGCTTCAATCATTTGTAATAGCCCTGTACATTTAATTCACTGCAATGTGTCAGATGAAATAAACTATACGGAAAGTTTAAGCAATGCATTTTTACCTCTGTGAACTATTTAAAAATTCATGTAATGTTTCATTTAATTTGATGCAGCGCAGTATGTGTGATGGAGAACGTACGAAATTGATTTCTTTATCGAGTGAAGATATCAGACTATAAAACGCGCAAAAGTCAAAATTTTTCACCTTATAATTTTCGAAAACTCTGATGATAAAAATTTCATATCGGCTGAATCGCAGTCTGTGAGCAGAGGCACCAGAATTTGGCAAGCAGCACAGCCGTAAAGAAAGCCGCCTCAGCGTGGAATGCAAAGGGCCCATCTGCAGCTGCAAAAGGGTTAACAACAAAAAAAATGCAAGTTTAGTCATTGATAGATTCGCTCACGCCTCAAATGCAAAGTCTGTCGCTCCACTCACAATTCGGTATTTTTATATAGATGGAGCACAAAAATTGGAAAATACTGAAAAATCCGAAGCGATAACACTGCGGTATCGGCTTACCGCAGTCTGAACCTGTGGCAGCCTCCGTAACGAACTGTTCAAAACGACAGACTACTGTTTACTACTCCCTTTCATGTAACTGTGAGACGGCATTGGCAACACATGATTTTTCACCGACAGTGCATCAGACTGCCTCCTCAAAAGGCGCACTCCGCATCACCATTTCTCATCTACACTTTCTAACTGAGATTCTAATAGCTTTTATCTATTAGACGATTGTTTCTAAAGCACACTAACCAAATTTGGAGTCACTACTGAAATCAGCCGCTCGGAGTGGCCGCGCTGTTTGAGGCGCTATGTAACGGATTGCGCGGACCCTTCCGCCGGATATTCGAGTCCTCCCTCTGGCATGTGTGTGTGTTTTTCTTAGTATTAGTTACTTTAAGTAGTATGCAAGTATAGGGACCGATGACCTCAGCAGTTTGATTCCTTAGAAATTCACACACACATTTGTTGAAATAATTACGGCTTCTACAAACTTCTAACTGAAATATTCGTAGCCTTGCTCCTCTGAACTCTGCTATCAGCTTTTCGTGGTCTTGTTAGTGTAGCTGAATTTCAACCATGGGACCACAGATTCGATTCTCGGCAGGGTTGGAGATTTTCGTCCCTCGAGAATCTGTGTGTGTGCGTGCGTGTGTGTGTGTGTGTGTGTGTGTGTGTGTGTGTGTGTCTGTGAATGTGTGTTGTGATCACTACCATCGACGCCTAAGTCGCCGAAGTCGCGTCCAATAAAAAAACTAGTACCAGACGATCGACCTCTCAAGACAGGGTTCCCGGCCAAGTATGCCATATGCACGCCCCTAAACTTCTCTGTACCAGGTAATATTACACTCATTGTCCTGGAAATTGGCATATCCTCATTAATCTAGTTCTGGAACATGATGCACAAGTTTCTGTTTGCTAGCTTATCTGTAGTGGGTGGGAGATCTAGAAAGTTATTGCTTGTTGTGGGCAAAATACTGAAGTTTTAGGAAATACTAAAATAAGAAAATTAGCGCAGCAGGGAGTTCAGGGCGACGACTACATGAGAAAAGACATTTACTATAAAAATTTCAAGTTCACAACTTTCATACCTCGTGCCTCTAAAAGTACTAAAAATATACAGGGTCTCCATAAAGTCCCATTACAACTGCAAAATTTTATTACAACGGCAGTTGTTGAAATATTTTAACAAATTATCTTTTATTGTAATCAATGTTTAGTAAAGTTTTTTCATATATTAAAATTTTGGTTTTCAAATACTATGTTGATGGCTGGAACTGAACCTCTATAAAGTGGCAAATCCTCAAGAGAAGGGACAATGAGTGTCTTGGTTTATTGAGACAAAATCAAATGTTCAGACTCAACGAAACTTCAGAACGAAGTATGGAAGAGATCCACCACTGCGCGCTTCAATCCGTCCATGGCACAAAAAAATTTATGGAGACAAAAGGGAGGAGCGGACGACCATGGACATCCGAGGAAAACATCGATCGCGTTTTAAACTTCACTAGTTCACTTACGAAGTCCATCCATACTGCTGTCAGACAGTTTCGACTACCACATTCGACAGTGCATAAGGTCCTCCACAAGAACTTACGATTGTACGCTTACAAAGTACAACTGTTACAGACACTTGAGCCAAATGGCAAGCCAAAACGGACAGAGTTTGCACTCAACATGCTGGAACGCCTTTCGGAGGATGAAGCATACCTCAAGCGGGTTTGCTTCAGTGACGAGGCTACTTTTCCTGTTTCTGGGACATTAAACAGACACACTGTGAGAATATGGGGATCTCAACACCACCATGTGACTAGGGAGCTTCACCGGGTAGTCCAAAAGTGAATATGTGGTGCGGAATCATGTGAAACCGAATAATTGGTCCATTCTTCTTCAACGTGTCAACAATTACTGCAGATATGTAATTCTGCAGGCTTTCGTGGCCGTTGTCACTGAAGTTAAAATCTTCTGGATTATTAGGCCGCTTCATATTTCTACTATAATGATCGACGTTTCGATCCCTCTGCTGGGATCTTCCTCAGGATCTTATGGTGTCCACTACTGCTAGAACACTGTGCAGCGTGTGTGTGTGTGGACACCATAAGATCCTGAGGAAGATCCGAGCGGAGGAGTCGAAACGTCGATCATTTTAGTAGAAATATGACGCGGCCTAATAACACAAAAGACTTTAACTTCAATCACTGCAGATGTTTATCTCGACCTTCTGACCGAATATGTAGCACCACAATTGACTGACTTACAACCAATTATCATTTTCCATCAAGATGGTACACCACCACATTGGGGACTGCATGTTCGTTGGTTCCTCAATGAAACATTTCCAGGCAGATGGATTGGGAGGGATGGGCCAATTCCTTCGCCAACGCGTTCGCCAGATATCACTGCCTTGGACATTTTTATGAGGTTAAGTGAAAGATATCGTGTATGAAACACATATACGGCACACTGCTGACTTGAAGCAAAGGATTCGTAATGCCATTGCCACCATTGATGACACTATGCTACAGCGAACATGGCAAGATATCGAGAACCGTCTTGATGTTCTTCGTGCAACTAAACTATGAGACACTGTCAAAAAACTTTTATAGACACTGATTACAATAAAACAAATGTTAAAATATTTCAACTACTTCCGTTGTAATAAAATTTTGAAGTTGTAAAGGGACTTTATGGACACCCTGTATATCTTTATGCTAACTACAGTATTATATTAATTACAGCCAAACTATAGGATTGGTGCTTTTATATATCTCTAAACAATTTAAGTTATAATTTGCAACATATTAATTACGGTTTCTTGAATGTGTTGAGCTTTCTCTAGTTGCAGTCACGATCAGGCAGTTTGTCTGCTTTTTTCTCCACCGGTGAAGAGGTGAGGGGCAATTCTACTGAATCTAGCACTCTGTGCTACCTTCGGCACATAGTGAGTGAACAAGTTAGGTTGGTTCCCCACAACAGTAGAAGTGTTTTCAAATGTAGATTAAAGTGATTTTTTCCTTAGCAGATCATTTCGTAAAAAGTTTCAAGAACAGACGTTTTGTTGCCAAGATCACGACTTGTATATATCCTGATTACTAGTTTCAGGAAAGTTATATTGCCATCTGCAGATCATCGGGTATGTGAACTATAAAGAACCTATGTAGGGATGTGTAGATGGCAATATCACTTTGCGGAAACTAGTAATCATCATGTCTGTGAACTGCGATATGGGCAATAAAACATCTATTTTGGAAGCTTTTCTACATTGCATGTAAAGTCCTCGGTTTACTTGCCGCGTAAAATTTGGATGCAATCCCAAGCTTTCGATGACTACCTCCGTCATCTTCGCCAGGGGTAAAACTTTTACATTGATACAGAGATCTCTCTTCTTCTGACAATGTCTGTGAAATGCAGATACTTTTATAGCATAGAGGAATTTTTAACAGGGCAAACAGAAAATGCTAAATGTTTCTGCAATATTTGTTAAAGTAACACGTACCACAGCATTACATTAATATGCTCTATGAAAAATGGGATTAAAAAAAAAAAAACCTTGATTGCAATGTAAGAGAGCCGGCCGAAGTGGCCGTGCGGTTCTAGGCGCTTCAGCCTGGAACCGCGTGACCGCTACGGTCGCAGGTTCGAATCCTGCCTCGGGTATGGATGTTTGTGATGTCCTTAGGTTAGTTAGGTTTAACTACTTCCAAGTTCTAGGGGACTAATGACCTCAGCAGTTGAGTCCCATAGTGCTCAGAGCCATTTGAACCATTTTTTTTGCAATGTAAGAGAAGGTAGGCGGATTGCATTAGCGAACATGGAGGAGCAAGTTGAATGCATCTTATTGAAGACGGCAATCGACAGGAAAAGCCTTGCCGCAGTGGTAACACCGATTCCCGTCAGATCACCGAAGTTAAGCGCTGTCGTGCTGGGCTAGCACTTGGATGGTGGCCATCTGGTCTTGCGGACGCTATTGGCAAGAGGGGTGCACTCAGCTCTTGTGAGGCAAACTGAGGAGCTACTTGACTGAGAAGTAGCGGCTCCTGTCTAGTAAACTATCATACGGCTAAGAGAGCGGTGCGCTGACCACATACCCCTCCATATCCGCAACCAGTGATGCCTACGGGCTGACGATGACGCAGTAACCGGTCGGTGCCGTTGGGACTTCATGGCCTGTTCGAACGGAGTTTAGATGTAATTGACGGAAACATCTAAAGGAGGCTATTCTTTACAGTGGATGTCAGTTGAATCATCGTGGTGACTGAGCTGTGAGTGGCTCGTAGTCGCCCCTTAATTTACAATTTTTTTTTTTATTTTTATTTTTTTTTTACTACACTGCCACTTCGTTGCGTTAGTTTCAATTTCTTGTTGTTACTGAGTTGCTGCTTTGCCTCCCTGTGAGCGACAGCAGCGGCGCTTATCGATATAAGCCCTGGCGTATTATCTTTGCTGATTGCTATTACTTCCCAGTTGTCGTGTTTTAGTTCGGAACTGTAGTTCAGACCTGTCAGTGTTTGACTTAGGACGCGGCAGAAGTTCAGTCGGGGCGCGGCTGCAGTGAGGTCCGGATAGCCATGGCTCGCCCGACGGTTGCCGATACATATCACTTGAGTGCGAACCATCTTGGTTGGTCGTCAGTCGGTCGTCTTTTCGGATGACGTATATGTTGGCTGGCGATCGCTTATGGGTTGCCTGCGGGTGTTGAGTCGTGATCCGTCGTTGTTATTGCACAGTCACTGCCGCTAGTATTGTCTAGTCCTTCGTGCAAGTGTTCGTGAAACTGTGTGTAGCTTGTGATGTCGACTGCTGAGTTATTTTAGTGCTGTCTCCGTGCCGATGTGTGGCAGTCGGTCGGTTGGCGTGGAGCAGCGAGGAAATTTCCGCGGAGTGCTTTTTAGCTGGGCCCGCTGGTGGTTTCAACGCAGTGTCTACATCTACATTCATACTCCGCAATCCACCATACGGTGCGTGGCGAAGGGCACCTCGTACCACAACTAGAATCTTCTCTCCCTGTTCCACTCCCAAAGAGAACGAGGGAAGAATGACTGTCTATATGCCTCTGTACGAGTCCTAATCTCTCTTATCTTATCTTTGTGGTCTTTCCGCGAAATGTAAGTTGGCGGCAGTAAAATTGTACTGCAGTCAGCCTCAAATGCTGGTTCTCTGAATTTCCTCAGTAGCGATTCACGAAAAGAACGCCCCCTTTCCTCTAGAGACTCCCACCCGAGTGTCGGAGTGTGTGGGGCTGTTCCCATTGCTACAGGGTCTGTGGCTCACCGGCCCTGGACACGAAAGTTGAGTTTTGATTTAATTTATCAGCAAGTCAAGACTGTTCACATTGTCCCGTCTGGTTCTCGTTGTTGACTGTTGGGACATTCCAGCGAGCAACAAGGTGTGTGTTCGAGCTCGCGAAAGTTTAGGCACCGTCCAGTGGAGTCTGACTCTATTTGGTTATTTGCAATTGAATTGCACCAGCGGAATTTTCTGCCTTGTGGCCGTTAACGTCCTGATTACCTGCCCTGGCCATTGACGTAAATTCAGGCAGTGTCCTTTCCTCACCATGTTGTCGCTGTCCACTATGGTGTGTAGTTTGATAGCTTAATGTATAATTGGATGTGGGTATCCACGCCTTTTACAATTTGCATTGAACTCCCGGTTGTGCGATGGTCGAGTGGAGCGCAAGTTACCTTGTCGGTTGGTCCGCTGACTGTCTGTTGGTTGGGTTGTCGTCGGATCGAGAATGGTTGGGGCGACTGCCTGTCTCCCGTATGTGATCGTTAGTAATTCAAGTGCTGGCCGACCCCCAAAATTTCTGAGTGCCGTTAACTGCACTGCCTATTGTTATTTTATGTTCTGTGTATTTGTATGGCTCACAGCCGATGGTTTTGAATTGAAGTTGTGTTGTTTTTAGTAGTGTTTTTAAGTCACGGGCTTTCAGCCTCTTTAAAATTCCTTGACTGTCATGTGTTAGATTGTTTGAGCCTTCAGCCTGATTAATATATTATTTAACAATAAAGCCTTGGGCCTACTGTTTACTAAAAATTATTTTAGTTGTGCTTTAAGTCATGGGGGCAACGGCCTTGCCGCAGTGGATACACCGGTTCCCGTCAGATCACCGAAGTTAAGCGCTGTCGGGCGTGGCCGGCATTTGGATGGGTGACCATCTGGGCCACCATGTGCTGTTGCCATCTTTCGGGTCGCACTCAGCCTCGTGATGCCAATTGAGGAGCTACTCGACCGAATAGTAGCGACTCCGGTCAAAGAAAACCATCGTAACGACCGGGAGAGCGGTGTGCTGACCATACGCCCCTCCTATCCGCATCCTCACCTTAGCATGATACGGCGTTCGGATGGTCGCGATGGGCCACTTGTGGCCTGAAGACGGAGTGCTTTAAGTCATGGGCCTACAGTCGTTTTAAAATTAAAGATTTTTGTCTTTCGAGCATTAAACTGTTAGGGGCCTTCAGCCTAATCGAAGGTAAAGCCTTCTGCCTTGCGTTTTTTTTATTTTAATTGTACCTTGAGTCTTAAATCATTGGCCTTCAGCTATCTTTACATTAAGATTGTTGCTTACTTAACGTGAGGCCTTTTGCCCTCTAAATATTATTTTAGGCGTCTGAATGGCTTTCAGCCATTTTTTAAAAAAAATTAAAGTGGTTGTGCCCTTAAGGCATAAGATAGTGTGGCATATTCAGCCAAAAACGAAGTTCAAGAATTTGTACTGTAATGTTTGGTCAAAGAAATAAGATTATGTATGTTCGAGTGTAACTGGCAGCCGTTCATTCTGGCCCATTTACACAATTCCGAACACCTGTCCTATCCTGCTGGTTTAGCAGGGCGTTTCAGTGATTATGGCGATGAAGATGGGTGTTGTTCTGGTGGTGGGGTGGTGGTGTTGGTGGTAGTTGTGGTGTTAGGTAAAGAGCTACGTCTACGCCAGGTCTTACGCGGTTGTTGTTGTTGTTGTTGTGGTCTTCAGTCCTGAGACTGGTTTGATGCAGCTCTCCATGCTAATCTATCCTGTGCAAGCTCCTTCATCTCCCAGTACCTACTGCAACCTACATCCTTCTGAATCTGCTTAGTGTATTCATCTCTTGGTCTCCCTCTACGATTTTTACCCTCCACGCTGCCCTCCAATACTAAATTGGTGAACCCTCGATGTCTCAGAACATGTGCTACCAACCGATCCCTTCTTCTAGTCAAGTTGTGCCGCAAGCTCCTCTTCTCTCCAATTCTATTCAATACCTCCTTATTAGTTATGTGATCTACCCATCTAATCTTCAGCATTTTTCTGTTAGTATTTCGCAGCTATGACTTACTAAACTGATTGTTCGATAATTTTCACATCTGTCAACACCTGCTTTCTTTGGGATTGGAATTATTATTTTCTTCTTCAAGTCTGAGGGTATTTCGCCTGTCTCGTACATCTTGCTCACCAGATGGTAGAGTTTTGTCAGGACTGGTTCTCCCATGGCCGTCAGTAGTTCTAATGGAATGTTGTCTACTCCCGGGGCCTTGTTTCGACTCAGGTCTTTCAGTGCTCTGTCAAACTCTTCACGCAGTATCGTATCTCCCATTTTATCATCATCTTCCATTTCCATAATATTGTCCTCAAGTACATCGCCCTTGTATAGACCCTCTATATACTCCTTCCACCTTTCTGCTTTCCCCTCTTTGCTTAGAACTGGGTTTCCATCAGAGCTCTTGATATTCATACAAATGGCTCTTTTCTCCAAAGGTCTCTTTAATTTTCCTGTAGGCATTATCTATCTTACCCCTAGTGAGATAAGCCTCTACATCCTTACATTTGTCCTCCAGCCATGCCTGCTTAGCCGTTTTGCACTTCCTGTCGATCTCATTTTTGAGACGTTTGTATTCATTTTTGCCTGCTTCATTTACTGCATTTTTATATTTTCTCCTTTCATCAATTAAATTCAATATTTCTTCTGTTACCCAAGAATTTCTACTAGCCCTCGTCTTTTTACCTACTTGATCCTCTGCTGCCTTCACTACTTCATCCCTCAGAGCTACCCATTCGTCTTCTACTGTATTTCTTTCCACCATTCCTGTCAATTGTTCCCTTACGCTCTCTTCGAAACTCTGTACAATCTCTGGTTCTTTCTTACGCGGTAACGGTGTGAAACTGTTCCTCTTGGAGCAGAGTTACATAAATCTTTGATTCGTGAATTTTGGTATATTTCATGAAAGCAACTGTGTGTTTCATATTACATACGTCTGTGACGATGTGAGGTGGCAGCATCTTGTCACCCCACACATTATTAAACATTCGTCGCTCATTCCATTACTTGGCATCCCAACGACAGCTTCATTAGACAAAGTATCAAAGCAGCATTTGACCGGTAACGAGAGAGAGACGCTAATTTCTGTCATTTACGATCGTCATGTCGTAAAACGTGATGCGGCCGAAATTCCGCGCCGTCAGACCGCAGCAGGCAAAGGCAGTCGTTTTGTCGCTCCGCGACCTACTCCCTCCCCCCGCAGTCGTTTTGTCGCTCCGCGACCTACTCCCTCCCCCACCCCCCACTCACCACTCACCCACGCTGCGCTGTTCGCTTTATTAGCGCCGTGGGGCGTGCGGCCCGGCCAGCAGCCACCGCGGTAATGCCGTGAATAGAATAACAGGTGACGCGCAGCGTAGGGAACGGGCGGCCTGGGACGAGTCGTGCGTGCGGTGCGTAACGCAAAGGGAATGGCGCAGCGCGGCGGTCTGCCACACAGCACGGCGGTCAGCCGTCACTGCCCTGCGTCCCTGCGGATTAGCCGCGGCCGTACATCCATTACTTACGACGGGGGACGAGGGAGAGAGTCACCAGCGAGCACGTAGTCACGTCCCTGAATAAAAGTGCCCGTGTTTAACTATTACTGAACAGGCGGGTTGTAGTCACCACATGTCGTTAGGGTGTGTCGGTCAGCTGTAAAACACCAAGTGAAAGTAGTTCATCTTCTTTCCCCTCATAAAAGGTTATGCGTATTCAAAACTTTACTCCACACATAATTTACTCCCTCTTTGCGGGTTTCCAGCAATCTGGGATGTTGCAGGGTCAGCAACTTGTGGTAAAGTTGTAATATGACAGACAGCCGAAGTTGCAAAATAGATCTTTTTATTACTTTATGATGACCATTGTAATTTCATTCTCCTGCCCCACATGCGTATGGGAGGGCTGGCAGCAGCACAGTCCACCGCTCTTCAGCCAAAGGGATTTAAAGATAAAAAAGGCAAACTCTTACATAAAAGGTGGATAAGAAAAGGGGGAACATAAAAACACTATAAATGGAGATGTTTGGAGTTAAAATACACACTAATACACTGGGAGACAGTTAAAAAGTCGTCATAAAGTTAAAAAGAACACAGCTGGTGATGTGTAGTGCACTTGAAAACACTGGACGCAAAAGCAAGTTAAAAGTTGGCCACAGTATAAAAAGCATACAAACAATCATTGACTATACACAGCTCGAGCATACAATTAAAACCACATCACTTAATGATACTGTGTGATGGCACTGAACACAACACAAATGCAGCACACCTGATAATGGATAAAAACCTGGGAAGGTCATGGAGAGGGGGGAGGGGGAAGGGAGAAGGGAAAAGGAGGGGAGAAGTAGGGGAGAGAAAGGGGGATGGGGTGGGGGGCGCGCCCAAGAAGGACTGGGGAGAGGAGGGATGGGAGAGGAAAACAGCCAAGGAGGGGGTGAGGGACTCAGGGGGAAGGAGGAAAATCCGCTCTGGGAGAAGGAGGGGAGAGGAGGAAAATGGGGGCTCTGGAGAGGGGGGATGGAACAAGGCCGGGTTATAGTTGGTAGCAAGGGTAGATGTCACAAAGAAGTTCAACATCTGGGAGAGGGAGGTGCTGAAAATTGCCCTGATGAAGGAGATGGGGGGTGTAGATGTGGAGAGAGGGCAGCGACTGGTGCGGATGGAGGGGTCAGAGGAAACCAGGGGGTGGTGCAGATAAAGCCTGCAGACAGTGTAAAGGATCCACATGTTGGAGAAAAAGGAGGAGGTGGAGGATGGGGATGAGGTCACACAGGAGTCGTGTGGGGGAAGGAAGGCAGATACAGAAGGCAAGGTGGTGCACGTGGCGTTCAAGGATTTGGAGAGCGTTATAAAAGTTGGGAGGGGGGGGGGGACAGAGATCCAGGCAACGCTGGCATAACAGCGGATAGGGCGGATGAGGAGTTTGTAGGTGTGGAGGATGGTGGAAGGATGCAATCCCCATGTCCGGCTAGACAGGAGTTGCAGGAGGCGGAGGTGGGAATGGGCTTTCTGCTGGATGGTCAGGAGATGAAGGATCAAGGAGAGGTGACGCTCGAGGCTGAGGCCAAGGTATCTCAGGGTGAGGGTGAGCTGGATGGGACCACCATAAACGTTGAGGTAGAAATCGTGGAGGTGGAAGGAGCAGGTGGTGCAGCCTGTGATGAATGCCTGGGTTTTGGAGGGGTTGATACTAGTTACACCAAATGGTGAACTGGTCAGGGTACGTTTGGAGGGTGTGTTGGAGCTATTGAAGGGTAGGATAGGCAGCCAGGAATGCAGTGTCATCAGCTTATTTGAGGAGGTGGACAGGTGGGGTGCCCTGGGCGTATTCATAGTGTACAGTTAATGATGACCAGTTTCGGAAACAATAGGATAAAATTACAGTTTGTTACAAAAGTACTAAACAGCAGATGAATGTCACAAAGTGCAATGTCTTAAGTATCAAAATATTAGGTTCACTCAAACTAAACCTGGTCAATGCGCTTACCTTTGCTTTACACATAAGGTGGCACCATGTAACTGCGGGTATGGTGGCGTCATCTACTGGTAGAGAGGCTGACACGTGCGCACCATTAGATGTTGCATAGCGCAACTGCGGTTTCACGCCAAAGCGAAGGTGGTCACGCAAGTTATCGTCCACTACCGAACATGCAGGCGAGTAAGCAGGAACAACGAGGAGTGATTCGATTTTTGGCGCCGGAGGGAGTTGGAGGCCGTGAAATGTATCGCCGGATTAAAGCTGTGTACGGTGAGGACAGTCTGAGTCGTTCAAGTGTTGTCGAACGCCGCAAAGGATTCCTTGAGGGGCGCGAGTCTCTGGAAGACGATGCTCGTCCTGGGCAGGCTCATCGTGTCATCACACCGGAAATGGTTGCGGAAGTTAATCCTTCTTGTTGGGGAGACAGTATAGCTGAACTACTGACTATTCCTGCCGCACTGCAGCGAAAACCTTTTATCATGCTATTTCATCCAGTAGTAAGAGATTTATTTGCCAAGTCCACAGTGAGTGCAAAATAAGACAAGAATTCTGCGCCTAAGATCGGCTGTAAAATATCTGCCACAACAAAATTCCACTTGTAACGCGTAGATAAACCAATCTCCATCTATTGTTAACATCGGGTATAGATTTAAGTGTCAGGAAGTCGTTTCTGAAAGTATTTGTATGGAGTGTAGCCATGTATGGAAGTGAAACGTGGACGAAAAATAGTTTGGACAAGAAGAGAATGGAAGCTTTCGAAATGTGGTGCTACAGAAGAATGCTGAAGATTAGATGGGTAGATGAAACTAATGAGGTGTTGAATAGAATTGGGGAGAAGAGGAGATTGTGGCACAACTTGACAAGAAGAAGGGACCGGTTGGTAGGACATGTTCTGAGGCATCAAGGGATAACAAATTTAGCATTGTAGGGCAGCAAGTGGGGTAAAAATCGTAGAGGGAGACCAAGAGATGAATACACTAAACCGATTCAGAAGGATGTAGGTTGCGAACATCGTAAGCTCTTTATAGCCGTACGTGTTTATACTTGAATTGCTTACTGCTATCAACCTGTCCTTCTTAACAAAGCTCAGCGCCGGCGAAGTACTCACTTTCGAGGCGGTGTCTATCAGGAATTTGAGTCCTGAGAGACTATCAGCCACTTGTAATCTGTGCTATGTTAGCTTATACTCCCAGGGTGACACAGTGGCGTAAAGGCATACCATACAGGAAGCCGTCAAGTGCCTTACCTTCACTGTGCGTGTTGCTGCTGCAACTGTCACCTGGTTCCTCGTTCGTATGCGGCGTCGCAGCCCGTGGCGACTAGAGCGGGCTGCCCTCGCCATTTGGGTATCCACAAGGTTTTGTGCACCTTGCAGCTTGTGACCCGAATCGTCTGTGACACCAGCAAAAATGGTCGGTGTGAGCTTGATCCTATTTGGGGTATGACCTCTTCTTGTTACTGGTGGACGTCTGCAGCGCCACATTATGTATTTTCCATGGCGTCTTGCAGTTTCCTGATCCCCTCAGCGATGCCTGATTTTTGTCTGTAACCTGTGGCTCCAGAGCTTAACTTCGATTCTTCTAACCATTCCGATGAGTCATCATTGGCTTCCGTCGCAGAGGTGGCAGATGCCGTTGCTACGGGCGCTACTAACGTCGACTGTGGAATAGCGAAAGCTCTTTCAGCTATTTTCAGTTGCTTGTCGAGAGACTGTCCTTCGTACGCAATCAACGTCAGTTGAACTTGATGAGGAAGCTGCTGTCGCCAGATGTGCAGTAAATATTCATTGGATATCATGCTTGCGTCGACTATAATGCGTAGATGTATCCAAAATGCAGATGGACTTCTGCCCCGCGTTTCTCCTGGTACATCACCTGGGAAAAGTCGCTGTTCAGGTAATTTCAAGCAGCGAGCGATCAACGCCCTTTTAAGTGTGGTGTATGATTGTTAGAAAGTGGCGGATGTATGATCATATGACGGACTGTCGCTGTTGTTCTCTGATCCAGGTTGCTAATTGCGGCCGGCCGGGGTGGCCGAGCAGTTCTAGGCGCTACAGTCTGGAGATGCGCGACCGCTACGGTCGCAGGTTTGAATCCTGCCTCGGGCATGGATGTGTGTGATGTCCTTACGTTAGTTAGGTTTACGTAGTTGTAAGTTCTAGGGGACTGATGACCATAGATGTTAAGTCCCATAGTGCTCAGAGCCATTTGAACCATTTTTGCTAATTGCGAGAGTGAATTTTTCACGGTCTTTTGTTATGCGTTGTTGCTCGAAGATATTCTCTTTTATTGCAAACCCTTATGTCTGTTGTGTAGGCGTGAATGGAGGTGCTCTTAACTACAACTGTGGCGCGGATGATAAAGGCGCCTTCGTGAGGGAACAATCTTCGGCATGTGAGTACTCTCGTGGTGTGACTGCTACTACCGGAGTTTGTAAATTCATCGATTCCGTTTTGCTATCATTCCTCGGCGTTGTAAGCTACAAAAGCCCATCCTCTTGCTTTAGCTGTCGTATGTCGTCGGTTCTTGCTTGCACAATTTTGTTAGCTTGTAGCGACCGCTACACACGTCGACTGCTGTGTCCACACACGTTAGTTCCGTTTGCGCCATCCATCCAGTTGGTCGCGAATTCAGTGACTGCACGGCAACAAATGAATGGCATAAACGGACAAGTTTGAATCCGCCGCTTGGAGCGCTGAATGATGTGTTGCCTACTCCTTGGAGTTATAACTTTTGTTTTTATGTTTATTCTGTGCCTTGGTTAGTGTTTTTGTTGTTTAAAAGTTACCTATAGCAACTGTGCTTCTTTTTCTGTAATATAAAGTAACAAACCGTTCAAGTATATTCTCAGTGCGTGTCTGAATATTTATTAAGTACGGGTAGCTCTACACGACGAGCCGGCCGTTTTGGCCGTGCGGTTCTAAGCGCTTCAGTCTGGAACCGCGTGACCACTACGGTCGAAGGTTCGAATCCTGGCTCGGGCATGGATGTGTGTGATGTCCTTAGGTTTAAGTAGTTCTAGGTTCTAGGTGACATGACCACACATGTTAAGTCCCATAGTGCTCAGAGCCATTTTTTCTACACGACGAAAATATACCCGTCAAGCTTTTTACCATCTATAGCAAAACTGCCGCAAAATATTAAGTTGCGAGAGCTTGTCTTATTTTTCCCGGCGTCACCATTATGTAGGCAACAAATTAAACCCACATACAGCTTTGAACACAATACTTTATTTTTCCAATTTGGAAAAGGGAACTAACTGAAGGAACAGTCTAAGAGTAAAAACTGCACTTGCATGGTGTATACGATGCACTCATCATCGGCTGCTACCACGTTCCCACAAGCACCTCTGGCCAGCTGCGAGTTGCTTCAGGGGGTCAATCTTTGGTCACATGAAAAAGTGGAGTAGTCGACAACCCGAATAGCGTGTTAATTGAATACTACGAACAACAGTTCCTCTTGATGAACTACAAAGTTTGAAGAGAGAACGATCTCGTCAGAGATGTCTTATCACGCGTCTAGTACCCGTGTTTCAAGAGTTCTCATATGACATACCGCTAGAGGATGTTAAACATAGCAATAAACGCTTGGGACAAGAGTTGTCACTAGTCTCACGGTTAGACGACGCATTACACTATCGTCTCTCGGACGAGGAGTATAACACGGACTTAGGTCTTTGCGACGCGTATCCTGACAAAGCGAAACGTACAATTTTCAAGGCCCAACAGGGTATCGATAAAAAAAATTGCCTGCATCCAACGTGACATCGCGTGCCACTGATCCAGCCTCCTCTGCGATGCATATCCCTAAGTCAATTAAGCTGTCATCTGTGAAACTCAAACCATTCTATGGAAACCTTGAGAGTTGGCCCAGATTTTGAGAACAGTTTGAAAGATGTACAGATAGGAATGCTTCCGTGTCTACTATTAACAATCACGCGTTCCTAAGAGGATATCTTGCTGGTGACCCAAAGAACTGGTCGATGGCATAGCAACAGATTCTTCTATTAACGAAAATACTAAGGAAATTCTTCGGGAAGCATATCGAGACAGCAACCACATAGTTCAAGCGCACGTACACTACTGGCCCTTAAAATTGCTACACCAAGAAGAAATGCAGATGATAAACGGGTATTCATTGGACAAATATATTATACTAGAACTGACATGTAATTACATTTTCACGCAATTTGGGTGCATAGATCCTGAGAAATCAGTACCCAGAACAACCACCTCTGGCCGTAATAACGGCCTTCATTCGCCTGAGTCAAACAGAGCATGGATGCCGTGTACAGGTACAGCTGCCCATGCAGCTTCAACACGATACCACAGTTCATCAAGAGTAGTGACTGGCGTATTGTGACGAGCCAGTTGCTCGGCCACCATTGACCAGACGTTTTCAATTGATGAGAGATCTGGAGAAAGTGCTGGCTAGGGCAGCAGTCGAACATTTTCTGCATCCAGAAAGGCCCGTACAGGACCTGCAACATGCGGTCGTCCATTATCCTGCTGATATGGAGGGTTTCGCAGGGATCGAATGAAGGGTAGAGCCACGGATCGTAACACATCTGAAATGTAACGTCCACTGTTCAAAGTGCCGTGAATGTGACCAAGAGGTGACCGAGACGTGTAACCAATGGCACCCCATACCATCACGCCGGGTGTTACGCCAGTATGGCGATGACGAATCCACGCTTCCAAAGTGCGTTCACTGCGATGTCGCCAAATACGGATGCGACCATCATGATGATGCTGTAAACAGAACCTGGATTCATCCGAAAAAATTACGTTTTGCCATTCGTGCACCTAAGCCCATCGTTGAGTACACCATCGCATGCGCTCCTGTCTGTGATGCAGCGTCAAGGGTAACCGCAGCCACGGTCTCCTAGCTGATAGTCCATGCTGGATAAACGTCGTCGAACTGTTCGTGCAGATGATTGTCTTGCAAACGTCCCCATATGTTGAATCAGGGATCGAGACGTGGCTGCACGATCCGTTACAGCCATGCCTATAAGATGCCTGTCATGTTGACTGCTAGTGGTACGAGGCCGTTGGGATCCAGCATGGCGTTCCGTATTACCTTCCTGAACCCACCGATTCCATATTCTGCTAACAGTGATTGGATGTCGACCATCGCGAACAGCAATGTCGCGATACGATAAACCGCAACCGCGATAGTCTACAATCCGACCTTTATCAAAGTCGGAAACGTGATGGTACGCATTTGTCCTCCTTACACGAGGCATCACAACAACGTTTCACCAGGCAACGCCGGTCAACTGCTGTTTGTGTGTGAGAAATCGGTTGGAAACTTTCTTCATGTCTGCATGTTCTAGGTGTCGCCACTGGCGCCAACTTTGTGTGAATGCTCTGGAAAGCTAATCATTTGCATATCACGGCATCTTGCTCCTGTTGGTTAAATTTCGCGTCTGTAGCACGTCATCTTCGTGGTGTAGCAATTTTAATGGCCAGTAGTGTATTTACGAAAACACTAAGCAGATTCTTCAGGCAATATATGGAGACAGCAACCACATAGTACAAGCGCATGTAGAATGTTCAGAAGAACTGGATCTGATCGAGTTGAACGCCCTTAATCTCTTAACATGACATTCATATAAACCAGTAAATGCGTCCAAGCTTTCAAATCCTTGGGAGCTGATGAAAATGCCTATGGCAATGTTCTCCCGCCAAATACTTTGCTCGATATCCCAGCAGACATTTTTCGGCGTTGGATAAATCACGTCAAGATGGAAAACTATCCGAAGGAGACGTACTAGAAAAAGAAGTCGATGGTGCACTCATTGTGCAAAAGATACGTAAGGACACGCCACGCCTGAGGTCATGAAGTCCTTTGGGCACATTAATTCCTGCTGCAGGTGCTCTAAAAGTTAATTCCAAACAACGTTGTTCGAAGCACAGGACCACGCGCAAATCAGAGCTTTATCTTTTTCTTTTTACAAGCATAGCGATAACTGGGTATATGAATGCATAACGGTAAAAGCTATTTCAGAGGACCTCGAGATACTAAGATCAAGAAATCCTCCTTTTCTTTGTTTCAAGCAAGACCACCCTGTCAAAAACTCTTCGAAGGAAGGAAGAACCGCCTACTCTCACTGCAAAGGGAGTCATCATCGCTCAATTTGTATTGATTTGAAACAATCTAAGCCATCCCTCAAACAATCTTATTCTTCCAGTGTCCCCGTTAATGGTTGGATTGGCAACGTCACCACGGACGCTCAAGTTTCATGCACCTTTAGACGGCACGCGTGTTTATAATAGAGCCCACAGGAGAAACCCGACTCACACGTTGTAATTTGGGTGCAGGCAGCCAATCCACGCTTATTTGCGAAATTTGATTGATAATCTAAACCTGAAGTTCATCGATGCACAGCTTCTGTCAGCAGATGCATTTCGGTGTTTTTTGACGTCCGTGCCTCACAAACTTGTGCGTTTCAAGCTATGCAGCGCACAGAAGAACGCTTATGTCTGGCTCAGTGCTTTCGAGAGTTAACGTAGCTTCACAAATGTAGCTTCACAAAACACCCGCCTATGTTCACGGATGTCGAGATAAATCAAAACGTCGCATATTTACAGTTGGCGGACCTACTGAAGGAGAAGGTCATAACCCTGTCGAATTACTTATCGGAGCGGATCGCTTTCCCGGAAACAGTGGAATAGACAGGGCCAATACCCATTTCTACATCTACATGATCACTCTGCAATACACATTTAAGTGCTTGGCAGAGGGTTCGTCGAACCACAATCATAATGTCTCTCTACCATTCCACTTACGAACAGCGCGCGGGAACCCCCCCAGGGGGTCCACAACTCTTTTGTGGATATGTGCGTTGCGAGCACGGGCCCCGAGCTATTGTGGCCTTCCTTCCTTTCCGGGCTGCATACCTTACCTTTCCGCATCCTTTCCCATCCCCCATCTTCGCCCCCCCCCCCACTCACCTCTGGCTCTTTCCTTCCCTTTCTCCCCCTCTGGGATTATGGTTTGTGCCTACATCTGTAGACGGACGCTCGAAACAGTAACAAATTCCTTGCTTTCTCCGCTTGCAAGTCTTCGTCCTTCTTCTGTCCTTCTCTTTCCCTTGCCTCTTCTCTTTGCCCTTTTCTCCGCTGCAGCGTTTGCTACCCCTTTTCTTTCCTTTCCCTTTCCCTTTTTTCCTCCCTGTGCGTGTCTGACGGCCGACCCACTCATTTCTATGTATAGCTGGTGACGGGGTAACGCGTAATTTCCCGCCCTGGGTAGACACGTAGGACACGTACGTACCCCCTGGTAATGGCCAGGCCCAGGGAGGGGTGATTACCCGAGCTGATACCTTCCGAAAGTGCCGGTTGGTCCCTCCGTCCGTTTGTTGGGAGGTGTGACCTGAGGTGTGAACAATCACCTAAGGCGGGAGTGCCCTCAGAGAGGGCCCCCACAAGGGAGGAGTGCGCCATCGGAGACGCCGGTAATCATGGGGGATTCTTCCGCAATGGTTTCCTCACCTTCCACTATGTCCGCTCACAAGCGTAAGTTCACTGAGTCTCAGCGACAGACAGTTCTTCCATCGTTGCCACAGTTCCTTGTTGTTTCTCGGTCTGACGAAGGTCACGACTTCTCCACGGTTAACCCTTTCATTATTCAGAAAGGTGTCGACGCAATTGCAGGTCCTGTAAAGTCTTGTTCCAGATTATGGAATGGCACCTTGTTGTTAGAAGCAGTCAGTGCCCTCCAGGCACAAAAATTGCTGCGTACTTCACTGCTCCACACCTTCCCTGTCCGGGTTGAAGCGCACAGCACTTTAAATTCCTCGCGTGGAGTCGCTTATACACGCTCCCTCGATGGATTGTCTGACGAAGAAATTCAGCACTACCTTTCTGACCAGGGCGTAACGGCTGTACATAGAGTTATGAAAAGCGTTGCTATGAACACCATTCCAACCCGCACTGTCTTCTTGACATTTGACAAAGTTCAACTCCCATCGAAAATCAAAGCAGGCTATGAGATAATTTCCGTTCGCCCTTACGTCCCAAACCCTACGCGTTGCTATCAGTGTCAGTGGTTCAATCACACCAGCCAGTCCTGTTCCAATCCGGCCAAATGTGTTACGTGTGGCAAGGATGCCCATGAGGGTGCTTGTCCACCTTCATCCCCTCGCTGCATCAACTGTATGGGTGACCACGCTGCTTCCTCTAGAGATTGCCCCATTTTTAAAGACGAAAAGCTCATCCAGGAAATCAGAGTGCAGGAAAAGGTGTCGACCTTTGCTGCTCGAAAATTATTCGCCAGTCGACAGCCCGCCGTGCCTCAGACAGGAAAATACAGCACTGTCCTTGCTTCTCCTCGGCCAACAAAGGAGGCGGCCATGCAGACTTGCGACCTCACCTTTAGTACCACGGTCGTCAGATCGGCCAGCGCAAAGATCGCCCGTTCAACCTCACCACTTTCGCCTGCCCACTCTACGGCTCAGCCTTCATCGGGTTCTGCTAAATCTCGAGCCCACAAGTCAGACACCAAGACTTCGAGAAAAGAGCATACTCGTGAAGACTTTTTACATACCCTCCTTCATCTAAACATCATCTTTCCAAGAAGGCTAATAAGAAGCCCAGTTCATCTCCTTCTCCTCCAAGGCGTGTCCCATCTACAGCACCACCTGGCGGAAATCGCCCTCGGCCGTCTTCTGTGTCGCCGAGGCGCACTGCTGGCACCCGATCAACCAGCCGATCGCTGGTGGGAGGAGCTGCTCCTGAACAACCTATTGATCAGGATCTTCTGCCTTCGGCTGAATGACATTCCATGCTGTCGGTCGCAAGCTCTGAGCAGTCGTTGAGTTGACGGAAAACCTTGGTCACATTCCTCCATTTTCTGTTTACCCTATGTCCATTATCCACTGGAATATCCACGGCATTCGAGCCAATCGGGATGAATTGTCGATCCTCTTACAATCCTACTCGCCAGTCATCTTCTGTCTTCAGGAAACAAAGCTGCGTCCCCATGACCGCTTTGTTCTCCCCCATTTTCAGTCTGTCCGATTTGATCTCTGTTGAAGGCACTCCAGCCCATGGTGGACTCATGATTCTTCTCCATGATACTCTCCATTATCACCCAATCCCCTTAACCACCTTCTTCCAAGCTGTCGCTGTCCGTCTTTCCCTTTCTGGATATACCTTTTCTCTTTGTACTGTAAACATTCCATCGTCCACACCAATGGCACGAGCTGATCTCCTTCATCTTCTTGGTCAGCTTCCACCCACCTATTTGCTAGTTAGGGACTTCAATGCCCACCACCCGCTTTGGGGATTTCCACATCATTGTCCACGTGGCTCACTATTGCTAGACGTCTTCCACCAGGCGGATCTAGTTTGCCTCAACACTGGGGTCCCTACATTTTTGTCTGCCTCCACGACAAATTTCTCTCACTTGGACCTTTCGGTCGGTACTGTTCAGCTAGCTCGGCGCTTCGAATGGTTCGCCCTTGATGATACACACTCGAGTGACCACTTTCCATATGTCCTTAGACTGCAGCCTCAACTGCCATATATGTGCCCGCGACGCTGGAAGTTTGCCCAAGCCGATTGGACACTTTTTTCGTCTCTAGCGACATTCGATGACAGTCACTTTCCTAGCGTCGACGATGAGGTCACACATCTTACCGACGTTATTCTTACAGCTGCGGAACGTTCAATACCACGCACCTCCGAATTGCCCCGGCGCCCCCCAGTTTCTTGGTGGAACGAGGCATGCCGTGACGCAATACGTGAGCGGCGACGTGCTCTTAGCGTTTTCCGCCACCATTCTACTTTGGCCAACTGTATCCGCTATAAGCAGTTCCGTGCGCGATGCCGTCGCGTCATCCGCGATAGCAAGAAGGCAAGCTGGAAATTCTTTACTAGCTCATTTGACAACTTCACTCCCTCCTCGGAAATTTGGCGTCGAATTTGACGGTTATCTGGCGCGCCTAGTTTCTCCTCGGTCTCTGGGCTCACTGTCGCTCGTGATACGTTAGTGGACCCCGTCGCAATTTCTAACTCCTTGGGTAAACACTTTGCTGAGATTTCGAGCTCTTCAAATTACTCGCCAGCGTTTCTCCCGAAGAAACGTGCAGCGGAAGTGCAACCTCTTGCTTTCTTCTCTCAAAATCGCGAAAGCTACAATACTGTTTTCTCCATGCGGGAACTCCAACATGCACTCTCTTCTTCTCGCTCCTCCGCCTCAGGACCGGATGGTATCCACATCCAAATGTTGCTGCATTTATCAACCCGTAGTCTGCGTCACCTCCTTCGCATTTATAATCGAATTTGGACCGACAGTACTTTTCCCGACGATGGCGGGAAGCTATCGTCGTTCCTGTTCCGAAACCTGGAAAGGACAAACATCTCCCCTCTAGCTATCGCCCCATTTCTCTCACGAGTAGTGTATGTAAGGTTTTGGAGCGTATGGTGAATTGCCGTTTAGCTTGGTGGCTGGAGTCCCGCAGTCTTTTAATGCTTGCCCAATGCGGTTTCCGAAAGCATCGTTCTGCAGTTGACCATCTTGTTTCTCTCTCCACTTATATCATGAACAATTTTCTCCGGAAACGCCAAACAGTAGCAATATTTTTTGATTTGGAGAGAGCATACGATACCTGTTGGAGGACAGGCATCCTCCGCACACTGTTCTCTTGGGGCTTTCGAGGTCGGCTGCCACTATTTCTTCGCGAATTTATGGCAGAGCGCACATTTAGAGTGCGGGTGAACACTACTCTCTCCCGTACTTTCTCCCAAGAAAACGGGGTACCCCAGGGCTCCGTGCCAAGTGTTGTACTGTTTGCCATTGCCATAAATCCAGTTATGGACTGTCTCCTTCCCGATGTCTCAGGCTCCCTCTTTGGGGACGATTTTGCGATCTACTACAGCTCTCAACGGACCAGCCTTCTTGAACGACGTCTTCAAGGCTGTCTCGATCGCCTCCACTCTTGGAGCATCGAAACAGGCTTCCGCTTTTCTCCCAGAAAGACCGTTTGTGTTAATTTTTGGCGTCGTACGGAGTTTCTTCCACCCTCCTTACATCTAGGACCTGTCAACCATCCGTTTTCGACGTCGCTAAATTCTTGGGTCTTATGTTTGACAGAAAACTGTGCTGGTCCTCCCACGTTTCCTATCTTTCGGTTCGCTGTCTGCGATCCCTCAACACCCTCCGTGTCCTGAATGGTACCTCCTGGGGAGCGGACCGAGTGGTCCTTCTCCGCCTCTATCGTGCCTTAGTGCGCTCGAAATTGGACTATGGAAGCATAGTTTACTCCTCTGCTCGGCCGTCTATTCTTCGTCGTCTCGACTCTATCCACCACCGTGGATTACGTTTAGTGCCTGGAGCTTTTTACACCATCCCTGTGGAAAGCCTTTATGCTGAGACTGCTGAACCTCCACCGTCCACTCGGCGAACAGTCCTTCTGTGTCGTTATGCTAGCCATCTGTCTTCCATACCTGCTAATCCAGCCCATGACATTTTTTTCGACGCCTCCCTTGATGTAGGGTATGCAGGCCGCCCCTCCTCCGTACTACCACCGGGAGTCCGCTTCCGTCAACTGCTCCATTCTCTTTCCTTTCGCTTTCCTAAAACCTTCTTGACAACTTGGGGTACAGCACCGCCTTGGCTCCGTCCCCGGATCTGCCTACTCCGTGAGCTTTGTCAATTTCACAAGGATGGTACCTCTTCACTTGTTTATCGTCGGGCATTTGCTACTCTATGTGCACAAATGAAGGAAGCCACATTTATTTACACTGATGGCTCGAAAACATCGTTAGGTGTAGGGAGTGCCTATATTGTTGGCGACACCCCAAATCAATTTCGGCTTCCCGACCAGTGTTCGGTTTATACTGCGGAGCTTTACGCTGTTCTCCAGGCTGTCCACTACATCCGCCGCCATCAGCGGCTACAGTATGTTATCTGCTCAGATTCTCTCAGCTCTCTCCTCAATCTCCAAGCTCTTTACCCTGTCAACCCTCTGGTCCACCGGATTCAGGACTCTGCGCTTGCTCCACCTGGGGGGCGTCTCGGTGGCGTTCCTCTGGCTCCCGGGACACGTTGGTGTCTGTGGAAATGAGGCGGCCGATATAGCGGCCAAGGCTGCAGTCTCTCTTCTTCGGCCAGCTATTCAATCGAGTCCCTTCACCGATCTACGGAGCGTTTTATGTCGTCGAGTTGTTCTTTTATGGCACGCACATTGGTCGACACTTCCCCATAATAAATTGCGGGACGTGAAAGCTCTTCCTTGTGCTTGGACCTCTTCCTCCCGAACGCGTCGTCGGGAGGAGGTAATTTTAACCAGACTCCGGATAGGGAACTGTCTTTTTAGCCATCGACATCTTTTAAGCGGCGATCCTCCCCCACTCTGTCCCCACTGCTCTCAGCTGTGGACGCTGAGACACTGTTCCGTCTCTAATGACCTCGTTGTCGACGGGACGTTAAACACTAACCACCACCACCACCACCTGAGACACTGTTTACTTGAGTGCCCCTATTTTACTCCGTCACGCGCCCGTCTACAGCTGTCGCCTGATATATCGTCAATTTTAGCAGATGACACGCGCTCGGCCGATCGCGTTCTCGAGTTTATTAGTACCCCTTTCTGTAGTGGATTTTTAAACCTTCCTTCTGCTTTTAGTTTCTCCAATTTTTGAGTTTCGTTCCCATTTCTGCTGGTTTCCATTTTCGGTTTTTTATTGTTTCCTAAGTCACGGACCGGGCGCTAATGACCATAGCAGTTTTGCGCCCTAAAACAACACAAAAAAAAGCGCGCGGGAAAAACGAACACCTAAACCTTTCTGTTCGAGCTCTGATTTCTCTTATTTTATTTTTATGATCATTCCTACCTATGTAGGTGGCGCTCAACAAAATATTGTCGCATTCGGAAGAGAAAGTTGGTGACCGAAATTTCGTAAACAGATCTCGCCGCGACGAAAAACGTCTTTGCTTTAATGACTTCAATCCCAACTCGCGTGTCATATCTGCCACACTCGCTCCCCTATTACGTGATAATACAAAACGAGCTGCCCTTTTTTGCACCCTTTCGATGACCTCCGTCAATCCCACCTGCTAAGGATCCCACACCGCGCAGCAATATTCTAACAGAGGACGAACGAGTGTAGTGTAAGCTGTCTCTTTAGTGGACTTGTTGTATCTTCTAAGTGTCCTGCCAATGAAACGCAACCTTTGGCTCGCTTTTCCCACAGTATTATCTATGTGGTCTTTCCAACTGAAGTTGTTCGTAATTTTTACACCCTGGTACTTAGTTGAATTGACAGCCTTGAGAATTGTACTATTTATCGAGTAATCAAATTCCAACGGATTTCTTTTGGAACTCATGTGGATCACCTCACACTTTTCGTTATTTAGCGTCAACTGCCACCTGCCACACCATACAGCAATCTTTTCTAAATCGCTTTGCAACTGATACTGGTCTTAGGATGACCTTACTAGACGGTAATTACAGCATCATCTGCGAACAACCTAAGAGAACTGCTCAGATTGTCACCCAGGTAATTTATATAGATCAGGAACAGCAGAGGTCCCAGGACGCTTCCCTAGGGAACACCCGACATGATTTCAGTATTACTCTATGATTTACCGTCTATTACTACGAACTGCGACCTTCCTGACTGGAAATCACGAATCCAGTTGCACAACTAAGACGATACCCCATAGGCCCGCAGCTTGATTAGAAATTGCTTGTGAGGAACGGTGTCAAAAGCTTTCCGGAAATCTAGAAATACGGAATCAACTTGAGGTCCCCTGTCGATAGCTGCCGTCTCTAGCATTGTTGTCCGCTAAACTCGGATGGATCCTCAGTGGATGTCGCCCATGTGCTATAGATAAACATGCAACCGTTAATCGCAATAATTTAGCTGTTGAAGAAGCTAATGGTTACCTTACTTATTTAAGCTGATCTTATCTGGCCCACTAGGCACTCTCTTACATCGTACCAGGGATTCACACATGTATTGTATACTACAACATAGTTAACTAAGAAAATAATAATTTTATTGTGACGGTTAGTATGAAAACTATTTGAGTATTTGCGATGGTGGTGTGACTATGAACTAACCAAGTTAATTCTGACATTACCTGTACAGCTGCAGCTGTAGCCACTAATAGATATGCTAACACTAATAATAATTACAACAATGGCAATAATTGTGGCGTTGATAACAGTAATGACCGTGGCATGTAAAAAGAGTATTTGTAGGTCTAAAAATAGATGTTTGCTGATATGTCGAGTTTCGGGAAAAGGAAATTTAAGAAGACTACATCAGCTAAGAATAGAGGGAAATGAGTAAGATAAAGCTGGAGAGAGGGTTTCCATAATACTAAATAACGCAATTTGCTGGCGATTGCATTAGAAGTGCCATCCCGAAGCCATCCGAAGGCGAGTCGGCGACGCTACACGCTACTCCACAAGACATTCTGCAAAGCCCGCAGCATTGCTCCCTCTCCTGAAGGAACAGCAAGCTGCTGTCTCAGAGGTTCCCTTTGGAGTCGAGTAAAGCATCATGAATACAGACTTTGCCAGTAATCGTCTGTATGGCATCGCTGGAGGATTCTCGCTTTCACGTCGTCTAGTCTTAATTACTTCACTGAGATGTTCGTCGGAGGTAGCCTCTCCCATCGAAGTTTTGCGATCGTCCTTTCATCAACAACAACCGCACGTAGTCACTCTGCGTCTCATGATTGTAGTTAGGCTATACACAGAGGTCATGGACGTCTTCTGTGCGCTTTTGTTTTCTTGATGTGTCAAAATCTGAGTTCATATGTGACGTCTTACGAGTGATGGATACGACACTGGCCAGAGTACCACTTTAGGCATTTTCAATAGCACCACATTCCCCTTTCCCATACCAGCTCTTCAGAGCTCTATTTCACCGGCCACCACTTGGAGCTGTAGCTCTCTTGGGATTTCTCCCGGGCGCCCAGGGGCAGTATACGAACCAGCTGTCTTGCTTCTTTAGTCATGGCAATGATGTATTTCACGTAGTCATCCTAAGTGTCATCCAGCTGCAATATACAGGGTGCTACAAAAAGGTACGGCCAAACTTTCAGGAAACATTCCTCACACACAAAGAAAGAACATATGTTAAGTGGACATATGTCCGGAAACGCTCATTTTATTACTTCTCTTCAAATCACATTAATCATGGAATGGAAACACACAGCAACAGAACGTACCAGCGTGACTTCCAACACTTTGTTACAGGAAATGTTCAAAATGTCCTCCGTTACCAAGGATACATGCATTGACCCTCCGTCGCATTGAATCCCTGATGCGCTGATGCAGCCCTGGAGAATGGCGTATTGTATCACAGCCGTCCACAATACGAGCACGAACAGTCTCTACATTTGGTACCGGGGTTGCGTAGACAAGAACTTTCAAATGCCCCCATAAATGAAAGTCAAGAGGGTTGATGTCAGGAGAGGGTCGAGGCCATGGAATTGGTCCGCCTCTACCAATCCATCGGTCACCGAATCTGTTGTTGAGAAGCGTACGAAAATTTCGACTGAAATGTGCAGGAACTCCATCGTGCATGAACCACATGTTTTGTCGTACTTGTAAAGGCACATGTTCGAGCAGCACAGGTAGAGTATCCCGTATGAAATCATGATAACGTGGTCCATTGAGCGTAGATGGAAGAACATGGGGCCCAATCAAGACATCACCAACAATGCCTGCCCAAACGTTCACAGAAAATCTGTGTTGATGACGTGATTGCACAATTGCGTGTGGATTCTCGTCAGGCCACACATGTTGATTGTGAAAATTTACAATTTGATCTCGTTGGAATGAAGCCTCATCCGTAAAGAGAACATTTGCAGTGAAATGAGGATTGACACATTGTTGGATGAACCATTCGCAGAAGTGTACCCGTGGAGGCCAATCAGCTGCTGATAGTTCCTGCACACGCTGTACATGGTACGAAAACAACTGGTTCTCCCGTAGCACTTCCCATACACTGACGTGGTCAACGTTGTCTTGTACAGCAGCAACTTCTCTGACGCTGACATTAGGGTTATCGTCAACTGCACGAAGAATTCTCTCGTCCATTGCAGGTGTCCTCGTCGTTCTAGGTCTTCCCCAGTCGCGACTCATAGGCTGGAATGTTCCATGCTCCCTAAGACGCCGATCAATTGCTTCGAACTTCTTCCTGTCGGGATACCTTCGTTCTAGAAATCTGTCGCGATACAAACGTACCGCGCCACGGCTATTGTCCTGTGTTAATCCATACATCAAATGGCCATCTGCCAACTCCGCATTTGTAAACATTGCACTGACTGCAAAACCACGTTCGTGATGAACACTAACCTGTTGATGCTACGTACTGATGTGCTTGATGCTAGTACTGTAGAGCAATGAGTCGCATGTCAACACAAGCACCGAAGTCAACATTAGCTTCCACCAATTGGGCCAACTGGCGGTGAATCGAGGAAGTACAGTACTGACGAAACTAAAATGAGCTCTAACATGGAAATTAAGCGTTTCCAGACACATGTCCACATAACATCTTTTCTTTATTTTTGTGTGAGGAACGTTTCCTGAAAGTTTGGCCGTACCTTTTTGTAGCACCCTGTATATCCATTGTCCTTTCTGTCTCGTACATCCGATGAACATCGTAGTAAAGAGGATGTGACAAAGAGACAAGAATTCCAGGATACCCCGGTGCAACCATAAATATGACACCTGACAGGATCTACATATAATGTACTGTAGTAGTCTCCAACGAGAAATACCAGGTCTCCGGGTGTTCATGGCATCAGATGCGCTGAATGCCTTGAGGACTGGCGGTTAGCATAATTGGCTGGCATGCTTTTTCTTGTTAAAACAAAGACGCTGCACTCTGTATGTTTTGTGCAATACACACGGTGGTCAGGAATAGACTGAAAAGCTTGTAATGGTTTTGCAGTGGAGGCTGTGCTGATAATTGCCGTTTACGAGTCATTCAACAGTGAAGTTAGTCAGTCAGGTCGTTGTGTGCATACATTGCGTGTAGAGTCCGAATATGATACAATGGGGGGGGGGGGGGGGGGGGTCGTATTGGACGCAGTCCAAACGCACGCTAAAATTTAGTAATCCATAGTCATCTCTAGGTCCGTGAGTTACCACTTGGTCAGATGGGCATTAGCAGTTAAAGTGTGCCTTTTTCGACAGAGATAAGTTTAAACTAGGTGAGCAAATACTACATTTGTCTGATTTTTGGAAATAAAATGAATGACACGTTTGGTGACACCGCCTGTGGCAAGCTGTGGAAATTAGCACCCCGATTACCTGACTGGCTAACTACATTGCTAAATAATTCGGAAACCACGTAACGCATCGAATGTTTTTCTTAACAATGAATTCTCAGCACAACCTCCACTGAAAAACCCTTACAAAGCTCTTCGGACTATTCCTGACCACCGTGTATACTGCACAAAACATACATACTATTTATTTTAACGAGATACAGCTAAATATCCTGAAAACGACCTATTGCACTAATGAACTTTCGAAGTGAAAAGTTAATATTGGTGAAGAGAACTAATTCTTTGCTTCTATTGAAAGCCTCGTAACCATGCCTCCTGTTTGCACGGGGTCAGCTAGGAACCCCAATTTTTATCGTTCTGTTCGCACTCTCTGCCAAAAAATACGTAAAAAGAAATACGTATTGTTTACTCAAACCATCCTCCCCATGAACCATAGACCTTGCCGTTGGTGGGGAGGCTTGCGTGCCTCAGCGACACAGATAGCCGTACCGTAGGTGCAACCACAACGGAGGGGTGTCTGTTGAGAGGCCAGACAAACGTGTGGTTCCTGAAGAGGGGCAGCAGCCTTTTCAGTAGTTGCAGGGGCAACAGTCTGGATGATTGACTGATCTGGCCTTGTAAGATTAACCAAATCGGCCTTGCGGTGCAGGTACTGCGAACGGCTGAAAGCAAGGGGAAACTACGGCCGTAATTTTTCCCGAGAACATGCAGCTTTACGGCATGGTTAAATGATGATGGCGTCCTCTTGGGTAAAATATTCCGGAGGTAAAATAGTCCCCCATTCGGGTCTCCGGGGGGGGACTACTCAGGAGGAAGTCGTTATCAGGAGAAAGAAAACTGGCGTTCAACGGATCGGAGCGTGGAATGTCAGATCCCTTAATCGGCCAGGTAGATTAGAAAATTTAAAAAGGGAAATGGATAGGTTAAAGTTATAGTGGGAATTAGCGTGGTTCGGTGGCAGGAGGAAATAGACTTTTGGTCTGGTGAATACAGGGTTATAAATACAAAATCAAGTAGCGGTAATGCAGGAGTAGGTTTAATAATGAATAAAAAAATAGGAGTTCGGGTAAGCTACTACAAACAACATAGTGAACGCATTATTGTGGCCAATATAGTCACGAAGCCCACGCCTACTGCAGTAGTAGAAGTTTATGTGCCAACTAGCTCTGCAGATGATGAAGAAATTGATGATATGTATGATGAGATAAAAGAAATTATTCAGGTAGTGAAGGGAGACGAAAATTTAATAGTCATGGGTGACTGGAATTCGAGTGTAGGAAAAGGGAGAGAAGGAAACGTAGTAGGTGAATATGGATTGGGGCTAAGAAATGAAAGAGGAAGCCGCCTGGTAAAATTCTGCGCAGAGCATAACTCTACCATAGCTAACACTTGGTTCAAGAATCATGAAAGGAGGTTGTATACATGGAAGAACCCTGGAGATACTAAAAGGTATCAGATAGATTATATAATGGTAAGACAGAGATTTACTACCAGGTTTTAAATTATAAGACATTTCCAGGGGCAGATGTGGACTCTGACCACAATCTATTGGTTATGAACTGTAGATTAAAACTGAAGAAACTGCAAAAAGGTGGGAATTTGAGGAGATGGGACCTGGACGAACTGAAGGAACCAGAGGTTGCAGAGTGTTCCAGGAGGAGCATAAAGGAACAATTGATAAGAATGGGGGAAAGAAATACAGTCGAAGAAGAATGGGTACCTTTGAGTGGTGAAGTAGTGAAGGCAGCAGAGGATCGAGTAGGTAAAAAGGCGAGGGCTATTAGAAATCCTTGGCTAACAGAAGAAATATTGAATTTAATTGATGAAAGGAGAAAATATAAAAATGCAGTAAATGAAGCAGGCAAACAGGAATACAAACGTCTCAAAAATGAGATCGACAGGAAGTGCAAAATGGCTAAGCAGGCATGGCTAGAGGACAAATGTAAGGATGTAGAGGCCTATCTCACTGGGGGTAAGATAGATACTGCCTACAGGAAAATTAAAGAGACCTTTGGATAAAAGAGAGCGCTTGTATGAATCTCCAGAGCTCAGATGGAAACCCAGTTCTAAGCAAAGAAGGGAAAGCAGAAAGGTGGAAGGAGTATATAGAGGGACTATACAAGGGCGATGTTGTTGAGGGCAATATTATAGAAATGGAAGAGGATGTAGATGAAGATGAAATGGGAGATATGATACTGCGTGAAGAATTTGATAGAGCACTGAAACACCTAAGCCGAAACAAGGCCCCGGGAGTAGACAACATCCCATTAGAACTACTGACAGCCTTGGGAGAGCCAGTCCTGACAAAACTCTACCATCTGGTGAGCAGAATGTATGAGACAGGCGAAATACCCTCAGACTTCAAGAAGAGTATAATAATTCCAATTCCAAAGAAAGCAGGCGTTGACAGATGTGAAAATTACCGAACTGTCAGTTTAATAAGTCACGGCTGCAAAATACTAACGCGAATTCTGTACAGACGAATGGAAAAACTGGTAGAAGCTGACCACAGGGAAGATCAGTATGGATTCCGTATAAATATGGGAACACGTGAGGCAATACTGACCCTACGACTTATCTTAGAAGCTAGATTAAGATAATGCAAACATACGTTTCTAGCATTTGTTGACTTAGAGAAAGCTTTTGACAATGTTGACTGGAATACTCTTTCAAATTCTGAAGGAGGCTGGGGTAAAATACAGTGAGCGAAAGGCTATTTACAATTTGTACAGAAACCAGATGGCAGTTATGAGTCGAGAGGTATGAAAGGGAAGCATTGGTTGGGAACGGATTGAGACAGGGTTGTAGCTTATCCCCGATGTTATTCAATCTGTATATTGAGCAAGCGATAAAGGAAACAAAAGAAAAGTTCGGAGTAGGTATTAAAATCCATGGAGAAGAAATAAAAGCCTTGAGGTTCGCCGATGACCTTGTATTTCAATCACAGACAGCAAAGGACTTGGAAGAGCAGTTGAACGGAATGGACAGTGTCTTGATAGGAGGGTATAAGATGAACATCAACAAAAGCAAAACGAGGATAATGGAATGTAGTCGAATTAAGTCGGGTGAAGCGTGAGGGAATTAGATTAGGAAATGAGACACTTAAAGTAGTAAAGGAGTTTTGCTATTTGGGGAGCAAAGTAACTGATGATGGTCGAAGTAGAGAGGATATAAAATGTAAACTGGCAATGGCAAGGAAAGTGTTTCTGAAGAGGAGAACTTTGTTATCATCGAGTATAGATTTAAATGTCAGGAAGTCGTTTCTGGATGCATTTGTATGGAGTGTAGCCATGTATGGAAGTGAAACATGGATGATAAATTGTTTGGACAAGAAGAGAATATAAGTCTTTGAAATGTGGTGCTACAGAAGAATGCTGAAGATTAGATGGGTAGATCACGTAATTAATGAGGAAGTATTGAATAGGATTGGGGAGAAGAGGAGTTTGTGGCACAACTTGACAAGAAGAAGGGATCGGTTGGTAGGACATGTTCTGAAGCATAAAGGGATCACCAATTTAGTATTGGAGTGCAGCGTGGAGGGTAAAAATCGTAGAGGGAGACCAAGAGATGAATACACTAAGTAGATTCAGAAGGATGTAGGCTGCAGTACGTATTGGGAGATGAAGAAGCTTGCACAGGATAGAGTAGGATGGAGAGCTGCATCAAACCAGTCTCAGGACTGAAGACCACAACAACAACAACAACAACTCAAATCATTGTTTCCTATTCGTGGTAGATGGCACTGTAAACGACAAATTTCAAGTGTGCTTGTTTTTGCAATTAATAACCGGTGCATCTAATTCTATATTTCATATACTATGTATATGTAAAGCTTTGTGTTCAGCCGGTTGATACTGATCTTCAAACGTTATTTGAGTAATGCAAATGTGATTGTACAGTACAAATAGAATGCGTAGACTAGCATTTCCGGCAAACAAGCTATTTGTGTGGTAACGCGGTACATTTTGTTCCCCACAGGATTGATTTGAGTCCCCCAGCCATCGGAAGGCTTGATATCGGTGGTCGTCCTCGAACGCCGCCATCACGGTGATTGATTTTGATGTGCGTTTCCGTGCAACTGCCATAGCTCTCGCACTGCCCGCTACGCGGCTACCGGCGGAATACAGGCAACAGCCATTGTAATGAAGTAAAATGTCCGTGAAGTGAAAGTGACAGTGGCACTTCTCATGGACGCTCACCGAAATCAGTCAACTCAATGGTGAGAGGAAAGGGTACTCATCAGCATCAAGCATCTCTATGGGAATAGTAAACTATCACATCCACGTAGTTATTGCTAGATCACGCTAAACCTAGTTTCTAAGGTGACAATGAAACGGGAAAGAATACTATGTTGCTACACTAATGTAAATATTGAACATAAACTATAGCCGTTAGAACACAAAGATTTACATTTACATCGTAAATGAAATGTCGATTGAAATGCGTCGGTTCTTAATTGCAAAAACAGGCACCGTTGGTTTTTGTCGATCGCAGTGCCATCTACCACGAATGCAAAACAACAGTTTGGGTAATCCGTATGTATTTCTTGACGCGGAATCCGAATATGCAGTATGAGAGGTAGTTAGGAGGGAGCCAGAGGTAGTACACACAGATGTTCCCATTGTTAGTATTAACATGGAAACCACGTGTGTACGTGTACCTCACCCCTCATAGTAATGTACATATGCGTCAGTGAAAAAGACCAATAAAAAGGTGTTAGCATGTGGACGTAATGTGCTGTTCCAGTCTCTTCTGTACCTAAGGTCTATCACTGTTCCCTTTGGATCCCTAAGTAATTCGGTGCTCTCCGATACACACGATCGAACAGCGGAGGACTGGTACTCAAGCGTCAACTTTAGGTTACAATATCTCCTGATGTAATTAACATTTTACAATGCAACAAACGGCACTGATTACGTATTTGTTTATATGTTCAGATGTGCTAACAAAACTAACGGGGTTCCATTTAAAAAAAAGTAGGTTTGTGTTGAAAAACATACTTCCCTGCGTTTTTTTATGGTTTGTATTAACCAATTACACTAGCCCTCTCCTCACGTTCGGTCTGTGGAATCAATTCGTCAGTATTTGATGTGGTGTACGAAATATATCCAGCGGTAATGTTAGGTGACTCACCCTGTATATCCCATGCGCTTGTGTTAGGTATTGCAATTCTGAACACTTTTGAAAAGAGAATGCGTTGTGCCCTTCGTATGCCAAATGCAACCTATGTAATTCATGCTAAGTAAGAAATGTTACTAATAATCATTGTAACCACAAGATGATTTGATACTGGAGATAAAGTATGGTTTAGTTCATTACCGCCATAATAAATGCTGCTAATGGTCTTGTACGTTAAATCATATGGTGTCATTGAATCTGTGCAATAATTAGACGTCCCATCTGTTTCTGAGGTTATGTCTGCTGTTAGCGGAATATGACAGCAGTTAGCTAATTGTCATGACGACATATGAATGTTCATGAGCGGTACGAGGAAATTTAACTGTTGCATACTTTTACCACAGTATCCACAGGAAGGGACTGAAAGTATACTATCAGCAAAGCAACAGAAGAAATTGTTAGTGATGTTTTTCAAAGAATTGTTAAGTGCTTCTCTACAAATGGGCTCTCCCTTAAAGTAGAGGAGACACACTGTTCCATTCTGTACGACATATGGAATTGTACTGGCAATGGTGCAGCAAATGAAAAGGAATCAGTAAACAAGATTGAAAACTCCAGATATTTGGGTATGCATACGGACGAATCCTTGAAGTGGAAGAAACATATTGCTGGGCTACTCAAAGAAAGAAGTTCAACTGCCTTTGCTCCTCGCACAATTGATAATCTGGAAACAAAGAAATCAGCCAAACATTTTTGTATTCTGTCACTCAATACCTTCTTACGGAATAATTTCGTAGGTGGGAACGATCACTTAGAAAGAAAGTACTGATTGCACAAGTGCGAGTTGTAAGAATAATATGTGGTGCTCATCCGTGCTCATCATGTAGGTACTACTTCTGTGAATTACATGTTTTAACTGCATCATCAAATACATATATTGCTCATTAAATTCGTAATAAATCATCCATCACAAGTGAAGTAGATTAGTGATGTCCTTACCTACAATACCAGACAAATAGTGGCCTTTATTCCACATAAATAAAACATTCAGTGGCCCAGAAACGATATCAAAATGTGGCATCAAAAATTTTTCATCTTGCACACAGTAATAGAAAGCAGGTTCTAAAATGATACCTTCTGGACAAATCCTTCTACTACATAGACAAATTTTTATTTAAAAACGGGTAGCCTGTACAAAAAGAACCCTAATCTTATGTAAGTATCCCGTAAACTCAATCATTCCACACCATTTCGATCAAAAATGTGTTCAAATTATCAATGGAACATGTAGCTAACTAATGTGCGAAGACGATATTAATCTGTTTATTTTTAACTACGGTTTATAATAATGTAATAGATTATCTGGTAGTCTATGAACGCCTACCGACTAAGTAGAGAATACATCATAGTTATCAGCAGTTTTCCATTTTTGAACGTTTTGGATGTAGCATACCTATGTTCAGAAGGTGCAAAAGGACACGTAGTTACACCAGCGTCTTATTTCTGTTGCAGGTACTATTTGCACGTCAACTACGACAAAATGTCGACCACCTGTAGGACATGTAGAGTACAACAATGTTTCCCATGTTAAGGTATGTGATATTAAATTAACGTTTCCAATCTTTTTTCCCGTCTACTCGTTTTGCCACTAATTGCAAACGATATATCTGCTGTATCTAAAAGACACTGTTTCCATTAACTTCAGTATCGCACTCTACATCGAAAGATACTGATGGAAACAGTGCTTAACATTCAGTATTTAGGATTCAGGTGCTGTTTGTACAACAGCCTACATATCTGGGATAGATTCTCCACCGCTCAACCCTCCAGTATAGCACTCCGTCTTCAGGCCACAAGTAGCCCACCGGGACCATCCGACCGCCGTGTCATCCTCAACTGAGGATGCGGATAGGAGGGGCGTGTAGTCAGCACACCGCTCTCCCGGTCGTTATGATGGTTTTCTTTGACCGGAGCCGCTACTATTCGGTCGAGTAGCATCACGAGGCTGAGTGCACACCGAAAAATGGCAACAACGCATGGCGGCCGGATGGTCACCCATCCAAGTGCCGGCCACGCCCGACAGTGCTTAACTTCTGTGATCTGACGGGAACTGGTGTACCCACTGCGGCAGGGCCGTTGCCAACCCTTCAGTACGTTTTCACATTTATTACTGCGTTTGTGCGAATCAGCGAGTTCGATGAGCTCCATTGTATGTGACTACTGTAATTAGTATGCTGCTTTCCTATCCTTTTTTATCTTAATACCAAATATAACGCGGGAGTGAACGCCATTACACAGCGATGATGTGGCGTGGTTCCTTCATTCACGCGTTATATTTGGTAATAAGATGAAAAAAACTAATCTTGATAATTTTCTCCATTCAGTGTCAACAATGAGAAGATGACTTCATCCTTGTCAATTTATGGTATGCACATGGGCATATTAGTAGCTATCTTTCATTACTTTTTAATTCTTCCGTGTGAAGAACATGCCGTTTCCCCTGTCAAGGGTCCATAAAATTTTCCTATGTGTCTTTTCGGGTCAAGCACGTTTTATCATTATCTTATCTAATTAACAGTAGCCTTTAATATAAGAGGCGATAATTCTCTTTTGTTGCACGTAGTGAAATTGGCCTCTGTCAGTCGATAGATTATAAGGGCGATGAAAGTGGGCTGTACGTCCGTTCACGCAATTACCATATTTTTTACCTGGAAACATAATTTGATCTATGCTGGTCAATTGCTATAACATGGCGACTAAGTGGCTTTGTTCGTTCACCCACGCGTTATTTTTAGTAATAAGGAAAAAAAATTAATCTTGATAATATTCTTCATTCAGAGCATGTCAGTAATAAGAAGTATATCTACATGAACTGATATAAACACCTACTCGACCATCTGCGTACAGGTTATCCGAAATTATTGCATTTGTGCGTTTACATACCACAGTTTCGATGTTTTATGTCATATTTCATTAATAACGGTGGTTGCATTATGCAGCGTTCGTTGTGAAAGGGCCGACGTATTCTAATAGTGTAAGTCGGGGTAGTGTGTTCGCACTCATATAAATCGATGCATAGTTTGTTACATTTTAGTCAAAACCTGGTGCAGAGGCTTTATGTTTCAGAGTTTCAACCATTCTATAAGTTATTTGTTTCAAGATGTAGCTGCGTTGGTCTTTTATCTTTGATAGTCATGGTCTCAGACATGCGCTATGTTCCCAGCCATGTTGATATACAGCTCGTCATCTAGGTCTACTTACAAGGGAACCTCCCCATCGCACCCCCCTCAGATTTAGTTATAAGACGGCACAGTGGATAGGCCTTGAAAAACTGAACACAGATCAATCGAGAAAAAAGGAAGCAGTTATGTGGAACTATGAAAAAAATAAGCAAAATCTACAAACTGAGTAGTCCATCTGCAAGATAGGCAACATCAAGGAGACTGCGTGCGCAGGAGCGCCGTGGTCACGTGGTTAGTGTGCAGCTGCGGAACCAGAGAACCTTGGCTCAAGCCTTCCCTCGAGTGAAAATTTTTACTTACTTTATTTTCGCAAAGTTATGATCTGTCCGTTCCTTCATTGACGTCTCAGTTCACTGTAATAAATTTAGTGTATGTGTTTTGCGACTGCACTGCAAAACCGTGCGATTAGTAGACGAAAGGACGTGCCTCTCGAATGGGAACCGAAAACATTTGATCGCAAAGTCATAGGTCAACCGATTCCTCCACAGGAAAACACGTCTGATATATTCTATACGACACTGGTGACGGCATGTGCGTCACATGACAGGAATATGTTGTCGACCCACCTAACTTCTACACTTGGCGAATGGGTAAAAAGATTCTTCTACCTTGCCCGATTTAGGTTTTCTTGTGGATGTGATAATCACTCCAAAAAAAGTGATGAAAACATAAGAGTTTGTGACATAAACTGCAACAAATGAATGCAACAGTTTCACAGTCGCACAGTTTTCCCTGTTCTCTGTGGAAACGTATGTTCTTAACGTTTTCAAATTTTCCGTGTGTAGACCGTGAAATCCTGTTTATGTCCAAGCAAATCTGAACATGTCCTGGAATTTTGGAGAGCGAAGTTGATTATGTGTGAGTGCCTGAACTTCGATAATTGTCTGAAAATCAAAAATTAAATTTTTCACTCGAGGGAAGACTTCAACCAAGGACCTCCCGTTCCGCAGCTACTCACGCTATCCATTTTTTTTTATAAAAACCTTTATTAAAAAAACAATATATTCCAAATACATACTAAGTTATACATACATGAAGTTATTTAAACAAAACGGTTTGATCATTTCAATTACGCTGACGTTAAGGAAAGACAACAGAAGATTGCGTTACTGACTAAATTACCAGAAAGAATTAAAGTAAACATCAAGAAAAAAATTTTTTGAAGACATTCAAACTTCAACCTGAAGAAGTAAAATCTGCACTTTGAATCATGAGCTGCAATCTTTACAGAAGCATAATTAGCTCTTTATGATGGATATCAGCAATTTGGTGTGATAATTTTAAATATAAAGCAGTTTAATAATCACATTACACAATTTCTGAAATACTTGACAATGGCGGAAAGGAGATATACAATAAAATTGACTAGCCTTCCAACTGCACTTTCTGGACATTAATTGAATCTATGTATCTGAAGTGGTCAGATCTATATAATCAGTCTTTCACTGCAAAATAAACAGGGCAATGTGCCAGCCATTGAATATTACATTTATCAGATAAATCTTATGATTTTTACCAATCGATAAGGACATTTCTATAAAAACTGTCTATTTCCAAATTTCTAGTATAAGCCAATAATGCACCTTTAATGTTTTGTTTGGCACTATTAGACACACAATCTCAATGCCACATAAGTTCTGTACATTAGCTTATAAATTTCAAAAAACTACTCTCTGAAGTAGAAAAAGCACACATTATAAATATACCGTAAAATCTTAAATAGTATCCTTAAGGTAACTACAATACATCAATGTCAACACAGTCTTCTTTTTTATATTAACCAATGCCCATTCTTTCAAATACAATTTTTAGCATATTACCGAACTTTTTCTTGTGATTCGAATAGCTTCTAATTTTGTGGGACTCACACAACATGTATACCTTGAACTCTATGATGCTATCGGATCCCAACTTGATAAGTACGTAGTTAACAAAATTTCCCAGCAACCAATACACAGCGTTATTTTTTGCTTCCGGGAAATAGCGTGCTTCAGGCCTGTGTATCAATGACAGCGATATATACTCAGGGGATGTTCTTGTAATCAGAGCTATTTGCTCTCGGATCCACTTCCAACTATTCATGTGACCACTGCAAGTATATCTATGAATTACTGTGTCAACTAGATGGCATTGTTGACATAAATTTGTTTCACAGAGTCATATTGCGTGCAGTCTTTCATTGGTGCTAACTATGTTGTTAACTGTCTTGTACCATGACGTTTTTATATTAGACGTGAACACATTAGAACTAATGTTTTTCCAAATCTCAATCTACTCAATGTTTGGAAACTTTCGTTCTATTTTGTTTCTTCCTTCGCTTTTCTTTCTTTCCCACATTATGGCTCTCGGTGTTAAGTGTCGGGATTGCCTGAGTTCGACACTGACATAACTAAACTCAACATAGAAAATCCTCACGTGCTGTAAGCGACTGTTGATATTCTACACGTCAATCGGGGGAAGCAGGCTTGGAGGTTTAATGATCTCGAAAAGTTGGCTGGTTATGCTTTCTCGCGAGTCTCTTATTAAATTAATTTGCTTTTTGATAAAAAGAGCAGAGGCTTTATCCGTTATATCAGTTAATCCTAGTCCACCATTTTTAGGATCTAAAGTGACTACTTTAGCAGGTACTCTGAACACTTCACCTCTCCACAAAAAGTTTGTGATTTTGGACATCATTCTCCTCGCTATCATTCTCGGAATTGGAAACAGCTGGGCAGTATAATAAGCCTTAACAAGGATGCATGAGTTGATATACTGTGTTCTTTGAACTTGGTTCATATATCGAGTTAAATTCTCTAAAATGGCTCCTTGAACTTTATCTGCTGCAACTTTCCAATTTAAAGCTGTCATTTTCATAGGGCATGCTGTCAGGGTGATCCCAAGTGTTTTATGTTGTCGGACTAATTTTGCCCACTCGACGTTCATATTATCAAAACCTCTAAGATTTAACATCTTACTTTTTTTCCGTTTGCATTGGCACCAGACGCTCTACAGTACGAATAAATCACTGTTGCTAGCGTGGTTACCTCGTCATTATCCCTTATAATGACCCCTTTATCGTCAGCATAGGCTCTTATAACTGTTTTATTTCCTGATAATGTTAAGCCTTTTAATGTAGCGTGGACATGTCGGAGGAAAGGTTCCAGCGAAATGGCGTAGAGCGACATAGACAGAGAACTTCCTTGAGGAACGCCTCGTTGTATTTGCATCGGCCTGGATTGTTGACAATTCACCGCTATTTTAGCATTTATTCCAGTTGCTATGTTCTTAATCAACTGTATGACCCTATCGTTGAAACCTATTTTCTTCAATGTCTGTAGAAGATATTCATGGTTTACTACATCGAACGCTTTATAAAAATCCAAAAACAATAAAGCACACTTTATGTTTGTTACAGAAGTTATTGCAGTGATATCTCTGAATTCCGATAGGTTTTGAAAAATGGTTCTGCCTTGCGCACAGTTCTGATGTTGACTAATAATTTTATCTGTAGGGCATGAAATTCTCTTGTTTATTATTATAGCTACTAATTTATAATCAGAATTCAGCAGTGAAATTGGACGAAAATTATTTAAATCTTTGTTTCCATTATTTTTTGTCACCAGAACAATTTTACTCTCCTTAAACTCAGCCGGAATCATTTTACCCTGAATAACCTTATTTACAATGTCCGTGATTGTCTCACCTACTATTGGCCAGTAACGGATGTAAAACTCTGCTGGCAGACCATCCAGTCCTGGGGATTTTTTTGGTGGTGAGGCGCACTGTCTCATACACGTCTTCTTCACTGACAACCTCGAGAAAATTTTCGTTTTCATCTTCTGTCAGCTGTGGGGCAAGGATGTCAAGGAATTCTTCCAAGGAAGCATCTCTACTTTGGTGTACAGAATATAGCTCGCAATAATAGCGATAAATCTCGTCCATGATATCCTGCTGGGTTTTGAGAATCGTACCGTGTTTTGTTCGAATTTCTTGAATAAAAGCCCTTCTCCCGTTTTTCGTATGCTTCACTAAATCATATAGGGAAGTAGTTTCATCTTCTGACACCGAATTTGCCTTCGATTTTATTTTCAACCCTTCCATTTGACTTCTCTTGGTATTAAGTAACTTGGCTTTGACTTTCTTGATGTCTGCTATCCGAAGTGTGGAATCTGCTGAGACTTGATCATATAGATCTCTCAAAACGGAATAGTAATACTCTATAGTGCATTTCATTTCCCTTGCGCTCTGGGCACTGTATTGAATAAGAACTTTCCTCGACTTTGGCTTTGCCATTTTAACCCACTAGTCAATAGCAGTGGCATATCTACTAAGGGCTCGCAGGCATATTGCCCATGTTTCTTTAATCAGATCTTCTAAATCATGATTTACTAACAAGGAAGTGTTCAAATTCCACTGATTCTTGAATCGGCGAACCGGCTGTCTTGTTAGATTTATGCAAGCTAAGACACTTGAATGGTCTGAAAAGTACTTAGGAATGGTTTCTACTTTTGTCACGGAAGTTACAAGATTCTTAGAAATATATAGCCTATCAATCCTGCTACGTGATGTTGCCGTGACATAAGTGAAATCAACAGTGGAGGGGTATTTGATTTCCCATATATCCTTTAATTCTAAACCAGTAACTAGCTGTTTTAGTTCACTTGAGAAATTAAAATTAGGTAACTGATCTTTTTGATTTAAAACACAATTAAAATCACCTCCAAGTAATATCCGTCATGGCGATTTCCATAACAAGTATATCAACTCATCTTTGAAGAAACGTGCCCTGTCAGCTCGATGAGAACTTCCTGAAGGGGCGTACAAGTTGATGATAGTCACATCATAGATATTTAGTCCTATTCCCCTTCCGGACTCCAGTCGTTCCACCTCGCTTACTGTAATCCCTTCAAATGGTTCAAATGGCTGTAAGCACTATGGGACTCAACTTCTGAGGTCATTAGTCCCCTAGAACTTAGAACTAGTTAAACCTAACTAACCTAAGGACATCACACACATCCATGACCGAGGCAAGATTCGAACCTGCGACCGTAATGGTCTCGCGGTTTCAGAATGCAGCGCCTAGAACCGCACGGCCACTTCGGCAGGTGTAATCCCTTCCCTCACCAAAATAGCTGTACCAACACTTGTTTCGGGAGACACATTTATGTAACTGACAAAACCAGGAATTACCAAATACGAAATTAGAACTTCTTGTAACAGGACAATATCAGTCGCGGATTCGTACAAAAATTCCGTAAGGGCCGATAATTTCAAACCGGTTGTGATTTTATTTATGTTTATAGTGGTGACAGAATAAGATTGCGTCATTGTGCTGTCACTATGTAGTTGTTTTCATGAACTAATTTAGTTTACTGTGGTTCAGGGTTCAGTTAAGCTGTAACAGTTTTCTCGGAAGGCTGAACGTGGAATAACACTTCAATCAGTTTAGTAGTTACTGTCCCGTTTTTTTCTACTTCTGATGTTTTCTCTTGTACCGCAAGCAGACTGATTTCCTGGTAAACTTTCTGATTTTTCCTCCAGTGATTCGTGTACGACCGTTTCGGACTGAACATTCTTCGGGCTTGGGTCGCCCCTACCGGATTTTCACTTCCCTTGGTCAAGAGCTACATTCTCATTTCTTTGTGTCGGTATTTTACTTCGCGGCTTATCTGGAGCAGCAGCAGACGCTTTAGCAATTTCGGTTGCCGGCGCCTGCCCTGAGGTGTTGACCGTGATTTCAGTTTGGCCACCACTTCCCCGTTATTTACTAATTTCAATCACTTTCTGATCGAGGGAAGCAAATGGAGATTGCAGTTTTGCAACCTCTCCCTGAATTTGTTTATTAACAGATAGATTCTGATCTTTGCAATCGGCTACTGCACCTGTTTCTTGCAAATTAATGCTGCTTACACCCCCTTCACTTTCTGGTACCGTATATGTATTATCTTTCTGTTCATTAGTTTCCATTCGCATTTTGCCTTCAGGTTCCTCTGCCTCCTCATGGCACTGTTTTTGCTTGCGAAGTGAGGGAGTGGGACAAGACAGCTCGTCCTCTGAACAACTATCAGTTGTCTCCAGAGGTCGTTTCTTCGGTTGCGTTTCAGTTTCACGAGTAGTGGCAACAGGGTTTTCTTTTGTTGTTAACGGGGGAAATTGACTGTTATCGTGAAGGGAGACATCAGCTTGGCCCTCTGCGTTAACATCCTCAACCAGTTGTTCCGGGCTATTCTTTGGTAACAGATCATTTAAGGTAAGCTTCTTACGCTGTATCAAATTACTTTTAAGAACAACAGTTCGCCGCGGACATTCCTGTCTGAAGTGGTCGGTTTCGTTACATATACGACATGTAGCTTCCTGACCTGTGTAAACAATTTGTGCCTTATACCCACAAACAGTTATGTGAGACGGAATATTCGTCTTAACGTCCATCTCTACACAGCGGACCCCGTTAAAACACTGCAGTTTAAAGCGAGGCGACCATCTTTCATTTGCAATTGATTTAACGTCTCCGTAGTTTGAAAGAGCTTCCTTAATCTTATCATTTTCAATTTCAATGGGAAGATTCAAGACACGAACGGTTTTGTAATGAATGTACGCTCTATAGATGGAAACCTTACTTTTATAACCATTTCTATGCGCAAAATCTACTTCATAGCCCCACTTTCGTAACACTTTATTAACAGTCTAAGCACTGATTAACTTGACAAAAACACAGTATTTTTCCTGATCCAGTTGCCAAGTATGAACGGTTTCAGAATTTAGACCCATTACCTGTGTAATCTAGTCATCTTTTTCCAGGGATGTCGGCTGAACAGGACGGGATTCCTTGTCAAAAGCAAATACCAGAGTATTCTTCCTGAGGTTTGTAGCCATGGTTAATCCAGCGAAGCAATTTCGGTTAAACAACCGAAATTCCAAGTAGCAGCAGCAAGATCAGAAAGAGCGATCAGATCACAAGGAACAGGAACGAACACGAAGATTAACGGACGGACGGCACTCGGCGAAGCACAAGTACAGCGAAGTAAACACTGAAGTGCAGCGCAACAGTTAACAGCGGCCACTCGCGAGCGAGGCTGAAACGGAACTGACATGGGACCACGGCGCTCCTGAGCTCAAATCATCCTAGATGTTGCTTATCTTGCTCATCGATTACTCAGTTTGTATATTTTGATTATTTTTTTCATAGTTCCACACAACTTGTTCCTGTCTTCTCGATTGAGCTGTGTTCAGTTTTCCAAGGCCTATCCCCTGTGCCAATTTATAACTAAATCTGAGGGGGGTGCGATGGGGAGGTTCCCTCGTTAGTTTCACGTGAGCTCCCGAGGCCCACCGCACGGCGTCCATCGAGACGAGGCGCTCGACGGAGCTTAAGTTTGTCTTGGTGGTGATTTAGTACCTTTGTACCGCATTTTTAAAATGTGACTACGCCTATTCAGACTGTTTTAGTTTTATTTCTAGACCATGCCGTCGTACTCATATTATAGAATCAGGTATATCTTCTGAAGAAGGCTCAATTACTTTGGCTGAAACCTAGGTAAAGGTTGGTTTCATTACAGCAATCGAGGCTGATAGTTTCTTATATATTCTATAAACGTAGGTTTACCTTTCTTTAACCGATTTTCTTTGAGAAGTCATAGGATCAGTATTGCCTCGCGTGCTCAGATGATCTTCCCCCAGGTCGGCTCTTACGAGTTTTTCAATTCCTCTGTAAAGGATTCCTGTTAGTAGTTTGCAGCCGTGATTCATTAAACTGATCGATATTTTTCACACTTGTCAGCACCTGCATTCCTTGAAATCGTTATTATTATATTCTTCTTGAATTCTGAGGTTGTTTTGTCTATTTCATACTTTTCGCTCAGCAGATAAAAGAGTTGGTTTGTCTCGCAAGGCTATCAGTAGACCTAACGGAATGTTGTGTACTACCAGGGCGTTATTTTGACGTAAGCGTTTCAGTGCTCTGTTGAATTCTTCACGCAGTATTATATCTCCCGTCTCATCTTCACCAACATTCTGCTCCATTTCCGTAATATTGCCGTCAAGTACTCTCCCTTCTATACACACTCTACATATTCCTTCCACCTTTCTGCTTTCCCTTCTTTGTTTAGGACTGGTTTTCCAGCTGTTGGTTCTCTTTTCTCCAAACGTCTCTCTAATTTTGCTGTAGGTAGAATCGTAGAATCTATCTTACCCTAGTGATATATGCTTCTACATTCTTACATTTGTTCTCTAGCCATTCCTGTTTAGCCATCTTTCACTTTCTGTCGATTTCATTTGTTAGATGTTTATTTTCCCTTCCACATGATTCATTTATTGCTTCTTTATATTTTCTTCTCGCATCGAATAAATTCAATCCCTCTTGTCTTCTTACCCACTTGCTCCTACGCTGCGTTCACTATTTCATCTCTCAAAGCTACACTTCCTTCTTCTACTATATTCCTTTTCCCTGTTCCTGTCAGTCGTTTCCTAATGCTCCCTCTGAAACTGTCTATAACTCTGACTCTTTCAATTTGTGGAAGTCCCATCTCCTTAAATTCCTGGCTTTTTGCAGTTTCTTCAGTTTTAATGTGCATTTCGTAACCAATAAATTGTGATCAGAGTCCACATCTGCCTTTGGAAATATCTTACAATTTATAACATGGATCCAAAATCTCTGTCCTACCATAATATCGTCTTCTATTACCTCCAGGTCTCTTTCACACACACACAACCTTCTCTCATGCTTCTTAAGCCAAGTGTTACCTATGATTAAATTATGCTCTGTGTAAAATTCCACCCTGCAGCTTCCTCTTTCATTCATAACCCTATTTCATATTCTCCTACTACTTTCCCTTCTCTTCCTTTTCCTACTATCGAATTCCAGTGCCCCAAGACTATTTTATTTTTAGCTCAGTATTTACCTGACCAGGAGTTCTGTTCCTCCTGCCAACGAACTTCACTAATTCCCACTATATCTAGCTTTATCCTATCCAATTCCCATTTTAAATTTTCTAACGTACCTGCCCGATCCACATTTGTTCTGGCGTTCTACAGATCGGAGCGTGGAGACTTTACGTGCTAACAGAAAAATGCGCCATTGGTATTTCTTTTAGTAATACGAGTAGGTAAATAACCCCAGCCTCCTTTAAGGTTGAAGTAACGTTACTTCATGATCAACACCATCATAGACACTGACGATGACTGAGTAAACGTAGTTAACATTCGCCAATAACAATTCGGGTTCATTCTTCTAGCAGTCGGGCAGAACGACAACGGCGACTGCCGGCTTTCAGTTGAGAATTGGAGGGTTCGTCGGAACAAAATGCTTACTCACAATGGCGTATTTAGATTTTCTGCATGATGTCAATTAGATTAAATTCGAAGACGGGTGAAGAACTACTACAGCACGAAGTGGATTATACACTGAGACGACAAAGAAACTGGTATGGACATGCGTATTCAAATACGGAGATATGTAAACAGGCAGAATACGGCGCTGCGGTCGGCAGCGCCTATGTAAGACAACAAGTGTCTGGCGCAGTTCTTAGATCGGTTACTGCTGCTACAATGACAGGTTACCGCTTACGGCTGAATTAAGTTTGAATAAATCCCCGAACCTAGACATCCCAGAAGTCCAGCCTTATTACTACGTAGTACTTCGGCTCATCTCTCACGAGGAAATAAAAGGGCAAGTTATCAAGATTTAAGAGAATTTGAAAGTGGTGCTATAGTTGCGCACGAGCGATGGGACGCAGCAGTTCCGAGGTAGCGATAAAGTATGGATTTTCCCGTGCAACCATTTCACGAGTGTAACGTGAATATCAAGAATCTGGTAAAACATCAAATCTCAGAGATCGCTTCGACCGGAAAAAGATCCATCAAGAACGGGACCAACGTTCTTAGATCGGTTACTGCTGCTACAATGACAGGTTACCGCTTACGGCTGAATTAAGTTTGAATAAATCCCTGAACCTAGACATCCCAGAAGTCCAGCCTTATTACTACGTAGTACTTCAGCTCATCTCTCACGAGGAAATAAAAGGGCAAGTTATCAAGATATAAGAGAATTTGAAAGTGGTGCTATAGTTGCGCACGAGCGATGGGACGCAGCAGTTCCGAGGTAGCGATAAAGTATGGATTTTCCCGTGCAACCATTTCACGAGTGTAACGTGAATATCAAGAATCCGGTAAAACATCAAATCTCAGAGATCGCTTCGACCGGAAAAAGATCCATCAAGAACGGGACCAACGTTCTTAGATCGGTTACTGCTGCTACAATGACAGGTTACCGCTTACGGCTGAATTAAGTTTGAATAAATCCCTGAACCTAGACATCCCAGAAGTCCAGCCTTATTACTACGTAGTACTTCGGCTCATCTCTCACGAGGAAATAAAAGGGCAAGTTATCAAGATTTAAGAGAATTTGAAAGTGGTGCTATAGTTGCGCACGAGCGATGGGACGCAGCAGTTCCGAGGTAGCGATAAAGTATGGATTTTCCCGTGCAACCATTTCACGAGTGTAACGTGAATATCAAGAATCCGGTAAAACATCAAATCTCAGAGATCGCTTCGACCGGAAAAAGATCCATCAAGAACGGGACCAATGTTCTTAGATCAGTTACTGCTGCTACAATGACAGGTTACCGCTTACGGCTGCATTAAGTTTGAATAAATCCCTGAACCTAGACATCCCAGAAGTCCAGCCTTATTACTACGTAGTACTTCGGCTCATCTCTCATGAGGAAATAAAAGGGCAAGTTATCAAGATTTAAGAGAATTTGAAAGTGGTGCTATAGTTGCGCACGAGCGATGGGACGCAGCAGTTCCGAGGCAGCGATAAAGTATGGATTTTCCCGTGCAACCATTTCACGAGTGTAACGTGAATATCAAGAATCCGGTAAAACATCAAATCTCAGAGATCGCTTCGACCGGAAAAAGATCCATCAAGAACGGGACCAACGTTCTTAGATCGGTTACTGCTGCTACAATGACAGGTTACCGCTTACGGCTGAATTAAGTTTGAATAAATCCCTGAACCTAGACATCCCAGAAGTCCAGCCTTATTACTACGTAGTACTTTGGCTCATCTCTCACGAGGAAATAAAAGGGCAAGTTATCAAGATTTAAGAGAATATGAAAGTGATGCTATAGTTGCGCACGAGCGATGGGACGCAGCAGTTCCGAGGTAGCGATAAAGTATGGATTTTCCCGTGCAACCATTTCACGAGTGTAACGTGAATATCAAGAATCCGGTAAAACATCAAATCTCTGAGATCGCTTCGACCGGAAAAAGATCCATCAAGAACGGGACCAACGTTCTTAGATCGGTTACTGCTGCTACAATGACAGCTTACCGCTTACGGCTGAATTAAGTTTGAGTAAATCCCTGAACCTACACATCCCAGAAGTCCAGCCTTATTACTACGTAGTACTTCGGCTCATCTCTAATGAGGAAATAAAAGGGCAAATTATCAAGATTTAAGGGAATTTGAAAGTGGTGCTATAGTTGCTCACGAGCGATGGGACGCAGCAGTTCTGAGGTAGTGATAAAGTATGGATTTTCCCGTGCAACCATTTCACGAGTGTGAGGTGAATATCAAGAATCCGGTAAAACATCAAATCTCAGAGATCGCTTCGACCGGAAAAAGATCCATCAAGAACGGGACCAACGTTCTTAGATCGGTTACTGCTGCTACAATGACAGGTTACCGCTTACGGCTGAATTAAGTTTGAATAAATCCCTGAACCTAGACATCCCAGAAGTCCAGCCTTATTACTACGTAGTACTTCGGCTCATCTCTCACGAGGAAATAAAAGGGCAAGTGATCAAGATTCTAGAGAATTTGAAAGTGGTGCTATAGTTGCGCACGAGCGATGGGACGCAGCAGTTCAGAGGTAGCGATAAAGTATGGATTTTCCGGTGCAACCATTTCGCGAGTGTAACGTGAATATCAAGAATCCGGTAAAACATCAAATCTCAGAGATCGCTTCGACCGGAAAAAGATCCATCAAGAACGGGACCAACGTTCTTAGATCGGTTACTGCTGCTACAATGACAGGTTACCGCTTACGGCTGAATTAAGTTTGAATAAATCCCTGAACCTAGACATCCCAGAAGTCCAGCCTTATTACTACGTAGTACTTCGGCTCATCTCTCACGAGGAAATAAAAGGGCAAGTTATCAAGATTTAAGAGAATTTGAAAGTGGTGCTATAGTTGCGCACGAGCGATGGGACGCAGCAGTTCCGAGGTAGCGATAAAGTATGGATTTTCCCGTGCAACCATTTCACGAGTGTAACGTGAATATCAAGAATCCGGTAAAACATCAAATCTCAGAGATCGCTTCGACCGGAAAAAGATCCATCAAGAACGGGACCAATGTTCATAGATCAGTTACTGCTGCTACAATGACAGCTTACCGCTTACGGCTGCATTAAGTTTGAATAAATCCCTGAACCTAGACATCCCAGAAGTCCAGCCTTATTACTACGTAGTACTTCGGCTCATCTCTCATGAGGAAATAAAAGGGCAAGTTATCAAGATTTAAGAGAATTTGAAAGTGGTGCTATAGTTGCGCACGAGCGATGGGACGCAGCAGTTCCGAGGCAGCGATAAAGTATGGATTTTCCCGTGCAACCATTTCACGAGTGTAACGTGAATATCAAGAATCCGGTAAAACATCAAATCTCAGAGATCGCTTCGACCGGAAAAAGATCCATCAAGAACGGGACCAACGTTCTTAGATCGGTTACTGCTGCTACAATGACAGGTTACCGCTTACGGCTGAATTAAGTTTGAATAAATCCCTGAACCTAGACATCCCAGAAGTCCAGCCTTATTACTACGTAGTACTTCGGCTCATCTCTCACGAGGAAATAAAAGGGCAAGTTATCAAGATTTAAGAGAATTTGAAAGTGATGCTATAGTTGCGCACGAGCGATGGGACGCAGCAGTTCCGAGGTAGCGATAAAGTATGGATTTTCCCGTGCAACCATTTCACGAGTGTAACGTGAATATCAAGAATCCGGTAAAACATCAAATCTCAGAGATCGCTTCGACCGGAAAAAGATCCATCAAGAACGGGACCAACGTTCTTAGATCGGTTACTGCTGCTACAATGACAGCTTACCGCTTACGGCTGAATTAAGTTTGAGTAAATACCTGAACCTACACATCCCAGAAGTTCAGCCTTATTACTACGTAGTACTTCGGCTCATCTCTAACGAGGAAATAAAAGGGCAAGTTAGCAAGATTTAAGGGAATTTGAAAGTGGTGCTATAGTTGCGCACGAGCGATGGGACGCAGCAGTTCTGAGGTAGTGATAAAGTATGGATTTTCCCGTGCAACCATTTCACGAGTGTAACGTGAATATCAAGAATCCGGTAAAACATCAAATCTCAGAGATCGCTTCGACCGGAAAAAGATCCATCAAGAACGGGACCAACGTTCTTAGATCGGTTACTGCTGCTACAATGACAGGTTACCGCTTACGGCTGAATTAAGTTTGAATAAATCCCTGAACCTAGACATCCCAGAAGTCCAGCCTTATTACTACGTAGTACTTCGGCTCATCTCTCACGAGGAAATAAAAGGGCAAGTTATCAAAATTTAAGAGAATTTGAAAGTGGTGCTATAGTTGCGCACGAGCGATGGGACGAAGCAGTTCAGAGGTAGCGATAAAGTATGGATTTTCCGGTGCAACCATTTCGCGAGTGTACTGTGAATATCAAGAATCCGGTAAAACATCAAATCTCAGAGATCGCTTCGACCGGAAAAAGATCCATCAAGAACGGGACCAACGTTCTTAGATCGGTTACTGCTGCTACAATGACAGGTTACCGCTTACGGCTGAATTAAGTTTGAATAAATCCCTGAACCTAGACATCCCAGAAGTCCAGCCTTATTACTACGTAGTACTTCGGCTCATCTCTCACGAGGAAATAAAAGGGCAAGTTATCAAGATATAAGAGAATTTGAAAGTGATGCTATAGTTGCTCACGAGCGATAGGTCGCAGCAGTTCCGAGGTAGCGATAAAGTATGGATTTTCCCGTGCAACCATTTCACGAGTGTAACGTGAATATCAAGAATCCGGTAAAACATCAAATCTCAGAGATCGCTTCGACCGGAAAAAGATCCATCAAGAACGGGACCAACGTTCTTAGATCGGTTACTGCTGCTACAATGACAGCTTACCGCTTACGGCTGAATTAAGTTTGAGTAAATCCCTGAACCTACACATCCCAGAAGTCCAGCCTTATTACTACGTAGTACTTCGGCTCATCTCTAATGAGGAAATAAAAGGGCAAATTATCAAGATTTAAGGGAATTTGAAAGTGGTGCTATAGTTGCTCACGAGCGATGGGACGCAGCAGTTCTGAGGTAGTGATAAAGTATGGATTTTCCCGTGCAACCATTTCACGAGTGTAACGTGAATATCAAGAATCCGGTAAAACATCAAATCTCAGAGATCGCTTCGACCGGAAAAAGATCCATCAAGAACAGGACCAACGTTCTTAGATCGGTTACTGCTGCTACAATGACAGGTTACCGCTTACGGCTGAATTAAGTTTGAATAAATCCCTGAACCTAGACATCCCAGAAGTCCAGCCTTATTACTACGTAGTACTTCGGCTCATCTCTCACGAGGAAATAAAAGGGCAAGTGATCAAGATTCTAGAGAATTTGAAAGTGGTGCTATAGTTGCGCACGAGCGATGGGACGCAGCAGTTCAGAGGTAGCGATAAAGTATGGATTTTCCGGTGCAACCATTTCACGAGTGTAACGTGAATATCAAGAATCCGGTAAAACATCAAATCTCAGAGATCGCTTCGACCGGAAAAAGATCCATCAAGAACGGGACCAACGTTCTTAGATCGGTTACTGCTGCTACAATGACAGGTTACCGCTTACGGCTGAATTAAGTTTGAATAAATCCCTGAACCTAGACATCCCAGAAGTCCAGCCTTATTACTACGTAGTACTTCGGCTCATCTCTCATGAGGAAATAAAAGGGCAAGTGATCAAGATTCTAGAGAATTTGAAAGTGGTGCTATAGTTGCGCACGAGCGATGGGACGCAGCAGTTCAGAGGTAGCGATAAAGTATGGATTTTCCGGTGCAACCATTTCGCGAGTGTACTGTGAATATCAAGAATCCGGTAAAACATCAAATCTCAGAGATCGCTTCGACCGGAAAAAGATCCAACAAGAACGGGACCAACGATCTTAGATCGGTTACTGCTGCTACAATGACATGTTACCGCTTACGGCTGAATTAAGTTTGAATAAATCCCTGAACCTAGACATCCCAGAAGTCCAGCCTTATTACTACGTAGTACTTCGGCTCATCTCTCACGAGGAAATAAAAGGGCAAGTTATCAAGATTTAAGAGAATTTGAAAGTGGTGCTATAGTTGCGCACGAGAGATGGGACGCAGCAGTTCCGAGGTAGCGATAACGTATGGATTTTCCCGTGCAACCATTTCACGAGTGTAACGTGAATATCAAGAATCCGGTAAAACATCAAATCTCAGAGATCGCTTCGACCGGAAAAAGATCCATCAAGAACGGGACCAACGTTCTTAGATCGGTTACTGCTGCTACAATGACAGGTTACCGCTTACGGCTGAATTAAGTTTGAATAAATCCCTGAACCTAGACATCCCAGAAGTCCAGCCTTATTACTACGTAGTACTTCGGCTCATCTCTCACGAGGAAATAAAAGGGCAAGAGATCAAGATTCTAGAGAATTTGAAAGTGGTGCTATAGTTGCGCACGAGCGATGGGACGCAGCAGTTCAGAGGTAGCGATAAAGTATGGATTTTCCGGTGCAACCATTTCGCGAGTGTACTGTGAATATCAAGAATCCGGTAAAACATCAAATCTCAGAGATCGCTTCGACCGGAAAAAGATCCATCAAGAACGGGACCAACGTTCTTAGATCGGTTACTGCTGCTACAATGACATGTTACCGCTTACGGCTGAATTAAGTTTGAATAAATCCCTGAACCTAGGTATCCCAGAAGTCCAGCCTTATTACTACGTAGTACTTCGGCTCATCTCTCACGAGGAAATAAAAGGGCAAGTTATCAAGATATAAGAGAATTTGAAAGTGGTGCTATAGTTGCGCACGAGCGATGGGACGCAGCAGTTCCGAGGTAGCGATAAAGTATGGATTTTCCCGTGCAACCATTTCACGAGTGTAACGTGAATATCAAGAATCTGGTAAAACATCAAATCTCAGAGATCGCTTCGACCGGAAAAAGATCCATCAAGAACGGGACCAACGTTCTTAGATCGGTTATTGCTGCTACAATGACATGTTACCGCTTACGGCTGAATTAAGTTTGAATAAATCCCTGAACCTATACATCCCAGAAGTCCAGCCTTATTACTACGTAGTACTTCGGCTCATCACTCACGAGGAAATAAAAGGGCAAGTTATCAAGATTTAAGAGAATTTGAAAGTGGTGCTATAGTTGCGCACGAGCGATGGGACGCAGCAGTTCCGAGGTAGCGATAAAGTATGGATTTACCCGTGCAACCATTTCACGAGTGTAACGTGAATATCAAGAATCCGGTAAAACATCAAATCTCAGAGATCGCTTCGACCGGAAAAAGATCCAGCAAGAACGAGACCAACGTTCTTAGATCGGTTACTGCTGCTACAATGACAGCTTACCGCTTACGGCTGAATTAAGTTTGAATAAATCCCTGAACCTAGACATCCCAGAAGTCCAGCCTTATTACTACGTAGTACTTCGGCTCATCTCTCACGAGGAAATAAAAGGGCAAGTTATCAAGATTTAAGAGAATTTGAAAGTGGTGCTATAGTTGCGCACGAGCGATGGGACGCAGCAGTTCCGAGGTAGCGATAATGTATGGATTTTCCCGTGCAACCATTTCACAAGTGTAACGTGAATATCAAGAATCTGGTAAAACATCAAATCTCAGAGATCGCTTCGACCGGAAAATATCCATCAAGAACGGGACCAACGTTCTTAGATCGCTTACTGCTGCTACAATGACAGGTTACCGCTTACGGCTGAATTAAGTTTGACTAAATCCCTGAACCTAGACATCCCAGAAGTCCAGCCTTATCACTACGTAGTACTTCGGCTCATCTCTCACGAGGGAATAAAAGGGCAAGTTATCAAAATTTAAGGGAATTTGAAAGTGGTGCTATAGTTGCGCACGAGCGATGGGACGCAGCAGTTCCGAGGTAGCGATGTAGTATGAATTTTCCCGTGCAACCATTTCACGAGTGTAACGTGAATATCAAGAATCCGGTAAAACATCAAATCTCAGAGATCGCTTCGACCGGAAAAAGGTCCATCAAGAACGGGACCAACGTTCTTAGATCGGTTACTGCTGCTACAGTGACAGGTTACCGCTTACGGCTGAATTAATTTTGAATAAATCCCTGAACCTAGACATCCCAGAAGTCCAGCCTTATTACTACGTCGTACTTCGGCTCATCTCTCACGAGGAAATAAAAGGGCAAGTGATCAAGATTTAAGAGAATTTGAAAGTGGTGCTATAGTTGCGCACGAGCGATGGGACGCAGCAGTTCAGAGGTAGCGATAAAGTATGGATTTTCCAGTGCAACCATTTCACGAGTGTAACGTGAATATCAAGAATCCGGTAAAACATCAAATCTCAGAGATCGCTTCGACCGGAAAAAGATCCATCAAGAACGGGACCAACGTTCTTAGATCGGTTACTGCTGGTACAATGACAGGTTACCGCTTACTTCTGAATTAAGTTGGAATAAATCCCTGAACCTAGACATCCCAGAGGTCCAGCCTTATTACTACGAAGTACTTCGGCTCATCTCTCACGAGGAAATAAAAGGGCAAGTTATCAATATTTAAGAGAATTTGAAAGTGGTGCTATAGCTGCGCACGAACGATGGGACGCAGCAGTTCGGAGGTAGCGATAAAGTATGGATATTCCCGTGCAACCATTTCACGAGTGTAACGTGAATATCAAGAATCCGGTAAAACATCAAATCTCAGAGATCGCTTCGACCGGAAAAAGATCCATCAAGAACGGGACCAACGTTCTTAGATCGGTTACTGCTGTTACAATGACAGGTTACCGCTTACGGCTGATTTAAGATTGACTAAATCCCTGAACCTAGACATCCCAGAAGTCCTGCCTTATTACTACGTAGTACTTCGGCTCATCTCTCGCGAGGAAATAAAAGGGCAAGTTATCAAGATTTAAGAGAATTTGAAAGTGGTGCTATAGTTGCGCACGAGCGATGGGACGCAGCAGTTCCGTGGTAGCTATAAAGTATGGATTTTCCCGTGCAACCATTTCACGAGTGTAACGTGAATATCAAGAATCCGGTAAAACATCAAATCTCAGAGATCGCTTCGACCGGAAAAAGATCCATCAAGAACGGAACCAACGTTCTTAGATCGGTTACTGCTGCTACAATGACAGCTTACCGCTTACGGCTGAATTAAGTTTGAATAAATCCCTGAACCTACACATCCCAGAAGTCCAGCCTTATTACTACGTAGTACTTCGGCTCATCTCTCATGAGGAAATAAAAGGGCAAGTTACAAAGATTTAAGAGAATTTGAAAGTGGTGCTATAGTTGTGCACGAGCGATGGGAAGCAGCAGTTCCGAGGTAGCGATAAAGTATGGATTTTCCCGTGCAACCATTTCACAAGTGTAACGTGAATATCAAGAATCCGGTAAAACATCAAATCTCAGAGATCGCTTCGACCTGAAAAAGATCCAGCAAGAACGGGACCAACGTTCTTAGATCGGTTACTGCTGCTACAATGACAGGTTACCACTTACGGCTGAATTAAGTTTGAATAAATCCCTGAACCTACACATCCCAGAAGTCCAGCCTTATTACTACGTAGTACTTCGGCTCATCTCTCACGAGGAAATAAAAGGGCAAGTGATCAAGATTCTAGAGAATTTGAAAGTGGTGCTATAGTTGCGCACGAGCGATGGGACGCAGCAGTTCAGAGGTAGCGATAAAGTATGGATTTTCCGGTGCAACCATTTCACGAGTGTAACGTGAATATCAAGAATCCGGTAAAACATCAAATCTCAGAGATCGCTTCGACCGGAAAAAGATCCATCAAGAACGGGACCAACGTTCTTAGATCGGTTACTGCTGCTACAATGACAGGTTACCGCTTACGGCTGAATTAAGTTTGAATAAATCCCTGAACCTAGACATCCCAGAAGTCCAGCCTTATTACTACGTAGTACTTCGGCTCATCTCTCATGAGGAAATAAAAGGGCAAGTGATCAAGATTCTAGAGAATTTGAAAGTGGTGCTATAGTTGCGCACGAGCGATGGGACGCAGCAGTTCAGAGGTAGCGATAAAGTATGGATTTTCCGGTGCAACCATTTCGCGAGTGTACTGTGAATATCAAGAATCCGGTAAAACATCAAATCTCAGAGATCGCTTCGACCGGAAAAAGATCCAACAAGAACGGGACCAACGATCTTAGATCGGTTACTGCTGCTACAATGACATGTTACCGCTTACGGCTGAATTAAGTTTGAATAAATCCCTGAACCTAGACATCCCAGAAGTCCAGCCTTATTACTACGTAGTACTTCGGCTCATCTCTCACGAGGAAATAAAAGGGCAAGTTATCAAGATTTAAGAGAATTTGAAAGTGGTGCTATAGTTGCGCACGAGAGATGGGACGCAGCAGTTCCGAGGTAGCGATAACGTATGGATTTTCCCGTGCAACCATTTCACGAGTGTAACGTGAATATCAAGAATCCGGTAAAACATCAAATCTCAGAGATCGCTTCGACCGGAAAAAGATCCATCAAGAACGGGACCAACGTTCTTAGATCGGTTACTGCTGCTACAATGACAGGTTACCGCTTACGGCTGAATTAAGTTTGAATAAATCCCTGAACCTAGACATCCCAGAAGTCCAGCCTTATTACTACGTAGTACTTCGGCTCATCTCTCACGAGGAAATAAAAGGGCAAGAGATCAAGATTCTAGAGAATTTGAAAGTGGTGCTATAGTTGCGCACGAGCGATGGGACGCAGCAGTTCAGAGGTAGCGATAAAGTATGGATTTTCCGGTGCAACCATTTCGCGAGTGTACTGTGAATATCAAGAATCCGGTAAAACATCAAATCTCAGAGATCGCTTCGACCGGAAAAAGATCCATCAAGAACGGGACCAACGTTCTTAGATCGGTTACTGCTGCTACAATGACATGTTACCGCTTACGGCTGAATTAAGTTTGAATAAATCCCTGAACCTAGGTATCCCAGAAGTCCAGCCTTATTACTACGTAGTACTTCGGCTCATCTCTCACGAGGAAATAAAAGGGCAAGTTATCAAGATATAAGAGAATTTGAAAGTGGTGCTATAGTTGCGCACGAGCGATGGGACGCAGCAGTTCCGAGGTAGCGATAAAGTATGGATTTTCCCGTGCAACCATTTCACGAGTGTAACGTGAATATCAAGAATCTGGTAAAACATCAAATCTCAGAGATCGCTTCGACCGGAAAAAGATCCATCAAGAACGGGACCAACGTTCTTAGATCGGTTATTGCTGCTACAATGACATGTTACCGCTTACGGCTGAATTAAGTTTGAATAAATCCCTGAACCTATACATCCCAGAAGTCCAGCCTTATTACTACGTAGTACTTCGGCTCATCACTCACGAGGAAATAAAAGGGCAAGTTATCAAGATTTAAGAGAATTTGAAAGTGGTGCTATAGTTGCGCACGAGCGATGGGACGCAGCAGTTCCGAGGTAGCGATAAAGTATGGATTTACCCGTGCAACCATTTCACGAGTGTAACGTGAATATCAAGAATCCGGTAAAACATCAAATCTCAGAGATCGCTTCGACCGGAAAAAGATCCAGCAAGAACGAGACCAACGTTCTTAGATCGGTTACTGCTGCTACAATGACAGCTTACCGCTTACGGCTGAATTAAGTTTGAATAAATCCCTGAACCTAGACATCCCAGAAGTCCAGCCTTATTACTACGTAGTACTTCGGCTCATCTCTCACGAGGAAATAAAAGGGCAAGTTATCAAGATTTAAGAGAATTTGAAAGTGGTGCTATAGTTGCGCACGAGCGATGGGACGCAGCAGTTCCGAGGTAGCGATAATGTATGGATTTTCCCGTGCAACCATTTCACAAGTGTAACGTGAATATCAAGAATCTGGTAAAACATCAAATCTCAGAGATCGCTTCGACCGGAAAATATCCATCAAGAACGGGACCAACGTTCTTAGATCGCTTACTGCTGCTACAATGACAGGTTACCGCTTACGGCTGAATTAAGTTTGACTAAATCCCTGAACCTAGACATCCCAGAAGTCCAGCCTTATCACTACGTAGTACTTCGGCTCATCTCTCACGAGGGAATAAAAGGGCAAGTTATCAAAATTTAAGGGAATTTGAAAGTGGTGCTATAGTTGCGCACGAGCGATGGGACGCAGCAGTTCCGAGGTAGCGATGTAGTATGAATTTTCCCGTGCAACCATTTCACGAGTGTAACGTGAATATCAAGAATCCGGTAAAACATCAAATCTCAGAGATCGCTTCGACCGGAAAAAGGTCCATCAAGAACGGGACCAACGTTCTTAGATCGGTTACTGCTGCTACAGTGACAGGTTACCGCTTACGGCTGAATTAATTTTGAATAAATCCCTGAACCTAGACATCCCAGAAGTCCAGCCTTATTACTACGTCGTACTTCGGCTCATCTCTCACGAGGAAATAAAAGGGCAAGTGATCAAGATTTAAGAGAATTTGAAAGTGGTGCTATAGTTGCGCACGAGCGATGGGACGCAGCAGTTCAGAGGTAGCGATAAAGTATGGATTTTCCAGTGCAACCATTTCACGAGTGTAACGTGAATATCAAGAATCCGGTAAAACATCAAATCTCAGAGATCGCTTCGACCGGAAAAAGATCCATCAAGAACGGGACCAACGTTCTTAGATCGGTTACTGCTGGTACAATGACAGGTTACCGCTTACTTCTGAATTAAGTTGGAATAAATCCCTGAACCTAGACATCCCAGAGGTCCAGCCTTATTACTACGAAGTACTTCGGCTCATCTCTCACGAGGAAATAAAAGGGCAAGTTATCAATATTTAAGAGAATTTGAAAGTGGTGCTATAGCTGCGCACGAACGATGGGACGCAGCAGTTCGGAGGTAGCGATAAAGTATGGATATTCCCGTGCAACCATTTCACGAGTGTAACGTGAATATCAAGAATCCGGTAAAACATCAAATCTCAGAGATCGCTTCGACCGGAAAAAGATCCATCAAGAACGGGACCAACGTTCTTAGATCGGTTACTGCTGTTACAATGACAGGTTACCGCTTACGGCTGATTTAAGATTGACTAAATCCCTGAACCTAGACATCCCAGAAGTCCTGCCTTATTACTACGTAGTACTTCGGCTCATCTCTCGCGAGGAAATAAAAGGGCAAGTTATCAAGATTTAAGAGAATTTGAAAGTGGTGCTATAGTTGCGCACGAGCGATGGGACGCAGCAGTTCCGTGGTAGCTATAAAGTATGGATTTTCCCGTGCAACCATTTCACGAGTGTAACGTGAATATCAAGAATCCGGTAAAACATCAAATCTCAGAGATCGCTTCGACCGGAAAAAGATCCATCAAGAACGGAACCAACGTTCTTAGATCGGTTACTGCTGCTACAATGACAGCTTACCGCTTACGGCTGAATTAAGTTTGAATAAATCCCTGAACCTACACATCCCAGAAGTCCAGCCTTATTACTACGTAGTACTTCGGCTCATCTCTCATGAGGAAATAAAAGGGCAAGTTACAAAGATTTAAGAGAATTTGAAAGTGGTGCTATAGTTGTGCACGAGCGATGGGAAGCAGCAGTTCCGAGGTAGCGATAAAGTATGGATTTTCCCGTGCAACCATTTCACAAGTGTAACGTGAATATCAAGAATCCGGTAAAACATCAAATCTCAGAGATCGCTTCGACCTGAAAAAGATCCAGCAAGAACGGGACCAACGTTCTTAGATCGGTTACTGCTGCTACAATGACAGGTTACCACTTACGGCTGAATTAAGTTTGAATAAATCCCTGAACCTACACATCCCAGAAGTCCAGCCTTATTACTACGTAGTACTTCGGCTCATCTCTCACGAGGAAGTAAAAGGGCAAGTTATCAAGATTTAAGAGAATTTGAAAGTGGTGCTATAGTTGCGCACGAGCGATGGGACACAGCAGTTCCGAGGTAGCGATAATGTATGGATTTTCCCGTGCAACCATTTCACGAGTGTAACGTGAATATCAAGAATCCGGTAAAACATCAAATCTCAGAGATCGCTTCGACCGGAAAATATCCATCAAGAACGGGACCAACGTTCTTAGATCGCTTACTGCTGCTACAATGACAGGTTACCGCTTACGGCTGAATTAAGTTTGACTAAATCCCTGAACCTAGACATCCCAGAAGTCCAGCCTTATCACTACGTAGTACTTCGGCTCATCTCTCACGAGGAAATAAAAGGGCAAGTTATCAAAATTTAAGAGAATTTGAAAGTGGTGCTATAGTTGCGCACAAGCGATGGGACGCAGCAGTTCCGAGGTAGCGATAAAGTATGATTTTTCCCGTGCTACCATTTCACGAGTGTAACGTGAATATCAAGAATCCGGTAAAACATCAAATCTCAGAGATCGCTTCGACCGGAAAAAGGTCCATCAAGAACGGGACCAACGTTCTTAGATCGGTTACTGCTGCTACAGTGACAGGTTACCGCTTACGGCTGAATTAATTTTGAATAAATCCCTGAACCTAGACATCCCAGAAGTCCAGCCTTATTACTACGTAGTACTTCGGCTCATCTCTCACGAGGAAATAAAAGGGCAAGTGATCAAGATTTAAGAGAATTTGAAAGTGGTGCTATAGTTGCGCACGAGCGATGGGACGCAGCAGTTCGGAGGTAGCGATAAAGTATGGATTTTCCCGTGCAACCATTTCACGAGTGTAACGTGAATATCAAGAATCCGGTAAAACATCAAATCTCAGAGATCGCTTCGACCGGAAAAAGATCCATCAAGAACGGGACCAACGTTCTTAGATCGCTTACTGCTGCTACAATGACGGGTTACCGCTTACGGCTGAATTAAGATTGACTAAATCCCTGAACCTAGACATCCCAGAAGTCCAGCCTCATTACTACGTAGTACTTCGGCTCATCTCTCACGAGGAAATAAAAGGGCAAGTTATCAAGATTTAAGAGAATTTGAAAGTGGTGCTATAGTTGTGCACGAGTGATGGGACGCAGCAGTTCCGAGGTAGCTATAAAGTATGGATTTTCCCGTGCAACCATTTCACGAGTGTAACGTGAATATCAAGAATCCGGTAAAACATCAAATCTCAGAGATCGCTTCGACCGGAAAAAGATCCATCAAGAACGGGACCAACGTTCTTAGATCGGTTACTGCTGCTACATTGACAGGTTACCGCTTACGGCTGAATTAATTTTGAATTAATCCCTGAACCTAGACATCCCAGAAGTCCAGCCTTATTACTACGTAGTACTTCAGCTCATCTCTCACGAGGAAATAAAAGGGCAAGTTATCAAGATTTAAGAGAATTTGAAAGTGGTGCTATAGTTGCGCACGAGCAATGGGACGCAGCAGTTCCGAGGTAGCGATAAAGTATGGATTTTCCCGTGCAACCATTTCACGAGTGTAATGTGAATATCAAGAATCCGGTAAAACATTAAATCTCAGAGATCGCTTCGACCGGAAAAAGATCCATCAAGAACGGGACCAACGTTCTTAGATCGCTTACTGCTGCTACAATGACAGGTTACCGCTTACGGCTGAATTAAGTTTGAATAAATCCCTGAACCTAGACATCCCAGAAGTCCAGCCTTATTACTACGTAGTACTTCGGCTCATCTCTCACGAGGAAATAAAAGGGCAAGTTATCAAGAATTAAGAGAATTTGAAAGGGGTGCTATAGTTGCGCACGAGCGATGGGACGCAGCAGTTCCGAGGTAGCGATAAAGTATGGATTTTCCCGTGCAACCATTTCACGATTGTAACGTGAATATCAAGAATCCGGTAAAACATCAAATCTCAGAGATCGCTTCGACCGGAAAAGATCCATCAAGAACGGGACCAACGTTCTTAGATCGGTTACTGCTGCTACAATGACAGGTTACCGCTTACGGCTGAATTAAGTTTGAATAAATCCCTGAATCTAGACATCCCAGAAGTCCAGCCTTATTACTACGTAGTACTTCGGCTCATCTCTCACGAGGAAATAAAAGGGCAAGTTATCAAGATTTAAGAGAATTTGAAAGTGGTGCTATAGTTGCGCACAAGCGATGGGACACAGCATTTCCGAGGTAGCGATAAAGTATGGATTTTCACGTGCAACCATTTCACGAGTGTAACGTGAATATCAAGAATCTGGTAAAACATCAAATCTCAGAGATCGCTTCGACCGGAAAAAGATCCATCAAGGACGGTACCAACGTTGTTAGATCGGTTACTGCGGCTACAATGACAGGTTACCGCTTACGGCTGAATTAAGTTTGAATAAATCCCTGAACCTAGACATCCCAGAAGTCCAGCCTTATTACTACGTAGTACTTCGGCTCATCTCTCACGAGGAAATAAAAGGGCAAGTTATCAAGATTTAAGAGAATTTGAAAGTGGCGCTATAGTTGCGCACGAGCGATGGGACGCAGCAGTTCCGAGGTAGCGATAAAGTATGGATTTTCCCATGCAACCATTTCACGAGTGTAACGTGAATATCAAGAATCCGGTAAAACATCAAATCTCAGAGATCGCTTCGACCGGAAAAAGATCCAGCAAGTACGGGACCAACGTTCTTAGATCGGTTACTGCTGCTACAATGACAGGTTACCGCTTACGGCTGAATTAAGTTTGAATAAATCCCTGAACCTAGACATCCCAGAAGTCCTGCCTTATTACTACGTAGTACTTCGGCTCATCTCTCACGAGGAAATAAAAGGGCAAGTTATCAAGATTTAAGAGAATTTGAAAGTGGTGCTATAGTTGCGCACGAGCGATGGGACGCAGCAGTTGCGAGGTAGCGATAAAGTATGGATTTTCCCATGCAACCATTTCACGAGTGTAATGTGAATATCAAGAATCCGGTAAAACATCAAATCTCAGAGATCGCTTCGACCGGAAAGAGATCCAGCAAGAACGGGACCAACGTTCTTAGATCGGTTACTGCTGCTACAATGATAGGTTACCGCTTACGGCTGAATTAAGTTTGAATAAATCCCTGAATCTAGACATCCCAGAAGTCCAGCCTTATTACTACGTAGTACTTCGGCTCATCTCTCTTTAGGAAATAAAAGGGCAAGTTATCAAGTTTTAAGAGAATTTGAAAGTGGTGCTATAGTTGCGCAAGAGCGATGGGACGCAGCAGTTCCGAGGTAGCGATAAAGTATGGATTTTCCCGTGCATCCATTTCAGGAGTGTAACGTGAATATCAAGAATCCGGTAAAACATCAAATCTCAGAGATCGCTTCGACCGGAAAAAGATCAAGCAAGAACGGGACCAACGTTCTTAGATCGGTTACTGCTGCTACAATGACAGGTTACCGCTTACGGCTGAATTAAGTTTGAATAAATCCCTGAACCTAGACATCCCAGAAGTCCAGCCATATTACTACGTAGTACTTCGGCTCATCTCTCACGAGGAAATAAAAGGGCAAGTTACCAAGATTTAAGAGAATTTGAAAGTGGTGCTATAGTTGCGCACGAGCGATGGGACGCAGCAGTTCCGAGGTAGCGATAAAGTATGGATTTTCCCGTGCAACCATTTCACGAGTGTAACGTGAATATCAAGAATCTGGTAAAACATCAAATCTCAGAGATCGCTTCGACCGGAAAAAGATCCATCAAGAACGGGACCAACGTTCTTAGATCGGTTACTGCTGCTACAATGACAGGTTACCGCTTACGGCTGAATTAAGTTTGAATAAATCCCTGAACCTAGACATCCCAGAAGTCCAGCCTTATTACTACGTAGTACTTCGGCTCATCTCTCACGAGGAAATAAACGGGCAAGTTATCAAGATTTAAGAGAATTTGAAAGTGGTGCTATAGTTGCGCACGAGCGATGGGACGCAGCAGTTCCGAGGTAGCGATAAAGTATGGAATTTCCCGTGGAACCATTTCACGAGTGTAACGTGAATATCAAGAATCCGGTAAAACATCAAATCTCAGAGATCGCTTCGACCGGAAAAAGATCCATCAAGAACGGGACCAACGTTCTTAGATCGGTTACTGCTGCTACAATGACCGGTTACCGCTTACGGCTGAATTAAGTTTGAATAAATCCCTGAACCTAGACATCCCAGAAGTCCAGCCTTATTACTACGTAGTACTTCGGCTCATCTCTCACGAGGATATAAAAGGGCAAGTTATCAAGATTTAAGAGAATTTGAAAGTGGTGCTATAGTTGCGCACGAGCGATGGGACGCAGCAGTTCCGAGGTAGCGATAAAGTATGGATTTTCCCGTGCAACCATTTCACGAGTGTAACGTGAATATCAAGAATCCGGTAAAACATCAAATCTCAGAGATCGCTTCGACCGGAAAAAGATCCATCAAGAACGGGACCAACGTTCTTAGATCGGTTACAGCTGCTACAATGACAGGTAACCGCTTACGGCTGAATTAAGTTTGAATAAATCCCTGAACCTAGACATCCCAGAAGTCCAGCCTTATTACTACGTAGTACTTCGGCTCATCTCTCACGAGGAAATAAAAGGGCAAGTTATCAAGATTTAAGAGAATTTGAAAGTGGTGCTATAGTTGCGCACGAGCAATGGGACGCAGCAGTTCCGAGGTAGCGATAAATTATGGATTTTCCCGTGCAACCATTTCACGAGTGTAACGTGAATATCAAGAATCCGGTAAAACATCAAATCTCAGAGATCGCTTCGACCGGAAAAAGATCCATCAAGAACGGGACCAACGTTCTTAGATCGGTTACTGCTGCTACAATGACAGGTTACCGCTTACGGCTGAATTAAGTTTTAATAAATCCCTGAATCTAGACATCCCAGAAGTCCAGCCTTATTACTACGTTGTACTTCGGCTCATCTCTCACGAGGAAATAAAAGGGCAAGTTATCAAGATTTAAGAGAATTTGAAAGTGGTGCTATAGTTGCGCACGAGCAATGGGACGCAGCAGTTCCGAGGTAGCGATAAAGTATGGATTTTCCTGTGCAACCATTTCACGAGTGTAACGTGAATATCAAGAATCCGGTAAAACATCAAATCTCAGAGATCGCTTCGACCGGAAAAAGATCCATTAAGAACGGGACCAACGTTCTTAGATCGGGTACTGCTGCTACAATGACAGGTTACCGCTTACGGCTGAATTATGTTTGAATAAATCCCTGAACCTAGACATCCCAGAAGTCCAGCCTTATTACTACGTAGTACTTCGGCTCATCTCTCACGAGGAAATAAAAGGGCAAGTGATCAAGATTTAATAGAATTTGAAAGTGGTGCTATAGTTGCGCACGAGCGATGGGACGCAGCAGTTCCGAGGTAGCGATAAAGTATGGATTTTCCCGTGCAACCATTTGACGAGCGTAACGTGAATATCAAGAATCCGGTAAAACATCAAATCTCAGTGATCTCTTCGACCGGAAAAAGATCCATCAAGAACGGGACCAACGTTCTTAGATCGGTTACTGCTGCTACAATGACAGGTTACCGCTTACGGTTGAATTAAGTTTGAATAAATCCCTGAACCTAGACATCCCAGAAGTCCAGCCTTATTACTACGTAGTACTTTGGCTCATCTCTCACGAGGAAATAAAAGGGCAAGTTATCAAGATTTAAGAGAATTTGAAAGTGGTGCTATAGTTGCGCACGAGCGATGGGACGCAGCAGTTCCGAGGTAGCGATAAAGTATGGATTTTCCCGTGCAACCATTTCACGAGTGTAAAGTGAATATCAAGAATCCGGTAAAACATCAAATCTCAGAGATCGCTTCGACCGGAAAAAGATCCATCAAGAACGGGACCAACGTTCTTAGATCGGTTACTGCTGCTACATTGACAGGTTACCGCTTACGGCTGAATTAATTTTGAATTAATCCCTGAACCTAGACATCCCAGAAGTCCAGCCTTATTACTACGTAGTACTTCAGCTCATCTCTCACGAGGAAATAAAAGTGCAAGTTATCAAGAGTTAAGAGAATTTGAAAGTGGTGCTATAGTTGCGCACGAGCGATGGGACGAAGCAGTTCCGAGGTAGCGATAAAGTATGGATTTACCCGTGCAACCATTTCACGAGTGTAACGTGAATATCAAGAATCCGGTAAAACGTCAAATCTCAGAGATCGCATCGACCGGAAAAAGATCCATCAAGAACGGGACCAACGTTCTTAGATCGGTTACTGCTGCTACAATGACAGGTTACCGCTTACGGCTGAATTAAGTTTGAATAAATCCCTGAATCTAGACATCCCAGAAGTCCAGCCTTATTACTACGTAGTACTTCGGCTCATCTCTCACGAGGAAATAAAAGGGCAAGTTATCAAGATTTAAGAGAATTTGAAAGTGGTGCTATAGTTGCGCACAAGCGATGGGACACAGCATTTCCGAGGTAGCGATAAAGTATGGATTTTCACGTGCAACCATTTCACGAGTGTAACGTGAATATCAAGAATCTGGTAAAACATCAAATCTCAGAGATCGCTTCGACCGGAAAAAGATCCATCAAGGACGGTACCAACGTTGTTAGATCGGTTACTGCTGCTACAATGACAGGTTACCGCTTACGGCTGAATTAAGTTTGAATAAATCCCTGAACCTAGATATCCCAGAAGTCCAGCCTTATTACTACGTAGTACTTCGGCTCATCTCTCACGAGGAAATAAAAGGGCAAGTTATCAAGATTTAAGAGAATTTGAAATTGGTGCTATAGTTGCGCACGAGTGATGGGACGCAGCAGTTCCGAGGTAGCGATAAAGTATGGATTTTCCCGTGCAACCATTTCACGAGTGTAACGTGAATATCAAGAATCCGGTAAAACATCATATCTCAGAGATCGCTTCGACCAGAAAAAAGATCCATCAAGAACGGGACCAACGTTCTTAGATCGGTTACTGCTGCTACAATGACAGGTTACCGCTTACGGCTGAATTAAGTTTGAATAAATCCCTGAACCTAGACATCCCAGAAGTCCAGCCTTATTACTACGTAGTACTTCGGCTCATCTCTCACGAGGAAATAAAAGGGCAAGTTATCAAGATTTAAGAGAATTTGAAAGTGGCGCTATAGTTGCGCACGAGCGATGGGACGCAGCAGTTCCGAGGTAGCGATAAAGTATGGATTTTCCCATGCAACCATTTCACGAGTGTAACGTGAATATCAAGAATCCGGTAAAACATCAAATCTCAGAGATCGCTTCGACCGGAAAAAGATCCAGCAAGAACGGGACCAACGTTCTTAGATCGGTTACTGCTGCTACAATGACAGGTTACCGCTTACGGCTGAATTAAGTTTGAATAAATCCCTGAACCTAGACATCCCAGAAGTCCAGCCTTATTACTACGTAGTACTTCGGCTCATCTCTCACGAGGAAATAAAAGGGCAAGTTATCAAGATTTAAGAGAATTTGAAAGTGGTGCTATAGTTGCGCACGAGCGATGGGACGCAGCAGTTGCGAGGTAGCGATAAAGTATGGATTTTCCCATGCAACCATTTCACGAGTGTAATGTGAATATCAAGAATCCGGTAAAACATCAAATCTCAGAGATCGCTTCGACCGGAAAGAGGTCCAGCAAGAACGGGACCAACGTTCTTAGATCGGTTACTGCTGCTACAATGACAGGTTACCGCTTACGGCTGAATTAAGTTTGAATAAATCCCTGAATCTAGACATCCCAGAAGTCCAGCCTTATTACTACGTAGTACTTCGGCTCATCTCTCACTAGGAAATAAAAGGGCAAGTTATCAAGTTTTAAGAGAATTTGAAAGTGGTGCTATAGTTGCGCACGAGCGATGGGACGCAGCAGTTCCGAGGTAGCGATAAAGTATGGATTTTCCCGTGCATCCATTTCACGAGTGTAACGTGAATATCAAGAATCCGGTAAAACATCAAATCTCAGAGATCGCTTCGACCGGAAAAAGATCCAGCAAGAACGGGACCAACGTTCTTAGATCGGTTACTGCTGCTACAATGACAGGTTACCGCTTACGGCTGAATTAAGTTTGAATAAATCCCTGAACCTAGACATCCCAGAAGTCCAGCCATATTACTACGTAGTACTTCGGCTCATCTCTCACGAGGAAATAAAAGGGCAAGTTACCAAGATTTAAGAGAATTTGAAAGTGGTGCTATAGTTGCGCACGAGCGATGGGACGCAGCAGTTCCGAGGTAGCGATAAAGTATGGATTTTCCCGTGCAACCATTTCACGAGTGTAACGTGAATATCAAGAGTCTGGTAAAACATCAAATCTCAGAGATCGCTTCGACCGGAAAAAGATCCATCAAGAACGGGACCAACGTTCTTAGATCGGTTACTGCTGCTACAATGACAGGTTACCGCTTACGGCTGAATTAAGTTTGAATAAATCCCTGAACCTAGACATCCCAGAAGTCCAGCCTTATTACTACGTAGTACTTCGGCTCATCTCTCACGAGGAAATAAACGGGCAAGTTATCAAGATTTAAGAGAATTTGAAAGTGGTGCTATAGTTGCACACGAGCGATGGGACGCAGCAGTTCCGAGGTAGCGATAGAGTATGGATTTTCCCGTGGAACCATTTCACGAGTGTAACGTGAATATCAAGAATCCGGTAAAACATCAAATCTCAGAGATCGCTTCGACCGGAAAAAGATCCATCAAGAACGGGACCAACGTTCTTAGATCGGTTACTGCTGCTACAATGACCGGTTACCGCTTACGGCTGAATTAAGTTTGAATAAATCCCTGAACCTAGACATCCCAGAAGTCCAGCCTTATTACTACGTAGTACTTCGGCTCATCTCTCACGAGGAAATAAAAGGGCAAGTTTTCAAGATTTAAGAGAATTTGAAAGTGGTGCTATAGTTGCGCACGAGCGATGGGACGCAGCAGTTCCGAGGTAGCGATAAAGTATGGATTTTCCCGTGCAACCATTTCACGAGTGTAACGTGAATATCAAGAATCCGGTAAAACATCAAATCTCAGAGATCGCTTCGACCGGAAAAAGATCCATCAAGAACGGGACCAACGTTCTTAGATCGGTTACAGCTGCTACAATGACAGGTAACCGCTTACGGCTGAATTAAGTTTGAATAAATCCCTGAACCTAGACATCCCAGAAGTCCAGCCTTATTACTACGTAGTACTTCGGCTCATCTCTCACGAGGAAATAAAAGGGCAAGTTATCAAGATTTAAGAGAATTTGAAAGTGGTGCTATAGTTGCGCACGAGCAATGGGACGCAGCAGTTCCGGGGTAGCGATAAATTATGGATTTTTCCGTGCAACCATTTCACGAGTGTAACGTGAATATCAAGAATCCGGTAAAACATCAAATCTCAGAGATCGCTTCGACCGGAAAAAGATCCATCAAGAACGGGACCAACGTTCTTAGATCGGTTACTGCTGCTACAATGACAGGTTACCGCTTACGGCTGAATTAAGTTTTAATAAATCCCTGAATCTAGACATCCCAGAAGTCCAGCCTTATTACTATGTTGTACTTCGGCTCATCTCTCACGAGGAAATAAAAGGGCAAGTTATCAAGATTTAAGAGAATTTGAAAGTGGTGCTATAGTTGCGCACGAGCAATGGGACGCAGCAGTTCCGAGGTAGCGATAAAGTATGGATTTTCCTGTGCAACCATTTCACGAGTGTAACGTGAATATCAAGAATCCGGTAAAACATCAAATCTCAGAGATCGCTTCGACCGGAAAAAGATCCATCAAGAACGGGACCAACGTTCTTAGATCGGGTACTGCTGCTACAATGACAGGTTACCGCTTATGGCTGAATTATGTTTGAATAAATCCCTGAACCTAGACATCCCAGAAGTCCAGCCTTATTACTACGTAGTACTTCGGCTCATCTCTCACGAGGAAATAAAAGGGCAAGTGATCAAGATTTAATAGAATTTGAAAGTGGTGCTATAGTTGCGCACGAGCGATGGGACGCAGCAGTTCCGAGGTAGCGATAAAGTATGGATTTTCCCGTGCAACCATTTCACGAGCGTAACGTGAATATCAAGAATCCGGTAAAACATCAAATCTCAGTGATCGCTTCGACCGGAAAAAGATCCATCAAGAACGGGACCAACGTTCTTAGATCGGTTACTGCTGCTACAATGACAGGTTACCGCTTACGGTTGAATTAAGTTTGAATAAATCCCTGAACCTAGACATCCCAGAAGTCCAGCCTTATTACTACGTAGTACTTTGGCTCATCTCTCACGAGGAAATAAAAGGGCAAGTTATCAAGATTTAAGAGAATTTGAAAGTGGTGCTATAGTTGCGCACGAGCGATGGGACGCAGCAGTTCCGAGGTAGCGATAAAGTATGGATTTTCCTGTGCAACCATTTCACGAGTGCAAAGTGAATATCAAGAATCCGGTAAAACATCAAATCTCAGAGATCGCTTCGACCGGAAAAAGATCCATCAAGAACGGGACCAACGTTCTTAGATTGGTTACTGATGCTACAATGACAAGTTACCGCTTTCGGCTTAATGAAGTTCGAATAAATCCCTGAATGTAGACATCCCAGAAGTTCAGCCTTATTACTACGTAGTACTTCGGCTCATCTCTCACGAGGAAATAAAAGGGCAAGTTATCAAGATTTAAGAGAATTTGAAAGTGGTGCTATAGTTGCGCACAAGCGATGGGACACAGCATTTCCGAGGTAGCGGTAAAGTATGGATTTTCACGTGCAACCATTTCACGAGTGTAACGTGAATATCAAGAATCTGGTAAAACATCAAATCTCAGAGATCGCTTCGACCGGAAAAAGATCCATCAAGGACGGTACCAACGTTCTTAGATCGGTTACTGCTGCTACAATGACAGGTTACCGCTTACGGCTGAATTAAGTTTGAATAAATCCCTGAACCTAGACATCCCAGAAGTCCAGCCTTATTACTACGTAGTACTTCGGCTCATCTTTCACGAGGAAATAAAAGGGCAAGTTATCAAGATTTAAGAGAATTTGGAAGTGGTGCTATAGTTGCGCACGAGTGATGGGACGCAGCAGTTCCGAGGTAGCGATAAAGTATGGATTTTCCCGTGCAACCATTTCACGAGTGTAACGTGAATATCAAGAATCCGGTAAAACATCATATCTCAGAGATCGCTTCGACCGGAAAAAAGATCCATCAAGAACGGGACCAACGTTCTTAGATCGGTTACTGCTGCTACAATGACAGGTTACCTCTTACGGCTGAATTAAGTTTGAATAAATCCCTGAACCTAGACATCCCAGAAGTCCTGCCTTATTACTACGTAGTACTTCGGCTCATCTCTCACGATGAAATAAAAGGGCAAGTTATCAAAATTTAAGAGAATTTGAAAGTGGTGCTATAGTTGCGCACGAGCGATGGGGCGCAGCAGTTCCGAGGTAGCGATAAAGTATGGATTTTCCCATGCAACCATTTCACGAGTGTAACGTGAATATCAAGAATCCGGTAAAACATCAAATCTCAGAGATCGCTTCGACCGGAAAAAGATCCAGCAAGAACGGGACCAACGTTCTTAGATCGGTTACTGCTGCTACAATGACAGGTTACCGCTTACGGCTGAATTAAGTTTGAATAAATCCCTGAACCTAGACATCCCAGAAGTCCAGCCTTATTACTACGTAGTACTTCGGCTCATCTCTCATGAGGAAATAAAAGGGCAAGTTATCAAGATTTAAGAGAATTTGAAAGTGGTGCTATAGTTGCGCACGAGCGATGGGACGCAGCAGTTGCGAGGTAGCGATAAAGTATGGATTTTCCCGTGCAACCATTTCACGAGTGTAACGTGAATATCAAGAATCCGGTAAAACATCAAATCTCAGAGATCGCTTCGATCGGAAAGAGATCCAGCAAGAACGGGACCAACGCTCTTAGATCGGTTACTGCTGCTACAATGACAGGTTACCGCTTACGGCTGAATTAAGTTTGAATAAATCCCTGAATCTAGACATCCCAGAAGTCCAGCCTTATTACTACGTAGTACTTCGGCTCATCTCTCACAAGGAAATAAAAGGGCAAGTTATCAAGTTTTAAGAGAATTTGTAAGTGGTGCTATAGTTGCGCACGAGCGATGGGACGCAGCAGTTCCGAGGTAGCGATAAAGTATGGATTTTCCCGTGCAACCATTTCACGAGTGTAACGTGAATATCAAGAATCCGGTAAAACATCAAATCTCAGAGATCGCTTCGACCGGAAAAAGATCCAGCAAGAACGGGACCAACGTTCTTAGATCGGTTACTGCTGCTACAATGACAGGTTACCGCTTACGGCTGAATTAAGTTTGAATAAATCCCTGAACCTAGACATCCCAGAAGTCCAGCCATATTACTACGTAGTACTTCGGCTCATCTCTCACGAGGAAATAAAAGGGCAAGTTATGAAGATTTAAGAGAATTTGAAAGTGGTGCTATAGTTGCGCACGAGCGATGGGACGCAGCAGTTCCGAGGTAGCGATAAAGTATGGATTTTCCCGTGCAACCATTTCACGAGTGTAACGTGAATATCAAGAATCTGGTAAAACATCAAATCTCAGAGATCGCTTCGACCGGAAATGATCCATCAAGAACGGGACCAACGTTCTTAGATCGGTTACTGCTGCTACAATGACAGGTTACCGCTTACGGCTGAATTAAGTTTGAATAAATCCCTGAACCTAGACATCCCAGAAGTCCAGCCTTATTACTACGTAGTACTTCGGCTCATCTCTCACGAGGAAATAAAAGGGCAAGTTATCAAGATTTAAGAGAATTTGAAAGTGGTGCTATAGTTGCGCACGAGCGATGGGACGCAGCAGTTCCGAGGTAGCGATAAAGTATGGATTTTCCCGTGCAACCATTTCACGAGTGTAACGTGAATATCAAGAATCCGGTAAAACATCAAATCTCAGAGATCGCTTCGACCGGAAAAAGATCCATCAAGAACGGGACCAACGTTCTTAGATCGGTTACTGCTGCTACAATGACAGGTAACCGCTTATGGCTGAATTAAGTTTGAATAAATCCCTGAACCTAGACATCCCAGAAGTCCAGCCTTATTACTACGTAGTACTTCGGCTCATCTCTCACGAGGAAATAAAAGGGCAAGTTATCAAGATTTAAGAGAATTTGAAAGTGGTGCTATAGTTGCGCACGAGCAATGGGACGCAGCAGTTCCGAGGTAGCGATAAATTATGGATTTTCCCGTGCAACCATTTCACGAGTGTAACGTGAATATCAAGAATCCGGTAAAACATCAAATCTCAGAGATCGCTTCGACCGGAAAAAGATCCATCAAGAACGGGACCAACGTTCTTAGATCGGTTACTGCTGCTACAATGACAGGTTACCGCTTACGGCTGAATTAAGTTTGAATAAATCCCTGAACCTAGACATCCCAGAAGTCCAGCCTTATTACTACGTAGTACTTCGGCTCATCTCTCACGAGGAAATGAAAGGGCAAGTTATCAAGATTTAAGAGAATTTGAAAGTGGTGCTATAGTTGCGCACGAGCGATGGGACGCAGCAGTTCCGAGTTAGCGTAAAGTATGGATTTTCCCGTGCAACCATTTCACGAGTGTAACGTGAATATCAAGAATCCGGTAAAACATCAAATCTCAGAGATCGCTTCGACCGGAAAAAGATCCATCAAGGACGGGACCAACGTTCTTAGATCGGTTACTGCTGCTACAATGACAGGTTACCGCTTACGGCTGAATTAAGTTTGAATAAATCCCTGAACCTAGACATCCCAGAAGTCCAGCCTTATTACTACGTAGTACTTCGGCTCATCTCTCACGAGGAAATAAAAGGGCAAGTTATCAAGATTTAAGAGAATTTGAAAGTGGTGCTATAGTTGCGCACGAGCGATGGGACGCAGGAGTTCCGAGGTAGCGGTAAAGTATCGATTTTCCCGTGCAACCATTTCACGAGTGTAACGTGAATATCAAGAATCCGGTAAAACATCAAACCTCAGAGATCGCTTCGACCGGGAAAAGATCCATCAAGAACGGGACCAACGTTCTTAGATCGGTTACTGCTGCTACAATGACAGGTTACCGCTAACGGCTGAATTAAGTTTGAATAAATCCCTGAACCTAGACATCCCAGAAGTCCAGCCTTATTACAACGTAGTACTTCGGCTCATATCTCAAGAGGAAATAAAAGGGCAAGTTATCAAGATTTAAGAGAATTTGAAAGTGGTGCTATAGTTGCGCACGAGCGATGGGACGCAGCAGTTCCGAGGTAGCGATAAAGTATGGATTTTCCCGTGCAACCATTTCACGAGTGTAACGTGAATATCAAGAATCCGGTAAAACATCAAATCTCAGAGATCGCTTCGACCGGAAAAAGATCCATCAAGAACGGGACCAACGTTCTTAGATCGGTTACTGCTGCTACAATGACAGCTTACCGCTTACGGCTGAATTAAGTTTGAATAAATCCCTGAACCTACACATCCCAGAAGTCCAGCCTTATTACTACATAGTATTTCGGCTCATCTCTAACGAGGAAATAAAAGGGCAAGTTATCAAGATTTAAGGGAATTTGAAAGTGGTGCTATAGTTGCGCACGAGCGATGGGACGCAGCAGTTCCGAGGTAGTGATGAAGTATGGATTTTCCCGTGCAACCATTTCACGAGTGTAACGTGAATATCAAGAATCCGGTAAAACATCAAATCTCAGAGATCACTTCGACTGGAAAAAGATCCATCAAGAACGGGACCAACGTTCTTAGATCGGTTACTGCTGCTACAATGACAGGTTACCGCTTACGGCTGAATTAAGTTTGAATAAATCCCTGAACCTAGACATCCCAGAAGTCCAGCCTTATTACTACGTAGTACTTCGGCTCATCTCTCACGAGGAAATAAAAGGGCAAGTTATCAAGATTTAAGAGAATTTGAAAGTGGAGCTATAGTTGAGCACAAGCGATGGGACGCAGCAGTTCCGAGGTAGCGATAAAGTATGGATTTTCCCGTGCAACCATTTCACGAGTGTAACGTGAATATCAAGAATCCAGTAAAACATCAAATCTCAGAGATCGCTTCGACCGGAAAAAGATCCATCAAGAACGGGACCAACGTTCTTAGATCGGTTACTGCTGCTACAATGACAGGTAACCGCTTACGGCTGAATTAAGTTTGAATAAATCCCTGAACCTAGACATCCCAGAAGTCCAGCCTTATTACTACGTAGTACTTTGGCTCATCTCTCACGAGGAAATAAAAGGGCAAGTTATCAAGATTTAAGAGAATTTGAAAGTGGTGCTATAGTTGCGCACGAGCAATGGGACGCAGCAGTTCCGAGGTAGCGATAAAGTATGGATTTTCCCATGCAACCATTTCACGAATGTAACGTGAATATCAAGAATCCGGTAAAACATCAAATCTCAGAGATCGCTTCGACCGGAAAAAGATCCATCAAGAACGGGACCAACGTTCTTAGATCCGTTACTGCTGCTACAATGACAGGTTACCGCTTACGGCTGAATTAAGTTTGAATAAATCCCTGAACCTAGACATCCCAGAAATCCAGCCTTATTACTACGTAGTACTTCGGCTCATCTCTCACGAGGAAATAAAAGGGCAAGTTATCAAGATTTAAGAGAATTTGGAAGTGGTGCTATAGTTGCGCACGAGCGATGGGACGCAGCAGTTCCGAGGTAGCGATAAAGTATGGATTTTCCCGTGCAACCATTTCACGAGTGTAACGTGAATATCAAGAATCCGGTAAAACATCAAATCTCAGAGATCGCTTCGACCGGAAAAAGATCCATCAAGAACGGGACCAAAGTTCTTAGATCGGTTACTGCTGCTACAATGACAGGTTACCGCTTACGGCTGAATTAAGTTTGAATAAATCCCTGAACCTAGACATCCCAGAAGTCCAGCCTTATTACTACGTAGTACTTCGGCTCATCTCTCACGAGGAAATAAAAGGGCAAGTTATCAAGATTTAAGAGAATTTGAAAGTGGTGCTATAGTTGCGCACGAGCTATGGGACGCAGCAGTTCCGAGGTAGCGATAAAGTATGGATTTTCCCGTGCAACCATTTCACGAGTGTAACGTGAATATCAAGAATCCGGTAAAACATCAAATCTCAGAGATCGCTTCGACCGGAAAAAGATCCATCAAGAACGGGACCAACGTTCTTAGATCGGTTACTGCTGCTACAATGACAGGTAACCGCTTACGGCTGAATTAAGTTTGAATAAATCCCTGAACCTAGACATCCCAGAAGTCCAGCATTATTACTACATAGTACTTCGGCTCATCTCTCACGAGGAAATAAAAGGGCAACTTATCAAGATTTAAGAGAATTTGAATGTGGTGCTATAGTTGCGCATGTGCAATGGGACGCAGCAGTTCCGAGGTAGCGATAAAGTATGTATTTTCCCGTGCAACAATTTCACGAGTGTAACGTGAATATCAAGAATCCGGTAAAACATCAAATCTCAGAGATCGCTTCGACCAGAAAAAGATCCATCAAGAACGGGACCAACGTTCTTAGATCGGTTACTGCTGCTACAATGACAGGTTACCGCTTACGGCTGAATTAAGTTTGAATAAATCCCTGAACCTAGACATCCCCGAAGTCCAGCCTTATTACTACGTAGTACTTCGGCTCATCTCTCACGAGGAAATAAAAGGGCAAGTTATCAAGATGCAAGAGAATTTGAAAGTGGTGCTATAGTTGCGCACGAGCGATGGGACGCAGCAGTTCCGAGGTAGCGATAAAGTATGGATTTTCCCGTGCAACCATTTCACGAGTGTAACGTGAATATCAAGAATCCGGTAAAACATCAAATCTCGGAGATCGCTTCGACCGGAAAAAGATCCATCAAGAACGGGACCAACGTTCTTAGATCGGTTACTGCTGCTACAATGACAGGTTACTGCTTACGGCTGAATTAAGTTTGAATAAATCCCTGAACCTAGACATCCCAGAAGTCCAGCCTTATTACTACGTAGTGCTTCGGCTCATCTCTCACGAGGAAATAAAAGGGCAAGTTATCAAGATTTAAGAGAATTTGAAGTGGAGCTATAGTTGCGCACGAGCGATGGGACGCAGCAGTTCCGAGGTAGCGATAAAGTATGGATTTTCCCGTGCAACCATTTCACGAGTGTAACGTGAATATCAAGAATCCGGTAAAACATCAAATCTCAGAGATCGCTTCGACCGGAAAAAGATCCATCAAGAACGGGACCAACGTTCTTAGATCGGTTACTGCTGCTACAATGACAGGTTACCGCTAACGGCTGAATTAAGTTTGAATAAATCCCTGAACCTAGACATCCCAGAAGTCGAGCCTTATTACTACGTAGTACTTCGGCTCATATCTCAAGAGGAAATAAAAGGGCAAGTTATCAAGGTTTAAGAGAATTTGAAAGTGGTGCTATAGTTGCGCACGAGCGATGGGACGCAGCAGTTCCGAGGTAGCGATAAAGTATGGATTTTCCCGTGCAACCATTTCACGAGTGTAACTTGAATATCAAGAATCCGGTAAAACATCAAATCTCAGAGATCGCTTCGACCGGAAAAAGATCCATCAAGAACGGGACCAACGTTCTTAGATCGGTTACTGCTGCTACAATGACAGCTTACCGCTTACGGCTGAATTAAGTTTGAATAAATCCCAGAACCTACACATCCCAGAAGTCCAGCCTTATTACTACGTAGTACTTCGGCTCATCTCTAACGAGGAAATAAAAGGGCAAGTTATCAAGATTTAAGGGAATTTGAAAGTGGTGCTATAGTTGCGCACGAGCGATGGGACGCAGCAGTTCCGAGGTAGTGATGAAGTATGGATTTTCCCGTGCAACCATTTCACGAGTGTAACGTGAATATCAAGAATCCGGTAAAACATCAAATCTCAGAGATCACTTCGACCGGAAAAAGTTCCATCAAGAACGGGACCAACGTTCTTAGATCGGTTACTGCTGCTACAATGACAGGTTACCGCTTACGGCTGAATTAAGTTTGAATAAATCCCTGAACCTTGACATCCCAGAAGTCCAGGCTTATTACTACGTAGTACTTCGGCTCATCTCTCACGAGGAAATAAAAGGGCAAGTTATCAAGATTTAAGAGAATTTGAAAGTGGTGCTATAGTTGCGCACGAGAGATGGGACGCAGCAGTTCCGAGGTAGCGATAAAGTATGGATTTTCCCGTGCAACCATTTCACGAGTGTAACGTGAATATCAAGAATCCGGTAAAACATCAAATCTCAGAGATCGCTTCGACCGGAAAAAGATCCATCAAGAACGGGACCAACGTTCTTAGATCGGTTACTGCTGCTACAATGACAGGTTACCGCTTACGGCTGAATTAAGTTTGAATAAATCCCTGAAAGTAGACATCCCAGAAGTCCAGCCTTATTACTACGTAGTACTTCGGCTCATCTCTCACGAGGAAATAAAAGGGCAAGTTATCAAAATTTAAGAGAATTTCAAAGTGGTGCTATAGTTGCGCACGAGCGATGGGACGCAGCAGTTCAGAGGTAGCGATAAAGTATGGATTTTCCCGTGCAACCATTTCACGAGTGTAACGTGAATATCAAGAATCCGGTAAAACATCAAATCTCAGAGATCGCTTCGACCGGAAAAAGATCCATCAAGAACGGGACCAACGTTCTTAGATCGGTTACTGCTGCTACAATGACAGCTTACCGCTTACGGCTGAATTAAGTTTGAATAAATCCCTGAACCTACACATCCCAGAAATCCAGCCTTATTACTACATAGTATTTCGGCTCATCTCTAACGAGGAAATAAAAGGGCAAGTTATCAAGATTTAAGGGAATTTGAAAGTGGTGCTATAGTTGCGCACGAGCGATGGGACGCAGCAGTTCCGAGGTAGTGATGAAGTATGGATTTTCCCGTGCAACCATTTCACGAGTGTAACGTGAATATCAAGAATCCGGTAAAACATCAAATCTCAGAGATCACTTCGACTGGAAAAAGATCCATCAAGAACGGGACCAACGTTCTTAGATCGGTTACTGCTGCTACAATGACAGGTTACCGCTTACGGCTGAATTAAGTTTGAATAAATCCCTGAACCTAGACATCCCAGAAGTCCAGCCTTATTACTACGTAGTACTTCGGCTCATCTCTCACGAGGAAATAAAAGGGCAAGTTTTCAAGATTTAAGAGAATTTGAAAGTGGAGCTATAGTTGCGCACAAGCGATGGGACGCAGCAGTTCCGAGGTAGCGATAAAGTATGGATTTTCCCGTGCAACCATTTCACGAGTGTAACGTGAATATCAAGAATCCAGTAAAACATCAAATCTCAGAGATCGCTTCGACCGGAAAAAGATCCATCAAGAACGGGACCAACGTTCTTAGATCGGTTACTGCTGCTACAATGACAGGTAACCGCTTACGGCTGAATTAAGTTTGAATAAATCCCTGAACCTAGACATCCCAGAAGTCCAGCCTTATTACTACGTAGTACTTTGGCTCATCTCTCACGAGGAAATAAAAGGGCAAGTTATCAAGATTTAAGAGAATTTGAAAGTGGTGCTATAGTTGCGCACGAGCAATGGGACGCAGCAGTTCCGAGGTAGCGATAAAGTATGGATTTTCCCATGCAACCATTTCACGAATGTAACGTGAATATCAAGAATCCGGTAAAACATCAAATCTCAGAGATCGCTTCGACCGGAAAAAGATCCATCAAGAACGGGACCAACGTTCTTAGATCCGTTACTGCTGCTACAATGACAGGTTACCGCTTACGGCTGAATTAAGTTTGAATAAATCCCTGAACCTAGACATCCCAGAAATCCAGCCTTATTACTACGTAGTACTTCGGCTCATCTCTCACGAGGAAATAAAAGGGCAAGTTATCAAGATTTAAGAGAATTTGAAAGTGGTGCTATAGTTGCGCACGAGCGATGGGACGCAGCAGTTCCGAGGTAGCGATAAAGTATGGATTTTCCCGTGCAACCATTTCACGAGTGTAACGTGAATATCAAGAATCCGGTAAAACATCAAATCTCAGAGATCGCTTCGACCGGAAAAAGATCCATCAAGAACGGGACCAACGTTCTTAGATCCGTTACTGCTGCTACAATGACAGGTTACCGCTAACGGCTGAATTAAGTTTGAATAAATCCCTGAACCTAGACATCCCAGAAGTCGAGCCTTATTACTACGTAGTACTTCGGCTCATATCTCAAGAGGAAATAAAAGGGCAAGTTATCAAGGTTTAAGAGAATTTGAAAGTGGTGCTATAGTTGCGCACGAGCGATGGGACGCAGCAGTTCCGAGGTAGCGATAAAGTATGGATTTTCCCGTGCAACCATTTCACGAGTGTAACTTGAATATCAAGAATCCGGTAAAACATCAAATCTCAGAGATCGCTTCGACCGGAAAAAGATCCATCAAGAACGGGACCAACGTTCTTAGATCGGTTACTGCTGCTACAATGACAGCTTACCGCTTACGGCTGAATTAAGTTTGAATAAATCCCTGAACCTACACATCCCAGAAGTCCAGCCTTATTACTACGTAGTACTTCGGCTCATCTCTAACGAGGAAATAAAAGGGCAAGTTATCAAGATTTAAGGGAATTTGAAAGTGGTGCTATAGTTGCGCACGAGCGATGGGACGCAGCAGTTCCGAGGTAGTGATGAAGTATGGATTTTCCCGTGCAACCATTTCACGAGTGTAACGTGAATATCAAGAATCCGGTAAAACATCAAATCTCAGAGATCACTTCGACCGGAAAAAGTTCCATCAAGAACGGGACCAACGTTCTTAGATCGGTTACTGCTGCTACAATGACAGGTTACCGCTTACGGCTGAATTAAGTTTGAATAAATCCCTGAACCTTGACATCCCAGAAGTCCAGCCTTATTACTACGTAGTACTTCGGCTCATCTCTCACGAGGAAATAAAAGGGCAAGTTATCAAGATTTAAGAGAATTTGAAAGTGGTGCTATAGTTGCGCACGAGAGATGGGACGCAGCAGTTCCGAGGTAGCGATAAAGTATGGATTTTCCCGTGCAACCATTTCACGAGTGTAACGTGAATATCAAGAATCCGGTAAAACATCAAATCTCAGAGATCGCTTCGACCGGAAAAAGATCCATCAAGAACGGGACCAACGTTCTTAGATCGGTTACTGCTGCTACAATGACAGGTTACCGCTTACGGCTGAATTAAGTTTGAATAAATCCCTGAAAGTAGACATCCCAGAAGTCCAGCCTTATTACTACGTAGTACTTCGGCTCATCTCTCACGAGGAAATAAAAGGGCAAGTTATCAAAATTTAAGAGAATTTCAAAGTGGTGCTATAGTTGCGCACGAGCGATGGGACGCAGCAGTTCAGAGGTAGCGATAAAGTATGGATTTTCCCGTGCAACCATTTCACGAGTGTAACGTGAATATCAAGAATCCGGTAAAACATCAAATCTCAGAGATCGCTTCGACCGGAAAAAGATCCATCAAGAACGGGACCAACGTTCTTAGATCGGTTACTGCTGCTACAATGACAGCTTACCGCTTACGGCTGAATTAAGTTTGAATAAATCCCTGAACCTACACATCCCAGAAGTCCAGCCTTATTACTACATAGTATTTCGGCTCATCTCTAACGAGGAAATAAAAGGGCAAGTTATCAAGATTTAAGGGAATTTGAAAGTGGTGCTATAGTTGCGCACGAGCGATGGGACGCAGCAGTTCCGAGGTAGTGATGCAGTATGGATTTTCCCGTGCAACCATTTCACGAGTGTAACGTGAATATCAAGAATCCGGTAAAACATCAAATCTCAGAGATCACTTCGACTGGAAAAAGATCCATCAAGAACGGGACCAACGTTCTTAGATCGGTTACTGCTGCTACAATGACAGGTTACCGCTTACGGCTGAATTAAGTTTGAATAAATCCCTGAACCTAGACATCCCAGAAGTCCAGCCTTATTACTACGTAGTACTTCGGCTCATCTCTCACGAGGAAATAAAAGGGCAAGTTATCAAGATTTAAGAGAATTTGAAAGTGGAGCTATAGTTGCGCACAAGCGATGGGACGCAGCAGTTCCGAGGTAGCGATAAAGTATGGATTTTCCCGTGCAACCATTTCACGAGTGTAACGTGAATATCAAGAATCCAGTAAAACATCAAATCTCAGAGATCGCTTCGACCGGAAAAAGATCCATCAAGAACGGGACCAACGTTCTTAGATCGGTTACTGCTGCTACAATGACAGGTAACCGCTTACGGCTGAATTAAGTTTGAATAAATCCGTGAACCTAGACATCCCAGAAGTCCAGCCTTATTACTACGTAGTACTTTGGCTCATCTCTCACGAGGAAATAAAAGGGCAAGTTATCAAGATTTAAGAGAATTTGAAAGTGGTGCTATAGTTGCGCACGAGCAATGGGACGCAGCAGTTCCGAGGTAGCGATAAAGTATGGATTTTCCCATGCAACCATTTCACGAATGTAACGTGAATATCAAGAATCCGGTAAAACATCAAATCTCAGAGATCGCTTCGACCGGAAAAAGATCCATCAAGAACGGGACCAACGTTCTTAGATCCATTACTGCTGCTACAATGACAGGTTACCGCTTACGGCTGAATTAAGTTTGAATAAATCCCTGAACCTAGACATCCCAGAAATCCAGCCTTATTACTACGTAGTACTTCGGCTCATCTCTCACGAGGAAATAAAAGGGCAAGTTATCAAGATTTAAGAGAATTTGAAAGTGGTGCTATAGTTGCGCACGAGCGATGGGACGCAGCAGTTCCGAGGTAGCGATAAAGTATGGATTTTCCCGTGCAACCATTTCACGAGTGTAACGTGAATATCAAGAATCCGGTAAAACATCAAATCTCAGAGATCGCTTCGACCGGAAAAAGATCCATCAAGAACGGGACCAAAGTTCTTAGATCGGTTACTGCTGCTACAATGACAGGTTACCGCTTACGGCTGAATTAAGTTTGAATAAATCCCTGAACCTAGACATCCCAGAAGTCCAGCCTTATTACTACGTAGTACTTCGGCTCATCTCTCACGAGGAAATAAAAGGGCAAGTTATCAAGATTTAAGAGAATTTGAAAGTGGTGCTATAGTTGCGCACGAGCAATGGGACGCAGCAGTTCCGAGGTAGCGATAAAGTATGGATTTTCCCGTGCAACCATTTCACGAGTGTAACGTGAATATCAAGAATCTGGTAAAACATCAAATCTCAGAGATCGCTTCGACCGGAAAAAGATCCATCAAGAACGGGACCAACGTTCTTAGATCGGTTACTGCTGCTACAATGACAGCTTACCGCTTACGGCTGAATTAAGTTTGAATAAATCCCTGAACCTAGACATCCCAGAAGTCCAGCATTATTACTACATAGTACTTCGGCTCATCTCTCACGAGGAAATAAAAGGGCAACTTATCAAGATTTAAGAGAATTTGAATGTGGTGCTATAGTTGCGCATGTGCAATGGGACGCAGCAGTTCCGAGGTAGCGATAAAGTATGTATTTTCCCGTGCAACAATTTCACGAGTGTAACGTGAATATCAAGAATCCGGTAAAACATCAAATCTCAGAGATCGCTTCGACCAGAAAAAGATCCATCAAGAACGGGACCAACGTTCTTAGATCGGTTACTGCTGCTACAATGACAGGTTACCGCTTACGGCTGAATTAAGTTTGAATAAATCCCTGAACCTAGACATCCCCGAAGTCCAGCCTTATTACTACGTAGTACTTCGGCTCATCTCTCACGAGGAAATAAAAGGGCAAGTTATCAAGATGCAAGAGAATTTGAAAGTGGTGCTATAGTTGCGCACGAGCGATGGGACGCAGCAGTTCCGAGGTAGCGATAAAGTATGGATTTTCCCGTGCAACCATTTCACGAGTGTAACGTGAATATCAAGAATCCGGTAAAACATCAAATCTCAGAGATCGCTTCGACAGGAAAAGATCCATCAAGAACGGGACCAACGTTCTTAGATCGGTTACTGCTGCTACAATGACAGGTTACTGCTTACGGCTGAATTAAGTTTGAATAAATCCCTGAACCTAGACCCCCCAGAAGTCCAGCCTTATTACTACGTAGTGCTTCGGCTCATCTCTCACGAGGAAATAAAAGGGCAAGTTATCAAGATTTAAGAGAATTTGAAGTGGAGCTATAGTTGCGCACGAGCGATGGGACGCAGCAGTTCCGAGGTAGCGATAAAGTATGGATTTTCCCGTGCAACCATTTCACGAGTGTAACGTGAATATCAAGAATCCGGTAAAACATCAAATCTCAGAGATCGCTTCGACCGGAAAAAGATCCATCAAGAACGGGACCAACGTTCTTAGATCGGTTACTGCTGCTACAATGACAGGTTACCACTAACGGCTGAATTAAGTTTGAATAAATCCCTGAACCTAGACATCCCAGAAGTCGAGCCTTATTACTACGTAGTACTTCGGCTCATATCTCAAGAGGAAATAAAAGGGCAAGTTATCAAGGTTTAAGAGAATTTGAAAGTGGTGCTATAGTTGCGCACGAGCGATGGGACGCAGCAGTTCCGAGGTAGCGATAAAGTATGGATTTTCCCGTGCAACCATTTCACGAGTGTAACTTGAATATCAAGAATCCGGTAAAACATCAAATCTCAGAGATCGCTTCGACCGGAAAAAGATCCATCAAGAACGGGACCAACGTTCTTAGATCGGTTACTGCTGCTACAATGACAGCTTACCGCTTACGGCTGAATTAAGTTTGAATAAATCCCTGAACCTACACATCCCAGAAGTCCAGCCTTATTACTACGTAGTACTTCGGCTCATCTCTAACGAGGAAATAAAAGGGCAAGTTATCAAGATTTAAGGGAATTTGAAAGTGGTGCTATAGTTGCGCACGAGAGATGGGACGCAGCAGTTCCGAGGTAGTGATGAAGTATGGATTTTCCCGTGCAACCATTTCACGAGTGTAACGTGAATATCAAGAATCCGGTAAAACATCAAATCTCAGAGATCACTTCGACCGGAAAAAGTTCCATCAAGAACGGGACCAACGTTCTTAGATCGGTTACTGCTGCTACAATGACAGGTTACCGCTTACGGCTGAATTAAGTTTGAATAAATCCCTGAACCTTGACATCCCAGAAGTCCAGCCTTATTACTACGTAGTACTTCGGCTCATCTCTCACGAGGAAATAAAAGGGCAAGTTATCAAGATTTAAGAGAATTTGAAAGTGGTGCTATAGTTGCGCACGAGAGATGGGACGCAGCAGTTCCGAGGTAGCGATAAAGTATGGATTTTCCCGTGCAACCATTTCACGAGTGTAACGTGAATATCAAGAATCCGGTAAAACATCAAATCTCAGAGATCGCTTCGACCGGAAAAAGATCCATCAAGAACGGGACCAACGTTCTTAGATCGGTTACTGCTGCTACAATGACAGGTTACCGCTTACGGCTGAATTAAGTTTGAATAAATCCCTGAAAGTAGACATCCCAGAAGTCCAGCCTTATTACTACGTAGTACTTCGGCTCATCTCTCACGAGGAAATAAAAGGGCAAGTTATCAAAATTTAAGAGAATTTCAAAGTGGTGCTATAGTTGCGCACGAGCGATGGGACGCAGCAGTTCAGAGGTAGCGATAAAGTATGGATTTTCCCGTGCAACAATTTCGCGAGTGTAACGTGAATATCAAGAATTCGGTAAATCATCAAATCTCAGAGATCGCTTCGACCGGAAAAAGATCCATCAAGAACGGGACCAACGTTCTTAGATCGGTTCCTGCTGCTACAATGACAGGTTACCGCTTACGGCTGAATTAAGTTTGACTAAATCCCTGAACCTAGACATCCCAGAAGTCCAGCCTTATTACTACGTAGTACTTCGGCTCATCTCTCACGAGGAAATAACAGGGCAAGTTATCAAGATTTAAGAGAATTTGAAAGTGCTGCTATAGTTGCGCACGAGCGATGGGACGCAGCAGTTCCGAGGTAGCGATAAAGAATGGATTTTCCCATGCAACCATTTCACGAGTGAAACGTGAATATCAAGAATCCGGTAAAACATCAAATCTCAGTGATCGCTTCGTCCGGAAAAAGATCCAGCAAGAACGGGACCAACGTTCTTAGATCGGTTACTGCTGCTACAATGACAGGTTACTGCTTACGGCTGAATTAAGTTTGAATAAATCCCTGAACCTAGACATCCCAGAAGTCCAGCCTTATTTCTACGTAGTACTTCGGCTCATCTCTCACGAGGAAATAAAAGGGCAAGTTATCATGATTTAAGAGAATTTGAAAGTGGTGCTATAGTTGCGCACGAGCGATGGGACCCAACAGTTCAGAGGTAACGATAAAGTATGGATTTTCCGGTGCAACCATTTCGCGAGTGTAACGTGAATATCAAGATTCCGGTAAAACATTAGAAATCTCAGAGATCGCTTCGACCGGAAAAAGATCCATCAAGAACGGGACCAACGTTCTTAGATCGGTTACTGCTGCTACAATGACAGGTTACCGCTTACGGCTGAATTAAGTTTGAATAAATCCCTGAACCTATACATCCCAGAAGTCCAGCCTTATTACTACGTAGTACTTCGGCTCATCTCTCACGAGGAAATAAAAGGGCAAGTTATCAAGATTTAAGAGAATTTGAAAGTGGTGCTATAGTTGCGCACGAGCGATGAGACCCAGCAGTTCCGAGGTAGCGATAAAGTATGGATTTTCCAGTGCAACCATGTCACGAGTGTAACGTGAATATCAAGAATCCGGTAAAACATCAAATCTCAGAGGTCGCTTCGACCGGAAAAAGATCCAGCAAGAACGGGACCAACGTTCTTAGATCGGTTACTGCTGCTACAATGACAGCTTACCGCTTACGGCTGAATTAAGTTTGAATAAATCCTTGAACCTAGACATCCCAGAAGTCCAGCCTTATTACTACGTAGTACTTCGGCTCTTCTCTCACGAGGAAATAAAAGGGCAAGTTATCAAGATTTAAGAGAATTTGAAAGTGGTGCTATAGTTGCGCACGAGCGATGGGATGCAGCAGTTCCGAGGTAGCGATAAAGTATGGATTTTCCCGTGCAACCATTTCACGAGTGTAACGTGAATATCAAGAATCCGGTAAAACATCAAATCTCAGAGATCGCTTCGACCGGAAAAAGATCCATCAAGAACGGGACCAACGTTCTTAAATCGGTTACTGCTGCTACAATGACAGCTTACCGCTTACGGCTGAATTAAGTTTGAATAAATCCCTGAACCTACACATCCCAGAAGTCCAGCCTTATTACTACGTAGTACGTTGGCTCATCACTCACGAGGAAATAAAAGGGCAAGTTATCAAGATTTAAGAGAATTTGAAAGTGGTGCTATAGTTGTGCACGAGCGATGGGACGCAGCAGTTCCGAGGTAGCGATAAAGTATGGATTTTCCCGTGCAACCATTTCACGAGTGTAACGTGAATATCAAGAATCTGGTAAAACATCAAATCTCAGAGATCGCTTCGACCGGAAAAAGATCCATCAAGAACGGGACCAACGTTCTTAGATCGGTTACTGCTGGTACAATGACAGGTTACCGCTTACTTCTGAATTAAGTTCGAATAAATCCCTGAACCTAGACATCCCAGAAGTCCAGCCTTATTACTACGTAGTACTTCGGCTCATCTCTCACGAGGAAATAAAAGGGCAAGTTATCAATATTTAAGAGAATTTGAAAGTGGTGCTATAGTTGCGCACGAGCGATGGGACGCAGCAGTTCGGAGGTAGCGATAAAGTATGGATTTTCCCGTGCAATCATTTTACGAGCGTAACGTGAATATCAAGAATCCGGTAAAACATCAAATCTCAGAGATCGCTTCGACCGGAAAAAGATCCATCAAGAACGGGACCAACGTTCTTAGATCGATTACTGCTGCTACAATGACAGGTTACCGCTTACGGCTGAATTAAGATTGACTAAATCCCTGAACCTAGACATCCCAGAAGTCCAGCCTTATTACTACGTAGTACTTCGGCTCATCTCTCACGAGGAAATAAAAGGGCAAGTTATCAAGATTTAAGAGAATTTGAAAGTGGTGCTATAGTTGTGCACGAGCGATGGGACGCAGCTGTTCCGAGGTAGCTATAAAGTATGGATTTTCCCGTGCAACCATTTCACGAGTGTAACGTGAATATCAAGAATCCGGTAAAACATCAAATGTCAGAGATCGCTTCGACCGGAAAAAGATCCATCAAGAACGGGACCAACGTTCTTAGATCGGTTACTGCTGCTACAATTACAGGTTACCGCTTACGGCTGAATTAATTCTGAATAAATCCCTGAACCTAGACATCCCAGAAGTCCAGCCTTATTACTACGTAGTACTTCAGCTCATCTCTCACGAGGAAATAAAAGGGCAAGTGATCAAGATTTAAGAGAATTTGAAAGTGGTGCTATAGTTGCGCACGAGCGATGGGACGCATCAGTTCCGAGGTAGCGATAAAGTATGGATTTTCCCGTGCAACCATTTCACGAGTGTAACGTGAATATCAAGAATCCGGTAAAACATCAAATCTCAGAGATCGCTTCGACCGGAAAAAGATCCAGCAAGAACGGGACCAACGTTCTTAGATCGGTTACTGCTGCTACAATGACAGGTTACCGCTTACGTCTGAATTAAGTTTGAATAAATCCCTGAACCTAGACATCCCAGAAGTCCAGCCTTATTACTACATAGTACTTCGGCTCATCTCTCACGAGGAAATAAAAGGGCAAGTTATCAAGATTTAAGAGAATTTGAAAGTGGTGCTATAGTTGCGCACGAGCAATGGGACGCAGCAGTTCCGAAGTAGCGATAAAGTATGGATTTTCCCGTGCAACCATTTCACGAGTGTAACGTGAATATCAAGAATCCGGTAAAACATCAAATCTCAGAGATCGCTTCGACCGGAAAAAGATCCATCAAGAACGGGACCAACGTTCTTAGATCGCTTACTGCTGCTACAATCACAGGTTACCGCTTACGGCTGAATTAAGTTTGATAAATCCCTGAACCTAGACATCCCAGAAGTCCAGCCTTATTACTACGTAGTACTTCGGCTCATCTCTCACGAGGAAATAAAAGGGCAAGTTATCAAGATTTAAGAGAATTTGAAAGTGGTGCTATAGTTGCGCATGTGCGATGGGACGCAGCAGTTCCGAGGTAGCGATAAAGTATGGATTTTCCCGTGCAACCATTTCACGATTGTAACGTGAATATCAAGAATCCGGTAAAACATCAAATATCAGAGATCGCTTCGACCGGAAAAAGATCCAGCAAGAACGGGACCAACGTTCTTAAATCGGTTACTGCTGCTACAATGACAGGTTACCGCTTACGGCTGAATTAAGTTTGAATAAATCCCTGAACCTAGACATCCCAGAAGTCCAGCCTTATTACTACGTAGTACTTCGGCTCATCTCTCACAAGGAAATAAAAGGGCAAGTTATCAAGATTTAAGAGAATTTGAAAGTGGTGCTATAGTTGCGCACGAGCGATGGGACGCATCAGTTGCGAGGTAGCGATAAAGTATGGATTTTCCCGTGCAACCATTTCACGAGTGTAACGTGAATATCAAGAATCCGGTAAAACATCAAATCTCAGAGATCGCTTCGACCGGAAATGATCCAGCAATAACGGGACCAACGTTCTTAGATCGGTTACTGCTGCTACAATGACAGGTTATCGCTTACGGCTGAATTAAGTTTGAATAAATCCCTGAACCTAGACATCCCAGAAGTCCAGCCTTATTACTACGTAGTACTTCGGCTCATCTCTCACGAGGAAATAAAAGGGCAAGTTATCAAGATTTAAGAGAATTTGAAAGTGGTGCTATAGTTGCGCACGAGCGATGGGACGCAGCAGTTCCGAGGTAGCGATAAAGTATGGATTTTCCCGTGCAACCATTTCACGAGTGTAACGTGAATATCAAGAATCCGGTAAAACTTCAAATCTCAGAGATCGCTTTGAACGGAAAAAGATCCATCAAGAACAGGACCAACGTTCTTAGATCGGTTACTGCTGCTACAATGACAGGTTACCGCTTACGGCTGAATTAATTTTGAATAAATCCCTGAACCTAGACATCCCAGAAGTCCAGCCTTATTACTACTTAGTACTTCGGCTCATCTCTCACGAGGAAATAAAAGGGCAAGTGATCAAGGTTTAATAGAATTTGAAAGTGGTGCTATAGTTGCGCACGAGCGATGGGACGCAGCAGTTCCGAGGTAGCGATAAAGTATGGATTTTCCCATGCAACCATTTCACGAGTGTAACGTGAATATCAAGAATCCGGTGAAACATCAAATCTCAGAGATCGCTTCGACTGGAAAAAGATCCATCAAGAACGGGACCAACGTTCTTAGTTCGGTTACTGCTGCTACAATGACAGGTTACTGCTTACGGCTGAATTAAGGTTGAATAAATCCCTGAACCTAGACATCCCAGAAGTCCAGCCTTATTACTACGTAGTACTTCAGCTCATCTCTCACGAGCAAATATAAGGGCAAGTTATCAAGATTTAAGAGAATTTGAAAGTGGTGCTATAGTTGCGCACGAGCGATGGGACGCAGCAGTTCCGAGGTAGCGATAAAGTATGGATTTTCCAATGCAACCATTTCACGAGTGTAACGTGAATATCAAGAATCCGGTAAAACATCAAATCTCAGAGATCGCTTCGACCGGAAAAAGATCGAGCAAGAACGGGACCAACGTTCTTAGATCGGTTACTGCTGCTACAATGACAGGTTACCGCTTACGGCTGAATTAAGTTTGAATAAATCCCTGAACCTAGACATCCCAGAAGTCCAGCCTTATTACTACGTAGTACTTCGGCTCATCTCTCACGAGGAAATAAAAGGGCAAGTTATCAAGATTTAAGAGAATTTGAAAGTGGTGCTATAGTTGCGCACGAGCGATGGGACGCAGCAGTTGCGAGGTAGCGATAAAGAATGGATTTTCCCGTGCAACCATTTCACGAGTGTAACGTGAATATCAAGAATCCGGTAAAACATCAAATCTCAGAGATCGCTTCGACCGGAAAAAGATCCAGCAAGAACGGGACCAACGTTCTTAGATCGGTTACTGCTGCTACAATGACGGGTTACCGCTTACGGCTGAATTAAGTTTGAATAAATCCCTGAACCTAGACATCCCAGAAGTCCAGCCTTATTACTACGTAGTACTTCGGCTCATCTCTCACAAGGAAATAAAAGGGCAAGTTATCAAGATTTAAGAGAATTTGAAAGTGGTGCTATAGTTGCGCACGAGCGATGGGACGCAGCAGTTCCGAGGTAGCAATAAAGTATGGATTTTCCCGTGCAACCATTACACGAGTGTAACGTGAATATCAAGAATCCGGTAAAACATCAAATCTCAGAGATCACTTTGACCGGAAAAAGTTCCATCAAGAACGGGACCAACGTTCTTAGATCGGTTACTGCTGCTACAATGACAGGTTACCGCTTACGGCTGAATTAAGTTTGAATAAATCCCTGAACCTAGACATCCCAGAAGTCCAGCCTTATTACTACGTAGTACTTCGGCTCATCTCTCACGAGGAAATAAAAGGGCAAGTTATCAAGATTTAAGAGAATTTGAAAGTGGTGCTATAGTTGCGCACGAGCGATGGGACGCAGCAGTTGCGAGGTAGCGATAAAGTATGGATTTTCCCGTGCAACCATTTCACGAGTGTAACGTGAATATCAAGAATCCGGTAAAACATCAAATCTCAGAGATCGCTTCGACCGGAAAAAGATCCAGCAATAACGGGACCAACGTTCTTAGATCGGTTACTGCTGCTACAATGACAGGTTACCGCTTACGGCTGAATTAAGTTTGAATAAATCCCTGAACCTAGACATCCCAGAAGTCCAGCCTTATTACTACGTAGTACTTCGGCTCATCTCTCACAAGGAAATAAAAGGGCAAGTTATCAAGATTTAAGAGAATTTGAAAGTGGTGCTATAGTTGCGCACGAGCGATGGGACGCAGCAGTTCCGAGGTAGCGATAAAGTATGGATTTTCCCATGCAACCATTTCACGAGTGTAACGTGAATATCAAAAACCCGGTAAAACATCAAATCTCAGAGATCGCTTCGACCGGAAAAAGATCCAGCAAGAACGGGACCAACGTTCTTAGATCGGTTACTGCTGCTACAATGACAGGTTACCGCTTACGGCTGAATTAAGTTTGAATAAATCCCTGAACCTAGACATCCCAGAAGTCCAGCCTTATTACTACGTAGTACTTCGGCTCATCTCTCACGAGGAAATAAAAGGGCAAGTTATCAAGATTTAAGAGAATTTGAAAGTGGTGCTATAGTTGCGCACGAGCGATGGGACGCAGCAGTTGCGAGGTAGCGATAAAGAATGGATTTTCCCGTGCAACCATTTCGCGAGTGTAACGTGAATATCAAGAATCTGGTAAAACATCAAATCTCAGAGATCGTTTCGACCGGAAAAAGATCCATCAAGAACGGGACCAACGTTCTTAGATCGGTTACTGCTGCTACAATGACGGGTTACCGCTTACGGCTGAATTAAGTTTGAATAAATCCCTGAACCTAGACATCCCAGAAGTCCAGCCTTATTACTACGTAGTACTTCGGCTCATCTCTCACAAGGAAATAAAAGGGCAAGTTATCAAGATTTAAGAGAATTTGAAAGTGGTGCTATAGTTGCGCACGAGCGATGGGACGCAGCAGTTCCGAGGTAGCAATAAAGTATGGATTTTCCCGTGCAACCATTACACGAGTGTAACGTGAATATCAAGAATCCGGTAAAACATCAAATCTCAGAGATCGCTTCGACCGGAAAAAGATCCAGCAAGAACGGGACCAACGTTCTTAAATCGGTTACTGCTGCTACAATGACAGGTTACCTCTTACGGCTGAATTAAGTTTGAATAAATCCCTGAACCTAGACATCCCAGAAGTCCAGCCTTATTACTACGTAGTACTTCGGCTCATCTCTCACGAGGAAATAAAAGGGCAAGTTATCAAGATTTAAGAGAATTTGAAAGTGGTGCTATAGTTGCGCACGAGCGATGGGACGCAGCAGTTGCGAGGTAGCGATAAAGTATGGATTTTCCCGTGCAACCATTTCACGAGTGTAACGTGAATATCAAGAATCCGGTAAAACATCAAATCTCAGAGATCGCTTCGACCGGAAAAAGATCCAGCAATAACGGGACCAACGTTCTTAGATCGGTTACTGCTGCTACAATGACAGGTTACCGCTTACGGCTGAATTAAGTTTGAATAAATCCCTGAACCTAGACATCCCAGAAGTCCAGCCTTATTACTACGTAGTACTTCGGCTCATCTCTCACAAGGAAATAAAAGGGCAAGTTATCAAGATTTAAGAGAATTTGAAAGTGGTGCTATAGTTGCGCACGAGCGATGGGACGCAGCAGTTCCGAGGTAGCGATAAAGTATGGATTTTCCCATGCAACCATTTCACGAGTGTAACGTGAATATCAAGAATCCGGTAAAACATCAAATCTCAGAGATCGCTTCGACCGGAAAAAGATCCAGCAAGAACGGGACAAACGTTCTTGTATCGGTTACCGCTGCTACAATGACAGGTAACCGCTTACGGCTGAATTAAGTTTGAATAAATCCCTGAACCTAGACATCGCAGAAGTCCAGCCTTATTACTACATAGTACTTCGGCTCATCTCTCACGAGGAAATAAAAGGGCAAGTTATCAAGATTTAAGAGAATTTGAAAGTGGTGCTATAGTTGCGCACGAGCGATGGGACGCAGCAGTTCCGAGGTAGCGATAAAGTATGGATTTTCCCATGCAACCATTTCACGAGTGTAACGTGAATATCAAGAATCCGGTAAAACATCAAATCTCAGAGAACGCTTCGACCGGAAAAAGATCCAGCAAGAACGGGACCAACGAATCGTTCAACATGTCAGAAGTGCAGCCCTTCAGGAAATGGATACAGATTTCCGTGCTGGGCCATCAGCAACTGTCAGCATGCGAACCATGGAGGTAAGAATAAGGGTAGACGGCGCTACGTATCCCAGCCGTACTATGTTTTGAAGCCATGGGGGCGTGGCTCTCTGCCATGACACTCTGACCAAAACATTGCCAGTGTGCTATAGCGCTGCGTGTATTACAGTCGTTAATTTCACCATGTACGCATGTATCGTCGTAGGATTGGTTGTTTCATAGTTTTTGTTTAGAATAAAATCTCCTAAAGGCGAAATTCCGCGTTTCTTCTTACTAAAATAGTTTTTAATGTAATATTGCGAATAGCTAGTCTTCAGTGTAAACGATACAATTTTGTTAATTCAGTAATAAACGTGTATCACAAACTAACTAATAGAAACTGAAAACTAAGTTAGCTATACCCTCCCTCCAAAGTCCCATCAATACATCTTGTTTGTAATACGTACTGGAACATTTCAGTTACGTTACACTACTGGGAAACACTGTTCATTACCACCAATATTTACTGAAATACGGTACATAGAATGTCAAATCTACACAGTGTCCTGTTTAGGCCTATACTTTACGCCAGTTAATGTAGTGTTAGCTTTTAATTTGGTACATGATGAAGACAAAGTGAGTCACTCAACACTTCGATCGTCGGTAAAGCAGATGCCAGACTGCGATTCATTGGAAGAATCCTAAGGAAATACAATCCGAAAACAAAGGAAGTAGGTTACAGTACACTCGTTCGCTCACTGCTTGAATACTGCTCAGCGGTGTGGGATCCGTACCAGATAGGGTTGATAGAAGAGATAGAGAAGATCCAACGGAGAGCAGCGCGCTTCGTTACAGGATTATTTAGTAATCGCGAAAGCGTTACGGAGATGACAGATAAACTCCAGTGGAAGACTCTACAGGAGAGACGCTCAGTAGCTTGGTACGGGCTTTTGTTAAAGTTTCGAGAACATACCTTCACCGAAGAATCCAGCAGTATATTGCTCCCTCCTACGTATATCTCGCGAAGAGACCATGAGGATAAAATCAGAGAGATTAGAGCCCACACAGAAGCATACAGACAATCCTTCTTTCCATTAACAATACGAGACTGGAATAGAAGGGAGAACCGATAGAGGTACTCAGGGTACCCTCCGCCACACACAGTCAGGTGGCTTGCGGAGTATGGATGTAGATGTAGATTATGGACGATACGTTCGTATTATACAGAAACGTGAACTTGAAAACTAAGAATTTAATTCTTTGAATTAACATACCTTTTGCAAAAGTTTTGGGTGTGTAGGGAAAACTGATGGTACAGCATTTTCTCGGAGCCTTACTGTTGAAAGGGAAGTTCGGTCTATGTCCTCTTCTCGGAAATGCTGAGAACATATAGTGCTCCATTTAGACGCACGCCAACTCTTCCCCCTCACGGCATTCTCCCACAGAGCTTTCCGACTTTCATTTTTAGGAAATCTAAAATCATACAGGAGAAAAACAGCTATAGTACAAGTACCGATGTAGCACACGTTCATTCAAAATGAAGTTGTAAAATCACACTTAACGAGACAACTTACACATGAAATGTTATTCCCTTCGATTTCGCATCACAATCAGAACGATTCCTACATCCGAACACCACACAAGTCACCATAACAGCGCAAAATCCTTCCAAAAGCGAGCGACAAGCCTATGCACACAAGCTTACAGCAGCAATGTTTTGGTCGGATTGAGATGGCTACCCTCGGCTTCACATGGCTTCGCAGCTGTGACGTCACGGCGTCTCCCTTTATTCTTACTTCCATGATGCGAACCACTCAACGAAACATCATCGACTTGGGCTTTCGATGCCGAAGGACTACTCGTGTACCCTTGAGACTCCACGACACAAAGATTTACGCCTCGCCTAGGCCTGTCAATATCGACGTTGGACTGTTGATGATTGGAAACAAGTTGTCTGGTCAGGCGAGCCTCGTTTCAAATTGTATCGAGCGGATGGAAGTGTCCGTGCATGGAGACAACCTCATGAATAGGTGGAACATGCATGTCAGCAGAGGACTGTTCAAGCTGGTGGAGACTCCTTAATTGTGTGAACGTGTGCAGTTGTAGTGATATGGGACTCCTGACACGTCTAGATACCACTCTTACAGGCGACACGTATGTAAGCATCCTACCTGATCACCTGCATCCATTCATGTCCATTATGCATTCCGACGGACTTCGGCAATTACAGCGAGACAATGCAACACGTGACACGTTCAGAATTAAAACAGAGTGGCTGCAGGAACCCTCTTCTGAGTTTAAACACGTCCATTGACATGAACTTTATGCTCTTACGGATTTATGGACAGCTCTGCAGGATTCAAGGTGTCAATACCCTCCAGTACGACTCCAGACATCAACAATGTTAGGCGGGTGTACCAGCTTTCTTGGTTCTTCATTGTATAATACAAGGTTGTTATCATTCAAATACAACTACCCACAGAGGTCCGATGTGGGCTGTAATTATTTTATGGCAGCGAAACTTCACGAATATTCCAATACTTTAATGCAGACCAATTTACATTGAAAAAATTAATTCCAGATTCGGCCACCTGGTGCAAATCTGGCGCTGTGGTTCTAAGAAAGACGTACAGAAATGTTTCCGTATGTTATTGATTAGGAAAGAGATGTGGGCAGAAAAAGCCCAACGAATGAGAGACGCATAATGTTGATTTTGTATTCAACACTGCTGCCGCCGGCCGGTGTGGCCAAGCGGTTCTAGGCGCTACAGTTTGGAACCACGCGACCGCGACGGTCACAGGTTCGATCCTGCCTCGGGCATGGATGTGTGTGATGTCTTTAAGTTAGTTAGGTTTAAGTAGTTCTAAGTTTTAGGGCACTGATGACCTCAGATGTTAAGTCGCATAATGCTCAGAGTCATTTTTTTAACACTGCTGCCTGCGCAATTTGATCGATACGAGCATCGGAGACATCGATGAATGTTGTAAAGCACTGGATTTTCACCTGGTGGCCAAAATTGGAACAAATGTTTTCCAAGATAAATCGGTTTTTGCATTAACGCATTAGCATATCTACCACGTTGCCTGCCGAACAATAACTGCAGCCCATACTGCATCTTCATGAGCAGCTGCACTTTAATTATAACAGGCGAGTAGATAGCGCAATCTAACACCCCTGTGGGAACTACTAGTTAATATATGTGCCATATTTGGAAACATGTTTATTATCAAACAGTCAACCCTGTCAAGCCCTGGTGGCCGTGCGGTTCTAGGCGCTACAGTCTGCAATCGCGCGACCGCTACGGTCGCAGGTCCGAATCCTGCCTCGGGCGTGAATGTGTGTGATGTCTTTAGGTTAGTTAGGTTTAAGTAGCTCTAAGTTCTAGGGGACTGATGACCTCAGACGGCTCAGAGCCATTTTTTAGCCAACCCTGTCTATGGTACATCACGCATAGTCCCAGTTGGGGGATGCCTATCTTACAGCTTTGAGGCATCAGATATTTGGTTTTTAGTATTTCACATAATTATTGACATAATTTAATAGTTACAATGTTTTCCTGATCTACTTTTTAAAGGTATAATGTTAAGTTAAAGTTTAACACAGTGATACCAGTACTGACCTGCCAGGTAGCCAAGAGTGCTTATGTGCTGCTTCCGTGAGTGAGGTAGGCGCACCGGCTCCGGATCGAATCCGCCCGGTGGATTAACGACGAGGGCCGGTGTGCCTTCCAGCCTGGATGTGGTTTTTAGGCAGTTTTCCATGTCTGGCTAGGTGAATACCGTGCTGGTCCCTACGTTCTGCCTCAGTTAACACGGCTCGCAGACATCTTCACACATTCACACTCTTCCATAGATTACACTAGACGCAGACAGTTGGGGTACACTAATTCCTGCCTGGGGGAGGTGGGGGGGTACAGGGTGGTGACAGAAAGGGCATCCAGTCACCCCTTGGAATTCCTGCCTGGGGGGGTTACAGGGTGGCGACAGAAAGGGCATCCAGTCACCCCTTGAAATTAACATGCCACATCCGATTAACCACCAGACCCCGAAAGTTGGGATAAATGCTTGCAAAGAGAGAGAGAGAGAGAGTGAGACAAGTACTACACTTAGAAGCACTGCAATTCATAGCACGTAAATTACTCTTATTGTATTCATGCAATATTCGAGAGTGAAAGCACTTAAGGGCTTCTAATGAACTTTTTAACATAATCTGAAACCTTTATGTAACTTTCTCAGCCTGACAGCACTCATAAAATTATGAAATGGAAAAATTTTGGTCACTTACTACATTTCTGCCGTTCTTTCAGCAAAACCTTACTGGCAGGTATGACATTTTAACTGATAACTCCTACAAGTTCCAGTATTAGTAGGATATACTTTCCACTTTGGGTCATAAGGTTCTTCAGCCTCTGTATCGACATTAAAATTCTTGCGAAAGCATTTTTTACCTACATTATGACGCCCTTTCTGTGCGGCTGGTCCCGGCTGAGGTTCGAGTCCTCCCTCGGGCAGAGCTGTGTGTGTGTGCATGACTAAAGCGCCTTAGATCGCTCGCCTAATCCCGCATGGCTCAAAATTTTCTCGCAATTGCATCTGCACCACATATTTGTGAGGTGAGACTGTGTAAACTCCGCTGTGTTTTGGTGAAAGAAGTAAATTTTAACATGGCAACGATGTAAATATGTAGGTTTTACTCGAAAATCGCCACTTGTGACACTTCTCTGTAAGTTACAAACGGTTAACAAGCCAGGCGTAAACAAATCGCTGAACTGTCAGTGGATTTCTTTTTAGATACTAATCAAAGCAGAGGTGACAGATCTTTTTGAATGGTCACCATACAACTGCGGGTGTGGAGGGGCTCCAGTTAATATTTACAAAAAACGTGTGCACGGGCTTCGGTTTAGAACGGCACTTCCCCTCCAGCGCTCGGCATTTCCCCTACAGTGGCTGCCTGCAGCCCCCACCACTACTGCTCTCCCCATCTGTGGCCTACCGTCTGCTTATCTACCGGCTGCTGTATTCTGTGCAGACTGTACATAGTTTTACATCACGATCCGAATCAGTTGAAATACGTCTACATACTGTCTTTAGAATTCAGTTTTGTCCATACTGTTTATCAAAACTAACATCTGCTCTTCTGTGGGAACGTACCCTGATTGATACTGCATAACTTCACAGGGCCTTTGTGTTGCATTTATATGTAGTTTTATTCCATCAGAGATGACACAGTTCGAAATCTGCATTCCAGAAGAAGACCCAATAAAGTATGCAAAAATGTGCAGCAGTCGGCACCACTTAGTTTATTCAATGGGACAAAAAGGTAACATTAGCTGTTCTAGGTATTTCTTTTTTTTCCTCGAAAACTATGTAACTGACTGTGTTGAAGCTGACGAAATTGACTTTTAATTCAAAATGAAAGAAAGCTAAGAAATATTAGAAGTCATAAACCTTATCCACCCCCAAAACGATTAGAGGAGAGTGAGGGATTAAATTTTGCTATGAACAAAAATGTCCTGTCGGTAGTTGTAGTGATAACACATCTGTAGAATAATGCGACTGTTGAAGTTATTTTACACAAGTGGTCGGTTCATTATAGCAAAGGCGGTGGGAGGTTACTAGTCCTTACTAAACTGTAGGTTAGCACTTTCTTCCACAGACCCTTTTAATTGTTTTCCTACGCGGTAATGCTTATACTCAACCCTTCCCTCTTCTCTATTCTGATGATTTTCCAACAGTGTAGGTTAGTGCGATGGAAATTCCTTCAGTGTTTTAATTGTACGTAATTTCATTGGGTCTTCAGCTTTCCTTGCCCTGTCGTAGCTGTCTTACAGATGCCACATACAGCATACTCGTTCTGACAAAGAACGCCAGAAAATATGAGCCCACAAATGTTAGTATGATGCGTCTATAGTAAGGCGACAATCTGAAGAAGGCACATTTCCTACAACGTATTCGTGTCTCTACAAAAGAAAAATTGAGATATTATTAGACAAAGGTGAGGATGGGCGGTTAGGTGCAATAAGAACTTGGCGCATACTTCATCTATGGTAAACAGACGGTACAAAGGTACAGACGGACGTCACCATTCGATGAACTGCAACCTCGAGGGAAATAGGTCTTCAGAAGAGGATATAGGGCCGGTTTCTTGGTTTTTTTTCAGGACCAGGGCTAATTTTCACACGAGAAAAGGCCTTTAGTGAACATACGAGGAGGTACGGAATCTGTGAATCAGTAACACGATCCATCTTCCGTGCGGTGACGGTTCTTGTTGAGGAAATACAGTGTTCAATTGCGGGAGACTAGAGACTTGAACGCACCTCGTCACTTCACGGTATCCACGAAAATCACTATATTGCCATTTTCGTAAGGTTCAAGACTTTTTCCTGGGAGGGACTTGAATAACAAATCCGGCCTGAAATCATGATGCCACAATTAGTAACAGGTTGATGATAACTCAGTTTAAGAAGTTTGTGGCAGGACATAGCTCTGTTCACTGAACAAAGCGCACAGTGATACTAATTTCCAGCCACGCGGGGTAGCCGTGCGGTCTGTGCCACCTTGAAACGGTTCGCCCGGGTCCCCCTGGCGGCGGTTCGAGACCTCCCTCGGGTATGGTTGTGTGTGTCGCCCTTAGCGTAAGTAAGTTTAATTTAGAATAAATAGTGCTTAAGCCTAGGACCCAACTACCTCAGTAGTTTGGCCCGATAGTCCTTACCAGAAATTTCCAATTACTAAGTTCCTTTCTGAAAGGCAAAACTGCTGAAAATTTCCATTTATATTAATGCACAACTGGGATCTACTTGATAGTGACTAACACATTCAAATCAACCAGGCGTTACATGAATAATGACTGCACCAACAGTCAAATGGTCAATCAGTTCTTCTGTGATGGCTATCGACGACTCACACACAATACGCTCTATCTCCTCCCAAGAACACGAATCCACAGGAGGTCAGGAATATCTCCAGAATATTCATCACACGGCAGTGTGAACTTCGTCTGTGGGAATCACTAGCGTCAAAACTTCATGGACTCTAGCGGATAACGATGCACCTGTAACGTTTTTGTCACATAAGTAAAATTTATTTTTATCTCAATAAACACTATAAAACTGTATACAATTGGATATTTTACACCCTGTATATTCGAAAATAGAACTGACTCTACTCTTACGATTTTATCTTGGTTTAGTCGTGACAGGAAGAACCGAGAGGATGGCGTAATGGAAAAGTGGTTGACGGCATAAATAGAGAAGCTGGACAGATTTTAGTCCAAAACGCTGAAAATCGTAATATGTGAAGATGAACATTTTGTCCAGCAGTGGGTGACAAATGGCTGTTGGTGATCAGTGATAATATTCTTACATAGAAGACCACTCCATACCTATATCACTCCTTAACTTGAGCCTGTAGTTGGATTCCTTCACCTCGATATATCTTTCGTAGAGTTTCTGTAGTTTTAATCTGAAATGTTACTTCTCCCTTTAGGTATATTTTCGTAGTAATCACAGCAATAGCCCTCACTATTATAACAAAATTATTGACTAATGGTACAGCTAAAACAAAAAATTAACGTTATCTCCGTGGGAATTCAGCATTTGGTTATCTACCCGCTAGCTGATCGAAGTTCTCGTTTCAGTATAATGTCCTGTACTATATCAAGCCTGAGAACTATAAACATTGTTCTTCGTAATACTCACAGTTTTGGAAGCATCCATAAAAATTTTAGTATAAATAATAACGCAAAACGCTTGATTTCAAATATTTTGAAACAACAGCCCCGATGAGTCAATATCTTCATATTTATTGTTATAAAGGGAGTATTAAGTCTCTCGCAGTCACATTCAGTAAAGAATAATTAAAATAAGTTTCAGTTTCTGAAATCGGCTAGAGATTTAATCTGCAAATTTCATTCATATACTGGTTTCGGTCTCCAGTCTGGTTTCGCTCTTCAGTAATTTCCGCTGACCCTTCTCAAGGCATACTTCCTAATTAATCTGCAATTTCATTCATATACTTTTCGGTCTCCAGTCTGGCCTCGCTCTTCAGTAATTTCCGCTGACCCTTCTCAAGGCATACTTCCTATTTCCAGTATGGCGACTTGCGCTTAAAACTGACTTATAGCTCCAGAGAATAAACTGGTTTTACTGTGGGATCCCTTGCATAGGACACTAACGTAGCCAAAGATAAAATTGATTGTACAACAGTAATTATAGCGTTTATCGTATAGTGTATCCAAAGACAATTAGAACTTTCCGCGCGCTGTACGAATAATAGAGAATTGTAAGGTGGTTCGATGAACCCTCTGCCAGGCACTTAAATGTGACTTGAGGAGTTTCCATGTAGATGAAAATGAAATTTATGTTTTAATCGTGTCTTTTATGAGTGTGTGCATAGACATTTCACATCTATAAATATATGCTTATCTTTCAAAAAATACGAGAACGTCTACAAAAATCAACAGATCTTTCAAAATAAATTACAAGAAATACATATTTGAAAACATCGTTACGAAAATGGATTCAAAACTACCCTTTCTTTTTAAATAATTCTTTAAGGATGATGCGGGCACATATTATACTTCGGGTGCTTACCTACAGCAATTGATCAAATAAATGGAAGAAACCATGTAAATTAATCCCGTTCCGTTCGTTTCATATATTTCATGATTTTTTCCCTTTTTTTATGAAAATTTCCAATTCTTCCAAAAACCTTGAATAGAGGACCCTTATTTGCAGCATGGATAATTCTCATACTACCTTAAATCTCACATAATTTGTGTTTAGTTGTTCTCAAATGCTCAGCCAATGCTGTACGACTGGAATTTAAATGCAGTGTTGCTCACAACGTATTTTAAACGCTCTTGCTGTTTGGACAATGTATGCGCTCTTATATTTACGGCACTTCATTTTTTTATACTCCTGAATTACTGTATTTGTCCTTAGGTACATTGTATTTCTGTATTAAAATTCGTCTGAGAGAGCTGATAATTCCAAAGGCTACACTAACTTTCCGTCTCGCTATACGATCTGTTATTAGGCCTTTGTATGTAGTGTAATACACATTTTCTATTCTGCTGGCTTTCCTGTACTGTTGTTTTCCTTTCGTTTAATATTCTTCTGTATAGCGTGCTACAATTTCGTTATATCATGGTCTTTGTAACAGTTACTTCATGCTATATTTTCATTGTCGTGATTCTGTTGGCGTCTTCGTCTGTGAGTGGTAGCTGCAACATTTATGTAAAGCTGAATATAAATATGTCTTTTTGTGCTTGATTGGATGATTTGAATTATTCCCAAAAATTATAACTAAATATGTAGGCGTCCTGCGAGCTTTAAAAACGTATTTCCTATTTGGTCTACTAAATGACAATTGAAGAAATTTGATCCTACTATCAGTTTTATCTTAAACTGTGTAGATGTAGATATAGATCTTAAACCTTGCTTGGTTCCTTTGAATAGAATTCTGCTGTCCCCAGCATACCGGTAATAATACAGTATTTACTGGAATGAGATTTTCACTCTACAGCGGAGTGTGCGCTGATATGAAACTTCCTGGCAGATTAAAACTGTGTGCCCGACCGAGACTCGAACTCGGGACCTTTGCCTTTCGGGGGCCAGATTAAAACTGCAAGAAGTTTCACATCAGTGCACACTCCGCTGCAGAGTGAAAATCTCACTCTGGAAACATCCCCCAGGCTGTGGCTAAGTCATGTCACCGCAATATCCTTTCTTTCAGGGGTGCTAGTTCTGCATGGTTCGCAGGAGAGCTTCTGTAAAGTTTGGAAGGTAGGAGACGAGATACTGGCAGAAGTAAAGCTGTGAGGACCGGGCGTGAGTCGTGCTTCGGTATCTCAGATGGTAGAGCACTTGCCCGCGAAAGGCAAATGTCCTGAGTTCGAGTCTCGGTCGCGCACACAGTTTTAATCTGCCAGGAAGTTTCAGTATTTACTGCTTTATGTAAGGAAATTGATTACAAAATCTGACTTCCAAGTCATTAGGAAAAATTTCTGATAAGATGCTGCATGAATTATTACCCTTCAATAGACAGTCTCTCACGTGGTAATAATTTCCGTTAAAGGGAAAATACGTGAAATCAAGGCTAAATCGCAAAATGTCTAACAGCTCTTCAATCTCATCTACTGCCAAAGTTTTATGCTGTAGTAAATAACGTTTAATTATTTCTCATATTTCATCAGTTGTTGTGTTGGTAAATATATTCGTAACATCCCAAGTGGTGAAAATTGCATCTTTGGGAATATTCAAATTTATTTCATCGTTAGAAAATTGGATGCTATTTTTACTGCTGAGGGTTTGTTCGATTTTGTCGATTTTTAAAGTTTTTTTATCGAGTATGTAGTTTATTTCACTGTGGAACATATTCTTTATTATTAATAACACTGGTTGGGATGTCAGGTTTATGTACTTCTATCTGAGCTCTTGCAGTAGGAAGCCCTGGCTTCATTAACTTTCATGTATGATTTTCTGATGTGTCAAATAGAAACTGGAAGGCATTAATTTTTTTTAGTTCGGTTTCGGTATTTACTAATTTCGTTTACGCCGTTCTGTTCGAAATACTGTAATGTAACAGCATTGCCGAATTACCCTTATCAGGTTTTGTCTCTAGACTGTTGCATCTTTCAATTTTTCAGTTACGGTTTTTACTGTGCTACGTTCCAGTATCTTAGAAGTATCTGCATTTATTGCAACGCTTCCTTGGGTTTTTCGTTTTCATTTTATTTGCCACAAATATAAACTACATTTACCTCGGCAATTATTCCTTTAATGTCTTTCCTCAATAAATTACGATTGAAGTTATATTGGAGTTCTTTCTCCACTAAGTCTTCATATAAACTACATTTACCTCGGCAATTATTCCTTTAATGTCTTTCCTCAATAAATTACGATTGAAGTTATATTGGAGTTCTTTCTCCACTAAGTCTGCCTCAGTCTTGGTTAGCGGTATATTTGTAAAACTGGTATGCTTACCATAGAGTTTAATTTGTGTTTCTGAGCGAGTTATGACACCATCTGTAGCGAGATGTGACAAGTCATAAAGTCCCTTACAGTGAATTTATCTGCAGCATTTTCAACCCTACTTAGCACTTCATTTTCCATTGCACTGCACTGTGTTGGTGTTAGAAGGCTTCCTAATTGAAACTATAGATCATAATAAAGCACATTCAGTAATTGTTTGACTCCATATTCGTCTGGTTTCCGCTTTTATCCAACTCACCTCGGCTTTGCGTGCGATGCCTTGTGCAGTGTCAGATGCATATCAGATTTTAACTCTGTCATATCTTGGAATTACACAGCGATGCAAGCATTCTCGATTGAATTTTACTTTCATGTTAAACGACTTAAGTTTCTATGGCATCCTTAGATACCTGTGCATAGTTACCCATGCCCGGCTAGGCAAAAAATTAGCAAGAGCTGGTATGTTACTGAAGAGCGAAACAGTAAATAAAAAATACGAAGTGCGACTTGTGGCTGTTTTCAAAAACTTAATGGAAGTCACACCATTGACTGATTATGTATTGTTTTAAAACACAGGTCAGTCAACAAATATATTTATAGTTGACCACAACTGTCTGAGATTAGTCAAATACTAAATCGGAAACTGCATAGAGTACTACCAACGATTCCCTCAGTATGTTATTGATATTCGCAAAGATAACAGTAACAGCAAAAAATCTGTGGTTGTGAATTGCACTAACACAAAATCTCAATGTCATAATGAGTTAGGTGATGTATTACCGACGAAATTCTGACTACCTATTCCACAGGTCGTTTCGTTGTTAGATTTTGTACCACTGATTGTTTATATCTTGAACCGTTAATACACGGGTTTGTCGACAAGTATATCTGCACATAAACACAACTTTTGGAGATTAGTCAAACACTAATTGAGCTCAGACTGATTTTCTCAGTGTATTGTTGATATTCATAGAGACAGCTGTACCACCAACAAATCTGTGGCTGGAGGTGGCATTATCACACATGAAATCTCATCGTCGTAACAAGTTATCTGACGTATTACTAACGAAATCCTATCTCCACGTGTCGTTTCTCTGTTAGATATGTCACATGTTCATCGAACGGCTTTGTTGGATGAGAATATTTATAAAATAGCGTATCTCCCAACCTTGATATGTGTTTTATGTGGTTTTACAGCTTTATTTTGCTGTGGCGGTGCAACGGGCGAGGAACCAGTATGACCATTGACTGCGTCAAGCATATCTTTGTAAGGTTGACTCAGTCTGCTCTGTGGCTGACAATCAGTGTGACCTCCTTTTGTAATTGAACCGTATAATAAATAAAGAATGTTCTTACCAGCATCGTGTCGTTACTGCCTGTCACCATTACCTTATCTAGAGGTAAGATTCTACATTGGTAATTAGTGACCACCGTACATGGATCATTTTTGCGCTCTTATGTCTCCGGATTCGGATGCTATACGTCGATAATGCAGCCCTTGTGCAACTGCCGTACATCGCATTTCTCAGTGCAGGGCAGTGATTCCCGTACTGAACGGTTCAGTATTTTACAGGCGAATCCACAACAATGTGTATTTGTCAAAAACGAAAATTACAGGGCTATTACAAATGATTGAAGCGATTTCATAAATTCACTGTACCTCCATTCAGTGACATATGGTCACGACACACCACAGATACGTAGAAAAACTCATAAAGTTTTGTTCGGCTGAAGCCGCACTTCATGTTTCTGCCGCCAGAGCGCTCGAGAGCGCAGTGAGACAAAATGGCGACAGGAGCCGAGAAAGCGTATGTCGTGCTTGAAATGCTCTCACATCAGTCAGTCATAACAGTGCAACGACACTTCAGGACGAAGTTCAACAAAGATCCACCAACTGCTAACTCCATTCGGCGATGGTATGCGCAGTTTAAAGCTTCTGGATGCCTATGTAAGGGGAAATCAACGGGTCGGCCTGCAGAGAGCGAAGAAACGGTTGAACGCGTGCGGGCAAGTTTCACGCGTGGCCCGCGGAAGTCGACGAATAAAGCAAGCAGGGAGCTAAACGTACCACAGCCGTCGGTTTGGAAAATCTTACGGAAAAGGCTAAAGCAGAAGCCTTACCGTTTACAGTTGCTACAAGCCCTGACACCCGATGACAAAGTCAAACGCTTTGAATTTTCGGCGCGGTTGCAACAGCTCATGGAAGAAGATGCGTTCAGTGCGAAACTTGTTTTCAGTGATGAAGCAACATTTTTTCTTAATGTTGAAGTGAACAGACACAATGTGCGAATCTGGGCGGTAGAGAATCCTCACGCATTCGTGCAGCAAATTCGCAATTCACCAAAAGTTAACGTGTTTTGTGCAATCTCACGGTTTAAAGTTTACGGCCCCTTTTTCTTCTGCGAAAGAAACGTTAAAGGACACGTGTAACTGGACATGCTGGAAAATTGGCTCATGCCACAACTGGAGACCGACAGCGCCGACTTCATCTTTCAACAGGATGGTGCTCCACCGCACTTCCATCATGATGTTCGGCATTTCTTAAACAGGAGATTGGAAAACCGATGGATCGGTCGTGGTGGAGATCATGATCAGCAATTCATGTCATGGCCTCCACGCTCTCCCTACTTAACCCCATGCGATTTCTTTCTGTGGGGTTATGTGAAAGATTTAGTGTTTAAACCTCCTCTACCAAGAAACGTGCCAGAACTGCGAGCTCGCATCAACGATGCTTTCGAACTCATTGATGGGGACATGTTGCGCCGAGTGTGGGAGGAACTTCATTATCGGCTTGATGTCTGCCGAATCACTAAAGGGGCACATATCGAACATTTGTGAATGCCTAAAAAAACTTTTTGTGTTTTTGTATGTGTGTGCAAAGCATTGTGAAAATATATCAAATAATAAAGTTATTGTAGAGCTGTGAAATCGTTTCAATCATTGACGACCGTACATGCTCTTACGTCTCCGGATTCGGATGCTATACGTCGATAATGCAGAATTGTGCAACTGCCGTACGTCGCAGTTCTCAGTGCAGGGCAGTGATTCCCGTACTGAACGGTTCAGTATTTTACAGGCGACTCCACAACAACGTGTATTTGTCAAAAACGAACATTACTCTCATCGGTGTAGTGTTACAGGAGGGGACAATAGTATAAAACAGTGGAATCAGACAATTCGTTAGATGATTTCATTCCGCATTCTTCTCCACGACCAGACCAACGGCTCGAACGGCCACATTCCCGAATGTCCGCCGCTGTTGATTTGTCTGCAGTGCTGCGTTCAAACCCGTTCAGCTCGTTCACATCTCACCATCTGACTCAGCCTGCCGGAATATTTCTAAACGTTCCTAACTCACTACCGCCCCGCCTGTAATAGTGCTCAGCCTAAACTGCCAACGCTTCGCCCGGATCAACCCACAATCTGGTTCACAACTGTCGAGAGCATGAACGCTACATATGATACATGCGGCCTCAAGAACCATCGCCACAGATTGCAGCCATGCCCTGTGCGCTGAAACACCAATACGGCAACGGTTTTGCTGATTCCGCGTAGCAGTTCAGCGACACTGCGCAGAACGGCCTCCCTTCGTGTCACTTCTAAGGAAGGTGTATGGTCTACAGCAGGCGTACTGCATTGCGAAGGCCATTGAAGTCGCCTTAACACCACAGCGCGTTATCGAAAGTCTTCGACACCATACGATAGCAGGCTCTTCATCTTCGACCATTTCAGTATACAATATTTCCTCATCGACACGGGTTTCGATGTGAGTCCCTCGCCTGCCAGTCAACATTTAACTTCGACTGCCGTTCCCGTCATGTGGTTCCATGCGGCGAGTGTTTCTTCTACCACGGGCTACGGGGCCGGGTCTTAATACCGGTCCTCGGTCTTCGAGAACTATTCATATGGAACCTGTATACTGCTCTAAACCGTCGTTAAAGTGGGGGCGACACGGCCCAAATTGGCAACTGCAAATATGAGTGAATCACGTTTGGCAGTACATTGGAATGATGACAATGAAAATTTGGTCTGACCGGGACTCGAACCCGGATTCCCCGCTTTACGCGAGCGGTTACCTTAAACGCTAAGGCCATCCGAGAACGAATCACAGCCAGAACTTCCATATGTATCCCAACCTGTAGTTTTACGTTACATATATTACCGACCAGAAAGTCTAGGGTATGATAGGGGCGATGAAATACGAAACAGCAATGCCTATGTTATTAAAAACTACCATACGGTATTCCTATGGACTTGCGTGAATGACAAACGGAAGACATAGATAGAATAATCCGTTTATCACTATCTGATAATGAGGGTGAAATAGAACAAAATACACTGAAAGACACAGCCAAAGAAAATACACTGATGAGCCAAAACATTACAACCACCTGCTCCTTAGATTTTTGGGCCGTCTTTGAAACTAAATACATTACTGACTAAGCATCACAGACCCCACAGTTTGTTAATAGGTTTCTTGTTGTTGTTGTTGTGGTCTTCAGTCCTGAGACTGGTTTGTTGCAGCTCTCCATGCTACTCTATCCTGTGCAAGCTTCTTCATCTCCCAGTACCTACTGCAACCTACATCCTTCTGAATCTGCTTAGTGTATTCATCTCTTGGTCTCCCTCTACGATTTTTACCCTCTACGCTGCCGTCAAATGCTAAATGTGTGATACCTTGATGCCTCAAAACATGTCCTACCAACCGATCCCTTATTCTAGTCAAGTTGTGCCACAAACTTCTCTTCTCCCCAATCCTATTCAATACCTCCTCATTAGTTACATGATCTACCCACCTTATCTTCAGCATTCTTCTGTAGCACCACAGTTCGAAAGCTTCTATCCTCTTCTTGTCCAAACTGGTTATCGTCGATGTTTCACTTCCATACATGGCTACACTCCATACAAATACTTTCAGAAACGACTTCCTGACACTTAAATCTATACTCGATGTTAACAAATTTCTCTTCTTCAGAAACGATTTCCTTGCCATTGCCAGTCTACATTTTATATCCTCTCTACTTCGACCATCATCAGTTATTTTACTCCCTAAATAGCAAAACTCCTTTACTACTTTAAGTGTCTCATTTCCTAATCTAATTCCCTCAGCATCACCCGATTTAATTTGACTACATTCCATTATCCTCGTTTTGCTTTTGTTGATGTTCATCTTATATCCTCCTTTCAAGACACTGTCCATTCCGTTCAACTGCTCTTCCAAGTCCTTTGCTGTCTCTGACAGAATTACAATGTCATCGGCGAACCTCAAAGTTTTTATTTCTTCTCCATGGATTTTAATACCTACTCCGAATTTTTCTTTTGTTTCCTTTACTGCTTGCTCAATATACAGATTGAATAACATCGGGGAGAGGCTACAACCCAGTCTCACTCCCTTCCCAACCACTGCTTCCCTTTCATGCCCCCCGACTCTTATAACAGCCATCTGGTTTCTGTACAAATTGTAAATAGCCTTTCGCTCCCTGTATTTTACCCCTGCCACCTCCAGAATTTGAAAGAGAATATTCCAGTTAACATTGCCCAAAGCTTTCTCTAAGTCTACAAATGCTAGAAACGTAGGTTTGCCTTTTCTTAATCTTTCTTCTAAGATAAGTCGTAAGGTTAGTATTGCCTCACGTGTTCCAAATTTTCTACGGAATCCAAACTGATCTTCCCTGAGGTCCGCTTCTACAAGTTTTTCCATTCGTCTGTAAAGAATTCGCGTTAGTATTTTGCAGCTGTGACTTATTAAACTGATAGTTCGGTAATTTTCACATCTGTCAACACCTGCATTCTTTGGGATTGGAATTATTATATTCTTCTTGAAGTCTGAGGGTATTTCGCCTGTCTCATACATCTTGCTCACCAGTTCGTAGAGTTTTGTCATGACTGGCTCTCCCAAGGCCATCAGTAGTTCTAATGGAATGTTGTCTACTCCCGGGGCCTTGTTTCGACTCAGGTCTTTCAGTGCTCTGTCAAACTCTTCACGCAGTATCTTATCTCCCATTTCGTCTTCATCTACATCCTCTTCCATTTCCATAATATTGTCCTCAAGTACATCGCCGTTGTATAAACCCTCTATATAGGTTTAAGGTTGAAACTTTCTGGCAGATTAAAACTGTGTGCCCGACCGAGACTCGAACTCGGGCCCTTTGCCTTTCGCGGGCAAGTGCTCTACCACCTGAGTTACCGAAGCACGACGCCCGGTACTCACAGCTTTACTTCTGCCAGTACCTCGTCTCCTACCTTCCAAACTTTACAGAAGCTCTTCTGCGAACCTGCAGAACTAGCACTCCTGATAGAAAGGATATTGCGGAGACATGGCTTAGCCACAGCCTGGGGGATGTTTCCAGAATGAGATTTTCACTCTGCAGCGGAGTGTGCACTGATATGAAACTTCCTGGCAGATTAAAACTGTGTGTCCGACCGAGAATCGAACTCGGGACCTTTGCCTTTCGCGGGCAAGTGCTCTACCACCTGAGCTACCGAAGCACGACTCACGCCCGGTACTCACAGCTTTACTTCTGCCAGTACCTCGTCCACTACCTTCTAAAATTTACAGAAGCTCTTCTGCGAACCTGCAGAACTAGCACTCCTGAAAGAAAGGATATTGCGGAGACATGGCTTAGCCACAGCCTGGGGGATGTTTCCAGAATGAGATTTTCACTCTGCAGCGGAGTGTGCGCTGATATGAAACTTCCTGCCAGATTAAAACTGTGTGCCCGACCGAGACTCGAACTCGGGACCTTTGCCTTTCGCGGGCAAGTGCTCTACCACATGAGCTACCGAAGCACGACTCACGCCCGGTACTCACAGCATTACTTCTGCCAGTACCTCGTCTCCTACCTTCCAAACTTTACAGAAGCTCTTCTGCGAACCTGCAGAACTAGCACTCCTGAAAGAAAGGATATTGCGGAAACATGGCTTAGCCCCCCCCCCCCCCCCCCCATGAACCATGGACCTTGCCGTTGGTGGGGAGGCTTGAGTGCCTCAGCGATACAGATAGCCGTACCGTAGGTGCAACCACAATGGAGGGGTATCTGTTGAGAGGCCAGACAAACGTGTGGTTCCTGAAGAGGGGCAGCAGCCTTTTCAGTAGTTGCAAGGGCAACAGTCTGGATGATTGACTGATCTGGCCTTGTAACAATAACCAAAACGGCCTTGCTGTGCTGGTACTGCGAACGGCTGAAAGCAAGGGGAAACTACAGCCGTAATTTTTCCCGAGGGCATGCAGCTTTACTGTATGGTTACATGATGATGGCGTCCTCTTGGGTAAAATATTCCGGAGGTAAAATAGTCCCCCATTCGGATCTCCGGGCGGGGACTACTCAAGAGGGTGTCGTTATCAGGAGAAAGAAAACTGGCGTACTACGGATCGGAGCGTGGAATGTCAGATCCCTTAATCGGGCAGGTAGGTTAGAAAATTTAAAAAGGGAAATGGATAGGTTGAAGTTAGATATAGTGGGAATTAGTGAAGTTCGGTGGCAGGAGGAACAAGACTTCTGGTCAGGTGACTACAGGGTTATAAACACAAAATCAAATAGGGGTAATGCAGGAGTAGGTTTAATAATGAATAGGAAAATAGGAATGCGGGTAAGCTACTACAAACAGCATAGTGAACGCATTATTGTGGCCAAGATAGATACGAAGCCCACGCCTACTACAGTAGTACAAGTTTATATGCCAACTAGCTCTGCAGATGACGAAGAAATTGAAGAAATGTATGATGAAATAAAAGAAATTATTCAGATTGTGAAGGGAGACGAAAATTTAATAGTCATGGGTGACTGGAATTCGAGTGTAGGAAAAGGGAGAGTAGGAAACATAGTAGGTGAATATGGATTGGGGGACAGAAATGAAAGAGGAAGCCGCCTGGTAGAATTTTGCACAGAGCATAACATAATCATTACTAACACTTGGTTTAAGAATCATGAAAGAAGGTTGTATACATGGAAGAACCCTGGAGATACTAAAAGGTATCAGATAGATTATATAATGGTAAGACAGAGATTTAGGAACCAGGTTTTAAATTGTAAGACATTTCCAGGGGCAGATGTGGACTCTGACCACAATCTATTGGTTATGACCTGTAGATTAAAACTGAAGAAATTGCAAAAAGGTGGGAATTTAAGGAGATGGGACCTGGATAAACTAAAAGAACCAGAGGTTGTACAGAGATTCAGGGAGAGCATAAGGGAGCAATTGACAGGAATGGGGGAAATAAATACAGTAGAAGGAGAATGGGTAGCTTTGAGGGATGAAGTAGTGAAGGCAGCAGAGGATCAAGTAGGTAAAAAGACAAGGGCTAGTAGAAACCCTTGGGTAACAGAAGAAATATTGAATTTAATTGATGAAAGGAGAAAATATAAAAATGCAGTAAGTGAAACATGCAAAAAGGAATACAAACGTCTCAAAAATGAGATCGACAGGAAGTGCAAAATGGCTAAGCAGGGATGGCTAGAGGACAAATGTAAGGATGTAGAGGCCTATCTCACTAGGGGTAAGATAGATACCGCCTACAGGAAAATTAAAGAGACCTTTGGAGATAATAGAACGGCTTGTATGAATATCAAGAGCTCAGATGGAAACCCAGTTCTAAGCAAAGAAGGGAAAGCAGAAAGGTGGAAGGAGTATATAGAGGGTCTATACAAGGGCGATGTACTTGAGGACAATATTATGGAAATGGAAGATGATGTAGATGAAGATGAAATGGGAGATATGATACTGCGTGAAGAGTTTGACAGAGCACTGAAAGACCTGAGTCGAAACAAGGCCCCCGGAGTAGACAATATTCCATTGGAACTACTGGCGGCTGTGGGAGAGCCAGTCCTGACAAAACTCTACCATCTGGTGAGCAAGATGTATGAGACAGGCGAAATACCCTCAGACTTCAAGAAGAATATAATAATTCCAATCCCAAAGAAAGCAGGTGTTGACAGATGTGAAAATTACCGAACTATCAGCTTAATAAGTCACAGCTGCAAAATACTAACACGAATTCTTTACAGACGAATGGAAAAACTAGTAGAAGCCAACCTCGGGGAAGATCAGTTTGGATTCCGTAGAAACACTGGAACACGTGAGGCAATACTGACCTTACGACTTATCTTAGAAGAAAGATTAAGGAAAGGCAAACCTACGTTTCTAGCATTTGTAGACTTAGAGAAAGCTTTTGACAATGTTGACTGGAATACTCTCTTTCAAATTTTAAAAGTGGCAGGGGTAAAATACAGTGAGCGAAAGGCTATTTACAATTTGTACAGAAACCAGATGGCAGTTATAAGAGTCGAGGGACATGAAAGGGAAGCAGTGGTTGGGAAGGGAGTAAGACAGGGTTGTAGCCTCTCCCCGATGTTGTTCAATCTGTATATTGAGCAAGCAGTAAAGGAAACAAAAGAAAAATTCGGAGTAGGTATTAAAATTCATGGAGAAGAAATAAAAACTTTGAGGTTCGCCGATGACATTGTAATTCTGTCAGAGACAGCAAAGGACTTGGAAGAGCAGTTGAATGGAATGGACAGTGTCTTGAAAGGAGGATATAAGATGAACATCAACAGAACAAAACAAGGATAATGGAATGTAGTCTAATTAAGTCGGGTGATGCTGAGGGAATTAGATTAGGAAATGAGACGCTTGAAGTAGTAAAGGAGTTTTGCTATTTGGGGAGCAAAATAACTGATGATGGTCGAAGTAGAGAGGATATAAAATGTAGGCTGGCAATGGCAAGGAAAGCGTTTCTGAAGAAGAGAAATTTGTTAACATCCAGTATAGATTTAAGTGTCAGGATGTCATTTCTGAAAGTATTCGTATGGAGTGTAGCCATGTATGGAAGTGAAACATGGACGATAAATAGTTTGGACAAGAAGAGAATAGAAGCTTTCGAAATGTGGTGCTACAGAAGAATGCTGAAGATTAGACGGGTAGATCACATAACTAATGAGGAAGTATTGAATAGGATTGGGGAGAAGAGAAGTTTGTGGCACAACTTGACCAGAAGAAGGGATCGGTTGGTAGGACATGTTCTGAGGCATCAAGGGATCACCAATTTAGTATTGGAGGGCAGCGTGGAGGGTAAAAATCGTAGAGGGAGGCCAAGAGATGAATACACTAAGCAGATTCAGAAGTATGTAGGTTGCAGTAGGTACTGGGAGATGAAAAAGCTTGCACAGGATAGAGTAGCATGGAGAGCTGCATCAAACCAGTTTCAAGACTGAAGACCACAACAACAACATGGCTTAGCCACAGCCTGGGGGATGTTTCCAGAATGAGGTTTTCACTCTGCAGCGGAGTGTGCGCTGATATGAAACTTCCTGGCAGATTAAAACTGTGTGCCTGACCGAGACTGGAACTCGGGACCTTTGCCTTTCGCGGGCAAGTGCTCCATCCCCAGGGTAACGGGCGTGAGTCGTGCTTCGGTAGCTCAGGTGGTAGAGCACTTGCCCGCGAAAGGCAAAGGTCCCGAGTTCGAGTCTCGGTCGGGCACACAGTTTTAATCTGCCAGGAAGTTTCATATCAGCGCACACTCCGCTGCAGAGTGAAAATCTCATTCAGATTTAAGGTTATGTAATTATCGTAAATAACTGTCAGCTGAGTTGCGTATGCGGGGATAGCATCCGGTAACAACCCATATGGGTTCGGCAGAATTTACATCAGCGGAATTTGTTCACGGAGACATCGACGTGAATTCATTGTAATCTCCTCAGACCACTGTAGCACGCTTGTGGCTCCGAGGCACGGGCAGTTATACTGCTGAAAGGTGGCATCGCCGTCGGGGAAGATATCAAACATGGATGGATGCAGATGGTTCGCAGCTGTCAGCATTTCTTCGATTACTATCACAGGTCCCATGCAAGTGCAGGAGAATGCGTCTCATAGCATAGTACTACTAACAGCCTGCGTCTGTGGCGGCTACACGTTTCGAGCTGCCGTTCATGTCAGTGGCACCATATGTGGAGACGACCAGCGACCTAGCCTAGGAAGTTTTATGATAATATTTGATTATGAAGAAGCTTTTAAAGCTAAATTTATGAACATTTAAGTTGACTTCTAGGTTGGAAATAAAAAAATATATTTCGGTGTTTTTGGAAATTCAGCCTCTTAAGCGGTGAAATAAACGATAAAAATTTGTATGAAAATATTTTCATGTATTAAAACATTTCTAAAGGTAAGTCTATTGTAAGTAGGCTGTCTAGGTTTTTATGTTGGTAACGCCACGTAGCGATCTGTATGAAAATCACAGACTTTGCTGTGTGCAGTCTGTGGCTGGTTGGCATTGTTGCAATATTCGCTATTGTAGTGTTGGGCTGTTGGCTGTTAACAGCGCGTATCGTTGCGCACTTGGAGGTGAGCCGCCAGCAGTGGTGGATGTGGGGAGAGAAATGGCGGAGTTTTGAAATTTGTAAGACTGGATGTCATGAACTGCTATATATATTATGACTATTAAGGTAAATACATTGTTTGTTCTCTATTAAAATCTTTCATTTGCTAACTGTGCCTATCAGTCGTTAGTGCCTCCGGTAGTTTGAATCTTTTATTTAGCTGGCAGTAGTGGCGCTCGCTGTATTGCTGTAGTTTGAGTAACGAAGATTTTTGTGAGGTAAGTGATTTGTGAAAGGTATAGGTTAATGTTAGTCAGGGCCATTCTTTTGTAGGGATTTTTGAAAGTCGGATTGCGTTGCGCTAAAAAATATTGTGTGTCAGTTTAAACACAGTCGTGTATAATTGTTCAAAGGGGACGTTTCACTATGGAAACTGGTGTTTTACTTCTAAAGAAATCTGTGTTAGGGGATGAAAATATCTGTGGAAACATCACCACAAGAACTCAAAAGGGTGGATTAATAGAGGCCTCCGACTCCAGCTAGCGGAATCACGGTTTACCTAGGGGTGTAATCGGAAAAGACCATGCTTCTATTGCGTTAATTAGCGTCAAACGTTAGGACGACGCAACAATTTGTGAAAAGCAAGAGATTCGGAAAGCCCAAAAAAAAAATATCTTTTACAGTTAAGAGCGGAACTGTTACACGAGAAATGATGTCAAATTAAATACTTTTCAGCCGTCAATTTTCAACCTCAATTTATTAGCCAGCCAGTTTCGGCGATTTATTACGCCATCATCAGGCCCCTGACCGACGTGTAGGAATAGTCTACCTCAGTTGTGTTCAAAGCAGGGGCTACTTGTTACTGAGCAACGGCAGTTAGTTTCGAAGCACGCTGTAGTGAAAGTTTATTTCTGATGAACAGTGTTGTATTAAACTTTAAATGATTTCACAGTCTCTTAGTTAAGTCTGAGTTCTACAGCCCTGAAAATTTTTAGAGATGACGTTGAGCTGGAAATGTTATAGAACCTCGATAGATGGTTTATATTCTAAACCATTTTACGTTTAACATGAACTTGATTTACTTATACAAATATGAAGTGAAATTTTTGCTTTCCATGTGTACTTTTTAACTTTTGTGTGACATAAAATGTTATGATTACTTTTTATTATAGCATTAATTTTCTAATTTTCTGTGAAATGTGTAAGGGTTGCAAAGCAGAATTTTAATGAAATTATTAATTTATCTTTATCCTATTAAGAATTTTTCTTTCTCCTCCTACTGAGGTAGACGTATCGCACACCAAGATTCTCTCAAAAGTTTATACATGCAACTAATAAAAGTGTTATTGAACTGTCGCGATTATAACACTTAGTCAAGTAGACAAAAAAAAGAGAGATGATTAAGGGAAACAGTATTTTTGATATTACCATGGCTTCAAGTAACTTCTATGGCGACTGAAGACTATGCTGTTGTCTGTTGTTGAAAAAGAGACAAAAAATAAATATTTTTTGTTCCCCTCATTTCCTTTATCGCCGGCCGGAGTGGTCGAGCGGTTCTAGGCGCTTCAGTCTGGAACCGCGCGACCGCTACGGTCGCAGGTTCGAATCGTGCCTCGGGCATGGTTGTGTGTGATGTCCTTAGGTTAGTTAGGTTTAAGTAGTTCTAAGTTCTAGGGCAGTGATGACAACAGAAGTTAAGTCCCATGGTGCTCAAACCCATTGAACCATTTCCTTTACCTTTCCCATAAATCTGTATTACCGATGTCAGATTTATATGCTATCTAACTCAGATAGCAGCTTGACGAACTGCCTGAACTAAAGGAACGCACCTGATTCCTATATCTGTCAGTAACGTGTTCCTTCTTCAGTGTCGTAGTGTAAGTGTGACTGTCCGAGTCTACTAACTTTTTTGATACTACAAAGTCTTAATAACAAACTCCTCTTTTAATTCGTCACAAGCTTGATGAAGACAAATAGAAACTGTTGTGTTGACCCACACACACACACACGCGCACCGTTGAGTGCACGAATCCAGTCGCACAACTGAGACGATAGCCCATAGGCCCGCATCTTGATTAGAAGTCGCTTGTGAGGAACGGTGTCAAAAGCTTTCCGGAAATCTAGAAATACGGAATCAATGCGAGATCCCCTGTCGATAGCGGCCATTACTTCGTGCGAATAAAGAGCACAAGTTCGATGTTTTCTGAAACCATGCTGATTACGTATCAATAGATCGTTCCCTTCGAGGTGATTCATAATGTTTGAATACAGTAAAATGTAATGGATTAGGAAATAGACATGGTCAGAAAAGTTAGAACAAGTGAGAAAGGATCCTAGTTGCACACCGTGTTTAGTATTCGTCCACCGCGGGGCTCGGGGTCGCAGCACCGAGCTATGCCACCTGAAGATGGGCATACAAGAGACCGAAACCGGTCGTGTGTTAAATAAAACAACCTTACAACTGTAGCTTTATTGTCAACCTCTGGTAAGTCAGAAATGCATAATGCTGAATTTATTACAAACCGCCGCTCACACAATTTGTTCAATGTGAACACCAGAGACGTCAACGAATCGCTGCACAGCGTCCGGTTTGCGCCTGACGGTCGAATTTGGAACTAATTTTCTTTCAGCGTAAATAGCTTCAACATTAAAGTATTAAAATATTTACCAAATTTCGCTGTCACACGATAATTACAGCCTACACTGCATCTCCGTGCGTATCTGAACTTTAATTATAAGCACACAGCACCTTAACTTAAACTGAACTGTAGAAAATACTCTTTGATAGTGACCATATGCTGTCATCCTCAGTACTAGTCGAAGACAGACTGGGTAGCTAGATTTCAGTATTTCGCTCCTGCCTGCCAAGGGTGCAGGTTTATCTTCTCGGTTGGAAATACAAAAGAAAATACTTGTGTCAACTCCTAAAGGGGTGAAATAGGGATGAAAACTTTTATGGAAATATTTAAATATGAAAGCATTTTTGAAGCTAAAACTAAGAAAATTAGCTTTTAGGTTTGAAAAAAAAGTACGTGTCTCAGTGTTTTGGTAAACTGAACCCCGATTGGGGCGGGGGAGGGGAGGGATAGGCGACGATAATTTATAGAGAAACATCTAAATCCTTGAAAATCTGGCTTTAGCCTCTCGGTTAACAATGAAATAATTGTAATATATTATAAAGCTACATCAATGAAATTTTGTATTTTTCACTAGAAATACATGGTGGTGGATGAAAGTTTCTGTGGAAATACAGCAATAAATAAAAAGATACGATCAGCAACGACGTCTCGACTCTACCTACCGTAAGTACATTCGGAAAAGACCATTCTTCTATGGGTTTAAGTAGCAAACAGAGCTTAGAAGATGTTGCGCTTTTCGAACAATAAAAAAATTCCATTAAAGAAAAAAAAATCTGGGTAGACCTTGTGGTCTATGGAAGCGAAGCAATTGGGTGCTAAACAAGTTTTTAATGAAATCCTAACTAGATATGAGTTTAATTTTGAAATTACTGATATCGTGGTTAGGAAGCTGTCAGTGTGGATAATGTCGACACTCTTACAAGGGGAGGCCGCCAATTGTGAAATTCAGATTCGATTCATACTGCGCATAATGAAAGCTCTTGGCCAGAGGTGTAATGTGACAAAGCACCAAGATGCACTTCTCAGCCGTTGTCGAGAAAATCGACAGTTAAAAGAAACCGTTGCGGTGAAATACTCTCTACGATTAATAATTTTCTACAGCGTCGTGGCGCAGTGGTAAGCGCTCGGGTTCATAATCCGAAGGTCGCTGGATCGAATCTCGCGCCATGCAATTTTTTTTATTATTACTTTTTTGTAATTCAAATATATATATATATGTATATATATATGTATATGTATATATGTATGTATGTATATAAAGTATTAATGAATTGCTTATGCATGTTGGTGAAGGCGGATCGGTCTCCAATTGTACCGCCTCCATTTTTCCGTTTGTTTAGCAGGGTGTACCAAAGCTCTCCCGTCCGCACTGATTTTCGACGATGTTGTAAGTTGCGCTAGGGACCGCATCTACCTTCTATCGAAGTTAGCACGCAACTACGCTGTTACGCGGGGGCTCGTTTCGGCCCATTCAACACCTGTCCTTCAAGTGTAACGAGCGAGTAACGGAGTTTATATTTCATACCCGCCACAGCAAATTTGTGTTCGTGGGTCTGAATTCTAATTGGAACGTTTGACTTACGCTATACGTATTCGTTTCGGAATATCGTTTCTACGTCTTCCGTTAACTATACGTGGTTAACATTATGAAGGCAATTCATAACATTTGTGAAATACAACTTTGTTTGCGGAAAACATAATGATGTTCGAAGTCGCCAGTTTTTCCACGACAAACGACTTTCAACTGACTTGCAACTGATTGCCGGGAATTTTATATATATATATATATATATATATGTATGTATTTGAATTACAAAAAACAAATACAAAAAAAAAGGTTGCATGGCGAAAGATCCGATCCGGCGACCTTCGGATTACGAACCCGAGCGCTTACCGCTGCACCACGACGCTGTAGAAAGTTTTTAGTCGTAGAGAGTATTTCACCGCAACGGTTTCTTTTAACTGTCGATTTTCTCGACAATGGCTGAGAAATGCATCTTGGTGCTTTGCCACATTACACCTCAGGCCATGAGCTTTTATTATGCGCAGTATGAATCGAATCTGAATTTCACAATTGGCGGCCTCCCCTTGTTAGTTGGAGTTGTAGATAAACATTCAAATAGTCAAAATTCATATAAAAATTTTGGTGTTTGCCGCCGAGCAGCAGTGTAATTTGTGATTCACTGTACCCTCTGTCTGGTCCAGTAATACACGGCATCTTCTCGCATCTCCATTCCCACACTCTGCGACCATCTGTCGTTCTGTAGGACGGGGACGAATGCCATATGTAGAAAAGGCCATTTGGTGAGTCATTCTAGCGACGGTACTGTCCAAAAATCGGGAAATCCATAGACGTACACTTATAAGCTAAAACATTATGAGAACATCATGACCAGGTATGTTGCCACGGATAACAGCGGTGAGCGGTGACGCGTCGTGGCATGGAAGCAGTGAGACCTTGGTGGGTCGTTGGAGGTAGGTGACACTACATCTGCACACACCAAATCACCTAATTTCTGGGGAGAGGGGCTATGAGCTATGACTCCACCTTCAATCACATCTCAAATGTGTTCATTCAGGTTCAGATCTGGCGATCCGAGGCGGCAGAACACGAGTTGTAACTCGATACTGTGTTCCTCGAATCACTGTATCATACTTCTGACCTAGTGACACGGAGCATTATCTTGTTGGAAAATGCTGCTGGCGTCGTGAAAGAAGATCGTCATGAATGGGTGTACGTGGCCTGAACCAGTGTACAGTACTCGTTGGCCGTCGTAGTGCCTTGCACGACCTCCACTGGACCCATAGACGCGCATGTGAATGTTCCCCATGTAAGTAGGCTGTTTACGTTTTTATATTGGTAACGCCACGTAGCGCTCTGAAAATCACTGGCTGTGCTGTGTGCAGTCTGTGGCTGGTTTGCATTGTTGTTGGCCATTGTAGTGTTGGGCAGCTGGATGTTAACCCTTTACAGCCCAGTGATGCCATATGGCACCATCATATTTAACTTTTTCCCAAGGCCAAACTATTTGTCCAAAGATTATAAACATGTGTGCAGGGCTTTCTAATGTTCATTGTTCTCAGGTTGGCTACCGTGAATTCGCTAAAACAGAGAGCATCAGGTTACAATGCCTTGCCGGCCGAAGTGGCCGTGCGGTTAAAGGCGCTGCAGTCTGGAACCGCAAGACCGCTACGGTCGCAGGTTCGAATCCTGCCTCGGGCATGGATGTTTGTGCTGTCCTTAGGTTAGTTAGGTTTAACTAGTTCTAAGTTCTAGGGGACTAATGACCTCAGCAGTTGAGTCCCACAGTGCTCAGAGCCATTTGAACAATGCCTTGACAAAAGTATTATTGCATGGTGTCTACGGTACAGTGCATCCAGCTGGACTTTCAAAATATTATATCAAGGTAAAGGAAGCAAACTAATATAAAAGTTGCACTAATAAATTAGTGTTGAAAGTGTAAATTAACTAGTAAACAGTTTGAAAATAAAGCTAGTTACGGTAATTTTCTGCTTGAAAATCACAAACGTGTGATTCCATTTGGCATCATTGGGCATTTGTTATGTTACCAAATGTAGTACAAGCAATAACTTCGACTAAAGTTTACCATGATCTGTAACTCTAATATTTTCAAGTTTCTTTTGAAGCTTTATTATACTAACTAATATTAATATGTTTAAATGTTTATTGATATAATTTACCAGTTCCTTTCTTTTTTTTTTTGCCGCTTTAGTAAAAAATTCCTGGTTTGTTTACCAGACGATTCGCAATCATAAATCATTATCAGAAGAAGAAATATTGCTTCTTCTCGAAGGTGATTTATCTGATTTGCACCTTGATACGTCTGATGTGGGGGAAGAGTTTGAAAATGCTCGGCAGCAGGACCCTACTACACTGGATATATAGTTTCTTCAAGGAATGGACCTTGATATGGTTGAAATTCTGAACCCTCAAGCCAATAATGAAGATGATGTTCCCTTAGCTTGAAGATTACTTGCTGATCCAAGCCTTGCACCAAGTCATTCAGCTCAAAAAATTCAGTGTGATACACACCGGGATCTTCGGTGGAGAATGAAGGACATTGAAGAAGTGGACACATCACGTAATGTAGTTTTTTCTGACCCTCCAGGGGATGAACTGACACCTTTTCAGTATTTCAGAACAATGTGTAGTGATGACATTATCCAGAACCTAGTCGAGCAATCTAATCTATACTTCACACAGAAAACAGGTGCATCCTTAGATACAAATGTTCGTGAAACAGAAAAGTAGATAGGGATAAACATCCCAGCAGGTGTTGTGAAAATGTCTAGTTACAGAACGTACTGGGCAGAGGCTACAAGATTTTCAACAATAGCGGGCTCAATGCCTAGAAATAGGTTTGATAAGCTAAGAAATTATTTGCATGTGAATGACAACTCTAAAATGAAACGAAGAGAGGTCCCTAATTATGACAAACTGTTCAAGGTGAGGCCATTTGTTGACAAAATCAAACAAGGTTTTTCAATTATTGTACCTGAGAAATATCATTCAGTTTATGAATTAATCATTTCTTTCAAAGGTCGTTCATCCCTGAAACAGTATGTAAAAACAAAACCACACAAGTGGGGTATAAAAGTTTTTGACCGTGCTGGTTCTAGTGGAATTGAGTACGATTTTGAAATATACAATGCTATAAAAAAACCATAAAATTGTAATGAAATGCAAGTTGCATTATTGTATATACTATTTTTTCTTTAATAAACTGCATCAAATTGTGTAATTAAAATATTCATTCAAGTTCCATTACCAAGCACTGTGACATCCCAACCACCTGACTGAAGGAAACAAATCCTGCCCAATGATGCCACATGGAGTCATCCCAAATTTCCCTCCAAAAACAAAAATATAACAAAATTTCTTATAAATATATATTATTACAACCATTATGTAGGGAAATACGCGAAAAAATATTTTTTCCCACAAGTAAATAAAAGTTGGGCTGGAAAGGGTTAATAGCGCGCAGCGTTGCGCAGTTGGAGGTGAGCCGTAAGCAGTGGTGAATGTGGGGAGAGAAATGGCGGAGTTTCGAAATTTGTAAGACTGGATGTCATGAACTGCTCTATATATTATGACTTTTGAACACTATTAAGGTAAATACATTGTTTGTTCTCTATCAAAATCTTATATTAGCCAACAATGCCTATCAGTAGTTAGTGCCATCCGTAGTTCGAATCTTTTATATAGCTGGCAGTAGTGGCGCTCGTTGTATTGCAGTAGTTCGAGTAACGAAGATTTTTGTGAGGTAAGTGATTTGTGAAAGGTATAGGTTAATGTTAGTCAGGGCCATTCTTTTGTAGGGATTTTTGAAAGTCAGATTGCGTTGCGCTAAAAAAATATTATGTGTCAGTTTAGTGTTGATCAGAATAGGTAAAGAGCGAAATGTCTGAAGTTCAGTTTTGCTCAGCTGTTTGAAAATCAAGTAATGTAAGAGGTTTATCAGCACAGTCATGTACAATTTTTCTAATGGGGCGTTTCACCCAGAGCATAATGGAGCCGCCGCCAGCTTGTCTCCATCCAGCAGAACTGGTGTCAAGCGGATGTTCCCCTGCAAGACGACGGATACGCACCCTCCCCTCGGCGTGGTAAAGAAGGTACGGGATTTTCATTAGACCATGCAATATTCTCCCACTGCGCCAACGTCCTGTGCCGACGGTCACGTGCCCGTTTTAGTCGTAGTTACGTCATGGAACAATAACACGGAAATTTGAATCCGCCTCGATGCAAAACACTTCGTTACTTACTTACTCATATATTCCCGCAAACTAGTTTCGGCGACAAATATCATCATCAGTGGGTTCTTTAAACTTAAAACATGTAGAAAATAGAACAGTTATACAAACACAGTAACTCATTTATATGTTTTTACGGTTGTAACCTCCCCACAAAATTCATTCCCATTTAACCTCCACACAAAATTCTTTCTGCTTTTAATCTAAGCTCAAAATTCATTCACATTTAGTGTAACCTCAAAACAGAAAAATTCCTAAACCTCTCAACAGCAAAAATTATAATTATGTCGTTCACATTCAGCGTAACGTCCCAACAAAAAATAAATTCAGTAACCTGGTAATAATACCATGTACCTAACCTCTCAATTAAATTGTCGGTCATTTATGATTTTTCAATAATTGACTGTGAATTTAATCTGGTAAATTTTGGACGTCAGCAGTGCTGCGTCATGGCCCTGAAAGATCATTCTAAATAAGAGAAAAATTCTTACCTCAATGAAGTCGCCGGATAACGCATTATATCTGCTCTTACAATAAATTTTTGTGGCATAGCCCAGTGTAATGTTGGTCGATAGATTTGTCATTTTATGAAAGGGAAACAACTGATTTTTCTTTTGCAATAATCGGGATGATCATGGATTGCAGAAATTAGTAAATTCTTTAAATTGAAATGAATGGTTGTTAAAAGTTACTTTTTATGAGAAAGATTATTATTTGGGCATTTTTAAAACATTTACATGGGACTTGAGATAAAATTACTACATATGCGTGAGGCTGCTTTTTACCTTATACAATAATACTCAGGCTCCGACATCGCTGCACCGCGACCGGCCCAGCCAACACGAAACACCAGAGCAGACCAGAGCAGACTGCAGACTAGCAACAACTTACTGCTACAGCTACACAGTTCCTACTGCAGTCAACACTGATCTCTGGTCAGAGATTCTCTTATACCTTGCATATCGCAGGCAGCGCATGAGCAATACATCGAAATTACATCTGCTCGGACCTCTTACACGGTTCGTTTTTTGAAATATAGTTTTCTGTGGACTTTTATACTTATATATTTATTGTATGTTATGGAATGTTTTGAAGAATAATTGTCGCTGTTTGCAGCATATTTTCTGTGCTTCTTTTAATTGTTTTGTCTTAGTGTACATCATGCAACCTGTAACTGTGTGAGCGGCTCTTAGTAAACAAATAATAAAAGGTGAACTTACGTATGTCAGCGTTATACACTTGGGGTTGCGGTAGTATTTTGGAATATAATTTTGACATGTACCGGACTGTTGCTTTTTTATTCGTGTACTCACAAATGTTCAAATGTGTGTGAATTCCTAAGGGGCCAAACTGCGAGGTCATCGGTCCCTAGACTTACACACTACATAAACTAACCTATGCTAAGAACAAAACACACCCATGCCCGAGTGAGGGTTCGAACCTCCGGCGGGAGGGGCCACGCAATCCGTGACATGACGCCTCAAATCACGCAGCCACTCAGCGCGGCCGCGTACTCACGTTCGTTGGACGGCATGTAGGTGATTCTATAGGCAGAAAAAACAAAACTTTCGCGCTTCCTTTATGATCCAAATTATTACGTCATCTTGCTATTCACGTGTGTGTGGCGAGAGGTGTATTGCGTGTTGCGAGAAGGCTATGAAAACTGTAGCGGGAGTTACGACGCCTTCTGTTCCTTATTGATGTCTCTGTGTGTAATGAGCTAGTGGTTCTTTTGCTCTTGTGTGCTTTCCGTTCTGAGTCCTGGGTCAATTATTTCAGAGCGGTAAAGAGTGTGTTATTGCAAAGTATTGTGTTTTCGTTTATTAGATTTTTCCCTTCCACTACAGCTTTTTGTAAGTAGTAATTTTCTTCTGTTGTTAGTTGTCGATATAGACTGTCGCTGTGTTTCAGAGTGTGTAGATCGCTTTTGATATTAGTGGGGTTGTGGTTCCTGTTCATAGGGTGTTGTGCGAAAGTTGAATGTGTGCTGTCACTCTTTAGAGCTGACATACGTAAGTTCACCTTTTAGTATTTGTGTAGTAACAGTTGCTCACACAGCTGCCTATGAAATGTCGTGTGGCTAGGGCCTCCCGTCGGGTAGACCGTTCGCCTGGTGCAGGTCTTTCGATTTGACGCCACTTCGGCGACCTGCGCGTCGATGGGGATGAAATGATGATGATTGGGAAAACACAACACCCAGTCCCTGAGCAGAGAAAATCTCCGACCCAGCCGGGAATCGAACCCGGGCCCTTAGGATTGACAGTCTGTCACGCTGACCACTCAGCTACCGAGGGCGGACACAGCTGCCTATGACATGATGTACGCTAAGGCAAAACGGCAACTAAAAAAGCACAGAAAATATGCCGCGAACAGCGACAAAAATTGTTCAAAACATGTCATAACATACAATAACTAAGGTAGTACTAAAGTATCCAAGGAAAACTATATTTCAAAAAACGAACAGTAAAAATGTAATAATGAGTTACTGTGTTTGTATTACTATGCTATTTTCTACATATGTTAGATTTAAGAACTCACTGTTGATGGCCACATTGGTCGCCGAAGCTTCTTTGGGGGAATAAATAAGTAAACAAAAAGTGTTTTGCGGCAAAGCAGACTCAAATTCCCATATTGTTGTGTTTCTATACAAACACGCACCAAATGGAGGAGTTGCGAGGTAGAGTTATTGTTATGTCGTGGTGTTAACATTGCCATATGCATGGGTCGTCGGCTGCGGATGCCCATCGTTGAGTGTTATGTGCACTCTGTGCTCAGACACACTTGTACTCTGCCCAGCATTAAAGTCTGATGTTAGTTCTATCACAGTTCACCATCTGTCTTGATTCACCAGACCGCCCAGCCTATGACGTAGAGAGCGCCTGACCCCACGACTTCTGCACGTGGTTTCATCTTGGCTTAGCCACCTGTGATACTCGCCACAGCACTACTCGAAAACCCTACAAGTCGTGCAGTTTCCTAAATGTTCGTGCCGAGCCTTCGGGCCATCGCAATCTGTCCTCAGTCACACTCAGATCGATCCAGGCCCTCTCCTCCATTCTACATACAGACAGCACACTCACTGATGCTACATGCACCGCGTGTGTGCCACTAGCAGGCATTCTTCCCCAGGTGCCGCTGCTGTCACCTGGATGGGTACCGATGGTCTGCGGTCATAATCTACTTTGACTAATCAATGTAAGTCTCTTTGACAAAGGCCGACTGGTGTGGCCTGGCGCTTGGAAATGAGCATCTCCAAAATAGTGAAGTTGGTTGGCTGTTTGGGTGTTATTACTGTATGCATCTGCGGAAAGCGGTTGAAGGTCAAGGAAAGTACGAGCAGGTGACAATGTGTTGGACGTTCACGCCTCGTCAGAGAGAGTGAAGGCCGGAGATAAACCTGCTCTGTAAAGGATAATGGGCACTCTGTGGCAAGTCTCTAACCGATTTACAGTTCTGGTTCAGGTGTAACTGTTTCGGAGCACACTGTTCAGAGCCCACTATTGAAGACGGGGCTTCGCAGCAAGCGACCGCTACATGTTCACTTGTCGATCCAACGGATCCGTTAGTTACGACTACAGTGCGCACTAATCCTCGGTATTGGACAGTGCATCAATTGAAACATGTCGCCTCGGGCGATAAATCACGCTTCTTGTTACACCATGTCGATGGTAGTGTTCAGTGGGGGCAGTAGTATGCTCAGGATATTCGCTTGGGCTTTCGATGGCCATAGATTTTGATCTCATGGGTTTTCTTTCTTGTGATTTAAAATAAATATTGCAGTATTTGTCGTTTTACCTCCAAAGATGTGTCCTGATGTCGGAGACGAAACGGCAGGGAATAGATCGAACAGCCTCCCAGCTCGGAAGTTTTAATTGGCCGTGAAAACTTATATTGTATGAATTATAGCATTGCTTAGATTATCGTAATTCAGTTATTATGCCCAATATCATTCCAGCACCATTGCGCCTTTGTCATTGTGTATCCTTATTCACGTGCGTTGGGTGTAAATATACTTAAAGTGACTGTTGTTAGACACGTAAATTAGGCCTAAATTCATTTTGGCCCACTTTGGTAATTCTTTTACGGTTTAGACTGTTAGGTTCTGTGTAACCATTTTTTCGTATTATTATATAGCTTGCCATCTGCAACGAAAATTGATTCATTTGCAAGGATGCTAAGCGAGTTAGCAAAGCACTTTATTTCTATGAGCATCAATTCGATGCGCAAAATATTTCGTGATTATTTATTTTCTATTGCTTAGCTGTGGGTAACTGCCCTCCGTCGGTCATCTACGAAAATATTTCCAAGTTTCACGTGCGCTACGGTATATTGCATACAGCTAGTAAACAGACAGAATGTCTGGTGGCCTTGTACATCCTCCATTCTTCGATCGACTTTTATATATCTCATCTGTATTTACCTCCAGAATGTCGTTGTTTCTGGCATTAACTTTCTATTCAAAGAAACGTAGAATGACTGTACAGTTGCCTACGTATTCATCCTATGTCGCCTTTCGCGGCCGGCGTCTTCATTAGTAAACACTTCCGGGCTAAATTGCCGTGGTCGATCTGTAGACTTCTTCTCCCTGACGTTTCGTTCTCCTCTACGAGGAACATCTTCCGAGGTGAGTCGACGACTGGCTGCTAGGAGCTGGGGCCGCCGCTAATATGTAGATCGTAGAGGGCACCGCCGCACGTCACGTGGCATCGATGTGTAGCTATCTCTGGCTATCGTCTGTTCTCTCGATTGCAGGCAATCGATTGTCACGTGATTGATGCAACGTCGACCGCCATATCTTGTCCAATTTTAATCCTTCTTCTATACGATTAAAATTGTATTGATGTTTGTGGATTTCAATTGCTTCTCTATACATACGTGTATAATAATGCGACGTCCTCGCTAGCACGCTTATCTCACCAAATTTTATTCCGTGATCTCCATCCTCAAAAACATGTTCCGCTACTGCCGATTTGTCGATATGTCCCAAGCGACAGTTTCTTTTGTGCTCCGTCAAACGTGTATTGATGCTTCTTTTTGTAGTTCCTATGTAAACCCTGCCACAACTACACGGAATTTTATATACCCCTTGGGTGGTTAGGGGGTGACGAGCATCTTTTGTTGATCTTAGGCATTCACTAATTTTCTTAGTAGGTCTGAAAATCGTCTCCACCTGAAACTTGGCTAGTACTTTCCCAATGCGATCTGTGATGTTATGGATGTTTCCAGCTGATGGTTCTTGCTGTCTCCTATTTTTAGGCATTTTTCTACTTGGGTGAAGTGCTCGGTTAATCTCGTTTTTCGTATAACCATTTTTCGCAAAAGCCATTCGTAAATGATTTAGTTCTTCTTGTAACTAGCCTGGTTCACAAATATTATTGGCCCTATCCACTAGTGTTTTTATGACCTCACTCTTTTGCCTAGGGTGGTGGTTTGAGTTCTTATGAAGGTAGCGATCAGTATGTGTACCTTTACTGTAGACCTTATGGCCTAAGGTCCCATCCGCCCGTTTGATAACTGATACATCCAAAAAGTTAAGTTGTCCATTATTCTCTTTCTCCATGGTAAATTTGATCTTTGGGTTGATCCTATTTAAGTGCACCAGGAAATCATTCGAGTCCTCTTCCTCATGATTCCATATTACAAAGGTATCATCCACATACCGATACCACTTCGAGGGGCTTTTTATGGCCGACTTCCATGAACAAATTCGCAATTGCGGGGCTTAGGGGGCTTCGCATGGCTACCCCATCAATCTGTTCATAAAATTCACCATTGTACTGAAAATAGGTCGAGGATAGACAGTGTTGGAACAAGGCCACTATATCGGTAGGGAACATATAGGCTATATGAGAGAGAGCTTCATCAACTGGAACCATAGTGAACAAAGACACTCTATCAAAACTGACAAGGATGTCATTAGGACCGACAGTTATTTCCCTCAATTTCTCAATGAAGTGTAGAGAGTTTTTAATATGACTCTCAGTTTTGCCTATATAAGGTTGTAACAAAGAGGCAAGATGTCTGGCTAGTTCTTGCGTAGGAGCTCCAATTGTGCTGACTATCGGTCTCAAAGGAACATCAGGCTTATGTATCTTTGGTAATCCACATAATATCGGAGGATAAGCCTCCGTTTTACAAAGATACTTTTTAACTTCTGTAGGACTGGTAGACTGTTTTATCAGACGATTGGTGCCATTCAGCATGTATGTATTGTTAGTTAATGTGGATGCAGACCGTTTTGTGGAAGAACATTTTGCCCTACTGTTGTCGGCTTAGATCGCATGTTGAATGTGTTTAAGTTGTTATACACTGTACATCGGTGACACTGAAATTAGGATATTGGTTATGCAGATGAACAAATTCTAATAATTACAGATGGGAGGGATTTTATGTTGAATTACACAGTAAGTCTATATAAAGCAATTAAGACAAAACCAACTGGTACCACTTCCCGCTGACAATGGTGCCGGCTGGTGATATAAACTTCTAACTTTTGCCAACAAGTTCCTAGCATCTGATGAGCCAGAGTACTCTAACACACCAAATAACTCATTATATGTTGCGGTTTGTCTGTAAATTAATTTTATGATAAGTTTTGGTGTCTAGTTTTTTTTAAGCCTTTCTACGGTGGTAAAAGAAGATATAAGCTGCAGTTGATAGGAATTCTGAAAATATACGGCAAGGAATTTTGAGCCGGCGTTATTGCGGATGTCGAGTGCTTCGGAGATCTTTAAGACTGGAGCCAAATTCCCTTTCAGCCTCTTCGAATATGACCTTAGCGTGTACCCACTTTATACTTGCAGTGGTGGTCGAATGGCATCGTGGCGGATGGATGCGTTTATGACCTGAGAGAGCAAGCGTGACCAAGACTGCCTGGGGCAAATGTTGTGGAGGAGAGTACGTGCAGCAGCATTGTGTGGAAGCCAAGAATTGAAAAAAAAGGGCCTAAAAGGTAGATGTTCAGTCACAGGTGCGAAAACATACCTGCGATCCTGATCGGTTTTAACGAGTTAAAAGTTATCGTCAGCTTCCGGTCGATTAGTTCTAATTTATCACGACATCTTAAGTCTCTTACAATGGATGCGACAGTATTACAATACTATGATGCAATCAAACGTCGGTGAACTACTGTTTGGAATGCACTTTCTTAGACGAGGCAAATATTCGAGAACTCGAAAAGCGAAAAATTACCAACGTGAGTAACTCATAGGTAGAAATCCTCGGTGTAGCGAGTATACTAATACAACAGTTCCTTACTTACAAGCGAACCTCCCCATCGCACCCCTCTCAGATTTAGTTATAAGTGAGCACAGTGAATAGGACTTGAAAAACTGAACACAGATCATTCAAGAAAACAGGAAGAAGTTGTGTGGAACTATGAAAAAAGTAACCAAATTATCATACTGATTAGTCCATGCGCAAGATAGGCAACATCAAGGACAACGTGAGTTCCGGAGCGCCGTGGTCCCGTGGTTAGCGTGAGCAACTGCGGAACGAGAGGTCCTTGGTTCAAGTTTTCCCTCGGTTGAAAATTTTTCTTCCTTTATTTTCGCAAAGTTATGATCTGTCCGTTCGTTGATTGACGTCTCTGTTCACTGTAATAAGTTTAGTGTCTATGTTTTGCGACCGCACCGCAAACTTACAGTTGGGAAAATATTTATTGACCTTGTTATTGAAGTCGCGAGCTATATTTGCTGGATTCATATTGCCCACGGAATACATCTCACGTATTTAATGCACTCCCGTCTAAAGTAGCGAACAGTCAACTGACAGCCAGGGAGCCTCGTTAGCAAGAATACTCTCTCTTCCGTGCGCTGTAGTCGACTGACGTGGTGTGTTTCGATGTTTGTTTAGGTGTAGCATCCTCATGCTACGGCGCAGTTACCTCGCATCGGACGGACGGACGGACAGATAATAATTGTCTGAAAATAAAACAAAATAAACTCTTCACTCGAGGGAAGACTTGAACCAAGGACTTCTCGTTCCGCAGCTGCTCACGCTAACCACGGGACCACGGCGCTCCTGAGCTCACTCTATCCACGATGTTGCCTATTTTGCACATGGGCTACTCAGTTTGTATATTTTGCTTGCATTTTTCATAGTTCCACATAACTTCTTCCTGTTTTCTCAATTGATCTGTGTTCAGTTTTTCAAGGCCTATCCACTGCGCCAACTTATAACTGAATCTGAGGGGGGTGCGATGGGGAGGTTCCCTTGTTAGCAATGATATACAAACCCTCGCTCGACGAAACGTCCACACCGAAAGACCGTAAAGCTGCACAGATAACAACAATATTCAAGAAAGAAAATAACAATTATTCGCTAACCTTCAGGCTCACATGACTACCTTCCATCTGCAGTAAGATTTTGAAAAGTATTCTGTGTCTGAACAATATGAATTATGGGAAAAACGACATTTTGTCCATGGAGTGAGTGATCGATAATTCTGTAAATTTTGTTTGTTTGTTTATAGACGCAATCACGTTCTTATGAGACAGTCATAACCGGTTTCGGCCATACAATGACCATCTTCAGATTCTATAATAATACAAAAGAAAATATATTAAAACCTAAAAATAAGTGCAATATTTAACCAGGCTTATTAGTAATCTAACTGAAATTATGCGAAATAAGTATAGTTCATAACTAAAGGCGGCATACACCGAACACAGGTTCATGCGTTGTCAAACTAGCTATAAAATGTAGAACACCAGTCTTATATAGACATAAAAATTTTGTTAGATTTTGTTCCCCCCTCTTTGCGCTAAATCAGGACAGACAGGCAGGACCTTTGGTGTAACGTGTAAAGAACAGAAGTATCCCACTGATAAGAGAGCTCTAGGCTTACATATGCAACAGGAGGGTCATTATATTGGTAACATCGACGAACAATTTCAAATTCTACATGAAGTTACAAAAAGTAACGATTAGACATTTTAGAACAACTGGAGATTTATGTTACGAGACGCAGAGAAGCTGACAAACTGCTCAATGGACGTAATGAATTTGCTACAGACGCATACTTCAACATTTACGACGACCTGTTCACCTGAGCGAATCGTTTTTATTACATACGTGCTTCAGCTGAGGATGCACTGTCTAGAGCGGGCAGCAGCAGATGTCAACAACCTTTAAGGCGGAGGAGTGTGACATCCACCTGCATCAGAACACTACACTCGTCATCCTGCCCGTGTCGTCCTTCCGTACTAATGGACAACGGCAATATCCGGAAATACAGCGACATCGGCCGTCAGAAATACTCTACAAGTGTTACTACTATTTTCATTTATAGCAATGTTTTCTCCTTGTTCTGAAATGTTATTTCACTGAGTTAACGATCTGTTCTGCAATTTTAAATTTTATATACATTCGACCTAAATGTTAATAGTAAATTTGTCACATTTTAGGCTTTTGAAAAATAAAGACTATCTTATAGAGGACGTACGAATTTAGCGCAAAGAGTGGGAACAAAATCTAACAAAATTTTTATATCTATGTAAGACGGGTGTTTTAGATTTTATAGCTAGCTTGACAACGCATGAACCTGTGTTCAGTGTATTCCGCCTTTAGGTATGAACTATTAGTATTTCGCAAAAATTCACAATAATAAGCATCGTTAAATACGATGTGCATTCAAGTTCTAAGGCCTCCGATTTTTTTTCTCCAGACTGGAAAGAGATTGAAACATGCGCATTGTTTTAAAATGAGGCTGCGTTCATTGTCAATACGTCCAAGAGATGGCAGCACCGTACGGCAGATGGAATTCTACCGCCAGCGGCGAGAATGAGAACTTTTTAAATACTTAAAATGGCGACGTTTTTCTTACTTGAACAGCGTGCAATCATTCGTTTTCTGAATTTGCGTGGTATGAAACCAATCGAAATTCATCGACAGTTGGAGACATGTGGTGATGGAGTTATGGATGTGTCGAAAGTGCGTTCGTGGGTGCGACAGTATAATGAAGGCAGAACATCGTGTGACAACAAACCGAAACAACCTTGGGCTCGCACAAGCCGGTCTGACGACATGATCGAGAAAGTGAAGAGAATTGTTTTGGGGGATCACCGAATGACTGTTGAACAGATCGCCTCCAGAGTTGGCGTTTCTGTGGGTTCTGTGCACGCAGTCCTGCATGACGACCTGAAAATGCGAAGTGTCATCCAGGTGGGTGCCACGAATGCTGACGGACGTCCACACGGCTGCCCGTGTGTCACGTTGCCAAGCAATGTTGACGCGCAACGGCAGCATGAATGGGACTTTCTTTTCGTCGGTTGTGACAATGGATGAGACGTGGATGCCATTTTTGAATCCAGAAACAAAGCGCCAGTCAGCTCAATGGAAGCACACAGATTCACCGCCACCAAAAAATTTCGGGTAACCACCAGTGCAGAAAAACTGATGGTGTCCATGTTCTGGGACAGCGATGGCGTAATTCTTACCCATTGCGTTCCAAAGGACACTACGGTAACAGGTGCATCCTACGAAAATGTTTTGAAGAACAAATTCCTTCCTGCACTCAACAAAAACGTCCGGGAAGGGCAGCGCGTGTGCTTTTTCACCAAGACAACGCACCCGCACATCGAGCTAACGTTACGCAACAGTTTCTTCGTGATAACAACTTTGAAGTGATTCCTCATGCTCCCTACTCACATGACCTGGCTCCTTGTGACTTTTGGCTTTTTCCAACAATGAAAGACACTCTCCGTGGCCGCACATTCACCAGCAGTGCTGCTATTGCCGCAGCGATTTTCCAGTGGTCAAAACAGGTTCCTAAAGAAGCCTTCGCCGCTGCCATGGAATCATGGCGTCAGCGTTGTGAAAAATGTGTACGTCTGCAGGGCGATTACGTCGAGAAGTAACGCCAGTTTCATCGATTTCGGGTGAGTAGTTAATTAGAAAAAATTCGGAGGCCTTAGAACTTGAATGTACCTCATATTGCACTTATTTTTAGGTTTTAATATAAATTTTCTTTTGTATTGTTATAGAATCTGAAGATGGTCATTGTATGGCCGAAACCGGTTATGACTGTGTCATAAGAATGTGACTGCGTCTATAATAAACAAAACAAAAAATTTTACACTATGAATTTCCTCGAAGTTGACGGTGTGTTGACACTCAGTCAGCATGGATTAAGAAAATGAAGTTCTTGTAAAATGTAACAAGCTTTTTATTCGCACGACGTAATGAGTGCTATCAACAGGGAATCTCAAGTTCATTTGATATATCTATATCTCCAGAAGGCTTTTGACAACGTTCCTAACAAGAGACTTCTAATCAAATTGCGTGCCTACGGAGTATCGCTTCGGTAGTGTTACAGGACCCATGATTTCCTCCCAGAAAGGTCAGATTACACAGTAATCTTGGGGAATCGTCGAATAAACCAGACGTTATATCCGGCTTTCCCCAACGAGGCGTTAGTTGACCTTTTCAGTTCCTATTTTACATAATCGATGTAGAAAATAATCTGAGCAGTCCTCTTAGATTGTTTGCAGATGATGCTGACGTTTATCGTCTACTAAAGTCATCAGAAGATCAAAACCAGATGCAAAATGTCTTAGATACTACACTTGAATGGTGCGAACAGTGGCAGGAAAACAAAAGAGGAGTCTACTAAATTTCGGTTAAACGATAAATCACACAAATGTAAAGGCTGTCAGTTCGGCTAAATATCTATGAATAACGGTTACAAACAATTTAAGCTGAAACGATCACGTAGATAATGTTGCCGAGTGGTCTGAGGCGCTGCAGTCATGGACTGTGCAGCTGGGTTCGAGTCCTCCCTCGGGCATTGGTGTGTGTGTTTGTCCTTAGAATAATTTAGTTTAAGTAGTGTGTAAGCTTAGGGACTGATGACCTTAGCAGTTAAGTCCCATAAGATTTCACACACAGTTGAACATTTTTTGTAGATAATGTCGTGGGAAAAGCAAGCTAAAGACCACGTTTTATTAGTAGAACACTTAGAAGGTACGGAAGATCTACTAAAGAGACTGCTTGTTCGTTGTTTGTTAGAGTATTGCTGTGCTGTATGGTATCCTTACCAGATAGGACTGACGGAAGGCATCGAAAAAGTTCAAAGAAGGTTAGCTCGTTATGCGTTATCTAGAAATCTGGGAGAGTGTGTCACGGAAATGATAAGTGCGTTAAAGTGACAGCCATTAAAATGAACACGTTTTTAGTTGTTGCTAGATCTTTCCACGAAATTTCGATCACCAATTTTCCTCTCCTGAATGTGAAAGTACGAGACTATCGCCAAACTACAGAAGGAGAAAAGGAAGAATGGATCGTCATGAACTCGTACAGAGAGATGTAAGAGTTCATTTTCTGAACGCTTTGTTCGCGACTGGAGCGGTGGAGAAATAGTCTGAAGATGGTTCGAAGAACCCTCTTCCAGGCACTTACGTGTGAATTGCAAAGTAATCATGTAGATGTAGATTTAGGTGTGTACATTTATCGATAACCAGTAATTTTATTATTTAAAGGTCTTAATGTCTCACATAAATTTTATTAGAACAGACCATCACGTACGAGAGTATCACAAAGTGATTAGACGAAAGGATGTTAAGAGACACGAAGTAATTGAGAGTAATCAGATAAGTGTTGTTACGGACCCTTGTAAATGCTACAATCACCGCTTTATTCGTTCCTCGCTGTACGAAGTAGTATGGAGATGGATTACCGTTTCTACACACCAGAGACCGTGACCAGGCATGAAACACTGACCAGCTTTCCATAAAAAAGGGCTAGTTTGCTTTTGAACACACAGACGAAACGTGGACATTAGTACTTACGTGAGCTTCTACAGGAACGCACTCTTTCAAACACTCTCTCAGCGCTTGTGCTACCTACCAGATCCCACTAAAGACACGACGACGTCTTAAGTCCACCAGGGATGCGAGAATTTGTTTTGAAACGCGCGCTGCGGTTTGCTTTTAAAGCCGACCACGTTCCCAGTTAAGAACGCCCCGTGGCGCGATGTTAGAGGAGGGCCTGTGCAAAAAAGAACTAAGCGACGAAGTGCACTCACTTCTGCAGCGGACAGGGACATGCGATCTCGAAACTGACGTCATGGCAAAAATATTACTCATCTCGAAACTGCTCTCTTGGTGTATCAGACAGTTTGTGTCTATTTATTGTTTCAATTTATTGAAAGTAAGTTTTGAAATTAAACTTTCTTCTGGGTTAGCAGTCTTTTGACTGGTTCGATGCGGCCCAACATAACATGCTCCTCTGTGCCAACCTCCTGTTCATCTTCTCAGAGTAGCGTTTGCACCCATCGTCCACAATTATTCGTTGGAAGTAACCAGATATGTCTCCCCTCTACTGTTTATACTATCCACAGCTTCCTTTAGCACCGTGAAAACTATTCCCATGTGTCTGAACAAATATTCTATCATTCTATCCCTTCTTATAGTCCTCCATATATATCTTTGCTCAATAATTCTACGAAGAAATTCCTCATTTTTTTGTCTAAGCATTCCACCTAATTTCCGTCATCCTTTTACGAGTATAGCACAATATGTCAAACTCTTCGATTCTTTTCGTTTCCAGTTTTCCTACAGTCCATGGTTCACATCCTACAATTACTTGCTGGAGACCTACATCCTCATAAATGTCTCCCTCAAGTTATCCCCTTTTAGTCAGGAATGTCCTCCTTGCCCATGCTACCCTACTTTTTAAGCCATCGTTGCTTCGTTTGTTATGCGCTATTTCGCTTTAATTGTGGCAAGTTTCCTTCACTCTGTCTGTTTCGTGGTCCCCAATTTTTACGTTAAGTTTATTTAATCTCGTTGTCACAGTTCTTCGATTTCCTATCACACCCTGTTCTGTGTTCAGCAGACTGTTAATTTCATTCAGTACGCCTTCTAGTTCTCCTTCACTTTCACAGAGGATAGAAACGTCATCATCGAATCTTATAGTTGATATACTTCCTCTCTGAATGCTAATCCAATTTTGAATCTTTTATTTCCGTCATTGCTTGTTCGGGGTGCAGACTGAACAGTAATGGCTAAAGATTGCATCTCGTCCTCTACCATTTCTAATCCGAGCACTTCGATTTTTGTCTTCCTTTCTGACTGCCTCCCCTTGTTTTTTGCACATATTACATAAACCCTGTCTTTCCTTATAGCTTATATATATTTTTCGAAGAATTTCGTGCATTTTGCGCCATTTCACACAGTCGAAAACTTTTTCTAAGTAGACAACTCTTACGAACGAGTCTTCATTTTTCTCAAGTGTTGCTTCCGTTACCAAGTATAACGTCAGAAATATCTCTATTTTGCCAGATGCTCAAACTTCTTTTCCTTCTCCTATTATTATTCTTGTCAGGAACTTTGACGCAAGAGCTATTAAGGTGAGGCTGGTTGTGTCACTTATCTGGCCTTGCAATCTTCCGGATTGTGTGGATGATATGTTTCCGAAAGTCAGATACAATACCACTTGTCTCATAGATTTCACATATCAATTTCAGTAGTCGCTTGATTGGCAATTCCACAGATGATTTTAGTAATTCGGAAGGAACGTTGCCTATGCATTCCACGTTGATCTGTCGTGTTCCAAATCTATATTAAAATTTGCCTCTAATACGTTACCCCTTGTATCTCCATGTCAACTCTCATTTCTTCTTGTATCATATGATGAGACAGTTCCTCCACCTCGTTGAGGCCTTCAGTATACTCTTTCCACGTATCCCCTCTGTCTCACCTCCATTTAACAGTACTGGTTCAATATTCTTCTCATGGTCACTTACCCCTTGGCAATCACCTACCGCAGTGTATTGTCCTCGACGGCGAGAGTGTATCGGACACAAGGATATCGTCAGCAGTTCACCAGGGAAGTGTGTTAGATCGGTTATAACGTTTGATGATGCCAGATGATCTAAACAAATTTTAGCTTGGATCATGAATGGCTGCTGTCTCTAACCGTAAAAAAAAAAAAAAAAAAAAAAAAAAAAAAAAAAAAAAAAAAAAAAAAAAAAAAAAATGTAAATTAAGGTCGATGAATAGGAAAAGCGTTAGTAGTCTCCTGCTTCATACAGTCACATAGTTTAAATATCTGGGCTTAACGCCGCAAAGACATTGTGAGGGTTGTGATAGGAAAGGCGAATGGTCGACTTCGGTTCATTGCGATAATGTTTAGGGAAGTATGGTTCATTTGAAAATGAGACTTCATAAACGATACTGGTGCCACCTATTTTTGAATCTAGCTGCTCGTGTGTTTGAGATCCCTACCAGGTCGGATTAAGGGGCTCCGGAACGCCCTATACTTGCAATGTTAAAATAACGCTTATAAATTACATCTTTCCTCACAAAGTATTTGAGGTAGGAAGTTGAACTTTTTACTGATTATTTATTGGAATATGGGCTACAACTTAACACAGGGATTTTACAAAATTTTTGTTCAGTTATTAAAGATGATTTTTTTTTCAATTGTAATGAAAATTCACAACATTTTTTTGCAATTTTTTATTTATATATTCAAAAATATACAGTTTTTTGGAAAAAGGCTGTTTTGAATTATGCAGAAGGTACTTTGAAACATTTACGGAAAGTTTGAAACAAATATGTTTGGAAGATCCTTAGAAAATATGTAATTAGTATGAGAAAATAAAAGTTTTGGGAATCGAGTGACAAAGATTGGATTAACTTTTTAGTGCATTCCAGGTCCATAGGATGGATTATCTTCATCCTCTGCAAACTCCTCCTCCAGCTTCCTCTTGTTCTTCCTCATGTTTACTCTTGCTTGTATTTCTAGACTCTTTACAGCCCGAAGGCGTTCCTTGTCTAAAGCAAGCATCGCTCGTTGTTGTGTTCGTAGATTTTGCTACCATTTTCTTCAGTTGCAGTTACTGCAACACTGTTCCAAAAGGTGGTCATGTATGAACACTTACCACATTTCAGTTGTATTTCACTAGCAAGTCCTACGTGCTTTATTATGGAGAGTTCCAGACCAACTTCACTACAATGAATACATCTTACACAGTTTGAAAAAATTCCTTTGAGAACCGACATATCAAATATTTCATTCACATCCGATTCGCCCATAAAACATTCATAGTTTTCACTCATTGAACCAAGCTGCTTCTGTGAAGTATTTTCTTTCCCACTTTGACTGCTATGGGTAGGTGTACTTAAGAGGTTAGGTTCACTCACTTGGTTATCGTCTTTATTGTTTACAGTAATAACACATACCTTTGGCTTTCCAACATTTCTCCTTTTCTTAAAAGCCTTCAGAGAATTTCTAATAACTTTACCTTTACTCATTATTATACTTCAACAAATCAGAGACTCAAGAAACAATTAATTACGAATATTTTCGAGATAACGACAGAGTAAATAAACATGAAACAATCGACAATCACACCAGCGATATATATTGAACCATCACAGGTTATCCACAACACATACTTTATCTCACATCACTAAAATGTACCTGATGAACACGGACGTTAATAATAACACCATCTGACAGCAGTTTAACAGCGCCACAGTGGGTCACGCCCATATAGAACACATTTCAAAAAAAAAAATTTAAAAATAGTTGTAGTCTTCGGAATTGAATAAATTATATATCTATTAAAAGGTAATAGTCTACAGATTCAGAAAACGCAAAAAAGTAAAAATTGAACTTTTCATGATTTTGAGCCTTTCCGGAGCCCCTTAAATGAGAACATCGAAGCAATTCACAGTTGGCCTGCTAGATTTGTTAAAGGCAGGTTCGAGCAGAGCGCTGGTGTTACAGTGATGCTTCAGGGACTCAAATGGGAATCTCTGGAGCGAAGGAGACGTTATTTTCGAGGAATATTATTAAGACAATTTAGAGAACCGGCATTTGAAGCTGACTGCAGAACGATCCTACAGCCATTTCGCTTAAGGACGGTGTTTTTATCAGTGTGTCTTTATTGAAGTGCATAATGTTCCTTTCACAGTAAACTTGTCGTTGCCTGTTCTAGTAATTTAGTTACAGCAGCAGTAATAGCAGGAGGAGGAAGCTAAACGTTGCTTTCATTTCGTTCTAGGAGTTTCCGTGGAGTCGTCAAGAGTTTCACTCGCAGGTAGCGTGGATGCATTGTTATCGAAGTGTGGAGCGCGAGGGAACTTTCGCAATATAATGCTCCGACGATTTACTCGGAAACGATTAAAGGCGGGCCCGAATTAATTCTCTGCACTGCTGCACCGGCCTGACTAAAGAGTCGCCAGCCTCTCTTTGATTTGCGAGACAGGGTTAAAGTTGCCACTGCTGCGAAATCATAAATTGCAACTGCATTCAGCAAAATTACAAAATGACGCCTATACCCGGAGAAACGTACATCGTCAACATTAAAATACACAGCCTGTACTAACAGACAGTAATATCCACTGACGATTTCTGCAAAGGGAAAACAGTATATAATAGTCAAGTGGACGAAACCAGAGAGACTACCAGAAATTGTTATAAAGCAATTGGTCATAACAACAGCTGTATAACACAGCTCAACAACTTTTTATTTAAATTTTGTAAAATATTAACGTTTAGGATTTTTACATCAAGTTACAACTAATACGGGGAGCAATAACAATTGAAAGAAATATTTAACTCCAATTTCAGAAATTTACTATAGCAAAAACCAGTAACATTCCCCTCGCCCACAAATATTTTATAGAATCAAATCCAATGTACCAAACACTTTTAATATACAATATATAACACTTTTAATATACATGTTCGCAGGGGAGATTCTGTAAAGTTTAGAAGGTAGGAGACGAAGTACTGGCGGAAGTAAAGCTGTGAGGACGGGTCGTGAGTCGTGCTTGGGTAGCTCAGTTGGTAGAGAACTGGCCCGCGACGGGCTAAGGTCCCGAGTTCAAGCCTCGGTCCGGCACACAGTTTTATTCGGCCAGGAAGTTTCAAGTTTCATACAATGTGAAGATTTCTCTCCCCCCTCTCCCTCCCCCAGCCACGCCCGAGAAGACAGACACCTCATCCCATGGCATTACAGGACAGACCTGCGCTCTCCTCGACTCTGGTGCAACAGTGTAACACATCGTATACTATCAGGGGTGGCAGTCCGTCGTCGCATATTGCGGCGTGGGCTACGTGCGCGTTGTCCACTTCCCTGCTTATCTTTGACGAATGTGCAGAAACATTCTAGACAACAACAGTGCATGGAACGACGTCTCTGGTGACAGGAATGGCGTCAGATACTCCAGAATGAGATCTTCACTCTGCAGTGGAGTGTGCGCTGATATGAAACTTCCTGGCAGGTTAAAACTGTGTGTCGGACCGAGACTCGAAAGCGGGACCTTTGCCCGTCGCGGGTTGTTGCTCTACAATCTGAGCTATCCAAGCACGACTCAAGCCCCGTCCTCACAGCTTTACTTCAACCAGAGTCTTGCTTGGGTAGCTCAGATGATAGAGCAGCTGCCCGTGAAAGGCGAAGGTCCGGAGTTCGAGTCTCGGTCCGGGACACAGTTTTAATCTACCAGGAAGTTTCATATCAGCGCACACTCCGCTGCAGAGTGAAGATCTAATTGTGGAAACATCCCCCAGGCTGTGGCTAAGCCATGTCTTCGGAATTTCCTTTCTTCCAGGAGTGCTAGTTCTGCAAGGTTCGCAGGAGAGCTTCTGTGAAGCTTGGAAGGTAGGAGACGAGGTACTGGTCGAAGTAAAGCTGTGAGGAGGGGGCGTGAGTCGGTCTTGGGGAGCTCATGGTAGAGCAGCTGCCCGCGAAAGGCAAAGGTCCCGAGTTCGAGTCCCGGTCCGGCACACAGTTTTAATCTGCCAGGAAGTTTCATATCGGCATAAATACTGTTTTCGGATGAACGCAGCTCTTGTTTCTTTGAATATGATGGCCGCGTTTCGGTTCGCTGAAGACAAGGGGTTCAAATGGTTGAAATGGCTCTGAGCACTATGGGACTTAACTTCTGAGGTCATCAGTCCCCTAGAACTTAGAACTACTTAAACCTAACTTATCCAAGGACATCACACACATCCATGCCCGAGGCAGGATTCGAACCTGTGACCGTAGCGGTCGCGTGGTTCCAGACTGTAGCGCCTAGAACCACTCGACCACCTCGGCCGGCGAAGAGAGGGGGAGCGGTATCACAGTGACTGCATTCGCACAAGATAGACAGCGCCAACTCAAGGCCTGTGTGCTCTTTGGTACAGCCACAAATCAGTTGATGTTTGTCCAGGACACTGACCAGTGTGACCCACGTGACTGACTTCCTGCGATCCGTTGCCTTACCCTTTCCACACAAAACCCCAGACGCTAACTTTCAGCAATACAGTGCACGACCAAGTGTTGCTGCACTTAAATTTGCCTTTTTGGTGTCACAGGATGTCAGCCTTTTCCCCTGTCCCACCAGATCACTAGACTTGTCGCCAATCGAAAACGTGGGGGATATGGTGAAATGATGGGTGCAGCGTTGTGACCAAATATTAACCTCCACAGTTGAACTCCGTAACTCGGTGAATACTGCATGGATGTCTATCCCACAGGACGCCATTCGAGCCTTATACGTGTTGATGCTCACATGGAACAAGTTATCAGGTCTCTTGGCGGACGTTGTGCCTAGTAGGCAAGAGGAAACCTGCTGAAACGAGATAATTGAGATCCTAGTCATTTCTGCAGAACATACTAATGTACATGTCCTTTGAATATAAACATCCTATCTCTAGTCGTTCAAGGTGGCCTGATTCTTTTTCTGGACATGGGCGTACTTTTTAAAGGATCGAATTCCGATGTATAAAGAAGCTTCAACCATCTGATTACTTTGATGATGAGTTAATGTGCTAAAAATTTAACATTTGAAAATTTTATGGATTTAAGGGTTCAGGATTATTCGCCCAGAGACTAAAGAGAAAGAGTAATATCAGTAATAGGCTCTCTGTTCTTAAGAAATCTAATTTCTGACTCATCTCAACGCTTATGGATTATACAACGATTTGATTTTGCACATACATTCAGTGGTATACGGGGTATGTCATAATTAATGGCTTGAAAGCCTACAGTGGAAATTACACGATACAAGAAGCAATAAAGGTCAGTAAACGTAGGCCGCAAACGAAATTCTTGCAAGATAATTGCGGCTTTGGGGTTACCAGCTAACCATGACGTCATTCTATGTAAACGCCGCATGTAAACAAAGACCACACTACGGACCCGTAGTGCCATTCATGTCAGTTGTTTGCGTAGGGTTAGTTGTGCTCCAGGAGCGTTCGTGGTATCATGGAGCATTACAGTAACGTGGAGTATGCGGATCTACATTTCATGTAAGGTAGCGCTAAAGGCAATGGACGGTAGGTGGCACGCTTGTACTAAAAAGCATATTCTGCCCAGTGGTGCCTTGAGGGTCGAACATTTACAACGATGCATCGAAGCCTGCCCGAATTACACGTTTGCTTGAAGATGTGGAACTGGAAACAGTGGAACACCTTCCGGTAATCTCGACAAGGAGTCTTGCCACACAAATTCCTGTAATCTACATCTACATCTACATCTATACTCCGCGAGCCACCTTACGGTGTGTGGCGGAGGGTACTTATTGTACCACTATCTGATCCCCCCGTCCCTGTTCCATTCACGAATTGTGCGTGGGAAGAACGACTGCTTGTAAGTCTCCGTATTTGCTCTAATTTCTCGGATCTTTTCGTTGTGATCATTACGCGAGATATATGTGGGCGGTAGTAATATGTTGCCCATCTCTTCCCGGAATGTGCTCTCTCGTAATTTCGATAATAAACCTCTCCGTATTGCGTAACGCCTTTCTTGAAGTGTCCGCCACTGGAGCTTGTTCAGCATCTCCGTAACGCTCTCGCGCTGACTAAATGTCCCCATGACGAATCGCGCTGCTTTTCGCTGGATCATGTCTATCTCTTCTATTAATCCAACCTGGTAAGGGTCCATACTGATGAGCAATACTCAAGAATCGGACGAAAAAGCATTTTGTAAGCTACTTCTTTCGTCGATGAGTCATATTTTCTTAGAATTCTTCCTATGAATCTCAACCTGGCGCCTGCTTTTCCCACTATTTGTTTTATGTGATCATTCCACTTCAGATCGCTCCGGATAGTAACTCCTAAGTATTTTACGGTCGTTACCGCTTCCAATTGTTTACCACCTATGGCATAATCGTACTGGAATGGATTTCTGCCCCTATGTATGCGCATTATATTACATTTATCTACGTTTAGGGAAAGCTGCCAGCTGGCGCACCATGCATTAATCCTCTGCAGGTCCTCCTGGAGTACGTACGAGTCTTCTGATGTTGCTACTTTCTTGTAGACAACCGTGTCATCTGCAAATAGCCTCACGGAGCTACCGATGTTGTCAACTAAGTCATTTATGTATATTGTAAACAATAAAGATCCTATCACGCTTCCCTGCGGTACTCCCGAAATTACCTCTACATCTGCAGATTTTGAACCGTTAAGAATGACATGTTGTGTTCTTTCTTCTAGGAAATCCTGAATCCAATCACAAACCTGGTCCGATAATCCGTAAGCTCGTATTTTTTTCACTAAACGTAAGTGCGGAACAGTATCAAATGCCTTCCTGAAGTCCAGGAATACGGCATCAATCTGCTCGCCAGTGTCTACGGCACTGTGAATTTCTTGGGCAAATAGGGCGAGCTGAGTTTCACATGATCTCTGTTTGCGGAATCCATGTTGGTTATGATGAAGGAGATTTGTATTATCTAAGAACGTCATAATACGAGAACACAAAACATGTTCCATTATTCTACAACAGATTGACGTAAGCGAAATAGGCCTATAATTATTCGCATCTGATTTATGACCCTTCTTGAAAATGGGAACGACCTGCGCTTTCTTCCAGTCGCTAGGTACTTTACGTTCTTCCAGCGATCTACGATAAATTGCTGATAGAAAGGGGGCAAGTTCTTTAGCATAATCACTGTAGAATCTTAAGGGTATCTCGTCTGGTCCGGATGCTTTTCCGCTACTAAGTGATAGCAGTTGTTTTTCAATTCCGATATCGTTTATTTCAATATTTTCCATTTTGGCGTCCGTGCGACGGCTGAAGTCAGGGACCGTGTTACGATTTTCCGCAGTGAAACAGTTTCGGAACACTGAATTCAGTATTTCTGCCTTTCATCGGTCGTCCTCTGTTTCGGTGCCATCGTGGTCAACGAGTGACTGAATAGGGGATTTAGATCCGCTTACCGATTTTACATATGACCAAAACTTTTAGGGTTCTTGTTTAGATTGTTTGCCGATGTTTTATGTTCGAATTCGTTGAATGCTTCTCTCATTGCTCTCTTTACGCTCTTTTTCGCTTCGTTCAGCTTTTCCTTATCAGCTATGATTCGACTACTCTTAAACCTATGATGAAGCTTTCTTTGTTTCCGTAGTACCTTTCGTACATGATTGTTATACCACGGTGGATCTTTCCCCTCGCTTTGGACCTTAGTCGGTACGAACTTATCTAAGGCGTACTGGACGATGTTTCTGAATTTTTTCCATTTTTGTTCCACATCCTCTTCCTCAGAAATGAACGTTTGATGGTGGTCACTCAGATATTCTGCGATTTGTGCCCTATCACTCTTGTTAAGCAAATATATTTTCCTTCCTTTCTTGGCATTTCTTGTTACACTTGTAGTCATTGATGCAACCACTGACTTATGATCACTGATACCCTCTTCTACATTCACGGAGTCGAAAAGTTCCGGTCTATTTGTTGCTATGAGGTCTAAAACGTTAGCTTCACGAGTTGGTTCTCTAACTATCTGCTCGAAGTAATTCTCGGACAAGGCAGTCAGGATAATGTCACAAGAGTCTCTGTCCCTGGCTCCAGTTCTGATTGTGTGACTATCCCATTCTATACCTGGTAGATTGAAGTCTCCCCCTATTACAATAGTATGATCACGAAACTTCTTCACGACGATCTGCAGGTTCTCTCTGAGGCGCTCAACTACTACGGTTGCTGATGCAGGTGGTCTATAGAAGCATCCGACTATCATATCTGACCCACCTTTGATACTTAACTTAACCCAGATTATTTCACATTCGCATTCGCTAATAACTTCACTGGATATTATTGAATTCTTTACAGCTATAAATACTCCTCCACCATTGGCGTTTATCCTATCCTTGCGGTATATATTCCATTCTGTATCTAGGATTTCGTTACTGTTCACTTCCGGTTTTAACCAACTTTCCGTTCCTAATACTATATGCGCACTATTTCCTTCAATAAGAGATGCTAATTCAGGAACCTTGCCCTGGATACTCCTGCAGTTTACCAATATTACGTTAACTTTTCCTGTTTTTGGTCTCTGAGGACGGACGTTCTTTATCAACGATGATAATGTCCTCTCTGGTAAGCCGTCAGGTATTTTATCGTTTCGCCCAAGGGGGGGGGGGGGGGTCCCTCTAACCTAAAAAACCCCCGTGTGCACGCCACACGTACTCTGCTACCCTAGTAGCTGCTTCCGGTGTGTAGTGCACGCCTGACCTGTCTAGGGGGGCCCTACAGTTCTCCACCCGATAACGGAGGTCGATGAATTTGCAACCATTATAGTCGCAGAGTCGTTTGAGCCTCTGGTTTAGACCCTCCACACGGCTCCAAACCAGAGGACCGCGATCGACTCTGGGCACTATGCTGCAGATATTAAGCTCAGCTTGCACTCCGCGTGCGATGCTGGTTGTCTTCACCAAATCAGCCAGCCGCCGGAAGGAACCAAGGATGGCCTCAGAACCCAAGCGGCAGGCGTCATTCGTTCCGATATGTGCTACTATCTGCAGCCGGTCACACCCAGTGCGTTCAATAGCTGCCGGAAGGGCCTCCTCCACATTACGGACGAGACCCCCCGGCAAGCACACCGAGTGCACACTGGCATTCTTCCCCGACCTACCCGCTATTTTCCTGAGGGGCTCCATAACCCGCCTAACGTTGGAGCTCCCTATAACTAATAGGCCCGCCCTCTGTGACTGTCGGGACCTTGCCGGAGAATCGGCCACTGGCCCAACAGGCGAGCATCCTGTGGTGGCTCGGAAACGATGTCATCACCACTAGGAAGCACCCCGTACCTGTTGGAAAGGGGTAAGGCAGCTGCCACGCGGCCAGATCCCACCTTCGCCTTTCGGCCAGGCACGCGCGAGCCCACCACTGTCCGCCATTCACCCTGGAGTGATGGCTGACCGGTAAGATGCTCACTGCCGGAAGACGCAGCGACATCAGGGGTTCCATGTGATTCCAAGGCCACCGAAGTAGGCATAGGTCTCACCACAGTTGCCCCAACGCCACTACGAGCCGACGCCTGCGCCTCGAGCTCGATGAGCCTAACAGACAAAGCCTCCACCTGCCCCCGAAGAGTGGCCAATTCTCCTTGCGTCCGCTCACAACAACCACAGTCCCTACACATGACTATGTTTACCCTACTCTATACGGTGACAAATTCCCAAGATAATCTTCTGATGAGCTACTCTGATAATCAAGAAACACTCACTGAAATACGAGACGCGAAAACTACGCTAGGTTTTCCCAGAAAAGCTATTTAAAAGCTAAGCGCAGCAAATAAGTACAAAAACGCTTTATACAAACAGTACTCGCTGCTGCTGGTGCTCTCGCTCTGGCTGTCACAAGACAACTGCTGATTCAAGTGACTAGTGGCTAACGGCCGCGAAACAAACAAAAGACGGTTTCAGGGCGCTTTCTGTTCTAAACGATCAAGAAAACACTAAGAAATCTAACACGAAAACTACGTAAAGTTTTATCAAGAACTGTTAGTTACTATGCAGAGCAGATAAACACAAATAGAATCCCTTCCTTAGTGGAACGTCGTAAACAAAATGCAAAATAAACGCTTTATACAAACAGTACTCGCTGCTGCTGGTGCTCTCGCTCTGGCTGTCACGTTACAGTTCGGAGAATAATGCATCACGGTACAGTGTAACAGTCGCACCGCCATTGATTTTAGTTTTTTAGTGAGGCGGAGTTTGATCCTAAACAAACGTTCTGTCAGTGGGGGCAACAACAAGGTGTAGGCACCCTTACGTTTGAGAATAACATTTTGTTTATAGATGAAGCTGGGTTTACTATGGATGGTGTGTTCAACTGTCACGTTTTTCACATTCAGAATCATCAATGCTTCAACCCACCATCTGTGCATAAGCCTTCACATCAGAGATGTTCCGCATTGAATGTGTGTTTAGGAGGGTTTGCAGCCACCGCAAAGTCAGCTTAATAGATTTTGCAACAGAGTTCCTGAAAAGAATAATAATAGAAGGAAAAGAAATTTGAGCGTCTTAATGCGTAGCAAATGTTACTAGACAAATGCAGTGGACGGAATTATCTTCGTTCTCTGAGGCATCATCTTTCAGGACTGCTTGAGGATATTGCCTAAGAGCAATTCCAGAGGATGTGGTACATACGTAATGGAGGACCGGTTGTTGCTATAGTAGGATGACACCCAACAATCCATCGTTATGGCCAGAGATGGACTGGGTGAGGAGGACCGGGGCTCCTAGACCATCTGGTCTGAACCCCACTGATTTCTGTGTTTGGGGCCACTTAAACGTGTCGTGTACGCCCTACCGCTTAACAAAGTGGGAAAATTCTAGCAGAGACTTGTCAGTGCCCGTCAAGAACTTCGAAATGATCCAGGGGCTGAGCCGTGGTTAAAATTGCTGTTTTGAAGAGCGCGCCGCAGCGCGTAGTGTGAAGCAGTCGCCCTCCGTTTCTGCCAGTAGTGCCGCTGTGGCAATCGCAGCTTTGGTGTCTCCCTCTGGTGGGAAAAAGGTTGCCTGTTCTGGTGTATTTAAGGGGCGCTATGAGCTCGGCAGGTGGCCAGTCAGAGTGAGGCTGGGTCAGTCACTCGCCATCAGTTGCTGGTCTGTCTCTCGTTCGCTTTTGTGCGGCAGTTACTGCCTGTCGGAGTGCTAGCATGCCTGTTGTTCGGATCAACCTTTAAAGCCGACAAAATGACAGTCTTTCCACTCCGCCAGTAAGAGAACTCAGCGAGTGGTCGCCCTGTCGGGGCTGAGTTCCTGCGTCTGAGTCTGCGCGCTAGGCCGCCAGTCTGCTCGAGTTGCTCGGGCAACGGTCATTGGCGGTTGGATCGATCGGTTGGTCGGTCGCACACTGAGACACGAGATGACTTGTCCTCCTTGAGCGTCGGCGAATGTGAGGTCCCCATGTGAGTACAGTGGGCAGCGACGTATAGAAAGTGGTAGTGGCTTTGCGGTCGAAACGAGAGCAACATTAGTGAAACCACGGCATCGGGCTGGCCGGTGCGAGCTGCGATGTCGTGAGACGGAAGATCGGCGCGCCTTCCTGCGTCCGTTGAAGCGGCTGGCAGCAGACGGTTCGAGAGATAGTTGGGAGTGCTGCGCCAGGTCTTCCCCAGAAATCTCAGTTTATTAGAAGTTAAGGGATTCGAGATATGTTCTTCACTTACTTGTTAAATTCTACTTGTTTTCTTGGTGAGGTCACCAGCCGCTTGGTTATGGGGTCGTCCCACCATTCTTCTCCGTTTGCCCACCCGCGGGAAGGTGGTTGTTTATGAATTGGGTGGTCCGGTTTTTCCTTGTGGAGCAGGGGCGGGTTAGAGCAATCTGCGGTTCGTGTTGTTCAGTAATCGCCTTGTCAATCTGCCATACGTTAATAGCTGCCTCTGTCATGTTTGTCGGATTCGGTGTTAACGAATTTATTGCTTAAGGTGTAAAGGCCGAATTCCCGAATTTTTTTTTTATCTTGCCTATCATCTTGAGAAGCGGTATATGTGTAATGTACAGCATATATGTACATTTTATGTAATACTGCCTTTCATGGGTTTTTATTTAAATCGTCATTTTAGTATATAAAGTTGCCACCCTTCCACCGTAAGAGTTTTCTTTTAAAAACAAGTTGCACTTTCGGTGGCAAGTAATTTTTTTTAATGTGAGTGTTTTGTACCATTTCCATCCCTCCTACGAGGTGCATAGTTTATGTGTTTGTGTGAGTTGTTAAAATTTTTAGTTTAAAGTAATCTGGTGTGTTGCAGATTTGCACCCGTGTGGTCTTTCAGAGGTTGTTGTGAGCGGTCGTGACTACGGCCATGTCAAAAGGGAGCGGCAAGGTTCTCTGCCCGAAAGTTCATACTGTCGAAAAAAAAATTATTATTTCTGCCTCGGAATAAATTGTAACTTGATATTTAGAGGGTGCATTCTGATTATAATTTTTAAGGAATTTTTTTTTTTTAAAGAAGTGTTTTTAGGAATGAAATTTCCATTTGTTGAAAGAAATTTGTTTTCATCAGTTGCCCACTAACAACTACTTCCACGCTCACATAGTGTGATTAAATGTGTTAATGTTCTTGATGAATCGTTAGTAAATAAAGTAAATTCTTTGAGGAAAGATTTTGAAAGTAAATCCGTGGTTCAGGGGCGTTTGACATGGTTCGACACTTATTGCGGCGACGGGCACTGACCCGCATCTGGATACAAGGACGACACTTTGAACACCACCGTTAACTACCAGTAGTCCTGTACGTGTTTTGTCCATTCAGAACACTTACACATCTGTCAAATTTTTCTTGATGCTGTACAGTATTGTTACCTTTTCCTAACCGCACTGACGTTCACACAGAATCAAGTAAGTGGTGCCTGGTAACCACAAAGTCACAACCACCTCGCAAAAGGTTCGCTTGCGGAACTGTGTTTACTGAGACTTTTTTGCTTTTGTTATAGTGTGCTTTTAATTGTATGCATTCACGTCATTATTTATCAGTCACTCTGTGTATGAATGGTACCTAAAAATGTCTTGCGAATAGAATTATTAGTAAAGATGTAATAAATTGAAACATCATGGCTGATGCTGAAGTTTTACTTCATGGACAAAAAAAAAATATATTAAGCGATGAATTTTTTTTCCCCTTTCATCATTTTTTGTAGGTTTTCGGAGAGAAAAAGTTGCAAAAGAAGTTTGTAATTATGTATAAAATTTAATGGAAGCCACTATGTGCTCTTATTCTGAAACACTGGATGAATTGAGTTTTGCATAATTTGCGCGCCTTGACTTACACTGCCTAAAGAGATGAACTCAGTTTCTGACTTTTATACTTGACTGTACTTAAACCTTTAACATGAGATTATACCCCTTAACAAGCAGATAATAGTAGCATTTTATACTCGTAAATTAGGTCATTCACTTAATGAAATAAAACTTTTATCCATTATGGATGTGCAAAAAAATTAATACAGAATTTTAATGTTCATTTAACAAGTAATGATTAATGTTAATTAACCTTAAAGATGAATGTCAAAAATAGTTTCAGCACTAGCATTGTAGACGAAATATCATCCTAAGTTGTGATGAAAATACATGTTATTGTTGCAATAATGAACGCAATACAAGCAGATGTATACTCATACTTACTGTCGACAATGTGGAATGCAAGCTGTGAACAAATAAACTCTTTGCGCCAAGACATACTCAGAACACAACCGAGCGAGGTGGCGCAGTGGTTAGTACACTGGACTCGCATTCGGGAAGACGACGGTTCAATCCCACGTCCGGCCATCCTGACTCAGGTTATCCGTGATTTCTCTAAATCGCTTCAGGCAAATGTGGGGATGGTTCCTTTGACAGGGCACGGCCGACTTCCTTCCCCATCCTTCCCTAATCCGATGAGACCGATGACATCGCTGTTTGGCCTCCTCCCCCAAATCAACCCAACCCTCTATGAACATAACTTTTATCATGCTGTTTGGTTTATTTAAGTTTTGTAAAGAGCTTGGAAGTTGATAAATGAACGTCACTGTATAACACAAGCTTTGATTTTCCAAAAACTAAACTAAGAGATACTAATAACACTAAGTAATGGAACTAAATCTCATTTTAACAGACTCTTCCGTTGGTTCTTGGTAGAACAACATTATAATAATAAATGAAAAGCACCAGTTTGCTTTTGTTCTACAATATTATCTTTATTGCTAACCGGTTTTCGGCTTACAAGGCCATCTTCAGACATTTACTGAGTATTATCACCAAAGAAGTTAAATGTTAGCAGACAACATTGGAAGAGAAGTAACACATCTAGAGTGAAGTAGAAACATACAGTAAGTAACATCTTTGCAATGAAATAGTGAAAACTGAACAGTACATAAATAACAATGGAGTTGACAGGAAAACCTTTAGCACAAAATAGGAATAACATGCCTACATATCAGTTTCTATTAATAAACAAAACTAATAAAATAAATTCGTGTGTAACATCCCACGGTCTATTGACTTTTACACCCTCAAGTCCTCAAAACAGAAATTACGACACCAAGGTATCGTTGCCACAAAATCTAATAAAGGCCACAGTATTGTGCATTTGAACAAATGTGATTATGTGGATAAGGTTAATGATTTTCTGAATACCACAGGCTTCCAAGTCCTTCCTAAAGACCCTACTAAATTGTTCAAAGAGGATGATAAATATGCAATCATTTCATGCAAAAGCATATTCTTTGAATTTGAAGTAAAACTGTTAACTAATATGAACCCAGTGCCTCCTAGAATGTACAGGCTTCCTAAACTGCATAAACAAGATGTTCCTATTCGTCCAGTTGTATCATCATTCACTGCTCCATCTTACAAACTAGCCAGTAAACTTGATGTCCTAATTAAGAGCAAAACTAAATTCAAACCAAAGCATGGTATTTAAAACTCTGTGGACATAGTAAACAAGTTAAAACGTATATCTGTCTCACACAGTGATAAATTAGTATCCTTTGATGTCAGCAGTTTGTTTTCTAACATACCAGTAGTAGAATGTATTGACATTCTGACAGAGCTGATGCACAAGTCTAATGTCAGTCCTGTGGAATTGAATGACATGAGACTGGCCACACAGACCTGCCTTGCACAGAACTATTTCCAGTTCCAAGGCACTCTTTATAAACAATTAGATGGCTTAGCTATGGGTTCCCCTCTTAGTCCACTGTTGGCTGAAATATTTATGGACCATTTTGAACAAAATTTTCTAAAAACAAAACCTTTGAGTCCAAACATAAAATACTGCTTTAGATATGCAGATGATGTCCTGTGTATGCGGACTGGTACTACAAGACAACTCAACACATTCTTGAAAAACCTAAACAGTCAACATAAAAATATCCAGTTGACTATGGAAATTCAAAACGGTTCAAATGGCTCTGAGCACTATGGGACTTAACATCTTAGGTCATCAGTCCCCTAGAACTTAGAACTACTTAAACCTAACTAACCTACGGACATCACACAACACCCAACCATCACGAGGCAGAGAAAATCCCTGACCCCGCCGGGAATCGAACCCGGGAACCCGGGCATGGGAAGAGAGAACGCTACCGCACGACCACGAGATGCAGGCACTATGGAAATTGGCAACAAATCCATAAACGTCTTAGATCTCACCATTGACATCAGTACACACACACATTATTTCAAAATTTACAGAAAAACAACAACTACAGACACAGTAATGCCTTCTTGCTCACAACACCCCATAGCTCACAAACATGCATCTTTCCACTCAATGGTACACCGTCTCATATCCATCCCCATGTCCAGAGATGATTTTAAAGCAGAGTTAGATACAATAAAATTTATTGCCTCAGCCAATGGCTACAATCCAGTTCTTATTGACCACATCGTGCACAGGAAACAAAAACGGAAAATTATACTCCTCCTCTATGCCCCACCTGCTTCCCTGTCCACTGTCTGCAAGAAATGGTGTACTCCATCATTTCTGGGTCAGGTATCACAGACTGTACCCAAAGCACTGAAATCCTGCAAGTATAGGGTTTCCTACTATGTCAGGAACACTACAGCCCAGTGTGTTCTTAATAGCAAAGACAAGATCCAGTTATTAGCCAACAGTGGGGTATACAAAATCGCCTGTTCTGATTGCGACAAATTTTACATTGGTCAGTCAGGCAGAGACATATCAACTAGGCTGGCTGAACATGAACGCAGCTGGAGGTTGCAGAATTCAGACTCTGCATTTGCTGAGCATGTACTGAGTGAGGGTCACAACTGCCAGCCAGTGTCTCATTTACTTCACTTACCAAACAAAGGCCATAAACTCAACCTGCTGGAAGCCCTGTAAATTAACAAACATCTTGCTCACAGTCCAGATCTCATCCTAAATGACCAGACACAACTCAACACTTCCCTCTCCTAAACTTCATATAATCATCTTTGTTGTTCATTAATTCCCACACTCTCTCTTCCTACATATTCCCATTTTCCTGTAGTCATTGTTTTATTTGTTGCAGTTGTGTTTGTATTCCACATATGCTGTAGTTTCAATAGTTAAGGGTTTGCTTTTAACTTGTACTTGTATTACTGTCCATGCTTAACTCCCCTTGTAGTTGTCTCATCAAATACTGCTCATATTTTACTTTGCTCATTTATTTAATGTAAACTGGTATACAGCCACTGCTTTGATTATAATGTTAATGTTAAAATGCAGTACCACCACACTCTCAAACTGTAGGTTCCCTCAAACACCTCGATTTTCCTGCATTTACTAATTTCTGTTTATCTTATTGATATTGCTTAAGTTCCTCGTGTATTCTGTATTTACATTGACAACTTTCTCTTCTTTTTTAATTGCTTGTGTATCACTCTCCATGTTTCATACCTCTTGATGCAGCCTTGTCTAGTACTAATTTTATCTTATCTTATTAGTTTTGTTTATTAATAGAAACTGTTATGTAGGCATGCTATTCCTATTTTGTGCTGAAGGTTTTCCTGTCAACTCCATTGCTATTTATGTACTGTTCAGTTTTTACTATTTCATTGTAAAGATGTTAGTCACTGTATGTTTCAGCTTCACTCCAGATGTGTTACTTCTCTTCCAATGTTGTCTGCTAACATTTAACTTCTTTGGTGATAATACTCAGTAAATGTCTGAAGATGGCCTTGTAAGACGATAACCGGTTAGCAATAAAAATAATATTGTAGAACAAGAGCTAAATCTCATTATGTGACTGATTCCTTCCACATAGGTGCTTACATGTTTCGTTTATACATTTTATCACACACACACTACCCCCAAAATTCTGCAAACACGTAGTCAATATATACCGTTTGTTGATGAATCGCTAGGCTATTTGACACCGGTAAAGAAAAATAAAACTTGAAGAATAAAACAAAAGGGAATGGTTGCAGTAACTTGTGTTAATGAAACACCTAAAACCGTCATGGAAGCCTTTAGATGGACAATTTGGAACCTGCAGCCGGTTACTAATATACTTCCATTCTCCATATATATAGTATAGCAAATATGTTAGTCATTGTCAATCCCTGGGATGAAGAGTCACACTTGTAGTGATAAAATTTCATAAACATCATTTCAGAAAATCAAGCAAGAAGAAACTGATAATGCTTCTGTGTCTACAGTTACATATTACGAAACATACACAGGTAATCCATTAATTAGAATGATTACAGAAATCAACAATAGGTAGCGCTAGAATAGATAATATTAAGTTCTACACGGTGCAATTACATTGCTGTAGCTACCGCTTACTTTGATAAGCCAAAAACATGATAACCACTGCCCACAGCTTCGCTGGATGCTGCTTGGTGGCGTTGCGGGCACGTGACGTGATAATAAAAGCATACAAGAGGAGCAGACACGGACGGAAATCACCCTAGCGAAGATATGGGCTGTAAATTGGGCAAATCGACTGAGATAAGTGACTTCGACAAAGAGCAGACTGTTACTACGCAGATACTGTGAAACGGTATCTCGAAAACGGCGAAGCTGGTCGAATGTTCGCGTACTAATGTCGTGAGGATCTACGGAAGGATGTAGAATAAGAGTGAAGGCGCCAAACTGTTTGGATCTACACCACGTGGGATTCGCAGACTTGCCTCGTCAGTGAAGTAGGATAGATGGTGATTTATAGCACCTTTGCCGGAGGAGTACAGTGCTTGTGGACACGCAAGTGTTTCGGAGCACACTGCTCATCATACATTGTTGAACGTGGAGCTCCGCAGCAGACCACCCCTGAGTGTTCACATGTTAACCCGATGAAATCATCAATAACGGTTTCAAAAAAAAAAAAAAATAAATAAATGGCTCTGAGCACTATGGGACTCAGCATCTCAGGTCATCAGTCCCCTAGACTTAGAACTACTTAAACCTAAGGACATCACACACATCCATGCCCGAGGCAGGATTCGAACCTGTGACCGTAGCAGCAGCGTGGTTGAGGACTGGAGCGCCTAGAACCGCTCGGCCACCGCGGCCGGCAATAACGGTTTCGTTGGGCCGGAACCGTCGAAATTCGACCGTCGACCAATGGGAGCGGTCGGCTCTCCGGATGAATCACTTTTCTGCTACACTGGGTCGATGGTCGTCTCCACAAACGCCGTCATCGAGGCGATGACCGGCTAGAAACGTGCAGCGCGCCGCGGATGCAGGCTGGTGGGGGCAGTATTATGCTATGGGAGACATTCTTCTGCGGTTGCATGGTACCCAGAGTAGTAATCGAAGAAACGCTGATAGCTGCCAATCACTTGCATTACTTCATGTCTTCGCTGACGGTAATGTGATCTTTCAGCAAAGTAATTTTCCCTCTCACGTAACCAGAACCGTGCTACAGTTGTTTGAGGAGCATTACAGTGAACTCACGTTTATGTCTTGCTGACCATACTCGTCTGATGTAAGACCTATGGAACTCATCTGGATTGCTATCGGGCTCCGTCAATGTACGAGGCCTATTCAGAAAGTAAGCTCCGATTGATTGCCAAATTGAAACCACAGTGAACATCAGAAATGTTTTACTTGTAACAATTAGCTACACCTTTCAGCTACTTCTCTACGTAGTCGCCGTTCTGACTTAGACTTTTGTCATAGCGTTGTACCAACCTTTCAATAGCCTCATCATAGAAGGCAGCCGCCAGTGCTTTCCGCCAATTCTCCACGCTGGCCTACACCTCGTTGTCTGTGTCAAAATGTTGTCTTCAAAGACAGCGGTTCATGTGACCAGAGATGAAACTCAGGGGGAGACAATTGCGGACTGTATTGTGGGTAATCTCACATTTCCATTTGAAAACGATGCAGGAGCATCTTCATTGCCCCTGCAGAATGCGGCTGAGAATTGTCTTGAGGAAGAAACAGCACGACATTTATGTAATGTTAGCTGCATAGCTTCAGGCGAAATTTCTCACCAGGCCCTCGTACTTGGCGGCAGACACTATTTTCTAGACATCTTTACGCACTCAATGCGAGCTCAGAAATGAGAAGAGCGACGTGATGCTAACTGGGGTTATACTAGAGACACTACCCAACACATCTGTGCAAAGCTTTATCGGATTTTCATAGTCGTTTCCATTTCGCGACCGATCGAAGCTTACTTTCTGAACGCCCCTCGTATATGCAAATCAGCGGTCCGTAATTTACGTGAGTTACATGACCCGTGCGAAGACATTTAATGCCACATACCTACACAAACCTACCAACAAACTGTCGGATCCGTGATATGCAGAATCGGTGATATACGAGGTATTTCCAAGAAGTAAGTCGCGTTTGGTTATATAAAACAAACGTGTACAGATACAAAGAAAATATTTATTGTACAAAAATCTACAACTGTTAAACTACTTTTCTACGTATCTTCCGAAATTTTGTAGGCACTTGTCATACCGTGGTACAAGTTTTGGTATGCCTTCTTCATAGAAGGTTGCCGCCTGTGTATTCAACCACGTTGTAACATGTTTTTTCAGCTCGTCATCTTCATTGAAGTGCTGACAACCAAGGACAGAGTTTAGGTGTAAGAAGAGATGAAAGTTGTTAGGAGCGAGGTCCGGGCTGTACGGAGGATGATCAAATGCGTCCCAGTGAAATTCCCGTAAGAGCTCTTTGGTCACATTCGCCGTGTGAGGTCTGGCATTATGGTGAAAAAAAAAAAAAAGAAACCATTTTTGACAGTAATCCTCGGCGCTTGTTCTGTACCGCGCGGCGCAATTTCTTAATGGTCTCGCAGTAACCATGTGCATTGATTGTTTGGCCTATTGGTAAGAAACCAATCAGAAAAATGCCTTTCCTGTCCCAAAAACCACGGTGCACATGACTTTTGGAGGTCTCAAGATTTGCTTAGGCTTAACCTTCGTTGGGGATGAAGTGTGCCTCCATTCCATTGATTGCCGTTTTGTTTCAGGGCTGTCGTACGATACCCAAGTTTCATCCCCCGTGACTATCCGAGAAAGAAAACCATCGCCTTCTTCATTGTAGCGTGTCAAAAACTGATGTTCACTGCACATCCGTTGTTTTTTGTGTTGTTCAGAAAGAAATTTTGGGTACCCAACGTGAGCAAAGTTTTCGGAATTTCAGTTTTTCAGTAAAAATTACATGAATTAGTGATCGTGAGATTTGCGTAACTTCCATAGCAAGGGCACTAAGTGCAAACGTACGGTTGTGCTTAATCTTCTCTTCAATTGTGTGAACCAGTTCATCAGTAATCACAGACGGGCGTCCACTGCGTTCTTCATCGTGCCCTTGATCACGTCTTTCATTGAAGTCTGACCCACCTTCTAACCACTGAATCACTCATAGCATTGTGTCCGTAAACCTCGCAGATTTTCCGATGAATTTCAGTTGGTTTAACTTTCTTTGCATTTAGAAAACGAATCACAGTTCTGATTTCACACGCGGCGGTATTTTCAATTACGGCTGACATTATAAAGGAGCACCACAAAGCACACGTCAGCAGCAGCGATATGAAAACGGCGTACATGTGTTCTCTTTGAGTCAGAGTAACTGCCGCTAATGCTCGGAACTGTGATCGTAGCGCTGCCACGGATAGAAATTGAAACGGAACTTACGTTGTGGACGACCGTCGTATTTTGTTTGAAAGACGGACAAACAAGCTATTAAGCAGACGGTCATAACGTTTTGGTTCATCAGGGTATGTTCGACATCAAAGTGCAAAAACCACTCAAAGACGGAAGGTGGTGGTACTACCGGCGAAGGGTATCCAAAGCTTGTTGAGGTCACGCGGAAAACAGAGCATCGTTGTCATAATGCGGTAACCGTGACGTCCGAAGGGATACAATCATTGGCTTTTGGGCCATGGGAGCAAGCGTTTCCGAAACGGCTACGTTTGTAAACAGTTCGGGAGCCGTCATGATTTAAGTACGCCGTGCATGGCAATATGATGCTGTCGAAAACCTGTGCTGTGGCCACTGTGGTGTACCACGGGTCACAGATGACAGGGGTGAACGAATGGTGCGGAGATGTGTATTGGCGTATAGACGGGCACTCTTGAGCAGCTAACCGACCAGATGAACCAAGGGGCTACCAAGAGTGTCTCCTCGAAGACTGTCCAGCGAACGTTGCTGTGTATGAGCTTGTGCAGTAGGTGCCTGGTTCACCCACCCATGCTGACTGCTATTTATCGGTGACGAAGGCTGAAATTTGCATGCTATTCCCGCAACTGCACGTTCACTGATCTGGCGACAGGTGATCTTCGGGTGAAACGTTCCATCGGATGGATGGCCGTTGGAGTGTGCGGCATTGCAGCAATCGTCGGCTTGGTCACTGCAAGAGGAGAGAGTGTTATGGATTGCAGATCTCGTCATTATGGAAGGCACAATGGATCAACACAAGTATGCATCAATCGTTGGGAACCACGTCCACCCCTAGAGTCAGTTTGTTTCTCCTCGGCACGACAGCATCTACCAGCAGGACAATGCAATATGTCACACTGGTTGTAGTGCACGTGCGTAGTTCGCAGAGTACCAGAATGAGTTCATCCTACTCCCCCAGGCACCATACTCAGAATTTAAACCCAATCGATCTCCACAGGACTGTTCGCGCCTTTGGATCCGAGAATCCAGGCAAAGCTGGCCATGCCAATGGAGTTGTCAAGGCTACACATCCCTGATGTCCGTGATGTCTAGAACCTCACTGACGTCTCATGGCTGTCCACGCTGCCAAAGGTGGCTATTCAGACTTCTGACAGGTGGTCACATTCATGTGACTGGACAGTGTGTAATCACTTTTACCGTCGTTAGTGTTCTGGCGACTGATATCTGTTACCGTCTGACGACTGATATTTTGAAGAAGTTTTGATCAAACTATTAATCGGGTGCGCGGCTACATTTGGCTTGTTGCTTATAATCTACATCTGGTGCATTCCTACCATTAATGCAGAAGTAATCTAGCCGGCCGGAGTGGCCGTGCGGTTCTAGGCGCTACAGTCAGGAACCGAGCGACCGCTACGGTCACAGGCTCGAATCCTGCCTCGGGCATGGATGTGTGTGATGTCCTTAGGTTAGTTAGGTTTAAGTAGTTCTACGTTCTAGGGGACTGATGACCTCAGAAGTTAAGTCGCATAGTGCTCAGAGCCATTCGAACCATTTTTTTGAAGTAATCTAGGAAAATATCAGAAGGCCATTACCCTGCTTACCGCATCTCTGTAACATGAATGTCTTGAAGGAAACGCTAGCCATGATCTTCAAAAATTGTCCGAAACTTTCACGGAAGAACGAGAGGTGTGCATGATGTAATGCTCTCGAATCATCGAAGATAACCTCATTGTCTCTTGACCTCTCGTAGTCGTGGGAATTCGTCCCTCAAGTGGTTACAGGCCTCGTCTTCTGGAACTGGTTTTCCACACAATTCTTCATGTGTTGTATGCAAATTGCTCTAGAGCAAAACATTAGGAAAAATTACGAGGGTAATCCCAAAAGTAACGTCTCCTAAAAGTACATAGACCTGTTTATTTCTACAATGGTTTACACCAGTTTACAGCTTGAACATTTAGCTATTTTTCAACATAACCACCATTTCTGTCGATGAATTTTTGTAGACGCTGTGGCAGTTTTGTATGCCCATGTCATACCAGCTCGCCGCCATGCTGTTCAGAAAGTTATGAACCTCTTTTTTGACGTCGTCGCCGGAGATGAATCGCTTACTGGCCAAATGTTCTTTTAACTTACGGAACAGGTGATAGTCACTGGGCGCCACGTCAGGACTATAGGGTGGGTGATTATGTTGCACTGAAGCTATTACAGGACAGCAACAATTTACCGAGCGATGTGTGGGCCAGCGTTGTCGTGGAGAATGTGTACGCCCTTGTCCAACATTCCTGTCCTCCGGTTCTGAATTGTCCGTTTGAGTTTTTTCAGAGTCTCACAGTACCTATCAGTGTTAATTGTGGTCCCAGTGGACATACAGTCGACCAACAACACCCCTTTTCGATCCCAAAATACGGTTGTCATGACTTTACCGGCAGACTGTGTTTGTTTGAATTTCCGCGGATTTGGTGAAGAAGGATGCCGCCACTGGCGTGATTGTTGCTTAGTCTCACGTGTAAAGTGGTTTGCCCAGGTTTCGTCATCCGTGACAGTTGAGTCCAAAAAGTTGTCCTGTTCAGCTGCAAGGCGGTGAAGAAATGCGCGGGAAGCATCAACTCGTTGCCGCATGTGGTCCTCAGTCAGCATGCGTGGCACCCATCTTGCGCACACCTTCCGGTAGTTCAATGTTTCCGTTAAAATTCTGTGAGCGGTGCTTCGGGAAACCTCGGGAACCAACGTGCAGAGATCATCCAGGGTGATCAGCCGATCTTCACGCATGCTTTGCTCAACCTTCAACACTGTCTCCTCAGAAATTGACGGTCTCCACCTCCTTTGTTCGTCGTGAATTTCGGTCCGACCAGCGGCAAACTCTCTAAACCACTTACGAACAATTTGACATCCATGCACGACTCAACATATATTTCCGTCAATTGGCGATGGATTTCAATCGGCGCAGTGCCCTTTGCGTTCAAAAACCGAATAACTGCGCGCAATTCGCAATTGGCGGTAACATTCAACGGCAGCTCCATTCTCAACGGCTGCCAAGCCAAGACTGAGCGCCTCAGCGCGGCGTGCGCATGTTTACACATAGCGCGTGAAGCACTTTTCATAACAGTGTGACCAACTGCCACACAAACAGAGTCCTGTACTAATAAAAAATAGGAGACCTTACTTTTGGGATTACCCTCGTAGTTACTACCACCTACAATATTAACCAAAGTATAACCGGAGCACTCGGTAATATTATTATATTGTTTCTTTCTTGTCATATGAACTGGTCGCTCTCTAATGACCTCGACGTCGTCGAGACGTAAAACCTAATCTTCCTTCCTTCCTTTATGTAAAGGTTGTATACACATTGAAAATAAATTTCCACTATTTTTCTTCGTGGGTAAAAAACTTTGTAAAACAAAAACAGGAGCTGTGTTTCCATTTTCTTTGAGAGATTCGTTATCAGTGCAATATAACTGATAATATATCACTGTTCCACTGTGTTAAGTAGACGGTGATTGTCGATATCGATAGCAGCCTGCATGTGATGTTATATGATAATATGGCTCAGAGCACTATGGTATTTAATATCTGAGGTCACCAGTCTCCAGGACTTAGAACTACTTAAACCTGACTAATCTAAGGACATGACACATATCCATGCTCGTGGCACGATTCGAATCTGCGGCCGTAGCAGCAGCTCAGCTCCGGACTGAAGCGCCTAGAATCGCTCGGTCACAGCAACCGACTGTCATATGATCTCTGAATGTATTACAGCAGGTCACTCGGCAACTCACAAGCTATTCCGAGAATGCAGCTGACCTAATGTGAGTTGCTCTGCAATGTTTTTAAAATGGTAAAGGGTTGTCCTTGACGACTGAAATAACTAGCGCTAAAGAAAACTACGTAATTGGCATTTTTTTGACCTTTCCTTATCATTCGCTTCTTCAAGAGGCTCTTATTTTTTCAGAATGATAATGCCGTTTTTTCTGTGAGACTTTAGTACATTTCCGATTGTGCTGCCGCATACCGATGTTTCTCCTCAAACGGCGCAGTGAGGGTCGAAGTTCGGTCGTTACCTCTCTCGCCCAGTGGACACACTCTGATTTCGGCAAGCCGCCAACAGCCGCTACGGCCCCGGCGCGGCGGTTAGCCGCACTGAGCTGGCGGTGGCAAATTGTTGGGTTAATCGAGCCGACGGCCCGGGAAACTGTGACAGCGCCCCCTCTCTGCTTCCAGCACCCGGCTGCCAGCACTTCTCGCTGGAGGGAGCGCAGCCGCACAGCTGTCTTCCCGAACTGAGCCAACTCGTCGCACGCCTTTGTTACCGCGGTAATGAATTTGCGAGACGTCTCCGTAATTGTCTGTTCAGCGTAGGAGTCACGTTTGTAGCCGAAAGGGTTGCCTAGGCGGCAGGCGCTGGCGCGTGTAGCTTCGACGCTGCCTACTGTCTTTGGATAACAATCCCGAACACGAGTTCTTATCACGAATGTGTATCTCTCATGACACCCTCAACACCACCTCGAACATTGACTATATAGATTTTTAGGTACCTATATAACGTAGAATGCGCTAGGTGACGATCAGTTTGGCTTTAGGTAAAGTAAAGGGACGAGAGAGGCAATTATGACTTTACGGCTAATAATGGAAGCAAGGCTAAAGAAAAATCAAGAAACTTTCATAGGATTTGTCGACCTGGAAAAAGCGTTCGACAATATAAAATGGTGCAAGCTGTTCGAGATTCTGAAAAATGTAGGGGTAAGCTATAGGGAGGGACGGGTCATATACAATATGTACAACAACCAAGAGGGAATAATAAGAGTGGACGATCAAGAACGAAGTGCTGGTATTAAGAAGGTTGTAAGACAAGGCTGTAACCTCTCGCCCCTACTCTTCAATCTGTACATCGAGGAAGCAATGATGGAAATAAAAGAAAGGTTCAGGAGTGGAATTAAAATACAAGGTGAAAGGATATCAATGATACGATTCGCTGATGACATTGCTATCCTGAGTGAAAGTGAAGAAGAATTAAATGATCTGCTGAACGGGATGAACAGTCTAATGAGTACACAGTATGGTTTGAGAGTAAATCGGAGAAAGACGAAGGTAATGAGAAGTAGTAGAAATGAGAACAGCGAGAAACTTAACATCAGGATTGATGGTCACGAAGTCAATGAAGTTAAGGAATTCTGCTACCTAGGCAGTAAAATAACCAATGACGGACGGAGCAAAGAGGACATCAAAAGCAGACTCGCTATGGCAAAAAAGGCATTTCTGGCCAAGAGAAGTCTACTAATATCAAATACCGGCCTTCATTTGAGGAAGAAATTTTTGAGGATGTACGTCTGGAGTACAGCATTGTATGGTAGTGAAACATGGACTGTGGGAAAACCGGAACAGAAGAGAATCGAAGCATTTGAGATGTGGTGCTATAGACGAATGTTGAAAATTAGGTGGACTGATAAGGTAAGGAATGAGGAGGTTCTACGCAGAATCTGAGAGGAAAGGAATAAGTGAAAAACACTGATAAGGAGAAGGGACAGGATGATAGGACATCTGCTAAGACATGAGGGAATGACTTCCATGGTACTAGAGGGAGTTGTAGAGGGCAAAAACTGTAGAGGAAGACAGGGATTGGAATACGTCAAGCAAATAATTGAGGACGTAGGTTGCAAGTGCTACTCTGAGATGAAGAGGTTAGCACAGGAAAGGAATTTGTGGCAGGCCGCATCAAACCAGTCAGTAGACCGATGACAAAAAAAAAAAAAAAAAAAAAAATTCAGGATGTAGAGACATATTTCACTAGGGGTAAGGTAGATACTGCCTAAAGGAAAATAAAGACACATTTGGAGGAAAGAGAACCACTTGTATGAATATCAAGAGCACAGATGGAAACCCAGTTCCCCTAAGCAAAGAAGGGAAAGCACTAAGGTGGAAAGAGTATATAGAGGGTGTATACAAGGGTGATATACTTGAGGACAATATTATGGAAATGGATGACGATGTAGATGAAGATGAAACGGGAGATACGATACTGCGTGAAGAGCATGACAGAGCACTGAAAGACCTAAGCCGAAACACGGCCCCGGGAATAGACAACATTCCATTAGAACTACTGATACCCTGGGAAAGCCAGCCCTGACAAAACTCTACCATCTGGTGAGCAAGATGTATGAGACAGGCGAAACACCCTCAGACTTCAAGAAGAATATAATAATTCCAATCCCAAAGAAAGTAGGTGTTGACAGATGTGAAAATTACAGAACTATCAGTTTAATAAGCCATGGCTGCAAAATACTAACATGAACTCTTTACAGACGAATGGAAACACTGGTAGGAGCCGACCATGGGGAAGGTCAGTTTGGATTCTGTAGAAATGTTGGAACACGTGAGGCAATTCTGACCCTACGACTTATCTTAGAAAATAGATTAAGGAAAAGCAAACCTACGTTTCTAGCATTTGTAGACTTAGAGAAAGCGTTTGACAATGTTGACTTGAATACTCTCTTTCAAATTCTGTAGGTGGCAGGGTAAACTACAGGGCGCGAAACGCTTTTTACAATTTGTACAGAAACCATATGGCAGTTATAAGAGTGGAGGGGCATCATATGGAAGCTGTGGTTGGGCAGGGAATGAGACATTGCCATCCCCGATGTTACTCAATCTGTATATTGAGCAAGCAGTGAAGGAAACAAAAGAAAAACTTGGAGTAGGAATTAAAATCCATGGATAAGAAATAAAAACTTTGAGGTTCGCCGATGACATTGTAATTCTGTCAAAGACAGCAAACGACCTAGAAGAGCAGCTGAATGGAATGGACAGTGTCTTGAAAGGAGGATATAAGATGGACATCAACAAAAGCAAAATGAGGATAATGGAATGTAGTCGAATTGAATCGGGTGATGTTGAGGGAATTAGATTAGGAAATGAGACGCTTAAAGTAGTAAAGGAGTTTTGCTATTTGGGGAGCAAAATAACTAATGATGCTCGGAGTATAGATGATATAAAATGTATCCGGAATGAGATTTTCACTCTGCGGTGGAGTGTGCGCTGAGCTGAAACTTCCTGGCAGATTAAAACTGTGTGCCGGACCGAGACTCGAACCAGGGACCTTTGCCTTTCGCGGGCAAGTGCTCTGCCACCCGAGGTACCCAAGCACGACTCACGCCCCGTCCTCACAGCTGTACTTCTGCCAGTACCTCGTCTCCTACTTTCCAAACTTAACAGAAGCTCTGCTGCGAACCTTAGCCATTAAAAGCAGATTAGGGTGAAGTTAACGTTGTTCGCTTCACGGAAACGTACGGCAACATTGCTGATATAGAATGAGCCAAGCTCTGTATATGATTTTGGTAGATTTACATATCCGACAAGACACGGCAGCAACCAAGCCGAAGCCACTGTCCCTCACAAGCTAAAGAACGTAGCACGCCATAAAATGTAAAGGTCGTGTCACAAGCCAGTTTTTGCTCCAGTCATACGAAGCTCAACGTAGGAAGACCTGTCCTCCTTGTAGTAATTCCCGAAATGAACGTACTCGTATTACCGCTGTGCGCTCGATGGCCACGTTGGTTAATATTTGTAGGTAAGTAATAAAATTTGCTTGAGCTGGTAACATTGTTCGGCTCGACACTAGAATAGTCTTCCTACCAGAGAGTCCTTCTCGGTTAAAGTAACTAACTGTCCCGACTTTTGTGATATTATCGATCTTTTATGTTATTTGAGAAATTTAATACCAGAATCCCTTTGTCTAAACGGGCGACACCTGAGATTGCCCTTGTGCATTGTAATGACCCAACGTGTGGAAAAGTGATTCCTATAAATACAATTACAGGGAATGGACACAATGCAAACTCAGCATTCACTTATCACCAACCAGAGGCGTGTTTACAATCTCATCAATTTCCATGTGTACCAAAAAAAAAGGCAAAGTCACAGCATTGTAGCCTACTTTGGGGCTTGCACGTTCTCAGTCTTGTAGGGATACCACAGTAAAATGCGCCGCTAAGTATTTTGAACTGTTGACCAGGGGAGAGACAATTCCCGTAACACCGCTCGAACACTGGCTGCAGAATTTGAGGCGTGTGCTGCACTGTCGTCTACAGCTACAGCAACTTCAACAGTTGCCATGGAAACGAGCTGCCTCCCTCTCCATGCTGCACCACTTAATTCACCTGTTTCTTGAAATTTCTTGATCATATTCTTAAGCCCATTTATTGATACGGGGCTTGTATGCCGCTATTCTTGTCGGCAGTATTCCCGGACTGCTGTTGCTGCTGTTTTGATAAAACAATTGTACCGTCAGTGCCCGGCATTTCTTCTCAATAGCTACTTCATTTCGTGTGGAAAACTTCGATCTACTTAACCCTTTTACGCCAACAGTCGCTTCACAAAGGAAATCAACACGCACCGCCAGGCGAGAATCAGCTTACTGCCGTAAAAACAGGAAACATTTCACTTTCTGACTGCTTATAACGCCCTATTTACATATGGTAGGAGAAAATGGAACTATTATTGTTTTCAGCACACTGCGCAAGAGAACCGATTAATAAACGTACCAACGCTGTTTCAGCGCCCTACGATGTATGCAGCTTCCATTGCAGCTCTCATAACACCGTCAGTTGAATTATAACCTAGCCACAAGGTACAACTATACGTCTTCAATGGGCCTAACAACAGAGTAACTTGTAGCTAACTGGAGGGCGTATTCTTATCCAACGAGTTGCGAATTTGCTCCTTTCAAACGATGCTGGGCGGCGAGCGCATTGATCTTCCATTGAGGGGCATAATCTGCAGTGCGTGGAGGGTCTAGCTCAGACCGAAGGTGCTGCTATGGCGTTTTGGGTGCGTACTTCGTACGACGACTGAGGGGTGCTCATTCAGGTTACAGTGGAAATGAATCAGGAAGTTTATATTAACATTCTTGCCCTTCCTTCTACTTCGTCATGATGAATGTACTGTGCAACCCCTCGTCTTCCAAGACAACTACAGCAGTTTTTTGACTGCCGGTGAACGTCCAGGCACGCTATCGCATCTCAAATGTTCCCCTAACACATCCGGTCTTTATCAGCTAAGATATGTGAGGGACTGTCTGCAACTGCTCCTGATACGTCCCAATCAAACTCCCCACAATTTAGTCGTTATCATATCGTCAATGATTTGATTCAGCTGGCTATGGCATATGTAAAGAATTTGTGGATTCTTTCCCTCGCTGTACTGAAGCCTTATCAAGGCTAGATTCGATGTTACACGGTATTAGCATGATGTTTCATCAAGTTGACAAGATTCGTCTTGTTAACTTAGACATTCACGTAAAGAAACAGGTACAAGGAAATAACCTACGATTACCATCTAACACAGTGATAGAAAGACAGAAGAGTGCATAAAGATCACGTCACCATCCTGTTTCCGCTACGTAAGAAAAGGGGGCTATTTAAATGTACGTATTCCTTATCCTAACAATGATTTTTTGCAAGCAAATTCAATTAAGTGTTCTTGTTGTTGTTGTTGTTGTGGTCTTCAGTCCTGAGACTGGTTTGATGCAGCTCTCCATGCTACTCTATCCTGTGCAAGCTTTTTCATCTCCCAGTACCTACTGCAACCTACATCCTTCTGAATCTGCTTAGTGTATTCATCTCTTGGTCTCCCTCTACGATTTTTACCCTCCACGCTGCCCTCCAATACTAAATTGGTGATCCCTTGATGCCTCAGAACATGTCCTACCAACCGATTCCTTCTTCTGGACAAGTTGTGCCACAAACTTCTCTTCTCCCCAATCCTATTCAATACTTCCTCATTAGTTATGTGATCTACCCATCTAATCTTCAGCATTCTTCTGTAGCACCACATTTCGAAAGCTTCTATTCTCTTCTTGTCCAAACTATTTATCGTCCATGTTTCACTTCCATACATGGCTACACTCCATACGAATACTTTCAGAAATGACTTCCTGACACTTAAATCAATACTGGATGTTAACAAATTTCTCTTCTTCAGAAACGCTTTCCTTGCCATTGCCAGCCTACATTTTATATCCTCTCTACTTCGACCATCATCAGTTATTTTGCTCCCCAAATAGCAAAACTCCTTTACTACTTTAAGTGCCTCATTTCCTAATCTAATTCCCTCAGCATCACCCGACTTAATTAGACTACATTCCATTATCCTTGTTTTGCTTTTGTTGATGTTCATCTTATATCCTCCTTTCAAGACACTGTCCATTCCATTCAACTGCTCTTCCAAGTCCTTTGCTGTCTCTGACAGAATTACAATGTCATCGGCGAACCTCAAAGTTTTTATTTCTTCTCCATGAATTTTAATACCTACTCCGAATTTTTCTTTTGTTTCCTTTACTGCTTGCTCAATATACAGATTGAACAACATCGGGGAGAGGCTACAACCCTGTCTTACTCCCTTCCCAACCACTGCTTCCCTTTCATGTCCCTCGACTCTTATAACTGCCATCTGGTTTCTGTACAAATTGTAAATAGCCTTTCGCTCCCTGTATTTTATCCCTGCCACCTTTAGAATTTGAAAGAGAGTATTCCAGTCAACATTGTCAAAAGCTTTCTCTAAGTCTACAAATGCTAGAAACGTAGGTTTGCCTTTCCTTAATCTTTCTTCTAAGATAAGTCGTAAGGTCAGTATTGCCTCACGTGTTCCAGTGTTTCTACGGAATCCAAACTGATCTTCCCCGAGGTTGGCTTCTACTAGTTTTTCCATTCGTCTGTAAAGAATTCGTGTTAGTATTTTGCAGCTGTGACTTATTAAGCTGATAGTTCGGTAATTTTCACATCTGTCAACACCTGCTTTCTTTGGGATTGGAATTATTATATTCTTCTTGAAGTCTGAGGGTATTTCGCCTGTTTCATACATCTTGCTCACCAGATGGTAGAGTTTTGTCAGGACTGGCTCTCCCACGGCCGTCAGTAGTTCCAATGGAATATTGTCTACTCCGGGGGCCTTGTTTCGACTCAGGTCTTTCAGTGCTCTGTCAAACTCTTCACGCAGTATCATATCTCCCATTTCATCTTCATCTACATCCTCTTCCATTTCCATAATATTGTCCTCAAGTACATCGCCCTTGTATAGACCCTCTATATACTCCTTCCACCTTTCTGCTTTCCCTTCTTTGCTTAGAACTGGGTTTCCATCTGAGCTCTTGATATTCATACAAGTCGTTCTCTTATCTCCAAAGGTCTCTTTAATTTTCCTGTACGCGGTATCTATCTTACCCCTAGTGAGATAGGCCTCTACATCCTTACATTTGTCCTCTAGCCATCCCTGCTTAGCCATTTTGCACTTCCTGTCGATCTCATTTTTGAGCCGTTTGTATTCCTTTTTGCCTGTTTCACTTACTGCATTTTTATATTTTCTCCTTTCATCAATTAAATTCAATATTTCTTCTGTTACCCAAGGATTTCTACTAGCCCTCGTCTTTTTACCTACTTGATCCTCTGCTGCCTTCACTACTTCATCCCTCAAAGCTACCCATTCTTCTTCCAATTGCCAAAATGAATACCAAATACACCGTAGCCTACAGCATATGTACGTTTGACAACATCGCTTTATTGACGGGGTAGCTAACTTACCAGAAACTGAACTGAAAGATGAACGAAATGCACTATGTGATCAAAAGTGTCCGGATACCTGGCTGAAAATGGCTTACACGTTCGTGGCACCCTCCATCGGTATTGCTGCAATTCAGTATGGTGTTGGCCCATCCTTAGCCTTGATGACAGCTTCTACTCTCGCAGGCATACGTTCAATTAGGTGCTGGGAGGTTTCTTGGGAAATGGCAGCCCGTTCTTCCGGAGTGCTGCACTGAGGAGAGGCATCGATGCCGGTCGGTGAGGCCTGGCACAAAGTAGGCGTGCCAAAACATCCCAGAGGTGTTCTATAGGATTCAGGTCAGGACTCTGTGCAGGCCATTCCATTACAGGGATGTTACTGACGTATAACCACACCTCCACAGGCCATGCATTATGAACAGGTGCACGATCGTGTTGAAAGATGCAATCACCATCCCCGAATTGATTTGCAACAGTGGGAAGCAAGAAGGTGCTTAAAACATCAATGTAGGCCTGTGCTGTGATAGTGCCACGCAAAACAGCAAGGGGTGCAAGCCCCCTCTATGAAAAACACCACCACCTCCGAATTTTACTGTTGGCGCTACACAAGCTGGCAGATGACGTTCACCGGGTATTCACCAAACCCACACCCCGCCATCGGATCGCCACATTGTGTACTGTGATTCGTCAGTCCACACAACCATTTTCCACAGTTCGATCGCCCAATTTTTACGCTCCTTACACCAAGCGAGGCGTCGTTTGGCATTTACTGGCGTGATGTGTGGCTTACTTCCCTGGTGTACTCTAACTTGGTGTGCAGACAATATTTGAGCACTGTCACTGAATTTCAGGCAGTGGTGTTCGGAAACCACAGTTGGAAGCGTCAGTTAGTATTTGAATGAGGCGTGGAGTCGTGATCAGGTAATCAAAAATTACGGGTCCATTCTTCTCAGCCAGGCTATATTATGAGCGATTTTTGAGATCTTTTTGGAAAAACTAATGAAACAAATCTTTTTGCACGCCATTTATTGATTCGTGGGCAACATTTTCTGATTTTTTAAAGAAATTTATTCATCATTATGTCCCCCCTGTAACACCATAGTTTAGACACTACATACCTTTTGTTGATTCATTTTCCTTTCTGTTTTGTTCAACATCCCATCGTTAAGCTTCTGTAATTATTCTATGATTAATTCCGTACTGCATAAAAATGTTTACTTTTTTCTTTGTGCAAACTTTGATGTCCTGATAAAATGCTATGTGTCATTTAAATTCTTTGTGTCATTTGGAGGGAACAAAACGTAATGTATATAACTGTAATTTTGTTTAAATAATTTTGTGTAGTACTACCAATATGTGCAAACAATATGTTTTGTTTAAAGTGATTGTTTGCTGTAATGTAATCTGCTGACCTTCACTTAGGATTCTTAATTATTTTGTATGTAAAATGTGTTGTGGTTCCCCTCCGGAACGGAACTTAGTAGCGCATGCGAATTGTGGTTGGCACAGGTAGAAAAGGTGGAACAAAGAATCAGTCGGGGACGAGCTACCAAAGTGTCAACTGCTCATGCAAACGTTGTGTATTGTGCTGGTGCCGAGAGAGGCTTTTCGTGCCGCTTTTCCAATGCCTCGGATTGATGGACAAAGAGCTGGAAGTATTCTGGAATTGATATCTATCATCGCCACCAAGAAACGACAGAGTCCAGCAATTCTATTTGCAAATCCACCTACCAACATGCACTCGCCACCACATTGCGCAATGACCGTAATGGAACAGAAGAAATATAGTAATGTATAGTGAAGGATCAACTCATAGGGTGTTATAGCGTACTCAAATATAAGGTAAATTTTAACTGAACTCTTGTACCTACCGTGATTTACCCTCAGTCACATATCCACTTAGGGTCGATCCCACGCTAAAGTGCTTACCGAGTGTCCTTTATTGAAAGCATATTAAAATTAATATGGCGATAGAGTGTGCTAAAATTAATATTGTTTGTTGAAAGGATCTTACAAATATCTCAGTTTTGTTGTTCACTGCAGTAAAAGTTCAGAACTGCAACTGTTGAGAGTTATATGTTCATGCATGCTAAGTGCTCGTTTCACTAATGTAATGAAAGTGCGTTTATTTTGCTCTACTACAGTGGTCAAGATTAAGCCCCCCCCACCCCCCCCACCCCCCAATTGAAAGTAGTCAAAATGCACAAAGTTACTTAATTATAGAAAGTTTCAATTACTCTTGCTATTCCTGTCAAGTTCTGTACAGTATTGGGTTTCTCTTGTATATTGAAAGTGTTTATTACCAGTGTAACAGGACCTAAAGTTTGTCTATTGTGCTGAGCTAAATAACGATTAATAGAAAGACCACTATCTATGATAACAGCAATTTCTTTTATTTAAAGGTCAGTGAAAAAGTATTTGTTAGTGAAATACATTTAACTCTAAATAGAAAAGTATTTAGCTGAGAGAGAGTTAACCCATGCCCAGTTCATAATTTTGCAGTGAACTAACTTTACAATTTTTTTGTTAGGTAGGAAAATGTTTGAAAAGTAATACTGAACCTATGTCCAATTTATGATTCTACAGTGAATATTAATAGTAATGTTATTGATACCATTCATCTTGACTAAGTAAAGAAAGAAATAGTGTCTAGGTTATCTGTTATAATTATGAAAACAGTCTGTTCCGCTCTGTCAGCTGCAACCTTAATGTGAACATGTGCAGGTGCCAGAGTTCATTGCAATCTCGTGTGACAAAGTATAGGCTGTGTTTGCCCATTGATGTTACTTATTTTCACTTACTTGAACAAGAATGTTACTCATTCTCATGCCTAATTAGGCTGGCGACCATTTTTATTATCATTTGAACAATGTGGATAGGAAAATTATTGTTTGTTTCTGTTTAAATATTTACTTAATTCTGACTTTCACTTCCGATAAGCCATCTCCTTTAGGTATATCACGATCAGCACAACTAAATTCCTTTCAGAGGATAACACGGAGCTGTTGCTTTATACCATAATTGCTTTAACAAGACAGTTTCATTATACGGTCTGCCTCCAACTTTAAGGTTATGGTATAGCAGTAGCAGCAGACGGTAGTGTTATACACCCTCCATCCACTCCCCAACCCCAGGTGTTACAGTTGCTCTGTCCAGAATGAGGCTTTTCCATGACGGCAGTCCTGGAGTATGCAAATCCGATCTGAAATCAGAAAACAAACTCCTTTCGTAATCTATAAGATACTGTTTTGCGCTAATTGTACAGTTTTTTGAAACTTAATAAAATAATATAATGGCCGACATTTGAAACAAAGATGTAGTTTGTCATCAGCATTTGGTCACATTTTCTTGCAATAACTAATTAATAAATTACAATTAAAAAATCAACCTGTTACTCGTTGCTGACTTGACCGAGGAGTAATTCAGCCGAATTACAGAACGATAAATTCATTAGTGTGGCCGAAGTGCAATCCGTCAGCTAGCAATATACTGTATTTCAAGATCAAGGGATGGACTGTGGGCACACTAATAAAGATACTGTTCTGCTCTGAAATTTGGATGAATTACCTCTTGGACATGTCCGCAAGGAGTAATTGGGTAACTTTCTTCAAATTCAATTTATTAATTAGTTACTGCAAAAAACATGACCAAACACACACGACAAAATGTTCTTCAAACGTCCCCGATTATCTTATTATTCAAATTTCAAGAAACTGAAATTACTCCGTGCACAACATCCTATAGAGTATCGTAACTGAAAGAAAACTGTTAGTTTTTGTTAATTTCAGATGATATTAGCGGACTGCAGGGCTTCCGTCATGTACTTACCTCAGTTTGGGCAGAGAAACTCTAAATACTCGGCTGTTGAGGTTAACGACTGAATTTCTTAAGAAAATCAGAAAATGTTGTGAAAAAAATATATGTTAATTGCGCCATTAGTGCCCCGCCCCCCCTAAAAAAACGTAAAGATCGCTTATATTATAGACCGGCTGAGTGCTTAAGGCAGCTTCTTGGGGTCAGTATAAAATCCGTGTTAGCGTTCCAGTCCGACTCGAATTTTCAGTTGTGACTAGACTATTATTGAAAATATGCACGTGTGGGATATCAATCGTAGTTTTTGACGTATATGAGAATTTCTTTGTAAGGAGGCCAAAGCATATCATTTTGAATGGAGAATCTTCGGCAATTAATATAGAAGCCACTCTGTGAATTACCCAGGGATGTTTGTTGGAAACATGCTGTTCATCTTGTAAATTAGTTACCTTGGAGACAATATTGTTGTTGATAGTACAATGTAAGCTTTCACGGCCGATATTGTCTTCACTTAAAACTCTCTCGTGACGTTTCGTATCCGACTGCGGGAGACATCCTCGGAGGTAAAGCAGCGAACTGCGAAGAGAACTCGAAGCGCTGATTATATAGGCAGTACAGAGGGCGCCACTGTCGATCAAGTGGCGTCGGCTATGAGATTGTCTGTGGTAATGCCAACATTCTCGACTGAAAGTAATCGATCGTCACGCTTGAGGTGCAACGCTGGTATCCAAATTTTATCCAGTTTAACAGCTGCGTCTTTCCTGTTAAAATTATTACGATGTTTATCAATCTCGATAGCCTTTCTATACAAGCGTGCATAATAATTCGAGGTTTCTGATATGACGCTCGTCTCGCTGAATTTTATTTCATGATCACCTTCCTGGTAAACATGTTCCGCTACCCTCGATTTATCCGTGTGATCCAGGTGGCAATTTCTCTTATGTTCAACAAGACGGGTGTTCACACTTCTCTTTGTGGTACCAATGTAAACCTGTCCACAACTACAAGGAATTTTATATACCCCCGGTGTAGCCAAAGGGTGTCGTGCATCTTTTGCCGACCTTAAAAATTCTTTTATTTTCCTGGTGGGTCTGAAAATAGTTTCCACCCCATACTTGCCTAAAACTTTCCCAAGCGTGACGATCGATTACTTTCAATCGAGAATGTTGGCACTATCAGAGACAATCTCATAGCCGACGCCACGTGATCGACAGTGGCGCCCTCTGTACTGCCTATATAATCAGCGCTTCCTCGAGTTCTCTTCGCAGTTCGCTGCTTTACCTCCGAGGATGTCTCCCGCAGTCGGAGACGAAACATCAGGAGAGAATTTTATACATCGACCACGGCCTATCAGCCCAGAAGTTTCACGTGAAGATTGTTGTTGATAATTCTTCCGGGTTATATGGCCGTGGTCCATGGAATTCTTCTATTCCTAACGTTTCGCCCAATACTACGTTGGACATCTGCAGACGTATGGCTGGTCTTGCTGAGTCCTACCGAGTGACGAGTCGGGCGTCGGAGAGCGGCCTAAATACCGAGGAAAATGGGCGTGGTCTAGCTTGCACATAGTAGCAGAGAGAAAACTAGTCAAAGACAAAATGTAACCATCGATAATAGTCCGTCATAGATAAAAATCACTTATCGATTCTGTAACGCCACTGTACATATCTCGCTTAATTTCAAGGCCTCTTCTTTTCTGTTAAAATTATCTTCGTGTTTATTAATTTCAATAGCCTCCCTATACAGTCGTGGATAATAGTACGTGGTAGCACTTAAAGCTGTAGTTTCGGAAAACTTAATTGCATGGTCACCTGACTGAAGTGCGTGTTCCGCAACTGCCGATTTATTTATTTTTCCCAGTCGGCAAAGAGTTTTATGGTCCTTTACCCTCGTATTCACACTTCTTTTCGTAGTACCAATATAGATCTTGCCACAAGTACACGGAGTAAAAGTCATTGCGTACTGGGAAAAATAGATAAATCGGCAGTTGCGGAACATGCACTTCAGTCAGGTGACCAAGTAGTTAAGTTTTCTGAAACTACAGTTTTAAGTGCTACCGCGAACTATTATCCACGACTGTATAAGGAGGCTATCGAAATTTATAAACGTGAAGATAATTTTAATAGAAAAGAAGAGGCCTTGAAATTAAGCGAGATATGAACAGTGGCGTTACAGAATCGATAAGTGATTTTTATCTATGACGGACTATTATCGATAGTTACATTTTATCTTTGACTAGTTTTCTCTCTGCTACTATGTGCAAGCTAGACCACGCCCACTCCACGCCCGGGTTCCCGGGTTCGATTCCCGGCGGGGTCAGGGATTTTCTCTGCCTCGTGATGGCTGTCCTTAGGTTAGTTAGGTTTAAGTAGTTCTAAGTTCTAGGGGACTGATGACCATAGATGTCAAGTCCCATAGTGCTCAGAGCCATTTGAACCATTTTGAACCACGCCCACTTTCCTCGGTATTTAGGCCGCTCTCCGACGCCCGACTCGTCAGTCGGTAGGACTCAGCAGGAACAGCCATACCTCTGAAGATGTCCAACGTAGTATTGGACGAAACGTGAGGAATAGAAGAATTCCACGGACCACGGCCATATAACCCGGAAGAATTATCAACAACAGTACCATCCGGTCGTGAAAGCCTTCATTCTATGAATATTAATATTATAACCAATCACTGGCCTCGTAATGTCAGCTATCGGGTGATTCTGAATTAAAGCAGAACTCATATCTGTGAAATTAAGCATATTATATGTTGTAAAAACAACGTAGTGAGTGAAGTCTTGTTCTTGCCATTCTTTTGTCTCCAGGCCGACACTCAGAAAGGTTCTGTATAATTTATTCTCTGTAAATTGATTTTAATAATTTACACAATGAAGTTAAACATATCTTTATTCTTTGTCGAAGTACTCCATTCCTTCTACTAATATTATTTGAAGTATGTGTTTAAATATTCCCGCTAATTAAGCCGTTGGAAATGGATGCTTTGATGACGCGATTATCGTGCGCAGTCAGCGCGCTGTGGGATGTTCATTTATGTCCTTCACAAGTCGAATCTGTAATCTAACTTTCCTTTTAAGGGATCCGACAGTCACCGCTTTTGTTAAGCACATCATTTATTGTATTGCAATTTAATATAATCACGGTCTTATTGACAAGGTTTTTCCACTCTCCAATGACAACATCTGAGCCTGACTTTTAGAAGAAATTCAAAGTTCGGATTTACGAGTCTTTACTGGACGTAGCAGGATTTCAAAATGAACAATAATGAAAAATTCTCCATTTTGATGATCTTCTTATGCTCCTGCTGTCGTCAATGTGATGTGTTCCATCTCTAGAAAAGTTAACATTCTAAATATTTCTTTTTCATTTTATGTATTCATTCTTTATTTTGTGGACAACGCCAACCTCGGAGTCTTCGCTGATGATACCGTTAAGTATAATGAACTACTGCCATAAAAAGTTGTACAGATAATCAGTCCAATCTTGATACGTGTTCAAATTAGTACTTTAAATGTACATAGATACAAAATTTTCGCTTTGTGTCATATGACGAACATAATTAGTCACGGCTGGGATCGGTCAAGATTGTTAGTGCAGAAAGTTCCGAGACTGGTTTTATTCCTGGCTTTAATTGATTCAACGCAGCATCCCAAGTTGGTAGATCTTAAGAAGAACTATAAACTACAGATGTGCATTCTACTAATCAGTTGTGAAGTGGTGATGTTAAGTAGTGGACGTGCGGCCGTAATGTGTCAACGTTGTGGGATCACAAATCTCCAAGGCACAATATATCTAAATCAAGCGTTCGATACAGCCTCTAGAATATTTTAAAGAGGATGAAAACAACAAGTGCAAAGTTTGTCCTGCGCACCATGAATCCCAGGAAAAAAACGAGTGACAGTGGATGGCTGCCGCAGTTTAACTGAAATGCGAAACGTGAACCTTACTTAGAAAAGGACAAGACTTGGTATTTTCGAAACGAACCTACCACAAAACGACGACGTGCAGGGATTTACATGAATGGCCAACGATCTGGCGACATAGTCGATATTAAAACCAGTCCGAAGAACGAGTTGAGCAAGATCCGAAAGAAGGGCATTTCTAATGGTATCACGTGGTTTTATGAACGTCCTTTGCGTTTTACTCCAGTGTGTAGGAGGGCCGGGGAGAGGAGAAGGGGGGGGGGGAGAATATGAAGAACACATGAAGCAATAACACCACCATCTTCACTTTTCTCTATTCTTTATAAATCCAGTCGCAAAACATTTTCGATTCCGGTTTAGCGGAAGAAAACTGGTACTAGATGTTTTTTAAGTTTGCGAATAGTACCAAACGCGATTAACAGTGGATACTGCATACATACAAAGATGGGCAACACGAATGGACGTAGGTTGGTTTGACCTACGGAAGACTGTTATGGGGACCCTCAACTAAACCGGTGAACGCATGAAGATAGTCCAAACTATCCCATTACAGCTTAACATAGTGTTTAAAGAACCAACATCATGTGATGAATCTAGTAATATTTATTCCTTATCGATCACGAAGATTAGACTAACTATATCATGCACGTAGGTGTTTAAGCATCATTATTCCCGTGCTCCATTCGTAAATGAAACTGAAAAATGTCCTAATAACTAGTACAATAGTACCCTCTGGCTTGGACTTCCAGTGGTTTGCAGAGAGTTGATGCAGACCTACATGTCGAATCCTGTGCAGATTTATGCACTACAAAATAAGTTCTTTTATTCGGATACATATGTAATTTGAGGGTTGGAACTGAAGTAGTTACAACTATTTAATCACAACCGATAAAAAAGAGTTACATGTTCGCACCAGTTACTGTCCTTCAAAGTAGTCGTCACCAGCGTTGTGTAGAACCCGTTGCCAGCGATGTGGAAGTCGTAGTATACCGTTACCAGAGCCTGTTCTGTTGATGGTGCGACTGGAGCGGTATACCGCCTGTGGAATCTCTGGAACAGTTGTGAAGCGAATGCCACGAAGTGGTTCCTTCATCTTCGGGATCAAATCAAAGTTACAAGGACTTAAGTCCGCGGAGTATGGTGGATGGTACAGTACTTCCCAGTCCGATCGACCGAACAGAGCAGCCACAGCTTGCGCTGTATGCACCCGCCCATTGTCGTGCAAAATGATGGGTGGGTTGTGCAGAAAGTGCAGCCGCTTCTTTCGCAAAGCTGATCGCAGGTGATGCTCCAAAAACGAACAGTAATACTGTGCACTGACGGTCTGCCGTGGAGGAACGTAATGCGTTAGGATAACACTATCACAGTCGTACACGAGAATCATCATAACTTTGACCATACTGAGGCTCTGACGCAATTTCGACTTTCGGGGCGATCCATAATGACGCCATTCGTTGGATTGGCGTTTCAGTTTTGAATTCGTGGCATTCGCTTCAGAACTGTTCCAGAGATTCGACAGGCAGTATACCGCTCCATTTGCACCACAACAGAAGAGGCTCTGCTAACGGTATACTACGCCTTCCACATTGCTGGCAACTGGTTCTACACAACGCTGGTGACTACTTTGATGGACAGTGACAGGTGCAAACATGTAATTCTGTTGTACTGGTAGTGAACAAATAGTTACCACTATTGACGTTCCAACCCTCGTTTGTATATACAGGGAAGATTAAAGGGAAATTGAAGTGTGATGATGGGAACATAGATTTGACATGGAGCCGCAATTTTTGGAGTGAATGTCATTTATGGCCGCCATCTTGAAATCCGCCATTTTTGATTCAAGTCATTTTTTTTTTTAAACGGGAAGGGGGCTGTATGACACATCAAATAACACTCATTTGAGCTCTGAAATCGAGTGGTGTAATTTGTTTTTGTCTATCTTGTACAGTTTAGAGGTCATTAATGTTCAAAGTTGGGAAATTTACCTTCATACCGACTGCTACAACAGATGTTCTTCGTGATGTCCATCCCGTGCAATCCACAACTGTAGTTGCCGCAACTACATTAATAACTTCTAAACTGTACAAGATAGACAAAACTAATTATACCACTCAATTCCAGAGCTCAAATGAGTGTTACTTGATGTGTCATACACCCCCCTTCACATTTAAAAAAAATTACTTGAATCCAAAATGGCGGATTTCAAGATGGCAGCAATGAATGACATTCACTACAAAAGTTGCGGCCCCACATCTAACCTATGTTCCCATCATCACATTTCAATTTTGCCTTTAATCTTCCAAATTATGAAGGAATTTTGACTCACCATGCTTATTTTATCTAAAACGTTTCTGGTGTAAATGTCACATTTACTCATAAATCAGAAAATATTTTACGAAATAGATGACAAAATGTACCTCTTAAAAATGTGTAGTTGTTTCGGATGTTGATACACTGCTTTTCTGCATATGGCAAGGATTCTGTCGGTCCAACCTTCCTTCGCGTGTGATATCGGAAGCGACAATCCCTCTCAAGAGCTGCGTCGGCGGCAGAAGTCGTTTCGGCGAAGTGTCGACGTAGGCAGCAGCGTGGAACGCGATGCGGGTAGCGAGGCGCCAGGCGCCAGGCGAAGAGTTCCCGGGAGTACTGAGTGGCGGGCATCCGGGTGTGAAGGGCGCGGCATTCGTTATCGCCGCCCCGGCCGATCCTCTTCCAGCTGCTCCACTTTCTAACACTCTCAACGCAGTCTCCTGATCGTCTGAAATAAATGACGCCCTGCGTCCGTTGTGCCTCTTTCAGTAGCTACTGAACTTGGAACAGTTTCATCTTCATCTTTGCCTAGGTGTGGTGTGTCGTCTTCCGGAGCCTTGGCTTTTCTCTGCCGCAATTGGTCCGTTTGCTCTTAAATTTCGGAGGGCGCTGCGTTCTGGGGAGAGACCTGCTGACGACGATAGTATCGAGTGCTGCTGGACTGAGACGGGGATTTTAGTTTCCGGTTGTGTGGCAGCGCAATGTTGCGGGAACGCACATAATTGCTACGAACGTATGTACTCGGGACGGCGGCAGTCGTTCTGGACGGGCTGTGTGATAAGGAAGCTCGGCGTGGCAACTGTTGACGCGGCGTGTCCGCGTTGCTATGGCGGAACTGGGGCGATTGGCATAACTCGAGTTGGTGCTGGTTGCAACCTGTCGCCGAATGCTTGTCTGCCTTCTGGACTAACGGTGAGAATTTCTTGACTTGATGTGTCTCACTCAATTTCTGCCCGTGTCGTCGGGTGTGTTTTGCTCTAACGTCGTGTGCCATGGTGTTTCGCAATTTTAGTAGGCTCAGGCGTGCCCGAAATCCCGATTCAATGGTTAAAAAAAATGGTTCAAATGGCTCTGTGCACTATGGGACTCAACTGCTGTGGTCATCTGTCCCCTAGAACTTAGAACTACTTAAACCTAACTAACCTAAGAACATCACACACATCCATGCCCGAGGCAGGATTCAAACCTGCGACCGTAGCGGTCGCGCGGTTCCAGACTGTAGCGCCCAGAACCGCTCGACCACTCCGGCCGGCCCTATTCAATGATCTGCTGTTATATTGTCAATTGTTAACTCTCAGTGCCTTAATAACTGAACCTAAAATATTATCTGTGGTTGAAATTATATTCTGACCCAGGTGCCATAACGATACTGTATTTTACAATTTGTTGAGTGGTATTATTATTATTTAGTACTGGCCGTCACATTTACTAAGTCGAAGATTTATGAAGGCCAGTGGGCGTCATGAACAGTTCCTGCCTAGATAGGCGTTATATTTTGAACCATGTGTTTCAAAGTTTAGTAATTTTTATTGTATGTGTTATAGAGAGTAGCTGTCATGCTCTATGTGGACGATTCGCCGCGTTGGTGAAGTTTCTAGTTGTTCTGCTGGTCTGTGCCACATTGCTAAAGCAGGCAGTCCTAGCACAGCTGACTGTAAATTTTTCCTAGTCGTGAGGAGCACGGGCTGGTTTTAAGTGCTAACTCACTAACTTCAACCATTCTCAAATATTTATTACTTCTGATATTCAGGCCCTTCAGTCCGAGTGGCGACGTCATTACACTTTTTTGGTTATTAATTTTATCTTGGTAGCTTGTTTCATTAAAACGAAAACCTTTGGTATATGAATTTGTCTTTTGGTCTTTACTGCTCCTTTGGACGAAGTAAATTAACTGTTGGTTTTGCATTCTTGTAGCATTATCAAAACAGCATGTGTGGTTATATTTGATTGGCCTTTCTGACCGAATGATTAAAGTCATTCCTTTCAGTAACTAATTGTATTGGTCAATAATTAATCAGGCCGGCCGGGGTGGCCGAGCGGTTCTACGCACTACAGTCTGGAACAGCGCGACCGCTGCGGTCACCGGTTCGAATCCTGCCTCGGGCATGGAAGTGTGTGATGTCCTTAGGTTAGTTAGGTTTAAGTAGTTCTAAGTTCTAGGGGACTGATGACCTTAGAAATTAAGTCCCATAGTGCTCAGGGCCATTTGAACCCAATAATTAATCAAAGGTGTTGGGTCCTTCAGACCGTGATTATCTCCTTATGTTGAATCTTAAGGTTGTCATCCTCCTTTCAGGCCTGGAGTTTAAAATTTTTTTTGTGTTTGTCTGTCTGAGCGGTGCACCCCTCTATTACCCCACTCGGGCCACGACAGGTTCGGAAGTGTTTCGTGCGGAATCGTTCTGTTCATGGAGCTGTCTTGATCGAGACAGATTATAACTATGCCTTCGCAAAGAAGCAGAACTCATTTGTTAGCACGAAAAGAAAATCATTGTCTTTGGAATGTAAACCTAATATTATCAAAGACTTCGATTCAAGAATTAACCATTGTAAATAGTCAAAGAATTTTGCTCTACCGGAATCTACACTCAGAACAGTTATAAAAGGTAAAGAAAAAAATTCTCGAAGCTGTGAAAAATGCTCAGTCTTTGAATTCAAGTATCATTCTTAAACCTCATCGTATTGTGGTTCAGATGGAGAAAAATGTTCATATTATGATCTGATAATCAAGTACCTGTGAAAATTTGTCATTCTAATCAGGACACTGTGTCCCCGCAAGCTAAGCAGATTTTTGAAAGGTAGAAAGAAGAAGCTGAGGAGGCGGCCAAAGATTAAACGTTTAAAGCAAATAACGGCTAGTTTAGCCTAATCAGTATCGTTGTAAAAGGCGTAGCATCACAGAAAATTGAGAGACGGCGAGGACTGCTTCTCTCCATCCAGAAAAACTTCAGACCAAACTATATTCAACGTAGATGAAGCTATTCTGTTGCAGAAGAATATGCCTAAAAGGACTTCTATTGCATGTTAAGAGAAACCTATCCTTTCCAGGTTTTAAACCCGCCAAAGATCGGTTGACAAACACGGTTGACGCTAAAGCACCTGGTGATTTTAATCATTCTTCGTTCAGCTCTTAGAAAATCCAAAAGCTTTGTAAAATACATCTATATATGGCTTATTCAGGATTTGGAAGTCGAATACTAAATCTTGGGTGAAGCTTACCTTCATGAGGACTGGTTTAGTCATTATTCCATGTCTGAAATCGAACGTTATTGATACTTGAAACACACCGCATTTTAAGTGACGCCATTATTCGACAACGCAGCAGATGATCCTCTTCTTCTTATTATTCTTCCGTCATGCGTTAAGCTTTCCCTCAGCCTGTTGCAGCTACACCTGGTCCTTACATCGTTTCGTAGGTCTTCCAACGCATCTTTTACCTTGCGGAGTATATCACACAAAATTTAGTAGTTATCTTGATTTGTCCATTCTTAACAGATGCGATATCCATTTTTGTCATTATTCGTCAACCTTACTGTTTATATCGAAAATACAGTCCTGGAAATTGAAATAAGAACACCGTGAATTCATTGTCCCAGGAAGGGGAAACTTTATTGACACATTCCTGGGGTCAGATACATCACATGATCACACTGACAGAACCACAGGCACATAGACACAGGCAACAGAGCATGCACAATGTCGGCACTAGTACAGTGTGTATCCACCTTTCGCAGCAATGCAGGCTGCTATTCTCCCATGGAGACGATCGTAGAGATGCTGGATGTAGTCCTGTGGAACGGCTTGCCATGCCATTTCCACCTGGCGCCTCAGTTGGACCAGCGTTCGTGCTGGACGTGCAGACCGCGTGAGACGACGCTTCATCCAGTCCCAAACATGCTCAATGGGGGACAGATCCGGAGATCTTGCTGGCCAGGGTAGTTGACTTACACCTTCTAGAGCACGTTGGGTGGCACGGGATACATGCGGACGTGCGTTGTCCTGTTGGAACAGCAAGTTCCCTTGCCGGTCTAGGAATGGTAGAACGATGGGTTCGATGACGGTTTGGATGTACCGTGCACTATTCAGTGTCCCCTCGACGATCACCAGTGGTGTACGGCCAATGTAGGAGATCGCTCCCCACACCATGATGCCGGGTGTTGGCCCTGTGTGCCTCGGTCGTATGCAGTCCTGATTGTGGCGCTCACCCGCACGGCGCCAAACACGCATACGACCATCATTGGCACCAAGGCAGAAGCGACTGTCATCGCTGAAGACGACACGTCTCCATTCGTCCCTCCATTCACGCCTGTCGCGACACCACTGGAGGCGGGCTGCACGATGTTGGGGCGTGAGCGGAAGACGGCCTAACGGTGTGCGGGACCGTAGCCCAGCTTCATGGAGACGGTTGCGAATGGTCCTCGCCGATACCCCACGAGCAACAGTGTCCCTAATTTGCTGGGAAGTGGCGGTGCGGTCCCCTACGGAACTGCGTAGGATCCTACGGTCTTGGCGTGCATCCGTGCGTCGCTGCGGTCCGGTCCCAGGTCGACGGTCACGTGCACCTTCCGCCGACCACCGGCGACAACATCGATGTACTGTGGAGACCTCACGCCCCACGTGTTGAGCAATTCGGCGGTACGTCCACCCGGCCTCCCGCATGCCCACTATACGCCCTCGCTCAAAGTCCGTCAACTGCACATACGGTTCACGTCCACGCTGTCGCGGCATGCTACCAGTGTTAAAGACTGCGATGGAGCTCCGTATTCCACGGCAAACTGGCTGACACTGACGGCGGCGGTGCACAAATGCTGCGCAGCTATCGCCATTCGACGGCCAACACCGCGGTTCCTGGTGTGTCCGCTGTGCCGTGCGTGTGATCATTGCCTGTACAGCCCTCTCGCAGTGTCCGGAGCAAGTATGGTGGGTCTGACACATCGGTGTCAATGTGTTCTTTTTTCCATTTCCAGGAGAGTATTTAATTCGTTCCTGATATCTGTATTTATTTTGCAGTCAAGCATGGTGTATCCTGTTGTGTGCCTGAGGAATTTCATTTCATTGGCTTATAATCTTATTTTATCTTTCTTTCTCATTACCCAAGATTCACCTCTATGTAGTGATGTTGGTACTGACCCAACTTTATAAAATTTTAGATATTTTTCTTTTCTTAGTTTACGTTGGAGAGCTCTTCTGATAGTGCCATTTAAGTAGTTAAATTTTTCATTTTTAACTTTTTGATCTAGGTCTCCACTGTATGACAGCATGGTTACTAGAAATTTAAATCTATCTACTTGCTCTATAAACTTGTTGTCTATAATTATCTTTTTCTTATTGAATTTTTTTCCACAGAAAGTCATGGCTTTTGTTTTTGTATTGATATTGACGTATTATATATCTGGTATGTTTGGTATAGTTTGTAGGCAGCTATCTGCAGTCCATCTTCATTGTACGAAATTAGCACTTGGTCATGTGCAAATAACAAAGTCGTAATGTAATTTTTTGATTGAAGTTATATGTATAGTTCTTCAGTTGCATTCTCCATTGCCGTATAGTGTCGCCAATGTATATATTAAAAATCAGTGGAGAGAGGCTGCAACCTTGTCGAACTCCTAAATTAATAACCTGTGCTGTTTCTTCAGTATCCCCAGTTATTTGGATTCTTGTATTAGCATAGATCTTCTTATTAAAATTTCCCACAGCTGTCTGTTAACTATATCAAAGGCCTTTGCCTAGGGTGTGGGTTTCTTTATTGTATCCCTTACCTTTTTTGTATAATTTGGTGAAGCATAAATATGTTGTCTGTACAGCTGCTCCCGTTTCTGAATTCATTTTGCTCTTTTTACAGCAGGAACTCCATTATGGGTTTTAGTCTTTTGGTTATTATTCTAGCGTAGATCTTATACACTGTATTTAATAGTGATATGGCTCTATAATTTTCGGGTTTTAATCTGTTTCCTTTTTTAAATATTAGTTTTTATACGTGAGATCTTCCATTTTTTTAGTATTTCCTTTGTTATTCAGCAAAGATTCAAAAATCAGAGGAAGCTATTTTTAAATGCTCCTAAAGAATATTTTATTAATTCGCTGTTAATGCTATCACCTCCTGCTACCTTTCAGCTCTTTGTATATTTGAGAGCATGTTCTAATTCTTGGAATTCAAGGTGATCTGGATTTGATACAAGATCTTCATCGTTTTCTATGTTCATTTCATCAGTCCACATTTCCTTGTAATACTGCAGCCAGTCTTTGCTCCTTATTACATTGATACCCACCACATCTTTTCGCTGTTATTCAAGTGTGTTACCATATAAACGTAGTATGATGAAATTTAGGGTGAGGGCAAAAAAGTTTAACTTGTCAGACGACGTTGCTACGTTTTATGATACCTTCAACCTCACAATAACTTTGGTTTACCTTGTTGCAAAGCATAATATGAAAGTGTATTATAATTTATTGCATAGTTGAACATATTATTAAGCATTTTTCTTTTAAATTACATTATTTTCATTAGACTTTGATCTAATTTGCACATTACTTTTCTGTACTTAAATGCAAAATTGCATTCCTTCTTACGTAACTTTGCCTTACAAGGTTATTGCTTGGTTCCAGGTATTGCATTTTTGTACAACGTTTTGCCTGCAGGTAGGTTCCTGACACCGTTGCACGCTCCTTCTCATTGTATTTCGGGCCAGCTGCTTCATGGTCTGATAACTTCCTCTTTTCATTTCATCGATAATCTTTTTTCTTCTTGTTATTTTCTTCTTCTCTTGTACCTTCCATATTTGATATTATAATTCCTTTTCTTCGCGCTGTATGTCCCAACCCGTTTGACTTCGTTTTCTTGTTCAGGTTTACGAGCGTTCTTTGTTCCTTTACAGCTTCTATTTCTTCACTGTTCTTCACTTTATCTGCCCTTTTCATTTTCTCCATTCTCTTCCAAGCTCACATCTCCAAAGCTTGTTTTCTCTCTTTCTCCCTTATTCATTGTACAGTTATCTCAACAGTACAGATAATCACTACACACAAAATTTTTAACCATTCTTTTTCTTAGCTTCAATCTCATTTTGCCATATAACAAGGTTTTTTTCTCTGGAAAGTTTGTTTGGGCATTGGAATTCCAGGTTTTATTTCTTTTCCACTTGTCCACTCAAAGTTAGCATGTACTCCATATATATTTACTGTGAAACTTGCTCAGTTGGAGCTTCTGATATTTTACCTTTCATATCTTCTTTTTCATCCAGTCTTATCACGTTAATTAGTTTTGTGCTGATAGTGTGTATTACTGCGATTCTTCAAGTCTGAATAGTGTTCTTCGAAGAAATACTGTTTTATCCCCAGGTAGTACCATGTCATCTACAAAACTAACGCAGTTGATCTTCCATCTGTTATGCTCTCTTCTTCCATCTATACTTGCAGCGTCTTCATTAGCAAATCATCCACATCCAGGGTCCCCCGAAATACTGTATAAGCTAACTGAAACTGAATATCTCTTTAATTATAGAGGAGAGCAATGAAAAGTTTTTAGTTTTGTACAAATTAAGTTACAAACTACGCTCGTAGATTCTCGAAATGACCACCTTCCACTGCAGTCATCGGCGACAATGACTTAGAACAGAGCGACATAACAATTGTGTTGTTCGTAATGGAGGTGTCACAGACTTGCTAACCGAAAGATGGGGCGCAGTGGTTAACACACTGAACTCGTATTCGGCAGGACGACGGTTTAAACCCGCTTCCGACCATCCTGATCTGTGTTTACAGTGATATCCCTAAATCGCTCCAAGGAAGTGCTGGGATGGTTCCTTTGAAAGGGCATGGCCGATTTCCTTCCACAACCTTGAAGCAAACAGGGCTTGTGCTCCGTCTACAATGGCCTCGATGTCAACCGGACATACAAACCGAAACTTGCTTCATTCCTTCGTTGGTTATCTCAGTTTGCACTGTAACATCATCTGCTGTTTGCCGATTCGTGGCATATAGTATGATCGTTACGGTACACTAGTGACAAATGTCTACAGGGGTCGAATCCGGTGACTGAGCTGGATGGATTACAGAACTTCCTCATCGTCCTATGCATCTCTAAGTAAATGTCTGACTGGAAAATTTCCTCACATCAACACATCAACTTAAAAGTGAAGTGATGCCCCATCTTGTTAAATGTAACGGCCATCTCTGTCAAATGTCGTTAAGACCTGGAGTTCTGATGTGCCACATTTTAAGGCAGGAGTTACCTGTAACAGTCGATTCAGAGAAGTACAGCCTGATTAAGTTTATAGTCGACAGACAACACCAGACTGATGCTCCTGGTAGATTAACATGTATTTCAACAGCAATGTATGAATTTTAGTTTGGCACAGTACGCGTAATTTGGCAGTTGATTGTTCTGTTAAGCTTAAAGGCCTCGTCATCCGATCGAAACGTTAGATCTTACAAACGTTCATATTCTTCATACATACTGATAAACTACTTACAAAATTCATTTCGTATATCGGAATGATCCTCTTTCAGAATATGGATAACTGTCCGAAGGTAATACTTCCATATCTGAGTCATTCATTCTGTGTTTTCCACTAACAATTCCGAGCTCCAGACAGTAACGCCACGTTTATTTCCAGTCCTACATCAAATGGAATAGTTAGTAAGTTTTTCTCATTGTTCTGAATCATTATGCCTTACTTGAAGGCAGAATCAGTTTCAAAGAGTATATATATTATTTTGGGACATCCTGCACGCAGGTTAATTCCGTGATGCTAATATAGACTTTCAGGGAAGATGGAGAAGGGAACGTGTATGAATCTGAGAGAATGGTCATGGTCCGGAAAGGGCAAAGTCAACACTTACAAGCAAAAATCGTTCTGACACCGCTGACAGTGGTATACGTCTACCGGTGTTTTTGTTACTAAAACTGAAAGGTAGACAACTTTCAGAGGCAGTGGTATGGCTCAAAACAAGAAAAAAGATCTAGGAATCTTGGGCTCTAAAACGCATACTATAAGAGATAAGAGCTATGAGCGCTTGTTCATCTTCGATGATGTGATAAACATATATTCTACAAACAGAACTTTGGTTTCCATGTTTTTGGAGGACGTAGTATGGACCAAAACAAGGAAAATGTCCAGTAAACACGGGTTCTAAAATGATTGTTCGTTTTCGTCACTGTGAAATTCGTATGCTGAACTAGAGCCCGTGGCTTTTACGATATGCATTTGAGAACCCATATTTACTGGTCTTTTCTTCGTGCTTCGGTCCGTACTATCCATACGTCCATCTCTGAAAGTTGCTTATTCTACGAACTTAGTAACAACAGTGCCGGTACGTGTATTCCACTGTCAGACGTATCAGAAAATTGTTTGCTTCTAACTTTCGATCCAGTCCCTTACTTCAAATTGATACATTTAACATTCTCTGTCATCCCACAGTTTGTAACACTATTACGGAATCACCCTTTATAGGAAACAGAGATTGTTAAAGACAACAGCCCCGTCTTTCAACTCTAACGATTTTAGAGCAGTCTGTTCTACTATTTCTTAGCTCAATGGTTCGTTACTGTTTCTCCCACATAACTTCTTCCTTTTCACTTTCTTCAATCGTAGATTTTCGATCGCTTTGTCGCATTTAAAACAGTAAATTTCTTTTCTGCGTGTATGTAGCGCAAACTTATTTCTTTTCCTCTTTATTTGTGTTTCTTACAAATCAGTCTACTTACTCCAATATCATTTCTTGTACCTCTCCATCTTCTCAAACCAAATTCCTCTACCCATATATTCTCCTCCGTTAACTGTACCAATCACGATTCGATACTCGCAATACGATACATTCTGCCAGTTTCTTGGGACATGACGTATTGAGAGCTGTAACAACCACTGTCTTGACAAACTCAGTATACGCACACAATTAACAAAAAAGAAAAAAAACGGGAAAAAATTAGGAAATTCTTGAAGTAATCGTTAAAAAGAAAAGAACCTTTTTCATAATTGATCTTGTCCCTTATTTCTTTACAAGCAATCAAACACGAAGAAAATGACGGTCGTTTTTTGAGGCGAAGTCTCATCAGTGGGTACAAAACGAAAATTAGGTGAGATAACGTCTGGCTGGATAGACTTCGGCCGCAGTAGATGCACAGAATATCTATTATCACAGCAAGTCTTGTAAAGAGTGAATAATAAACGCATTATCATCATATATTACGTAGTCAGTAGGAGCAAAGTATACCTATTATCACAGGAACGCTTATAAAGATTGAGTAATAAACGCATTATCATCCTCGTAGAAACTAATGTTGCATGTCAACCTTGTCTAGGGCAGTAAAACGAGTAAAATTTTCAAGGTCCCAGAGAGAAGCTATCTCGCTCACTACTGCAATGTCGACACGAAGGGCCGGCCTGAGTGACCGTGCGGTTCTAGGCGCTACAGTCTGGAGCCGAGCGACTGATACGGTCGCAAGTTCGAATCCTGCCTCGGGCATGGATGTGTGTGATGTCCTTAGGTTAGCTAGGTTTAGTTAGTTCTACGTTCTAGGCGACTGATGACCTCAGAAGTTAAGTCGGATAGTGCTCAGAGCCATTTGGACCTTTTTCGACACGAAGCGGCCGCAATGAAATCTTTTCGCCACAGAGATTGCCACGAATGTAGTGGGTCAGAAAAACCAAATAGGGTCACGTCACTTTCGTTATGTGTGAAACAAGGACTAAGCCGAACGCAACAACTGATACCAAGAGCTGTTACGAACCTGTTCTCCACTATAACAAACATGTTAAGCAAGCACGGCAGAAGGAAAACCGCTGACACCTTCGTAAAAGCAAGCCCTATGTGGTTATGACGAATGGCGTCGGGTAGGCGTTAGGCACTGCTTTGCTCCATAAACACCCCAGCAGTACAGCATGTAACACAGTCGGCCCGAGCGAGATGGCGCAGTGGTTAGCAAACTGGACTCGCATTCGGGAGGACGACGGGTCAATACTGTGTCCGGCCATCCTGATTCAGGTTTTCCGTGATTTCCCTAAATCGCTCCAGGCAAATGCCGGGATGGTTCCTTTGAAAGGGCACGGCCGACTTCCTTTCCCATACTTCCCTAATCGGATGAGGCCGATGACCTCGCTGTCTGGTCTCTTCCCACAAACAACCAACACAGTCGGCCAGATGGGTCAATGGCATAAAAGACTTTGACCTCGATACCATGATTGCAGCGAAGTGACATCGGGCACAAGTGTGTAGTAGATTTGTGCTGCGCACAACAACAGCCGCTACTAGAGGAGGAGGAGATTAGTGATTAACGTCCCGTCGACAACGAGGTCAACGGTGACGAAGCAGAGGCACGGATTTGGGAAAGACGGATAAGGAAACCGGCAGTGCCCTTTCAAAGGAACCATCCCGGCATTTGCCTGAAGCGATTTAGGGAAATCACGGAAAACCTAAATCAGGATGGCCGGACGCTGGTTTGAACCGTCGTCCTCCCGAATGCGAGTCCAGTGTGCTAACCACTGCGCCACGACGCTCGGTGGCCGCTACTAGAAGAAATGGCTACCTCACCGTAATCACGTAGTCCAACAGCACAGTCTGGTTCTGTCATAGAAGGGAGGACCTGGAGTTCCTTCCTTCCAAACAGGATCAGGACACCAGCGTTCCAGACATTCCGGCGGACTGAACAGGGCCTACCTATCTTAGTAACAACAGTGCCGGTACGTGTATTCCACTGTCAGACGTATCAGAAAATTGTTTGCTTATAACTATCGACCCAGTCGTTTTGGGACCAGGGTCCCTTACTTCAGACTGACATATTTACCAATCACCGTCATTCCACAAAGTTTGTAACACTATTACGGAATCACCCTTTATGGGAATGTCGTCGAACTTCACGGTAACACAGCGACCGCGCGGTACGGCGGATGGAGAAGAAGGGTGATGAGCGGAAGGGGCAGAGCATCTCCCAATTTGGCGAGGGTCAGTTCAGTACAGGCGCCGCCGTGACTCACTGCCGCGGATCCACTTATTGCTGGTGCGGGACCACCGCCAAGTGGCGGACCGTCAGAGCAGCTGCCGGCTGGAACAGTGTACGGTATCAGCTACCTCCACCGGGCTGAAGGCCGCTTCCGACACCATTCATCAGCGGGCGTTAACAATGTCAACCAAGAGTCAAGACTCTACCTGTACTTTTATGGTAACATACAACAAAAAAAATGGTTCAAATGGCTCTGAGCACTATGGGACTCAACATCTGAGGTCATCAGTCCACTAGAACTCAGAACTACTTAAACCTAACTAACCTAAGGACATCACACACATCCATGCCATAGGCAGGATTCGAACCTGCGACCGTAGCGGTAGCGCGGTTCCAGACTGAAGCACCTAGAACTGCTCGGCGACACCGGCCGGCGAAACACACGACGCTCTGAATCGTCATTGACTGACAAGGGGAGGCCGCCAATTGTGAAATTCAGATTCGATTCATACTGCGCATAATAAAAGCTCATCGCCAGAGGTGTAATGTGGCAAAGCACCAAGATGCACTTCTCAGCCGACGTCGAGAAAATCGACAGTTAAAAGAAACCGTTGCGGTGAAATACTCTCTATTATTAATAATCTTCTACAGCGTCGTGGCGCAGTGGTAAGCGCTCGGGTTCGTAATCCGAAGGTCGCCAGATCGAGTCTCACGCCATGCAATTTTTTTTTATTATTAGTTTTTTGTAATTCATATATATATATATATATATATATATATATATATATATATATATATATATATATACAGGGTGATTCAAAAAGAATACTACAACTTTAAAAATGTGTATTTAATGAAAGAAACATAATATAACTTTCTGTTATACATCATTACAAAGAGTATTTAAAAAGGTTTTTTTTCACTCAAAAACAAGTTCAGAGATGTTCAATATGGCCCCCTCCAGACACACGAGCAATATCAACCCGATACTCCAACTCGTTCCACACTCTCTGTAGCATATCAGGCGTAACAGTTTGGATAGCTGCTGTTATTTCTCGTTTCAAATCATCAATGGTGGCTGGGAGAGGTGGCCGAAACACCATATCCTTAACATACCCCCATAAGAAAAAATCGCAGGGGGTAAGATCAGGGCTTCTTGGAGGCCAGTGATGAAGTGCTCTGTCACGGGCTGCCTGGCGGCCGATCCATCGCCTCGGGTAGTTGACGTTCAGGTTTCATAACTAACCTTTTTCGTAGGACTCTCCATACAGTTGATTGTGGAATTTGCAGCTCTCTGCTAGCTCTGCGAGTCGATTTTCCTGGGCTGCGAACAAATGCTTGCTGGATGCGCGCTACATTTTCATCACTCGTTCTCGGCCGTCCAGAACTTTTCCCTTTGCACAAACACCCATTCTCTGTAAACTGTTTATACCAACGTTTAATACACCACCTATCAGGGGGTTTAACACCATACTTCGTTCGAAATGCACGCTGAACAACTGTCGTCGATTCACTTCTGCTGTACTCAATAACACAAAAAGCTTTCTGTTGAGCGGTCACCATCTTAGCGTCAACTGACGCTGACGCCTAGTCAACAGCGCCTCAAGCGAACAAATGTACAACTAAATGAAACTTTATAGCTCCCTTAATTCGCCGACAGATAGTGCTTAGCTCTGCCATTTGTCGTGGCAGAGTTTTAAATTCCTAAAGTTGTGGTACTCTTTTTGAATCACCCTGTATATATATATATAACTATTAATGAATGGCTTATGCATGTTGGTGAAGGCGGATCGGCTCTCCAATTGTACCGCCTCCAGTTTTACGTTTTTTTAACAGGTTGTACCAAAGCTCTCCCGTCCGCACTGATTTTCGGCGATGTTATAAGTTGCGCTAGGGACCGCATCTACCTTCTTTCGAAGCTAGCTGGTAACTACGCTGTTATGCGGCGGCTCGTTTCGCCCCATTCAACATCTGTCCTTCAAGTGTAACGAGCGAGTAACGGAGTTTATATTTCATACCCGCCACGGCAAATTTGTATTCGTGGGGTGTCTATTCTAATTCGAACGTTTCACTTACGCTATACGTATTCGTTTCCGGAATATCGTCTCTACATCTTCCGTTAACTATACGTGGTTAACATTATGAGACAATTAATAACATTTGTGAAATACAACTTCGTTTGCGGAAAACATAATGATGTTCGAAGTCGCCAGTTTTTCCACGACAAACGACTTTCAACAACTTATTATATGCATAATTGTTGCAACTGATTGCCGGGAAATATATATATATTTGAATTACAAAAAACAAATACTAAAAAATATATATACACACATTTGAATTACTAAAAAAAAAAGTTACATGGCGCGAGATTCGATCCGGCGACCTTCGGATTACAACCCCGAGCGCTAACCGCTGCGCCACGGCGCTGTAGAAAATTACTAATCGTAGAGAGTATTTCACCGCAACGGTTTCTTTTAACTGTCGATTTTCTCGACAACGGCTGAGAAATGCATCTTGGTGCTTTGCCACATTACGCCTCTGGCCATGAACTTTTATTATGCGCAGTATGAGTCGAATATGAATTTCACAATTGGCGGCCTCCCCTTGTGAGCCTACCGGCGACCGCCGATCATTATCACGCTTCCGAGGGAAACTGGCAAATGGTGAGCTGAGGGAGTTCCTCCTGACACAGAATCAACTCTTCGTACGCCCTCCCGATAGTCGCCTCTTGAAATGTGTTATACTTGTCGTCCCATGCCAAGACCACTGCACAATGAGAATAGCTCATTGTCAGAAGAGTATACGTATCCTGGGTTTCTATCAGACACCGATTAGCAGTCGTACAGGTAACACGCACATCACACTGCTGAAGGAAGTGGTGTGGCAAGTGGAAATGTGTTCCGAAGTTAAGACACGTGGATCAGTACGATTCTTCTGGGCTACATGTGTAAACTGCATAAAAATTCGCCGTGAATTTCTGGCGGCACATGGACTAAGTGCAACAATGCCTCCAGCCGTAGTGAAATAGTGCCAACAATTTGAACGAGGCCGCACACACATGGGTGATGGTGATATGGACCATCGACGTCGACCACAAATGACAACATCTAGACAGTCAAGGAATTGGTCCACAGCAATCACAAAGTTTTCTACGCTGAAGATATTCACACATTTGTTCTCGAATGGCTTTAACATCAAAGAACGGATATTTATCGTCGAGGAAATGAACAATTTGTAGGCCGTGCCGACCGTTATTTACAGAGATTATTGACTATACACCGCGTAGAAACTCTAGGATACGGAGCAAAAAAGTTCTAATGAACTTATATCCGGAAATTGACGTTTTCCATGCTAGAGGCCATTTATTCAGTCATACTTTGTTACAGATACCGCGGTCAAATACGAACTGTACGATGCAACCACAGTTACAGTATGCGTGGTATCCACCTACAGGTTAGTGCTGCTCCTCAAACATGCAGCCGCGTGGTTTGAGGCGCTATGTCACGGATTGCGCAGCTCCTCCCGCCGGAGGTTCCAGTCCTCCCTCGAGCATCGGTGTGTGTGTTGTTCTTAGCATAAGTTAGTTTAAGTAGTGTGTAAGTCTAGGGACCGATGATCTCAGCGGTTTGGTCCCTTACGAATTCACACACATTTGAACATTTGAATATACATGTCCTAGCACTCTCTCCTGCAATGTTGTGTCAGATTCACTTCTCTTGCTGACTCACCTTGCATTGGATGTGATACAACGCTGTACTCGGTGGTTCCGTATTCGAATCGAGAGCTTGCTGACATGATGTTTATTTACGAAAAGGCAAATGGGAACAAGTGGCGGGCATCAAGATTGTGGCACGAGACCTATCCCGCCGAGAACAACCACGGCACAGTTTGCTACAGTGTTTCGCCGTTTGTCTGAGACAATGTCGTTTCAGGAAGAACGAAATCATGAAAGACGTACACGAAATGTTCGGACACCAGACTTGGAGGAATATGTGATTAACACTGTGGAAGGCGACCGCCGTGTCAGTATCCAGGCAGTTGGCCCACGAGTGCAGAGTCAGCCAGACGACAGTGTGGAATAATCTCCAAGACAGCTGCTGCTATCCTTATCACTTACAGCTTGTGCAGCGCTTACTAGTGACGTACTGAAACATCCCCTTAGAAAATTAATGAATTACTGTGCTGATAAACCTCTTAGTTATTTGATTTTCAAACAGTTGACCTGAACTGGACGTGCACAGATATTTCTCTCTTTACTTATTCAGATCATCAATAAACTGACACACAATATTTTTAGCGCAACGCAATCTGACTTTCAATAATCCCTACAAAAGAATGGCCCTGACTAACAATAACCTATACCTTTCATGAATCACTTACCTCACAAAAATCTTCGTTACTCGAACTACTGCAATACAACGAGCACCGATACTGTCAGCTAAATAAAAGATTCTAACTACTCAAGGCACTAACTACTGATCGGCATGGTTATAAATGAAAGATTTTGATAGAGAACAAACAATGTATTTACCTTAATAATGTACAAAAGTCATCATATATATATATATATCAGTTCATGATATCCGATATTACAAATTTACTCTTTCTGATGGACACACGTCCAGATCGTCCGCTCTCAAAATTCTGCCATCTCTCTCCCCACATCCACCACTGCTGGCGGCTCACCTCCAACTGCGCAACCCTACGCTCTGTTCACATCCAACTGCCCAACACTACACTAGCAAAAATTCCAACAATACAAACCAGCCACAGACTGCACGCAGCAGAGTCAGTGATTCTCATAGAGAGCGCTACGTGGCGTTACCAACATAAAAACCTAAACAGCCTACTTACAGTACTTTCCACATCGGGAGCAGTTTTGTTACTGGTTTGTTCACCAGGCAACCAAGATATTGGGATTTGTGTCATCCAACCTATTCTCAGGTGATGCCACCTTTACGTGGAGTGGTATCTTAAGGTTTCATTACAGTCATCTCAGTCATCTGTTGTGTGGTATGCAGAGTCATATGGTGTGATGAAAGCGAGTAATCACCATCGCTGCAGACTGAATGTGTGGGCCAGGATAATCGGCGACCGTATTTTGGGACCAGTCTTCCTTCCAAGTCGCTTTACAGGACGGAACTATGAGTGTTTCTTGTAGGTAAATTTGCTCCACTGCTGGAAGAAGTGCCATTGGTGATTCGAAGGGTTACGTGGCTGCTACATGGTGGTGCTCCAGCCACTTCGCCCTTAACGTCCGGACGCATCTAAATCGTGTCTTCCCTCGTCGATGGATCGGACGAGGGGGTCCAGTTGCACCGCTACTCGTTCATCGGATCTCAAACCTTGCAATTTCTGGTTATGGGCTATCTCAAAAGTATCATGTATGGAGAACCCATTCCAGATGTGGAGACCCTAGAGTAGCGCATTCATACTGACTTTGACACTGTTCGTATGAAGCCTTGCCAATGTAAGCGTGTGAGAAAGAGGCTTACACACATGCGTTGTGGCACGTGAAAACCATTTACAGCAAATACTGTAACTATGGCGACATGGTACTGTCCGTATTAGACCGCAGTCTATGATTGAATAAATGGTTTACAGTACGGTAACCCTGCATTTCACGACGTAAGATCATTAGGCCCTTCCTGTTCTCTATCCTCTCGTCGATCAATCCCTAGAGTTTGTACTCGGTGGAAAAAATCACCTTGTACAGAAAAATAGTTTCATTTATCTGCTTTAGTTTGAAGTTCAGTGCAGCATTCAGGAAAAGCTACTTGGCCAGCGATAATAATGTGTAATTTTTGTTTTGAAGTCCCTTGCTATCACATACGAATTTCGAAAAATTCTGGAAACAGCTGTTTAGAGATTATCAAATAATCATCTTCATTGTACTGCCGAGAGTATCTTGCAACAGCGAAAGGAGTTTCTTTACTGGGTGGTGAAACTGCTTAGTTCTCTTATTTCACGACGGTGAACTACGACCCTTCTTACTGTGACGCGTTACTTCCCCTTTGACATTTTCTTGAAGATCGTCTTCCAGAGCAGAGCAGCCAATCTCTCAGTTAAACCGTATACAATTTTGTCGAGAGACGCCTTCTTCCAGTTCTGTAGGATTGTTCTCTGCATCTGTAGACACGACAGACGAAGCGCGACTCTAATCCCCCCATCTCTAATTTCTATTAAGCTCTTCTTTCTGTTCGTAATTACTGTCGGCCGTGAACAGTAGCACATTAGCCTAACTGGATGTCCTCCCTCGCCCCCCAGTGGCAGAAAATGAAGTGGCTAAAACAGATACAAATGCAGGTTATAACACTACCGCAGCATTTACGTAGCTTGTGTAATAAAATACCAAATTTGGTTTATTACGTAGTATACCCCAACAGAACAAATAGTCCTGTCACGGAAAAGCCACGTATAACACACCCGTCCGCTACTGCTATACCATAACCTCGAAGCTGGAGGCAGTTTGTAAAACAGAATTATTTTGTTAGAGTAATTATGGTATAAAGCAACAGAGCAGTGTTACCCTCTGAGAGGAATTTTGTTATGTTGACCGTGTTGTACCTTACGGAAGTGGCTTATCGGAAGTGGAAGTCAGAATTACGGTAAACATTTAAACAGTAACAAATAATATTTTACTTAGCTATACTGTTTAGAGAGTAAAGATAACGGTCGCCAGCCTAATTAGGCAAGAGAATGATTAACATTCTTGTTTAAGAAAGTAGGTATGAGTACCTTTAGCGGATAAACACAACCTATACTTGGCCACACGCGAGTGCAATGAACTCGGACACATACATATGTTTACGGTAAGATTGAAGATAGCAGCTAGAGCAGCGCAAACTATTTGCAAAAATGTAATAGATACACTCTATTACATTACTATTAATAGAAACACTCTATTACTTTCAGGACTTGTTCAAACTAAATGGTCTTCATAACATTACTATTAACATTCGCTGCAGGATCATAAATTGGACATAGGTTAAGTCTCTCTCAGTTAAATCCTTTACTATTTGAAATGGAAGTTAATTGGAATCCACTAATAGGTTGCTTCTCACTATCTTTTGAATAAAGAAATTATGGTTTTCATAAGCAGTGGTCTTCCCATTACTTGTTACCTAGCATTAGCATAATAGACAAACTGTGGATCCTGTTATACTGTTAATATGCACTTCCAATACAAAAGAGAGACAAACACTTAGCAATCATGAACACATAATTTTCTACTATTGCAGTTTTCCACTTTTACTACAGTGAAACCCAATGTTGACAAAATTGGGAGAAACTGACTCACCTTTTAAAATTTACTACAGGTAGCACAATGATCATTAACTAAGCAAAACTTTATAAGCCTCAATTTTAAGAACTTTAATTTATAAAAGGAACAGCAAATTTTATTTTCAAGTAACTGATTAAATAGGTGAGTTTGAAACTTCACAAAACTACATTTACTGCCTCCCACAATTTCACTAAATCCACGGTAAATCTGAATATGCCCTTCTCATCAAAGATCAAATAACATTATGAAATTAACTGTCTAACTTCGAGGCTTTAATTTTTTCCGCAAAATAGGACACTCAGTAATCATAATTCAAATGGAGAGGAACCTGAGAGGTGTTGTGATAGGAAAAAATCAAGGTAGGTACATAGATTCAGTTATAAGTTATCTTATATTTGTGCACGCTAAATCGCCCAATAAGCTGATCCTTCACTGTACCTTATTATAGTACTCCTTTACAGTGATTGCGCAATGTGGTGGCAACTGCGTGTTGGTAGGTGGATTTGCAGGCAGAATTGCTGGACTCTGTCCCTTCTTGGTGGTGATGTTGGATACCAATTCCAGAATCGTTCCAGCTATTTATCCATCCATCCGAGGCATTGGAAAGTGGCAGAAAAAGTCTCTCTCGGAACCAGCACAATATACAACATTAACATGGCAGTGCACAGTTTGGTTGCTCGTCCCCGACTGACTCTTGGTTCCACCTTTTCGACCTAGGCCAGCCACAATTTGCGCGCGCTACACAGTTCCGTTCCCGAAGGGAACCACTACAACTTTTACATACAAACTAACTAAGAACCCTAAGTAAGGATCAGCAGTTTACATAACAGTAATCAAATACATTAAATAAAACAGAACATTTGCACATATTGACATTTCTACCAAAAATTATTCACACTGAAATTACAATTGTATACAGTAAGTATTGTTCCCTCCAAATGGGACAAAGAATTTAAATTACAGATACACTACATTGCATAGAATCAAACCACGACATCAAAGTTTTAACAAAGAAAGGAGTATATAATTTTATGTTATCGATTCAAAGATATTTACAGATACTCAATGTTATAACATTAAACCAAAGCAAAATGCAAAATAAATCAGCAGAGCGTTAGAGTTATGGTGTTACAAGGTGACGTCACAGAGTAAGAATGCTAAATTAGACTCTTAGCGCTGTCATGCTGTGATTACGTCAGGTAGTAACACTCCGAAAAATTGTTGGCTGCCGTTATTATATATATATATATATATATATATATATATATATATATATATATATAAGGGACAAACATATACACTAAAGAACCGAAAGTTTATGATTACTGCCTACCACTACACTGAATGCCTCCTGCTTTATTTGCGGTCTCGTGATGCGGTAAGTAAAGTGCACTGACGAACATTGAAAACAGCGCACTCAGAATGAAGAAGGGTACAAACTTGAAACTTTGTGAAAAATTACAAATAATCCAAGCGTGGTGGCATAGCGTAAGCCCACATACACCACTGTGACGCTGCAATCAGCAGTAGGCTCTATTTAAACGACGTATAGTAGACGAGTTGTGCCGGTCACAGTGGCCGAGCGGTTCTAGGCGCTTCAGTTCGGAACCGCGCGACTGCTACGGTCGCAGGTTCGAATCCTGCCTCGGGCATGGATGCGTGTGATGCCCTTAGGTTAGTTAGGTTTAAGTAGTTCTGAGTTCTAGGGGACTGATGACCTCAGCAGTTAAGTCCCATAGTGCTCAGAGCCATTTGAACCATTTTTTTAGACGAGTCGTACACGTGGGCGGCCACATCCCGACTCGAGGAGAACGTTAGTAGACACAGAATGCCAGGTAGGCATGTTAGACGATATTCTTCACTGCTAAGCCAGTATTAGAGGGGTGAGATGAAACCCGCAAGCAGGTCGACACGCCGTGTGGCTCGCCACTTCGATCATTGGGAGTGTTCCGTCAGACGCTGTTGGGAGCAGTGGACACGAGATGGCACCCACATGCGAAGTACCGGATCTGGAACAACCTGGAAGACCACGAGGTGAGAGGATCGTAAGACCGTGCGAAAAGAGAGCAGGGATCCTACAGTGGCTCGCTCCACGATACAAGCAGATGCACAGGTGCCACTTAATCCACAAACAATTTCCACATGTCTTGCGCATGCGAATGTGACACCCAGAGCCCTCGTGATGTACTGCCGTTGACGCAGAGACACCAACGACTCCGGCTATAGTGGTACAAAGGCAGATAAATCCCGATTCGTTTTGCGGATGGATGGTAACCGCATACGGGTGTGGCGGCTACGTGGTGAACAGTACGGCTTCACACACGCTGTCGGACGACGCAACCAGCAGAGCTGATATAACGGTCTAGGGGCATAACCTTCTGTGATACGTGAAACTTTAACGGCCCAGTATTACGAGGTGTGGCTAGAAAAAAACCGGACTAGTACTGGTGAAACAATAAAACGAATGCAATAAAGCTGAAAGTCGCGTGGCCTGTCAGGTGACTCTCGATCCGCCTACTGCTCGAGTTTCATCTGCCTCCTGCACTCAGTCTGCCCGTGGCGTCTGTTTTAAGTAGTTGACGTTTTGTCTGTGCGTCGGAAAATGTTGAGTGTACAGAAAGAACAGCGTGTTAACATCAAATTTTGTTTCAAACGAGGAAAATCTGCAAGTGAAACGTTTGTAATGTTACAACAAGTGTACGGCGATGATTGTTTATCGCGAACACAAGTGTTTGAGTGGTTTAAACGATTTAAAGATGGCCGCGAAGACACCAGTGATGACACCCGCACTGGCAGACCATTGTCAGCAAAAACTGATGCAAACATTGAAAAAATCGGTAAACTTGTTCGACAAGATCGCCGTTTAACAATCAGAGCAGTGTCTGAGTTAACAGGAGTTGACAAGGAAAGTGTTAGGCAGATTCTTCATGAAAGTTTCAACATGAACAAAGTGTGTTCAAAAATGGTTCCAAAGTGTCTCACAATTGAACAGAAGGAACGCCGAAGTATGATTTGTTCTGACATCCTGGAAAACATTGAAAGTGATCCCACCTTCTTACAAAATGTTATTATTTGCGATGAATCGTGGTTTTTTACTTACGATCCCGAAACTAAACGCCAATCGATGCATTGGAAAACTCCTGGTTCTCCACGACAAAAAAAAGCACGAATGTCAAAATCGAAATTCAAGGCAATGATGATTGTTTATCTTTTTTTTGACATCAAAGGGATTGTGCACATTGATTGGGTACCAGAGGGACAAACAGTTAATCAGCATTACTACATTAGCGTCCTGGCTACCCTACGTGAGCGAGTACGGAGAAAACGGAACGATTTGTGGAGAAAAAAGTCATGGATCCTTCACCAAGATAATGCCCCAGCTCACAGTGCGTTGTCAGTGAAGACGTTTTTGGCAAAACACAACATTCCCATCTTAGATCATCCACCCTACTCACCTGATTTGGCCCCCTGTGACTTTTTTCTTTTCCCTAAAGTCAAGTCAGCTTTGAAAGGAACTAGATTTGAGACTGTTGAAGCAGTAAAAGAAAAAGCGACGGAAGTAATGTGTGGACTTACCGAAAATGATCTGCAGCATTGCTATGAACAGTGGAAAATTCGTATGGAGCGGTGTAGAGACCGAGGAGGAGAGTACATTGAAGGAGATAACATGAAATTGTAAATAATTGTAAATAAATGTTTTTCCCATCATCAGTCCGGTTTTTTTCTAGCCGCACCTCGTATACTGATTACGTTTTTCAACACCTTGGGGGACCTTTCCTACATGGTCTACCAGAGGCACTTTCCCAGGAAGATAATACTCTTTCGGGTACAGCTCGAGTTGCCCAACATTTCCTACGTCATGTTCCGACTCTTGCATTGCAGACCTGCTCCCGGGGGCTTCTCCCCTATGTGTGAAACGAGAGGTGCCGCCATGTCACTCTATACACGATATGGAGGCGGCTGTTTCAGATTTGCGTGTCTATCTGCTTCAGGACAGCCAGACGTCTAATCAGCTCGATGTTGGTCTGTGTTGCGGCATGTATTGCAGCAGAAGGTGGTCCACTTAGTTATTGATGTGGTCCATTTGTGCTCACCGTATTTACTTACAAGTCCTGATTTTGTAGTAAAGTTTATCCGTATCGTAAAGCCTAATAAATTTCATTTCATCCGTTGCTCCCATCGTGGTGCGCAATTTTAAATGTTCATGAATGTATACAAGCGAAGCAGAGGCCAATAGTGTATCATCATAGACACTATATGCCCTGTCGACTACAAACAGGTCCGAACGCTGTTGCAGAGGCAACGGAAAAAGCATGCGAAGTTCAGAAGAACGCGAAATCCCGAAGATTGGCTAAAATTTACAGACGCGCGAAATTTGGCACGGACTTCAACGCGAGATGCCTTCAATAGGTTCCACAACGAAACATTGTCTCGAAATTTGGTAGAAAATCCGAAGAAATTCAGGTCGTATGTAAAGTACAAAGCGGCAAGACGCAGTCAATACCTTCGCTGCGCAGTGCCGATGGTACTGTTCCCGACGACTGTGCCGCTAAAGCGGAGTTATTGAACGCAGTTTTCCGAAATTCCTTCACCAGGGAAGACGAATGGAATATTACAGAATTTGAAACACGAACAGCCGCTAGCATGAGTTTCTTAGAAGTAGACATCTTAGGGGTTGCGAAGCAACTCAAATCGCTTGATACGGGCAAGTCTTCATGTCCATATTGTATACCGATTAGGTTCCTTTCAGATTACGCTGATACAGTAGCTCCCTACTTAGCAATCATATGCAACCGCTCGCTCACCGATAGATCTGTACCTACAGATTGGAAAATTGCGCAGATCACACCAGTGTTTAAGAAGGGTAGTATGAGTAATCCATCGAACTACAGACGTATATCATTGACGACGGTTTGCAGTAGGGTTTTGGAGCATATACTGTATTCAAACATTATGAATCACCTCGAAGGGAACGATCTATTGATACATGACCAGCATGGTTTCAGAAAACATCGTTCTTGCGCAACCCAGCTAGCTCTTTATTCGCACGAAGTAATGGCCACTATTGACAGGGGATCTCAAGTTGATTCCGTATTTCTGGATTTCCGGAAAGCTTTTGACACCGTTCCTCACAAGCAACTTCTAATCAAGCTGTGGGCTTATGGGGTATCGTCTCGGTTGTGCGACTGGATTCCTGGTTTCCTGTCAGGAAGGTCGCAGTTCGTAGTAACAGATGGCAAATCGTCCAGTAAAACTGAAGTGATATCAGGTGTTCCCCAGGAAAGCGTCCTGGGACCTCTGCTGTTCCTGGTCTATATAAATGACCTGGGTGACAATCTGAGCAGTTCTCTTACGTTGTTCGCAGATGATGCGGTAATTTACCGTCTAGTAAGGTCATCCGAAGACCAGTATCAGTTGCAAAGCGATTTAGAAAAGATTGCTGTATGGTGTGGCAGGTGGAAGTTGACGTTAAATAACGAAAAGTGTGAGGTGATCCACATGAGTTCCAAAAGAAATCCGTTGGAACTCGATTACTCGATAAACAGTACTATTCTCAAGGCTGTCAATTCAACTAAGTACCTCGGTGTTAAAATTACGAACAACTTCAGTTGGAAAGACCACATAGATAATATTGTGGGGAAGGCGAGCCAAAGGTTGCGTTTCATTGGCAGGACGCTTAGAAGATACAAGTCCACTAAAGAGACAGCTTACACTACACTCGTTCGTCCTCTGTTAGAATATTGCTGCGCGGTGTGGGATCCTTACCACGTGGGATTGACGGAGAACATCGAAAGGGTGCAAAAAAGGGCAGCTCGTTTTGTATTATCACGTAATAGGGAAGAGAGTGTGGCAGATACGATACGCGAGTTGGGATTGAAGTCATTAAAGCAAAGACGTTTTTCGTCATGGCGAGATCTATTTACGAAATATCAGTCACCAACTTTCTGATCCGAATGCGAAAATATTTTGTTGAGCCCAACCTACATAGGTAGGAATGATCATCAAAATAAAATAAGAGAAATCAGAGCTCGAACAGAAAGGTTTAGGTGTTCGTTTTTCCCGCGCTCTGTTCGGGAGTATAATGGTAGGGAGATATTATGATTGTGGTTCGTTGAACCCTCTGCCAAGCACTTAAATGTGAGTTGCAGAGTAATCATGTAGATGTAGAAACGAATATTTCAGAACCTATGAAGGTGGTTGACTATTCTCGTGCAACATTTAAACAAGATCAAGCCATAACGTTGGATCTTCTTCATTGGTTTTGGCCTCCCAGGTCATCAGACCTCACACCTTGCGATTTTCTTCTGCGGAGGGTATAGATACAGAGTTAAATGATCGAAAGAAGATCAGAACGCTATTAGTCTGTAACGAAGACTACCTGACCCTTATAACAAAATACTCAAAAATATCGCTGAACCACTTATAAAGTTCTGTCGTGTTCACTAGGTATACACATTCACAACAGGCCCAGTAGACATGTTAATCACTGATTTTGACTAGTCTTAGGTATGTTCCATGGGGCCCTGTCCTGAATACATGGATAGTGGCTTCATGCAATGGCCCCCAGTTTCCAAGAAGAATCGATGATGGAATTTTATGCTTACTACCTACACTGTAACATGAGCACTGTTTCGAGCAATCGAGTGTAGCGGAGCGGCGAAGGTTCACTGCTACGACGCTGGCGATACGGGTACATATCCAACCTTTGTCCTTTTTTTATCACTTTCATCACACAGAATATCAGCACATAGGATGTGTCATGCAGTATTATTCGAAAGTAGTCACTTTCGCCATAGTAGTTCCAGTAATAAAACAATAATTACAGCAAACTTTTTTCAAATGTCTATTCCATTTGTTACAGAATAGATCACAGAAAAATATTACCTGATATCACACTTTATACTGGTGCAGATTTTTAGATATGTTATGTCGCAGAATGGAAATAAACGCAAATTAGTCGGGCATCAGGTTTCTTTAGTGAAAGCTACTGCTTTCCAGGTACAAGGATTTTTCAGAAGCGAATCGGAAAAGCAGAGTTCGTCTGGATTCTAAAATATTGCTCTCTTCGATCAACTTCTATGCGGAGCCCAAGTATTTTATCAGTCCTGTGAAAGCAGAAGCACCAAAATGCTGCAGAATGAAATACGTGTTTTAATGGAGTCTTCCCTTGAAGCGATTCCTCTGTGTCTTTAACAAGTCAGGAGAATTTTGAATTATTTTCGTCAAAATTTTAACCTGCATGGAAAAATGAACATCACTGGCAAAATGCTGCACAGTTAGGTGGGATGGTTTTTACATTGCAGGCGCATACTTGTCTTTTATCTACAAAGATCTGTATTTGATCTGCTTGTCCTCCCCATGAATCAATAACATATATAAATTTTTACTATCCCACATACGGAAAAATAACACTTTTTAAAATTTATTTGGTTAAATTCTGTGAGTTCTTGCAGGTCACAATTACATTTTCTAATCTGGGAGCATACTAGTCAACTCTCTTTCGAAAAAGTCGCCCAAATTTTCCAAGTGATTCTTGCATAAACAAGAAAACGTAAATGAATATCATTCCCGAAGCGGCTATAATATACAGTGCTGTGAAATAATGACAGACCTTGTTCAGACCTTTTCCCTGGCCTGCGCGGTTGTCGCTCCTTCTTCGGAAAGGGGTCTGTTGTAGATCGATTGGTATTGACTGCCGGTTTGTTTAGTATTAATGACATACTCGATGTAAAGAGTGCAGATGAGTACTTTTGTGTTTATGTGCGATGACATACTGTTTAATGACACTGTGCGTAACGAAACTGAAGAAGAAAAATGACATGAGTAGCTATGTGAGATAAGAGGCGCCCTGAAAATATTCTAAGTGCATAGTTGGTGTGGCAGCATGGGCCGCTCGGCAATCCGGGCCTCCTCAGCAACCGTGTGGTGCCGAACATTAGCCGGAGTAAGAGGTGCATGGTCCAGGCCGACCGCGTGACTGAGAATTGCATGTTGACGCTGTGTCGACGACTGTGCATTGTGTTGATAAGGGAGATTTGTATGTCGGGAGTGCCAAAGATGGCGGACTTTGTGAAACAATAATGGCAGACATTTCATAGTTCATGTGGAAATTAATAATAGCCAAAAGAATCATAATACCTTAAACAGAAACATGTACATTATGTAATATTTCTGGCTTATTCAGCCATCATGTTGGGCTCCAGGAAGCTATTCCCAGGGTAGTGGAGATGCGAAAGGCATGGAGATGACGCAATGTGGGATGAGGTACCGGTGACAGATGTTAGATTCGGTACCATTCCATTCGGTACCGCCTGCATGGTGCTGCTGTTCTGTGATTGGCTGCTGTGTTCGGCGGTAGGGCGCCAAAACGTTAAACTTTAGTTGCTGTTATTAATTAAACCTGTCGTCCAAATTACTTCATTTTTTAAATAAACATCTCTCAACAGCCAGCTATCAATCAGTCATTTCAAAGTAATTAAAATCAAAGTATTACTAAAACAAAAGACTGACGATATTACTGCCGATATTACTGCCGATGCACTTCGGTGGCATTCGGGTCACGCCTTGCTGGCTTGGCGCGCGAAGTGTGTCTCTGGCAGTGCGGCTCTCCAGTTCTGACCATTGCAGTAGACAGACATGTTGTCTGTTATAGCAGTATTTGTTTCATGCAATTTTATTTCGCTAGGTACAAATATTTTGTCTGTAATAGTAGTATTTGATTCATGTAATTTTATTCTCCATTTCTGACGGTTCCAGTAGACAGACATGTTGTCTGTGGCAGGATGTATTTCATGTTATTTTATCCAGATATAACGACTGTGGAAAGATATGTCAATACGTTGTGATCAAGAATAGTTTCTCGTGTCTATATTAATAAAAACGCGAGTGGCATCCCAAATGAGTTATAGTTTATTCGTAGCAGCAGTTCCTTGCGAAGTTAATTTCAGCCTCAAGAAAAATAATCCACGACCTGCATGGTATTTTCTGCGCTGGGGACATCATCATCATGAGGACTGCAGGTTAGTGAAGTGTACAAGAACTTACGTATTCCACACAGGGCAGCGGAAACAGCTAGGTACCTCACGTGTACTGCATGCACAGTACAAATGTGCTCAGTGAAACGTCATCTGCAGTAATGCAGAGGAGGTAAAGAAGGGTGAAAGTGTTAACACTATCTCACGTTTATTCTTATTTTTCTTACCGTAATTACCATTATCTGCACGACGATTCTGATGGTGTAATCAGATTTTCAATATCTTTATAAGCATAAGGTTTAGTATCTGACTATAAATTATACAAGTAACACTCAAAAACGAATTTCCAAAATCTAAACGGTTCATCCGATTTTGTCGATCGACGTGTCTTTAGAAAGCTATTAGTGCAAACGCAAATTTGGTATGAATTACAGGCATTAAACTTCAATAGTACATGAGTTATTGGAGGTCCAAGTGGACGATTACTGTAGATCGTGAAAGGCCATAAAAACTCCACAGTTACACAATTAAATGGAATAATTGTCTATGTCTTTGTTTATATCCGATATAGACAATTGGTCATTTGTCTGTATTCATTTGATATATGTTTGTTTAATTTGTTCATGTATTTAATAATGTGTGTTAGATCTTGTTTATGGTCAAGGTGTAGGAATACTTATTTTATTTCAAGTTATTTAAATGTAAATCCCGTATTTAGTATGTGTTCCAATATGTTTGTGAGTGTGTGTTGGCTTGGAGACATGGCGGGAGCGATTTAGCCAATCACAGCGCTCGTTGCTATGGTAGGCGACTACCGAAGTCAATGAGGAGACTGTATGGAAGTGGGAGAGGAACTTGGGGAGCACGCAGGACACGGGGAGTGCTGGACAGGAAGGCACGATGGATGGTCATGGGAAATACTTGGAGAGTTTTGAGCAGTTTGCACGTGGTTGTGCACTTGTGAGATTTCCCTGGCTTCTGCAGTGAAGATGTAGTATGTGTTTGGAAGTGAATATCTCGTGAGCTGTGTTGTTGTGCATAGCTGATTATGTGAAGTAGAAATCTATTGTTTCCTTGTTATTCAACTTACATTATATTTAATTGCTGGACAAGAAATATTGCCTTTGCAGGTATAGGTTATACGCGTGAAACGTGAATATCGATTTTCTCGGACACAGGGGCCGTCTCACGAAAAGCCGGTAGCCATGTGCTCACGACAAGTACTTCTAGAACATAACGAACACTCATCAACATCTGTGTCATGGTTCCATTGTCAGCGTATGCTTCATCTACCGTTCGAGGCATTGGTCAGCAGTCTAATCAAAACTGTCCCTAGTCCTCTGCGTAATGCGGAATTCACAACTAGACCCCCAGTAGAAAACTAGTGGGGAGTACCGTGTTGCCAGTAGAGAAGGAGTAAGTCCAGAACCGATGATTGGGAAGTGGGAGCGTGACAGATCATCCACAGCTGATTCAAGACTAGGCTGAACCTATGTTCTGACGGAAAGGGACCGTCGAAGTATGCGGAGGGTGGTTGTAAAATATTGCATGAAAACAAGGGAGTTATTACTGGTGAGTTTAAAGGTGCTACCAACAGTCGAACTAGCACAATGACCGTGCGTATCGAGTTAAAAAGAATGTTGTACAGTGAGCGAGCAACTGTTTATAGGACACAATTTTCTGTAGTGCTAACCGACGGTAGGTGTTCCGTAAAGAGGGACGGCAATGGACAAGTGATTTGGAGCGATGAATCGCGCTGTACCCTGTAGCAATGTGATGGAAGGGGTTTGGATTTGGTGAAGGCCTGGAGAACGTTACCGACCATCAGCGAAATGCAGAGGATGTGTTGTTATGGTATAGAGGGGTTTTTCTCGGTTAGGGTGTGTTCCTCTTCTTGCACTTCAGAAAACTCTTAACGCCGAAGGATATGAACACATTTTACACCACTGTGTTCACCATACGTTAGAAAAACGGGTGATGACTGTTTGTATCAGTGTGGCAGCACTCCTGGCGTAAAACAGCATCAGCGAGGCAAATCGTGTTCTAGCAGCTGGCGTTGCTACGTCTCGGTCACAGGGTCCCGGGTTCGATTCCCGGACGGGTTGGGGATTTTATCTGCCCGGAGACGGGGTGTTCGTGATGTCCTCGTCATTTCATCATGATCCTCATCATTCGTGACGGTGGCTAGATTGTATTTTGAACAAAATTGGACTGTGAAAAAATTGGGACTTTGTACCGGCCGGTATGGTTCCTCTGAAAGGGCACGGCCGACTTCCTTCCCCATCCTTCCCTAATCCGATGAGACCGATGACCACGCTGTCTGGTCTCCTTCCCCAAAACCAACCAACCAACCAACTTTGTACGGGCGCTGATGACCCACAAACCAAACATTGTCAGCATCGTCGTCACCAGCGAGGCAATGGTTTGCGTACAATAACGTTCCTGAAACAGACTGGCCTGCTCAGAGTTCCAAAATGAACCTAGTGGAACACCTTTGGCACGTGTCAGAACGTCGAATTTGCTCCAAAACCCAGAGTACGACATCAGTCGCTTCTGTGGTTTTGGCTCTGGAGGAAGTGTGGGATGTCATTCCTCTACTGACAAATTGTCCCAGAAAATGTACAAATCGGCACTGATCAGCTAGAACATTACGACCACCCGCCTTCCATCGATATAAATCCGCTACACGGTGCACGTATTATCAGTGAGCGCGGTGTCCGTGTGCAGAACGAGGAAGACGTGCGATTTGTCTGGCTTTGACGGAGGGCAGATTGTCATGGCCCGTAGGCTCGGCACGAGCATTTCGGACACTGCACAATTCAGGAAATGTAACCAACACGAGAAGTAGCCTACAAAACCTTTTTCGACCAGTATTTGAATGATGCTCGTCGGTATCGGATCCGTACCAGATGAGACTAATAGAGGAAATAGAGAAGATCCAAAGAAGAGCAGTACGTTACAGGTTCACTTAAAAGCGCAAATGCGTCACGGTAGTAATCAGAAAACTGCCGTGGCAAATGCTACAAGAGATGTGTTCTGCGTCACCGTATGGTGTACAGTTGCACTGCTAAAATTTCTACAGCGTACGTTCCCAGAAGGTCTTAGTACGAAGTGCTCTAATTAAAAAGCGTGTAAGACGGAGATGTAGTCTTTCGCCCCTACTGTTCAACGAACACATTGAAGAACCAACGACGGAAATAAAAGAAAGGTTCAAGAGCGGTACTGAAAATCAAAGTCAATGGATATAGTGGCAAGATTCACTGGTGACATTGTTAACCTGAGTGAAAGAACCACTGAACCTGCAGACTGGGGTGAACAGTCTAATCACAACAGAATACGGATTGAGTGTAAATCGAAGGAAGACTAAAGTAAAGAGCAGTGGCAGAAGTGAGAACAGGGAGAAACTAAACATCAGGATTGATGATCACAAGACAGATGAAGTTAAGGACGTCTGCTAACTAGGCAGCAAAATAATCCACAAAGGACATAAAAAGCAGACTAGCACTGGCAAAAAGGGCATTCCTGGGCAAGAGAAGTCTACTAGTATCCAACATTACCCTTAATTTGAATGAGATATTTCCGAGAATGAACGTTTGGAGCCTAGCACTGTATGATAATGAAACATGGACTGGGGGAAAACCGGAATAGAAGAGAATCGGATCATTTGACGTTTGATGATACAGAAGAATGTTGAAAATTTGGTGGACTGATAAGGAATGAGGAGGTCCTCCGCAGAATGGGTGAGGAAAGGAATATATGGAAAAACTTACAAGAAGAAGTTGAGACTTCAAAGAATAGCTTCCATGGTACTAGAGGGAGCTGCAGAGGGTAAAAATTGTAGAGGAACACAGGGATTGCAGTACATCCACAGATAACCGAGAACATAGGTTGCAAGTGCTACTCTGAGATCAAAAGGTTCGTACAGAATAGGGATTCATGGTGGGCGCTTCGAAGCAAATCGAAGACTGATGACTTAAAAAAAAGAGTTACTAGAAGAGTCAACCAATATATTGCTTCCTCTTACGTATTTCCCGCGAAATGACGTCGTCATAAAAGGTTTCGACTGCATTTACAAAACTTTAATCTCCTCGGCTGGATATCATTTACTTAAAGCAGTACGATCCAGTTTTCAAAAAGAGGAAGAAATTCTTTAAATATTAGCAGATGTATTAGCGTTTTGTAAAGTATTAACACAGGTGTCAGTAGTTCAGTAAGTAGCATTAAAGCTAGCTGATTATACAGGCTCTCAGTCGAATCTTGATAAAATAAATATTTTACTTTTACTTCTGTTTTGTATGTATTACCGATTACAAATCTTAATTACCAAATATTAAATAGTTTTATTTCTAATCACATGAAAATGGTAGTTTCACAGTAAATTAAAATTTGGTTCATAAATGCGGAACGTCTATATGAAAAGAATATTTTTGAATAGTATTACTGATGTGTATATTTTTTTGTGTGTAACCATCAGGTGTAAAGCGTTGATAAATAAAATTTTAATTTATATCCACACGACCAGTAATTAAAATAGAAGTATGTTGTTTTAATTTAAAAATTATGGTTGACTACTTGTTAATAAATGTTTGAATCTGTTAAAAATGTGGCATTTAACGGTTCTAACAGAGTTTTGGGGACACAATAAGGTCTGTGTGTATTTCTTACTCATGTGTATTACCGTTTATGACTATGCAAGTTGCAGTTCCTATAACAATTATTCTTACTGCTTTTTTTTACGCCTACTTTGATTTTACACTACTAATCGTGATACGTTGTTGACTATAATTGTCAAGCTAAAATATTTTCAAGTGGCACCTTTATTTTGTGTTGAGTTCATTATCCTGGGCATTTCTTACTAGCTTTTGCACAAACATACATTTTCCTTGCTGGCAATATCTGTAGCAAGCGAGTGGACGAAGTTGATACTGTGGACACAATGGAGAGGGTGGGGGGCAGCCGAAGGGGCATTAGCGCCGAAACCCGAGACGTGGCTGCGACAAGGGTCATCGTCTAAGCGACCGCTAAGGCGCAGTTGACACACGGACTCTCCAGGGGCTTATGAGTCTAGTACAGTCCACTTCAAACACCAGCTGCCCACAGCTACTTTCCTCTTTTCACTATTACACATACAAGATTCCTCACACATTCCATTCGGCACACTCGGTGGAATAACAAATGTCGTAGGAGTTACTCAACTAAAATCAGAAAGAAGTAGCACTTTTCCGTTCAATTCCAACATTTCTTTACCCACTAAAAATTATGAACATTATTTGTCTGAAATGATAAATTTGGAAATGGAATTAGTGTTCATACAGGAGACATAAAAGTCTTAAGGTTTGTCGATGGCATCGTAATTCTGTCAGGGGCAACGAAATACTTGGAAAATCATTACACTGAATTGAACAGGGTCTTCAAAGATAATTATAAGATGAATATCAGCAAAACTAAAATATGGGTAATGGGATGTAATTAACTAGCAAAAACAAAAAACAAAAAAATGTGTTTCTGAAAAAGAGATATGTGTCAAGATCGATTATACAATGGCTATTCAATAACTAATGCAACACATTTTTTTCTCTTCCGATTTCGGTTGAAAAAATGCGAAATTTGTTGTTGGACACCGTGGAATATTAACGCGTCCGTTCCTGTACCTTCACGAAGCTCCTGTAGAAGGCGTCGCTATAGGTAGCCTACAAAACGTAACGGGGATGCGTTCCACGCAGAGAGTTGTCAGTGAGTTTCTTACAGTGGAAAACCAGAGCGTTACAGATATTCAGAGGCGCATGGAATCTATGGAGAACTGGCAGTGAACAAAAGCGCGGTGAGTCGGCGGGCACTGAATCCGTCATCATGGTAACAAGGTCGCTCAAACTGTCCTATTTCCTGCGTGCAGGCCGTCCGCACACAGTAGTGCTACACTCGTGAATCTGAAGAAACGACTTCAGAGTGTTCATCGCCACAAAAATTAAAGAGGAACTTCTCTATCTGGACGACGACGCAAGGCCCAGCAGAAGTCGGCGCATCCGAGAGGAACTCAGAAAACTTCACTGCACTGTTCTTCCTCATCCACCCTCCTGCCCGTATTTCACACCTTCCGACTTCCATCTGTTTGGCCCAATGAAGGATGCATTCCGCGACAAGCAGTTCGTGGACAATGGGGATGCTAGTAACGTAGCAAGACGTAAGCTCTGACGTCGACCAGTAGACTGGCACCATTCAGGCCATCCCAGCAATTTGGTGTAAAGCCGTCGCATTTAGCGGAGCTTATCTTGGAAAATAGGGTTTTATAGCCTTAAGTTCGGGAAATAATATGATGTGTTGGAATTCTGAAAAAATAACGAACCTGCTTTCAGAAAAAAAGGTGATACATTACTTATTGAATGCCCTTCGTCGGTTTAACCCTGTGTTACTCACGCGAAAATTCGTGACATGGTCACTCGCGTGGATGACAGGCGTCATTCACAAAGCAAGCGGTCTATTTGTATACTTTGAACGGTCTTTATGAAAGATTTTATGATTTTTATTAATTCTAAATATAATACATTTAATATTCGTACACTTCGTACACAGTATAATATATTCTAAAGTTTGAGACAGTTCGACCACTCGAAGAACAATATCTTCAGCGAAATTACTGGCATTACATGGTCTTGCCGACGTACGGTTCTAAATTCAAAGTGTAAGCCTTTTTTACATCAACTAAAGCAAACACTTTTAACCCATACTTTGCTGGTTTGCAAGGGATATATTGCCTGAATGCAATGGGCAGTTTCCTCTAAATGCCAAAACCTGTTCGTCAACAGTGAGATATTCACTACGTGAAAAATATTTTTGGAAATTGTTCGTGAATAGTTTAAGTACCTCTCTCATAAGACCCAACTTGTCAGTCTGTCTGTGAACAATTCTATCACGGATATTATCAAACCTATGACATCTCAACAGAAATCTGAATCGGTTTTCACTTATGCATAAATAACATGATTCAAGTTCGTTTCCCTTTGAGTTATCCCACAATTTCGATATACTCTTCCCAGAACATCTCAAAGATCCACACAGATATAACAAACCGATGAAACCTCTGATTTCTATCGCATCTCTTTCTTGAGCATATCTTTCCCTAGAGAAGTCACCATGAACTTCACTGATGGATATATTAGTACTTGTTGCAATAATGCTTATTATGTTTTCATCCAATAACAAATTCAGAATTTCTATTTCCGTCTTTTTTTATACGAGCTTGATGTTTTGATCCAGGCAAATGCGTAATAATATTACAATTCCTGCTTCTAACAGTGGTAGGATATTTATTTTTCCCCCGTTTAGTTATTTCATCTTTCCCTAAAATAAATGCATCCTCCTTGGTTACTTCTTCCTTTGACTCATAGTCATCATTCCCTGGCACTTCTTGTTCTGTTCCAGTCTCTGATTCAGCGCTATCACTGTGAGTATCTTCATCACTCAGCTCATTGAACCATTCCAACCATACATTAGGATCTCTACTAAACTCTGTCCGGGCTTTTTTTTTTTTTTTTTTTTTCCACAATTTAAAAATAAAGAGAATACTAGGTAACATGGAAGGTAACTGCAGTCAGTTTCAACTAGTCCAAATTTACACACATGAAAGATCGATTGAATCTAGGAAAGCAATAAAGTAATACAGACTTACTTTGTTTCAGAACGTGGCAGCAGAGCTCGTGCGGATGACTGGTGTCCTCCAGACTATAATAATGTTTCATAAACAATGTATTTTTCGAAACTGAAAGCCAACAATGATTGGAGCTAACTACTGGAGAGTCAACAGAAAGGTACTGAAAATGGCGCGAACTCAATCCAGCCCTGTCAGACAAAATTGAGCGGGAAAGTCATGTGGATGACGAGTGTCATCCGCGCGAGCAACGGAGGGTTAAGTGCTCGGGAGGATTTTTTTTGAGGGTGACACATGCATGATGAACAGTTCCGACAAGAAGAGAGCGGAGCTTTCCGAAATGTGGTGCTACAGAAGAATGCTGAGAATCGGAGGGATAGATCACGCAACTAACGAAGACGTACTGTATTGAAATGGGGAAAATCTCATCCCATCTGATTGAACCAGTCCTCAGGCATGGAGAAAGGGTCAGTTTAGTAGCTAAGGGAAGTTCTGGCGATAAATTTGTAGAGGGAGATGAAGGCTTGAGTACGGTAAGTAGATTAAAATGAATGTAGGTAGAATAGTATTGCAGAGATGAAGAGCGTTGAACAGGATAGAGTAACATGGAGAACAGCATCAAACCAGCATTCAGTATCATGATCACAACAACAACAAAGACCGTCAAAAAACTTTGTTACATCCATATTTAAACTGGATGAAGGTGGGACACAGCTGGTATATTTTTTTATTAAAAATGAAACTCCTCCAGCTGTACTTAAGATTTTATATTCCCATGGCTGCTAGTTTCGACGTTGCATCAACGCCATCTTCAGGCCCGTACACTATGATAAAATCAATTGTGGTGGCTCCTTACTAGAAGTTCGCGGTGAGACTATCACGTGCTCCACATGGATGGCGGGCAGTAACTCGTGTCAGTAGTGACATAAACTGCGTTACATTACTGCGTTACATTGCGAAAAAACTGCTGAATGGTAGTCGCAGAATGCGATGGTGCCGAGAAAATGGGGATGGGGAGAGGGAGGAGGCTGTAAATAAAACAGGCGATTCTCATTGTCCTCCTCGAGGACGATGATATCTGCTTCAGCCTACTCGGGCGCGTTAATAATTATAAATAGTAAGTGATTTACTCCTGGTGTTATTAACCGTAGAGTTAATTTATTGCTAAATATTAACTTGGTGGAAACTTCGTGAAATGACGATCCGCAGCCATTACTTAAGTTTTTACTGAATACAGTTAAAACTGTTCATATAACTTCGAAGAGAGGTGACAAGTATAAACTCAGCTATGTCGTGGAAAACGGGCTCGAGTCCGCAATATTGCGCACGCAAACTCGCTGTAAACATTTTTAATAAATTGATGAAAACTGATAAATCTTTCACCCAGTTCACAGCTTTTCTCTGAAACAAAAATAAATTGCAAGCTAATTCACACGTATTAGAATCCAGGCGATACACGACACTAACCTCTAATTGCAGATCACCGGAGCCAAATCATCACAGTTCCTTGCAGTCGAAATTGAGGCTAAGAGCAATTCTACGTTCAGAAACAGTGTCCCGAACCCACTTCACACGCAAATCACAAGTCCGAACAAGCCGCGAAATTTTATAAATCCACGAATCCGTCGTGGTAAATTATTCTAAGTCCAGTTATTGGTGATGAGGTCCCATACTCCGGGGAGCGTAGGGGACGATGCAGGAGACCCGCACCTCCATACTAGGCGAGGTCCTAGCGGAGGTCGTTTGCCATTGCCTTCCTCCGACCATAATGGGAATGAATGATGATGATGAAGACGACACCACAACACCCTGTCATCTCGAGGCAGGAAAAATCGCTGACCGCGCCGGGAATCGAACCAGAACGCTTTCGCAAGACCACGGGTTACGGACCCAGTTATAGGACAAAAAAAAAATAATTATTATCTCTTTCTCGCGAGCGCAATGAAAATCGCCACTCAGACGAACGCAGGTCCTACCTCCTCTAGAGTGCACAGGACACTGCCAAAATAAGGATGACCGTCACCCTTAAATAGTGTAGTTTTACCTCCTCCGCAAAGTTTCCGTGTCTGCGTCGTCTAAAGAGTTCGCAGTTACACCAGTCTACATTTTTTTTACGAAACAGCAATTACAGATTTGACTGCGTCACTGGCTGGGCGCTGAAAATTTTATGATCTGGTGTATTACGTTAAATAGTAAGTGGAATAGTTCACCCGGAAATTAACCGTAAGTAAGGGCAAAGGTTGCTGCAAATGCCAAAAATGGTTTTTGCTCATAGTGCCGTTAAATAGTATCACAATCATTAATACGGTACCATTGCCTTATACGAATTTTACCTCTCTTTGTCTTGAACCATTCAGAATTTACATGTTGTTGTGGTCTTCAGTCGTGAGACTGGTTTGCTGCAGCTCTCCATGCTACTCTATCCCGTGCAAGCTTCTTCATCTCTCAGTACCTACTGCAACCCACATCCTTCTGAATCTGTTTAGTGTATTCATATCTTGGTCTCCCTCTACGATTTTTACCCTCCATGCTGCCCTCCAGTACTAAATTGATGATCCCTCGATGTCCCAGAACATGTCCTACCAACCGATCCCTTCTTCTAGTCAAGTTGTGCCACAAGCTCCTCTTATCCCCAATTCTTTTCAATACCTCCTCATTAGTTATGTGATCAAACCATCTAATCTTCAGCATTCTTCTGTAGCACCACATTTCGAAAGCTTCTATTCTCTTCTTGTCTAAGCTATTTATCGTCCACGTTTCACTTCCATACATGGCTATACTCCATACAAATACTTTCAGAAACGACTTCCTGACACTTAAATCAATACTCGATGTTAACAAATTTCTCTTCTTAAGAAACGCTTTCCTTTCCATTGCAGTCTACATTTTATATCCTGTCTACTTGGACCATCATCAGTTATTTTCCTACCCAAATAGCAAAACTCCTTTACTACTTTAAGTGTGTCATTTCCTAATCTAATTCCCTCAGCATCACCCGACTTAATTCTACTACAATCCATTATCCTCGTTTTGGTTTTGTTGATGTTCATCTTATACACTCCTTTCAAGACACTGTCCATTCCGTTCAACTGCTTTTCCAAGTCCTTTGCTGTCTCTGACAGAATTACAATGTCATCGGCGAACCGAAAAGTTTTTATTTCTTCTCCATGGATTTTAATACCTACTCCGAACTTTTCTTTTGTTTCCTTTACTGCTTGCTCAATATACAGATTGAATAACATCGGGGATAGGTTACAACCCTGTCTCACTCCTTTCCCAACCACTGCTTCCCTTTCATACTCCTCGACTCTTATAACTGCCAACTGGTTTCTGTACAAATTGTAAATAGCCTTTACATATCATTTATTTATTTAATTAATCGTATGGCTACGGCCCCTTGTCGGGCAGACCGTTCGCCGGGTGCCGGTCTTTCAAGCTGACGCCACTTCGGCGACCTGCAGTCGATGAGGATGATAGGATGAAGATGAGGACAGCGCAACACCCAGTCCCTGGGAGGAGAAAATTCCCCGACCCAGCTGCGAGTCGAACCCGGGCCCAAAGGATTGACAATCCGTCACGCTGACCATTCAGTTACCAGGGGCGGCCAAATGTCGTGGACAAAACTACGCTAAATTAACAAGAAACGAAAGAAACTTACAATAAAAATACAATTATTAAGAACTTACGATAGTAAAACGCTTAATACGACCTCATTCAATGTACGCTGCCTTGCTGTATGTGAAATTGTATAGAGGTAATTTCTTATATTAAGTGTCAGTAAAATTCCTATTAAAATTTGGTTTACTGCTGAATTAAGATACAAATTATAATAGTACAGCAGTCGGTACCTGTCACCAAGACGTCGAGTCTAAGCGCTCACTATGTGAGGTACTTTAAACATTACACAAATTATAAATCATTTACTGAATTACGGCTATACAACAATAGCCGGTGTTGTATCTTTTGATATACATAGAGTCCAATGAGATCTGCACGTCGATCAAATTACGCTGCATCCCTCTTTCAATGGACATATCGCTCTTTGTCGTAATTATTACCGTTTGAGCGGTATGAGTGCAAACGCAAACAAAAGTTGGATTTCATTGTGAGCCACCAGCGTCAGAGCTGACGTCACGTCCATTACATTCAGAGTTGTAAAAATTGAACTAAATGTAAAGTTTTAAAAATTCAAAATAGTGAAAGATAACCGTACTGTGGTAATTAAACAAACTTTCTTGCAATAAACCTAGCAGAGGATGCCATATGAAAATTAACCGTATTATTGGGGAGGAGAGGAAACTATGCTTTTCCCTGTACTTTCTTAAAACCCTCTGGCAACGGTCGTATTTCTGCTTTACGCAGCCCTCCTGATTTTTGTGCATTTTCTTGTTTCTATACTGGTCCACAACTAGGCGGAAACCGACACCTGACATCGGCATTAATAAAAGAGGTAGTCATTGCAACGAGCTCTGAATGGAAATAGCGCAACGGATAGTTGAAGGAGGGGTACTTAAGAACAGACCGTGTCCTATTTTACACCTTACTAAGCAAAGAGCTGAAGGGCTCACACGCTGATGTGTGGGTCCCTGCATGCTATACTTTTTTTTATTTTATAACGCATTTCCTTCTATAGATGAATTCTCTTTAAATTGACTTCATTGTGATTTCAGGGTATGTTAAAGATTGATGATCATTCATAACCTATTTATTTTAAACATAATCATTCCGCTTAACAGAAATTACAGTAATTATTTCACTTTACATAGATTACAATTTTACAACGTATAGCCTGGCTATCTTGCGTGCTAATCTCCACGTAGATTATTGCTTCACGGACTAGATGGAACTGCGTTTGGCCAAAACGTATACCACCAAATTCTACCGTTACCTTACATAGAACATCAACTTTGTGAGAGGAGCATAAGGGACAGCCTGGGGACCAGGCACATTAACACAGAGGCTCGAAGGAGTTTAGTGGAGCGATATCTGTTTTGTCGCTCTTTGAAACTCGTGCCCTCCGACAACGAACGATCGACCAATCGGAATTACAGTTCATCCAACTACAAAGGGAGTGGAAACGACAATCAGTTTAACTGTGCAGTGAGGCGGCGAATTGCTATGTAACCGTTCGATGTCATAATTTAGTTTCACAACAATGAACTACGTTCACTATTACTAGCATGGGGCAGACGACTTGTTCTCTAAGACCCCTTCGCACAAGGAAACATTTTTACGGTTCAATTTTTCGACCAAAATAAATCACTCGCGTTTGAATATACTTCGCTGCACTCGATTTGCGTGACAGAATTTATACATTGGGACTATTGATGAGACTTTGTAGCTTACAACACCACGTGGCTTTGTACAAAGGATGGGAGCCTGCTCTGTTCCCACACAAAATTTCCGAAATAAACGAAAAAGCAGTCATTGCGTACATTCGTTCCCCTACATAATGTGAAGCTGGAAATAACAAAGAATCAGTTCTTCCTGTGAACACCGAGACAGACGCACTGAGGGCACGTCTGCTCACTTGAACGTCTTCTGTAGAACTTCTATAATATGGCGGGCACCCGGAGGTCTTCCTGGGTCCCGGTGGAGGGGATGGCCGAACCACTTGGCCGTGACCAACCACTCCGTCCCATATGATACAGGAAAGTCTTTGACATCGACCTGCCTGCGCTGTATCTCTGATCCCCTATCCAGGAGTAAGGTTGGAATTATTATTCTACAGAACTACTTCTGGTGTTCACCAATTGGCCATGCTTTATGGAAAGGTGGGAGGAAGATTACGAATGTTCAAGTGCATGATTCGCATTCAAGTACAAGTCATACATGATCCACGACATATATAAATATGTATAATGAAGCCTAACACATTCTCCACCCGTCCACATGGTGTTCCGTTGCACCCGCGGCCGGCCGCGTCGTGAAATAAACTGGCGGCGGACCTGCCTCGCCGGCCGCTGTGGCCGAGCGGCTCTAGACGCTTCTGTCTGGAACCGTACGACCTCTACGGTCGCAGGTTCAAATCCTGCCTCGGGCAGGCTTGTGTGTGATGTCCTTAGGTTAGTTAGTTAGTTCTAAGTTCTAGGGGACTAATGACCTCAGCAGTTAGTCCCATAGTGCTCAGAGCCATTTGAACCATTTTTGGAGCCGCTTCAGTTTGCGTCCCCGGTGCGAGCGAGCAGCGAAACCTGCTGCCTTTGGAGCGGTAACTACTGTACCGTTTCAAGAGAAACGGTGATAAACTGAAGAAAATATTTAAAAAGAGGAAAAATGTTTACTTGAGTGGAGCGCTACAATCTGGTGACGCTGTAATGTGAGTTAATTATGATATCACAGGCACAAATAGTATTAATAAGTTTAGTGAAATTTAATAGAACAAGCAACTTAAATTGGTGTTACTTGCTTTACTTCCGTCAAACTATGCCTTTAATCGCTACAAATACTTGAAAGTTACGTAACACCAGTGACATGACGAACAGTCAGTGCAATTTCCCTGGACTCTGTGCTCCGCACATACTCACACGCCGTAATGTTCTGGGAACGTCACGGGAAATAAATCAAAACATTTCCGACATAGTCTTCTGTTTGAGTCAATATTGGTGTGACAGCAGCGGAGGCAACCACAAACATTTGCGCCGTGTCTGGGAACGTGGTTTTCCATTTTAACAAGAATCGTTTCTACATTAGTGACTCCATGTACTCGAAGAACTTCGGCGTTTAAAGCCGTTAATATAAAATGAACCACGTCAAAGTGTTACTAAGGAAGTGGGGATGAGGGGTACACCCAGAATGGAAGGTCAAGCCCCCTGTAATGTCACTCTTTGAAAAACAGTTACCAAATTCATTCTTTATTCAAAACAGGTAAGAGACGACGTGGGCATTCATTTTATAAGATGTTACAGATATCTTACTTCCCAAGCAAGACAGCAGATAACAATTACCAACAGAGACAAATTAGAGTATGAAACTGATTTACAAAAAAATTGCACCTTTTTATTAAAAAAAATTACAATATGAAGGTTATTTACCACAGCTTCTGTGCACCGAAGTGGAACGTGGCGCCGCACCCACGCTCCCAAAGTTGCAGAAACTGGAACACAAACAGGAGGCAGAAGACACGGCAAACACCAATCAAAGATCAGTCAATATACGTCAATAAATCTATAAAATACACAAACCAATTATTGTTGAGTGAGTGCATTAAATAAGTGAACGTATACAAGGAAGTATATATAAATGAGTACTTTACCAAATACAAGTTTTAGTCATAACAGAATAATTGGTTGAATTTTTTTTTTACTGCAATATATCAGCGACGTAACTTGATGGCAATAAACCCAATATCACACACACGCCTTCGTGCTAATCTGCCTTTTAATAGTCATCCAACCAGCGGTTTTTAAAACGAATAGTAACCGCTGGTCTGCATACAGGCGCACAGACTCTGCCGGCTGCCAACCGACCAACACGTTCACTCGCTCCAACGCAAATCGTTTGACGAAACGAAGGCACCAAAACCACTTACACGTACGATGGAGAGCGTTGTTCGAGATGGTCTCGAGGGATGGGTCTCTCCGAGAAAACAAGCACCAATGCAATGCGACGAGCAGCACCCGAAGCTGACATCAGACAGGCTCTCCACTAACTCGCGACCGTCTTGCAAGGTGGACCGGCCGCTCCACCGCTGCCCGAGCCCGCGTGTTTGCTCTGTCGTCCCCTCAAGCACGTCCCAGCGCCTCGTAAAGTCCCGGCGGCTAACCTCACTACCGAAAACACCCGCCGCCAGATCAAAACAGGGGCAAAGATAGTAGTACAGCCGGCTAATCGATAGTACTGCCAATAAGATGGTGTGCACTAAAAGGCGCACCACGGGTCAAGTGTACTCGAGAACTGGCTGATGTGATGAACTGTGGTCATTCCTCCATCGTGCGACAGTTGCATGCAGTGGGGAAGGTTCAAAAATCTGCTGCCTGGGTACGGCATACTCTAAGCCAGTATCACAAAAATCGATTGGCTCGTGAACAACACCGACCATTCCTATCCTGTGTCGTTACTGGTGACGATAAATGGTGTCTTTATGCTAACAAAAGCAAAACAAGGATAATGGAATGTAGTCGAATTAAGTCGGGTAATGCTGAGGGAATTAGATTAGGAAATGAGACACTTAAAGTAGTAAGGGAGTTTTGCTATTTGAAGAGCAAAATAACTGATGATGGTCGAAGTAGAGAGGATATAAAATGTAGACTGGCAATGGCAAGGAAAGCGTTTCTGAAGAAGAGAAATTTGTTAACATCGAGTATAGATTTAAGTGTCAGGAAGTCATTTCTGGAAGTATTTGTATGGAGTGTAGCCATGTATGGAAGTGAAACATGGACGATAAATAGTTTGGACAAGAAGAGAATAGAAGCTTTTGAAATGTGGAATGCCGAAGATTAGATGGGTAGATCACATAACTAATGAGGAAGTATTGAATAGGATTGGGGAGGAGAGAAGTTTGTGGCACAACTTGACCAGAAGAAAGGATAGGTTGGTAGGACATGTTCTGAGACATCAAGGGATCACCAATTTAATATTAGAGGGCAGCGTGGAGGGTAAAAATCGTAGAGGGAGACCAAGACATGAATACACTAAGCAGATTCAGAAGGATGTAGGTTGCAGTAGGTACTGGGAGATGAAAAAGCTTGCACAGGATAGAGTAGCATGGAGAGCTGCATCAAACCAGTCTCAGGACTAAAGACCACAACAACAACAAGAAAAAGAACGGATTGTTTGAGTCCAAACAAAGCGGCAGCTCCCCGCACAAAGACCTACTCGCATCCACAAAAGATAATCTGATACATCTGGTGGAACAGCTACGTTATAGTGTACCACGAATTGCTTCCCTGAGGTGTAACCATCACTGACGACATTTACTGTGAACAAATCAGACATCTTGCAGACGAAATCCAAGTACAACGACCCCTCTTCGACTATAGCGCCCGCCTGCATTCTGCTAGACTCACAAAAGTCATTATACAGCAGTTGGGTTGGCAAGTCATTCGTCACCCACCTTATCCACAAGATCTTACACATTCATGGGGACCGATGATCGTTGCAGTCTGGTCCCTCTAAGGGGCTCCGGAAAGGCTCAAAAGCATGAAAAGTTCAATTTTTACTTTTTGGCGTTTTCTGAATCTGCAGACTGCTACCTTTTAATAGATATATAATTTATTCAATTCCGAAGACTACAACTATTTTTAAATTTTTTTTGAAATGTGTTCTACATGGGCGTGACCCACTGTGGCGCTGTTAAACTGCTGTCAAATGGTGTTATTATTAACGTCCGTGTTCATCAGGTACATTTTAGTGATGTGAGATAAAGTATGTGTTGTGGCTAACCTGTGATGGTTCAATATATATCGCTGGTGTGATTGTCGACTGTTTCATGTTTATTTACTCTGTCGTTATCTCGGAAATATTCGTAATTAATTCTGTTTCTTGAGTCTCTGTTTTGTTGAAGTATAATAATGAGTAAAAGTAAAGTTATTAGAAATCCTCTGAAGGCTTTTAAGAAAAGGAGAAATGTTGGAAAGCCAAAGGTATGTGTTATTACTGTAAACAATAAAGACGATAACCAAGTGAGTGAACCTAACCTCTCAAGTACACCTGCCCATAGCAGTCAAAGTGGGAAAGAAAATACTTCACAGAAGAAGCTTGGTTCAATGAGTGAAAACTATGAATGTTTTATGGGCGAATCGGATGTGAATGAAATAATTGATATGTCGGTTCTCAAATAATTTTTTCAAACTGTGTAAGATGTATTCATTGTAGTGAAGTTGGTCTGGAACTCTCCATAATAAAGCACGTAGGACTTGCTGGTGAAATACGACTGAAATGTGATAAGTGTTCATACATGACCATCTTTTGGAACAGTGTTGCAATAAATGCAACTGAAGAAAATGGTAGCAAAATCTACGAACACAACAACGAGCGATGCTTGCTTTAGACAAGGAACGCCTTCGGGCTGCAGACAGTGCTGTAAAGAGTCTATAAATACAAGCAAGAGCAAACAGGAGGAGGAACAAGAGGAAGCTGGAGGAGGAGTTTGCAGAGGATGAAGATAATCCATACTATGGACCTGGAATGCACTAAAAAGTTAATCCAATCTTTGTCGCTCGATTCCCAAAACTTTTCTTTTCTCATACTAATTACATGTTTTCTAAGGATCTTCCAAACATATTTGTTTCAAACTTTCAGTAAATGTTACACAGTACCTTCAGCATAATTTAACACAGCCTTTTTCCAAAAAACTGTATATTTTTGAATATATAAATAAAAAATTGCAAAAAAATGTTGTGAATTTTCATTACAATTGAAAAAAAATCATCTTTAATAACTGAACTAAAATTTTGTAAAATATCTGTGTTAAGTTGTAGCCCATATTCCAATAAATATTCCGTAAAAAGTTCAACTTCCTGCCTCAAATACTTTGTGAGGAAAGATGTAATTTATAAGCGTTATTTTAACATTGCAAGTATAGGGCGTTCCGGAGCCCCTTAATCCCACAAACCAACCAACCAACCAATCTTACACATTCATGTTTTCACCTTCGCCGCTCTCTATCGAACCACCTTAAAGGATCGTCCTTTCCCGATGAAAATACGCCCCGAACATGGCTCGACGAGATCTTCACGTTAAACCCACGTAATTTCTACAGTCGCCGAATCGAAAAGTTATCTCAGCGTTCGCAGAATGGTGTAAATGCTGAAGGAGAATACATTATTGACTAAAGTCTCTTTTACGTGTATCTGTTGTCTTTGTTAAACGCTACGAACTTGTGCACCAAACTAATACTTAACAGATAATACTTAGCTCCATTAGGTAAGTTTAGGTCGTGGTATAACACGTAGTGAGTTAGAACAAGAGTGGCAGTGCTATTGTTTAGTTGGATTTTACTCTATTCACACTGTGCGACCGTGCCTGAAACAACAAAAGCACTGTGATGCAAGACGAGTCACTCAGCGAGACGTCTTCAAATGAACCACTCCAGAACAATCGAGAAGAAATGTACTTCACAGCGGTAGGTCCACCAACATTGGCCGTCCAAGCGGAATGTACGACATAGAGAGAAAGTTTTGTCAGACATCAAGGAATTAAGAGGATTTTTATACGGACAAATGGAACTGGTATAGTGCCTGTAGCTTCGTCAGTGATGTCGGAGAGCCACGGAAGTGGGGTGGCTAGATAATTCTCTTGGAGAGAGAAGAGTTAATAAATGAATAATTAAAGAGAATTAAGTGTGGTAGGTTATTGAATTTCTGATAGAATCCCGAGTCACAGTCTCCTGAAAGCGCAACGAAAGTAAGGACACCGTGGATTTCTTACAGTTATAGATCAATTTTTCAGCCACTAAGATATAAAATAGGTAATAATGGGACATTACACAAACTGCAAACTTCACAAACGCCAGTATTGCCGAACCACAGTTCAGAGAATGTGCAATTCAGTATGCGTAGGTCACTTTTATTTGACGTAGGTTTATGAAGGCGCTCTGAACTGTGGTTTGGCAGTACTGGCGGTTGGGAACTTTGCAGTTTGTGCAGTGCTCCATTATTACGTATTTTATACCTTACAGGTAGGAAAAATTTACTTATAACTGTAGCGAATCCATGGTACCCTTGCTTTAGTTGTGGTTTCAAGACACTGTGGTTGGGGATTCTATCAGAAATTCATTAAACTATTACATTTAATGCTCTTTAATTATTCTTTTATTAACTCTTCTCTCTCCAATAGAATTATCTAGCCAGCGCACTTCAGTGACTCTCCAGTATCACTGACAAAGCTACAGGCGCTATAACAGCTCCATTTGTCCCATATAAAAATCGCCTTAATTCTTTTTGTGTCTGATAAAACTTTCCCGCAATGTCGAATATTCCGCTTGGCCGGCTACTGTTGGTGGACTTATCGCTGTCACGTACATTTCTTCTATACAGTATGTGTATTCTATTTGGTAGTCGTTAGAGGTAGGTCATTGTTAAATTAAGCTTCTAGAAGATGATGCGGGGAGGAATAGATAAATACAGGAATCGTCAGTATTCATGCATATTATAGGAACGATCATTTGAAGCAAATAAACTGCGTAAGGACATTTGCCTTATACCGAATGATTTCCAAGATAGAAAACATTTAATGCACATTGTTATCTATTTTCTGTATTCTTCAGTAATTTCTCAGGTTTACACATGTACAACAGTTAGTAGATATTACAATTGGTTTGTTTATAAATAAATAAATGTTCTGCTACCAGTCACGATTTTCTTTATTTTATTATTCGCACGACGCGTTTCGAGAAATAATTCCCATTTTCAAGTGCGTTTTTTGATGTGTGTTAAGCCATTTCTTTTGATGTTGTCAGTGTGTGTGAGTCTGCTTCATTTTGTTGACTTTTACTGTATTACATAAGAAACGCGATTTTTAGTTGGGTATCAATTCTTTCTGTGAGGTTAGTGGCTAAAGTTTGAGAACAATTTGTAGTTACAGTTTTCTAATGGTCCATTTGTGTAGAGAGACACACACTTAGCATCACACACAACTTGTACATTTTACACATCGAAAATATCTTATATAAACAAAACAGTTACAAAGATCTTATAGGTAGTTCACAGAGATAGCATTATAGGTCTTCCACAGATTATGATATGCTTTTGTACAGAGGTTAATTTATCTTTACAATTTGGCTCATGAATTACTTATACTGATTTTACAATTGTGCTTATTTCTAAGTTTTACTATTTTTATTTAAGTATATTATCGAAAAATCTGAGAAATTCACTGATTCACTTTCAAGTTTTTCATTTAATATTTTATCTTCATATTTTCTGTAATGTGAATATATCTCCAGTTCTTCAAGCAAATCTATTTTATGGCCTTTATTTAGTCGGTGGAGTACTTTGACATTTTGTTCTATTTTTCCAAATGGGTGTCCTGTATTATGTATGTGTGTTGCTATTGCTGATGTAGTGTGTTTGTTGCGTGTGTATGCTCTAATGTGCTCTGTGTACCTGGTGTTGATATTTCGGCCTGTTTGTCCTATGTAGAACTTGGAGCATTCCTGGCATGTTACCTTGTATATTCCAGAGTCTGAATATGGATCATGATTACACTTTATATTATGTATTAGTTTTTGGTGTAGTTTATTGGATGTAGAAAACCCAATTTTTACTCTGTGATTTTTGAAAATATTTGCAATCTTCTGTGATACATTGTCTATGTATGGAATGCTAGATATATATTTGTTTTTCTCTTTTTCTTCTGTGGTGTAGTTTGTACCTGGGTTTCTCTTCACTTTGTCTAAGATTGTGTCAACCATGGAAGCATTGTAACCATTGGAAACTGCAATCTTCTTCACTGTGTTTATTTATTGTTGCATAGTTTCTTGGTTCAATGGTATTTTTGTTGCCCTATGCAGCATTGACCTGTAAGCTGTCTGTTTATGAATATTTGCGTGACATGAGTTGCAGGGATTGTGGTGTCAGTCATTGTGTTTTTCCTATAAATTTTGAATGTGCATGTGCTGTTGTGTCTTGTAATATTTAGGTCCAGAAAGTTGATACTTTTATTTTGCTTATGTTCCACTGTAAATTTAATTTTCTCATTTAGATTATTGAAATGATTAAGAATGTCTGTGATGTCTTTGGTATCTCCTTTCACTAACAGTAGTGTGTCATCTACATAGCTCCTATAAAATTCTATTTTCTTTAGGCAAGGTTCTTGGCTGTCAAATAATTTTTGTTCTAAGTCACTTATGTATATGTCAGCTATGGTACCGGATATACATGATCCCATTGCTAGGCCATCTGGTTGCTTATAAATGTTGTCATTAAAGGTAAAGTGGTTGTAACTGTTTTGTTTATATAAGGTATTTTCGATGTGTAAAATGTACAAGTTGTGTGTGATGTTAAGTGTGTGTTACTCTCTACACAAATGGACCATTAGAAAACTGTAATTACAAATTGTTCTCAAACTTTAGCCACTAACCTCACAGAAAGAATTGATACCCAACAAAAAATCGCGTTTTTTATGTACTACAGTAAAAGTCAACAAAATTAAGCGGACTCACACACACTGACAACATCAAAATAAATGGCTTAACACACATCAAAAAAACGCACTTGAAAATGGGAATTATTTCTCGAAACGCGTCGTGCGAATAGTAAAATAAAGAAAATCGTGACTGGTAGCAGAAGATTTATTTATTTATAAACAAACCTATTGTATCTACAGTCGCAGGCTTTCAAAAACCATTTATAATGGATCAAATCAGATATTACAATTGTATTTTACGAAGCATCAGTTGATAAATACGTATTTTTAATATATTCACCGCAAAGCAATATCACACATGCCACATTGCAGCTGTTGTACAGTTCACAATAAATGTTCGAATATCCCACCGTCAACTTCACAGCGTTTGTGCACATGTTGTGTTGCTTGTCTGAGCGATAGGCTCTGCATGTTCCCTAATGAGGGTAGCGGTTCGCCACGGTAGCTGCACGGTCAGCGCTGCAGATTGCTAACCGAAGCGGCCCGAGTTCGATTCGTGACCGGGCCCGAGATTTTCTCCACTGGGAAACTGAGTGTCGTGTTGTCCTTACCTTCGTTTCAACTCCAATGCGCTGTCGTATTGTCTGTCCATTAGTGATATGGCTGAATGGACAAGACCCTTTAAAAAAAGAAGGAAAGGAGGACATCAGCGAATGTGGTGCAATCAGACAGCTTGCCTTGCATATTCACCTTTAGTTTTGTACACCTCAGACTTTGTCCAGCCTCATAAACAAGTAATGTCGTAGGGTCTGGCGGTCTTGGTAACTAGTTAATTGTAATACCGCGACTAATCCAGCCATAAGTGAGCTCCACTAGCCCAGAAACGAAAGTACATTTTTCTTCTGGATTTCCATATAAAATTTGTTGCTTGAAATGAGGGCTCCTGCCATATTCCTCAATACTAACCACTCCTCCCGGGACACACTGTGTAAATATAACCGTAGTGTTACGAAACGATTCTGATTGCCGCTTGCTCCCCGTGGGGGGGGGGGGGGGGCAAAAGCTGCTCACCAACTAGAAACTGACTGACATAGCGCAGTGAAAATTACAAGCTAAAACGTCTGTATTAGTGCCAAGTTTTAGTGAAGCAGTGAAGAAAGTGTAAACAGTGTACAGAGACAGTAATACTCAAAGTAATGATCATCCCCAGATGTACTCACAGAAGTAACTATTACAGTACTTCTGTTGTAGCCCATTGTCAAACAGGAATTCGACAAGCACACCACACCACAAGGGGCCTAATGGCAATGTATTTTTGGTACGTGAAGTACAGAACTCAAATATTAATCCCCCAAAACAGTTAGATAGTTAGATGCAACTCTCAAAATTCTCGAGAAAATTGACTTGCATGATTTTAGGCCGTCGTTAATATGCTAAGGCAAGTTCTACTGCTGTGTTCAGGTCATGCAGATGTGCGATGGAACGCTCGCCTGCCAAATTCTGGACTGGCCCGATTTGCGGCTGGCGTAAATTTTTAAACAGTGGTACAAGTTTTACTAGCAATGCCGTAAAGGTTAAAGTACATAATGATGAAAAAAGTCAGTAGCGCTCCATCCTGGCAATCACTAGTTCGAGTTTCGTTTCCGCCACAATTTTTTTGGTTTTTTTTTTGTGCACGTCGAATACCTATGCCTTTTAAATGTAAAATTCAGCAATATATGCTAATTATGAGATATCTAATTGCTATTTTTATGAAAAATCACGTCTTATTACTTCTAATTACAAATTACACACAAAAATTAAGTTAAGATTGCAAATATCAGTTCTTAATTAATGATATTCTATAAAAGATTGTTTAAATTGAAGAAAAAGACATTAGAGACTAAAATATTTTTCACCGCTACGTATTTTTCGCTTCATGAAATTGTTTATGGAACATGCACCTGTATTTAAAATTTTGCTAGGAGTCGTAACAAAATCCGGGGCACAAACCTTGTAACTGAGCACTCTACCACGTATCCACACGACCTGCCAAGAAGATTTGACCTTGCTCTAGCATATTACGGGCGGACGAGAAACTTCAAAAGAATCGATATTCTCAAGAATTTTTCAATGTTACATCGAACCATTTTGGGGCATTAACACCTCACGTACTATATGCATAAAAAATTACAAATGCCAAACTGAATTTTCTCTTGTTGAGAAATGATAAGGAGCGACCTGTTATACTTGATTAAAAAAACTTTGTATAATGTGCTACATTTTGTCCATTATTATGACAACTTGGCATGAGGTTCCAACTCACAATGCACCGAAGACGACAGCAAAGCCTATGGAACCCGGTTGTCGAAAATAAAGGAGTATTTATGCGAAATTGGTTATAGACAGCTTTTCATCTTGCAAAAAAAAAAAAAATTTGGAAGACGGATGATGACAGCGAACTCTGTCGATACAAGCTGTCGAATACAAAAATTATATCTGCGATCCTGTCTATGAAAAGCTTTTTATCTTCCAAAAATCACATTGCCGTCTGTGCCCCTTGTGGTGTGGCGTGGTTCCCGAATTCCTGTTTCAAAGCGGACTGCAATAAAGGCTCTGTAACATTTACATTTATATACACTTTGTGTCCTCTTAGTGTACTCCATTCTTTATAACTTCCGGGGATGAACATCGCTTTCACTCTTATTGCTATTTACACTTTCTTTGCTCTTTCGCTAGTGCTTGGCACTTTTAGCTCGTAATTTACACTGTCCCATGTCAGTCACTTCCTCGTTCGTGAGCACGTGGGAAGGAGCGGATATCAGAGTGGCTTCCAACATGCACCGCGAGTCCCAGGAAGAACGATTAATATTCAGGGAAATAGGAGGAATGCTCATTTGAAGCAAAAAACTTCATATGGACAGAAGCCCTATTTCAAATTGTTTCCGAGATAGCTCTCATTTAGCGTACATTTCACTGTTGTGAAGCCACAGTTCAACTGTTATTCAAATCCTACTAAGGATATTGAGCCCACCTGTCTATCGTGTTGTTATTGCCAAACATGTTTCGGGAGATTATCCCACTTTTAAGCACTTGAAAAGGGGATAATGTTGCCCCGAAACACGTTGTGGCAATAATCACACGATTGACAAGTGGGCTAAATATCATCAAAACTCTTAGTGCTCGTTTGTTTTTGGGCTAGTGACGCGCACTTACACTGATCGGACAGAACATTGTGACGACCGACCTGCTATCGATATTAACCCGTGCACGCGTCACTTGGCGGAGAATGACAGCTATTCAGAGAAACACGTATAGTGCATCTAGTATCAGTGAGCGTGCGGTCCGTGTGTAAATGGGAAAGGCGCGAGATCTGACTCTGACGATCTATCTTAGTCTGATAGAGAGCAGACTGTGATTGCCTGGAGGCTCGACACGAGCATTCCGCAAACCGCATGACTGGTAGAGTGTTCGAGGAGTGCTTTGGTGTGTCTTCAGCAGGTGGAGAAAGTAAGGAGAAACGACGTCCAGACCTCGTGGTGTTGGGCGGTCACCTCTCATTACAGATGTCGGACGTCGAAGGCTAGGCAGACTGGTAAAACAGGACAGCAGGAACTAACATTAGACTTAAATGGTGGGCAGAGTACAAGTGTGTCTGGACCCACTGTGCACCGAACACCCCTAATGCTGGTCCACCACAGCCGGCGACCCACGATGTTAACACCAAGACATTGGCAACTGCGACTGATTTGAGCACCTGACCATCGGCACTGGACGCAGAGCGTTGCATAGTCTGATGAATCCCGATACCTTCTTCATCGTGACGATCGGTGGGCGCGAATACCTCGTCTTCCAGCAGGAGCGCAGCTCCTTGACACTTGTACAGCGAGGCGGAGACAAGCTGGCGGAGGCTCCATTACGCTCTGGGGAACATTCACGTGGGCATCTATGGCTCCAATTGAACTCGTCCAAGGCACCGTGATCACCAAGGAGTACGGTATATTGCCTGGAAACCTCGTAAAGCCGCTCATGACGGTCATGTTTCCCGACGGCAGTGGAATTATTCGACAAGATATTGCACCAAATCACAAGGCCAGGAGTGTGATGGAGTGGTTCAAGGAACACAGTGGCGAGTTCTAACTGAAGTGCCGGTCCCCCAACTCGCCAGAACTTTACGCAATCGAACACATGTTGGATGTGTTTGAAGGTGGCGTCAGAGGTCATGCACCCCCCCCCCCTCCCACCTCACCCCTCTTCACGAAATTTACGGAAATTAGGCGACGTCTGTGTCCAGTTGCGGTGCCAACTTCCTCCAGGAACCGACCACGGCCTCATTGTTTCCATGCCATGACCTTTCGCTGCTTTTACCCGTGCCAACCGAGGACACACCTGCTGTTACGTAGGTGGTCGTAATTTTATGGCTGACCAGTGTATGTGTCTTATCCTAACCGCGAGATTGGGTGTGGTAGTGGAGTTAACTGGCTACCAAGATCGCCAGACCTTACGGAATTAGTTATTTGCTTCTGAGCTTGGATGACGTCTGATGTGTGCAATTGAACTGTGAATATGCGAGATGAACTGCTTGTTTGCATCATGTGCGCTCCTCCCCTTATTACGGAACATGCAGAGGGAGGCAGACAAGCAACACAACATGTTCCAAAAGAGAACAGATGCACTGCGGCTGATAGTGGGATGTTTTAACAATTATTGTGAACTGTACAACAGCTGTAGTCTGACATGTATGATAATGCTTAGCGATGAATGGGTTAAAAATAAGAATTTCTTCATTTGATAATTTGTAAAATGCATGTTGTAATGTTCGCTTAACTGTTGTATATATGCATACGTGACAATGTGATGAATAATACAGAAAATAAAAAACAACGGACATTAAATGTGTTATGTCTCGAAATCGATTCGGCATAGGACATATCTCCATATGCAGTTATATGCTCGTTCCTGTCATATATGGGAATACTGAAAATTCCTGTATTTTTCTAGTCCATCCCTTATCTTCTGCCGACCGCTGTGGCCACGTGGTTCTAGGCGCTGCAGTCCGGAACCGCGCGACTGCTACGGTCGCAGGTTCGAATCCTGCCTCGGGCATGGATGTGTGTGATGTCCTTAGGTTAGTTAGGTTTAAGTGGTTCTAAGTTCTAGGGGACTGATGACCTCAGATGTTAAGTCGCATAGTTCTCAGAGCCATTTGAACCATTTTTGAACCTTATCTTCTCGAAGTTTACTTTAACAACTTACTACGTACCTCAAAGTAGAATTCTATCGAACTGAACGTCATGTACCACAAATATAGAAAAATACAAATGTTTTACTGTCAGGTTGTTCCATTGGATGAAAATAAGAATGCTATGAATCGAACAATGCCTGTAGTTGTGTCGTATTCCGGACAGTTCTGCCGCAGTCAACAACCCTGCCACGTGCATGCTACTTCCGAGACCTATCGACCTTCAGGTAGCTCCCATGATAGCAGGGGAGTTCAACGATGTAGAGGATACTTTTTTCACATTATCAGCCTTCCGACAACTGTATTTATGAAACTTCCTGGCAGATTAAAACTGTGTGCCCGACCGAGACTCGAACTCGGGACCTTTGTCTTTCGCGGGCAAGTGCTCTACCATCTGAGCTACCGAAGCACAACTCACGCCCGGTACTCACACTTTACTTCTACCAGTATCTCGTCTCCTACCTTCCAGGAAGTTTCATATCAGCGCACACTCCGCTGCAGAGTGAAAATCTGATTCTGGAAACATCCCCCAGGCTGTGGCTAAGCCATGTCTCCACAGTACCCTTTCTTTCAGGAGTGCTAGTTCTGCAAGGTTCGCAGAAGAGCTTCTGTGAAGTTTGGAAGGTAGGTGACGAGATACTGGCAGAAGTAAAGCTGTGAGTACCGGGCGTGAGTCGTGCTTCGGTAGCTCAGATAGTAGAGCACTTGCCCGCGAAAGGCAAAGGTCCCGAGTTCGAGTCTCGGTCGGGCACACAGTTTTAATCTGCCGGGAAGTTTCATATCAGCGCACACTCCGCTGCAGAGTGAAAATCTCATTCTGGAACTGTATTTATATTCTCTAAGGAACAAGTCGGCCATCATTGGACAGCTGGCCTCTGTTATGAGACACGGCCCGTGTCGGTGTGTCGGACGCCGCCGTAAAGACCACGACCTACCTATGTGCAGCCGTCACCGGTCCTCGAATCCCCGGCTACTGCCTGAGCGCCGAATCACATGCCAGCCCTGCGCTTCGTCTGTACCTCAGGATTATTCGCAGGGAAACAGCCGCCTTTAGATGTTACGGGACTCGAACCGAGGACTCGCCAGCTGAGGCTTGACAAACTGCCGTAGCCGTCCAACCTCTGGTGCTGATTCGCCAGTAACTTCGTTCAGTGGTAGAGGGATCAAAATGAGCGAGCACGTAAATACCCTACCGTTTCAGAGGAAACGACGGTAAAAGTTTCTGAGGTACTTTACCAAACCTTTAGCGAGTAAATAGTTTATCTGAAGCCGGGGAACAGTAGCTAGTGTTGCGCTTTAATACTTCAGCGCCCTGTGTTCGAAATATGATTATTATTTTTGATTTCTGTTGTTCATTTTTCCCTCTATGTCCGTAGAAGGTAACTACACGAATACTTTCCCTTGTATATTGAAATAACGTTGTCCTTACTCTTCTACTAACTGTATGGCTTCCGGGCGGGAAGGAGTGCCGGTCCCCGGCACGAATCCGCCTGGCGGATTTGTGTCGAGGTCCGGTGAGCCGGCCGGTCTGTGGACGGTTTTTAGGCGGTTTTCCATCTGCCTCGGCAAATGCGGCATGGTTCCCTTTATTCCGCCTCAGCTACACTATGTCGGCGATTTCTGCGCAAACAAGTTCTCCACGTACGCGTACACCACCATTACTCTATCACGCAAACATAGGGGTAGCACTCGTCTGGTGTGAGACGTTCCCTGTGGGGTCCACCGGGGGCCGAACCACACAATAACCCTTGGTTCGGTGTGGGGGCGGCGGAGGTGTGAGGTGGACTGCGGTAATCGTGGTGGGGTTGCGGACCACTGCGGCTGCGGCGGGGACGAAGCCTCTCCGTCGTTTCTAGGTCCCCGGTTAACATAACATAACTGTATGGCTCGTGAATGAATTTAAAGAAAATTATTGATAAAATTATTTAAATTTTGTTTCAGTGAAGTTACAGAAGTGTATCTTGATTCATAATCAACTCCGAGCGATAGTTTTCGGAAAAGAATCCATTACGCCTGGTTCGCCGTGAAACTTTTTGCCAACTCTTGATATTCAGCAATGTTAACGACGTGTCTTCCCTGAGTGAGATACATACGAAGAAATGCTACTGTGGCAAACCTGCCTTCAAATGGGTCTGAGCACTATGGGACTTAACCTCTGAGGTCATCAGGACTTAGAACTACTTAAACCTAACTAAGCTAAGGACATCACACACATCCATGCCCGAGGCAGGATTCGAACCCGCGACCGTAGCGGTCGCGCGGTTCCAGACTGTAGCGCCTAGAACCGCTCGACCACTCCGGCCGGCAAACCTGTCTTCGAGCAGTGCTCGTGGTGTTTGGAATTTCTATGTTTCCAATGTTTCTGCGATTGGCATGACCCAAGGAAAAGCATCAAATCGTCTTGAAGAATAAACATAAGAATAAAATATAAGAATTGCTATAATAATTGATATATAAGACTGAGAAACGTCAAAAATTTTAATCCCTTTATATAGTATATTATGTAACATTGTGGAATCCAGTTGTAATTTTACAAGTAATATAATGCCATTGTATTCCCTAACTTGATAATACACATTCGGGTAGTAATCTTCTACGGGCATGGGAACAAAAATCAAAATAAAATAAAATAAATTAAAACAAAAACAATAATCGGGTTTCGAACACGGGGAGAAATAGTGACAGGCAGTGACCCTAGCCACCGTGCCAACATTTCGGCTGAGATCACCGCTCGCTAAAACGCCACTAAATTTGGTCGAAAACTTTGATCGTCGTTTCCTCAGAAACGGTAGACTGTCTACAGATAAGCCGAGACAAGTGTTCATATATTTTGACACCTCTAGCAGTGAGCGAAACTGCTGATAAATCAGGCTATAGCACTTGCTATGTTCTCCTCGTGAGTCAGAGGTACTGGATCGCCATGCAGATTCCTCCAAGACAACAACGAGCGCCGCGTCTGATCGGCACACGGATCGGTCGGTTACTGCAGACGTTGCCAGAGTCCCGACGCAGCTGCTGAAGCGCTCGGTAGGCGCTAGCATCGTCGACGCCGGTGCTGTGAGGTCGACGTGCCAAAAATGTATTCGCCGCTCTCGCCAAGGTTCCAGCCAACACTCTAAGCATCCCAAAACCGTATTTGTGTGCCCAAGAAATCTCCTCCTGCAGCAACATCCATCTCCGGTAAAGAACCACTCTCCTACTCCAAGCCACCCCAACACCCCCATCACAGCCCTCTTTCATCTTGGGATGCATAAACGATGAATGTGAGAACGAATGATTGAACAATGAAATGCTCTTAGTGCTACCCACGTCGGCATGCACGAACTAGGTGCAATCAACGTGCATCCTTGATGACATTCAGTCGTAACCAGTTATGAAACAAATTTGTATACCCCTTAGATACGACAGCTGTCGAAGTTGATCATGTAAAGTCAAACCATCACTCCTCTTGGGCTTTTCTGTCAACCGTTTCATAAAACTGTCGGTTCTATTATGTCACTGTCAATTTCTACTTTGAAATACACATACGAGGGGCGTTCAGTTTATTTCTTTTGGAAAGCAAGTTGGTTTTATTCAAGATTCAAATGGTTCAAAAGGCTCTGAACACTATGGGACTTAACAGCTGGGGTCATCAGTCCCCTAGGACTTAGAACTACATAAACCTAACTAACCTAAGGACATCGCACACTTCCAAGCCGGAGGCAAGATTCAAATCTGCGACCGTAGCGGTCTCACGGTTCCAGACTGAAGTGCCTAGAACCGATCGGCCACAGCGGCCGGCATTCAAGATTACAAAACGCCATATGCTTCCACACTCTTTTCGCTACAACGTCCTGTTTTTCAGTATAGGCTCCGTTCAGTGGGACGGTCTTTGCCACCTTACGGTGAGGGCCTGTATGCGCGCATGGTACCACTCTACTGGCCTACGTCATCCAATGTCTTGCTGCATTAGTAACCTTCTCATCATCAACATACTACTTCCCAAGGAGTGCACCGTTGACGGAACCAAACAGATGGAAAGTGCGGGGCCCGGGATGTAGGTTGGATGGGGAAGAACATTCCAGTGAAGTACGCAGACTTGTGAGAGTCCTTGCATTGTCATAGAGAAGAAGAATCTAGTTTTCATTTTTGTGTCGACGAACCAGCTGGTTTCTCGAGTTTCCTGATGGTTGCACAATACGTTTCGTAGCTGATCCCTGCACCATGAAGGAGGACATCAAACAGAATTACCGCTTCAGAGACCGACAGGGCCGTCGCCATGCCATTAACGGTTGAATTGCCGTTTGAACTTTTGCTTGGGAGGAGAAATGGTGTGGCCTCACTACAAGGATTGTCGTTTTGATTTTGGTTCGAAGAGATGAACTCATGTTTAATCGCCTGTAACGACGTTCGAGAAAGAACTGTAACAATCAGCCTCGTAACGCGCAAACCATTCCGCTCAGCTGGTCCTTCGCTGTTCTTTATGGTCTTCTGTTAGGCCACGAGGAACACACTTTTGAGTACCCCAACTGTTGTACCAGCGTGTTAGCACTACTAGCAACAATGTGCTATTGAGCACTTTCCAGTGTTTCAGGGGATCGAACAGGTTAGAGCGATCTTGTTTCGATGATGACAGACGCCTCACCCAACTGCTCAACGTGCTTTTGTTCACCACCAGGTTTCCGTAGATACTCTGCAAGCGCCTCTAAATACCTATGATCCTCAGGTTTTCTACCATAAGAAATTCAGTGGTAGCTTTCTTCTCGGAACGCACACTTCTTACACAAATCCCATTTTGAAGGCACCTATCGAAACTTCATGAAACTATAGGGCCTGAAGCGAGAATATTCCACGATGCCCCACAAAATGGATCCGCATTTTTTCAGGAGTAACTGGCCTAGAAAAGAATGTCTTGCGTTGCGTAATAACGCCCCTCGTAACCTGCACATTTGTAAGAACAGACCTTGTTGATGATAAAAAAGCTGTACGGAATAATTCAAAATTTATTTGCTGACTGGGAATTCGTTGACATAAGCAGCATTAGATACGGGAGTACTACCAATTAGCGACATGTGAAAATTTTTGCCGGACTGGACTCGAGCCCACATTTCCCGTTTATAGCTAGTTGGAATCCAATTAAAAATTTTGGTGACCATTAGGTTATGAATATATTGGGATGTAGCGAATGTGAGATATGGCGGTTTGGGTCGGTTCGCAGAGCTTGAACCGACAGCCAAAGTGGTTAAGGCGAGTGCTATAGATTATTCCAAAATATCAGCAGTCAGCAAATGAATTTGAAATTAATTCCACTGCCAATGTCTCTGACGAAATAAACACATATTAAGTCGCTAAACTCGCTTCTGTTTGGTGTGTAATTTAGATACTCAACAGTTTGTCATAGCATTCCCATAGCTATTCATACCAATTCAGTAATGAGAAAATATCATAAGTGCTCAATGTGTATGTAAATAAATAACTGTCTGTGTCCACTTGAGACAGTGTAATGAATTTTAGACAAAATTTCTTAGACAAATACTAACCAAAAAGAAATACTCTAAATTTACTCCGATTGAATATTGGAAAACAGTATACCACACCGGGTAATGTGAGATGTTTACATTCCTGAACGCACTAATTATAGTTCTAACCTCCTAAATTTATCGTCAACGTTTCCGTAACCGAGGTAGTTACTGAAGGATAAATGAGTAACTCTCGATGTAGGGATAGCTGATTCGTAGCCTGACGAAGAATTTTTTTTTTGGTCACTGTCAGTTTATCATTGGCAAGAGACGTTGTGGTGTACAAACACTGTTTGTCAGACAGTAGACGATAGACGTAAGTTTTATGACGACGTATTTTCATAATCGCATTAAATGAAGGCATGTTCCACTACTGACAACGTAATATGCATCGAAGGCTCACTTTAAGCGTCCTTGTGTTTGTTCGAGAAGAGTGGCATATGTTATGGCACTTATTTTCTTTTCCTGTCATTTCGATTATCATAGAAAACATCACGACCCTAACACTAAACTGCGTAGCCACGAATTTACAATTCAGACTACTCTGATGCGTTCGTAGCATATTAAGCTAGGTAAAGGAGTGTTTATCAGTACATCACACGCTCACACATGAAAATGATTCATTGTACTTTTGTTTAAGCTAAAGACAAATACTGTAATAAATTTCAGGACGTAAAAGGTGAGCGATTACAACCATCTGGAATCATTAAGTTGAAGATACTGTGGTGTCTTCTAATCTAAATGTTAATAAACAGTTTAATTCTGAATCCCCACACTATTACTCCAAAAATAAATGTTGTGGAATTTATTGCTTCCAACGATGGATTGAACTGATTTTTGTCTATTTTTAGGAGTTTTGTCTCAGGATTCACGTATGTTGGCACTGTGTCTCGTTTAAAAAGCACGAAGCCGAAACATGTCTAGATATAATTATATTTAATGTGTAAGCATAGTTCACGCACACGTTCACACCATCCACTGTGACGGCAACCTAACTTTGAAAGGAAATTACAGAAGTACAGGTATTGTCATTTACAACGACCTACCACAACATTAACTCACTCTGAAGTGCCTGTGGTGCCCCTTAAAAATAAATGTATGAACATTCTTTTCCTCATCATTTTAAGGGATGGGAGATCATAAAACCGAAGTACAAATATGTACTTTTTAGTAGAATTAAGCTACGTGATGCCTAGCAGTGTTTTAATGTATATAATTTTTACATGGAAGAGTTTATCCTTTGTACATTAAATTAATCATAATATTAATATGTAAGTCAGACATTCCTTCCACTTTCGTTCTGCCATTGCCGCGCAACGTAATGTATGTAATTTTTATACAGATAAAACGACTGTGAAATGATGTTTCATATTAAAGGAAATTTTGTGCTGATTACAAAACTGGTCGTAGATTTTGCGAGGATATAACATTTCTAACGTTACAGGGAAGTAAAATTATTAATTCACTTGATGCATTTGGTATACCATTGTATGTGTTAAACGTGATCTTTTACTCTCTGGCACCAGTTGAAAGAAGGTTACTTTTGAAAATGATCGTTAAATGAATTCACATACTGCATCATATATTCTCTCGTTGATACTCGACACAATTATTTTGGAAGTAGCCAAACAAATAAGTCCTCATGAAATATGTTATGGTCTTTAAGTGTTGTAGATACTCATTTCATGGCATCAAATTGTGGAGTGATGAATTTGGCTGTTTCAACATTCTAAATAGGAACTTTTAACGTGAATACTAAAATACCATATCAGGAAGATTGGGTGGTACATGTGAGAACAGTAAGGTCTCAGAAATGTACTACAGTTATTTCCAGCAGGTATTACGCATAAAACAAAGAATTTTCATAATACCAACTTAGTTTAGGGTCAAAGCGTCTCTTGCTAGTGGTGGTGATCCATTTTACTTCAGTAATAGACAGTCGACAGTGAAATTATACCACAAAACACACACGATGGTTTTATTTCATGCGATAAAGAATTGTTTATTTTATGAAAATCAGCTTTTGTGACGGGCTGAGATATTGTCGGTTTGAGAAACCTGCGACGTCTCAATATTAGAATGTCTTACACTACAGTTTACTATGGGAATTTTTCCGTGTTAATACGTGTTCCGTTACATAGTATCTTCGAGTCAATAGCAGCTACACAGTAACCTGTCTTTGTCAGATTGCGGTCGACAGAGTCCGAAGCAATTAATCACCTACAGTGATTGATGGACGCAGCGCACAGCACCTGGAATTGGCTGGTCGACACGGCCTTCAACACCTGCCTTGTTACTACTGGTTGATCCGAACGTATTTTGTATCTGAACTTGACCGATTACCAATTTTGGAACGCGCAGCAGTACACGGCAAAGGAAAATGTTTTGAAAATTAGCTTTACATTGGAAGTATTATGTATGTCTACCCACTAGTTCTCTCGGAATTCCTGACGTTCTGTTTACACTTGGTGTAACTCGGATCTCTTTTATCTGGTGATGTACACAGTGATTATAATTAAACTTAAACTTTCAAACCACTGTAGAAATAACACCACTGACCAGAATGACGTCAAATTGCAACAGAATATTAACGGAGAAGGGGGAAAACGTATGGCAGAAGGAAAATAAATAGTTACAAAATGTAGCAATAGATGGCACTGTAAGCATCATAATTTAATATTGGTAGAATACAAATAACAAATGAATCATACAACAACGCCTAAGGTGTACGTTTGACGTTAAACAAACTGTACTACTAAGTGTGGATAGGTGTACAAGTGTGATTCTGTCGGTTATGTAAGCCCATCTACCACGAGAAGGTCATATCACATCGGATGCAAAAAATCGATTTTTAATTGTCCTGAGGCCAAAAACCGCATGAAAAGCATCAATCGGATTATTAATAGCCGTCTGAGTGCCACAAAACCTGTTCAATATGCTGTCCACCGTTTTCTGCAACAAGTTGAAATCTAAAATCAGCATGTTCCCCAGCTGATGGAAATGTTTCCGGGCTCGCGTTTAGAATACAGCTAAGTTTGCAATGCAGCTAAGTTAGCAGTCGGAACACTGAATACAACATCTTTCCGATAGACCAACAGCCAGAAGCCGCACGGATTAAGATCAGATGATCGAGACGGTCAGACGGTAGGGAAAAGGCGGCTGATAATTGTAGCATTTCCGAAATGGTGACTCAGCAACTGCTCAACTGGATTATCAATGTGGGGAGATGCGCCATCTTGCATAAAAATGATCGCATCACACATCCATATTGTTGAAGAGCTGTAATGACGTGAATGGCGTCGTTGCGCAAAAGACACTCACAGCGCTTACCAGTGACGGTACAGGTAACAGGACCGGAAGCACCTGTCTCTTCGGAAAAATATGGCCCTATGATAAATGATGCCGTAAGCCCGCACCACACAGTGACCTTTTCAGGATGGAGTGGTACTGGTTGATTTGGGTGTGGATTTTCCGTTGCACGTGTTCGGCACTTCTGCGTATTGACATATGGTGTCAGATGGAAGTGGGCTTCGTCTGTTCAGAAAATCTTCCAAGGCCAATCGTCGTCCACTTCCATGGGAGCAAGAAATTTTTGGCAGGTGAACAGAAAGTAACTCGTGTACATGGGTAATTTTGAATGGATAGGAAAAAAGGATGTCTCGTAGGATTTTACGCACCGTGCTCACGTGTATGTACAATGTTGGGGCAATTCTCCGTGCACTACACGTTTGCACACCACCACTCGTCTCCTCCTGCATTGCTATAGCCATTGCTTCCACTGACGTCCAATCAGTTCGTTTCCTCCCTCTACCAGGTTGCACACCAAAAGAAGCCATCTTTTCGAATTTTGGAGTCATTTCCTCCAGACCCACGGCAGTCATTAGACCAACGCCTTTTTTCAAACTAGTGTCGGGAACTTCTGCAGAGTGACGTATGCACGGTCATCATTCTCGTAATACAGTTTTGCAAGCGGAGCGCGATCCTGCATCGAGACATCCATGGCGAACATCGCAGACGTCAAAGGAGGAAAAGCCGTTTACTCGGCAGATTTATACGAACTTCAGTGCGTCGTGTGCGTGACAGGTATTTTCATTTACTTATTTTGACATCTACTGATCAACTTTCGCACCACATTTTTTCTTCTGCCATACGTTTTCCCCCGTCTCCGATAATGTTACGTTGCAAAAATATGGCTCTAAGCACTATGGGACTTAACATCTGAGGTCATCAGTCCCTAAGACTTAGAACTACTTAAATCTAACTAACCTAAGGATATCGCACACAGCCATGCCCGAGGCAGGATTCGAACCCGTTGCCGTAGCAGCAGCGTGGTTCCGGAATGAAGCGTCGAGAACCGCTCGGCCACAGCGGCTGGCTGTTCCGTTGCAATTTGACGTCATTCTGACCAGTAGTGTTACGTCTACAACGTTTTGAAAGTTTAACTTTAATTATAATCACCCTGTTAGCACCAACACTATCAAAAGGTCTTAACTCAACAGGAGAGAAATTTAAGAAACTGCTGAAGTAGCCTCGCCTACAGTTCAAACAAACGACCTGTGTTAAGGCATTTGCAAAATCTGCAGTCTCCAGAGTCAAGTGACACGAACGGTCAGGCACCACTGGCATAGTCACTTATCAAAACAACTCGAAATTCCCGATCGGCCTATGTACATCTCTTTTTGACGGGGACATTCCTCTCTGCAGTTTTCTGCCACAAACTGGTGAAAGTGTACTCTTCGATGTCACTGTAACAAGGGTTTCTTTGGCGTCCCCCAAGCAAGTGTGTTCTCACTTTACTCCACCAAAGTTAGCTGGTCCTGCCAAGATAGAAATCTCGCTGGCCAGCTAGAGCGGACTTGCGAGTTCTGGCCAATAATGACGTCGTAAACAATTTTATCAATTTCGTACTCTCATGAGTCGCCCATTAACAAATAATGATGTGGCACGGGAGAGAAGGAAGATAGACTCTCCCACCGTATGACAGATTTCCAGCAATGACCAACCAATATCCTTGCACATAGGCATCAATGAAGTTAAGGAATTCTGCTACCTAGGCAGTAAAGTAACCAATGACGGACGGAGCAAGGAGGACATCAAAAGCAGAATCGCTATGGCAAAAAAAGCATTTCTGGCCAAGAGAAGTCTACTAATATCAAATACCGGGCTTAATTTGAGGAAGAAATTTCTGAGGATGTACGTCTGGAGTACAGCATTGTATGGTAGTGAAACATGGACTGTGGGAAAACCAGAACAGAAGAGAATCGAAGTATTTGAGATGTGGTGCTATAGACGAATGTTGAAAATTAGGTGGACTGATAAGGTAAGGAATGAGGAGGTTCTACGCAGAATCGGAGAGGAAAGGAATATGTGGAAAACACTGATAAGGAGAAGGGACAGGATGATAGGACATCTGCTAAGACATGAGGGAATGACTTCCATGGTACTAGAGGGAGCTGTAGAGGGCAAAAACTGTAGAGGAAGACAGAGATTGGAATACGTCAAGCAAATAATTGAGGACGTAGGTTGCAAGTGCTACTCTGAGATGAAGAGGTTAGCACAGGCCGCATCAAACCAGTCAGTAGACTGATGACCAAAAAAAAAAAAAAAAAAAAAGGCACGTACGGGAAATCGCGCAAGCTACTGAAATAATTACTGTTGTGAGCCAATCGCAGAACAAGTTACATGGAGTTAGTGAACATTCCTGCATGGCAGCACAGTGTCCAACTGCTGGTCCCATGGTCTGAATCTCTCTACTTTCAGCCTGCATTCAGATCTTATCTAGACAAAAAGAAGTCCTTTTAGCGTTTTCCATGATGCATTTTTTACGGAATGTGGTCTGCCCTCCCCTACATTACTGCTGCGTAGATTGCAGAGACTGCTATTTTTTCCATACCAGTATCGGGATGGCTTTCAGCAACAGTTTTATGGTACTCTGTTTCTTCGAAGTTAACTTCCCTATCGTGAGTCACCTAAAGAAAGCGACCAATGTTGCAGATATAACTGATCTCTCTTACTGTATGAGAAGGGGGAGTAATTAGCACTGCAATTATTGGCAGTCGTGAATACTGACTGCAGTTTTCATGCAGCGTTGGAGAATTGACTATAGTGATTGGTGGGATCTGCATATTACATTACTAGTAGGTTACAACGGTTTGGGCATAAACTGAAACATAATACCACTTCGCAGTTTGGGCATAAACTATCTATCTTGATCACTGCAAATAAGTTTTTGTCCAGAAGCAAAATTAAAAAATTTACCACATCAAGAAAATATTGCTGGCCGGAATGGCCGAGCGGCTCTAGGCGCTACAGTCTGGAACAGTGCGACCGCTATGGCCGCAGGTTTGAATCCTACCTCGGGCATGGATGTGTGTGATGTCCTTAGGTTAGTTAAGTTTAAGTTGTTCTAAGTTGTTCTAAGTTGTAAAGGACTGATGACCTCAGATGTTAGGTCCCATAGTGCTCAGAGCCATAAAAAAAGAAAATATTGTATGCTTTCATGGGGAGATTAACCAGTGTGATTGCCTTTCTCGTAACTTTCTTTGGTAAGCTGATATAAAGCAAAAGTTATTTTCTTAAATAGCACTCAAAATTTACTAAATCGGTAAACCGTTTCTTCTCCTCAAAACCTAGGCCATTCACATAAACATGACGTTATTAATTACATAGTACGTAATCAAGTATTAGTTGACAGTGCAGGTAGCTGGGGTAATTTAAATCGTTCACTTGCTTGAATTGACAATAAACAAATTGAAACTCAAGGAAAACGTACAAAGGTCATTCAGTCAGCCCTTTGCTGGTAGAGGTTTGGGTGAGTAATGTACACCAACGAAGATAATGTAGAAATGCTACCCATCTATGAAGAATGTAAGTTTGCATTTTCCTTTTGTTTCCATTTCTTACTGCCGCCGATTCTGCGGGGAACTTTCTCATTGCCTATAAATCCACCTACTCTTCAAGATCCTTCTGTGACACATCTCAAACGATTCAGTTCTCTCCTTTTCTCTTTATCATACAGTTCATGATTCACTACCGTATAATGGTGTGCTCTAAACATATACACTATTCTCTTATTTTGTCAATTGGTTGTAATAGCCAGGTAACTAGCTACTGTGTGAATGATGGATTTAATGAAAGCAGATGTAAGTATTAAACCTGTAAATATTAGACGTTTAAATTTTATTCATGTACATAATTCTACTGTTGATTGACTGAGAATCATTAAAATTAATGAAACTCAAGTTTTTCTAATTACATTTTTGTAATGTGTTTATCTGACATGTTCCACACCCAGGAGGATCCCCTCTGTTGTGGGTCTATGGAATGAATAATTAATCTAATCTAATGTCAAATCTCAAGTACAACATGACAACGGCCACCCGGGTGCCGTTACCGTCACGTAGTAGATCCTCAGTTTCTTCTTTTCTATTCTTCTATATATTATTCTTGTCAACGCTTTTGGTGCGTGAGTTGTTAAGCTGATTGTCAGATACTTCTCAGATATATTTGCTGTTCGTGTCAACGGATTTATGTGGATGAAATTTTTCCAAACAGGCTGATGGAATGTCTCGACTCTCAGAAATTCTTCACATCAACTAGAACAGTAATGTGGTTCCACTTCCAATAGTGATTTTATTAATTCAGAAGGAATTTTATCTACCCATTCCGCCTTACTTACTATGTCTTCCAAAGCTTTGTTAAATTTTAACTCCAATAGTGTGGTCCCCTACGTCTTCCACATCGATTCCCATTTCTTCTTGTTTCATGTCATCAGACATATCCTCGCCCCTGTACTGCCTTCAATGTACTATATTAACCTATCCACTTTCTCTTCTGCTTTGCAATCCTAGTGTTGTCGCGCTGTCACTCTTACTCTTAAATTCACTGAAATTCATTTTGCGTTTTCCGTATCAGTCCTTGGGACGACAATTTATTATTCGATTCCTTTACATTTTTCATTCAGACATTTCGCCTTGGCTTCCCAATACTTCCTACTTATTTAATTTCTTAGTGAGCTTTACCGTTGTATTCCCGGCTTTCGCAGATTTTTTTCCTCTTACGTTGATCAGCTGAAGGGTTTCTTGTGTTACCAGAGGTGTTTTTGGGTGTTACATGCCTTGTGTCTATGTTGTGCTGTCCAGCTTGAAGCATCCCCAACTCTCTTGTGGTTCCCCTTTTAGGTACTCCACGTCGACGTCTGCTGTAGTATCGTCGGTAGGTTTTCCGGCTTTACCTCTGATTAAGACAGCCTGCGCTACCTTTCGGAGAGAGTGGGACGTCAAAGAGTCACAAAAGTTCATATTAAGCAGTCCGTAAAGCACGTAAACGTTCACTTCAGTTACCGTGTTTGTTAGTGCCTACGCTTTCCGCTAGATGGTGCTGACTTACTGCTGAATAGCTTTGGTTCCGTAAAACCTTCACTGATTAGTACCAGGTAAATGAGATAAGTACAACACTCTTGTATTTCACTTTCACTCTATATTCAAGGATTAAGATGGTGATGGATGATGGTCTATTTAAAAGGTTCCTAGCCTGGAGGAATCTAAATAGTCCGTAAATGCCGATATGCCAGCGCTCTACGTCCAGATTCGCAACTAACGGCACACGACACTTTCAAAAGTCCACACGATAATATCTGAATGCCGATACCTCTGAATTCACTCGTATCAGCAGATAATTTGAGTTTCGTCGTCAATATGTCCGTAAAGTTCCAATCTAGCACTAAAGTCTTAAAAAACCCTTAATACTCCGTTGCTACCATCAGTCAGAGATCGTACACTACATCACTTTTAATCTCCGTAATATTCTAACAGTTTATCGTGAATCTTAACACGATAAAGTCCAATCTAATTATCATCTCGCTGACTGACGCGGGTTCCCCACCCTTTAACGAAACAATCAAGGGAAAAAAGGCGACAATAATGACGATCAGGCCTTTTTATAGGTTTTTCATCACAGGAGTTTAACGTCATTGCCTTCTCCATGACGGAGCTTCTCTGGCTTTGCTGTACTTAGATGTTAAACTACTTGCTGATATACTATAATTTTGATCTGCAATTACAGAACTCTGATTCTACTCTATTATCCCCTCAAAAATTCTATTCTTAATTTTAAATTATTCTTTCTATAGCTTTTTATCGTCAATACTCACTTCTTAAAAACCCTGTTTTTTTCCGAGTTAATTCTTCCAGGTGATTCTCTTAAGCTTCAATATACTCTTCATCGTTACTGTATTGTGAGCTGTGTTCCGGCGTAAAATCAAGCGCCTGCACGACGGTCTACACCGTTAGAGAAGAGAGGGCTGTGAGACGACGTCAGACAATAATAGTACGCTAAGCGACCCCTCTCTAGAACGACACCGAGACAACAGCGGCCTCTAGGCGAAGAGAACATAAGCGCTGTTTCTTCTGGCCGCAGCTCACTGGAAGAATAGCCGATCTACGACCTTTGCAGCAGCGACTTGAGAACTGTGTAATTTCACTTGTATTAAGTATTGCCTATACTGAAGAGACTTCTTATATGAAGTGTCGCCAATTGCTTGCGCAACACCAAGTGTCGCCAATTGCTTGCGCAACACCATTGTAAATTCCCAAAGTTAAGTATTGCCATTGATATTACTGTAATTTGCTTAAATTGTTGTCTAGCGATCCTAGAAAGCAGGTTTCCACACTCGACGAGTAGTCAACACGCAACAAGCTCTGCTCCATTTACGCCATGCTAACCCGTATCTGATTTCGGAATCTTAGACCATTATGTAATCTAGCTGGAAGTCTCCCGTGTCTCCAAGCCTTTTCCAACTACACCTCACTCTCTAGCTATTCTTGAAGGTTAATTGCTAGCTGAAATTTATTGCAGAAGCTATTTAGTTTTCTTCTCTCTTATTCCTAAACACGAAACCATATTCTCCCTCAATTCTTTACACTTTCTTCTGCTGCAGCGGTCTTACCTTCCAGAATTATTAGATTTTCATCTCCCTTAACTTGTTGAATAACCCATTCAAATATACTCATATACTTTTTCTGCCTGTTAGTTTTATGATTTTGGCGTCAGGATGTATTTCTGAATTACTGCTATTGATATGCTGTCGATATGGATGAGAATGACCTTACCGGTGAACTATTCACTGTAAGTCACTCTCTGCCCAGCATTCTTGTTAATAACGAACCCTATTCCCGTTACGTCATTTCTGCTGCTGTTGATATTAACCTATATTTGTTTGACAGAATTCCTTTTATTCTTTCCATTTCACTTCACTGACCCCCAGTGTCTAGAGAGCCCGTCCATTTCCTTTTGCAGACTTTCAGCATTCTCAGTCACTGTCAGGCTTCTGACACTTCACGTTCCGAAACTTTGAATGTTTCCCTCTCGTTGGTTATTCCATCTTTTTCTCGTAGTTACTTCCCCACTGGCAGGCCATTATGGGAATCCAAACGGGGGACCAATCTGGAATCTCTTACTATTTTAATTATATGCCACGCCGTGTGGATGCACATTAGTTGTCCATAATCCATTGATTCCCACTGCCTTCTGCACCCTCATGCTGCTGATCATAGCTGATTCTTCTTTTCTTTTATGGGCAGTTTCTCACCCCAAGGAGAAGGGACTGTCCAGTAACTCGGCCGTGTCATCCGCCCTCTTCGGCAAGACCGTTGGCAAAAAGAGGATGACTGTTCTTGCCAGTAGTCTTCGGCTGCCATTGCCGAATATTATTATTCAAACAATATGAAGAATATAATTTTAACTCTATCACAAAATTAACAACTAATGTAATTGTAAGGAACTAATACAAAGAAATTGTCCAAAAGTAAACAATTGACTATTTTATGGAGATGGTTTCACTTTGGAACCACTAGGCCGTAAAGTTACCAACCTGCCATCACTACGTGTGAAAAAAAAAATCTCAGTAACACTTCCACGTGAGATTCACAGTTAACATCAACATTCGGTCCGACCTCTTCAGAGAAGCCATGTACAGATGCTACTGTGTACGATCAATACCACGTCATTAGTGAGTTTATCGTAACAGCCTCATCTTCACTGTCATCATCAACATCTCTTGAATTGTATTAACAATGAGTAGTGTAGGGCCTGGCAAAGGAGACGAAGTTTCTGATGTACTCGAATGAGGAGAACATTCATAGAATCGTCCCCAGGGCCACTTTTGGCCTAGATGTCACTGAATCCAAATCCCCTGGAATTTCTTCCTACAAATAACGGACGTTCAGATCATATGCAGGGTCTCAAAACTTCCATAAACACACAATGCCTAAAACAAGTTATAGCCATAAATAATAAGCAAAAAAGGGCCGAAATGTCGTAAACTTACATGTGATTAAGAAATTAACTGTGAAACTACATACAGCCCTTGTAGTTTCCTGTCGAATCCAGTCATAATAGCTGTTGCACAAACTGAAATATACGTTATAACAACTTTAGATATATTTATTTTCACTGCTAGTTATCACCTCAACATGATCACCATGCAAAAACCACATGTAAAAAATAAAATTAAAATAGAAACATATTTCTACCACACTCCGCTGAGACTGATCCACTGTTCCACTGAATGCTGTAAGCGACTGTTGCTTTGCCCAATTTCATAGACGTACCACAGTGTACTGCTTGGACTTTCGTCTTGAAACAGCATCGGTGGTTTCAAGCGAAACGCAGTGGTACTTAAAAAAGTACAAATACACGCATAAGAAAAGGTTTTGCAACACTCCAGTTCCCAGAACTCCTGAAATAGACGTTGACTGTGGATATTGTATCACAGACACAGTCCCATTGACTGTTCTGAGATGTAACTAAATACGCCCAAAGATGTAAACAACCATGCAGAAGCAGCGCCTTTTAGACGGAGGGGGTCCGACAACCCATCAGTTCCAGTCATTCCACCAGGAACTTCAACCATGCCTAGACGGTCAATACCGCGGTTCGATCGCGTCGACATTGTGCAAGGAAGGTCTCCCAAGGAAAGTGTCCAGGCGTATCGGAGTGAACCAAAGCGATGTTGTTCGGACATGGAGGAGATACAGAGAGACAGAAACTGTCGATGAAATGCCTCGCTCAAGTTGCCCAAGGACTGCAATTGCAGTCGATGAACGCTACCTACGGATTATGGCTCGGAGGAAACCGACAGCAACGCCCCCATTTTGAGTAATCCTTTTCGTGCAGCCACAGGACGTCGTATTACGATTCAAACTGTGCGCAATAGGCTACATAATGGGCAACTTCAGTCTCGACGTCCATGACGAGGTCCATATTTGCAACTACGACACCATGCAGCGCGGTACAGATGGGCCCAAAAACGTGCCAAATGGACCGCTCAGACTTGACATCACGTTCTTTTCACCGATGAGTGTCGCATATGCCTTCAACCAGACAATCGTCGGAGACGTGTTTGTAGGCCTCCCGGTAAGGCTGAACGCCTTAGACACACTGTCCAGCGACTGCAGCAAGGTGGAGGTACCCTGTTGTTTTGAGGTGGCATTATGTGGGGCCGACGTACGCCGTTGGTGGTCATGGATACGTGCATGCCATCCTCCGATCGATAGTGCAACTTTATCGGCTGAATATTGGCGAGGAATTCGTCTTCATAGACAACAATTCGCGTCCACATCGTGCATCTTGTGAATGAATTCCTTCAGGATAACGACATCGCTCGACTAGGGAGGCCGGCATGTTCTCTAGACATTATCCCTATCGAAAATGCCTGGATAGAATGAAAAGGTCTATTTGCGGACGACGTGACCTACCAACCAATCTGAGGGATTCACGCCGAATCGCAATTGAGGAGGGGACAATCTGGGTGAATAGTGCCTTGATGAACTCGTTGACAGGATGTCACGACGAATACAGGTATGCATCAATGCAAGAGGACGTGCTAGTGGATATTAAAAATACCGGTGTGTACATCAATCTGGACTGCCACCTCTGAAGGTCTCGCTGTATGGTGGTACAACAAATACTGTGTGGTTTTCATTAGCAATAGCAAAGGCGGAAATGATGTTTATGTTGATCTGTATTCCAATTTGCGGTAGCGTTCTCGCTTCCCACGCCCGGGTTCCCGGGTTCGATTCCCGGCTGGGTCAGGGATTTTCTCTGCCTCGTTATGACTAGGTGTTCTGTGCTGTCCTTAGGATCGTTATGTTTAAGTAGTTCTAAGTTCTAGGGTACTGATGACCATAGATGTTAAGTCCCATAGTGCTCAAAGCCATTTTTTTGTATTCCAGTTTTCTGTACAGGTTCCTGAACTCTCGGAACCGAGGTGATGGAAAACTTTTTTAGATGTGTGTAAAAAAAATTAAAGGTTGGTTGTTTCGGGTGGCATTCACTGGGGCTCAAGGTATTAAGCAGTGTCTGCGATCGAATCCTGAATCCTGAACCCAAAACGTTCTATCTAAAAACCACGGGCGGTACGCTACAGATAATGAACAGTACAAGTTCATCATCAACGTGCCCCAGAAATCCATTCGTCAAGATCAGCACTATGTATGGATAGTGCGCGCAAACACGGGCCTCCTTTCAGTCACTGAACTGTCATTTTGATTTACTACGGCTGTAGACTTTTCCAAGTCTTACACGTCGACAGTGTGCAATCAAATGAACATTTGCAGATAAAGATATTCTCGTCAAAAAGCCGGCGAGGAATAGGTGACTCTTTTTCTTACGGCAGATGCCGCGTTATTTCTCCAAAGTATTCTCCTCCTCATATGGGGAGTTATGTGCAAAGTGTTTGAACTCTATAAAAGGTTTTACCCTCAAAGTAACGAAAGAGGACCATTTCCCAACTTGTCTTGCTATTATTTTTACAGTTAATGGAAATATTAACATTACATGCAGCCACTCTGACTGTCAAAGTTGTCTGAAATTCTAGTACATTTTGATGTGCATTAGCCTCTGCAGTTTCATTTTGTTTATCTCTGAGTTCCAGCACATTTCTCACGTTTGTAAAAAATTTGGCATAGCCTTTAGTTTATGTCTGAAAAGGTGCATTCTCTCCGCAAGGAAATGGATACATAGTAGTAACGACACTATGAAGACGCAAATCACGTTTGCTTTAAATACACTGTAACCATCATGGAACTAATGACGCTTTATTAAAATGTAATGTATTTATGTTTATGCATGTTTCTGTACAACTGTATTGAACAGAGTAGTGTCTGACTAGAAGATGTCAAAAGAAAAGTTGCAAAGCAAAGATCCAGGATTATTTTCTTCACGCGTTCGCAAATCAAGCCATTATTTCAGAAGTTGTTAACACTAATATAAATGTACAGTTGTGAACAGCGTTACTTATGTTTTCCAATTTTTTCAACTCCGGAGTAATAAGTTTCTTTTCCCTTTTTTCAGGTAAGATATTCTGAAGATGGTGTGCTTGCTTCGGAGCTGTAAGGTAAATGACTTTTTATAACTTCAACGTTATCACCGTAAGAAGACCATTACAGCATAAACTGAAAGATACACGTTGAAACTCGTTGTGATCGTGGTAGATGATTAGCGGTAATCGTTTATTACCAGTGATAACTCTCTGCTTTTCAGAGATTCTTACACCAGACTATGTTTTTAAAAGTCGAAAGATCACATGGGTGGGTTTGAGTGGCTCTGCAGCGCTGAACCATGAAAAAGGATACAGTCTATCTCTGAGGTGTGCAAATTCTGTACCATGTCTATGTCTTCGAAATATTCGAGGGCGACTGCTTAGAAGGAGCGAAATAAGAATGCAGATCCTATTCAGGATTGGTTCAATTACTTGTATGGAAATGTATGGTTTTCTCAGCTAATAGAATATATGTAAAGTGAATGCATGTAAATAATTGTAAATGCTGATTGCAGGATTCGCCCGTTTAATGCAATGACCATTAGATTTATTCACTGACAGAGAAAAAAATCTCAATGACATGGAGTTCTGAAACATAAGCGAAGCTTAGTTGACGTTTTTGGGCATCTGGATGGTGATGTCTGTTCAGATTTCTCCACAGTCGCACAAGAGTGACGCCAGTACAGATACTGTAGTGATGCAAATCACGTGTGCTTTAAATACACGCTGTAACGGTCGTGAGCGTTATTCACCTTTGCCATAGAACATGGCGAGTTGATGTTGGTCAAGAATGCTTAAGGCGACAAATATGCCATTGTCGGCACCTCACTTGAGTTTGAACGTTGTTGCGTAACAAGGCTGCGAGAGGCTGGGCGCTCCTCCAGCGACATTGCAGCCAGAGTTTGTGGGAATATAACCACTGAACGTAATTGCTGGATGCGGTAGCCACGATAATGTACCTTCGCAAGAAAACCAGGCACCAGACGACCACGTGGTGCTGTCGAGAAAGAATAGTACACTACTGGACATTAAAATTGCTACACCACGAAGATTGCGTGCCACAGACGCGATATTTAACCGACAGGAAGAAGATGCTGTGATATGCAAATGATTAGCTTTTTAGAGCATTCGCACAAGGTTGGCGCCGGTGACGACACCTACAAAGTGCTGACATGTGGAAAGTTTTCAACCGATTTCTTATACAGAAACAGCAGTTGACCGGCGTTGCCTTGTGAAACGTTGTTGTGATGCCTCGTGTAAGGAGGAGAAATGCGTGCCATCACGATTGCGGTTTATCGTACCGCGACACTGCTGCTCGCGTTGGTCGAGATCCAGTGACTGTTAGCAGAATATGGAATCGGTGGGTTCAGGAGGGTAATACGGAACGCCGTGCTCGATCCCAACGGCCTCGTATCACTAGCAATCGAGATGACAGGCATCTAATCCGCATGGCTGTAACGGATCGTGCAACCACGTGTCGATCCCTGAGAGAACAGATGGGGACGTTTGCAAGACAACAACCATCTGCACGAACAGTTCGACGACGTTTGCAGTAGCTTGGACTATCAGCTCGGAGACCATGGCTGCGGTTACCCTTGACGCTGCATCACAGACAGGAACGCCTGCGATGGTCTACTCAACGACGAACCTAGGTGCACGAATGGCAAAGGTAATTTTTTCGGATGAATCCGGGTTCTGTTTACAGCATCATGATGGTCGGATCCGTGTTTGGCGATATCGCGGTGAACGCACATTGGAAGCGTGTGTTCGTCATCGCTATACTGGCGTATCACCCGGCGTGGTGTATGGGGTGCCATTGGTTACATGTCTCGGTCACCTCTTGTTCGCATTGACGGCACAGTGGACGTTACATTTCAGATGTGTTACGACCCATGGCTCTATTCTTCATTCGATCCCTGCGAACCCTACTTTTTAGCAGGATAATGGACGACCACATGTTGTAGGTCCAGTATGGGACTTTCTCGATACAGAAAATGTTCGACTGTTGCCCTGGACAGCACAGTCTCCAGATCTCTCACCAATTGAAAACGTCTCTTCAATGGTTAACGTTATACCGCGAAAAAATGACATATCATGATGTCACATAAAATAAAAATAATTTATTTCTATGCGTTTTTTCCTCCTCTCCCTGTTTCTTTCTAGACCCTACTAGGTGGCAGAGGAACCTGTAAACTAACCTACAGTTCGGAAAAAAGCCGTGATTATTATTCTCAACATTGATTGCAATTGAGTTTATCCAAAGCTTTGATACTACATACGACACGTTACGATTTGGATATCTACAGGATTTTATCCAAAAAAAATCCAAAAAACATTTGAGAAAGAAGACTATACCGTTCACCATGAAATATTAACCTAAACTGCACCGAGCTGATCCGCCAAGCTTACTTATCAACCTAGCGAGTCCACCATTAATGTGGAACAGGGTCAGCCACAGCATGCAAACTTGTATGTGTGTACTAAGTACTACGCGTGTGCGGTCCGAGGTTCGGCTTATCTCGGCACTACACCGTACATCTAAGTTTTGCTCGTCCCTTCACGGAACTGCTCGATACAGCGTGACACTTTATTTAGCAGTGCGTTACGACGCTATTTCTTCCACAATTTGAAGCGGAGTTTTCCGTCGGCACTACTTTCTCCAGTTTGCGCATCAAGAAGCACTTTATCCTAAATCTGCAGCAATGGAACACGCATTGTTATGGCATCAGATTTAACAGTTTTTGATGCAAGTAATCGGACAGTATTTAAAGCTTATATATTACTGAAAATTACGTCGGTTAAACCAACTGGTAAACCTGGAAAGATTTTTTAAAATTGAGACCCACTATTGTTGAATTTCGGAAGGAAAAAGAGAATGCAGGAGCAAATTTCAGAAAGCGTGAATGGACTGCAGACCTCGCATTTTAATGGATTTTCCGGGCGCTGCCTACAGTAAGACGCCGCAGTGCGAGAAATAACTTATTTTTGTTTCAGCGGAGCTGCATTTACAGAAATTCCGACAAAAACTTCGTCCTCTCTCCTGAGTTCACAGCAAAGAATCGAAAAATTTTGAGCCGCTTTTGAGACCGTTTGCTGTGTCACTTAGGAGACCACTCCCCCGCCCTTCCATCTCTCCCGCTAATCGGTGTACGCTACAATTCCCGTTCAAAAGACAAATTCTTTTACGGTGAAACTGTCGGAAGAGTGTCCACATCTCTACACTGAGTTTGCAAACGTGACAGAATATTTCGATCAACATATGTGTGTGAAAAGATTTTCTCAATCACGAAAATAAATAATTCGCGATTACATGAATGAGAAAAACTGCAAAATTCTCTGAGTTTGTTCATATGACGAATGTTTGTACCAGACCTAGACTTTTATTATGTCTTCAGCATGCGAAAATTAATTAAATAACAATAAAAATTTATTTTATTTGTGATTTGTATTGTTGATAAATATCAAATATGAAACCAATCTACATCCAAGCCATTCAGTAGAATATATTTCAATGTTTCAGTATACGGAGTACAAAGGACGCGCCTCGGCCGGAGGTGACTAGGGTTAGGCCAATCTACGAAATCGAACTGCTACATTACTGGCCATTAAAATTGCTACATACGAAGATGTGCTACAGACGCGAAATTTAACCGACAGGAAGAAGATGCTGTGATATAAAAATTATTAACATTTCAGAGCACTCACGTAAGGTTGGGGCCTGTGGCGATACCTACAACGTGCTGATATGAGGAAAGTTTTCAATCGATTTCTCATACACAAACAGCAGTTGACCGGTGTTGCCTGGTGAAACGTTGTTGTGACGCCTCATGTAAGGAGGAGAAATGCGTACCATCACGTTTCCGGCTTTGATTAAGGTCGGATTGTAGCCTATAGTGATTGCGGTTTATCGTATCGCGGCATTGCTGCTCGCGTTGGTTGAGATCCAATGACTGTTAGCAGAATATGGAATCGGTGGGTTCAGGAGGGTATTACGGAACGCCGTGCTGGATCTCAACGGCCTCGTATCACTGGCAGTCGAGATGACAGACATCTTATCCGCATAGCTGTAACGGATCGTGCAGCCACGTCTCGATCCCTGTGTCAACAGATGCGGACTTCTGCAAGACAACAACCATCTGCACCAACAGTTCGACGACATTTGCAGCAGCATGGACTATCAGCTCGGAGACCATTGCTGCGGTTACCCTTGACGCTGCATCACAGACAGGAGCACCTGCGATGGTGTACTCAACGACGAACCTGGGTGCACGAATGACAAAACGTCATTTTTTCGGATGAATCCAGGTTCTGTTTACAGCGTCATGATGGTCGCATCCGTGTTTGGCGACATCGTGGTGAACGCACATTGGTAGCGTGTATTCGTCATCGCAATACTGGCGTATCACCCGGCGTGATGGTATGGGGGGGCCATTGATTACACGTCTCGGTCACCTCTTGTTCACATTGACGGCACTTTGAACAGTGGACGTTACATTTAAGGTGTGTTACGACCCGTAGAACTACGCTTCATTCGATCCCTGCGAGACCCTACGTTTCAGCAGGATAATACACGACCGCATGTTCTAGGTCCTGTACAGGCCTTTCTGGGTACAGAAAATGTTCGACTGCTGCCCTAGCCAACACATTCTCCAGATCTCTCACCAATTGAAAACGTCTGGTCACTGATGGCCGAGCAACTGGCTCGTCACAATACGCCAGCCACTACTCTTGATGAACTGTAGTATCGTGTTGAAGCTGCATGGGCAGCTGTAACTGTACACGTCATCCAAGCTCTGTTTGACTCAATGCCCAGGCGTATCAAGGCCGTTATTATGGTCAGAGGTGGTTGTTCTGGGTAGTGATTTCTCAGGATGTATGCACCCAAATTGCGTGAAAATGTAATCACATGTCAGTTCTAGTATAATATATTTGTGCAATGAATACCCGTTTATCATCTGCATTTCTTCTTGGTGTAGCAATTTTAATGGCCAGTAGTGTAATTGAGTGGGCAACGGATGCGGAGGCGGTTCATGTTAATATGTGTTAGTGTCCGGTCATGGAATGCAGAGCCAGAGGTTCTGACTCCCAAAAATACGTCTGTTCTGCTGGTGATCTGGATCACAAGAGAGCGAAGCAGCTGTGTTCTGCACTTCAGAATCCTCCGAAGTCCACTTTTGACCAATATCGCACGCTCGGTATTGGCTAAAACCAATGGCATTAATTTGCTAGCACTTTCAGCAGTGGCGTCTCTTGTCAGCAGCTTCCACTGGACGGATCTGTCTCTATTCTGAAAGGCAGGCAACTTACATCACGCAGGCACAGCCGAAGTTCCTCTGGGAGAAAACTTGTAAACATTTGACTGGACCTTTGAAATAAATTTTGTAAGCTAATTTCCTTAAATATTGACGGTCGAAGTAGGATCGATTTAAAATGCAGACTGGCTGTGGCAAGGAAAGCGTTTCTGAAGAGGAGAAATTTGTTAAGATCGAGTATAGATTTAAGTAATAGGAAGTATTTTCTAAAAATATAGGTGTGGAGTTTAGCCATGTATAGAAGTGAAACCTGCACGACAAATAGTTTAGACAAGAAGAGAATAGAAGCTTTCGAAATGCACTGCTGCGGAAGGATGCTGAAGATTAGTTCGGTAGATTACGTAACTAACGAGAAGGTACTGTATAGAAGTGGAGTGAAGAGGAATATGTGGAACAACTTGAGTAGAAGAAGGGATCGGTTTATAGGATACGTTTTGAGGCACGAAGGGCTCGCCAATTTAGTATTGGAGGGAAGCGTGGAGGGTAATAATCGTAGAGGGAGACCAAGCGGTGAATGCATTAAGCGGATCAGAAGGGTGCAGGTTGCAGTAGTTATTCGGAGGTAGAGAGACTTGGAAAGGATAGAGTAGCAAGGAGAGCTGTATCAAACCAATCTCTGGACTGAAGACCACAGAAACAACACAAAATATTCCTTCACTGGCTGCCACCATATACAGCAGTTTGTTCCGGTTTCCCCTTGTCTCTCTCTCCTGTTTCTTCCCCTCTGATCCCTTTGGAAAGAAGTGCGCTCTCGCATGAGAGAGAAATGCACGAGAGCAGGAGATTCTCACACATACAGAATTCTTGAGCGTTCATATTGTAAAATACAGCCAGCCGCTGTGGCCGAGCGGTTCAAGGCGCTTCAGTCTGCAACCGCGCTGCTGCTACGGTCGCAGGTTCGATTCCTGCCTCGGGCATGGATGTGTGTGATGTCCTTAGGTTAGTTAGGTTTAAGTAGTTCTAAGTCTAGGGGACTGATGACCTCAGATATTAAGCCCGATAATTGCTTAGAGACATTTGAACCATTTGTAAAATACATCTGATCCCTGCAAAGACTTTTGGTTTCTGAAAAAATACTGCTCTCTACTGCCATCGTTCCGCCACGTTTTCCAGACCGTATCAGATTTAGTAGGAGAAGTTGAAAACTCACTGGGAAAGGAAAGATGAAAGAACAGGAAATCTTGTTGTTATGTAGGGTAGATTTCGAATTTTCAGCCGCTTTGGTTAAACTAACTTTCTCTATATATCGTAGCGTCAGCTGGTGAAGGACGTTGAGATTGTCTCTTGCACAAATCAGTATCAGTCGGATTTATTTATTCCCTGTCGGGTGCTAAGTCGAGCGTGATGCACGTGAGCGGATGTTGGCTGCGCCATCGGTGGACGCAATGCATAACAGACCGTGACTGGAAATAAAAAAAAATGAAAAAAAAGAAAATGGCACAGAGTGCGAGTGGCAGTAAAAAGAGAGAGACAGAGAGAGAGAGAGAGAGAGAGGTGGAGGGACAGGGGTGGAGGGTTATTGGTTGGAACTCCAGGTGTTGCCGCTGGAAGTTCCGATAAAGCGGCGACTCTGAAGCAGCGGTGTCGCATGCATAATGAATGCACCGCCTGCCGGCGGCGATCTGAGGTCGTCGACCACTGCCGCAGGCGGCGTTGCCCCTGGGCAGCAGGTGTTCTGCCGGTCGGAGGGTCGAACTAGCGCCTCGGACACACCTGAACTCCTCTTGCACCTCTCCTCCAAGCCCACCCCCCTCCCACACACAGACTTTTTTGTGAGCCTAAAGCAACCAGTGATACGAATTACTGACTACCTGCGGCGCTACGAAGATATGGAGGACGAAATATTGGATGTGGTCTTCGGAAACTGTTTCATCGCAAAAGGACGTAATACAGATGATACTTTCAGTCATAGCATAAACTCTGAAAAGGCAGATATTGAGATACGAAAAGCACGTAGACCTTCGCGATAGCGGATAGGCGTTTGGACCGGATGGCGTTCGTGTAAGATTCTACAGATGTAATGATAAAGGATTTGCTCCCCTTCTAACACTAGTTAGGAACGGCACCAAACGGAAAAAAAGGAGGGGCAGGCGCAGGTCGTTTCCCTTATGAAGAAGATCGGTAAAACAGACGTATAAGCCGGCCAGTGTGGCCGAGCGGTTCTAGGCGCTTCAGTCTGGAACCGTGCGAACGCTACGGTCGCAGGTTCGAATCCTGCCTCGGGCATGTATGTCTGTGATGTCCTTAGGTTAGTTAGGTTTTTCTAAGTTCTAGGAGACTGATGACCTCAGATGTTAAGTCCCATAGTGCCCAGAGCCATTTGAACCAGACGTATAAGGAGGGTCAAAAAGTTTCCATTCGAAGGCCACACTAACCTTTCCCTAGTTGGTGTTACCTGCATCGAAGTCGCTCTGAGTTGCATAAACGGTGCAGCAACGCTCGCAAACAGAAACTTTCGAAGTATCCATTTTAAAAATAGTTTGTAAACTAAATGAGGCACCTTCTTATGTCTGAATATGATACTGAGTGATCGAAACAGGAAACCTAATTAAAAGTGTGTAACTGAGACAGAATAAAAATGAGATATATCTTTCATCGTTACACCATAGCGTCATCGTCAGCAAACAGCCCGAAAATAGTGACCGGGCCAAAGATAAGCATCAAATGAAAAAACTACAAAGAGAGAAAATCGTCTAGCTTGAAGGGGGAAACCATATGGCGCTAAGGTTGGCCAGCTAGATGGCGCTGCCATTGGTCAAACGGATATCAACTGCGTTTTTTTAAAATAAGAAACCCCCTTTGTTATTACATGTTCTTGTAGTACGTAAAGAAATACACTCCTGGAAATTGAAATAAGAACACCGTGAATTCATTGTCCCAGGAAGGGGAAACTTTATTGACACATTCCTGGGGTCAGATACATCACATGATCACACTGACAGAACCACAGGCACATAGACACAGGCAACAGAGCATGCACAATGTCGGCACTAGTACAGTGTATATCCACCTTTCGCAGCAATGCAGGCTGCTATTCTCCCATGGAGACGATCGTAGAGATGCTGGATGTAGTCCTGTGGAACGGCTTGCCATGCCATTTCCACCTGGCGCCTCAGTTGGACCAGCGTTCGTGCTGGACGTGCAGACCGCGTGAGACGACGCTTCATCCAGTCCCAAACATGCTCAATGGGGGACAGATCCGGAGATCTTGCTGGCCAGGCTAGTTGACTTACACCTTCTAGAGCACGTTGGGTGGCACGGGATACATGCGGACGTGCAATGTCCTGTTGGAACAGCAAGTTCCCTTGCCGGTCTAGGAATGGTAGAACGATGGGTTCGATGACGGTTTGGATGTACCGTGCACTATTCAGTGTCCCCTCGACGATCACCAGTGGGTTACGGCCAGTGTAGGAGGTCGCTCCCCACACCATGATGCCGGGTGTTGGCCCTGTGTGCCTCGGTCGTATGCAGTCCTGATTGTGGCGCTCACCTGCACGGCGCCAAACACGCATACGACCATCATTGGCACCAAGGCAGAAGCGACTCTCATCGCTGAAGACGACACGTCTCCATTCGTCCCTCCATTCACGCCTGTCGCGACACCACTGGAGGCGGGCTGCACGATGTTGCGGCGTGAGCGGAAGACGGCCTAACGGTGTGCGGGACCGTAGCCCAGCTTCATGGAGACGGTTGCGAATGGTCCTCGCCGATACCCCAGGAGCAACAGTGTCCCTAATTTGCTGGGAAGTGGCGGTGCGGTCCCCTACGGCACTGCGTAGGATCCTACGGTCTTGGCGTGCATCCGTGCGTCGCTGCGGTCCGGTCCCAGGTCGACGGGCACGTGCACCTTCCGCCGACCACTGGCGACAACATCGATGTACTGTGGAGACCTCACGCCCCACGTGTTGAGCAATTCGGCGGTACGTCCACCCGGCCTCCCGCATGCCCACTATACGCCCTCGCTCAAAGTCCGTCAACTGCACATACGGTTCACGTCCACGCTGTCGCGGCATGCTACCAGTGTTAAAGACTGCGATGGAGCTCCGTATGCCACGGCAAACTGGCTGACACTGACGGCGGCGGTGCACAAATGCTGCGCAGCTAGCACCATTCGACGGCCAACACCGCGGTTCCTGGTGTGTCCGCTGTGCCGTGCGTGTGATCATTGCTTGTACAGCCCTCTCGCAGTGTCCGGAGCAAGTATGGTGGGTCTGACACAACGGTGTCAATGTGTTCTTTTTTCCATTTCCAGGAGTGTTTGAATGATTAGTTGGACCACGCTGTAATAGTCACAAACATATGAGTACGTGGTATCACGTAACATTCCGTCAGTGCGGACGGTATTTGCTTCGTGATACATTACCCGTGTTAAAATGCACCGTTCACCATTTGCGGAAAAGGTCGATATCGTGTTGATGTATGGCTGTTGTGATCAAAATGCCCAACGGGCGTGTGCTATGTATGCTGCTCGGTATCATGGACGACATCATCCAAGTATCCCGACCGTTCGCCGGATAGTTACGTTACTTAAGGAAACAGAAACTGTTCAGCCACGTGTGAAACGTCAACCACGACCTGCAACAAATGATGATGTCCAAGTAGATGTTTCAGCTGCTGTCGCGGCTAATCCGCACACCAGTAGCACACAACATGCACGAGAATCGGGAATCTCAAAAACGTCGGTGTTGAGAATGCTACAACAACATCGAATGCAGCCGTACCATATTTCTATGCACCAGGAATTGCATGGCGACGACTTTGAACGTCATGTACAGTTCTGCCACTGGGCACAAGAGAAATTACGGGACGGTGACTGATTTTTTGCACGCGTGCTATTTAGCGACGAAGCGTCATTCACCAACAGCGGTAATGTAAACCGGCATAATATACACTATTAGGCAACGGAAAATCCACGATGGCTGCGACAAGTGGAACATCAGCGACCGTGGCGGGTTAATGTATAGTGCGGCATTATGGGAAGAAGGATAATTGGCCCCCATTTTATCGATGGCAATCTAAATGATGCAATGTATGCTGATTTCCTACGTAATGTTCTACCAATGTTACTACAAGATGTTTCACTGCATGACAGAATGGCGATGTACTTCTAACATGATGGATGTCCGGCACATAGCTCGCGTGCGGTTGAAGCGGTATTGAATAGCATATTTCATGACAGGTGGATTGGTCGTCGAAGCACCATATCATGGTCCGCACGTTCACCGGATCTGAAGTCCCCGGATTTCTTTCTGTGGGGAAAGTTGAAGGATATTCGCAATCGTGATCCACCGACAACGCCTGCTAACATACATCAGCGCATTGTCAATGCATGTGCAAACATTTCGGAAGGCGAACTACTCGCTGTTGAGAGGAATGTCTTTACACGTATTGCCAAATGCACTGAGGTTGACGGACATCATTTTGAACATTTATTGCATTAATGTGGTATTTACATGTAATCACACTGTAACAGCATGTGTTCTCAGAAATGATAAGTTCACAAAGGTGTACGTGTCACATTGGAACAACAGAAATGAAATGTTTAAACGTACCTACGCTCTGTATTTTAATTTACAAAACCTACCTGTTACCAACTGTTCGTCTAAAATTGTGAGCCATTGTTTGTGACTATTACAGCGCCATCTGTCACAAAGTGAAAAAAGTGGTCCAACTAAATCATTCATATTTCTTTACGTACTACACGAATATATAATAAAAAATTAGGGTTCCTATTATAAAAATGTAGTTGATATCCGATTGACCTATGGCAGCGCCTTCTATCGGGCCAACCATAGCGCCATCTTGTTTCCCCGTTCAAGCTAGACAAGTTTCGTGCTTTGCAGTTTTTTCGTTCGACGCTTCTTTCGCGATATATTTGTCCCGGTCACGATCAATGGACCAATCTTTATATACAGGGTATATCATAATTAATGGCGTAAGCGCATACAGTTGAAAGTACACGATCCCAGAATCAAGTCTCAGCAAAAGTCTCAGTATACATAGGGTCGGAAATGCATACCTTAAGAGCTACGAGCAATTTTTCATCTGCGATACTGTGAAACAAATCTCCTCTACTGCAAGTTCTTTGCTTTCCATAGTTCGGGATCTGGTAGTATGGAACAAAACAAGAAAAAAAGTGCAGTAAACATGTGCTCTAAATCGGATTGCTTTAGAGCTATGACCACTTCTTCATCTTTGCTACTTTGAAACACAACTCTTCTAATGTCCAAGTGCAAGGTGTGCGATCTAGAGCACATGTTTGCTAGATTTTTTTCTTATTTTAGTCCCTACTACCACTTCCCAAAATATGGAAAGCAAAGAACTTGCAGTAGAGGAGATTTGTTTCACAGTATCGAAGATGAAAAATTGCTCGCAGTTAGAAGGTATGCATTTTCGACCTATGTTTACTGAGACTTTTTTGCTTCTAGTATCGTGTACTGTATGAGTTTACGGTTTACGCCATTTATTATGACACACCATATATATATATATATATATGTGTGTGTGTGTGTGTGTGTGTGTGTGTGTGTGTGTGTGTGTGTGTGTGAGAGAGAGAGAGAGAGAGAGAGAGAGAGAGAGAGAGAGATTGTAACTGTCCCATGACACATCGCTGAGGTACTCATGACGACGTGAAAGAAAATAGGGGACGCAAATTCGGCCAGTTCTAGTTTATCGTTTCAGAATTTACTTCCTTATGGAGTAGGCACAATCGGGAAAACAACGGTACACATTCCCGTGCGGCCATCCAGACTTACGTTTTCCGTGATTTCCTTAAATTGCTCCCAGCAAATGCCGGGATGTTTCCTTTCGAAGAGCGCGGCTGATTTCCTTCTCTATCCTCCAAACAATCCAAGCTTGTGCTCCGCTTCTAATGACTTTGTCGACAGGAATTTAAACTCTAAAATCACCTACTACGAGAAGGCATGATAACCTACATCAAACAATTAAGAGACGCTCCAAAATTTAGTCGACCCACCGACTGAGAAGATCTCATTGGTTTTTCAAGGATATTTTCCGGTAATTTTTTATAAGAGAGCGGGGATCTCGTTTAGCTCTTCCAGAAGTCATTGCTTTCCGTTTTATTTCATACCCCCACTTATCTTTGTATGTGTATTGCACTGCCGGCCGGAGTGGCCGAGCGGTTAAAGGCGCTACGGTCGCAGGTTCGAATCCTGCCCCGGGCATGGATGTGTGTGATGTCCTTAGGTTAGTTAGGTTTAAGTAGTTCTAAGTTCTAGGGGACTTATGACCACAGCAGTTGAGTCCCATATTGCTCAGAGCCATTTGAACCATTTTTTTGTATTGCACTGAGTACAAAATTGCAGATGTTGACGGAATGCGATGCGTGGAAACATTCACACACGGCGATTGCTGTTGTGGATAGCGTTACTCATATTGAAGGCTGCATTCAGTACTGCTCGGTTATGTTTCGGGTTTGTTTATCAGACAGTGCTGGTTGTACGTGAACAGTGATATACAGCAATATGGATATGATCACAAAAGAAGGGTTGGCTGATATACTGATGATTACAGTAATTTACATTACTACATAGATAACACATAATAGCTGATAACAGATCATGGTAATGGGCACCACACAGTTCCTTTAAGATCATCTTCATGTTTTCGCAGCGCAGTGGCTGATCCACTAAATTTCTGGCATCCAGTCGCTTAAATTCCATTCCTTCTTATAACTTTTGGCCTTCTTCAGACTGAACTGAAAGACTGACGCTAGAGATTTCTTTCCTTTATTGTGATTTCATGCCCCGTCGCCCTGTATTAGCGGGTTGCAGGCTGTCAATGGTACAGTGAACTTGCTCTTCAGCCAGTTGATAAGAAAATCTAACAGTTACGAAATAACAATAAAAAGAAAGGTCAGATATTTGCAACGAATTTATAACTTTTTAAAGTTGAAAATAAAATGGAAATTTTTTAACTGTAAGACATATTACTTCCGTCAATATTGGTTAAAAACAATTGTAACCAAAGGTAACAAAAAGAAACATAATCGGATTACATTTAAAAAGACTAACAAATTCTTCCTAAAAACCTAGACGCAGAATACCGACGCTAAAAACAGCACTTTACTGGTAGTAAGGCTACAAAGGCCTACACTGGGGTAGGCAATCTGTTGTTGAAGGGGAAAATGTAGGTCGTTGAGGAGGGTAGGTAGTATATGAATGGAGGACTGATGCAGATGTGTCGATGGGTAGAAGTGGCTATTGAGATACAAGAGTGGTTGGGTTAGAGGGGGTATTAGTAAGGGTAAAATCTGATGAGAAAAAGGGTATAGGGAAAGAAAGATGGAAAAGGAAAAAAGGGGGTAGGTGCAGAGTTGGCGGGGTATACTGGCAGACGCGTGGCAGCGTACTAGTTTTGGGAAGTAGAGGGGAAACTATAGGATTATTGGAGTCGAGTTCGTAGATAGTATAGGCTGGATTCTACAGCATTCGTTTCAACTTTTAAACCCTCGGACTGCGTCACTGTGCGTATGGTTACAGTTGCACAAATGCCAGAGACGTTGATGGGCGGCAAAGAAGGATGAATGGACTGATTGTTTACCTATGTTGTCCATCATCTCCGGGAAATCTATGTATCATTATGGGCTGCACTATGGCGACGTCTTTGCAACGGGTTGGGGTTTAAAATATTTTCTGAGCGTGTGTGGCATTTTTTACATCAGACGACTCTTGTCCCAAAAATTTAAATTACTAACATCGAATTTTTACTTTTCTTGCAATGTAAGAAACACTGTTTAGTAAGATTTAAACTTCCAGAAAAGTTTGATATAGAATCGTGATGACTGTAGAATACAATTTACTCCTTTTTGCAAGCAAGCAAAAATTTATAGATCTTTTTTACTTTTTCAGGTCTTTTCTCTTCAAAATAATTTCTTAATTTTGACCAAACAAGCCCGTAGGGGGAAAAGATTCTGTCAATGGATGCAGTTCTGGCAGGGCAAGAAATGAAGCACTAATAATGTAGTTGCAACACTGGGTTAGTGTTTTGAATATATTAATAAAGTTTAAATTGATCTAGTTATCGATCAAGACGGAAAACATAAAAAAACAATAAAACCTATAAAAATTCAATCTAATTCCCTGTTTTTTTATGTATAAAGTACCTAGATTTTTCTCAACCCCGGCAGCAGAACATTGCATCGACGCCGCTGTGCTATATGAATATGTATAAATCTAGCGTCGACATTATCCCTTTGGGACTTGGTGGTGAAAGAAGAAGTTGAAATTCGTTTGGCGTAAAAATTCATCAAGAGAGATAGTGGTTTCAGCTTGGGCAAATCATGGAGCTTGCGCCGTTTTTAGTAAGCTTGGTAGGAGGTCACCACAATGTAGCTCATAATGATGTATCGATTTCCAAACGTGGATCTACCTCATAGCCACACTTAAATTCAAACATACATATTACCGATCAGCAATTCGTAGTGTATATCTTAATTAATGTTCATGTTGCAAACGCATGAGACCAGTTAATTAAGTAATAAAATTAACAAGTTAATTAGGTTAGGAGAAGCATAGTTTCTGAAAACATAAAACTACAAGTTTAACTCTTCTATTAACGTTTTTCAAAAATATTCACTAAATAAATGAAATAAATAAAATCTGTGACCCGAATATAGCCTAAAACCTTTCGCTCCCATAAAATTAGAAACGTTGCACAGATTAAAACACAAATAACCAGCAAAAGAAAGTTCAAAACAAACATAAATGAATCATAAAGTATCAATACTATTTGTAGAAAAAATCTTCATAAATGAAATTCACTGTCGCCGTTCCAGCAGATGCGTACTATTACCTTTTGTTTACGCGAGTGGGTCTTTATAGGTGAGTTTCTGCTTTGACGAGTCTGAGTCATTCCTTTCGCACAATGGGCGAATGATCACAGCTCATCACATTTGCCAGTTCTCGAGAACACTTACGTGCATCATTGAGGATTAATGCATTTAAACGATCTCCTTCATACTCCGAAGATCTTCCTGAACGTGGAGAGTCACTAATGTCAAAACGATCCTCCTCAAAAAGAGAAAATCATTTTCTTTTCGTGCTCTGTCCAGCGGCATTATCTCCATACATGTCGAAAATGTTTCTGGCTGCTTCTGTTTTTGTCACCCCTCTACTAGGACACCGAATTTATATGTCGGAAAAGTACCGATTATTCAATTTTCTGGTATGGACATGTAACACTATCGGCCCTTTCCCTAATTGGCAATCGCCGATAACGTCAACCTTCTGAGAATAGTTTTAGCCTGACCGCGACTGAGTAAACTTGGATTTCATGGTCAAGCGGCTGCTCATAAGGCACACATCACGCCAGTAAATGCCAAACAACGCCTTGCTTGGTGTAAGGAACGTAAACATTGGACGGTTGAACCCTGGAAAACGTTGTGTGGAGTGACGAATCATGGTACACAATATGGCGATCCAATGGCAATGGCAGGGTGTGGGTACGGTGAATGCCCGGTGAACGTCGTCTGCCAACGTGTGTAATGCCAACAGTAATATTCTGAGGCGGTGGTGTGGTCGTGTTTTTTCACGGAGGGGGGTTGCACCCCTTGTTGTTTTGCGTTGCACTACGACAGCACGGGCCTACACTTATGTTTTAAGCACCTTCTTGCTTCCCACTGCTGAAAAGCAATTCGGGTACGGCGATTGCATCTTTCAACAGGATCGAGCACCTGTTCATAATACACGGCCTGTGGCGGAATGTTTATACGACAGTAACATCCCTGTAATGGATTGGCCTGCACAGGGTCCTTACCTGAATCCTCTAGAACACGTTTCGAATGTTTTGGAACGCTGACTTCGTGCCAGTCCTCGCCGACCGACATCGATTACCTCTCCTCAGTGCAGCACTTCGTGAAGAATGGACTACAATTCCCCAAAAAACCTTCCAGCACGTGAATGAACGTATGCCTGCGAGAGTGGAATCTGCCACCAAGGCTAAGAGTGGGCCAACACCTTACTGAATTCCAGCATTACCGATGGAGGGCGCCACGAACTTGTAAGTCATTTTCAGCCAGGTGTACGGATACTTTTGATCACATAGTGTACATAAAACTATCGATTATTGGTGTTAAACACAGCCGCGCGGGATTAGCCGAGCGGTCTAGGGCGCTGCAGTCATGGACTGTACGGCTGGTCCCGGCGGAGGTTCGAGTCCTCCCTCGGGCATGGGTGTGTGTGTGTGTTTGTCCTTAGGATAATTTAGGTTAAGTAGTGTGTAAGCTTAGGGGACTGATGACCTTAGTAGTTAAGTCCCATAAGATTTCACACACGCATTTAAACATTTTGTTAAGCACAGATCAGCTATCTCCAAATGACAAAACGGCAATACACGAACTTAAACAGCAACAGCGAGGTACAAATAAAAACGACAATCAATAAACAAACCCACAGCAACCGGAATACCAAAATGTAAAGCAGAAATGCTACAAACTTCTGCACCAACCTAATGTTATTGAAGACAAACGTTAAGGAAGACTGAAGTGGATCACTTGCAACAAAAGGAGGTAAGTCTATAATTTATTGTTAGAGACGTGAACTCAGTTACCATATGTGTGTTAACACTAGATTGGCGAGGTGTCTCGTTGAGACCATGATTCGCATCAGTGAGTCTAGACTTGCCAAGAGCCACAGTTGCCCGCTTTTCCCGACGACCCGTGACCGACGTCGCAGGAGCTTCGCCTCAGAACTGAAGCCACGCCCACGGTGGCAGAGGCTACAGGGCTTAAGTGCACTGCCGCAGCTCTGACCCCAGAATCTGATTACCAAATTACGTTACGGCAGCTGTAAGAGGCGGTGGTTGCAGCAGCAGCGGAGCTGCGCTCTGGCGGCTCTGAAGGAAACTTCAGGAGAACAATCGCTCGGCGGCAAGCAGCTAGCGCTTTCCTAATGTGCCCGGAAGTTTGGTACCCTCTCCATGAGAGCAACAGCTTATAATCCCTACCTTTATCGCATGTTAATTATATTTAGTTGTACATGCATTATACCGAGTGATCGAAAAGTCAGTATAAATTTGAAAACTTAATAAACCACGGAAAAATGTAGATAGAGAGGCAAAAAGTGACACACATGCTTGCAATGCTAAACATTCATCATCTAGGCGAGTGAATGTCTCATTAAAGACGACGTTGTTGAATCTGATTGTCAGTTCAGTATATCGTCACTCGTACTCTCTTCGAAAAAGTCCCATAGCTGTTTTGGATTCAATGAGCTAAATTTTGTTAGAATTGTGGCGAGTAAGTGTCTCAATTGTTCAGCTGAGGCAGTGAGCGAGGTTTCTTGTAGTGTTAGTTCCCTGTGGTTGTCGTTTTGTAGTAGGCCTAAGCGTTGGCATGCTTCTCTGTACGTCTGTTGTAGGTAACCATCAATAGTATTGAAATATGTGAAATTTTTGGTACCTTTATTTCGTGTAGCAGCATCCGGAGATAGAAACATTCGGCGTTGTTCGGATGTACGGTGCATACTCGACCTAGTGCGACAGTTTTCATGTTTCCTCGATGATATTCTGCTAGAAATCCTTGTTTCGACGTTGAAAGATTTTTCTTGTTGTTTTCCGTGTATGATACATAGGGACGTCGACCTATAGTAAAAGTCTCTTAATGGTGTGTTCTCTCTTTCTGGCGGTGTCTTTTGTGAAGTAAGCTTTCTGTCCTTTCTCCAAATGTACTGCCAGATGTTGTGCAGTTGGTTCACGTTCGTCTGTGGGAAAAGGGAAAGTCCACCAATCTGCCTCGTTACTGCTGATGTATCTTTCCCTTTGGTACAGGAGGATCTCGTTTCTGTTAGTTGTTCACTGCCTTTGGCTAATTGAAATACTGCTATGTCACTGCCTGCGTTCACATACCTACAGACGTATTTGATGCATTTCACTGAATTGCAGTATTCTACATTTCTGTGTGCTTGGAATATTTTGGAAAGTAGTGTGTTATGTGGTACTACCAAATGATTATCTATTTCCGTTTCATCGCAGACTTGAATTCCTACTTTTGCTGTAAAGCCACTGTTTTTGGGTAATCGTCTTTTGTATTTGGTATAGCCGTGAATTACTGGTTGTTTGTCGTGTAAGAATGGTTTTGGGTATTTTTTTTTCCTTGTACGTTTTCCATCATTCGTACAAAGCGAATTAAGGTTTAACGTTCGGCATGGCCCTCGAATCATGATTTTTTATTATTGTGTCGTACAGTTCCGGATCATCTTGAGGATTGGGAAATTCAGTTTGGATGATTTTATCGATATCCGTGGGATTAATTCTGTCGTGCAGCGATACGAGATTGTGTGAGTGGGGCAGTCCTAGTTTTTGCCATTCGCTTGTGTACATTCTGCATGTATCAGTTCCAAAGATGTGGTATTTTGTGAAGTTTTTGACAGGAGAAAATAAACCTGTACCCGTAACCAAGGCAACACGCCATCGCATTAAGAGGAGACAGGGCCTGTCTACGCAGCTGCTAAATACATCTTCTCCAATGGCAATCGTGGCAATCAGTCAAGACCACTGAATAAGGAACAACATAACAAGACGATCGACCTGTGTTCGGTCAGCGAAATCCTCTTTAGTCCCTCAAAGTTTGTCGCAACATTTGTGGAACATCCTGTATACGATACGTGGGCGTTGTAACAAAACACTGCAGAACATTACTTGCTGTAAGCACCATCAGTTTAAATTCCAGAACGGGAATCTCATGAACTTAATCTACGACACTTCCGTCCCGCGTTAATCCTTGTTAATTACCACCAGTCATCGGGTTGCCCGATTACAACTTCTAACTATTCAGATCTTTGAAAACAGTTGAAAATTTTAGTAGTTATCTTTCGAAATTCGTATACATTCAGCGATAAATCGATTCTTAGAATTTTCCGTGTTGTGTATCGAGTAGGTAGTTTCAAAGCTTCGAAAGTTTTAATGAGAAAAATAGACAACTGTAGTTCATGAAATGGCGCCTGAGATACTTATGCAGAAACTGTATTTAAAAAGGGGCTGAGAAAAATATCAATAATTACTGGTTGTTACATGCTGTCATACGCAACACATTTATAAGTGCAGACACATTCATTACGGCACTGTTTGCAATATAGCTTAGATTTTGCTAAATTCATGTCCTACGGCTCAACTACTTAATTAAGAGCGAACGATGACGCAATCTCGACTGTTTACTCTAAATCCAATTGCCTCGATAAAGCAATGCAAACTAAATGGTATCCTGTTTTCTCAAATGTGCGAAAATTTTATCTTCTCACTGGTTCCAGACAAATAATTTAGTGTGACACAACCTGAAACATGATATCGATAACGAGTTCCACAAATTTGAAGAGTCAGCAGTGTGTAAAATGCCACTCTAAGAACAGTCAGGCGAATGTTTTCTCGTATTGCGGCAGATATTCGCAAATTAGTTTTTGCAATATGTAGCGGAAGCTGATCACGCCTTTCATGCCACGTCCAGTGTCGACCAAAAGCGTCGGTTTGCATCGTTATAGCAAACAAAACGATCTTTAAAGCAGCAAGTGACGTGCCCATTCGACAGAGCGGCCGCTAATTGGTCTACTGCAACATTCGTTTTCTCGATATGATTTAAGAGGCAGTGTAAGAGGGAAAGAAAGGATAACTAGTACTCCAACACAGCAGCGACTGACTAGCGCTGCTGCATAGTGGAAGCAGTCAGTGTGAGTCAGGGCTGTGTTGTCGCTGCTGATGTACTGGTTATACCTGGTGTTTCATTGTCTCTGTTAGTACATAGGGACAAAACGAATATCGAACTAGACTGAACTGCGACCGCTCTGTCTAAATAGAAACGCAAAGTTGCCCTTTAAACATCTTGTATTTTTGTAAAAAAAAAAAAATGTTTAAATGAGTGTGAAATCTTATGGTACTTAACTGCTAAGACCATCAGTCCCTAAGCTTACACACTACTTACACTAAATTATCTTAAGGACAAACAAACACACCCATGCCCGAGGGAGGACTCGAACCTCCGCCGGGACCAGCCGCACAGTCCATGACGGCAGCGCCTGAGACCGCTCGGCTAATCTCGCGCGGCTTGTTTTTTTGTATCGGGAAACAAAACGAAGCTTTTCGTCGACACTTGTCGTCGCGTCAAACACCTTGTGAGGAGTATTTTTTTCGGTTGACCCCAGCTACATACTGAAAATGAAAGTACAAATACAGGCCGTAACATAACGGATAATACTCCTGATGGCTATTAGGAGGAAAACCGGTATAAATCACAGAGCACATACAGTGATGAAAAATGTACTGGACACACAGAAAGGACGTTTTCGGTTCGATACAAAGAACTAAAAGACGCTTTTAGACTGAGGAATTCCATAAGGTGGCTGGGAAACCCTACACATGAAAAAGAAAGGAAGAAAAATCGACTTCCTGTAACAATTATAAGTAGCCATTCATGAGAAGAAGTTCGGTGTTCTTCAAGTCATTTTATTTTATGATCACCGCAAATTGAGTGTCAACAGACTGATTATGAGAGCATTGTATCTTGAAATGTGTGGGAGGAGAAAATTAGTGTTTCATGTCCCGTCGACAGCGAGGTCATTAGAGACGGGGCATAAGCTAGCGTTATAGAAGGATGGGGATGGAAATGAGCCGTGACCTTTTCAAAGGAACCTTCCCATCATTTGCCTTAAGTGGTTTAGGGAAATCACGGGAAACCTATATGAGGTTGACAGGATGCTGGTTGGAACCGCCGTCCTCCCGAATGCGAGTCCAGCGTGCTGACCACTACGCAAAATGTTCGAAAAAATATTTTTGTTCATGTACACTGAAGAGCCAAAGGAACTGGTACGCCTACCTAATATTGTGTAGGGCCGCCGTGAGCACGTAAAAGGACTCGACTAATGTCTAAAGTGAGTCTGGAGAGAACCGGCACCACGAATCCCTTCTCAACAGCACGTTGCAAGGCATCCCAGATATGCTCAATAATGTTCATGTCTGGGGAGTGTGGTGGCCAGTGGAAGTTTTTAAAGTCAGAAGAGTGTTTTCTGGAGCCATTCTGTTGAAAGTTTGGACGTATAGGGTGTTGCATTGCCCTTTTGGAAGTGGCCAAGTACGTCGGAATACACAGTGGACATAAATGGATGCAGGTGATCAGACAGGGTGGTCATGTACGTGTCACCTGTTACAGTCGTATCTACACATATCAGGGGTCCCATATCACTCCAGCCGCACGCACCCCTTACCATTACTGAGGCTCCATCAGCTTGAACAGGCCCTTACTGACATGCAGGATCCATGGATTCATGAGGGTGTCTCCATACCTGTACGCGTCCATCCGCTCGATACGATTTGAAGCGAGACCATCCGACCAGGCAACACGGTTGCAATCACCAACAGCCCAATGTCGGTGTTGACGGACCGAGGCGACTCATAAAGTTTCGTGTCATGCAGTCACCAAGGGTACACGAGGTGGCCATCGGCTCCGAAAGCCTTTATCGATGATGTTTCGTTGAATGGTTCGCACGCTGACACTTGCTGATGGCACAGTATTGAAATCTGCAGTAGTTTGCGTAAGGTTTGAATTCTCTCTTCAGTCGTCGTTGGTCCCGTTCTTGCAGAGTCTTTTTCCGGCCGCAGCGACGATGGAGATTTGATGTTTTGCCGTGTTCCTGATATTCATGGTACACTAGTGAAATGATCGTACGCGAAAATCCCCACTTTATCGCTACCTCGAAGATGCTGTGTCCAGCGCCGATTATGACACTACGTTCAAAACTCACTTAAACGTTGACAACCTGCCATTGTAGCACCAGTAACCGATCTAACAAATGCGGCAGGCACTTTTTGTGTTATACTGGCGTAGCCTACCTCAGCGCCGTATTCCCCCAGTGTACACATCCCTGTAATTGAATTCAAATGCCTATACCAGATTCTTTGGGGCTTCATTGTGTTAATAATATTTTTTAATACTGAATGTCAAATGTCTGGAGAAGGAAATAATCAGAAGCGGGAATACTGTTGGTTATAAACAAAAATATCAACTCATAAAGAGCATTTGACTAACCTCCTTCGAAAGTGATAATGCAAGAACAAATTTTAATTCATTGCGTTGTGCCCACTGTACAGCGCGTGGAATTCTGTGAAACCAAACAGTGACCCAGGAAGCGCTGCCTTAAGCTATCGTTGATTACTTTAAGAGGACTATGATGGGGAATTTCATTCCAAAAGAACTCGGAAACGCTTTCGCAGACAATTAGACTACATAACTTCGAAAAAGTCAATAAAAGATGTCTGTTGTTTATTTTCTAAATGTGAAGCCGGTAATTGCATCAGCTGTCTGCTATACACACACAAAAATATTAAGTCATCGCTCTTGTAACAAGTTTCAAGCGGTCTGCAATGAAATCCTCTCCGGTGTCAACCTCTTCATCTCTGAGCAGTACTTCCAAACTACGTCCTCAGTTAAGTGTTGCATGTATTCCTATCTCTGTTTTCCGCTACAATTTTTACCCACTACATTTCCCGCTAGTACCGTGGTGGCTATTCCGCTATGTCTTGACAAATCTCCTACCACCTTGGCCTTTCTTCTTGTCACTGTTTTACGTATATTTCCTTCGTCGCAAATCGGTGGAGAATCTGCTCATTCCATACCTGATCGGTCCACCAATATTTCAACATTCTGGGTAGCACAAGCTCTCAAATGCCTTAATTCCCTTCTTTTCCACTTTTCCCACAGTCCACATTACACTGTTACACAGTCCTGTGCTCCACACGTACCTTCATATTAATTACTTCCTCAAATGAAGACCTATTTTGGTACTAGTAGACTTTTCTTGAACAGAAATGCATTTTTGTCATAGCTAATTTGCTTTTTATGTCCACCTTGCTCCGACATGGGTTATTTTGCTGCCCTGCCCAGGTAGTAGAATTCCTCAACTTCATCTACTACGTGATCACCAGCTACGACGTTAAGCTTCTCGCTGTTCTTGTTTCTGCTACCTCCCATTACCTTTCGTCTTTCGTCGATTTAGAGTCAGTCTATATTTTTTACTCATTAGAATGTTCATTGAGTTCGGCAGATTCTGTAATTCTTCTTGCCTTTAACTGAGGATAGCAATGCATTAGCGTTCACTGATATCATTTCACCTTAAATTTTATCTCCACTCTTGAATCCTTCCTTTATTTCCGTCATTGCTTCATCGATGTATACATTAAACAGTAGGGGCCAGGAACTGCATCCTTCTTTCTTATCCGGACACCTTGTTCTTGATCTTCTATTCTTACTCTTTCCTCTTAGTTCTTATACGAATTGTGTGTTACCCGTCTTTCCTCATAGCTAATCCTTATTTTTCTCAGAATTTCGAACGTCTTACACTATTTGACAAAGTCAAACGCTTTTTCTAAGTCGACGAATCCAATGAAAGTGTCTTGATTTTTCTTTACTCTTGATTCCGTTTTCAACAGCAACGTCTGAATTGTCTGTCTAGTGCTTTTACCTTTCTTATAGCCAAACTGAACAACATCCAACACGTCTTCAATGTTCTTTTTCATTCTTCTGTGAACTATACTTGTCAGAAAATTGGACGCATGAGCTGTTAAGCTTATTGTTTGATAATTCTCGTACTTGTGGGTTCTTGCAATCTTCGTAATCGTGTGGCTTACTTTTTCCGAAAATCAGATGGTATATCGCCCGTCTTACACATTCTATAGTTGTTTTGTTGCCACTTTCCCCAACAATTTTAAAAATTCTAATTAAGTGTGAAACTTCCCCTTTTTAACAATTATACATATGACTGTGCTTAACCTGACACACAATATTTTGTTAGCGCAACGCAATCTGACTTTCAAAATTCCCTACAAAAGAATGGCCCTGACTAACATTAAACTATACCTTTCACAAATCACTTACCTCACAAAAATCTTCGCTGCTCAAGCTACTGCAATACAGCGAGCGCCACTACTGCCAGCTAAATAAAAGATTCAAACTATGGAAGGCACTAACTACTGATAGGGATAGTTAGCAAATGAAAGATATTAATAGAGAACGAACAATGTATTTACCTTGATATCATCATATATAAATATAGCAGTTCATGACAAATTTCAAAACTCCGCCATCTCTCTCCCCACATCCACCACTGCTGGCGGCTCACCTCCAACTGCGCAACGCTACGCGCTGTTCACATCCAGCTGCCGCTGCCCAACACTACAATGGCAGACAACAATGCAAACTAGCCACAGACTGCACACAGCACAGCCAGTGATTTTCATATTGAGCGCTACGTAACGTTGCCAATAAGAAAACATAAACAGCCTACTTACATAGCCCCCATGCTCCCCACAAAAATTTTTACAAATGGTGTTAGGCACTGGCCAATACAGATTTGACAAAAATTTTTCACAATTACAGTAACAAAGATATAAAATGCACACACTTATTGATACATTGTTGGTCAAAAGCTAAAAATTTCTCACAGTCCATAAAGACAGTCCTAATCGTACATAACAGGAGAATAGCAGTGTTTTTCCCAAAGTCTGAGCAGTAAAAGAAAATGCACACAGAAGTAGTGGATTTCCATGCAGTCTTGAAGAAGTAGTGTTGTCCTTCCAATGGAAAGACAGTGCTGACTCTCGACATGCAGACAGGTAATGGGCCACAATGGAGCAAACCCACAACAGTGTCATTCGAAGTTTTGAAGAATATTGGTAGGTAGGTCATCACAGAGCAGACCCACTGGAGTCCTGGTAGAGATTGTGGTATTGGTGGGCCACCAGAGGTGCAGACCCACTGCAGTCCTTGTAGAAATAATGGCGTTGGTGGGTCATCATAGATGCAGACCCACTGTAGTCCTTGTAGAGATGGCCAGCAGCCATCTGTTGCGACTGTGCAGGTGCACAATCACCATCGAAGAGTCTTGCAGAGAATATAGCAAGTCCATAACCACCACTTGTGCATTCACAAAGTTTTTGGAATTGTCCTTAGAACCAGCAATGCTGTTATCCAGTCCCTTGCATAATTATTAACACACGTGCAAACACTATCAGTCCCTACGTCTCACATATTGTCCATATACTATGACCAACAGAAACGTGTGCAGTGAAATGTAACTAACAAGTTAATAATATCATGAACTGGTGACAATTACAATTTAATAACATAAGAATACAATTACATAGGTACAAATACATCATTAAAGAACATAATAGTACAGATAACATTTGTAGTAATATGGGCTTTACAAAAGAATCGAAATAACATATACATCAGTGGAATTATGACATGAGTACATACATAAAAGATCAGAGTAACTTTCGAAACATCAACTTCACACATGAGCATTAAACAGAACGGAATTAATAATGTCTAACATCTTTACAAAGTAAATAACATATTATTAATGCCAATTATATTCGAGGATAACAGTATTCCTCATCATAGTGAATGTAGCTTAATATTAAAAGAAGAAAAAATTCTATGAAACTACACAGAGACAGGAAGAAAACAAATACACAAGGGTACACACACACATAGTGGGATAACACCAATAGGAAAGGACAGGGTTCGTTTTCAGTGTAACATTTGGTACTGCAGTCCAACCCAAAACTTCATATATCTTTCCTCTTATTTCATCCTTTGTTTCCACCAAAAAAAATTCTAACTAAGCATGCTTTCTGTGTTTATATGTTCACACATTTCTTACCTCATTTTTATTTTCCATTATTTTACCTCATCATTTATTTCCAAGAAAATCCTACCTAAAATACTTTTTTTTTTTTGCCAAACCATTTTCTTATAGCGTCTAAATGCATTTCTTCCAATTCATCATAGTTAGTTTCTTATATAGTCTACCCCTCTTAAGCTAACTTAAATCTACTGAGCTCAGATGCTAAACTAAGGGACGAGGCAATGCAGCAGCACAAAATAATTAACACAAACTGCAATGACAAAAAAATTCAAATCTGCAAAGCAAGCAGCATTAAATCTGGCTTAGCAGAGTAACACAAATTAAAATTCAGTAGCACTATGCCTGGCAAACAGCAGCTTATATCTAAACATGACATAGCTCAAGCAGAAAAAATATTACACTAAAGATAACAATGCAGATAAGGGAAATGTATAATCACATCTTAATGTCTAAGTAATTAAAGTGGTGCACCACAACAATTTATTAAAAAAAAATATTACCATGAACTTGAAAAGAAAATTATGTGTCCAGTTACTGTTACTAGTGCCTTCTTATTGTTCTTTCCTTTCCAAGTGCTCCTTTTTTTTAAAGAATGTGGATTACAAAATTATCATTTAATAGATCTGTTGACAGAAAGAGTTCACATTAGCAAATGCATCTAAGTTTATTTTATAAAACTAATGCTGTAACACAGCTGGAAACCAGATATTAAATGAAATAAGCAATTACGCAAACCAAAGCATAAAAATATCATTCAATAGTCATGTGACATTTCATAAGTTAGTAGAAATTCTCTCAACTCTCGTAGAACGACGCTTGTCGTAATCAGGTGTGCAGATGTACGAATATTTCCCATCAATTCATAAGCATTTCAGTAATTAGCACAAAGTACGAGTAATCATAGTTTACAGGTAATGAGCGTGTAATATTTGCGATGCTTTCTACAAAGGAATTTCAATAGCAAGGTTAATGGAAGTAATGAGGGTGTCGCATTTGCAATATTTTCTCCAAAGGAATGTCAATGGCGAGGATAAAGGCCTGCCCTTTTTCCTTTTTTTTTTCTACCTGTGCCGCTAAAAGGCTAATGGCTTTTTTTCGGGCGGCTTTCGCCCAGGTGGGTGCCCGCGACGCATTACGTGCAGGTGGTCACTTAACTTTCTTATGGAAACATTTACGACAGCAGTTTCCGCTACAGTGACAGTCTCATATGAAAATTTCACAGGTCGAAAATTTACGTCACAAGTGTGTAGAAACAAAATCCTATGAATATAACAGTGTCCAAAAAAATTTTCGCCAGCATTGTGATACATTCACGCATTTACACACACATTTCATAACTCTTAAAGTACGATTCTCGGTTTCCAACATCCTTTTTATAAATCAGAGTCCCTAACCCCTACTCCTTATTCCTTACCTTATTACACATATACATATTCATATTCATCAATACGTCTTCAATATTTCATCATAGTAACTACATAGCATAATCAGATTCCTCATATAGCATCAGCTTATTTATCATAAACATACCTCAACAGCATAGTACACATCGTCGTCGTAATAATAACATCATAACACTTCAGTCAAATCTCAAAATCGTCGTAACTTCCTCCAGTAATTAAAAAAAGTTCTCTGCTCATGTCAAAAGTGTCATCTACCTCAAACGTACTTTAAAAATCATGAATCCATACCAAATACATCATTCAAAGCTCTCATAGTATCACAATGGTTCCGAAAAAATATGAACAGTTTACAAAGTACAGACAAAATACAATTTCGTAAGTGTGAAGTTATACAACGGTGTAATTACGTAAACATGTCACTGACGTAATAAAAAAGTTTGTCTCTCTCAGTTAAATGATCAGATAGCTGTGTAATTTATGTTTTAGAGAAATATGGTACCGATGTGTAAAGTTGTATAAGCAAATACCATATTAGCTAGGGTTCCTTGTGGTTGCCACACACATGGTACACAAAGTAGGCGTGTACCCCCCTGAGGATAAATGTAATTATACCCTCAGGTGTTACAAATTACAGCAATGGAATGAAATGTATCACGGAAAACTTTCTTTGTAATTAAAAAATCTTTAAAGATAAATGTTTCAAGTACAAAATTAATCACTCAAATACATGTACTGTAGCGCTAAATGTGCGTCTTGTTGCAACATAATCTGTGTGGAAGTGTCGTAGTTATCGTCCTCCGAAAGCTAAGTTCTGCATTGTTGTATGTTAACAGATTCTAAGTCTGACAAAGCATATTAGTAATGTGAAGCGAAAAATTTTATGACAAAGACTAAGTTAAAAAGCAGATTATCTTTCAATAATGTACTTACCTCATGATAAACAAAAGTGAAATGCTTTGCGTATAGATATCATACTTATTACGCTTATTGCCGTGATGAAGAAAGTACTGTGCTGTAACGTATTGTTGTGCTACAGAAAAGGCTGTCTCCTTGTAGCTATACCATAAAAGTTACTATTAAAACATGTTTTACTTTCCAGAATAATACAGAAAAACTGTGCAGATATAAAACAGAAACACCGCAAAATCAACATTGTAAATTGTCACTCATTAGTAGCATCGTGATAAAATCGTGTAGCTGTCACATAAACTAACTATTGTCTCATCTGGTATCTCACAGAAAGTACTTTAAATCCGGTATGTATTTTCAAGTAAACCAAAATGTTGCATTAAAATCTCATTAGCAGTACTGGTAAATGTTCTAAGTATGTGAGCCTTATAGTCATTACGTAATTGTGCAACAAACAAGCAAGAATGTACACACACAATAACACTGTGACGTCTGTTCACTATAACAATGCATTCGTCATTTCTGTTTAAATAAGTTCTCTTGGTTCTTGATTGGATATTTAACTTCAAACATTGTTGTATGTTAACAGATTCTAAGTCTGACAAAGCATATTAGTAATGTGAAGCGAAAAATTTTATGACAAAGACTAAGTTAAAAAGCAGATTATCTTTCAATAAACGGTTTTACATGTGAAATTTGGTGTAAACCTTTACTCTTCCTAGTACGCAGAGTTTCAACTTCAACGCAATTATCATGTGGTATACGTCGGATTCTGTAAGGTCCATTGTAAACTAGAAAGAATTTATGACTCAAGTGTTTCTTCTTATGTGACAATGAATGAGCTTTAATGAGAACTTTCTGACCAATATACAACTTCTTTGCATTTGCTTTACCGTGTAGTTTTCTCCTTTTGTCTGCTGCAGATTTTATATTTTTAAGAGCCAAATACATTATGTCTTTGTGTCGAAGTTTACGTGTATTTGGGAAAGGTACAAGCTCTCTGATTCTGTTCGGTGGTTCTTCATTCTTTAGTACAAGAGTAGGTGGTAAAGCAGTGGAATCATGAGGCATTTCATTCAGCACATTTTGAAATAAGTGTAAATATCTGTCCCAATGCTGATGCTTTCTGTGACAATAAAGTCTGCAAAGCTTATTGATTTCTTTCATAATCCGTTCGGAAGGGTTACAATGTGGTGAGTACAATGAAATAAAAACAGGTTTGATTTTATGGTTGCGAAGCATGCGTGACCAAACAGCAGATCTGAATTGCGGTCCGTTATCTGAAATGACTTTACTAACGTGTCGAACTTCACGTAAGAAATTTTTAACAAAGGCATTGGATACAGACCGTCCAGTGGCTTTACGTAACGTAGTGAAAGAAACAAATTTTGAAGTAAGTTCAACAGCGACTAGAACGTACGAAAATCCATTGGATGTTCTGACAAGTGGTCCCAAGAGATCAACAGCCGCAAATTCTTTTAATTTAGAAGGAATAATAGGAAACAACGGAGCACGATGTGAGACAGTAGATGGTTACGCCTTTTGACAAAGTTTACAAATAGATAAGACTCTTCGAATTCTTTTTTCCATATTGTTAAAATAACAAGTCGTCCGAAGAATATGATAACATTTTCGTGGACCAAAATGTGCGTAGCTGAAATGAATGTACCAAATGAGCTTATTAACAAAATCGTCAGGAATGCAAAGTACCCATAGCTTGTCATCAACAGTGCAGCGTTTGAACAGTATGTTGTTTCTAACCAGATAATAATGCCGAATCTGTGTGTGTGTCTTTTCATGCCATTTGCTCTTGATGTCTTTCCAAATCGGATCTTTATCTTGTTCATGAGCAATGTCCTTTAAAGATGTGGTGATGAAGTTTTCAAAGGCGACTTTCTGAATGTAAAGAATACTGAAATTTTTCTCGAGGTTGCCTTCTGTGGTACTTTTCTCAAGCCCAGCCGGTGCGCGTGACAGTGCGTCCGCAACAATGTTCTCCTTGCCGGGAATGTAGACTATTGTGAAGCGGAATTCTTGCAGAAACAATGCCCAACGTTTTAACCTGTCATGATTTAATTTTGAAGACATAAGAAATTGTAATGCACGATGATCACTGTATACTTTTACGTGCTTACCAGAAAGAAAGAAACGGAATTTGTTAAATGCCCAAACGATAGCTAAAGCTTCTAATTCAGTAACGGAATAATTTTTTTCAGATTTTGTTAGCACTCGGCTAGCAAAAGCAATGGTTTTCTGAACAGTAGTGTCATTTTGGGTGGCTTCTTGAAATAAATGAGCACCAAGACCGACTTTAGAAGAATCCGTGCTAAGGCAGAAATCTTGTGACAGATCAGGATGAGCTAGTATTGGCGCGTGAAGTAACGCTTCTTTCAAAGAATTGAATTCCAACTGTGCTTGTTCGTCCCAGTTCCAAATAGTATTTTTTCCAGTGAGAGAACAAAGTTTTGGTGTAACTAGAATTTGCATATTCAGAAAACGACGGTAAAAATTTACGAGACCTAGAAAACTGCGGACTTGTCTTTTTGTGGATGGAACTGGAATGGCTCTGATTGCTTGTAACTTTTCAGGATCCGGCTGAATGCCTTCAGAAGAAATAATATGTCCCAAAAACTTCACCTTTGTCCTACCGAATTCAGACTTTTCCAAGTTAACTGTAATTCCAGATTCTGCAAAAATACGTAACAAACTGTTGAGGATGCGATTATGTAGTTCCCATGAAGCTTCTGCTATTAGAATATCGTCCACATATAAGGTGATGTGACGTTTTAAGAACTCAGGTAATATGGAATTTAGCCCGCGAATGAATGCTGCTGAAGAAATGTTCAAACCAAAGGGAAGTTTCCGAAACTGATAACAAACGCCGAAACAAAGGAAAGCTGTGTATTTTCTACATTCTGGATGAAGTTCGATCTGATAAAAGCTGGATCTGAGATCAATGGAAGACAACACTTTTACACCATTAAAATTTTGAAGAAGTTCTTCTAACGTTTGCGGCCTGTCTGTTTCAGGTATAATGATCGTATTGATTTGTCTCGAATCTAAGACATGCCTGATCGATCCATTTTTCTTCTCAACAACATGTAATGGATTGTTGTATGAGCTTACTGCAGGCTCAATAATGCCCTCATTAAGCATAGATTGTATTTCTGTTCTAACACGGTCCCTATAATGCGCCAGAATTACATATGGTCTAACACAAAATTTAGTATGCTCACGAACACGAAATTGGTATTGAAATCCCTTGATTGTTCCTGTTTTATGAGTAAAAACTGTGGAATGTTCTTGTAAAATCTCAAAAAGGTCCTGCCTATTAGTGTCATTACAATTCTCAATTGTTTGAATTTTATTCTGAATTAACTCATTAATTTCAAATATGCCGTCGATATCATCCCTGTCAGTTCTTGCAGAGGGATTGTTAGTGTCTAGTTCCATAGAAAATTCCGAACTGTTGTCCAGCAGAAGGTAAAGCCGATTGATTTCTTCGTCATGGTTTGAGAGCCAATCTTCAAATTTCAAAGCTATTGACTTACCTTCCTTCTCTAAACTTATTTCAGCATCGTGAAAGTTTAAGATTGCTTTGAATTCATTCAAAAAGTCTACTCCCAATATAATTTCCGTCGACAATAATGGAATAATAAGAAAGTTCGTAGAGAAGCTGTGGCTTTGACAAAAGAATTCTAAGTTGGTTTGTTGGCGTACATCTACACTTTTTCCAAAGATTGCACCTTGTAATTTAATCTTACGTAACGGAAGTGTGGGGCAATCGTTCGATTTGTTGCATTTTCTAAAAGCTGTTTCACTGATTACTGAAATGGGACTGCCAGAGTCAAGTACTGCCGTAAATTTTATGTCATTTACTGTAATGTGAACCACAGGATATGCAATGTTGTTATGTTTTACGTCGTGTTCTTGGAGTAAGATGTCCCTAATGTCTTCCATTTTTACGTAATTACTAGCTACGGCAGCTGCGTCGTTAGTGTCATAAGAACGTTTTGTGGCTGCCAGCGGTGTGAGTCATTGCCTATTGTCTCTTTGTTGGCGAGCGTCGTTATTGGGATTTGGAGACCTAACTTCTACAAATTCACCGTGACGAGAGGGCCCTGCTCTGTTTGAATCCCGCCAGTTCTGATGCAATTCAGGTCTGTCGTTACGATCATATCATCTGTCGCCATGTCGGTAGATTCCATAGTTTCTTTCTTGTCGGTCACATGGTGGAGAATTTGTCCCTGAATCGTAACTGCGCGCTGGTCCGTTGCGTCTAAAGTTATTCTGTCTCCCTTGATAGTATTTATTTTGGTTCCCATATTGTCTGTTTCTCTTATTGTCTCTTTGATAGTCATTACCACGGAGAGGTGATCTTTCCCTGTAGTTATTACTACTCTGCCAACGGTTGTCATACGGGTGGTGTCTGTTTTGGTCACGATTTGTGTTGTGAGAATAGTCTTGTCGCGTCCAGTTATTATTTCTTTCATCGCGGAATTGCGACTGATGTGATCTGTAATTGTTGTGCTCCTGCGTTCCGCGATTGTCAGTGTCACTTTCCAGTTCTTGTAACAGTCCCTGAAAAGCTTCAATGTCGTCTTTGCAACGTCCTGCCAAAATAATATGTCGTAAATGTTCAGGTAATTTGATTAAGCAAATGCGGATGAGTTCTGAGGGGCTGTATGGGTTTGACAGGTACTGATTCTTGTGCAACATGTCTTCAAAATATTTCACAAGACTGGAGAATTCAGATTGTTCGAAATGTTTCATCATTATGATGCCATGTTTTACACGGTCTTGTGTAGCTTGAGACCAATATGCTGAGAGGAAGGCATGGTAAAATTCTCCTTCACTGTGGCAATCGTGAATGACCGATCGCATTCTTACAGCTGGTTCATTCTCTAAGTAGCCACACATAAATTCTAATCTGTGCTCCAATGACCAGTTGGGAGGAAAACAATGAGAAAATTGATGGAGCCATGCTTGTGGATGAATGTCGTTGCCAGAATTCTTAAATGTTTTGAATTTACGTGTAGTAATGAACAGCTTATAGTCAAAATCATCATGTCGGCGAGTCGCATATCGGTCATTGTTAGGTCGTGTCGGCCGTTCCATCTCAAAATTCGGTGCACATTGCCAATTTCTTTCATAATTTCCGAAATGCCCTGTGTTATTATTTTGCGGCTTTTCCGTGTTTCTAAGTCCCTCTTCCCGTGTTGGAGCGCGAGTGTCCTCTGAAATACGTAATTCTTGTATTACCTGTGTCAGCTGATCTTGTACTTCCCGGATTTCTCTTTGGTGTTGTGTATTAATTTGATTCTGATTTTGTTTGAATTTTCTTATTTGTTCATACTCTTCTGTGTCAGTGAAGGCTACGGGTCTTGTGTCATTCAGATCATCATCTACCTTTGTAGATAAGTTAGTGACCTGATCCGAAAGTTCGGCTACTTTCTCCGATAGTGAACACATTTCCTCAGTGTGTTTTTCTGAACCAAGTTTCAGAGTGTCCATTTGTGCTGAAATCGAATCTACTGTGTCCTTTAAGTTTTCCTGAGTTTTTGCAAGTTGCGTAATCGAATCGGTAGATGCAACTGAGTCAATTTTAGCCCACAAGGTCTCATGATTTTCATGAACAATGGTTTGCAGTTCTTTTATGGCTGCTTCGTGATTCTGTAATGCATTTTCATGCCGCGAAAAAATAGGTTGAAAATGCTCACAAATTTGTGTTTTTACGTCATTACAGACTTTTTGACATTTCGATTCAATGTTATGTAACTCAGTAGTTAAATCTTCACGTGTTTGTTCAAGTGTGGTGTCTAACTTTTGAAGATTTTGTTCCATTGTGTCTAACTTTTGCAGCTTTTGCTGTGTTTGTCTCTGATTTTGTTCCATTGTGTGTAACTGTTGCTGTGTTTGTCTCTGGTGTTGTTCCATTGTGTCTAACTTTTCAAGCTTTTGTCCCATTTGTTGCATTAATTGTAATAATAATGCACTGGTGTCTGAAACATGTTCCTCAGTGCTTTTCGGCAGTGAAGTTGCACCGGCAACATTCACATTTTGACAAGCGGACAATGTGTCTTGACTCATTTGAGAAAACGGTGAGAACCCAAAACCTGAGTCTGCAGTATTTGCAATATTGTGTTCTGTCATTCCCGATTCCTGAGGCGAGCTGTTGCCGACCAATCGATCGATAACGCTTCCCTGTTCACTACCTGTTTCACTGTCTACACCATTGTTTGCTGCCCGCTCCATTTCCCTATGCACAATTACCAAATTACTACTTTGAACGTTAATTCATTACTCTGCGGCGCTAACACACTGCTTTCATTTTCACTGTCATTTCTCAGTTTACTTTGGAGCCTAGTATTACGTTTTTCACACGCCATTATTGTCACTGTATTTCACACGACAACACAGAAAAACACAATTTGAAGATCAAAAATAAGAGAACACATTAAAATAGCACTGAAAATAATATCTAGTTAACTGCAGCTGCGAAATACTTGGTGCAAATCTACATGCATGCCACAACTGTTTTACTGTACAACAATGAAAGACTGCAGCTACAAAGGAGATTCTCTCTACAATTACGCGCTAGCAATAAACAAAATCTACACTAATTACACAAACTACAAGAAAAAATCAGAAGATTCCAGTGAGGTATCCTTGGCTAAGGGTCGCCATATGAAACTTCCCCTTTTTAACAATTATACATATGACTGTGCTTAACCTGACACATAATATTTTGTTAGCGCAACGCCATCTGACTTTCAAAATTCCCTACAAAAGAATGGCCCTGACTAACATTAAACTATACCTTTCACAAATCACTTACCTCACAAAAATCTTCGCTGCTCAAGCTACTGCAATACAGCGAGCGCCACTACTGCCAGCTAAATAAAAGATTCAAACTATGGAAGGCACTAACTACTGATAGGGATAGTTAGCAAATGAAAGATATTAATAGAGAACGAACAATGTATTTACCTTGATATCATCATATATAAATATAGCAGTTCATGACAAATTTCAAAACTCCGCCATCTCTCTCCCCACATCCACCACTGCTGGCGGCTCACCTCCAACTGCGCAACGCTACGCGCTGTTCACATCCAGCTGCCGCTGCCCAACACTACAATGGCAGACAACAATGCAAACTAGCCACAGACTGCACACAGCACAGCCAGTGATTTTCATATTGAGCGCTACGTAACGTTGCCAATAAGAAAACATAAACAGCCTACTTACAAGTGTTGTCTATCCCTTATGCCTTATTCGATCTTAAGTCTTCCAGAACTCCCCTGATTCTAATATTGGATACCCTATCCCTTCTGTATCGACTACTGTGTCTTCTTCTATCACACCATTAGACAAGTTTACCCTCTCATAGAGGCCTTCACTGTACTCTTTCGTCCTATCTGCTCTCTACTCTGCATTTAACAGTGGAATTCCTGTTGCACTCTTAATGTTACCACCATTGCTTTTAACTGCATCGAGGATTGTTTTGACTTTTCAGAACGCTCAGTCAGTCTTTCCAGCAATCAGTTCTTTTTAGATTTTTTCATGTTATTGAAGTAGCCATTTCACCTTAGCTGACCTGCATTTCCAATATAGTTTGCTTACAAGGGATTTGTGTATCTGTGTTCCTGAATCTCCGTGCCCATTTTTGTACCTCCTTCTTTTGTCGATTAAGTGAAGTTTTTCGTTTGTTATCCATGGTTTTTCGCAGTTACCTTCTTTGCACATACGTTTCTCTTTCCAACATCGGTGATTTCCTCTTCTTTAGAATTCTCCATTTCTCTTCAACTGTACGGCTAGCTGAGCTGTTTCTAATCGCAGTACCTATAACTTCAGAGAATATCATGCGTATCTCCTCATCCTTTAGTACTTACAAATTCCATTTTTTTGCGCGTTGATTATTCCTGACTAGTCTCTTAGACTTCAGCCTACTCTTAATCACTACTAAATTGTGATCTGAGACTATATTTGCTCCTGGTTACGTCTTACAATACAGTACCTGATTTCGTTATCTCTGCACGACCGTGATGTAATCTAACATAGTCCTGAATCTCCCAGCCTGTCCCAAGTAGACCTCCTCCTCTTATGATTCTTAAACAGTATTCGCTATTACTAGCTGAAATTTATTGTACAACTAAGTCTTTCTCCTCTCGCATTTCTGATGCCAAGCTCATATTCTCCCGTAAACCTTTCTTCTACTCCCTCCAGTACAAGGGCATTCCGTCTCCTTGTATGCTTTGAATTATCTATCTTGATACACTTTCTGTATCTCTTCATCTTCTGCATCTAACTAAACTATCGTAGTGGGTGTTGGTTTACTGTCGATTCTGACGAGGACAACCGCATCACTGAACTGTTCACAGTTACTCACACTCTGCCCTACTTTCTTATTCAAAAGGAATCCTATTCCCGTTATACCATTTTCAGCTGCTGTTCGTATTACCGCATCTGACCAGAAACTCTTTTCTTGCTTTCAGTTCATTCTCTGACCCCCACTATCTGTAGAGTGACTCTTAACATTTCCCTTTTCTGAGTTTCTAGCTTCCCTACCACATTTAAACGTCTGAAATCCACGCCCCTACTCGTCGGATGTTATCCTTCCGTTGCTTATTCAATCTTCTTCTCATGGCCACCTTCCCCTTGGCAGCCACCTCCAGAGATCCGAATGGGGAACTAACACGGAATCTTTTGGCAATGGAGAGAACTTCATGACACACTTTCAGTTACATGGAACTTGTCCTGTGGATATGCATTACGTATCTTTAATGCTGTGGTTTCCAATGCTTTCTGCATCCTGTAACAGTGTTTGAAACCGGGACCGAGGACTTCTGATTACTAAACAAAGACGCTACTCAGTTTTTCATTTCCTTTCTTCATTTTGATCGCTATTGTTCTTGGCGTTTGGTGTGTTCGGATGTCACATGACATTCCTTGCAGTTCATCTACATCTACATCATACTCAGCTAGCCACTTAATGGTGTGTGGAGGAGGGTACTTTCGGTACCACTATCTGATCCCTCCAACCCTGTTACACTCGCGAACAGTGCGTGGGAAGAATAATTGTCGGTAAGTCTATGTATTGACTCTAATTTTTCGAATTTTCCCCTCGTGGTCAATACGCGAGATGTATGAGGATTCAAAAATGGTTCAAATGGCTCTGAGCACTACGGGACTTAACTTCTGATGTCATCAGTCCCCTAGAACTTAAAACTACTTAAACCTAACTAACCTAAGGAAATCACACACATCCATGCCCGGGGCAGGATTCGAACCTGCGACCGTAGCTGTCGCGTGGTTCCAGACTGTAGCGCCTAGAACCGGCCGTCAGAAGTACGTGGGGAGAAGTAATATGTTGTCTGACTCCTCCTGAAAAGTGCTGTCGCGAAATTTCAGTAGTAAATCTCTCCGTGATGTAAAATGTCTCTCTTGTAAGTTCTGCCAATGGAGTTCGTTTAGCATCTCCGTAACGCTCTCTCGCCAGCTAAACGATCCTGTGACGAAACGCGCCTCTCTTCGGTGGAACTTCTTTATCTCCTCTATCAGTCCTACCTGATAGAGATCTCAGATAGATGAACAATACTCAAGAATCGGGCGAACAAGCGCCTTATAAGCCACTTCTTTCGTGGATGAGTTACATTTCCGTAAGATTCTTCCGATGAGTCTCAGTCTTGTGTCTGCTTTTCCCAGTCTGTTTTATATGGTCATTCTACTTAAGGTCTCCATGAGTAGTTACGTCTCCAACTGTTTGTCATGAATAGTGTAGCTGAACGGTAGTGGATTTATTTTCCTATGAAAGAGCAATATGTTACATTTATTTACGTTCAGCGTCAACAGCCAAAGTCTGCACTATTCATCAGTTCTCTGCGCTGCTACTTTGGTATGAACAACTGCATCATCTGCGAATATCCTTAAAGAGCATCCGACACTTTCTACTAGATCATTTATATATATTGTAAACAGCAACGGTCCTATCACACTTCCCTGTGGTACTCCGGATATTATCTTTGCACCTGTCGATTTAGTTCGGTTAAGAGCGGTGTGTTGAGTTCTATCTGCAAGAAAGTCTAGAATCCAATAGCAGGTCTGCAAGGAGGGGCGGTGTGAAACGCATCAGGGAACACAGCATCAACCTGAGCACCGTTGTCCACAGCGCTGTGGGTCTCATGGAGGAACAGAGTGAGTTGAGTTTTGCAGGATCTCTGTTTGCGGACTCCATGTCGATTTTTGTAGAGGAGATGTTCATTTTTCAAGAACGTTATAATTATTGAGCATAAAAAATGTTCCATAATTCTACAACAGATTGACGTCAACGATATAGGTCTATAATTGTATGGATCTGTCTTAAAACCGTTCTTAAAAACGGGAATGACCTGCGCTTTTTTCCAGTCGTTCAGTAGTTGCTCAAGCGCTCTATGATAAATTACTGCTAGAATGGGAGCTAGTTCTTTCGCCTAATCTTTATAGAATCTTATAGGTATCTCGTCTGGTCCTGAAGCCTTTCCACTACTAAGCGACTGTAGTTGCTTTTCAATTCAGCGCCGGCCTGTGTGGCCGAGCAGTTCTAAATGCTACAGTCTGGAATCGCGCGACTGCTACGGTCGCAGCTTCGAATCCTGCCTCGGGCATGGATGTGTGTGATATCCTTAAGTTAGTGAGGTTTAAGTAATTTTAAGTTCTCGGGGATTGATGACCTCAGCAGTTAAGTCCAATAGTGCTCAGAGCCATTTGAGCCATTTTTTTTTTTTTCAATTCAGCGTTCACTTATCTCAATATCTGACGTTTCGACGTTCGCACGACGATTGAAAGGAGGGACGGAGTTACCATCTTCCACGGTGAAACAACTTCGGAAGACCGAATCCAGTATTTCGGCCTTAATCATCGAATACTTCGCTCAGTCTGTTTGTTGCAGAGAGCGCTCTGGCCGAACACGCTGAGCTACAGTTCCAGCAGACCCATAGGCTACGGTGTATTATGAAGAATAAAATACCCTTTACCACAGATTCTGAGAAGAGGGTCAAGCGGTTCAAATCCCTTTCTTGCCCCCGCACCGCCCTCCCCCACTTGTTCCTGCGGACGCCTATTCAGCGCTGCCAATCAGATTTTTTACAGCTACTTCTGGCTTCGTTTTGATAATATATAGGTGACAAATGGATGATTTAGCTGGGGTCCTGAAATATGCTTTTTTCCATGGCCATTAGAATTTTTTCTAGCTTGTTTTGCTTGACTATACGAAAGCATTAAAGTCCATTTTCATTAAAGGAAAATTATTTGCACTGAATCAAGGTTTGTCAACGTGCTTCAGTATTCCATGAAAATTTATTATTGGATGAAATTGAAGAGCGCATCAAAGCAACTAAAGCTGTGTGGGTATGTGTTCTGGGCATCTCAGCATGAACACACGAAAGACCTAAAACATAATTATTTTTGAAATTTAAACAAATGTGAATCCTACTGGAAACGCTGTTGAAGCGTAGTTGACATCAGCAAAGTATCGAAACTCTACTATAATGAACGAAGCTGTTCTAAGCAAAGCAGCCTGATATGCAGGACGAAACAGAAACCATACGCTTCACAGTTGCCATAAACAGTGCGGCAGTGACTGAACTGCGGGGATGAACAGCAAACTTGTACTTAATTCAGTAGTCTGCTAAGTGTAAAAAATAATATAACATTACTATATGAAGTTTGTCCTACAAGAACTTAGCAGAAACCATATTTCTATTTTTATTGTGAGAAACAGAAAGTTGTAGAAGAGAAACTAACATCACGAATTTTTGCTTTAAATAAATTTTCACATCAAAACATCGAGGTTTCAAAAATTCCAATTGTTTCATAGAGTTCTGTTGTTTGATAGAAATAAAATTCCAAATTGTTATATCTGTTTTCGAATTACAAATGCATCCATAAATCTCCAATGAGATGACCAAGGCATGCCTCTAAAGTTTTATCCTTTTATGCTTTTCGGAAGCTTTATATTTCTAATTATTTATAAGAATTATACACGCATTTAAGATGTTGTGCAAACTCCTGTGGAACAGTTATTTCCTGAAGTTGTTTTAAACTCGGTTACACTGCACTAATATGTGTAAATGTGAGTAAACAATTTTTCAAGAACTTGATTGGAAAATATAAAAAGATTCCATCGAAATAATATCAGCGTTGATTACATTTTTGCTTGTCTGTGTATAACATTTGATATTTTCGTATGCATCCCTACCCCTCTCATTTTAAATAACTTACACACTATAATAATTACAAAAATAAAACTGCACAATGATATACTTTCTTCAACTTTCTTCTGGTTTCTTTGTAGACGGATTTAGCTTATTTCGTTTTGGAAGGTAGACAACACTGCTCCTCCGATCGTCATAACTTCCCGTAATATTTACACCTACGTCAATGCTCCTCAAGTGACCAGAAGATATGTGGCCGAGAGTGCTTCGTGCACCACTAAGTGATCCTCCTTCCCCGTTCCGTTTTGCGAATGGCGTGTGGGAAAATTGACTGTAGAGAAGCCTCATTATTAGCTCTAATTTCTCGAATTTTCTCATCTCACACAACTGTAAACAGAAAGATTCAAAATGAAGGGTATCATAACTGAAGGTACAGTTTCAAAACGCTGTAGAAGGAGAACCTTTGCTCAAATGACGTCAATTATGGACAGCATATTATTGGCGCAGGGAGAAATATCATGAAACAATAAATAAATAAATAAATTGAAAATAAATAAAAATTAAAAACCAATAGACGAAGCTGTAAGCGTTTTAAGATAAGAAGTGTTGGTTAAAAATGACGTATGAATCGAATTACGAAGGCTGTCGTTTGAATTTCACATTACACCAAAAGTACCGTTAAATTTCGATAGTCAACAGTTGTGGCACAGTTAGTGCCCATGCACTAAGGCAAGGTCGTACCACATCGGATAGGAAAAAACGGTTTTCGTATGTTCTGAGACCAAAAACTATAAAAAAGCAAAATATAATCGATTTCTAATTGTTCTGGGGCCAAAATAATCTAAAAAGCAAAATGACATCATTGTCTAACTGTCTTGAGGTTGGTGCAAGATGTTTTCAGAATGCTGTTCACCGGTTTCTGTTGAAATCGAGAAATACAGATCGGAATGTCTCGGGGGCCACGTTCATAATGCTTCTCGCAATGCGTGTCTTCAGTTCAGCTACGTTCGTAATTCAAGCACTGAACGCGACGTGTTCCAGATAATCCCACAGCAAGTAGTCATACAGATTAAGGCCAAATAATCTGGACGCCCAGGCTTAGGGAAATGACGCCTGATAATTCCAGCTTTTCCGAAATGCCTCTGCAGTAGTCACTTCACAGGCTTTGCAATTTGCGGAGGACCGTCATCTTACCACGCATCCACACTGTTGAAGGTTTAGAACGACGTTGGTGCGCAAAATACCGCCATAGCGTTAGCCAGTCAGGGTATATGTAACGGAAACCGCAGGCCTCATACCCTTCCAAAAATATGGTCTTACGATAAATTCACAAAGTCACTTTTGCAGAATGAATTGCTGCCGGTTGATGTGCGTTCAGATTTTCCATTGTCCGTATCCTGCATTTCTGAGAATTGACATGTCTTTGGAGATAGAAATGGGCTTCGTCTGTCCACATGTTCCACGACCACTCATTGTCTGCTTCCATACCAGCAAGAAATTCGAGAATGAACGTTTGTCTTGCCAGCAGGTGAGCAGGAAGAAATTCCTGAACAAGGGTGTTTTTCGATAGATAGAAACGCAGTATGTTTCGTCGGATATTACGCATTGTGCTCGCAGGCACGTTCAAAGTTCGGAAAATTTCTCACGCTCTGCATATTTGCACACCATCCCTTCCCCCCGCCCTGCAATACTGTGACGACATCTTTGACAGACATCGGAACTGCTTTCCTCTCTCTATGACAGTGCACTTCAAAGGAACCTGTATTTTCAAATTTTGTAATCATTTCCTCCTGACCCTTAGCAGACATCGGGCCAATGCCTGTTATCATAGCTGTTAAAATCCATGGTGAAATCTTCAGCTGTCATTTGTTTTGCATAGTTCACTGCCATTTTCTGTCAGTGAACATTGTCAAGCATAAACGGTAGGGAAATTATACCATAATTCGTACAAAAGTAGTTTTCTCTTTTAATTCTACCAGAGCAGCAAGTTCCTATCTACAGCTAGTAACGCACAGTGTGTCGTTACCTGTCGATGTGAATTTGCTACTTGACGAAAATTATCGCACACAGCTATTATTGCAGAAATATTTTACGTACGATGGTGGGCTTAAAAAAGCAAATTACTTTCGTTCAAATTATGCTACAACTTTCCTGCCGTTTATGCCAGCTAAGCTTGATAATGGTCACTGACCGACACTAGTAGCGATTTGTGCAAAGTAAATGACAGCTGAAGGTTTCACCACGAAGTTTAATAATTGTTTGGTGACTGAATATCCCCACCTGCCAACATATATGAATTTTTTCATGCCCTTGAGTGTCCAGATCTTCCGCAGTGCTACCGGTAGAAAACCACTGCTATTTTAAAGCATCCTTTCCAGCAGTGCGCGATCGTCAATGGAGACAGTCTGTTGGTGTGCATATTCACACGAATACAGCGCCATCTACCGGTCAAATTTTTATTTTATGTTCCATGTCGTTTCCTCCAGCGCCAATACTAGACCAAATTAGACGTCATTCTGAGCTGTGTTCTCTTTCTATAGCATTTTGAAACTGAAACTTTCATTATGGCCATTCTGCATACAGTGACTGCTGAAGTCATAGTGTTTCCTGATGAACTAGTCGTGCTAAACCTACAATTTAGTAGGGTCGTTGATAATTAAGCATAGCTAGAAAGCAAGAGAATTCTGTAACGAATAAAAAGCGTATTCACACGTTGCCCGAAGGTTCAAATGCCCCCATTTCCATGAACCCTCCCCGTTGCGGACACATACGTACTAGATATGTTGACCGAACAGCTTCAGTGGTACTGTTTGAATGTTGCGGCTGGCGGCAGTTGAAGACAAGCCGTCATAGTCACAAAGACCACCTACTTGTGCCGATATGTAGCGAGCAGAAGTAGGGAGCAAAGTCACAAGTTTTTAAAAATCGAAACATTGATTTTTATGACTGGACGGAGGGATTTAGAAATTAAACATTGACCTTTGTCTTGAAGATGCGGTGACCTGATGATTACAACACAAATACCCAGTCCCGAGCGAAGAAGATCTCCGACCATGCTTTAAATGGAACTCGCGACCAAGCGATCTTGGGGGAGTAATGCTGACACGAGTTGGAGACTAATAACAATATGCTGTGATTTTCTTGTATCTATTTTATCTGGTGGGACTGTAAAATCACACAGTCTGCGGGATTGTGTTTTCACAAGAAGTATGCTGTCTTTATGTGAATATTGATCATTATATTACATCTGAGTATACTTGGGATTTTACGAGTTTACTACCCTCCTCCCCGGTCATTGTTTAAGGGAAGCGGAGTTTATAAGAGCTGACCTCATACTCTCGGTAAGCACGTTTTATGTTACTGAAGATTCTCACTGACATTGTCACAGATGTCGTGATTCTAATTCGTGTCCGTGTGTGCATAAACGCTGTGAGCAGCAACACGCTCCATTTGTTAGTGGGTACCATACGAGAGGCGTTTGAAAAGTCCGTGCAAAAATAAAAACTACTTACGAGTTTTGGGTACACCGTTTTTATTTTTTGTCATAGTCTCCTTTTAGAGTTATACACTTATACACTTCGTCCAACGCTCTTCTAGTGTGTTTTCTAGTTTGTTGATCCCTTGCGAATAATAGGAATTGTAGTCTGTAGAATAGCTGCAATCACCCCCTCGTTTGAATAAAGTCTTTGTCCCGCCAGCCATGTCTTCAAATTGGTGAACAAACAGTAGTCCGAGGGACCAAGTCTGGAGAAGAGGGGCGGAGGGGGGGGGGGGGGCTGTGAAATGAGTTAATAAAGTAATGTTTAATCACCACACGAAATGTCCGCCCCTGGTAGCTGAGTGGTGCCAGCACGGTAGCTCAGCGTGTTTGGACAGAAGACAGCTCCCGCTCTGTAATAAAAAACTGAGTGAAGGAATCAACGATGAACTTGAACGGGTGTCTTGTGACGTCCGCCCAGACGAAACGCAACGAACATTATCGAAAAAGAATGGTAACCGCGACGAAATGTCATACCTAACGGACCGGGTTCGATTCCCGGCTGGGTCGGAGATTTTCCCCGCTCAGAGACTGGGTGTGGTGTTGTCTTTATCACCGTCATTTCAACCCCATCGACTCCCAAGTCGCCGAAGTAGACTTGCTCAAAGACTTGCACCAGGCGAACGGTCTACCCGATGGGAGGCCCTAGCCACACGGAATTTCCATTTTACCACACGAAATTCTTTTTGGTCCATTTTTTGATAATCACTTGACTTCTTTGATTCACACGAATGCCAAAGAAATAGACCAATATGGCTGAAACTTGGTGTGCATTCTTTCCAAAGATGCTACTAACTAAGCATCACCTCGACACGCGCTGGTGGTGCCATCTATCGGACTTTACACGGACTTTTCAAACGCCCCAATACACTTCTATAACAATACTTTCGTCCGATTCTTCATGTATTCGAAGAACATTGGAACTAAGCATTAGCAGGAACATCACTGTGTTTCGTGTAACGTGGTTCACATTATGATACGGCTCTGTCCAGCTGCTTCAGCGGGCTCCAGCGCACACCGACTGTCTCGTTCCCGTGATGACGACAATGACCGCTTCCGGCGACAATGGCTCAAATCTAATTACAAGCTCCAGCACGCAGCATAAATGATCAAATATTGCGTAAGGTGGCTTGATAGTACACTTACAGGGATAACACAGAATCAGTTTCAAACAAATTTTGTATGTAGAGGACTAAGTGTACAAAAAATACTGTGGTTATTTATTTATTTAGCGTATGGCTATACATGCAACATTAATACATCAAGTGTTAGACACTAAAATCTTATAACAATCATGAATATAATTTATGTTTATATTGGTCAGTTAAAAGGTTATATCGAGGTTTGAGATCCATTCTAGCGCCGATGGGAATGCCTCCAGGAAGTCGGACCAGTTCCCTGCATATGCTCGCAAGGAGCATTCACCATGGATGTGTTGGATCGTCTGTCTAGGGGCACCGCAGTCGCATTCTGGTGACACCGCTCTTCCCCATTTGTGTAGTGAATCCGCACACCTGCCATGTCCAGTACGTATTCGATTTAATGCGGACCATGTTTTCCGTGTTAGTTCCATTCCAGAGATGTTGCAGTTATAGCTCTCAAACCAGGTCTGTAGTTGGTCATTTGTCTTTTGGTTCCAATCTAGTCTCCATTGTTTCATGTGGTCATAGTTATTATTTTGAAGCTGCTCAGCTGTACGTATGGGTGGCTTTCTTGATTTCAATCAAGTGTGTCGCAGTTGTGAGAATTCTTCTTTAATTGGTAGTTCTGGTTTTGTCTCAATCTTTCTGAATTGGTGCAGTAGGGCCGCTTTTCTACGCAGGTCCGGGGGCAGGATATTACATAGCACCGGTAACCAGTACGTGGGCGTTGATTTAACAGTTCCAGAAATCAATCTCTATGTGTTATTTAATGGCCTGTCAATAAGTTTGGTGTGACAGCTATTAATCCAGACTGGAGCGCAGTACTCAGCCACAGAGAACACTAAGGCGATAGATGAGGTACGTAATGTTTTTGCGTTAGCTCCCCAAGTAGTACCGCTAAGTTTTTGAGTGATGTTATTCCGTGTTCCAATTTTTGCAGTGGTGTCCTCCAGATGTTTTCGGTAAGAAAGAGTGCGATCCAATGTTATACCTAAGTACTTTGGAAACTTATTATGTTTGAGGTTGGTGTTTCAGAGTTTTATGTTAATAATTTCATTTGCCATTTTGTTATTAAGATGGAATGTAGATACTTCAGTTTTCTTAGGGTTTGGCTTGAGTCTCCATTTCTTGAAATAATTGTATAGTATTTCAACGTCATTATTAAGGATTTCCTCTGTATTGAAGAGATACTTGTCTCTGGTAGCCAGTGCTATGTCATCCGCATAGCAAAATTTTCTTGACTTTGTGTTTGGGAGTTCTGCTATATAGAGGTTAAACAGAAGAGGGGCCAATACGGAGCCTTGCGGAAGCCCGTTGTTAATAAGTTTTGTTATGCTTGTCTTTCCGTTTAGGGTGACCTGGAAGGTTCTGTTACTCAGCATATTATGTATTAAGGATGTTAAAATCTGGCAAGGAATCACTCTTAAGAGTTTGTAAATTATTCCATCTCTCCAAACAGTATCATATGCAGATGTTAAGTCTAGAAATACAGCACTTGTTTTCAATTTCTGTTGAAAGCCAGCCTCTACGTAGGATGTTAATGCCAGAACTTGGTCACAGCAACTACGGCCAGGTCTGAAGCCTGCCTGTTCTATAGGTAAGTTCTCCATAATAATGCCGCTAATTCGATTATGGATAAGTCGTTCGAGAAGTTTGTATGTACAGCTAAGAAGTGCTATTGGTCTGTAGCTTAGCGGTTGGTCTGCTGGTTTCACTGATTTCAGCAAAGCTATTATTATTGCCTTTTTGAATTCTCTAGGGAGATGGTTTGTAGTCAAAATGTTCGAAAAGAAATTTGCCAGCCATTTGACTACGTTCTTTCCAGCGTAGGTTAGAAATTCTGGATGTATGTTGACAAAACCTGAAGCTTTGCCCGGTTTCATATCCTTGAGGGCAGTAATGACATCATCCTCAGTGAATGGTCTGGAAAGCTCTGATGTATTTGGAGTATTCTTTTTTAGTGTTCTGAGTTCGCGCTTAATCATCCTGGTATGTGGTTTGTCTCTCGGAGCTCTTGACATTTCGACAATGTTATTTGTAGTTTTCTCTGGTGTTATGGTTGGATTTTTCTGGGCTGGTCTTGTCGTACCTCCGAGTTTACGTAACAAACTCCATGCCTTCCTACTTGATTGAGTGAAATTCATTCTTTCAGTTGCTTCAGTCCTTCGTTGTCTTCTTGCGGAATCTAGATTGTGGAGGAGGTCATCAGCTATTTCTTGGTCACCACTACTAGTAAAATCCTCATATAGCTGATGGCATTTTGCATCCCATCCTGGGATGTATTCTTTTCGAAACCCCCTAGGGATGTGTTTTTTAGCTGTGATAATTATAGCTTTCCTGAAACGATCGTAGCATTTAGGTAGTGACGGTATAAACCGGATGCATTTATCAAGGTCCGCTGAATACTTCTCCCAGTCAGCTTTTTGGAAATTCCATCTAGGTCGAGGGAAGGACCGTATCAGGGGTATATTGACACGGATGTCTAGAATAACAGGCCTATGCTGGCTGCGTGGGAATTCTGTGCAATGATGATGATGATGATGATGATTAGTGTTTTAGGGCGCACAATTCTGTGCAACCCTTCTATGTATAGGCACTGGTTTTCCCTCGTTATCGGTAGTTACAAAGGAGAGGTCCGGATTGTAGTCCCTGCGCCAGGCGGCTGAGTGGAATGTGCCCCTCTCCTTGGCATCGAATATAAGATGTTGATTGTTCTCGTCGGCCCATTCCACCAGCGCTTCTCCGTGTTCATTATTTTGGGTGTATCGCCACATTTCATGATGGCTATTAAAATCACCGGCATATATCGTTGGGTGTTCATGTGCGGGTAGTACAATACTTGGCCAGATTTGGTTTGGTGGTTTGTAGACATTTATAAGTCTTATTTTGTCTACTTTTATATCAACAACATGGATGTTGTTTTCTGTGCTTGTGTACAGCAGGTGTGCATGTTCAATATCGGATCGGGCATATGTGGTGGTGCCATAGGCGTGATGATATGTTGCGCCTATTTGTTGGAATCCTTGAATACGTCCTCTTCTTTGCAAGTCTTCCTGCGAGTCGGTATGTGTTTCCTGAAGGAGTACCACATCGATGCTATTATCCAATAGAAACTTTGAAAGATATTCTGATTTGGATTGACTAATTCTCTCAATATTTAGCTGGCAGATCCGGACTGATGGTCCCAATCTTCTAGTCAGATGGTTCCCAAAGGAATCGTTCGTTTGGTCGCTTCGTTGCATGTTTGAATTACCAGGAGATCCCAAAGGATAGTCTGGTAGCCAAGTTTGTAGACTATTTAGCCGCGATATAATCACGTTGTGGTAGTAATATACTACTACCATGCCCAGGAGAATGCAAGGTGGACTTTGGATAGAAATTGATCATTCACCTTCGAGTTGCCTACAGCCAGGAGCTAGGCTGCTGCAATGTGTGTGGTGGGTTGCTTTGTCAGCATTCGCAGAGCCCTCACAGCTTCGTCAGCACACACACACACACACACACACACACACACACACACACACACACAGAGAGAGAGAGAGAGAGAGAGAGAGAGAGAGAGATAGAGAACGGGAGGCTGTTTGTGTGTGTGTGTACACAGCATGTTATAAGTTTTGATTATATGCTTCACTTCTGCTCTATCCTCATCCTGTTATCGTTGTTTGCGCTCGGAAACCAACAAATATTACAGTGGCAGTTCGATCTCTGTCCTCTGCACCGCCGTCTGGTACTAATAGTCCGATCTCTGATCCCCAAAGGTGTTACAACGGTAGATCTTTGTTTGAACACCAGCTACATCGTATTGCTATATGACACAATGATTTCCTCAGACTTGCTTTCAAGATTGCTCTTCACTCGTGTAATTTGGCTAAAACTGATATGCCACCTTCCAGACTCTGATAATCAGGGGTCAACATATCCAGGTATTAAAGTCTGTCTCTCCAATACTGCAACTCGCACAACACTGGACACAGCACTTTTGTCGTACGTTAAACACCCTCTAAAACACCGACTCTCAGAATCTGTTGAGCAGGGTACAGCATATGCAGCGACGGGGGTTTTCCTCCCTGATACAGTATCTGCATTTCTCTGGACACAGAATTTGCCTGGAATGTGAAACTTTGCATAACATCACTTGAGTACAATAAACAACTATCATCAACTCATTTTTTTCAGTAATGACCCACCTCACTATAGATACACCAATTTAGGGGAAAGAAGATAACGAATGTGCTAGACACTAGAAAAATATAACTGATCTTATTTACTAGCTGATATAGCTTTATATTACATTTAACCCGCCGGGGTAGCCGAGGGCACTAACGCGCTGCTTCCTGGACTCGGGTAAGCGCACCAACCCCGGATCGAATCCGCCCAGCAGATTAACGATGTAGCGCCGATGTGGCGGCCAGCCTGGATGTGGTTTTTAGGCGGTTTTCCACATCCACCTAGGTGACTACCGGGCTGGTCCCCACTTTCAGCCTCAGTTACACGACACGCAGACATTTGCAACACGTTCACACTATTCCATGGCTTACATTAGACACAGACAGCTGGGGTACACTAATTCCTTTCCAGGGGGTACGGGGTGGCGGCAGGAATGGCTTGTGGCTACCCCTTAAACTTACCATGCCACATCCGATTAACCAAGGCCGACGCTGCGCAACTGCTGGACGAGGCTCAGACAAAGAAAGAAAGAAAGATAACTTTATATTACATTTCGATTTTAGGCCTCCTTGAGTTTATGTTCCACCAGAATGGATAAAATATGTTCTTATCTAATGATAAACATAGCTGAAGTAGGAGCTGTAGAAGAACGTCTGCAAATATTATAACTGCCTGACAAGCATTTCCATCTTTGACCTACTTTCACTTACTTTTCGTACAAAAGACGGATCTACATTATCGTAGTCTGGAGGCTTTTTTAGGATATCCAACTGCAAGGGAGGGGCCTAGCGTATAGAAAAATAAATTAAGTGGTACAATAGCAAGAGAACCGCATTGGAAATGACCGCGGAGAAGCCCTCGGACGTTGGCGCGCCAGGTGCATATAGTCTGCGGCCGCGGGTTCGGCTCCAGTTCACCAGCGGCAATAGAGGGTGAAGCTTTGACAATGCCAGCTACTCGTGCTGGCGAAAGGTTAGTAAAATCATCAGAAGAACGTCGGCCGAGAAACCAGAGACAGGTTCAAATAGGCTGTTTGTAAACAAGCTATGTTCTCGAATTCCAGTACAAATTCAGGATGGTAAAGGAAAGTGCTCCATATTACCACCGGAGATGATACTGGTCAAAACTAGAAAAAAATTCCTATAATGATATGCCGGGAAACAAATACCTGTCTGTATATGTCTATCTGCAGATCACACGATTAATAGCATCCTTTTTATTGGTTGGTGAGGTACGATTCACAAGAGATGGCACACCTCTGTGTGGGCAGTCATCGGACTGAGGTACAGGTGTTACTTCAGGATCAATGTATGGGTAGTAATTACAGCAGACAGGTTCATAGACCATCCAGTTTACAAAACAGACTAACAGGTTTGTGTATCACATGTTCCTGCGATATGAATTACTAACACAATTGTGGTATGTCACCTCTTCAGAAAGACAGTGAATGTGTTTTATTCACTACCAGACATCACTTCATTTTCTATAGGCAGCATGATAGTACCTCACCCCAACGTTTCATGGGTGATGGATTCATCGCAGAAGTCAAGCAGCATTACCTCATCAGTCACTCGAACTGATCTGGTTGGATTTCTAGCTATGGGCACATTTAAAGTCTTTGGTGTATGTCTAACCCATCACCATCGTGGGGACATTACAGGAGCACATGTAGTTAATGCATGTGATGCATTCCCAATGCAAGAGGTATATCTGAAAGAGCGCATTATTCACTGCAATTAATGGCTGAAGGGTTTGTCAGGATGCATGACAAACACATGCAGTAGTGCCTATAGTGCCTACTTTGAGGTAACACGTAGATGGGTATGAGAGGAAGGATAGCCCCATATCTCAATAGACACTGCTTTCAAGACATATCATTATAGGCAGTTTTCTTCTAATTTTGACCATTAATAACTTTTGTAGGAATAAGTGTCAGTTCTACCTCCGGTACATCCTTAATAATTATTCCTTCACTTCTTGAAGTTCTTCTAGCCACATGCTTTTGCAAGTTTTAATTTTGTCATTTATTTTCTGCATTACACTACTCTTAAAGCATTCCACATTCTGTATGGTACCACGGCTTCTCATACATACCCTTTCTGAATTTTAATTTTACCACTTTTCGCTACACACAGAATGTTGAGGCCATCTCACTTAGATACAATGTAGACATCCTTTTTAAGTAGATAAGAACAGGAATGGAGATTTGTAAAAACACTTCTTGTACTTGTTCTAAACTAGTAAATGTCGTTTGATCCATAATTTTTTGCAAGTGCTCCAAAGTATTGTTTCTTGTATTAAATTACAGAAAATTCTGGTATCTTGCATTCGCTAGTAATATTGAGACTTCTCTGTATCACTGTTTTCAAAGCAATGATTGCACATCTGCAATAGTTTATTCTTTTTCCATTAGCAGTTTATATCCCTTTCCATTGGTACTGTTTTCACCACAGACTTATGTTCTCTTTTTTTGACTTCCACCCTATCCATTTCCAGTTTTCTTTTGGAAACACAATAGGTTGAATGCACGTAAAGGAGCAATTTCTTTCTCCTGTAGACTTCTCTTGACGGGATACCGTTTCTGCCAGTGCTAGTCTGCCTTCTACGTCCTTCTTGCCCTGCCCATCACTGGTTATTTTGCTGCATGTGTAGCAGCACACCTTCAATTCGTATACTTGGTGATCCTAAAGTATGATAAGTTTCTTTGTGTTCTTATTTCTGCCAATTCTCATTATTTTCGCATTTCTGCAATTTGCTCTCAATCTATATTCTGTCCATTCCGTTCATCACTTCCTGTAATTATTATTCACATTCACTGAGAACAGTAATGTCATCAACAAATCTTCTCTCTGGCATACTGTCACCTTGAATTTTAATTCCACAGTCGAACCTTTCTTTTATTTCTTGCTTCACCAATGTATAGACTGAATATTAGAGGCTGTCTACATCCTTTCTAATCCGGGCATTTCGTTCTTGGTCCTCCAGCCTTATTGTTCCATCTTGGCTCTTTTACATATAATATTACCCGTCATCCCCTGTAACTTAAGTTTTTAACATCTTGTGCCATTTTACAGTGTCGAACTCTTTTTCCAGGTTTGCAAATCCTGTGAATATGTCTTGATTTTTCATCAGTCTTGCTTCCACTATGATCTGCAACGCTAGAACTTCCTGTCTAATGCAGTTGGCTTTCCCAAAGTCAAACTGATCGTTATTTAAAAAATCTTCGGTTTTATTTTCCATTCTTTTGTAGATTATTCTTCTCATCAGGTTGATTTCATGAGCTGTTAAGCTGATTGTGTGACATTTTCGCACTTGTCAGCTCTTGCAGTCTCTGTAACTGTGTGGACGGTGATTTTCCGGAAGCCTAATGGTATATCACCAGTCTGACGCATTCTACACACCAACGTGAAAAATGTTTTTGTTGTCAGTTCCCCCCTATGGCAACAAATTGATTTCTCAGGTTGGTGTGTAACATGTATGAGACTGGCGACGTATCATCGGACTTCCAGAAGCTTCTTACTACTTCTTCTTCTTCTTTCGCTTGTGCCTTTGTCCCACAGTTGTCGCAGAATCGGTATTGTTACAATCGGTATTGTTACAGTCTGATTTGGCATAGTTAATTTCAAGGGGTGGCCATATGCCCTTCCTGCCGCCATCTCCTACCCTCTAGGATGGAATCAGTGTACCCTAGCTGTCTGCTTTTAGTGTAAATCAGGAACATGTTTCAAATGTCTGCAAGCCGTGTAACTGAGGCAGAACGTGGGGACCAGCCCAGTATTCACCTAGTGGGATGTGGAAAACCGCCTAAAACCCACATCTAGGTTGGCTGGCATACCGGCCCTCGTCATTAACCCGCCTGGCGGATTCGATTTGGGACCGGCGCGCCTACTCGAGTCCAGGAAGCAGCACATTAGCCCTCTCGGCTAACCTGGCGGGTCGCTGGAAGCTCCTTACATACCATAAAAATCCAAGATGGTGACAAGTCTGAAAATAAAAGTCATACCCACTTAATTTAGGAGACTGCTGTGTGCTGCTCCTTCGGTGCCGTCCACCTATTAGTGTAAGCACGGGGTGGTTACGATGTGGTATCTAGATTATGTGATGCGGTATTATCCGATGTGGAATTAGGGGTAATGAATATTGTTTTAAAGATGTTGCTGATGATTTCTTCTGTTTACATTAACGCACATTTGGCTAGTTTTTTATGGAATGAATATTTGGAAGTCCTCCTGTATTGATAAAGCAAATTTCAGGGTTTGTGATTTGCCCTCATGAAAGATACCTAATTTACTTTTGTATCTCTGGCTTGCTTAAGCGTATGTCTTCATCCAGCAAGTGTAGAAGGGGTATGGAATATTTATCAGCGTTGTTGGATTCGTTGCTAGAAATAAGTAAATATGTGCACTGTAGACCATATTTTTCATACGTTTTAGCGGCAAGACATGTATTTCGTAATTACAACTGTCTTCTGAGTCATTCTTGACAACAATCGATTGATAAAGGTTTTAATTTGAAGGTAACTGTGATTTATGATTTATTATTCTTTACACTACTTTTTTCTGGTGTCCTGTGTGCCCATGTCGTATGTTTCCCGTATTCTACGTGTGTAGTAACTACATTTAATTTCCTCAAAAATCTATATTTCATCCATTTCACTAGCATCAGTATTTCTGATTTTTCTCTTCTTTCCATTGAAATTACAAGTCCAAGATGCCGAATAACATGTTATACCACCCTGCTTCTATTTATATCGACTCTTGAGCAGCCCTAAGGTATTCGTCGAAACTTGTTCTAATATCTGTCCACTTAATTTTGACGATCACAGGTAAGTGCGGGTTTGGTACTCTTCCTTATTTAGATTAACCCTGTTGTACGCACCACACGAGTCTGCCTTGCAAGTGCACAATTTAGAAACACTGCATGCATCGTTAAGCATTTAAATTATCCTTACTTTCTTTTAAGAAGGAAAACAAAAAGAAAACTGTTGTGATTGTGTTTGTAAGTACATAACTAGGCCGAGTATAGGTTTACCATAAACGATGCATGCCGAATGAACATAGGACTAAAAAACTGTAGCTTATCAGAGACGCACCACTAATACCGTGTAATGCCTTCTCTAGCCTTCATAATGGACACATTTTGCAGAGAAAGAAAATCCGCAATTTGCTTCATGTATTCCGATTCCTGCTGATGCCATGCATAGATGTTTACATCCCCATAGAGATACTAAATCACGGAGATGTTGATCGCTACATCTTACCCGCTGCTCCAGAAGTTATGAACATTTTTTGTGAGATTCAGACCAGGCGACTTAGCAGGCTGCTCGGAGAGCGTTACAGTGCCTGAATGTGTGTCAAACTAGAAATGCACCCATGCGTTCCTAAGAACACTGCGGTAGTTATCTTGGAAGATGGAGTTGCTGCAGTGAACTCATGGAGGTGTAGAAGAAAGGACAACAGCTGACGACAGAGAATGCTAAAATAAATAGTCCAGTTCATTTCAACGGTGACGATGAGTTAGTCTAAGTAAGGGTACGAACAACGTCCTTCCTCCCTCACCACCGGCCTCTGTGTCCGAGCGGTTGTAGGCGCTTCAGTCCGGAACCACGTTACCGCTACGGTCGTAGGTTCGAATCCTGCCTCGGATGTGGATGTGTGTGATGTCCTTGGGTTAGTTAGTTGTAAGTAGTTCTACGTTCTAGGGGACTGATGACATCAGATGTTAAATGCCATAGTGCTCACAGCCATTTGAACCATTTTGAACCTGTCTCACCAAAACATTGCAGGAAAATCTCTTGAATTCACTACGCTCTTCACACAATGTGGGCTGAAAGCAAAATTATACCGTCGCTACATTTGACGCCTTGCGCCATTTGAAATGAGGCAAAATCACGACGTGTCGGACTACACCCTTGCAACACTGCCGTCAGTTTAGAGTTGTTTGACCCATTGAAAACGTGAAGGGTTAAGTGGCAGTGTGAAGTACGTACATACAAATATCTGCTGAAATCAGCCCACTTCGTAATGCTCGCTCTGAAATGGTTCCAATTGACCTGCATTCACTCCAGCAGTAATTAGTGTCGAATTTAAAACAAGAAATGACACTCTTCTCTGGTCCCTGACGGTTAGGATCTAATTACGAACCCTTTCTTACGCCGTCTTACATTACTGCGAGTAGTACACCATTCCTTGTAGACACACTTTACAGAACTCACTGGTACACCAACAAACCGGACAACTTCATCTACAGTGTAGTCTTGAACACGTCAAAAACGATTATCTGCGATTGGTACGCCATTATTTGTAGACGCATTGTACAGTCCTCATTGGTAAGCCAACAAACGGGACAACTGCATTCACATTGTAATCATGAGCACTTCAAACACGAATATCTGCGAGTGATAAGTCATTTCTTGTAGACACATTGTACAATCCTCACTGGAACACCAACAAACCAGACTTCATTCACAGCGTAGTCATGAGCAAGTCAAAACACGAGAGCTTCTTTCCACCATTCTGTCGCGTCATCACGTCGATCCATCTTTATTGTGGTTATTTCATACAATCGACTGCGATTCAGTCAGTCCCATGACCATCTGGTAACAATTCTGTACCATCTGTAGTTCTCCAGTGTGACAAATTTGTACTGTTAATGGTTGACTAACATTTTTAATTTGAACGTACTAACTTGCAGAAGATCACAGAATGTTTAAACTGTTCGATCGTAACCTTTAGCATCAATGAAAATCTGAAGGAAGTACTGTTGTATCGCACACTGCTCCACATTCATCTGAATGACTACGGTGACAGACGCAATAGCCAGTTACGGCATGAGAAAGAAAAATGAGGTTTCTCCTCCGGAGATGTCGGCTAATTACCTCGCACAACTGTTCAGTTTACTAATGGTTTCGGGTTTTAACAAGCAAAACGACTCTTCTTGATCTACGATACTCGTTCGCATTGGCAGATGAAGTATACACATTTTTTGGTTTGCGCTAGGAGTAGATGCTGTTGATTAGGCCTTTAAATCTGCTCCCCCGCTCTCGTTTCGTCTTCTCCGGGGAAGTCATTTCCCCGCTGCTCATTTGCTCCCTCATGTGGACTAACCTGCGCTACGCTGAGATCACGAGGGCGGAGGGAATTCTCATCACACCGAACTGCCAGCAGTTCGAATTCTCGATGCGCATCCCGTAATTACTCGTGAAGGTACGGAACAGGTTTTTGGCAAGAGAAAGTTCCTGATTACTGAAAAAACAGACGGCCATGTGTAGAAACCACATTCTCGTGCCCCGCTGGGTAATTACACGTACGGTGCAGTGTTATATAGACTGCTGCATATACAAACTAAATAAACTACTCTGCCAGCAGTTTTCCTTTATTTCTTCTGCTGCACCATTACAGTTATTGTGCCTAAACAAAACGTGTTCTGATAACGACAGTTATTTCGTTCTATGACCCCTATAAACTGCCACTGGTATATCTATTCTACTTCTGTATCTACATCCATCGTCTGCAAACCACTGTGAAATGTGTAGCAGTGTCTTTCCATTCCATTCGTATATGGGACAGTACTGTTTTCCTGAGAAGGATGAATGTTTACAAAGCATTTTGTAAACTGTAGTTATTCCAATCTAGACTTGGCGATCACTACGGGAGTTATACGTAGAAGTGGTGTTGTGTATTTCTACATTACTTACTGAAAGTTGGTTCATAAAACTTTTAAGTAAACTTAACCGGTACAGTTTAGTTTTGTCTTCAAGCTGCTGCCAGGTCAAGTTTATCAATATCTTTGTGACGTTCTTCCTGGGGTCAAGCAAAACTGTGATCTTTCGTGCTGCTTTTCTTTGCGTATGTTCAATTTCCTCAATTAGTATGATTTGGTACGGGTCCCACACACTTTAACTATATTCGAGGGTCGGTTCCACGACCCTTTTGTAAACAATCTCCTTTTTCAGACTGATGGTATTTCCCTCATTTTCCGCTGTCTTGGAACATCCTGCCTTACAGCTGACCAATTGGTAAACACAGATGGATTATACGATAGAGATTAAAGTCACTGAAATGATGTGAGTGTATCGATAGGGATGAAATCAGTTAAGATACAGTGACGTGATTTGGTAGTCCTAATGTTCCGAAGTCTGCCACCTTCTTTACCAATAGCAGAAGCTATGAGATCGTTTCATTTTAAAACTCTAAAAATTCCTACGCTGAGGTACCCAAATGGGACGACCAATCGCAGCTGTATTCACGGGATACTGCGTGTATTCGTTTTGTGAAGTGCTCATTTTTGCATTTCTGTGCATCTAAAGATAGTTGCCAATTTGTGCATCACTTCGACATCTTATCAACTATGTCTGAATATTTGTGCAGTCTAAATATTTGTGCAGTATTTTTCGACAGTACACAATTATGTTTAACTGCATTGAGCGTGGGTCCTAGCGTACTTCTGTGAGAAACGCAAAAAGTTGCTTTTGTGTCTATGGATGACTCTCCATCCATGGTAACATGCTGCGTCTTCCTACCAAGAAATGCACAATCGTGGCAAATTTCATATCGCATGTGATCATACTTTTGTTCCTAAGCATTGGAGGGTCCAGTATCGAATGCTGTTCGGAAGTCAAGAAATATGTATCTCTTTGCCTTAATCCAAGACTTTCAGACCCAAGACTTTCAGAATGAAAGTATAAAATTCGTCTTTAACTAACGATAGTAAAACTGCTGAAGGGGGGGTTAGGCATGATATGGCCATCCAACATTCGTACATCTGGATGATGCTGGGCAGCACAGTCGGAAATATGGCCCTCATAGAGCATGTCAATGACCTGCTCTGACATTGTCCCACTGTCAGATCGAGGATACATCAAGCCCAGTTGTAATACTTGTGGGGCAGCTTGTCGCAGGAGTGCACACAAAGGCTTGATGGTGCAATGGCTGTACGACAGCCTCCCCAACCAACCAGTGCATGCGTCATGGGCCATGGGGGCGGGGGAGAGGTACAATTTACTACCCGATTTTGTAATCACTGAAATAACATCGCATACTCTGTCAACTAACAAGTTTCATTTCATTACTCTCTCCTCAGATCGACAGGAAGTGCAAAATAGCTAAGCATGGATGGCTAGAGGACAATTCTAAGGATGTAGAGGCTTATCTCACTAGGGGTAAGATAGATACTGCCTACAGGTAAATTAAAGAGACCTTTGAAGAAAAGAGAACCACTTGTATAAATATTAAGAGCTCAGATGGAAACCCAGTTCTAAGCAAAGAACGGAAAGCAGAAAGGTGGAAGGAGAATATTGAGGGTCTATACAAGAGCGATGTACTAGAGGACAATATTATGGAAATGGAAGAGGATATAGATGAAGATGAAATGGGAGATACGATACTGCGCGAAGAGTGTGACAGAACACGAAAAGACCTAAGTCGAAACAAGGCCCCGGGAGTAGCCAACATTCCATTAGAACTACTGACGGCCTTGGGAGAGCCAGTCCTGACAAAACTCTACCATCTGGTGAGCAAGATGTATGAGACAGGCGAAATACCCACAGACTTCAAGAAGAATATGATAATTCCAATCCCAAATAAATCAGGTGTTGACAGGTGTGAAACTTATCGAACTATCAGTTTAATAAGTCACGGCTGCAAAATACTAACGCGAATTCTTTACAGACGAATGGAAAAAGTAGTAGAAGCCGACCTAGATGAAGATCAGTTTGGATTCCGTAGAAATACTGGAACACGTGAGGCAATACTGACCTTACGACTTATCTTAGAAGAAACATTAATGAAAGGCAAACCTACGTTTCTAGCATTTGTAGACTTAGAGAAAGCTTTTGTCAATGTTGACTGGAATACTCTCTTTCAAATTCTGAAGGTGGCAGGGATAAAATACAGGGAGCAAAGGCTATTTACAATTTGTACAGAAAGCAGATGGCAGTTATAAGAGTTGAGGGGCATGAAAGGGAAGCAGTGATTGGGAAGGGAGTGAGACAGGGTTGTAGCCTCTCCCCGCGATGTTATTCAATATGTATATTGAGCAAGCAGTGAAGGAAACAAAAGAAAAATTCGGAGTAGGTATTAAAATCCATGGAGAAGAAATAAAAACTTTGAGGTTCGCCGATGACATTGTAATTCTGTCAGAGACAGCAAAGAACTTAGAAGAGCAGTTGAGCGGAATGGATAGTGTCTTGAAAGGAGGATATAAGATGAACACGAACAAAAGCAAAACGCGGATAATGGAATGTAGTCGAATTAATTCGGGTGATGCTGAGGGAATTAGATTAAGAAATGAGACACTTAAAGCAGTACAGGAGGTTTGCTATTTGGGGAGCAAAATAACTGATGACGGTCGAAGTAGTGAGGATATAAAATGTAGACTGGCAATGGGAAGGAAAGCCTTTCTGAAGAAGAGAAATTTGTTAACATTGAGTATAGATTTAAGTGTCAGGAAGTCGTTTCTGAAAGTATTTGTATGGAGTGTAGCCATGTATGGAAGTGAAACATGGACCATAAATAGTTTAGACAAGAAGAGAATAGAAGCTTTCTAAATGTGGTGCTACAGAAGAATGCTAAAGATTAGATGGGTAGATCACATAACTAATGAGGAGGTGTTGAATGGGATTGGGGAGAAGAGAAGTTTATGGCACGACTTAGCTAGAAGAAGGGATCGGTTGGTAGGACATGTTCTGAGGCATCAAGGGATCACCGATTTAGTACTGGAGGGCAGCGTAGAGGGTAAAAATCGTAGAGGGGACCAAGAGATGAATACACCAAGCATATTCAGAAGGATGCAGGTTGCAGTAGGTACTGGGAGATGAAGAAGCTTGCACAGGATAGAGTAGCACGGAGAGCTTCATCAAACCAGTCTCAGGACTGAAAACCACAACAACAACAACAATAACACTCTCCTCCTCTGGGTGCTTAACTCCTTGTTACACAATGTGTTACGTTTAAATAGCTGCAAGTTCTGTGGCTTGGTGTGATAGTGGTGTACTGTATGGTACCTGTTCCACAGCCGATCGAAGCACTGTTGGAAACTATTGCCTGGATCTGTTGGCATGGCTTACGTGCTTTCCCACCTGGGCGATGTTTCTGTCGGCCGTCAAAAGTGAACGCAGCCCCAGGTAGATGGACAGAGTTTGGAAAACTCTTTATTCTGACATCAGTGTGGAGCAGATACAGGGACGTGCCCTAGTCTAGTGGTGGCAGCCTAGCGTCGATTCGTGGCATATTTGTGTCAAGTGTAGTGAAGGTGTTGGTCGCTTAAGGAAGCACGTTCAAAAAGCGCTGTAGTAGCGGTCATACGAGGGTGCTACAACAGTGTTAAAGGTTGGAGCGACTGAGATTAGCATAGCCGGCGGTAGCTAGGCGTAATTTCGCCGCTTTCACTGTACTCCTTCAACAGACTGACGGTGTCAGACATCGGACTCGAGCAGCTGTCTGATGGAAGCTGCCGTACTCGATACAAGGGACTTCTGCGTCTGTCACCCAACTCCTCACCACCGGCAGACTATCGAACCTGCCTAGATGTAGCGTTATTGCGCCCATTTGTTTTGCTGTCCTGCGGCGGTGGCATACACAGCTGACTGAAGATATGCTGCATCGACTCCGTATTACAGGAGGGTTATCACACGTAACGTTAGCAGGTCGGGTTTGTCGTGAGTCGGTGTGTCTTCGGGACAGCAAGTGTTTAACATTTTCGCGTATTTCTTAGTTCTGTTACAGTTTCTATCAGTTATGTGAAAGCCACAAATGCCGGCCGGTGTGGCCGTGCGGTTCTAGGCCCTTCAGTAAGGAACAGCGTGACCGCTACGGTCGCAGGTTCGGATCCTGCCTCGGGCGTGGATGTGTGTGATGTCCTTAGGTTAGTTAGGTTTAAGTAGTTCTAAGTTCTAGGGGACTGATGACTATAGATGTTAAGTTCCATAGTGCTCAGAGCCATCTGAACCATTTGAAAGCCACATATACATCCTCCCAATGCAAAAGGGGTATCTACAGCAGCGGCGAGCCATACTGGAGGAACGCATACTCATGCTCTGACTCGAACCCATTTACTTTCTTTCGACGAGTCGGTGAAACATTCCCTCAGAAAAATTTTGTAAATGAAAGTGCTGGAAAACAGCTTACGTCATTTGATTTTCTAACAGCTGAGCAGAACTGAACTTACTCAGACATTTCTCTCTTTACTTATTCTGATCAACACTAAACTGACATACAATATTTTTAGCACAACGCAATCTGACTTTCAATAATCCCTACAAATAATGGCCCTAACTAACATTAACCTATACCTTTCCCAAATCACTTACCTCACAAAAATCTTCGTTACTCGAACTACTGCAATACAAATGGTTCAAATGGCTCTGAGCACTATGGGACTCAACTGCTGAGGTCATTAGTCCCCTAGAACTTAGAACTAGTTAAACCTAACTAACCTAAGGACATCAGAAACATCCATGCCCGAGGCAGGATTCGAACCTGCGACCGTAGCGATCTTGCGGTTCTAGACTGCAGCGCCTTTAACCGCACGGCCATTTCGGCCGGCTACTGCAATACAGCGAGCACCAATACTGCCAGCTAAATAAAAGATTCTAACCACTGAAGGCACTAACTACTGATAGGCATAGTTAGCAAATGAGAGATTTTGATACAGAACAAACAATGTATTCACTTTAATAGTGTTCAAAAGTCATATCCAGTCTACAAATTTACTCTTTCTGATGGCAAAATTCTGCCATCTCTCTTCCCACATTCACCACTGCTAGCGGCTCTCCTCCAACTGCGCAACGCTACCCGCTGTTCACATCCAACTGCCCAACACTACAATAGCAAATATTCCAACAATGCAAACCAGCCACAGAGTGCACACAGCACAGTCAGTGATTTTCATACAGAGCGCTACGTGGCGTTATCAACATAAAAACCTAAACAGCCTACTTACATCGGCTAGTTCAGCGACGTGGCGGAATGTAAAACGTACGCCCTTCAATTTCACGGCATAATTTCTGACGTTATGCTCCTTGTGGTGACAAAGTCGTATACTTTGAATGGAACGACAGGCCATGAAAGAGGTTGGTTGTCAACTAAATAAATAGCAAACTCGTAAATAAATAGTAAACTGGTAAAGACGGACTACATTGCTTTTCACAATATATATAAATGACCTAGTAGATAGTGTCGGAAGTTCCATGCGGCTTTTCGCGGGTGATGCTGTAGTATACAGAGAAGTTGCAGCATTAGGAAATTGTAGCGAAATGCAGGAAGACCTGCAGCGGATAGGCACTTGGTGCAGGGAGTGGCAACTGTCCCTTAACATAGGCAAATGTAATGTATTGCGAATACATAGAAAGAAGGATCCTTTATTGTATGATTATATGATAGCGGAACAAACACTGGTAGCAGTTACTTCTGTAAAATATCTGGGAGTATGCGTGCGGGTACGATTTGAAGTGGAATGAGCATATAAAATTAATTGTTGGTAAGGCAGGTACCAGGTTGAGATTCATTGGGGGAGTGCTTAGAAAATGTAGTCCATCAACAAAGGAGGTGGCTTACAAAACACTCGTTCGACCTATACTTGAGTATTGCCCATCAGTGTGTGATCCGTACCAGATCGGTTTGACGGAGGAGATAGAGAAGATCCAAAGAAGAGCGGCGCGTTTCGTCAAGGGTTATTTGGTAACCGTGATAGCGTTACGGATATGTTTAATAAACTCAAGTGGCAGACTCTGCAAGAGAGGCGCTCTGCATCGCGGTGTAGCTTGCTCGCCAGGTTTCGAGAGGGTGCGTTTCTGGATGAGGTATCGAATATATTGCTTCCCCCTACTTATACCTCCCGAGGAGATCACGAATGTAAAATTAGAGAGATTAGAGCGCGCACGGAGGCTTTCAGACAGTCGTTCTTCCCGCGAACCATACGCGACTGGAACAGGAAAAGGAGATAATGACAGTGGCACGTAAAGTGCCCTCCGCCACACACCGTTGGGAGGCTTGCGGAGTATAAATGTAGATGTAGATCACACTTACCCTCTCAGTCGCTACTGATCCATTGGCGATTATCTAAAACAAACACTTTTAGAGTATTTGTATCAGCACAATTAGCGCAGGCCTACTTACCATCACAATGGAGAGCTCTGACGCAGTAGAACGTCGAGGGCTTTAATCATCTGATCTGAACACGGTTAAGTACGTAATAGTTGCCACCATTGAAAATAGAACTTGTTCACTAGGCAACATCAGTTCCTCCGCAGTAGTAGACATTTCATTTGGCAAAATCAAATAAACCACTATTTCAGTTTACTCCACCACTGAGGTTCAATCGCCAATATCGTCATCGTCTATTCTCGACCAAAGCTCGTCACAGTCACTCTCAAACCAAGCTACTTCTGTAAACTTCATCCCGCCTGCGACATCAGATACGTCCAGTTTCATAGCAAATGCAAACAATGTACTTTTTGTTAGCACAAACTGTGACGAACGCTTACATTCACTCGGATTAACTATTTTGATAATTTTAAGACGCATGGTTATTATCCAATGAGTACCTTTACTGACTGACTTTTCGAATCTCGTCCACTTCAAACAAACGAGTGAGTATATTCGTCTGCTCCGTTTCGTTTTGTCTGTAATGTATCCATACGTCAGTCTTCTAGAATGTTCGAGAAACATCGTAGGCCTCTCAGTACGGTATTACATAATATTACATTCGGTAACGAGCGTGGGCAGCAAAATGAAATATCGCGGCCACGTCCTAAGTGGATCACCGTTCAAACCTTTCCAAACGTTATCAATCGTCTCGATTCACTTATCTCAACTTTCTGTACCTCCTGTCCAACCGTAGCGAGCAGGATGTTCCGTGTGAAATGGCGTGATAACTCCGAAAAATCCACTCCGTGATGTAAGTGAACCACTGACATAAGTCAGGGCTGGTATACTATTTCTTTCGGTGTTATTTCTCTCTGACCTGTAACCTGCATTATGCAGCAGTCGGCATTATTTTAACAGCATGGAATCTGCGAGCGTCAGGCGCGTAGTCGCATTAAATATTTTTATGTGGATGTAAGAGGGGCGTTCAATATCTAACACAACATACTATTTTTCTGAAACCATCTACATCTACATCTACATGGATACTCTGCAAATCACATTTAAGTGCTTGGCTGAGGGTTCAGCGAACGACCTTCACAATTCTCTATTATTCCAGACTCATGTAGCGCGCGGAAAGAACGAAAACCTATATCTTTTCGTTCGAGCTCTGATTTCCCTTATTTTATGGTGGTGGTTATTTCTGCCTATGTAGGTCGGTGTCAACGTTTTCGCATTCGGAGAAGAAAGTTGGTGATTGGAATTTGGTGAGAAGATTCCGTGGCAACGAAAAACGCCTTCGTTTTAGTAAAGTCCAACACAAATCCTGTTTCATTTGACACTCTCTCCCACATTTCGCGACAATACAAAACGTGCTTCAATTCTTTGAACTTTGTCGATGTACTCTGTCAATCCTATCTGGTAAGGATCACACACCGCGCAACAGTATTCTAAGAGAGAACGGACAAGCGTAGTTTAGGCAGTCTCCTTAGTCGATCTGTTACATTTTCTAAGCGTCCTACCAATACAACACAGTCTTTTGTTAGCCTTCCGCACAGTATTTGTGTGTTCCTTCCAATGTAAGTGGTTTGTAATTTAATTCCTAGGTATTTAGTTGAATTAACGGCTTTATTTCGGATTCCAATGCATCATTCTATTCTCCACTCTTCTGGCTACAGAACATTAGTTCAGTACGTTCAGTACGACGTCCTTACGCCGTCCCATTGGGAGGGCCTCTATGGCCGCCTGGTATTACTCTACTGGTTGACGTCAGAGCCGACGTCTCACTACATCAGTACCCACCACATCATCCAAGATCTGCTTCCCGCAGAGTGCATCCTTCATTGGGCCAAATACACGTAGGCGGGAAGATGCAAGATCCGGGCTGTAGATTCGATGAGGAAGAACAGTCCAAAGAAGTTTTGTGAGCTCCTTTCCAGGGCGCAGTCTTGTCTGAGGCCTTGCCTTGTCGTGGAGAATAAGTACCTTTCCATTTTTGTAGCGGAACAAGCTGAAGTCGACAATTTTTATTTTGGGTAGAGCCACAGTCAAACGAAATTTTTTGAATGATGGTGCCTCCATTTGACTATATTAATTTTTATTTTATCGTTATACGATCCAGATTTCGGTCTTAGACCATTTTCAAGTACAAAAACTGGAATAAGCAATAGAAGCATAAATCGTAAAACTAGAAACATGAAACAGGACAACCATGAAAAATGGTGTAGGAACAACATCATTATTTACCTTACTTAAGAGTCAAAGGACATTAGACTGGTGTGAAATTAAAGTCGTTGTCGAAAAAGCATGTCTGGTCATATGGGCCAGATCTGTAAGTAGTAAGCCGGCCGTAGTGGCCGAGCGGTTCTAGGCGCTACAGTCTGGAGTCGCGAGTCGCGAATCCTGCCTCGGGGATGGATGTGTGTGTTGGTCCTTAGGTAAGTTAGGATTACGTAGTTCTAAGCTCTAGGGGACTGATGACCTCAACAGTTAAGTCCCATAGGGCTCAGAGCCATTTATTTGTCAGTAGTAAAAGTAGGAACATCTAAAACGCATAAGCATATTGCAGACTTTCATTTTTTTACCATGAAACACAGCTGGTATATGAAACGGCTAACCAATAAACAATAATACGCCAGACTATTATGTCTGAAGAACAACTGATACGGACATCGATCAAACGATCTTCCAAAGATCGTCTGAGAGATATCACAGTCTGCACAATGCAATCTGTGGTGGTGTTAGTGGTCAAGGTAGCTGAACTGTTCTTTTTGCGTGATAATTACATTATTTTTGCTTACACTGGCGCGTAAAAATGTTGACACGGAGTGTACTTTTGAAGATTTCGTGTAGACATCGTGAACAGACTTATTGTAGTATATTTGTAACAAACATGGAATTTCTGTCTTGTATGGTAGTTAATTACGTAAAACATGGTGCTTGTAGAAATACGTATCGCTAAACATTGCAACAGAAATACGAAAATTCTCCCAAAAGTCCCTCACACCAATAAAACCACAGCACAACTGTTAAGAAATGCTCGAGCGAGAGAGTGAACATGGATGCAGCTATGAAGCCAACAGAATATGTAACATTTCAGAAATTATGTAATAGCCATAGAAATAAATCTATACTTACTCCATTACACAGCATATTTCATATGTTACCATTTTAATGAATAACCTACTTTTTCCACGACTGAGCGTCCTATAAATTGTTTTTATACTAACTGAACAACTACTATTTTACACTAAACTTTACTTTTATTTTTACAGGACACTATATAAAAATTACAGAGGGAGATGTACATAGTATTATACCAAATGTTAAATTGCTTTCTGTTATTCTTAGTAGCATTGGTTACATTACCTCCACCACTACTCGCCCAACTACTCACCTTGCTTTTGTTCACTGCCATGTCTCCGTGGACATTATGCAAGCGCCAATGGATGACTGCAAAGCTCTGGCTTTCTGCCAAAAGAAACTCAATGACAAGTCTCTGCTTGAAACGCGCCTCCGCTGCGGATGCTAATTTGAAGGTTACGTGTAGCGTTGCTACCTATCGGAACTTCATGAAACTAAAGGGGCTGATACGGGAATATTCCACGACGTTTCACAACAGATTCTACATTTTTAATCTAATTTCTCCGATAAAAAAAATTTGTTGCGTTACTTGTTGAACACCCGTCGTAAAACTGTTATTTAACTGGAAAGAAGCAAAGTGGTATCGCAAGAGATTCAGGCAAAATATATCATTAGTTGATTATTTCAAATAACTGGAAGAATATGTCGCTGGTAGTGAACTTACGTGTATGGAAGCCCGTAATGTGATTTCAACAGTAGGATGTATGAGAAATAAACCATATTAGATAGTAAATTCAAAGTTGTCGTGGAACTTACTTGAATTCTAAATCACTCATTACTTTCACTGCCTTTAATGATACGTGTGCTGGTCTCCAGAATTAAGGTAATAAATGTAAATGTTGAAAGGCTGTTTTTATTTTGCCGCAAAACGGTATAAACAGGTGATAGCGACGTAGAAACAATGTGAAGAATACAGAACGTAAACAACTGAAACATGCATAACGGTAGACAAAAACGATCTTCGTTTCTTCCAACACGCATTTGCACACACATTCCGACATCTGGTTAATGTGCTCAGAAGGTAGGAAAACAAGAAAATGAGAAAAGGTAAATGCTAAGGCAAAATCTACACTGGTGGCCAAAATTAAAGCGACTAAAGTAACTTTTGCAAGTTTGTGTTTATTTTGCCACAAAATAATATAAACTAATGATAGAAAAGTAAAACAATGTAAAGAATATAGAACGTAAAAACTGCAACTTGCAGAACAGCAAACGAATTTATTTTAGTTTTTTTCCGCTTATCAGATTTGCACACACTTTCCGACAACTAGTTAATGTGCTCGCTGTAGGGTGTGACCACCTCTGTCCGTAATACAGGCGTGGCAACGACGTAGCATCCTATGAGTGATGCCATGAATATCATATTGAGATAATAACGCCCATTCTTCTTGCACAGTTGCTTGCAAGTCTTGGAGAGTGGTTGGTGGATGATGACGTGATGAAAACCGTCTCCCTAGCGCATCCCAGACATGCTCTATGGGATCAAATTGGAAGAGCGAGCAGTTCACGCCATGTGTGCAATGATTTCAGCCACCCATGCTCTATGATGTCGAGCATTATCGTCCATCAGTACAAAGTCTAGGCACACACCACCTCGCCACAACAGCACATGAGGTCCCAAGATCTCGCCACGATACTTGACAGCAGTTAAACCTTTCCGATTCAGCCGTAACATTTCATGAACATATATTTCGTGTGGTCAACAAAATATCTGTCCACGCCATTAGGGATCCTCCTCGATTTCCGTTCCGGAAATCGTGTTTCATGTTCCCTCCAGATGCGAATTCGTCGAGAACCACTCTCCAGACCAAATCGGGATTCATATGTGAAAAAAGGCGATGTACTGGAGGACAATATTTTGGAAATGGAAGAGGATGTAGATGAAGATGAAATGGGAGATACGATACTGCGTGAAGAGTTTGACAGAGCACTGAAAGACCTGAGTCGAAACAAGGCCCCCGGAGTAGACAACATTCGATTGGAACTACTGACTGCCTTGGGAGAGCCAGTCCTGACAAAACTCTACCATCTGGTGAGCAAGATATACAAGACAGGCGAAATACCCTCAGACTTGAAGAAGAATATAATAATTCCAATCCCAAAGAAAGCAGGTGTTGACAGATGTGAGAATTACCGAACAATCAGTCTAATAAGCCACAGCTGCAAAATACTATCACGAATTCTTTACAGACGAATGGAAAACCTAGTAGAAGCCGACCTCGGGGAAGATCAGTTTGGATTCCGTAGAAATACTGGAACACGTGTGGCAATACTGACCTTACGACTTATCTTAGAAGAATGATTAAGGAAAGGCAAACCTACGTTTCTAGCATTTGTAGACTTAGAGAAAGCTTTTCACAATGTTGACTGGAATACTCTCTTTCAAATTCTGAAGGTGGCAGGGGTAAAATACAGGGAGCGAAAGGCTATTTACAATTTGTACAGAAACCAGATGGCGGTTATAAGAGTCGAGGGGCATGAAAGGGAAGCAGTGGTTGGGAAGGGAGTAAGACAGGGTTGTAGCCTCTCCCCGATGTTATTCAATCTGTATATTGAGCAAGCAGTAAAGGAAACAAAAGAAAAATTCGGAGTAGGTATTAAAATCCATGGAGAAGAAATAAAAACTTTGAGGTTCGCCGATGACATTGTAATTCTGTCAGAGACAGCAAAGGACTTGGAAGAGCAGTTGAACGGAATGGATGGTGTCTTGAAGGGAGGATATAAGATGAACATCAACAAAAGCAAAACGAGGATAATGGAATGTAGTCGAATTAAGTCGGGTGATGTTGAGGGTATTAGATTAGGAAATGAGACACTTAAACTAGTAAAGGAGTTTTGCTATTTGAGGAGCAAAATAACTTATGATGGTCGAAGTAGAGAGGATATAAAATGTAGACTGGCAATGGCAAGGAAAGCGTTTCTGAAGAAGAGAAATTTGTTAACATCGAGTATAGATTTAAGTGTCAGGAAGTCATTTCTGAAAGTATTTGTATGGAGTGTAGCCATGTATGGAAGTGAAACATGGACGATAAGTAGTTTGGACAAGAAGAGAATAGAAGCTTTCGAAATGTGGTGCTACAGAAGAATGCTGTGATGGGTAGATCACATAACTAATGAGGAGGTACTGAATAGGATTGGGGAGAAGAGGAGTTTGTGGCACAACTTAACCAGAAGAAGGGATCGGTTGGTAGGACATGTTCTGAGGCATCAAGGGATCACAAATTTAGCATTGGAGGGCAGCGTGGAGGGTAAAAATCGTAGAGGGAGACCAAGAGATGAATACACTAAGCAGATTCAGAAGGATGTAGGTTGCAGTAAGTACTGGGAGATGAAGACGCTTGCACAGGATAGAGTAGCATGGAGAGCTGCATCAAACCAGTCTCAGGACTGAAGACCACAACAACAACAACATGTGAATAAAAAAATTGTACCACTGTGTGACCGTCTAGGTGTCATGTTGGCGACTCCGCTCTTGATCACAGAGAGTGTGGTAGGCATCTTCTCTGTACCGTACTGTCTGTGGCTGTGTAGACAGCGATTGTGAATGAAGGACTAACCGGCATTCAAAGCCCCGTTTGATGGGTGCTGTCAAGTCATTTTCGGCGTGGTTGTCCGTTGAGCCATCTTCCGTGCAGAACGCTATAGTGTGAACATTTGTTGACCGTTTGTATGATTACATACTGGATTACATACAGGACGGGAAAATAGCGATTTGTTGCTATAATTTAGGACACCAGTATCCAATAATGATTTTTACCATGATCGTATTGGTCACCACATGCGATCATTATTGAAAAGAAATTCGAGCGATGGATGTGAGTTATACTATTAAGGGGCTCCGGAAAGACTCAAAATCATGAAGAGTTCAATTTTTACTTTTTTGCGTTTTCTGAATCTGCAGACTATTACCTTTCAATAGATATATAATTTATTCAATTCCGAAGACTACAATTATTTTTAAATTTTTTTTGAAATGTGTTCTACATGGGCGTGACCCACTGTGGCGCTGTTAAACTGCTGTCAAATGGTGTTAGTATTAACGTCCGTGTTCATCAGGTCCATTTTGGTGATGTGAGATAAAGTATGTGTTGTGGCTAACCTGTGATGGTTCAATATATATCGCTGGTGTGATTGTCGATTGTTTCATGTTTATTTACTCTGTCGTTATCTCGAAAATATTCGTAATTAATTCTGTTTCTTGAGTCTCTGTTTTGTTGAAGTATAATAATGAGTAAAAGTAAAGTTATTAGAAATCCTCTGAAGGCTTTTAAGAAAAGGAGAAATGTTGGAAAGCCAAAGGTATGTGTTATTACTGTAAACAATAAAGACGATAACCAAGTGAGTGAACCTAACCTCTCAAGTACACCTGCCCATAGCAGTCAGTGGGAAAGAAAACACTTCACAGAAGAAGCTTGGTTCAATGAGTGAAAACTATGAATGTTTTATGGGCGAATCGGATGTGAATGAAATATTTGATATGTCGGTTCTCAAAGGAATTTTTTCAAACTGTGTAAGATGTATTCATTGTAGTGAAGTTGGTCTGGAACTCTCCATAATAAAGCACGTAGGACTTGTTAGTGAAATACGACTGAAATTTGATAAGTGTTCATACATGACCACCTTTTGGAACAGTGTTGCAGTAACTGCAACTGAAGAAAATGGTAGCAAAATCTACGAACACAACAACGAGCGATGCTTGCTTTAGACAAGGAACGCCTTCGGGCTGCAGACAGGGCTGTAAAGAGTCTATAAATACAAGCAAGAGTAAACAGGGGGAGGAACAAGAGGAAGCTGGAGGAGGAGTTTGCAGAGGATGAAGATAATCCATCCTATGGACCTGGAATGCACTAAAAAGTTAATCCAATCTTTGTCGCTCGATTCCCAAAACTTTTATTTTCTCATACTAATTACATGTTTTCTAAGGATCTTCCAAACATATTTGTTTCAAACTTTCAGTAAATGTTACACAGTACCTTCAGCATAATTTAACTCAGCCTTTTTCCAAAAAACTGTATATTTTTGAATATATAAATAAAAAATTGCAAAAAAATGTTGTGAATTTTCATTACAATTGAAAAAAAAATCATCTTTAATAACTGAACTAAAATTTTGTAAAATCCCTGTGTTACGTTGTAGCCCATATTCCAATAAATAATCTGTAAAAAGGTCAACTTCCTACCTCAAATACTTTGTGAGGAAAGATGTAATTTATAAGCTTTATTTTAACATTGCAAGTATAAAGCGTTCTGGAGTCCCTTAATTAAACAGTCCCGTTGCCAAAAATTATGTAAATTTTTGTAACAATTGCACAGAGTTTGTTGTGGCGAGCACTAGTCTACATCGTGGGCGTCCTAGTAGTTCGGTCAGTATCAAAGTTGCCCGTGAAGAGTATGAGACCAGGTCGGAATCCCGTTCCGGTACACAACGTCGATATATTACATCGTCTTCATTCGGGATGCGGCCGCGGAGGACATTGTGTGTAACGTTGACTGTGAGAGCTCAGAAATAATTATGCTGTTCCTGCTCTCCGTTTAATCTGCGATTATCGTGCTGCTTGTTTTTGGCATCGTCTGACACGCGAAGAGCTCATTTTGTTTCCAAAACTACGCATTTCTGAGATTACATTGCACGTTTTATTCTTCGTTTTCTCCTTATTATTCTGCACGTAGGGTTTAGGCACATGTGCCTCTTCTGTCTTCCCTTCTAACTACCTCTTTGACCTGGGTCTTCCTACGCCCATTTCACCTAAGACGGTACCTAACGGTTAATGCTAGTGTAGTTGCTCTTTAAAACAGCATCCCATACGAAGAAACTGTTGCGCCTTTACCTATGGTTACTCGTATCTTAAGCACTTGGGGTATGTACTGCTCTGTTTGAAATGAATATCTCTATTTAGTCATAGGGTTGAGCTGTGCACGTCTGCTTTCGTGCCCGAATGCTAAATTCGCTGCAGATAATAACCTGTTGCTGTGATCCTGTAGTCAAATTGTTTAAGCATTGGGTAGAATTGAAACTTCCTGGCAGATTTAAACTGTGTGCCGGATCGAGACTCCAAATCCAGACCTTTGCCTTTCGCGGGCAAGTGGTCTACCACCTGAGCTACCCAAGCACGACTCACGCCCCGTCCTCACAGCTTTACTTCTGCCAGTACCTCGTCTCGTACCTTCCAAATTTTACAGAAGCTCTCCTGTGAACCTTGCAGAACTAGCAGTCGTGAATGAAAGAATATTGCGGAAACATGGCTCAGCCACAGGCTGGGGAATGTTTCCAGAATGAGATTTTCACTCTGCAACGGAGTGTGCGCTGATATGAAACTTCCTGGGTAGAACTGTAAGTTTATAAAATGTACAGAAATACAAAATAAAAGTTAAATGAATAATTCTGTAAGAATGTTCTATTATGTCGACCGTAATTGATGTAGACGACAGGGAATTATGTTGAATAACGTTTATTCAAGAAAGGACATCTCAAATAAACGGGAAGTGGTCCTACGTTAGTCAATTAAAATACAGACAGGAAATACCCTTATTAAATGCAGTAAAGTTACGTTAAGTGGGTTACGAGAATGGTAGCAAAATGCCAAATTAAATAGTCATCAAAGATATACTAAAACTAAGACTGTTTCGTGATCACAATATATAAAATATTCACCAGTTCAGATATGTTAGAGTTCAGCATTATGATTTACAAATTATCACACGCAATACATTGTTTAATAACTCATATTCTGTCTTTGCTGAGTTTCATAATACAAGTGGAGAAAATTAGATTCCTACTCTGGAGCACACTGAGACCTCTCGAAATATAAAGTTCCTTCAGAAGTTAAAGTATGGTAGCATTCGTTCACTGCCCAGAATCAAACATCCCATGATCGTAAACCATTCGTTGTCACCACAGTGCTACCAGAACTCGTGTAAATGTGTCCAGAATTGCTTGCTTGAGCTCTTATCTCGAAAAATTTCACTCTCCACTTGACTTCAGCAGTTTCCTGCCACTGTTCAGTTATCTCTGGCTAAAGGCCATCCCCACCAAACGTATATCACTCTTACGTTCTACATAAGTCATCTGGCTCAACATGACCTCTTCCCGAGATAAAGTAGTATATTGCAGCAATATTTAAATAAAGAAATGTCACAAATATTCGGTAACACACAGATCATTCACAGTATTTGCATATAAAGGTTTGTTCATAAATACACTCCTGGAAATTGAAATAAGAACACCGTGAACTCATTGTCCCAGGAAGGGGAAACTTTATTGACACATTCCTGGGGTCAGTTACATCACATGATCGCACTGACAGAACCACAGGCACATAGACACAGGCAACAGAGCATGCACAATGTCGGCACTAGTACAGTGTTTATCCACCTTTCGCAGCAATGCAGGCTGCTATTCTCCCATGGACACGATCGTAGAGATGCTGGATGTAGTCCTGTGGAACGGCTTGCCATGCCATTTCCACCTGGCGCCTCAGTTGGACCAGCGTTCGTGCTGGACGTGCAGACCGCGTGAGACGACGCTTCATCCAGTCCCAAACATGCTCAATGGGGGACAGATCCGGAGATCTTGATGGCCAGGGTAGTTGACTTACACCTTCTAGAGCACGTTGGGTGGCACGGGATACATGCGGACGTGCATTGTCCTGTTGGAACAGCAAGTTCCCTTGCCGGTCTAGGAATGGTAGAACGATGGGATCGATGACGGTTTGGATGTACCGTGCACTATTCAGTGTCCACTCGACGATCACCAGTGGTGTACGGCCAGTGTAGGAGATGACTCCCCACACCATGATGCCGGGTGTTGGCTCTGTGTGCCTCGGTCGTATGCAGTCCTGATTGTGGCGCTCACCTGCACGGCGCCAAACACGCATACGACCATCATTGGCACCAAGGCAGAAGCGACTCTCATCGCTGAAGACGACACGTCTCCATTCGTCCCTCCATTCACGCCTGTCGCGACACCACTGGAGGCGGGCTGCACGATGTTGGGGCGTAAGCGGAAGACGGCCTAACGGTGTGCGGGACCGTAGCCCAGCTTCATGGAGAGGGTTGCGAATGGTCCTCGCCGATACCCCAGGAGCAACAGTGTCCCTAATTTGCTGGGAAGTGGCGGTGCGGTCCCCTACGGCATTGCGTAGGATCCTACGGTCTTGGCGTGCATCCGTGCGTCGCTGCGGTCCGGTCCCAGGTCGACGGGCACGTGCACCTTCCGCCGACCACTGGCGACAACATCGATGTACTGTGGAGACCTCACGCCCCACGTGTTGAGCAATTCGGCGGTACGTCCACCCGGCCTCCCGCATGTCCACTATACGCCCTCGCTCAAAGTCCGTCAACTGCACATACGGTTCACGTCCACGCTGTCGCGGCATGCTACCAGTGTTAAAGACTGCGATGGAGCTCCGTATGCCACGGCAAACTGGCTGACACTGACGGCGGCGGTGCACAAATGCTGCGCAGCTAGCGCCATTCGACGGCCAACAACGCGGTTCCTGGTGTGTCCGCTGTGCCGTACGTGTGATCATTGCTTGTACAGCCCTCTCGCAGTGTCCGGAGCAAGTATGGTGGGTCTGACACACCGGTGTCAATGTGTTCTTTTTTCCATTTTCAGGAGTGTATATAAGCTCGTATGCTAGCGCATCTGCAGTCACGATAAATAACAACGAATTGTCGTTTAATATTGTTTAAACACTTATCTTTGATTTCTGGACAGATGCGTCTTTTGGTTCTCTTTGAACTGTGATGTGCGCTAACACATGCCATCGACCACTTTCAGATTAGTACAGTTTTTTAACAGCACTTGCAACCAACATTTAAATAAAACTACTGGCAAAATAGTATAGTGTGCGTTTGGTAAATACATAAGTATGACAAAATGTGACGTGTTAATGCTGTAGTCAATTGCGTTGTAACTGTGCAGGATACAATGCTGTGACAAAACTTGCGTACTGAACAAGTTATAAGAAACGCAATAAATTATGAAATAAAATAGATACAGATAAGTAGCTTTCAGAAACGATAGCTACAGTGCAATGCTATCATATGAGGTATCGTAAATGAAATCACATTAAGTATTTAAAAGTTGATTGTCAAAACGTTTATTCACTGTAAAATATTTATATCTGCAGTGAAAAGAATGAAAATATTGTTGTGTGCATATTGGATGCACTTCATTTTTCTAAGGTCGCAGATGTATTCAGGTTTGCTTTAATATTTGGCTGCAAATTATTATACATCCCCAGAGAGCTGTAAGAAGCCGTTTTTCAGTTGGTTTCAAAGCCACCATTGATGGTAATTCTGCATTCTGCTATGTGAAGCAACCGTGGTAGAAATTACCAGCTCTGAGATTTACCCACACCCGGCCATGCTACTCCACTCTGCACCTGAGTGGTCGGTTCCAATGGCGATGCGCCCTGGCGTGCATAGCTAGTCCTCAGCCGCACAAGCAAATTCAACTTCTCTCATACTAACTCCAGGCAGACAAATCGCTCGCTTACAACTCGTAACATTACCCTCCTCTTTACATCTACATCTACATCTACATTTATACTCCGCAAGCCACCCAACGGTGTGAGGCGAAGGGCACTTTACGTGCCACTGTCATTACCTCCCGTTCCTGTTCCAGTCGCGTATGGTTCGCGGGAAGAACGACTGCCGGAAAGCCTCCGTGCGCGCTCCAATCTCTCTAATTTTACATTCGTGATCTCCTCGGGAGGTATAAGTAGGGGGAAGCAATATATTCGATACCTCATCCAGAAACGCAACTTCTCGAAACCTGGACAGGAAGCTACACCGAGATACAGAGCGCCTCTCTTACAGAGTCTGCCATTTGAGTTTGCTAAACATCTCCGTAACGCTATCACACTTACCAAATAACCCTGTGACGAAACGCGCCGCTCTTCTTTGGATCTTCTCTATTTCCTCTGTTAACCCGACCCGGTACGGATCCCACACTGATGAGCAATACTCAAGTATAGGTCGAACTCGTGTTTCGTAAGCCACCTCCTTTGTTGATGGACTACATTTTCTAAGGACTCTCCCAATGAATCTCAACCTAGCACCTGTCTTACCAACAATTAATTTTATATGATCATTCCACTTCAAATCGTTCCGTTCGCATACTCCCAGATATTTTACAAAAGTAACTGCTACCAGTGATTGTTCTGCTACCATATAATCATGCAATAAAGGATCCTTCTTTCTATGTATTCGCAATGCATTTCATTTGTCTATGTTAGGGATCAGTTGCCACTCCCTGCACGAAGTTCCTATCCGCTGCAGATCTTCCTGCATTTCGCTGCAATTATCTAATGCTGCAACGTCTCTGTATACTACAGCATCATCCGCGAAACGCCGCATGGAACTTCCGACACTATCTACTAGGTCATTTACATATTCTGTGAAAAGCAATGGTCCCATAACGCTCCCCTGTGGCACGCCAGAGGTTACTTTAACGTCTGTAGACGTCTCTGTAATGAGAACAACATGCTGTGATCTGTTTGCTAATAACTCTTCAATCCAGCCACACAGCTGGTCTGATATTCCGTAGGCTCTTACTTTGTTTATCAGGCGACAGTGCGGAACTATCGAACGCCTTCCGGAAGTCAAGGAAAATGGCATCTACCTGGGACCTGTATCTAATATTTTCTGGGTCTCATGAACAAATAAAGCGAGTTGGGTCTCACATGATCGCTGTTTCCGGAATCCATGTTTATTCCTACAGAGTAGATTCTTGGCTTCCAGAAATGACATGATACGCGAGCAAATTCTACAACAGATCGATGTCAGAGATATAGGCCTATAGTTTTGCGCATCTGCTCGACGATTCTTCTTGAAAACTGGAACTACCTGTGCTCTTTTCCAATCATTTGGAACCTCCCCTTCCTCTAGAGACTTGCGGTACACGGCTGTTAGAAGAGGAGCAAGTTCTTTCGCGTACTCTGTGTAGAATCGAATTGGTATCCCGTCAGGTATAGTGCACTTTCCTCTGCTTTTCTATTCATTGGACACTTATTTCGATGTCACCCATTTTTTCGTTCGTGCGAGGTTTAGAGAAGGAACTGCAGCGCGGTCTTTCTCTGAGAAACAGCTTTGGAAAAATGTGATCAGTATTTCAGCTGGTGTAATATGGCCTGACTTGGGATTCTCTCCACATCCATTCTTTATAGGTGATGTTTCCATACTGTATTATTTTTCTTCAGTATTTGCGACATAATGTCTAGTACATTCCTATCATCCCGTTTTCTGATATGGTCTTCCCTGGTAACACGTCTCATTTTCCAGAGAAATCACATTTCTGCTGCTTGTAGTTTACATTTATCACGTTGTGGATGCGGCCGTAAACAGTTACTGTGAGTTGCGCAATCAAACACATAAATTTATTTTTCTAGGAACTACTTACTTACACGTTGCTGTTACAGATTACAATTAGACAGTACGGCTGAAGGCCTAGTTAAAGAAAACTTGGGATGCTTTCTGGGCTGAAGGCCCGAAACCGCACCAAAAACAAGAACGTCTGAATGCCTGGCTTAGAAATCAAAAGCAACTAAAAATAGAAAGTAAAATTTAAAAAACCATGCAATTAAAAACAATTAGCGGCTAAGGCATACACTACACGTCTAAAAGGCAACTGTAGTTAAAAAACATTAATAAACAATTTTTTGTAACCGTGAAATTTCTTTTTAAACTTACAACTGAACGGCCGAAAGCCTAATTAATGAAATGTTAACTTATTGCACGGTTGAAAGCCACAAACAAATTTGAAACAACGGCTGAAGGCCTCAACGAGTCAGACAATCAGTTTAAAATTGTAAGTAGGCTGTTTAGGTTTTTTTATTGGTAACGCCACCTCTGTATGAAAATCACTGGCTGTGCTGTGTGCAGTCTGTGGCTGCTTTGCATTGTTGTAATACTCGCCATTGTAGTATTAGGCAGCTGGCTGTGAACAGCGCGTAGCATTGCGCAGTTGGAGGTGAGCCGCCAGCAGTGGTGGATGTGGGGAGAGAGATGGCGGAGTTTAGTAATTTGTCATGAACTGCTATATATATTATGACTATCAAGGTAAATACATTGTTTGTTCTCTATTAATATCTTTCATTTGCTAACCATCCCTATCAGTAAGTAGTTAGTGCCTTCTGTAGTTTGAATCTTTTATTTAGCTGGCAGTAGTGGCGCTCGCTGTATTGCAGTAGCTTGAGTAGCGAAGATTTTGTGAGGTAAGTGTTATTGTAATTATGAAAAATTTTTTCAAATCTGTATTGGCCACAGCCCAAACCAATTTTTAAAATTTTTTGTGGGGAGCATGGGGACTATGTAAGTAGGCTGTTTAGGTTTTTTTATTGGTAACGCCACCTCTGTATGAAAATCACTGGCTGTGCTGTGTGCAGTCTGTGGCTGCTTTGTATTGTTGTAATACTCGCCATTGTAGTGTTAGGCAGCTGGCTGTGAACAGCGCGTAGCGTTGCGCAGTTGGAGGTGAGCCGCCAGCAGTGGTGGATGTGGGGAGAGAGATGGCGGAGTTTTGTAATTTGTCATGAACTGCTATATATATTATGACTATCAAGGTAAAAACATTGTTTGTTCTCTATTAATATCTTTCATTTGCTAACTATCCCTATCAGTAAGTAGTTAGTGCCTTCTGTAGTTTGAATCTTTTATTTAGCTGGCAGTAGTGGCGCTCGCTGTATTGCAGTAGCTTGAGTAGCGAAGATTTTGTGAGGTAAGTGTTATTGTAATTATGAAAAATTTTTTCAAATCTGTATTGGCCACAGCCCAAACCAATTTGTAAAATTTTTTGTAGGGAGCATGGGGGCTATGTAAGTAGGCTGTTTAGGTTTTTTTATTGGTAACGCCACCTCTGTATGAAAATCACTGGCTGTGCTGTGTGCAGTCTGTGGCTGCTTTGCATTGTTGTAATACTCGCCATTGTAGTGTTAGGCAGCTGGCTGTGAACAGCGCGTAGCGTTGCGCAGTTGGAGGTGAGCCGCCAGCAGTGGTGGATGTGGGGAGAGAGATGGTGGAGTTTTGTAATTTGTCATGAACTGCTATATATACTATGACTTTCAAGGTAAATACGTTGTTTGTTCTCTATTAATATCTTTCATTTGCTAACTATCCCTATCAGTAGTTAGTGCCTTCCGTAGTTTGAATCTTTTATTTAGCTGGCAGTAGTGGCGCTCGCTGTATTGCAGTAGCTTGAGTAGCGAAGATTTTGTGAGGTAAGTGATTTGTGAAAGGTATAGTTTAATATTAGTCAGGGCCTTTCTTTTGTAGGGATTATTGGAAGTCAGATTACGTTGCGTTAACAAAATATTGTGTGTCAGTTTAAGCACAGTTATGTATTATTTTTCAAAGGGGACGTTTCAAAATAAACCCCTTCCTTCTTATAACAAATTTTCCTTTAAAAGATACACATGGCTGAAGGCTTTATTAAAAGGGGTTCACGTAAATCAAATGGTTCAAATGGCTCTGAGCACTATGGGACTGAACATCGGAGGTCATCAGTCACCTAGAACTTAGAACTACGTAAACCTAACCAACCTAAGTACACCACACACATCCATGCCCGAGGCAGGATTCAAACCTACGACCATGGCTCCACGTAAATCCTCGGCTGAAGACCGCACACAACACACCGAACAACTAATTGCTTAGGGCTTGGATTACACACAATTTCAGATAGAAAAAATTTTAAGGAAAATATTTTTTCCTCTAAAATAAAATCAATCTTCAAAAATTTAAACACTGCCGAAGGCCTTTGTGTAAAATTTAAAAAGAACTGAATTAATACACGGCCGAAGGCATCGCACAATACTTCAAAGTATAATGAAAATCACAATATAAAACAAACAGAACAAGCGGTGCACAGAAGTGTTCCATGGCTCGGCCTGAGAAGGTAGCCCAAACGTAAGGTGTGGTGAGACAGGCAGCCAAGAGTTGAAGTTAAATAATCGGATGGCACTTATTAATTCGTATTCTGTGTTCTCCAAGTCACTTTAGTAATGTCCCATGGATTATCGAAGAAGTACGTCTTGACTGCTGTTTTAAATAACGTTTGTTACCTTTTTCATGCTTCCTTCGGGAGGTAAAATACTCGCCCAATTGGATGTCCCGCCGAGGCCTTCTCCGGAGGAGGTTGTATGTCAGGAGAAGAAAACCTAGCATAGTGAGCTGTATCAGGCCAGTCCTCGCACTGAAAATCACAACAAAATTTCGTTACGTAATTTTAATCCTTGATACAATATTCCGCTATGAAAAAATTTTTTTTTCGAGATGTGTAAATCAGATTGGTAAATTTGTAGTCTCTTGGCACAGTAGGCCACCTACTTTTTAAAATGTTTCTTTGCATTTAAGTCCAGTTGCTACTTTTAATTATTATTCTTATGGTAAATATATTGCAACTTGAAAACTGTGCCCATGTTTTATCCATTTCATCCACCATGAAAGAATCCCAACGGTACGAACTGAGTTTAAATAGTATTTCACCAAAAGGTGTTAACTGCTACACATGAAAGGACCCTCAGGACATAATAGTCTCATTACATTCTCTTTCTATGTACAGTCCAAGCTACACCATTGAGGGACAGCGAAAAATTTGGATATATACTAACAAATCTATGACATCATAGCGTAAGGCGATGCCTGGAAAAAGAACTTAGTATTTTGGGATGATTACTACAGAAGGAATCAGTTTTGATTTACTGTGCTGAAAGTATTCTAACATCAAACCTTTACCTTTTCATCATTATATAGGATGACGGTGCTGCCATTTCATTTTGTTATATGTTCATAAAACATTAACAAAAGTATGTCGTCATCTTCTTTCTCCTTAGTGCTACTGTTTAAGGCAGCTCTCATTTCTAGTACTTAAATACTTCAGTACGTGATATTCTTAAGATCTCCATTACCAGCTCTCCAGTTTGTAACATGATAGGTTTCCAACTATAAACATTGATAAAGCAGGGACAATGACAATTTTCCAGGCACTCATGCAGTGATGCAGTAGTGCATGTCGTTACAACGCATCGACTCCAAAGTGGCAGTGTCTAAATCCTCTCTTTCGCAGATACGTTTCATGTACAACTTTAATACTTTATCGTTGTACAATAATCTCAGCTATTCAGAGTCATGTGTCATTAACGACAAGGCGTAAGGGAATGCGAGACAGCAAGGGCACAGAAAGGGCGAGTGGCCCTGTTAGCGTGGTGGTCCCCTAGGGTGATGGCAGCTGTCAAAACAGTCGCTGTTAATTAACTTCGCTACAGCAACAGCGCTAAACAATCTCCATTGTTACGAGTAGGCGAAAAGAGCGCTGGTAAGCTGTCTGTCAGATAAAACAATGTCTGCAGGTGATTCATATTGAAAAACGCCTACATCTACATGATTATTCTGCAATTCACACTTAAGTGCATGGCAGAGGGTTCATCGAACCATTTTCTTACTACTGCTCTATCATTCCACTCTCGAATGGCGCGTGGGAAAAAGGAACACCTAAATTCTTCCGTTCGAGCTCTGATTTCTCTTATTTTATTATGATGATCATTTCTCCCTACGTAGGTGGGTGTCAACAAAATATTTTCGTATTCGGAAGAGAAAGCTGGTGATTGAAATTTCGTAAATAGATCTCGCCGCAAAGAAAACCGCCTTTGTTACAATGAATGCCACCTCAACTCGTGTATCATATCAGTAAACTCTACCGGCCTGTGTGGTCGAGCGGTTCTATGGGCTTCAGTCTGGAACCACGCGAACGCTACCGTCGCAGATGCGAATCCTGCCTCGGGCATGGACATGTGTGATGTCCTTAGGTTAGTTAGGTTTAAGTAGTTCTAAGTTATAGGGGACTGATGACCTCAGATGTTAAGTCCCATAGTGCTCAGAGCCATTTGAACCATTCAGTGACACTCTCAACCCTAATGCGCAATATCACGAAACGAGCTCCCCTCCTTTGCACTTTTTCGATGTCCTTAGTCAATTCTACGTGGTAAGAATCCCACACCGCGCAGCAATATTCCAGCAGAGGACGGACAGGTGTAATGTAGGCTGTCTCTGTAGTGGGTTTGTCGCATCTTCTAAGTGTTCTGCCAACAAAGCGCAGTCTTTGTTTCGCCTTCCACACAATACTATCTATGTCGTCTTTTCAATTTAAGTGGCTCGTAGTTGTAATTCCTATGTATTTAGTCGAATTGACAGCCCTTAGATTTGTGCCATTTATCGTATACCCAAAATTTATCGGATTTCTTTTAGTACCCATGTGGATGACCTCGCACTTTTCTTTGTTTAGAGCCAATTGCCACTTTTCGCAGCATACAGATATTCTCTCGAGATCAATTAGGAATTGAAATTGATCGTCTGATGATTGTACTAGACGGTAAATTACAGCGTCATCTGCAAAACAATCTAAGGGGGCTGCACAGATTATCACCTAGATCATTTATGTAAATCAGAAACAGCAGTCATAGATAAACACGCTGTATATGCATGGTTCCCAATAAAAAATATACATCCGAAGCGTTAGTAGACCTAAAGATATTTGTCCTTCAGATCATTCTCTTGTCTGAGGAATTGCGCACAACTTCAGTGATTCAAATATCTATTGCTTTAAACTATCTGACTTTTCATTCGCGCCTGCTCCCTCTTCATACCCCTCATCATCCCCCCTCCTATTCCACGGACGTAGCGAGGAGGACATAAAAAGCAGACTAGCACAGGCATATAGGACAATACTGAGACAATATGTCTACCAGCGTCAAGCATTGGCCTTACTTTCGGGAAAAAAATTCTAAAACATAGTTTGGAAGTTCGTATGGCAGCGAATCATGGACTGTGGAGAACCGAATAAGAAGAGACTGGTGGCGCCTGGGATGTGGTACTATAGAAGGATGTTCAGATGAGGAGGAATGATAAGAAGTGATGTTTCTCTGCAGCATCGGCGGGGATAGAAATATTTGCAACACGTTGACAAGAAAAAGGGCCAAGATGATAGGAAATGTGTCAAGACAAGAGGGAATCACTTCCATGGTACCAGAGGGAGTTGTAGTGGTTAAAATCTGCAAAGGAAGACAGAAACTGTAATACACTTGACAAATAATTTAGCAGATTGGGTGCAGGTGTTACTCTGAGATAAAGTGTTTGGCGCAAAAGAGGAAGTTTTGGTAGGAATCAGGAGACCAGTCACCAACTGATCACAAAGAAAATTTAATACAGGCCAATAGGTCTAATGTCAAATAAATTAAACGTTGGATTTGCAATTCTACAGCACCCACATGACTAAACGGACTATGCGCCTGCTTGTTGCCACTGTAATTTTTAGATCTGATGTTGCTGAAAAGCCGTAATACGCAACCGCTTGTCAGTTTTAATAAACTAGCATTTGATAAAGGCATTGACGTTTATAAGATAAAGCGATGGGTAGAAATAAATATGACTGCATAGATGTTTATTTCTTTACTTATGGCGCTTATCAGATTTATGTCAATGTGTGCTTAAATGTCAGAACTTTTCTACGATTTCATGTACTGATCTACATGATGTTAATACGTATATCTGTTTAGTATCTCTAGTGTCCGAAGCGGAACCAATATGCTGCGACAGAAACAAGGACGTGTGTCAGGTTTTTTTTTTCTTTCTTGTCTTATTTTACATTTCTACAAAGGATCTGTAATGACTGATTTGGTGCAACAACAAGCCCTATTCTGTAGAACTAACTATGCTGCAGTCGATTTTGAAGTTACGAGTAAATAACTCATAACAGATTATTGTTACCAAATGAATACTTCATTAAATACGTGTGCGCTAGAGCTACAATGACTGTGAATTACATTAACCGAATGTGGCATACCAGCTCCGGGAACTATATAGAAATGTGTTGCACTTACCACTATTTTCGTAATTTGTTTGTTTTTTCAGTTCAGCTCACGCATATGCAGTATTGTTGTTATCCACACTGCACGACGCATGTTAAAAAAAGTTGACGTATGTTTTCCGGAGGAATGGAATCACGAATTAGTTTTTGTTTAGTTTGCATCACTGCAGTGTCTGCAGGACTCTTTTTGTCGGTATCTTGTTAACTTGTGATTTCACTCTTATCCTCCTACGAAATTACTAATGTTTCCCATTCTACTGTGACAGTACGTAACGGTTGGTAATGGCACCCGAGAAAAACTAGTGACCCACAGGTCTACGACTTTCTGCTGTTGGCTAATATCAGGTGTCTTGCCTCAAACCTGCAACTTCCACGCCACGGCAGATCTGTATTTAAGGTTTTTACTAGAAGGAAAAAAATTCTGTCAGATGTTTTAACGCACTTATATAGTAAAATGAACCGTATCCACATGTCCAAGTCCTTCAAAATCTCCGTAATTTGTTTTAAAACTGAAATTATGCTCAAGTTTCCACCTCACAGTTATCTCTGAGAACTCATTGGACTCGCAGTTTTAAGTACGTCGGAGAAGTTGAGTCAGCAATGGTCAGTCATTACTGCTCACTCTAATGGGTATTTCAGCAAACTGCACAACTAACCAACCTTAGCCTTTTACACGTCAAATACATCCACTTGCCATGGTATTTCATGTGGATGCCATTAAGGAGACAGTTAATAGATATTCAGACTCGACTGGTGTGATGTTGAAAGTCTGGTACTGTTCACTACGAGGAATTTAACCAAGCACTATACAAGCATAGCGAGACTTCACGAGCGCAGTTCCTGAGCTGTTGGTCCACAGGGCCACATTTTGTTCACAATCACAGGATGCGTAGAGGACACCCTGGTCTGTCTTCAGTAACCATTACCCCAACTTTCACCCCCCGCCACCTATTTGTGAGTTCAAGGTGACCTAGCGATTTTATACTGAGAAGATCCCAGTAAAAGTGTTAGCTTATCTCCCGAAATAAGGTAAACATAATTTTTTATTAAAGACACAATGTAGATACCTGCCCTGTTATAAATGTTGTTTTAAAAATGGATTGTGGCTGAATTATTAATGTTGAAATAGTCAAAATCCACACCACATCACATCATTCTTAACTCTACAACCTATCAGATATTGAAAACTGTGAGTCAAACTTACTAGAAGTAGATAGTGTAAACAGATTTAACAAAATTATGCGTGTCTCTTTTTGTTGCGAAAATTGCTTGGTTACTATTGAAATTAGAGGAAACGATCAATGTAATGCAAATATATTACGCGTTTCTGTCACAATCTCTCTACCTTTCGTACCTGCTATTCATATACAGTATCTAAAACTCTAGCACGCTTGGTCAGGCGCAATATTTTGTGACAAAATCCTTATTTACGTCATCCCCCACTTAGGTTTTAAGGATATACGTAGTACGTTTCCAGTTATGGCTTTGCCTCTTCTGGAGTCACAGATGGAATCAGCTCTGCTTCTTGTTAAAAGTAATGTTGCCAAGTCCTTTTCCTCCCTGTTTATGATGCGTTTTCAACAGTTTGTTGTTTCTGCTTCAGGACTCTTGGCAGAACTCTCAAAGTTGTACCTTTCAGTAGATCTGTTTCACAATATATTACATGGTATCAATAACTGGTATCATTTCAGCGACATTCAAACGCTTGTACTTCTATGAGACCGTTTTTACAACTATTTTGTGTACAGTAGAATATTATTAATTGTTGCGTAAAGAAACGAGTGTAACGAAGAGGGGACTGACGAATCGTATACCTAAAGAAACAATTGTATTTATAAGAAATGTAGCAACCAGTCGCGGAAACATTATTTATCTTTTTGCAAATCTGTTTCGACTGATATCAGTCATCATCGGCGCATTTTTTCTAACCGATACATGCCGTAAGTAGACGTACTGTCCTTCATGATAGAAATCTTCCAAGGACAGTACTTCTACTTATGGTATGTACCGCTTAGAAAAAATGCACCGATGATGACAGATATCAGTCGAAATAGATTTGCAACAAGATAAATAAATTATGTTTCCGCGAGTGGTTGATACATTCTTTATAATTTTATATTCCACGGTCGCTGCACAGAAATGGTACCTTATGGAGCCCAACATTCAACAATTATAATTACCTATTGTTAGATACACTACGCTTTACACAGGTATAAAGTCTTCCTCTTAGCACAAAAATTTATTTGTTACGACGTTTTGAACAATAACGGCTTGGATGATCTTGTAACTAATTTACACCGACGGAAAACAAAAATGGCAACACAAAAAAAAAAAAAAAATAAATGCTTAGACTAAAGAAATTTCGAGACTACATTTGTTTAGATAACATATTTAAGTGATTAGTATTGCAAGATTATAGGTTAATGTAAGCACGAGGTACGCCCTTAAATGTGTTGAATGCTGCTGCATTAATAACTGTTGTAACAGCCATAATGTTGAATGCAAGCATACAAACGTTAAAGGATTGTGTTGTGCGGGTGTCGGATGTCAGTTTGCGAGATGGAGTTCCGTACCTGTTGAACTTGCTCCGTGAATACAGGTACAGTTAAATGCTGGTTGTCAATGAAGCTGAAATTGTTGTCCGATGGTGTGTCCTATGTGCTCGACTAGAGACAGATCTGGTGATAGAGCAGCCCAAGGCAACATGATAAGAATATGTAACCATACTGGGTTGTAACAGCGATATATGGGCAAGAGTTATCCTGTTGGAAAACATCCACTCCATTGCTATTCACCAAGTGAATCACAACAGGTCCATTCACCAGACTGTCGTACAATTATGGAGTCAGGGTGCGTCGGACGGGAGTCTTCATGGTGGCATACGAAACCCCAACCCAGGCCATAACTCCAGGTATAGATGCTGTGTGTCTAGCACAGGTGTTGGTCGCAGGCCCTCAACTGGCCAACTTCTAACCAACACAGGGCCGTCACTGGCACAGACGCCGTATCAACTTTCATTAGAAAACGCAACAGGCCTCCACCCTGCCCTCCAAAGAGCTGTCGGTTGATATCACGGAAGTTGCAAATGGCGGTGGTGTGGGACAGTGGAATGCACGCTACAGGGAGTCTGGTTCGGAGCTGTTCTTCAAGTAACCGGTTTACAACAGTTCATTGTGTCACTATGGTGCCATCTCATGTTCAAATTGCTGCTGCAGATGCAGTACGATACTCCAGATCGATATTCGAAACGCGATGGTCTTCCCTGGCTTACTGGGGACTGGTCTTCTTGCAACTGTACATTTCCGTGGCCACCGCTGTCAGCATTCATGTACAGTGGCTACATTCCTGCCACGTTTTCTCCAGTATCGCAGAAGGAACATCCAGCTTGTTGTAGCCCTATTACACGACCTCGTTCAAACTCAGTGAGGTGTTAATAATGGAGTCGTTATCGCCTTAAAAGCATTCTTCACTAACCTCAAATCACCACAATTAATTGCAAAGGTAACTAACGTTCACAACCGTTGCAGGTAATATTTACAGCAAACCTGATGCTCATTCCCATAGTCGCACTACTATAGTTACTCTTACGCGATTGGCGCGAAACTGCAACAGACATCGCCGGTCGGCGTGGCCGAGCGGTTCTAGGCGCTACAGCCTGGAACCGCACAACCACTACGGTCGCAGTTTCGAATCCTGCCTCGGGCGTGGATGTGTGTGATGTCCTTAGGTTCGTTAGGTTTAAGTAGTTCTAAGTTCTAGGGGACTGATGACCTCAGAAGTTAAATCCCATAGTGCTCAGAGTCATTTGAACCATCTGCAACCGACATCATCTTTCATATGTAGGAACGCGCCCACCAACTTTCGTTTCTGTCGCACAACTCTTTCTTGGTGTTGCGATACTTTTTCCGACAGTGCATTTAACGACCGGTCTCGAAGCCTAGAAACCATATAATGTCAAATATGTTTAATCCTGATATTAAATGTGATGAGGATTTTTCATTTGGGTTCCATTATATTTTGTCTTCTTTTTTCGGACAGATAAATTAAGAGCTATAACTTCTCGGTGTGTCACAGATCGATTACTTGCGCTGTGGGGGCAACTGTCCTTGTGGTGACTGATTCAGGGAATGGCTTAATGTCTGGTGCCTTGTTTATTATTGCGACATAATGGGTGCCGCGGTTCTGTTTATTAGGCTGGATATTTGTTTACTAATTATCCAAACATCTGCGACCCTTCCATTTAAAATCCAGTGCCTCATATTATCTGTGACTCATGAATAAGTAATAGTACGCTCAAATAAAGTAGCAACTGTTTCCACATTTTATCCGAGCTCTCACATTACATTGACTGTCATAGTGACACGACCCTCTGCCCTCAAGACGGTAATTAAAGTCACACAAGGCTTAAGCGTTACTTACAGTGAACTGCCTACCATTCGAAAAATTTGAAGTTTTCTGACCATCACGAGCTGCTGGTAAAATAAATCTTTGTTAACGACCTACATTCCTCACTTGATTACGGTCGGGTTTCATAAAATTATCAGTAACAGTCAGTTTGACTGGTGCGACAAATGAAATAAGAGCCATCCTTCTTCACTGCCCGCAATAGTAAAATACTTTACACAGTCACCAGCGTCCGCCCTGATAGCTGAATGGTCGCCGGCACGGTAGCTCAGCGTGTTCGGTCAGAGGGCTGCGTGCTCTCTGTAATAAAAAAACTGAGTCAAGGCATCAATGATTAACTTGAACGGATGTCTTGTGACGTCCGCCCAGACCAAACGCAACGAACCATATCGAACAAAAGAAAAAGAAAAAAAAAATGGTCAGTGTGACGGACAGCCGTCCTAAGGGTCCCGGGTTCGATTCTCGGCTTGGTCTGAGATTTTCTCTGCTCAGGGTCTGCGTGTTGTGTTGCTTTCATCAGCATTTCGTCCTCATCTGATGCGCAGGTCGCCTACTGTGGCATCGAATGTAATGACACCTGCACCAAGGCGGCCGGACTGCCCCGTAAGGGGCCTTCCGGCCAATGACGCCAAACGCGAATTTCTATTTTTTCCATAGTGAGCCGCAAATTAATTTTACTGCTGTCGGTAGTGACACATGATGTTTCTTATTTTTTTCTTGGCGCTGCTTAAAACGCTGCAGTACGAACTGTTGCTAACAATTTTATGATACCTGACCGTAATCAGGTGAGGAAAACCGTTAGTTAATACAGATTTATTTCATCAGCGGATGATGGCGGCTCGGAAATGTGAGTTATTTGAGAATGCTTACTAGCAGTGAGCTACCACCAGCACTAAATACGTTCCTTATCACTAGCGTCATACACAGAGACGCTCACACACACACGCATACGCACACAAACACAGGGACAAACACGAACACGAGCACACAGTACTCTTCGCAAACTCAATTGTTGGAATCAGCTTAGCATTATTAGAGTAAGAGCAAACTGTAAAATGTACACCCTAGATAAAACAGAGAAAAACGAGCACCACATTTGATTACAAAAACGACTACCTTACGAAAGGTAAACCAAACAATGAAAGACAAATGCCAACTATATGCTCCGTTCTCCACGGTGTATAGATAGAAGACGGAATGTTTGGATGTTGTCAGCTCCTCACACACACACACACACACACACACACACACACACACACAAACGCGCCAGCGCGTACAGACAAACACAAGCGTTTGTATTTATATTTAATAAAAAATTCTAACCCCGCAGTTACCATCGAACGTAGAAAAAATGTACGCAAAAAACTAAAAAGTAAACAAATCCAGTTTTAGGTACATACTTGTTCACATTTGCCGCAATCTCACTTTGTTTACTTACGTAGCTTTCGACCCATACGATTTATCGTCAGAACCGGTGTCCGCTACGAACGTAACACATTAAATAAGCATCTAGCACCCATCATAGCGATTTAAGATCAACTTCAAGATGGCTTCTCGCTGATTTTTTGAAGTGGTACCTTCATAAGAAGATAGTGATTCTGGTGATGGCTCATAACAGCCTAAACCGACATACCTCAATAACTGCGATAGTGGCAACCGTCAACAAAAACGTATTTTTCGGAAATGCCAAAGTCCTTTAAGCACTTTAATAGTCCTATTTTAAAATTTTCTTCTGGGACATACCGTCCCAGAACTAAACAAGTTGCTATTCTCCCAGGCCTGACCAAGATTTGTGAAAGCTGTAAGACAAAAGCCGGAACTGGGATTCTTCCGAAGCTATACATAAACTAACGACCCCCCCTGGCTTTGCAGGGTCGCAGTAAGTATCTAGAGCCGCACGACTTGTCTGTCCCAGTGGTAATAAGTTACATACACAAACCATCCTCGTGAATAATTCTGGTAGTAAAAACCCATATGAAAATCCCTGCAGTATTTTCTGAGATTACCCCTCATGCACAGACAGAAAAACGCTTTGGAGGAATATAATTTATACCATATATAGGAGATATGTGTAGAATCTGATCAAGATTCGCAGCGCTCTGGAGTTGTGGCGGCTGTTTACTGCTGTTTGTCAGATGTTACGTCCTCTGTAGCTAACTAGTTAGTATCATTGCCACGTGATGTCTCCCTAAACGCCAATTAAATATGGAACATATATTATATAAATATACTGGACACCCATCATTACTTAGCGGTAGTAAATTATACAGGGTAATTAGGCTGCCCCTACCGATGTTGCTTAATGTAAACTGGCCTTCAAAAACGACAAGTGAGATTTTCATATGCTGTCGCTCGCTACGCGCGAAGTATTTGTCCTACAGAAAAAACTAACAGAACTTTCTTGTAGGGTAAATTTTGTGCTTGGACACGTTTTCGCTGGAAGCCACAGTTTTCTAGTTACTCGAGAAATACATACAAAAGTGATCTTCAAACGCACCTCCACCCCCACAATCCGACCTCAGCAGTCAGGACTGTACAAAAATTTGCGTCCATACGAACCATTCCCGATACTTGCCTATGAAGGTAGTGAAAGAAAAACGACGTTTCTAAACGTTACGCTAAAGGTAATTACATTGACAATTCGATCCAAGCTAAACCTTGAGCCGTGCATACTCGTTTTGATCCCGTTTATTGTTTGTTATCTTCTCTTACCGTTCTGCCGCCTCGTTTTCTTGTTCCATTTGCTGGCGTCACTAACTTCCTGCCTTACCTGTACGTCAGTGGCAGCAGCAGCGCTTCTCGATAAGTGCACTGTCTTACTGTCTCTGGAGCAACCAATAGTATTTTCGGGTCGTCATGTCTGGAGTGGAGTTGGGAGCTCAATCGGGGTGCAGCAGCAGTGGAGTCCGGACGTAGCAGCATGTGAAGTGGGGACGGAGCGCCACTGAGGTGCGGACAGCCAGTGCTCGCCGACCGCTGGTGACACACATGAACTGTCCGGCGGAAGGAGATTGGAGCGGGACGACCGTTGGCCGGTCGTTTGGTTGGTCGTCTCATCGGGCGATGTGTATTTGGTCTTTTGACCGTTTCTGGGCCTCGACACTTGGTCATCGTGCCGGACATGGGTCGATTCCTTCCTTGCGCAGGGATGTCGTGGCCAATGGGCAAGAGTTACCTCTGCATGGATGGATCCGAGCCAGTTTTCCTTGGTCGCCGTGTCTCCGAGTTCCGAATGGACGTGGAGTTGAGTCTGGTTGGAACTGCAGTCAGCTTCGGACAGCAAAGACTTGCCCGACCCTTGCCGACGCACGTAACTTGAGTGGGAACCATCTGGTTTGGTCGTCCGGTCGATCGTCTCATCGGACGACGTGCATTTGGTCGCCGACCTCCTGTGGAAAGTGTGGTGTCACCGCCAGACACCACACTTGCTAGGTGGTAGCTTAAATCGGCCGCGGTCCATTTAGTACATGTCGGACCCGCGTGTCGCCACTGTGTAATCGCAGACCTAGCGCCACCACCAAGGCAGGTCTCGTGATACGAGAGAGCACTCGCCCCAGTTGTACGAGAACCTAGCTACCGACCAGATGTATGAAGCCTTTCTCTCTCATTAGCCGAGAGACAGAATAGCCATCAGCTAAGTTAATGGCTACGAACTAGCAAGGCGCCATTAGCCATACAGTGATTGTACTTAAAGTCTCCTGTGTATCGTCAAGATCGATGTACCATTAAAGATAAGTATTAATCAAGCTACGTACTTGTCTTCCTAACATTAATTACGTATCCTGTTCCAGTACTTCACGCCCGTCTGCATTAGTCTAGCGTGCATTTTCAGCCATCTCAACTTCACGGTGTCGGCCCAGCTACCGACACAACAGAAAGTCTCTGTGTGTCGAATTGATTGGTCCTTGTTGATTCACAGTGATTGTTTGGGTTCTTGTGCAAGTTTGTTTACGTGGAACTGTGCGTAGATTCTGTGATTTCCAGTGAATAGATGAATGCTGTCTGCGTACTGGAGTAGCCAGTCGGTTGGTTGAAATAGAGCAGCGAGTGTGTCGGGTGGATGGGAATTGATTAGGTTGGTGGTTGGTTCCTCAGCCGTCCCTAGGTCGTGTTGGTACCCGATTGTTCTGTGTTACGCTTGGCTGCCGGTCTAACAAGGGGAGGCCGCCAATTGTGAAATTCAGATTCCATTCATACTGCGCATAATAAAAGCTCATGGCCAGAGGTGTAATGTGGCAAAGCACCAAGATGCACTTCTCAGCCGTTGTCGAGAAAACCGACAGTTAAAAGAAACCATTCCAGTGAAATACTCTCTACGGTTACTGATTTGCTACAATGTCGTGGCGCAGCGGTAAGCGCTCGGGTTCGTAATCCGAAGGTCACCGGATCAAATCCCGCGGCACGCAACTTTTTTTTATTATTAGTTTTTGTAATTCAAATATATATATATATATATATATATATATATATATATATATATATATATATATATATATATATATATAAGCAATTCATTAATAGTTTATATATATATAAACTATTAATGAATTGCTTATGCATGTTGGTGAAGGCGGATCGCTCTCCAATTCTACCGCCTCCATTTTTTCGTTTGTTTAATAGGGTGTACCAAAGCTCTCACGCCCGCACTGATTTTCGACGATGTTATAAGTTGCGCTAGGAACCGTATCTACCTTCTTTCGAAGTTAGCAGGCAACTACGCTGTTATGCGGCGGCTCGTTTCGGCCCATTCAACATCTGCCCATCAAGTGTAACGAGCGAGTAACGGAGTTTATATTTCATACCTGCCACAGCAAATTTGTGTTCGTGGGGTCTCTATTCTAATTCGAACGTTTGACTTTAGCTATACGTATTCGTTTCGGAATATCGTTTCTACGTCTTCCGTTAACAATACGTGGTAAACATTATGAAGACAATTAATAACATTTGTGAAATACAACTTTGTTTGCGGAAAACATAATGATGTTCGAAGTCGCCAGTTTTTCCACGACAAACGACTTTCAACAACTTATTATATGCATAATAGTTGCAACTGATTGCCGGGAATTATATATATGTGTGTGTGTGTATATATATACACATTTGAATTACTAAAAACAAATACTAAAAAAAAAGTTGCATGGCGCAAGATTCGATCCGGCGACTTTCGGATTACAAACCCGAGCGTTTACCTCTGCGCCACAACGCTGTAGAAAATTGTAAATCGTAGAGAGTATTTCACCGCAACGGTTTCTTTTAACTGTCGGTTTTCTCGACAACGGCTGAGAAGTGCATCTTGGTGCTTTGCCACATTACACCTCTGGCCATGAGCTTTTCTTATGCGCAGTATGAATCGAATCTGAATTTCACAATTGGCGGCCTCCCCTTGTAAGCTAGAGTGTGGTGAGAGTTTCCTCCACAGGCTGACCCTTGGAACACATCTGAGCACTGCCTTTTTGTTTGTCATTTTGTTTGGTCGCAGGTACTGTGCTAGGCCTTCAGCCGTGTATTAATATTATCTGTTTCATGTTTAGTATATGGCCTTCAGCCTAACTTCATGACAACTGTTTTAAAATTCGGCCTTTAGCCGTGATTCATTTAAAATTCTTGTTGCTTTGTATTTAGTACTTCAGCCGCGTTTGTTTCAGAGTCTGTGGCTTTACTATGTAAATCTTTGTATGTAGGGTTTCTATTTAATAATCCGGAATTCTGTAAATGTTTATTTTAAGGTTGTCTTTAATTATTCTTGAGTAATTGTTTGGGTCTTCAACCGACAAGATATTTCAAGTTTTCTTAAGATTTTTCCCGTTGTACTGTGTAAAAGCTTACCTTTAAAGCCTCTCTTTTATAATGCAAAATTTTTTTCATTGGCCTTTCAGCCGAAGAATTATCTTGAATTTTCCTTAATATGGCCTTAGCCGAAATTTGTAAATGTTTGGCTTTTAAAGAATTTCCTTAGCTGACCTGAAATATTATTTCGGCCTTTAGCTGAGAACATATTGTAATTTTAGTTAAGTAAGGCCTTCAGCTGTTACTCTAAGTCCTGCTGTTTTAAAAGGAATCATTTTAACTTATTCTGCAGATGTTACTTGGGCCCTCAGCCGTGACTTTATCTATCTTGTTTTAGAGAGAAAACTGTGCTTTGGTTTCAGGAATAAAGTTATGTGTGTTCTTGTATAACTAACAGTAATTGACCTTGGCCCCTTTCCACAACCTCATCCGCTCTGTCCCTAAAAACCCAGATTCCATAACTGTTAATTTTATACTGTTAAAATCGCATAATTGTTAGGTAAAGTTTTCACTAACTGGTCGATTAAGCTTAGTGGCAACGAACACCGAAAAATTTTTGTACTGAGGTTGGCGGGAGTGCCACGAGCTGCATACTAGGAATCCTGACCGGTGGGGACTGGGTGTGAGATGCATTTGAATGTCACTTTTGTACGTTTTCTGGAATAATTCGAAAACTACGGTCTCTAACGGAAACTTACACCAGAACGGAATTTAACTGCATTAAATTTCCTACAAAAACGTCCTGCTGATTTCTCCTGTCAGGATAAAGGTCGTAGTTAGCAGGTGAGAGAATATGGAAATTCGCGCTTGGTTTTTAAAGGCCAGATTTAACATTGCGTGTTAGATAAAATGACATTGATAGGGCAGCTGACACATCCTGTATACACAAAGCTTCCTCGTTAATCAGTGTATCACTGAAAACCTATCCAAAATTCCCAGCTAGTCCCTGAGATCAGCCTGAAAATACAGACGGTGAAACACTGGGGTAGGGGAGGAGGGGGGGGGGGCGATTTATAATGTGGGGTTTCTCCCGTATCACCCTCAACACACCAGGTACTTGGCATACTCTACAATACGACATAAACTTAAAATCCCGTCTTACCTAGACAAAGACTGTTGTTTAAACAGGTATAAAGAGAGATATCCCGTATGGTATTATTTTTCTACTCTTTCACTTTTCTCTGACACAAATATAACAGATTTCATGTTAACTGGATCTTCAGTCGGTTCTTGGTAGAACAACATTATAATAAATGAAAAGCACCAGATTGCTTTTGTTCTACAATATTACTTTTATTGTTAACCGGTTTTCGGCTTACAAGGCCATCTTCAGACATTTACTGAGTATTATCACCAAAGAAGTTGACAACACTGGAAGAGAAGTAACACATCTAGACTGAATTAGAAACATACAGTAAGTAACATCTTTGCAACGAAAAAGAAAAAGCTGAACAGTACATAAATAACAATGGAGTAGACAGGAAAACCTTTAGCACAAAATAGGAATAGCATGCCTACATAACAGTTTCTATTAATAAACAAAACTAATGAAATAAAATAAAATAACTACTAGACTAGATGCAGCCTTGTCTAGTACTAATTTTATTAGTTTTGTTTATTAATAGAAACTGTTATGTAGGCATGCTATTCCTATTTTGTGCTACAGGTTTTCCTGTCTACTCCATTGTTATTTATGTACTGTTCAGTTTTTACTTTTTCATTGCAAAAATGTTACTTACTGTGTGTTTCTAATTCAGTCTAGATGTGTTACTTCTCTTCCAATGTTGTCTGCTAACATTTAACTTCTTTGGTGATAATACTCAGTAAATGTCTGAAGGTGGCCTTCTAAACCGAAAACCGGTTAACAATAAAAGTAATATTGTAGAACAAAAGCAAACTGGTGCTTTTCATTTATTATAACAGATTTCGTTCAACAGAGGCCGTCTTCACACGCTATAGGTGCCATTTGATGTATAAGTGTTCATGTGTTGTCATGAGTTAATGCATGAACACTTGTTCGTCACATGCCACCCGTAGCTTCTGAAGATAGTCGTTGAAGGCCAAAATCGGTTATGATTCTATCATAAAAAAGGAACTGTGTCAAAAATAAAAATTTAATGCTTTACAGTAAGTCAGTCACCGTCTCCGTAAACCGAACGTAGGTTTCTTACCGAAATCCGGAATGTTTCTTAATCTAGTGAAACCTTAGAAGAGACAGTGCAATTACCTTTTTATCAGCTGGGGAAGACCGAAGGCGCTATCTATTGTTCGAAACTGCATATGCCATACAAGCAGATGTGCGGAAATTCTGGCGTAACTACCGCTCCAATCACGGAACTCCTAATCTGGTAACTGTGTTTAACATGCAAATAGGAGTGCTCGGGACTGAGGGAGAGGCGCACAAACAATCCCCTGCGGCCGCGATAATCGATAATGCCGGATATAATCTTCTCACCGCACCAGTGGCACGCTAAGTACTTTGGCCAGCGCAGATCTGCAACCTAGTTGCGGCTTTCAGGGCCGTCGTAGACGTACAGACAATGGAGTTCGAAGAGGGTGTACCACACGCCGATCTCTCAATGGCGTACTGCCACGAGCTCGCACTAACTTCCAAAACTGTGATCTTCAGAATATCCGGTCAGAAATAAAGATTTCGCAACGTTGCATGAATTTACAATCCCTTCCTGGAAAGTTATTTGCGGAGTGTATGCTGTAAGCACGATCGCACGCTGGAAATGCATGTGCAGTTCCAAATTTTCCTTTGAGTCCATACAACACATTGAGCGTTATTTCGGTTCGTTTGCTGTAATTTACGAAGAAACTGAAGTTAAAATGTTGCCGCAAAGGGGCTTGGCCCCATGACCCTCGGATTAACGTTCAGTACTCATTCCGATGAGCCAAACGCCCGCTCGAGACTAGCCCAACACACACTGATCTGCTAGAACATTGTGACTACCAGCCTACTGTCGATATAAACCCATCCAGGCGATAGCAGTGTCATCTGGCGAGGAGTGACTGGTCTTCAGACACACGTGCGCTGCATGTGATATCAGTGAGCGTCATATACGTGTGTAGGATTGTAACCTCCCCCTCACTTATCGACCTTAATGACAGTGAAAAATTAAAACGCGTGTACCTAATGGAAATTTGGGAGAAGCAATCGTCACCGAAATTAATCTGTCGGTAAAGAGGGAGCAGAGGGTTACATCTAAATGAAAGGAAAAATGCAAATGAAACTGGTGGAAATTAATTTTGAAAAAGGGTAAGGTTAATAAAGAAAGTAAATGTGCGGTCGCTACGTTAACAATTAACTAACGGTAATTATATATTTGAGATTTTGGGAAAATTACGGTCGCCAGTCCTATGGACAATTATTATAGTAACTGAAAAAGAAAGGTTATTGCACATATAAGTAGCACTAAAAGCGTGGTAACTGAAGGTTGACACGCGCTGTGTGAAAACTGAATGTTTGTCAGAAGTAATAAATTTCGGTACACTCTGACTTAATTTAGCAAAAGAATTAATAAAACCGGAAAATTGAAAGTTAATTTAGTGACTGAAATTAATAGTGAGCTTTGTTTCTCAAGCACTACGAAATTCAGTAAAATAAGGTTAGTCTTGGGCTACCTCAACATTGATTTCAAAAGCTACTTGAATCTACCCAATTTAGAAGTAGGAGATTTAACTTTGAACTTGAATTAAATGATTCTGGAACATTAATAATAGTAACATTTAGTACGTACCAAGCCGAGCTGCAGTCACAGGTAAGCTAAAATATGGTAACAAAACTCGCACTCTTAATTTGTGCTTGGGTAATCTAAATACTGTAGGCAGCTATGAATACCTTAACTGAACTTTGAAATTAAAGCAGTGAAATGGTATGATATTACTTTAATGCTGGCGTCTGAATTTCAACGACACTCGGGTTCATTTCGGAAAAGGAAGGGACCCTGCTTGGTAATGCAATTGGGACAATGAGCAACAAAGGTTCATGCTAAGTTGCTGTAATTTTGTGATGCAACAATTTTAAAAGCTGAGGTCTGCCATACAGTTCGAAAACTTTACGTGCTTCGAGTCTTCCTTGTTGGTTGATTGAAGGTTTGAAGCCGTCGATCGAGGAGGTGGCGACAGTCACTCATTGTCGGCCGTCGCTGTTGCAGAAGCTGGATGTTGGCGCGCCTTCTTCTCGACACGGTCACCAGGCGAAACGGGCTCTTGTTGTGTGCCTGCTAATGTTTCCCGTCCGCGACACCGTGTCAGAAACCATGATAGCAAGTCGAGCGCAATTACATGCTGCCAAACCCCGAAAGCGCGGCAACTCGCGGGAGCGTCACACAACACACCTGCTCCACTGCCCTCCTCCAGCCAGACTCTCTCTGCCCGCGCTCCATGCGGCAGAGTTAACACTACCAAAGATCCTAAACACTTTGGTTCTCCACGCGACCTATCGATGTAATCGTTCGATAGCATAGTTTTCCCTAGGCTAGACCCAGCATGAAAATACAAATAATATTTACAAAACAAAACAATTATACATCGACATAAATGCATAAATATACAAATAGTAAAACAATTACAATATAAAAAGACACAGAAACTTCATACCTTCAGGTAACAAAATAAGGAAAAAAATTTATTGTACAATAGATGGATATAGGAGGATATGCATTTCCGGCGTTACAGGATGTATCTGAGTTTGACCGAGGAGCATTTCGCAAATTGTATAGCTTTTCGGGTGCTCGAGGAGTGCTGTGGTGAGTGTCTTCAGCACGTGGTGAAATCAATGTGAAACCACGTCCAGCAGTCGTGGGGCTGGCAGCCACCATTCATTACACACGTCGGACGTCGTAGGCTGGTGCGACGGGGCGGCAAATAAGTGCTGTTGAAGAGTTCACACGAATGTGCATATACAAATGTTCGTTAAAAAATGTTGTTGCAAATTTTGGCTCTCACGTAAGTCTCTGGGGATGATTTCCATACTTGGTGCATTAGTATATTGTTCCACACCCGCGCACTAGTTACAGTTTTTGAATTAATATTCACTCAAACTTGAGTACAGTTTATGCAAGGGAACAAAAAATTTGGCGATTATTAAATCAAAATCATTTTTCACGACACAGTTCAATTAAGTTTTTATCACCATTATTTATTGGCGCCGTCCTTTTCTCTCACACAATGAAATTCGCACTGGTGAGACGGTTTACAGTTTTACTTTAATAATAATTTGACTCCGAACCCCCAATGGCAGTAATGTAGGCTGCTGTAACCGAGAGTTAATCAACTCAAAGAGAACCACAAGTCTCGCTGTCCTCTTTGTTCTAACAGTTTTGGCGCGAAATCACAGATCGCCACATGTTCACTTACGCTGACGTATACCTCGTAATCCGTACTCACACAAATAATCGTAGCACTTCCAGTTCACAAAATATATCCTTACACACTTGCACTATTAAACAGTACACTTCGTCGAAATAAATCGGGAAGAAAAATTCTTACTCAAATGACCACATGGGTCACTCACAAGTGGGGCTCCCTCGCCACCCACTGTCCAACTCCACCACCCACACGCTCACTGACTGCCGAATGACTGACCCCGGCCAAGATGGCCACTCGCTTATATAGGCTCGGATGACTACCCCACTGGCTATGCAACTACCAATCTCACCAGTTAAGGTTACAAATTTTGACACATACAGGCCTCAACAGAAATAAGTAGACCATCGGAACTGTGCTAAAAAGTATATCTTATTTACTATGTTACATTAATTTCTAGGATTATTCTGTCGCCCATGAATCAAGTTTTTGTTTTTTGCAAAATTTCGCCACTTAACGGAAATTTGTTTGTTTACATCTGTGCTGCAAAGTTTTAACATAGAACTGCATATATTACCGTTTTTAGATGTAATCTATAGCGATCTACCCATGGCGCTGCTCAAAATCTTCATATCTATAATAATTAATTAATTATGGGCGATAAATGTTAATAATAATTTGCAAATAATGAAAACTTTTGCAAATTAAGTGTATAGTATAACTTAACTAGTTTAAAATACGTGTGATGCCTCCCAAAATATTGTATAGTGACGTTCTTTACGTCATGAATTTTCTATTGAATTTTAAAATAAATTTCTCATCAAACTTCGTTAATTGCTCTTTACGAGCTTAATTATTTATGAATCTTAACAAATGAATATGGCACTCGATCCACTATGATGAGACGTTTCTAATGAGAACTTGCTCATTTCTGTAAGTTGTTATTTACTATTTTCATTAATTTTTCAGTATTCACGATATTAAACAATTTTCAAGTTACTATAGCTTCTGCGTCTCGTGACTTAAAATAAAGATCGATTTTTCAGAAGGTGCATATTGCTGACCACAATCAACTGCCGCATCGCTCTTCACCATAACTTACAAATTTTTCATGTAAAGTGCGAATAACCGAAAAATGCCCCAAACTGTGGGCAACGTGGCCGCCCGCTGGCGGAGGCATCCCCAGACACGTTGCAAATCTCGCGTGGGTGCGCCACGCACTTCCGTGAATGGCGCACCATGTCGCGCCCTCGCTCTCCACAAAGTAATCCTTGCATACTAGACCTATTCATCTAGGAACGGGGGTTTGTACCGTCACACTGGGCAGACTACTGAAACAGGACAGGCGGAAAACTGTGGCGGAAATAATATCAGACTTACATGGTGGGTAGAGTACAAGTGTATATGAATATACAGTGCACCTAACACTCCTAACGGTTGGTCTGCGCAGCCAACGACGCATGCATGCGCCAATGTTAACACCACGACATCAGTAACTAAGACTGATATGGGCATATGACCATCGGCACTGGACTCGGGTGCAGTCGCAGAGCGTTGTATGGTCTGATGGATCTCGATATATTCTTCATCATGCTGATGGGAGGGCTCGAATCCGTCGTCTTCCAGGGGAACAGCTCCTTGACACCTATATTGGGGGACAAGATGGCGATAGCTCCATTATGCTCTGGGAAACATTCACGTGGTCATCCATGGTTCCAGTGGAGCTCATGCAAAGCACCATGATGGCCAAGGAGCGTTGTACACTGGTTGCACACCTCGTATGCCCCTTCATGACGGTCATGTTTCCCGACGGCAGTGGCATCTTTCAACAATGCGACATGTGACAAGGCCAGGGGGTTCGAGGAACACAGTGACGAGTTCCAATTGATGTGCTGGCCCCTAAGTTACGTTTTCATTACTCCACCTCCAAACACAGTTTTCACTACCTTATCCCTGAGTTGCAAAAATTCTAATTCTTCTTATATTATATGACCAGAAAATCTCAGGCCAATACTGGTTTTCTCTTTATTCGTCTCCCATTCCTTCAGCTGCCCATTTCTTAGATTTTACACGGGTATTAGTCTCTCTCGGCATAGCACTCATGCAAGAGAAAATATATAACACTTATATTTATACACGTTTTACTTATTGCAGGTAAGACAGATAACATTAAAGGAAAGTAAAGAGTACATATAAACACGTCAGGAAAATTCCGTCGCAACTACACGCCCCTCTCTTGTGTTTCTGCACCGTGTGGGAGGGAATCTCCAACGATAACTTTGGTGCATTCTTTTGTGCCGCGTATCGCATTCCCAGGCAGATGGTATGGTGTTGTTAGAAGTTTTTACGTACGTGCATTAGCAGCCACTAATCAGTGGAAAACAAACAGCCGATGGGCTTTTAGTAGCTCGTTTAGACGGCGTCTGTTTAGGCGTGGGCTGCTAGTAAAACGGTGTTTACTGCCTGAGATTCTCAGCCTCTTGTCTTCGCTGTTATTGTCAGTCAGCTATTGTTGCCACAGAAAGGATAAAAGCGGTCACGCCCCTTCTCCCGCCAGCGTCCACATCGACGGCCCGTCTTTATTCTGCAATTCCAGGCACTCACGTCCCGTTCACTGACAATCAGTCCCTCATATACACACGAAAAGAACATAGTGAAAATTTTTCCTCTTTTTGGTTAATATACTCAGGATATATCAAATTCTTAGAGAAAAGAAACAAGGGTAATAGTATACGATAAAAGAAACAAAAACGTTTCAGTAATTCCCACAAACGAACTATTTACGAGAAAAACACAGGTGTTTGGTTATGATCGTCCATTGACTTTAGTGTGAAGTATTGTCTCAAACAGTGAAAATTCCTAAGAAATGTAAACATGTGTGTAGAGTTCCCGTGTAACTAGGCTCGGGTGGGTAAATATTTAAGCCCAATAACATTATGAGTTAGTTAAAAAGCTTACATTTTAAATATGTATGTACTAACCAGGACAATATCTCATTCTGAAATCAGTGTCGGTTCGAAATAAATATATGGAATTATGTCGTGAACGGCTTCTTTGGGTCACTATAGATAGTGTGTATACCGATACGTTTATCGCACACTTCGAAAAATGTCTGTCTGAACTGTTGATTACAATATACCCTGTACATTACTACGGTATGCCTCTGAGCCTTCTGAGTCGAAGATACTACTCAAGCAGAGTTACTAAACACGGCCTTCCGGAATGCCTTCACAAAAGAAGACGAAAAAATATTCCAGAATTCGAATCTACAACAGCTGCCAACATGTGAGTAACGTAGAAGTCAATATCCTCGGAGTAGTGCAGCGGCTTAAATCACTTAATAAAAGCAAGTGTTCTTGTCCAGACTGTATACCAGTCAGGTTCCTTTCGCAGTATGCTGAGCATTAGCTCCGTACTTAACAATCACATACAACCGTTCGCTCGACGAAAGATCCGTACCCAAAGCCTGGAAAGTAGCACAAGTCACACCAATATTCAATATAGGTAGTAGGAGTAATACACTAAACTACAGGCCCAAATCGTTAGCGTCGATGTGCAGCAGGATTTAGGAACATACACTGTGTTCAGACATTATGAATTACCTTGAAGAAAACGGTCTATTGACACACAGTCAACATGTGATTAAAAAACATCGTTCCTGTGAAACACAACTAGCTCTTTATTCACATGAAGTGTTGAGTGCTATTGGTAAGGAATTTCAGATCGATTCCATATTTATGGATTTCGGGAAGGCTTTTGACACTGTACCACGCAAGCGGCTTGTAGTGAAATTGCGTGCTTATGGAATATCGTCTCAGGTATGTGACTGGATTTGTGATTTCCTGTCAGAGAGTCACAGTTCGTAGAAATTGGCGGAAAGTCATCGAGTAAAACAAAAGTGATTTCTGGCGTTCCCCTAGGTAGTGTTATAGGCCCTTTGCTGTTCCTTATCTATATAAACGACTTCGGAGACAATCTGAGCAGCCGTCTTTGGTTGTTAGCAGATGACGTTGCTGTTTATCGACTAATAAAATCACCAGAAGATCAAAACAAATTGAAGAACTATTTAGAAAAGATATCTGAATAGGGCGAAAGTTGTCAGTTTACCCTAAATAACGAAAGTGTGATGTCATCCACATGAGTGCTAAAAGGAATTAGTTAAATTTCGGTTACACGCTAAATCAGGCAAATGTAGAGGACATAAATTCAACTAAATACCTAGGTATTACAATTACGAACAACTTAAACACATAGAAATTGTTGTGAGGAAGGCTAACAAAAGACTGCGTTTTATTGACAGGACACTTAGAAAATGTAACAGACCTACTAAGGAGACAGCATACACTATGCTTGTCCGTCCTCTTTTAGAATACTGCTACGAGGTATGGGATCCTTACCAGGTAGGACTGACGGAGTACTTCGAAATAGTTCATAGTAGGGCAGCACGTTTTGTATTATCGCGAAATATGGGAGAGAGTGTCACACAAATGATGCAGGATTTGTGATGGACATCATTACAAGAAAGGCGTTTTTCGTTGCGACAGAATCTTCTCACGAAATTCCAATCGCCAACTTTCTCCTCCGAATGCGAAAATATTTTGTTGACAGCGATCTACATAGGGAGGAACCATCACCACGATAAAATAAAGGAAATCAGAGTTCGTACGGAAAGATATAGGTGTTCATCCTTTCCGAGCGCTATACGAGATTGGAATAATAGAGAATTGTGAAGATGGTTCGATGTATCCTCTCCCAGGCACTAATGTGATTAGCATAGTATCCATGTAGATGTAAATGTAGATGTAGAATTACGCATCAACGAATGTTTAACTGATGATCACCTACTTAATAGCCGGCCGGAATGGTTCTAGGCGCTTCAGTCTGGAACCGTGTGACCGCTACGGTCGCAGGTTTGAATCCTGCCTCGGGCATGGATGTGTGTGATGTCCTTAGGTTAGTTATGTTTAAGTAGTTCTAGGGGACTGATGAACTGAGATGTTAAGTCCCATAGTGCTGAGAGCCATTTGAACCATTTGAGCCTAGTTAATACCTCGTTCGTCCAACTTCAGATTGCAATACAGCAGCGATTCTGCATGTATTCTACAAGTCCTCGGTACATTTCTTGAGGTACTTACGCGAAGGCCACGCAATACCCATAAATACGGGCGTGTGGCCTGTGGGTAGAAAGTTACCGTCCGACAGGGTCCCAAAAGCGTTCTGTCAGGCAAGACAATGTGGCCGAGTCATTAACGAAAGTTCACTACCATGCTGCTAAAACCACCGTAGTACAATTTTCGACTTGTGACACGGATACCTGTCCTGCTGGAAGGTACTATCTCCGTTGGGGAACAAGCGTATACGGTTGCAGGCAGTCTGCTGTAATATTCACACAGTACACACACAGCTGTTACAACTCCTTCGATTTCTACCACAACTTCCATGCAAGCCTAGGAGAGCGTCGCTCACGGATACCTGTACTATTGCGAACACCGACCTCCCTCTGTGGCGCTGCGCATGTCGCACTTTACCTTCACCAGAACATGACGAGAACCTAAACTAAAACTTCGAAACTTGGAAACGTGATGGTACGCATTTCTCCTCCTTACACGAGGCATCACAACAACGTTTCACCAGGCAACGCCGGTCAATTGTTGTTTGTGTATGAGAAATAGGTTGGAAACTTTCCTCATGTCAGCACGTTGTAGGTGTCGTCACCGGCGCCAACCTTGTGTGAACGCTCTGAGAAGCCAATTATTTGTTTATCACAGCATCTTCTTCCTATCGGTTATATTTCGCGTCTGTAGCACGTCATCTTCGAGGTGCAGCAATTTTAATGGCCAGTAGTTTAAGTTTTTGTTTCCTATATCTGTCTCCCATATTAGTTTTTAATGCATTTTCTTGCGTCGGGCAACCTTGTTTACGTTAATCGTTCACGCATGAGTCGCTGAGAGGATCGTGCTGCCCAGTCGACACATCTGTGATCCGGAAGGGACACATGGACATCGGACGACACACCTTGTTGTGTGTGAACATTCCAGGCGGACTCCGTCTGTAGATTTTGCCAGTTGCAACTAGTCCACGCAATTAATTGGGAAAGATAAGTTGTTGATTACTGTAGTTGGAAACTGTCCTTGGACCTTTAATATTTCACGTAGTACGTGCAACGTAGTAGTTTTTTTGGTCCAATAAGTGGTTTACTTTACTGTTTCATGTTCTTGCATCTCGTCTGCAACTAATTTGATTAATAGTTGTGCAGTTCTAGTCTTCTCTTAATAATATGTTTCTCCAACTCTTATTTCTTTATGGGAATATTAGTGATAAACTTTTATTACTCTAATGATTCTCATCCAGTTAATTCTGTTAAAGGGCGCCAATTTTTATTCACCTGTTTGTGCTAAAGATACTGGTTTCCCGCGTAAATGCATTTAATTTTTTTTTTTTTTTTTTTTTTACATTGATGTACAGTTCTGTTCAGAGCATTAGCCAGTTTATAGTACTTGATTTTGATGCTAATAATTACAGCAACAGTACATATTCTTGAGATCGATAAAGCAAATTCTGGATTAAATGTTGGTTTAAAGTAACCTTCTTTAAAATGATTAGCTGTTTCATTTAAGTGTTGCTTTCTGAATGTTGATGACAAACGTATAGTTTTGTTTGAAATTAAACACTCCTGTTCAGGAACAAAATGTGTTACATGTATACCGGCCAGTGTGGCCGATCGGTTCTAGGCGCTTCAGTTTGGAACCGCGCGACCGCTACGGCCGCAGGTTAGAATCCTGCCTCTGGCATGCATGTGTGGGACGTCCTTAGGTTTAAGCTCTAGGGGACTGATGACCCCAGATGTTGAGTGCCATAGTGCTCAGAGCCATTTGTTACATGTACGTGGGTCCGGAATAGCTTTGTTTCCACGTTAGCGCTCATTTCCTACTTCTATTCATAACATAGTAACCATGGGAAACAAAGGGAAACAGAAACTACCAGCATTAGATGTAACAACTGCTTACATGAGATGTTCGAACTATACTCTTGGATTCATTTGGTTAGAATTCACAGTAACCAGTTCCTTGGCCTCTATGTCCCCTGGGCCTTAAGACACTAGACTTTTATTTGTGGCGACATTTGAAAGCCCTTGTTTGTGGAATCCCGATGTAAGCTGTACAGATTCTTCGTGCCCATACTTTGGATGGCTGTGAAACAATACACAGGAATACACAGCGCATCAGGAATTTCGTGAGACAGGATAACGCAGGGTGCTCTCAACATTACATTTAGGAACGTGTTTCACAGCGTGCTGATTGTTTCTTTCCGCGTCTGTTGCAAATGATTAATGTGTTGAAAAGTTGCAGAAACAGAGCTATAATATGGAAATAAAGCATTACCTGACTCTTTTTCCATACAACCTGTTTCCTGTCTCTAGCTGTGATGAATGATTCCTAAAAGGTTCGCCCCACCTGTCTGTTACACCATACAGAGTGAATCAACTGGCCCTACCTTTTGTTTTTATACAACACATAATGTCTTCAAATAACACATGCAAGATTTTCATATTTTCTTTCGTGCCTTGCACAAACTGTGAGTCCTATAGAAAAAAATTTACAAGACAATCTTCTAGAAAATTTGATGCAGCAAAATTTTACACTCGCATTTGTTTTCGCTAGAGACAACAGTTTTCTAACTATTCAATGAAACGCACAAAAGTGATATTCAAATGCGTTTTCTTGAATAACTCGAAAACTGTAGCCTCCAGCGAAAACGTATCCCAGCACAAAATTGAACTATTTACTACTAAAACGTCCCGTTCATTTTTTTCGGTAGGACTAACCGTTTGTGTTTAGTGAACAAGAGAATATGAAATTAGTTTTTGAAGGCATTGTGGGTTGCATAAAACCTACTGCAAGGGGCGGCTGATTCACCCTGTGTGTAGTGTCGTTACAGTGTCACTTTCACGCAGCGCCATTCAGTTTGCCAGTGAACGGTGGTCATCATCGTTTGGCTTTACAGTCCAGGTTGCAGTTGGTGTACAGATGTGAAGGTAATTTGCACAGGAAGAGTAGAATGGAAAGCTGCATTACACCACTCATCAGACTGAAGATCCAACAACATGTGCTTCACACTCTCCAGATCTCTCACCAACTGAAAACGTCTGGTCAATGGTGGCCGAGCAACTGGCTCGTCACAGTACGCCAGTCACTATTCTTGATGAACTGTGGTATCGTGTTGAAGCTGCGTGGGCAGCTGTACCTGTACACGCCATCCAAGCTCTGTTTGACTCAATGCACAGGCGCATCAAGGCCGTTATTATGGCCAGAGGTGGTTGTTATAGGTACTGATTTTTCAGGATCTATGCACACAAATTGCGTGAAAATGTAATCAAATGTTAGTTCTAGTATAATATATTTGTCTAATGAATACCCGTTTATCATCTGCAATTCTTCTTGGTGTAGCACTTTTAATAGCCAGTAGTGTATTAATGGAGATACAAAAGGGAAAACTCGCGTTAACTGCACAAGGTGGGGGGGGGGGGGGGGGCTGGTAAACGGTATTAGAGCTACAGTCAGTATGAGTATTATATTATCTTTAGCAAAACTTTACACCAAGCCTCCCCGCTTCGGACGGACGCAAATTTAGGCAACTGTGCGAAATACCTGGGCCTTACTACCTTTAGACCTCAATAACAGGAACAGGCTTATAAACACAAATAATCTGCTAACTAGACAGCACAAGAAATTTGCAGAAACCTTAAATATATAATGTGCAATAAAATATTAGCTAGGTCACAAATTTACACCACCAAGATCGGCGACGCTGCGCTGCATGCTACAGGTAAAATTACGGAACTTTAAACACGGCAAATTATGCTTGAGTACCTTACAGTTCACCACAATTACAGCAGTGAGCGGAGACGAGTAAAGAACAGGTGTTACACAACCAGCGAAAGAAACGCCCAGTGACCTAACCTTAACTTAAAATTAGCACTCCACGCGGCCACTACCAGAAGCCACCAAGTTTTCCATCAATTTTCAGTACAAATAAATGCATTAATTTGTACAAATCACTTACATACAAACTTCAACAATGTCGCATTACAAGTAGCGGTAGCCAAAACGGGTGATGGCAGTCATTTACACAGGGCTGGAGCCAAAACAGTCGATAGCAGTCATTTAAAGTTCTATGTCAGGTTTGCACTCATCAACACTGGAAACAGAAAAGCAGAAGTAAGCAGTTAAAGTGCTTGGATCCAGAGTTCGGAACCGTAATATCCTCGCTCCCAGAAGATCGGCTTCGTTCTCAGCAAACGTGGTTCTAATGGACAATCGGAAAGCGCTAGAAATCAATTCTTCGTATCATCCAACGCGCAACTTGAATAAATCATGACCTGACCTCCAGAATATTGTCTACTATGCTGATAGCCCCATAGCCCGCGGAGCTAGCACAGTCGTGCAACGCTTCCATTAGCTCACGCTTCCCTTTTAAACGGCCTTGCCAAGCTCTGTGCACTCGCCTCGCTGTCGCTACGCCAGCTCTTTCTCGCCTAGTTTACCTCTTGGCCCCGAAGCGCCACCTAACTACACGGCGTGGCAGCGAAACAAACATAAACAGCGAGAAATATACTCGACACGAGACGCCACGGTTCAGTTCCTCTACATGTGAACAACGCTTCCTGAGAGTTTAGCCATGCCTTTTTGTTACGACCCATATAAACGGAGGAGAGACGAATGATGACTCTTTCTACCGAGTATGCGGGCCGCAAATGGCGAAATCCAGTAACATAAGAGACTTTGGCAAACAGAAGACTGATGCGAACGAGTATCTCTGAGACAGCGGAGCTGTGGGCTCAAGGCTTCCTACTGCTGTGATAATAGGCCATAAGGACGGTAAAACAACGTCCACGCATCATCACAGGGATGGACAGAAAGTTGGCTATTCTGTAAAGCTGAATCGGTAGCTGTCTGTGACTAGAATGACGATGAATTAAAATGCTGCTAAAGCCACAAGAGTTTCGGAACAGAACCGAGGCGGTTGTCGTGCTATATCCATGTCGATATGCTCTCATCTTTGGCTCTAAAATATTGCTAAGCGAATGAAGTTTCCTCTGGCGTGTCCTGAAGGGGCGGCTTCTTGGGCCTAGAAGGGCAGTTTGACAGCATGATGTGGTGAGTATCAGTGGAGCAGCCAACTGGAAAGGAGGCCTTTTGCCGCCACCCATCTGTCTCCTCCGTGATGGCGTAAACTCGGAAGGATCTGCAGGGGTCATGTTTGCCAGTGTTTGGCTTACAGTGCCGATGAATCTCAAGAGCAGAATATTAAAAAATCTGCCGTGTTGTCGGGAGAGGAGTGGGGGGGGGGGGAGGGGGGTTACAGAAATTCCTGGATGATCTCCGGTTTTTTTGTTTATTGACTCTTAAGGTCCTCGCCTCAATGGAATCTGCAAACTGAATTATATGGGCAATAATTTATGTGTTAAGAAGGTCTGTTACATATTTTAATTAGATCTTTGCACGTGGCATCTTGTTAGAATTTTAATCTATCAATTTTATGTCTCCGTGGTGCCTTTAATTTGGATTAATGTTAATGTCCACATGTACAACGAAATTTGTTGTCGAGTTCGTTGGCAGTGTAGTATTTACGTGTGTTTAAGTGTTTCTACCAGTCTGTATTAATTCTCACCTTCCTTATGGCAAGTAACTAGCAGCTGACATTATTTCTGGCACACATTATTGCTCGATGTTTAATATTATCACTGATTGTGTATTCCTGGTCTGAAAGTGGACTTCCGTGTTGCGCGAATGTTATCAGAGTCAGAGTTAAGAACCGTGTGGCTTATGTTTAAATTGAACGTTTTGGATGAAATCTGCGCTCAGTTTGTAACAGTCGTTTGGCAGAACATCAATCATCTTTGTGGACTTCGCTCCACTGTCTCTTATTCATTGAAGCTAATGCACTGTTTATGTGCCCTTCAGGCCATGTATGTCGTGTCTCTATTTTAAGTGTTTTGTATGGAAATTTTAGTTTGTTTTAGGACTTCAGCACATTTAGCTTGGACAGTGTACGTGCCCAGAAGTCACAGAATTTGAGGCTGTTAGCCCAGGGTTGGCTTAATCATTTCTTCCAGCGGGATTGGTATAACTACTTAATTCTGAAATTTCCTTTAGCCAGCTGTAAGTGGTGTCCAAAATTTTCTGCTGTCTTCTTAGAAATCAGTTAAATTTAGAGTATCGCTTGGTACGAAATTGCATGTAATATTGGGAGCATAATCATTATTTATTATAATCTCGACTATTATTTGAGCTTGCACTTACTGGAATGTATTTGTACTGCAGGGAATTTGTTAAGAGTTCTTGTGCTCTGGCATCTCTGATGTTTGCTGATCCTTGTTAGATCAGCTGGCCGGTGTGGCTGAGCGGTTCTATGCGCTTCAGTCTGGAACCGTGCGATCGCTACGGTCGCAGGTTCGAATCCTGCCTCTGGCATGGATGTGTGAGATGTCGTTAGGGTAGTTAGGTTTAACTAGTTCTAAGTTCTAGGGGACTGATGAAAAAATGGTTCAAACGGCTTTGAGCACTAAGGGACTTATCAGCTGTGGTCATCAGTCCCCTAGAACTTAGAACTATTTAAACCTAACTAACCTAAGGACATCACACACATCCATGCCCGAGGCAGGATTCTGACCTGTGACCGTAGCGGTCGCGCGGTTCCAGACTGAAGCGCCTAGAACCGCATGTCCACACCGGCCGACGGGACTGATGACCTCAGATGTTAAGTCCCATAGTGCTCAGAGCCATTTGAACCAACCTTGTTAGATCCATATATGGCGAACCCATTCGGCTTAAGCAGCCGTCTGTTTATGCGATTATGTACACAAGCCTTGGGCAGCGAAATCTCGCGCTGTCCTCTCCAGTGCTATTTCTTCCAAGCGCAACCGTGGCCTATAATGCTGCTGTTTAAATTTAAGTTGAAACTTTCGAGCAATTCATAGTCATTTTATTTCTTAATAAAAAGAGGCTGTCTTTTATAACTGTATTTCTTCCTGAAGTTATTTAAACATTTTACTGGTGGGTGAGATCAAAACAGTTATTCTTATTTAATGTAAATTTTAATCATTTGAATACTATTGTGGAACCCTGTAAGCCTTCCAACTGTATATGTTTTATGAGGTTTTAAGTCAGTTGTTCTCCTTGTGCCTCTTTGTATTTTAGTGTAAGAATTTCTTGGCAGTGGGTATTGGGCGGCTGGTTCATTTTTATCATTTTTTTTGTTGGTTCTTTCTGATCATGAAGTTTTGGTAATTTTTATGGAAGTTTAAATTTAGTTGGAATTTCTATCTTTAGTCTTTTATCTTGTGGTATGCAAACAGTGATTGTGTGCGAGTTATAATTAACATATTCTGCCCTCACTGATTAGTTTCAGTATTCAAATAAACTGTTTTTTATTAAATTCTTAATTCGGTTAATGTAATTCTGTCTGTACAAAATAAATTTTGTGTGCTGTACCAGTGAATTAACTGTGGTAAATCCCCATCGGTCTATCCCTCCCTCTGTTTCCTTACTGGCCAGATTAAGAGGCCGTATTTTCAGATTTCAACAGCGCTTATAGCATATTGAACATCGTCTCTGGAGCATAACAACCTTATGTGTTACGTTCTTGACACAACACCATCGTCAGTTATGATTGCACTGGACAATGGACCATCGGCTTTGGACCGTGGAACAATGGAAACCTATCGCCTGGTGTGATAAATCACGCCGCGTGGGATTAGTCGAGCGGTCTTAGGCGCTGCAGTCATGGACTGTGCGGCTGGTTCCGGCGGAGGTTCGAGTCCTCCCTCGGGCATGGTTGTGTGTGTGTGTCCTTAGGATAATTTAGGTTAAGTACTGTGTAAGCTTAGGGACTGATAACCTTAGCAGTTAAGTCCCATAAGATTTCACACATATTTGAACATTTTTTTGATAAATCGCGTGCCTTGTTACGCCGGATCTATGGTCGCGTCCGGAAACGCCGTCAGTCAACTTTTCGAAACATGGACGACCACGGATGCAGACCGGTGTTTTATGGTATGTGGGACACCCATCTGTGCCTCCATATGACCTGTAGCAGTAATCGAAGGCGTCATGACAACTGTGGATTACATGAACATTATTTCGGACCACCCGCATACCTTCATGTTTGTTCTCTTCCCCGACGGCTACGTTGTATTCCAGCAGGATAACTGTTCGTGTCACAAGACTGCTATTATATGAGAAGCAAAATGTTGAACTCACGTTGATTTCTTAGCTATCCGATGCCCTGATCTGAATCCGATGGAAGTCATCCCAGTTTCGCGGTCATAGAGCACAGGTCACAATTCGATTCAGTACCACTCATTAGTTATCTCATTTTTCCACAGTCTTACTGGATTTCACCGGAACTCAGTCTGCTCTACATCGAGGTCAGCTTCTACCAGATCTTCCATTCTTCTGTAAAAATGCTAATTTTTGTTAGTGTTTTTCAACCATAAGTCGTTAAAGTGATGGTAAGCTAACATTCTCATTTACTTCATCTGCCATCTTCAAAACTGAAACTATTACAATTTTCCTTAAGTCTACGGCCTACTTTGGAATATAATATATTTAATTCTTGTTGAAGTCTGTTGGCACTTCACCTGTCTCACGTATCCTCCACATCAGGCGAAATAGTTTCGTAACAGCCAGCTGTTCAAAAGATTTCAGTAAACTTAAGGAAACGTCGTCTACACTATACTTCGTCCATCATAACAACAAACCTGATGCTCACTAACACAAACGCGATGGCATTCCAGCAGCCGTAGCAACGCACACTGGTGTTGCTATGCTCTTGGAAGTAGTTGTATGTATTAGATATCTTTCTGCTGCCCGCATCTCGTGGACGTGCGGTAGCGTTCTCGCTTCCCACGCGCGGGTTCCCGGGTTCGATTCCCGCCGGGGTCAGGTATTTTCTCTGTCTCGTGATGGCTGGGTGTTGTGTGATGTCCTTAGGTTAGTTAGGTTTAAGTAGTTCTAAGTTCTAGGGGACTGATGACCTAAGATGTTAAGTCCCATAGTGCTCAGAGCCATCTGAACCATTTTTTTATCTTTCTGCTGTGTTAGTGTAAGTACAACTCCGAGATATTCTCATGTATTAACAACCATTAATGTTTTTCTTGTCCGTCCCCGGTAGCTGAGTAGTCAACGCGGTGGAAAGTCAATCCTCAAGTCCCGGATTCGAATCTCGCCTGGGTCGGAGATTTTCTCCGCTCAGGGACTGGGTGTTATGGTGTCCTAATCATCATTATCTCATCCCCACCGACGCGCAAGGCACCGAAGTGGCGTCACATCGAAAGACTTGCACCAGACGAACGGTCTACCCGACGGGAGGCCATAGCCACACAAAATTTACATTTTATATGCGTTTCTTAATCATACTTTAGCTACGTAGCTCTCGTTTCAAAAACTGTGTTCAGTCCCACTCTCTGTAAACGTTTGTTGTACTCTCATTGTCTCACTGTTCATCCCTAGTATGAAAATTTTTGACGCTGCTTCCTGTTCCTAAGAGAAACAGGAGTATGGGACACTTAAAAATGGCAAGAATCACGTTGTTCTTAGTGTTTTTCAATAACTTACAGATTAAACCACCTTTGAAGTTTTCTTATGAACTAAAGCAAATTTATTATGGAAATGGGTGTCTCAATCGGTAGCATTGGAGATTGGTAATCCAGTGTCACATACGTCACTGGTTTCAATCTCGCTGTGATCTTCTTTTGCCCTCTTTCAATTCGAATACCCATATCATTTAAATAGAAAGTTAAAGAAATCCACAAAATTCCAGTTTTCTATGCAAATACAAATTGTTGGTTACGATATTTTGTAAAAGATTGTTAACAGAGATCGCGTAAATGAAGAAAACATTACAAATAAAATTCTGGGACAAAAACAGAAAATCAAATACTCTATTTGAGCTATTTGCATTGTTTTATGCCGCAGATGTAGTTCCCGAGGCAATGTGAGAGGTGTCGTAGAATCGTGGAAAACAATAACTTTCACTGAATTGAGCACATCATACAAATGAATCGCAAATTCTTGAAACCAAATAAGTCAAAATTTTCATTTTTGGTTTTTTCACTGAATAGTACATTTAAGAGTATAGCCTATCGTTTGGTTTTGAAATGAAAAACGTCATGCTCCTACTGATGTGTCGACAGAAGTGCCGACACAGTGTTATTTTGAGGGGGCCGAAATGCACGCTATCTAACGCAGACGGGCGTGAATTCTGGAACAGGATAATTAGTGAATGGTCGCAAGAAAAGTATGCAGCTCCTCGAATACTTATCTTTTAATTCTTGTTGTATACTTCGTTCTTGATGAGACATTTCATACGATAATAAATGAAACTATGTAAGGCTAATGGCGCCTTGCTAGGTCGTAGCCATGGACTTAGCTGAAGGCTATTCTAACTATCGGCTCGGCTAATGAGCGATGCTTCGTCCGTGTAGTCGCTAGCAATGTCGTCCGTACAACTGGGGCGAGTGCTCTTCCGTATCTCGAGACCTGCCTTGTGGTGGCGCTCGGTCTGCGATCACACAGTGGAGACACGCGGGTCCGACATGTACTAAATGGACCGCGGCCGATTTAAGCTACCACCTAGCAAGTGTTGTGTCTGGCGGTGACACCACACCTACAACTGGTAAAAAAGGATGTGTAATTTACACTGTTTGTTGTTGAAACCAAATAATTCACTGACTTATTCCTTTTCAGCAGAAGCTTCGCAGAATCTGTTTTCCTCCAATACTACACATTGTTGATGAAATTATCCACTTATTTTTGTTGTACCTCGAACAGTCACTGTTAATGTTCATTGAACGCCAGTTGGTTGTATAACTATGGCTCCAAAATGGAAGAATAGTAGTCCATATTATGATAGAAATAAAGTTAAGACAGCTCGTACCAGAGGACTGCCTTATCGAAATTGCAGAGGAGATTATGTTCCAGGGAAAGCAGTTAAAGAAACTTATAGGAAAATATCAGTAGGAAACTGTACAGATGTAAAAAAAATCAATATTACCAACAATAACAATCTTACTAATTTCCTTTCAGCTGCAGAATGCAATGTTATGACTCCATTGACGTGATTCAACGTAATAATATTTTGGCAAGATTTCTTGAGCTTCCTATCAAAGATGCCCAGAACTTACATCTGCAGCGCTTTATTGAAGCAAAGTAAGTAAAGCAGAGGTGTTTTCGGAAATTTGATTCAGAATGCTGTAAAATCTGTACTGATGCAACAACGTTTCTTCACCATATAAGCTTGAAAGTGAAAGGAAACTGGTTTACAAGAAAGATTTCCTAGATATACATGCAGTGACGAATTCCCACTTGTTTCGAATCTGTATATCGATGGATTAGTACTACACGCTTTTCACTTAAGAAAAAGACATGAGTCCATCATTTCAGGATTAATGGACACCATTCCAATGGCCCACCCAACGTACCTAGTACCTGTTTCCAGAATAAAGATGTAAGAAATCTTTCTATGGAGAAGTGCTTTCTTGACCAGTGATTGACTAAAATTATAGCTAATGTACGGTTAATCATTATTGCTGTTAAAATAATTCAGTTTGTCCTATTTTGTCATACCATGCTAATGTAACAGGAAGTTACACTGAGATGCGGGGAAATGAGTATTCTGACCTTCTCTTGGTAAGTACATTTAAATATCATAAATATTTAAGTCTTTTATTCTGATATTTCAGTACATCATAAAAAAGCAAAATATATGTTTGTACCTGTAAATTTTTGAAACTTTCAAATAATTAAATATCGAAATAATAAAATAAATAAAATAATTAAATCTCAATAGATGAAGAATGAAGTCACTTTCAGTTCTGAAGGAACTCAGTAATGTAGCAGTAATACGTATGGCAGTATTCAGGTTTTTTTCCCTGAAAAACGTAAAAATATGACTTATTTGGTTTAAACAACTGACGATTCAAATACTGCAATTTACGGTTGCTACTGTACCACTACCATCTGAACCCACTAGAATTGATCTCGAGCCAAGTAAGGTATTTGTAGTGAGACGTACTGGCACTAATAAACGAATCTTTGTCACACGTCACTACCTAAAGCGACGGATATTCAGAGAAGCACGTCATAGTAGAAGGGGTGAAACTGTGGCGCTTGGATAGCTCCGTGGATTCGTTACCGGCGTATCTGATGATAATTCTGTTACCGTATTGAAAAGTATTCCTCGTTTTCGGATGTAGAGGGATCCCAGAGATTTCCAGGAGGCTAAATGGTTTAATACCTTCAGTGGCTTCAATATTTAACTGTGCGATGAAATCCCCGCAGTACGCCTTTACAACATACATGGCTCACGCGGAAAAGTTATCCTGTGTTCAAGTGAGGAACATTCATAACTCTTGCTTTCAATTACAAAACTATGTTAGCTGCGACAAGACCGTGTTACGTTTTCCGTCTGGTCCCTTAAGAAGCATGTTGCCGGAGTTCTGCCGTATATTATTGTATTCTGTTTAAATATTAACTAACATTCGAGGTTTCTCGTTTCTTTTTACGTCTTAGCTGGAACTGTCCACACCACTGCTGATCATTTGGATCAGCTGGCTGGCCGTTGCTGCCCCAAGTTGAATGTGCCGGTGACGTTTATGTCCCGTATTACTGATGAGTCGATGTGCGCGCAATGCACAACATACGTCCTTATTATCGTAGTTGACTGTACACGAGAGCGCTTGGCTTTTTCTGTGTGTCTTCGGAGTGCTTCGCGACGACATACGTGGATAAAACGTTATCGGTTTTCAAGCAGCGTCAATTCGAATAAAATCCTCGAGCTTTCGAAGACCAACTCCGCCGTCGTCATCAGGAGTTCATTGACTTCCTGGGCTGCTACGGTTTCTCGATAATATAGGCATGATGACATCATCAGCAGCCAATCAGATCGACCCAATGTAGTGCGCGCGCTTTAAGTCGACCCGGACAGCTAGCGGAGCTATTTCCCGTGGCAGCACCGGTGACGTCAGGTGGTGCCAGGGGCAGGCGCCACGTTTGAAACTGCCGCTCCCGCGTCGCGCATGTGTCTTTGGTTTCTTTCGATGTCCAACGCCCGCCCCCATGCCCTGCTAAGTGTGTACCCCTGGTCCCTGTTGCAACTTTTGTTGTTTAAACGAATCTCGGCCGCTTCCTTTATAACGGAGTCCCAATATGTAGATGCGTGAGCCAACACTTTTGTATTTTAGAACTGTATTTTATGTCTGTTTTCTAGGCAATGTTCCGCTATGGCCGACTTGTCAAGCTGCCTTTGTTTTATATGGCTCTTGTGCTCAGTACAACGCTCCGCAACCGTGCGAATTCTTTGTTCGATGTACATGCTGTCACATTTACAGGGTACACCATACACGCCGAACACTAGAAGAGCAATGTCGTCTTTAATAGGGCGCAACATATCCCGTATCTTGGTGGTGGGCCGGTATACTGGTCTTAGCTCATGTTTCTTCAGCAGGCGTCCTAACATACTGCTAGTTGCTCCACACTATGGCAGGAATGCAGTCCGTTTGGCTTCTTCTGATTCACCAGGCGTCTTTCGTCGGCGGCCCTTGAAAGCGATGTATCTTTCGCTTTATCCATTTTCCCCGAAAAAGTTCTGCAATTCAGGCTGAAGGTGGTCGTCGTCAGAGATAATCTCGGCTCTATGAACCAAAATGTTCAGGACCGCTCTCTTGTGTACAGGGTGGTGGAAACTATTGGTGTTCAAGTACCGATCAGTGTATTGGTTTCCGGTACACTGAATGACCAAGCCGGCCTCCTGCCTTCCGCTCAACCAAAACTTCCATGAATGGTAGCTTGTCGTGCTTCTTCATCTTCACAGTAACGTTAATGTTGGGATGGACACCATTCATGCGATCGACGAACTGCTGTAGTGTATCTTCACAATGAGGCCATATCAGGAAGGTATCATCAGCGTGTTGTAGAAGGGAAAGTGGCCGTGATGTCGCAGTTTTCAGATCTTGCTCCTCAAAGAGCTCCATGAAGAAATTTGCGAGTGCTGGAGACAGTGGTGATCCGATGGCTGTGCCGTCCGTCATCTCATAATATTCATCGCAGGATTTTATTCGAATTGACGCGGCTTGAAAATCGAGAACGTTTTGTTCTTGGCCTTCGCTTTCCGTGAAACTAAATCCAATGAGATACCAGCAAACACGGAAGAATGCGTAGTATAATGTTTACATCGCTTTACTCTTGCGATGAACACAGTATAAAGGCCCTCTTTTGACATAGGTCTTTTAGTGCTGCGTCAATTCTTCATGCAGTATCCTATCTCCCATCTCATTTTCATCTTCTTTCCATTTACTTTCTGTAATATTGTTTCAAGATTTTTTAAACTGTGTAGACGGTACAACATTCAACCTTCCCTTATTTGCTTCGAAGTGGCTTGGCGTCTATGCTCTCTTAATATTCGTACTGCTGCTTCCTTTTCTTCTCCAAAAGCCTCTTTCATTTCCCTGTATGTATCATCTTCTCCTAGTGGTGCAAGATTCTAAAACATCTCATTTCTCGTCTAGCCATTTATTATGCTTCCTGTCCATCTCATTTTTGTACTACTTTCACCTCCTTTATTTACTTTCTTCTGAGATTTTCTCCTTTCCTTAATTAATTTCAATATCTCATGTGTTATACAGGGTGGCGCAGATGGATCGGGTGGTTTTAAAATTCTTGTCAAACTGTCAATTGTAAAGGTATTGGATTGAAATAAAGTGCAAAACGTGTAGTTACAATGGAAGTTTATTAACAAAAAAATAGTAATGTTAGTTTTTAAAAATTACATCCATCAAATGCCCTCCTTCTCGAGCGACGCATTCTTGGAGTCGGTCCTTAACGTTCCGCATTGCCCGCTCAAGCACATCACCAGGAATTGATGTGATTTCGGTGTGAATTGCTGCCTTCAACTCCTGAATGGTCCGGGGTTTGTTCATGTAGACCCTTGCTTTTAAATAGCCCCATAAGAAAAAGTCACATACCGTGAGGTCCGGCGAGCGAGGGGGCCAATGGACATCTCCATTACGGGAAATCAAACGGCCAGGGAACAGAGCGCGTACAGCTTGCATTGATATCCTAGCGGTATGTGCAGTTGCCCCGTCTTGTTGGAACCACATATTGCCCATGTCGTAATTGTTCTCTTCAAGTTGTGGGAGAAGAAAATCTTCAATCATGTTCACATAACGCTGCGAATTAACAGTAACCGCCTGCTCCCTTTCATTTTCAAAAAAGTAAGGACCAATTATCCCTACCTTAGAAACCTCACACCAAACCGTCACTTTGTCACTATGGAGAGGCCGTTGGTGTAGATCTCTTGAGTTAGTTCGGCCCAGTAACGGCAATTTTGCTTGTTTACGTATCCGTTAATGTGAAAGTGAGCCTCGTCAGACATCATGATAATCAGATTTACATCTTCCAATAACTCCAACATCTGTTGGCTAAACTGAAGCCTTTGAAGATGGTCTGTTGGGAGAATCTTCTGTACCAACAGGATTTTATAGGGGTGGAATTTCAGTTCTTCGTTAAGAATCCTTTGAAGGCTCCGACGTGACATTCCAAGAGCTTGAGCACGACGTCTCGTTGATCGACGTGGGCTCGCAGTGACATCGCGTCTCACACGCTCCACGTTCTCAGGCGTTGTTATTGTTGGCGGTCTAGGCGTCCATTTTGGAGCACATGAACCAGTAGTGCGGAAATTATGCACCCAACTCAATATCGTATCTCGCTTAGGAACACTACCGCGAGGTGGGATGTTGAAACGCCGGCGAAAGGCACGCGTCACAGCAACAATTGACTCGTTATTGCGTATGAACTCTTCCACTGCGAAAACACGATGCTCAACGGACCACGTAGCCATCGCGACTGACTGCCAGCCTGCAACTGAAACTTCCCGTCCCCCCCCCCCCCACCACATGACGAAGTCGCCGAACACCTGGCTCCCCCCCTCCAGACGTACAGTCCACTTCAAAACCACCCGATCCATCTGCGCCACCCTGTACAAGGATACCTAGCGGTATTTAATATTTTGTCTATTTAATCCCTTGTTGCCTACACTATTTCATCTCTGAAAGCTACCCATACAGCTTGTGTTTCATTGCACTGTTCCAGTCAGGCGTTGCCTAAAACTGAAATTGAAAATCTCTACAAGCAATGATTCAGATTATAAAGCTCCATCTCTTAAATTTAATTTCTTAAGAACGAATGACACCCATAGTCTTCCTGTGCCTCTGGATTCGTCAAAACTTTAAACCTACTCTCAGTGCCCTCAGTAAAAGTTTGCTTCACGTCAAAAGTCGATATTTCCCGCACTGGCAGCTGACCAGATGTGGCGAGTATATTCGAAGCGAGAGCTGTCGAAGGCGCGTGCAGCGCCGCTAACAGGCAGTGATTTACGGCCACCCGTATTCTTAGCCACGCAGACGCGACGCGAGAGCTGCTAACAGTTTTTGCGTTCTTCGTTCGCCCATAGCGGTCACGGCCCGGCAGTTGTGAAACACCAGGCGCCACATTTCCACTCAGCAGTGACGGCTAAAACGCGAGGAGACTTCTCGGAAGTTGAACGTCAATCCTCAGGCTTAGAAACTGTCCTGCTCCCGTAGACCGAGCACATCCGAAAGTTTCTAATGCACTCCGGAAACAGAAACCGCTTCCTCAGCTGGGTTGAAACGTTTTTCCGTGAATCCCCTAAATTACATAAGGAGCTTTGGGAGGTTGTCTCTTATTCAGTAGTTGTAGATTGCGACTGATATATCCAGTCCAACTGGAGGCAATGTTTCCTTTACAGTCCTGTACTGTTTCGTATGTTCTCCTCTGTGCGGAAGGAGTGCGCTAGGTACATTCAGAAATAACTTTCAACCTACACTTGTTTGATGATGTCAGAAATGCTTAAGCATTTAACTTGCGACTTTTCCTCTAGTTATATCTCAAGGTTTGCTGCAGCATTAGATGTCCCCGACTAGGCGTAGCTGTGGATCGGTCTGTTAAAAAAAAAAAAAAAAAAAAAAATCTCTCTTCTTCTTATTCTTCTTTCTTTTATAGTCATCAGTCAGTCTTGTGACTGGTTTGATGCGGGCCGCATGAATTACTCCCCTATGTCAATCTTTCCATCTCAGAGTAGCACTTGTAACGAACGTACTCAATTACTCCCTGGATATATCTCAAACTCTTCTATGTCTGCAGGTTTTATCCTCTACAAACTCTCTCTAATACCATGAAAGTTATTCCCTGATGTCTTAACAGATGTCCTGTCATCCAGTCTCTTCTTCTTGGTGGTGTTTCCCACGTATTACTTTCCTCGCCGGTTCTGCGGAGGGCCACCTCATTCCTCACCTTATCAGCCCACCTAATTTTCAATATATACTTCTGTAGCACAACTTCTCAAAAGCTTCGATTCCTTCTTCACAATACTGTGTTGCAAACATACTCACTTGGGTCCGTTCCTACTCAAGATGGATATTATATCTTGCGGACAATATTATTAGGTTGGTGCGTAACTTCAGAGCGCTTTTGTTTTGCATTTTGGTATTCCCGCTGCTATGGTTTTATTTATCGATTGTAATTTTTCATTTGCAATTCACTGTTGCTATTTCAGTTTACATATTGCCATTTTGTCATAGATAGTGAGCAGAGCTGAGAAAAAGCTTTTCTCTCTTCAAGGAGGATCGTTTTGACATTAGCAGACAGGGGTTTCACGAAGATCGCTTAAACGCATTAATTTTCAATTATCCACGTCAGTGCACTCGGCAACTGAAAAATGTGAAGAGCTGTAATCATTCCACCTGTGAGCAACATTTACATGCAGTGGGGAAGATAAAAAATCGGCTGTTTGCTTACCGATTTTCTAAGCCAAAAAAAGAAAAAGAAACAAAAATCAGTGGTTGGCCGTTTGTGCATCTCTTCTTGATCATCATCAACTGGCCAGCGGACAACACCGACCAGTCTTATCCTCCATCTGTACTGGTAACGAGGAATGGAGCCTTTATGCTAACGTAAGGAAAAGGAAGAAATTACTGAATGCAAAGAAAGCGGCAACTCCCCATACGAAGACATGCTCGTTTCCGCAAAAGATAATGTTATACATCTGGCGGAACATGACGGTGTTGTGTACTAAGAATTGATTCCCCGAGGTGTAACCATCACTGTTGACACTTATTGTCAACAACTGAGACGCCTTGCAGATGCAGTCCAAGAACAACGGTAAGGAAGACCGCGTGAAGTGATGTATGCTACTGTACGATAACGCACGCCAGCATTCTGCTGGACTAACAATAACCAGTATGAAGGAGTTGGCTTGGCATTGATTCCGCACCCACCTTATTCGCCTGACCTTTTGCCCTCAGATTTTCACCTTTCCCACTCTCTACCGAAAACCCCAAGGAGATTCCTTTCTGGATGAAAATGCGCTCCGCATACGGCTCAACGAGTTCTTAGCCTCAAAATTACGTGGTCTCTACAGCCGTGGAATCGAAAAGTTACCCCAGCGTTGACAGAGTGTTGCAAATAGTTAAGAAGGGTACCTCGTGTATTATTGATGAATAATGTCTTTGTTATGTGTACGAGGGCAGTTCAATAAGTAATGCAACACAAATTTTTTTTCTCGGCCAATTTTGGTTGAAAAAATCGGAAATTTCTTGTGGAATATTTTCAAACATTCCCGCTTCGTCTCGTATAGTTTCATTGACTTCCGAAGGTGGCAGCGCTGTACGGAGCTGTTAAAATGGCGTCTTTAACGGATGTGCGTTGCAAACAACGGGCAGTGATCGAGTTTCTTTTGGCGGAAAACCAGGGCATCTCAGATATTCATAGGCGCTTGCAGAATGTCTACGGTGATCTGGCAGTGGACAAAAGCACGGTGAGTCGTTAGGCAAAGCGTGTGTCATCATCGCCGCAAGGTCAAGCAAGACTGTCTGATCTCCCGCGTGCGGGCCGGCCGTGCACAACTGTGACTCCTGCAATGGCAGAGCGTGCGAACACACTCGTTCGAGATGATCGACGGATCACCATCAAACAACTCAGTGCTCAACTTGACATCTCTGTTGGTAGTGCTGTCACAATTGTTCACCAGTTGGGATATTCAAAGGTTTGTTCCCGCTGGGTCCCTCGTTGTCTAACCGAACACCATAAAGAGCAAAGGAGAACCATCTGTGCGGAATTGCTTGCTCGTCATGTGACTGAGGGTGACAATTTCTTGTCAAAGATTGTTACAGGCGATGAAACATGGGTTCATCACTTCGAATCTGAAACAAAACGGCAATCAATGGAGTGGCGCCACACCCACACCCCTACCAAGAAAAAGTTTAAAGCCATACCCTCAGCCGGTAAAGTCATGGTTACAGTCATCTGGGACGCTGAAGGGGTTATTCTGTTCGATGTCCTTCCCCATGGTCAAACGATCAACTCTGAAGTGTATTGTGCTACTCTTCAGAAATTGAAGAAACGACTTCAGCGTGTTCGTAGGCACAAAAATCTGAACGAACTTCTCCTTCTTCATGACAACGCAAGACCTCACACAAGTCTTCGCACCCGAGAGGAGCTCACAAAACTTCAGTGGACTGTTCTTCCTCATGCACCCTACAGCCCCGATCTCGCACCGTCGGATTTCCATATGTTTGGCCCAATGAAGGACGCAATCCGTGGGAGGCACTACGCGGATGATGAAGAAGTTATTGATGCAGTACGACGTTGGCTCCGACATCGACCAGTGGAATGGTACCGTGCAGGCATACAGGCCCTCGTGTCAAGGTGTCGTAAGGCCGTAGCATTGAATGGAGATTACGTTGAAAAATAGTGTTGTGTAGCTAAAAGATTGGGGAATAACCTGGTGTATTTCAATGCTGAATAAAACAACCCCTGTTTCAGAAAAAAAATGTGTTGCATTACTTATTGAACTGCCCTCGTATCTGTTGTGTACTTGCAGAAAAACGCTACGAACGTATACATCAATCCAGTAATAGTAACCCCAGACTTTTCCAGATGATATAGTTATATACAACGAAATGCAGTCCTAGCGAAGCTGTGCAAATATTCAGACAGACCTCGATAAGATATCAAACTGGTGCAGTGAGTGGCAGCTTGCTTGAAATGTTAAAAAATGGAAAATTGTGCACCTCACATAACAAAGAAACGTAGAGTACTAAGAGTGTAATATTAATGGGTCACATTTGGAATCGGTAAACTCATACAAGTACTTGAGTGTGACGCTAGCGGCACGAAGTGGGACGATCTCATAGGCTCATTCGTTGGTGAAGCAGGTAGAAGATTTCCATTTATTGGTAGAATACTAGGAAAATGTAATCAGTCTACAAAGGAGATTAGTCACAAATCGCTCATGCGACCCATCCTAAAATTGTGCTCAAGTGTGTGGGACCTGTACCAAATAGAACTGACAGGGAACATTGAACGTATACAGAGAAGGGCAGCACGAATTCTCAGAGATTTGCTTGACTAGCGGGAGGGTGTCACTGAGTTGTTGAACGAACGTAAGTGGAAAACTCTTCAAGATAGGCGAAAACTATCCCGAGAACGTCTACTAACAAAGTTTCAACAACTGAATTTAAATGAAGTGTCTGGGAATATACTACAGCCCTCTATATATCGCTTCAGTAGGCTTAATGAAGAAAAGATTAATTTCAGTACATACAGAGGTATTCAAACAATTATTTTTCTCGCGCTCCTTACGTGAATGGAATTGTAAGAACCCACAATAACCGGCACAGTGAAATGTACACTCTGTCATGCACTTTATAGTGGCTCGTAGAGTGTAGATGTCGATTTAGATGACGAAAGTTTGGAAAATATTGATGTTTTTGACCGGAGACTGACCGACTGATTGGTTGCGGATGTGAAGGGTTGATTATAGTTCTAAGGATTATGAGAATTATGCTACTCCTACAGTAACAGACGTTCTACCATGGCTGCAGGAGTCTAATATCATCTTGCTACTCGTGAGCAACAACGAAACCCATCAGAAGCCATCTACTTGATAATAACCGCTCGCGTCGTACATTGGACGTACGGGTTTAATTTTTATACAGTTCCCGCACATATTTGTCCACTATCCACATTTTAACTTCAAATAATCAACATGCAGACTGTTGAAGTGGTAACAAAAATGAAAACACTTGATTCACTTACAGATTCTACTCACAACTGACACACAGATGCGATTTTTACATATTACGAACAAAACACTAACCAAGTGGTACATTATTACTGTTATGTTCGGTCTGGACCGAATTAGCTTCAGAGATAAAAGTAAAATAACGCGAAGCAAAAATCTTCCAAATTATTTAAAACTAATGCATGAATGGAACTACAGTGCAAGCAGATGTATCAGAGTACATGAAGTACGGATACGGAGATTGCTGTGAACGTCAGCAGCTGGTGAATTGTCAAAACTGAGCTGGCTTTATTATCAGTGGCTCATTGACTGTATATGAAAACTGAATTGTAGAAGAACGATGATACTACAGTTGCAAATAAAGTCTTTGCTTTGATGTACGAGTGTACGTATGTATGAATATGAATTAAAAACGATAAAATGTAACGCTGTACTTAAGGGGATACCGTTTTACAGCTGTTATGTGGGTTTCAGGGCTGCCTAAGATGTCTATATTCACACAAAATTTGAACATATTGCTAAATTAAATAATAACAAAGTAATTTTAATGTCTTACGATCTCGTAGAAGCTTGCGAGGTATCACTGTATCACGTGCGACTATGTCGGCACTTCGGCGAAGCGTAACAGCTGTTGCTTTCGGGGAGACAATGGCACAATTAAGGTTTCAGCCGACGACTTAGACATGTGACCCTTCGTCTGTCCGGCGTCACCCACATTCTCACATCGCAGAGCGAAGTGACTTTCAAAGCAGCGTCCTTTAAGGTACAGTTCTCTCTCTTACCAATGTCTTTATCGACATACATAAATAGTCTGTGACAATGTCCCTGTAATTTTTGAGATACCTATTATGATTAAACAGACTGTTCGTCGAGAGTTGATTCTGGTTTAGCCTTCATATTTGCCTCTGAATTTCAGTTTCTGTATTGTGCTCTTTCGTTAATACCGCTTGTATGAAAACTCAGGTCTGACGACACGCATCCGTTGCCGCTGCCGTACATTTCAGGTGATACAATACACCCATTTACGACTACTTTAGCGTACCCATTTTAAATGATTTAGAAAACCGGTAGTTACTAAATTTATGTTCATTATTTTCTTTATGATGGTCAGATTTGGCCAAACCCGTTCACAGGATCAAAATACGTGCTCTGGACTGTGTTTCCTTCATCAAATTACAAAACAAGATGACTTGCTTCTTTCGGCACTCACTCAGAAGCTCCATATATATATATATATATATATATATATATATATATCTATTACAAATGATTGAAGCGATTTCATAAATTCACTGTAGCTCCATTCATTGACATATGGTCACGACACACTGCAGATACGTAGAAAAACTCATAAAGTTTTGTTTGGCTGAAGCCGCACTTCAGGTTTCTGCCGCCAGAGCGCTCGAGAGCGCAGTGAGACAAAATGGCGACAGGAGCCGAGAAAGCGTATGTCGTGCTTGAAATGCACTCACATCAGTCAGTCATAACAGTGGAACGACATTTCAGTACGAAGTTCAACAAAGATCCACCAACTGCTAACTCCATTCGGCGATGTTATGCGCAGTTTAAAGCTTCTAGATGCCTCTGTAAGGGGAAATCAACGGGTCGGCCTGCAGTGAGCGAAGAAACGGTTGAACGCATGCGGGTAAGTTTCATGCGTAGCCCGCGGAAGTGGACGAATAAAGCAAGCAGGGAGCTAAACGTACCACTGCCGACGGTTTGGAAAATCTTACGATAAAGGCTAAAGCAGAAGCCTTACCGTTTACAATTGCTACAAGCCCTGACACCCGCTGACAAAGTCAAACGTTTTGAATTTTCGGCGCGGTTGCAACAGCTCATGGAAGACGATGCGTTCAGTGCGAAACTTGTTTTCAGTGATGAAGCAACATTTTTTCTTAATTGTGAAGTGAACAGACACAATGTGCGAGTCTGGGCGGTAGAGAATCGTCACGTATTCGTGCAGCAAATTCGCAATTCACCAAAAGTTAACGTGTTTTGTGCAATCTCACGGTTTAAAGTTTACGGCCCCTTTTTCTTCTGCGAAAAAAACGTTACAGGACACGTCTATCTGGACATGCTGGAAAATTGGCTCATGCCACAACTGGAGACCGACAGCGCCGACTTCATCTTTCAACAGGATGGTGCTCCACCGCACTTCCATCATGATGTTCGGCATATCTTAAACTGGAGATTGGAAAACCGGTGGATCGGTCGTGGTGGAGATCATGATCAGCAATTCATGTCATGGCCTCCACGCTCTCCCGACTTAACCCCATGCGATTTCTTTCTGTGGGGTTATGTGAAAGGTTCAGTGTTTAAACCTCCTCTACCAAGAAACGTGCCAGAACTGCGAGCTCGCATCAACGATGCTTTCGAACTCATTGATGGGGACATGCTGCGCCGAGTGTGGGAGGAACTTGATTATCGGCTTGATGTCTGCCGAATCACTAAAGGGGCACATATCGAACATTTGTGAATGCCTAAAAAAACTTTTTGAGTTTTTGTATGTGTTTGCAAAGCATTGTGAAAATATCTCAAATAATAAAGTTATTGTAGAGCTGTGATATCGCTTCAATCATTTGTAATAACCCTGTATATATATATATTAGCATCATCTTTACGTGTCTGAACACATGTCAGTGTCAGATAAAGCACTGGATGCTGACACCAATCTATGGAACATTTTATTATAGCTGTTTTGTCGATCATTGACATCATTTTGACTAAGCGTCCAAGGAACAAAAACTAAATAAAAAAAAAAACAAACGTTGGTTTGAGATTCGAAGCACAGCATTGAATGGTAATCAGTCATGGACTGTGGAAAAATCTGCAGAAGGTTGAGTCGAAGTGTTTGACGTGTGGTACTGCGGAAGGACGTTGGCGACAAGGTGGACTGATAGCCAGTTACATGTTCCGTAGATCGCTAGAACGACAGTTTTATCGAATGGATGTGGAACCAGTGAGTTTCAAGGATATGTACACATGATTAATGTTAAAGTTAGTGAGAAAATTACTTTTTAGTGCTAATCATGCAACTACACTTAAAAACAAATGCATTTTTTACTGGTTATCAGTTATGGTAACGAATGAAAGGGTTCTCCACAGAACTGACGAAGAAATGAATGTATGGAAAATACTGACAAGAATTATAGGACATGCGTTAAGAGTTGAGTTGTTTGGGGAAGGCGACCAGACAGCGAGGTAATAGGTCTCATAGGATTAGGGAAGGGAGGGGTAGGAAGTCCGACGTGCCCTTTCAAAAGAACCATTCCGGCATTCACCTGGAGCGGTTGAGGGAAATCACGGACAACCTAAATCAGGAAGGCCGGACGCGGGGTTGAACCGTCGTCCTCCCGAATGTGAGTCCAGTGTGCTAGCCGCTGCGCCACCTCACTCGGTCATGCGTTACGACGTTAAGGAATAATGTCAGCAGTATTGGAGGGAAACAGTAAGGTTAAAAACTGTAGGGGATGACGGAAATTGGAATGTGTCGAACAAATAACTAGGTGCAGATGTTTCTCTATGACGAAGAGGTTGGCACAAGAGAAGAATTAGTAACGCATCGCATAGAATCACTCAGAGAAATTGACTGGTAAAAGAAAAGGAGTTTAACAGCTGATTTTAAGGAAACAATAAACATTAACAAGGAACCCCTTGACTGCGAGGTCGATAGCTCGATTTTTAGTAAGGCTCATTTGAAAGTGTTGCGTCAACAATTATGGCAGGAAAATTTTTAGTTGCTACTGACTCAACATTTAAGTTAGGAGGGTGACAAAAATTGAGGATCCAGGAGAAGCAAAGTTCAACCTTCTATGGGATGTACGTATAACACTTCACAAAATGGGCATTGTTGACATTCAATACATGTTCGAAACAAATCATTAGTTGCACCATGAACATAAAATGAAAAATAGCGCGCCACAGTGTGATTACAAAGTTTCGCTTCATGAAGATAGAAGACGAACTCCTTGGCAGTTACAAACAGTGCAGGACGTTCATATGGGTGATGAGAACTGTTGGAATATGATTACACGTTGTCGAACGTGAAACAGTCTGTCTTGCAGCTTATCGTAACACTGGCTATCCTTTATGGTGTCGCTGCAGACAGCGCAATAATACGTTTTACAGACACTGAAAAAACAAAGCTCCAGAGGCTGAATTTGTCCAGAGATTCCAGGTGGTCTGATTAGCAATATCATACAATTTTCATGGGGGATAGTTTGCTCTAAAAGAGTACAAGTCTTATACGCACACTAGGAATCAAGCAAAGACAAGTTCATTTGACCAGCTATTGGCCAAAAGCAGTGCTCCTACCATGGTTGTAGTGGTTCTCTTACGTTCATTTTCTCACTCTTGCTTGTTGTGACGTACTGATTCCTTACTGGCCTTGCACACGAGTAACAATCGTAGGGGCAGACTGGCAGTCGGCATAATCGTTTGGTTTCAGGAGATTTGTAGGAACACGAAAGGAAAAACTCACCCTATGAGTTATCTCAAAAGGTAGGTTAATAAAAGACGAAGTTAAGTTTATAGTATACGTAGATTTAGAGAAAGCTTTGAGCAGTGTTGACTGAATTACACTGTTTGAAATTTTGGAGGTAACGAGGATAAAATCTATTGAGCGGATGGTTATCTACAACTTATAGACAAACTGAATTGCTGTTATGAGCCGAAGGGTGTTGAAGAGAACCATAGACTGAAAACTGACACAGTGGTAGCCTGTCCCTGCCATTATTCAACCTGTACATTGGGCAAAAAGTGAAAGAAACCCAAATGAATTTGAGAAAAGATAATTAATGATCAAGGAGAGGAAATGAAGAGTTGTAAGTTTGCTAATGACACTGAAATTGTTAAAGGCTTGGAAGAACTGTTGAACGAAACTGACAGACTTGAAACTAAAGATGAATATCAACAAAAGTGGATCAAATGTAATGGAATATAGTCTAATTGAATCAGGCTATTTAGTGGGGATCAGATTAGTAAATGAGACACTAAAAGTAGTAGATGAGTTTTGATATTTGGGCGCAAGATAGCTGATAATGGCCAAAGCACACTACAGATAAAATTCTTGACTAGGTATAGAACGAAAAGATTTCTGAAACATCTAACATCAATTTAAGTCTTAGGAAATATTTTCAGAAGGTACATGCCTCGAGTGTAAGGTTGTATGGGACCGAAACGTTGACGCTAAGCAGTTAGGAAGTGAACAGAAGTGTTTGAAAAGTGGTGCAACAGAAAAAGCGGCATGTTAAATGGGTAGATAGAGTAAATGATGAAGGGGTACTGAATTGAATCGCGGAGAAACGAAATATAAGGCAGAACTTAGCTAAAAGAAGGGATCAGTTGACAGAATACATTCTGATTCATCAATAAATTGTCAGTTTGCTAACGGAGGGCTGTGTGGAGATTAAAATACTAAAGAATACCCAGGTTCAAATACAGATAGTTCTATCAGATGGCTGTAGACTGCAGTAGTTATGCTAAGCTGAAGAGATTTGGTCAAATAAATGTTCAAATGTGTGTGAAATCTTAACTGCTAAGGTCATCAGTCCCTACGCTTACACACTACTTACCCTAAATTATCCTAAGGACAAACACACACACCCATGCCCAAAGGAGGACTCGAACCTCCGCCGGGATCAGCCGCACAGTCCATGACTGCACCGCCTAAGACCGCTCGGCTAAACCCCCGAGGCTAGACTTGGTCAGGATGGACCAACGTCTAAAGATGCACCAAACCAGTCCTCTGACTAGATACCACAACAGATTTTGTGATTTAACACTACGCATGGGCAATGTATGCCAGTGTTACGAAGTTTTCGCCAACAATTTATATAACAACTTTTACTTTGTAGTGTACTTTTCGCTTCTAGCCGACGGTTCCTGTTTAGCGATGTAACAGATGACGTCATTATGTATGAAGGAAGGGTTCTAAATTATATCGTCATTGAAAATATAGGAGGGCCGGGAGGTGGTAGCGGTGGTGGTGTTGGTGTGGGTCGAAAAAAGAGGTTAGCACTTCTGCAGTAGTGCACACTGGCGATATAACTGGCTTCGGTTTCATTTAATGCACTCGTAGGAAGTCACGAAAAACGTCGTATATTGTCACCATAATGGAATTAAATCCCCGACTCTTTGGGAAGTCAGCACAGGCCTCAAGCAAAGTAACACCTCGCTCACTCTGTATTATTTTCGAAACAAACCACTTTTGTTGTGTGAGCGATTCACAGATAGTATCTGATTAACGTTAAATGAAAATACATGCTTCAAACAACTTAACGGTAATTTTTAATGGTATTAAGAAGGGTGAGTATGTGAACGTAATAACTTCCATGTACCTTTCTTTCCCCAGTTTCTATTACGCCTTGTTGACAGAGGTAAAGTGTGACAATGAGCACATGTTATCTGAAACCAGTCAAGTTACGGAAAAGAAAGATATTAATAACGTCTAGAAATAAGTTACGTTATTCCACTAACTTATCGTAACAATAAGTTCCGGCCAGTATTTGCGGTGTGGCTACTGTTCCACAGAAGGGAACGGTTTTCCTGGAGAAGTTACAGCTCTCCAATTTTGCAATGCAGAACAAGACAGCGGCAGGTCTTAATGCGGCGCTCGAGAGCGAATGTACGCTTGCCAGTTAAATTTATTGTTATGGAAATCCTCGTTTGTAAGATGAGATAGAACGTGGGGAATTCTCTTGGGCAATTAAACAAAAGAAAGATTTATGACTCTAACTTGCATAATACAGCACCTTGCCAGCGTTAACGGTGATGTGTAAAGCAATGCCAAGAAAGCAGAGCTTTCACAAGCTCTCCCATGTCTAAAAATATTTTTCCTTTATTCTTAATACAAATGAGCACGAGCAACTAAACGCAGTGTTTCCTTTTCATCAGAGCCAGTATACTCTACTTCTCTTCAACACCTGTGCTTTTTTTTTAACTACACATTTAAGACTTTTATTTGCTAGTAAAGTAAAGCAACCCAAAATATTACTTCCCTTCTGGACATATTTTTGTATTAATTTTTCTACATTGTCTCTTGCATAGCAGTTTATAAGTTCTTAGCAAAACTTATTGATCATATGTTTCGTTTTTTTGTTTGAGGGCGCAAAAATAGCTGAGATCATAAGCGTCCATGTCATAACGCTAGAACAATAATACGAAAAACAAGTTAAAAGCGACTATCGTTAAGCCCAATCAATGGAAGGAAAGAGGGGTACGAACAAGGAGTTTCTCTTTGAGAGAGGTCCACAAAATACGCCGCAGAGACAGTGGATGTCCTGAACTAAAGATTAAATATCCTACGCCATATTCCTACAACGGATAAAAAGTAAAACGCCGTCGACATCCCGTGCGTCGTTCGCTAAAACGGCTGGTAACTCAGACGCAGACATACCAGGTTCATTCAAGTTCTAAGGCCTCCGATTTCTTTTCTCCGGACTGGAAAGAGATAGAAACATGCACATTGTTTTAAAATGAGGCCGCGTTCATTGTCAATACGTCCCAGAGATGGCAGCACCGTACGGCAGATGGAATTTTACCGCCAGCGGCGACAATGAGAACTGTTTTAAATAATTAAAATGGCGACGTTTTCCTTACTTGAACAGCATTCAATCATTCGTTTTCTGAATTTGCGTGGTGTGAAACCAATTGAAATTCATCGACAGCTGAAGGAGACATGTGATGATGGAGTTATGGATGTGTCAAAAGTGCGTTCGTGGGTGCGACACTTTAATGAAGGCAGAACATCGTGTGACAACAAACCGAAACAACCTCGGGCTCGCACAAGCCGGTCTGACGACATGATCGAGAAAGTGGAGAGAATTGTTTTGGGGGATCGCCGCATGACTGTTGAACAGATCGCCTCCAGAGTTGGCAGTTCTGTGCGTTCTGTGCACACAATCCTGCATGACGACCTGAAAATGCGAAAAGTGTCGTCCACGTGGGTGCCACGAATGCTGACGGATGACCACATGGCTGCCCGTGTGGCATGTTGCTAAGCAATGTTGACGCGCAACGACAGCATGAATGGGACTTTCTTTTCGTCGGTTGCGACAATGGATGAGACGTGGATGCCATTTTTCAATCCAGAAACGAAGCGCCAGTCAGCTCAATGGAAGCACACAGATTCACCGCCACCAAAAAAATTTCGGGTAACCGCCAGTGCTGAAAAACTGATGGTGTCCATGTTCTGGGACAGATGGGGCGTAATCCTTACCCATTGCGTTCCAAATGGCACTACGGTAACAGGTGCATCCTACGAAAATGTTTTGAAGAACAAATTCCTTCCTGCACTGCAACAAAAACGATGGGGAAGGGCTGCGCGTGTGCTGTTTCACCAAGACAACGCACCCGCACATCGAGCTAACGTTACGCAACAGTTTCTTCGTGATAACAACTTTGAAGTGATTCCTCATGCTCCCTACTCACCTGACCTGGCTTCTAGTGACTTTTGGCTTTTTCCAACAATGAAAAACACTCTCCGTGGCCGCACATTCACCAGCCGTGCTGCTATTGCCTCAGCGATTTTCCAGGGTCAAAACAGACTCCTAAAGAAGCCTTCGCCGCTGCCATGGAATCATGGCGTCAGCGTTGTGAAAAATGTGTACGTCTGCAGGGCGATTACGTCGAGAAGTAACGCCAGTTTCATCGATTTCGGGTGAGTAGTTAATTAGAAAAAAAATCGGAGGCCTTAGAACTTGAATGCACCTCGTGCACTAGAACGTAAGTGGTTAAGAAAATGGCATTCGGTCAGGAAATGGCGAAATATCAAAGCCTGACGGCAATGAGCACGAAGTGGTGGGGAGTCACCACTTACCAAATGCCGATGGCTAAAACGACAATGCCCAATACTCAACATACATAAAACGTTCTCCTCGCCGCGAGAGGGCGGAGACGAGGTAGACCCACGCGTTCGGAGAGGTTTCATTCCCCCGAGCTTGTCCCCATGAAAAGAGCATCGGTGGTGATTACAAAGTGAGACCACCTGCCGACCGACTGCGACACAGGAATCATCTGAAGGGACGGGAGTCCTAGCAGGCCAAGGTAGAAGGAATGCAGCCTCGGCAACAGCTTCGACAGCCTCATTTCCTGTCAGGCCGACGTGATCAGGAACCCACAGAAACATCACAGTAGCTCCATCAAGAGTGAGCAAGCGACAGCTCTCCTGGACTCGATGCACTAAGGGATGGACTTTGTATAGCACATACAGACATTGAAGGGCACTGAGAGATTCAGAGCAAATGACACAATTAAAAAGTGTTTGTAGCCGGATGTAGACGTAGAGGTCTACTGTAAATATTGAGTAGCGTTCTGGAAGCCGATACCGAAAATGGTCGGCCAACACTACAGTTGGTCTTAGAGCCATCAGTGTATACGAAGGTGCTAAGGGTAAGTTGCGTGCGAAGGTCGACAAACTCACTGCGATAGATCGAAACCGGAGTAGTTTTCTTAGGAAGTGAATGAAGTCGAAGATGAACACGGACCGCCGCACGAAGCGAAGGTAGTGAAGAGTTCACACACAGTGCGAACACGTTAGTCAAATCCACTATGTGACAGGGTAAATAAACTGATAAAAAAGAGTGATATTTATGGGCCAAGTATTACACTCAGATTGTTGGCTTATGAAGTGCGAGACTTAACGGGTTGGCAATACTCATAATGTATCACGTATTTTGCCCGCCCGGTTGGCCGTGCGGTCTAACGCACGGCGTTCCGGGCGGGAAGGAGCGCACGAATCCGACCAGCGGATTGGTGCCGAGGTCCGGTGAGCCGGCCAGTCTGTGGATGGTTTTTAGGCGGTTTTCTATCTGTATCGGCAAATGCGGGCTGGTTCCCCTTTTTCCGCCTCAGCTACACTATGTCGTCGATTACTGCGCAAGCAAGTTCTCCACGTACGCGTACACCACCATTACTCTACCACGCAAACATAGGGGCTGCACTCGTCTGGTGTGAGACGTTCCCTGAGGGGGGGTGGTGTCCACCGGGAGCCGAACCGCACAATAACCCTGGGTTCGGTGTGGGACCGCAGAGGGGTGAAGTGGACTGCGGTAGTCGTCGTGGGGTTGTGGACCACTGCGGCTGTGGCGGGGACGGAGCCTCTCCGTCGTTTCTAGGTCCCCGATTAACATAACATCAGGTATTTTGCTCTCCAAACGACCATAAGCGGATCAGGTACACGATGGGTATCCTTCACACATCGTATTTACTTTTTCGCTGGTCAGTTTACTACTTTCAAAGTTTTCTTAAACAGAGAGATATGAAAATTTATCTTTTTATTTTAAGGTTCGATTATTCTTAGAAAACTGCATTATTTCTCTTCCATGTAAAACTAAAGTTCCAAAATTAATATTCGCGACAGTTGCTCGCTGTGAGTGAAATGATATCTGTTTTTAGAACTGGGTCCTGTATAGGTAAGCCTTTTGTATTTTCCTTTAACAGCCCCTTCTTCCATGACCCTAAAGTTGATTCCGAATAAAACGGTACGTTGTGGGATTAAAAGTTGCAGTTTTCTTAAAACTTTTTTCGGTAAGTGAAAAGGGGACTATGATCCCACCGTAAAGTAGTTCAGGTTACGAGCATCACAAATAATGTGTTCCCCCTCCACCCAACTTGAGCGGAATATAAACCAATCATCAACAGCCAGGTTTTGTAAGACCGGTTTTCTATCGTCCGAAAGTATGCACAGATGTGCAGGGGCGTTTTGCATTGTTTCATGAAATGCATAACACTTCATCTTCTTATCACGTGATATAATTCGAATGTACACTCTAAGACAAGAAAACTCGACGCACCACGAAGAAATTATCCGAGTGGGACGGAAATCGGTAGGATGTAAATTTACAGATAAACAAATGATTACAGATTCAAAAAATTGGCTGACTGATTCAAGAAAAAGAGCTTCCCAAACTGAGCAATTTATTAACGCGTTGGTCTACCACTGGCCCTAATGCAAGCAATACTTAATTTCCGATAGGCGATGTCTATCCTTCCCTCTGTCATGCATGTTTCTACAGCATTGCATTTCTCGCCTAGCCATTCCTTTTTTCTATTCTGTTCTTTCTGTCAATCTCGTATTTAGACGTCTATATTTCCTTTCGTTTGGTTCTGCTGCATTACTATAGCTTCTCTTTTCGACAATGAGATTCAAATTCATCTACTGAGATTATCTTTTTCCCGGTTACCTTCAGTGATTCACCTCTCATTCACTCGTCCTCTGTTGAATTGCTTTCTCGGGCTAGTCAGTCGTCTCTACCATCACAACTTAAAGAGCATAATGCGAGTATCATATCACCCGGGACTCTAGCGGAACCTTCGCAGCTGATAAATAACCAAAAGATTAATTTTCTACATAATACTTTTCTATGACACGCAGAAAATTTCGTATACCAGTAATTTCTGATGGCGGGCACTTGGTGCTCGTAACAAGTGGACTTTTGTAAATACCAATACACAAATATTTTGACCATTTGCGATTCAGAAAGTTTGCACCAAGTTCGTGACATGCATAGTCTCTGTTTCCTTTTTCTGAAATTCTTTCACAGTACTGTTTTACTCACTGGAAATAGAAAAGCACAGGCACATGCGTGTTAATAGAGGGAAAAGTTCTAAGCAGATTGTTCTTTTTTCTTCTAATTCGAATTACGTGGAACAGTGTATACTGAAAATGAATCTTGGATAAACAAAATTCTCTCTTACATACAAAATGAAGACCTATGAAATCAATATTATAACGATGTCTCACTGCATCCACAAAGACGTAATTATGAAAAAAGAATTTTGGGCGTAAGTTGGCAATTGACTGAATTTCATATACATTGTGGGCTGTGTTAAACATATGAATCAATTTTAATTAAGTGTGTGTAATCGCGTTTGAAACCAAGTAATGGATCAGTCTGTTATCCTAATCTTCAGAAACCTGAGAATTCACGGAGGAGACAAAATCACGTTTACTATAAAGTGATGAACGGTCAGCTCTCTCTGGAGCTGTCGCAGCTGACATACCTTCAATTCTGTAAGAGCATGCAGAGAAAAATATTCCACTCACTGTAGTTTTGGAGGATAAACGTTTCTTGGTAGTAACAGTTCAGAAGGAATTGTATTTCCGTGGAAGGCAGGGAAAACGTTACACAAACAATTCACTGCCAGTTTGTGAAGTACAACTTGGTTGAAAAAGAAATCAGAATTTTACATGAACCGTATCAGAAAATATAGAAAGATGTGATGGATTCAAATGATCAAGTAGTCGGATGGGTTAATATAAACCGGACTCTGTATCTCGCTTCGAAAATTAACGTTCTCAAACATTGTATGAAAGAGCTCCACCTAGGCATGAACACACTCTTTCTTTCACTCTTTCGCTACTGCCTTTATCCCGCATTGTGCGCAGGGTCGGTAGGGTTAAGTACGGAGTTGGCACGGTTAATTGTAAGGGGTGGCCGGATGCCCTTCCTGCCGCCACCCCATACACCCCGGGACGGTATCAGAGTACCCCAGCTGTCTGCGTCTAGTGTAAATCGTGAAGTAGTGTGAATGTGTTTCAAACATCTGTGAATCGTGTAACTGAGGCGGGACGTGGGACCAGCCCAGTATTCACCTAGTAGGATGTGGAAAATCGCCTAAAAACCACATCCAGGGTGGCCGGCACACCTACCGTTTAACAACGGGCGGATTCGATCCGGGTCCGGCGCGCCTACCCGAGCCCAGGAAGCAGCGCGGTAGCGCTCTCGGCTACCCTGGCAGTGTCGAAAAAATTGTAACCAAGCCTTGCCGTTCGCACAGAGGAAGAAGCACCGGATTGGCGAATGAAAAATGTGATTGCAGTTGTACTCAAACGTCATTCAACTACGCGGCGTTTGGCTATCCCAGCATATCATTCCATCCTCGTCCACACTTCGGCAGTTCGTATTTATCCAAATCGAACTTCGTGCCGCTAAATTGCAGTCTTGTCGCATCTCATTGGTCCATCCCAACTGGCGTCTGGAACAGCTTCTTACTATTCCTACTGAGCGCGATCAAACACAGTCACGCTTTCAGAGATCGATTAGTCGGTACAGAGTTGGAAGGTCAGTTCTCATGGCTGTGATAGTATGGTAACAGACAACTACCAAAGCAAGCCCGATTTTACAGTGCAGTTCAGTGGAACGCACGTGCACTATTCACCCGAGAACAGTGCTGCACGAACTCAGTATGCCTACACGCCAGCATTGCCCCGAAACTCGCCATTTTGAAATAAAAAACGGCTGTCGACAAACCGAAAATAGGCCTATTTTGGAAATTAAGATCACAGTTACTCTTAGAAATTGCTTAATCTGAATCGGTGAACGTGTAATTGACCTTTCTTGTAGATCGATCTAGCGCGATCAGCATGCGTGGCTCAGTCTGACAGTAGAACGCCTATCAATACAAATATGTTCAACGATTACGTCAAACAGAATCTGTTTAGCAGCAAGCAGTCTCGGAGTCTCCACAGCGCCCACTTACGTTTTAAGCTATGTAGCATGCAAATAACAGGAAAATGCTTCTTCTGATTACTATTTATCAAAATGATTCTGCAGATTGCAGTTTTCCTTGCCACTGACCACCCATGCTGCTGGGGAGAATATTCAAAGTTTGTGCTTCCATATGTGCACAGTGGAAACTGAATATCGAGGCATGTGTGCAGTGCATTTTGGACATGAATTTCATGAGTGACTCTGGAGTGAAAATAAATCATAGAGGCCTTAGGTGAATTTCTGATTGTTAAGGCTCAATTCAAAAACATTAACATATGAAACTTTCCAGTTGGCTTGTAAAGGACCACGTGGCATATCAGGCCAGGATATAAGGAAGAAGTCACAGAGAAACGCTATAGATATAAAATCCTGACCACATTTCAGTAACAAGAATGTAATGTAGTCAGCTTGCCTACTGTACAGATGACTATGAGAATAACCGACACTGTACCACATGCAGCGACAGATATTTACCTCTCTGAACAGCGGAATTTTGAACACAGGCAAAGACACATTTAAAGGCTTGAAACTACCGCTGGTAAATATTATACCATACTGAAAAATGCGTGATTCAGCCTCACCATACTTCTTGTATCTCTTTGTATGAGAATGGGCGTCAAAATGCAAAATCGTAGCAACTTATCGCACCAGTAGTCTGTAGCAAAACTTGGAAGAGAGAGCCAAGAACAGCATCAGACCCAAAGCAGCATACGGAAAGCCGGATGGAAACAGAGTGCTGGATCGCTTTGTCCCTCATTCAACGGTGCTCAGAAACAAGCTTCCCAACTCGTGAAGAGCGGTGTTGGATTCGCACGTCTGGCCTCCAAAGTATATCCTATTAGACATGTCTTCACTCGCATACTCAAAGATCGCTCACCTGGTGCAGAACATGTTTGCACCGTGCTTGGGATTAAATACAACTGTGAAGGAATGAATAATTTCAAGGCTGACGTTTATCGAACAACTTTCTGTTTGGCGATCGTCAGACTGCAGTTTCTGAAGAAAAGTACAGGCCGTTTATAAACGAGCTTAACAACTTGTGCTTTCTGCTGCAAAACTTCCTAAACGCCTCGGAAGCGCACCCGTCTGTCGATGTTCAACTAGCACTCACAAGGCATTTGACACAAATAATTTCATTATATTATCCTGGAAATATCCGAAGGCAAGCAATAAACTTAACTGGTACACTTCGGCTCTGTTCCTTTAACGTGTTTATTCTTTCACTAATGCCTCCGTTGTCTCATATTCAATTTACAGAGAGCTTTTCGCGATTTTTTGTGTCACAAATGCCAATAATAGGACCCGTTCGACCTCGTCGAAAGTTATTCTATAAATATGTAGCAAAACTGAAACCCGAGCGCCTCAGTGGGGACAATGGAAAGGCTGGAAAGGCAATGGCGACATAGATTTGCAATTAACTAGCTCAGTGCCCTCTGCTTGACCCACAGACTGGGTGGTCTTCAGATATTTTTGTTCCCCTTTAATGGAATTTTTATGTTTTTCATCAACTGCAACATCTTCTAAGCTGTTCACGCTAATTAAGGCTGTAGAAGCATCACTTTTTCCGAATGTCTTTCTGAACAAAAAGAGATTCTCGGAAGTGGGATCGGGGCTTTTTGCTCGTCCTGCCTTTGCGTTATCGTTGTGGTATTTCCGTAGAAACTTTTGTCCCGTAACACATTTTTTATTTCCAATCAAAAAGCGAAATAACAGTTTTCATACATTTAACTTTAAAAATGTGTCATTGCAATGAAATATTTTCTTAAAATTTTTCATCCGCTATTTGATTTCCTTAGGAGCTTCATTTCGAGAAACACTGAAACCAGTGTTTCCCTTTTTCTCCATTTCTAGTCGATAATTCAAACACCAATTCTCATAGGTGTAGCTTTGGTTTAATTGGCTCTAAGCACTGTGGGACTTAACGTCTAAGGTCATCAGTCCCGTAGACTTGGAACTACTAAACCCAACTACCCTAAGAACATCACACACATCCAAAGCCGAGGCAGGATTCGAACCTGCGACCGTAGCAGCAGCGCGGTTCCGAACTGAAGCGCCTAGAACCGCTCGGCCACATCGGCCGAAATGCTTTAGTGGTTTTTTAATAATGATTTATTTTCGACAAAATCTTTCACCCACTATTTCACTCCCATAGGGAGTAAATTTCCAAAATTTCTGAGTCACGTATTTTTTTATTACTGACCGATAAACGAAATACCTGTTTTCATAGTTCCAGCTTAAGAACTGCCGTAATGGCGACATACTTTCAAGGACTGTCAAGGAGTATAGTTACGAACAGTCCATTACTAAAGGATGCCTCTGGTATAAGGTAAACATCGCTTCCAAATTTCAAATTACGATTTGGGCTCGGCGATGATGAGACCGTGAATCAATCAGATCCTATTTCACCACACGTATTTTTTTTTTTCCAACCAAAGAGCCAAATACAAATTTTCATAGATTTAGCATTAAAAATGCTTTTGTAGTCCGTAAACGACGATTTATTTTCGAAAGAAGACTTCACCCACTATTTCAACTCTATAGAGGTAAAATTAGCAAAAATGTTGAAACACGCGTTTCTTTATTTCTGAGCGAGAAGCTAAATAACCATTTTCGTAGTTCCAGCTTCAAAATCACCATAATAGCGACACACGTTAGGAAAAGCCTTGCATTCCTTATTTCTCCCTCTTAAGTCCCGGAATTTCGAGAAACCTCTTCTTATAAAATCCCTAAAGTACACTATGAACACAGTCTGCAAATTTCGAACTCCTCTACTTAACGGATTATGCTGAAAGATGTTGAGTTCTATCTATAGAGATTTATGAAACTACAAACAACGTAAAATAAGACTAGGACGTGTAGGGTACTTCAGAAGCGGTTCGCAGATGATGTAGGTGGCATAATTAGACATTTATTTTGAAATACGAAGTCACCTTCAGATGATCAACGCCGAGAGCAAAAAAGATAGGTCAACCTAATTGAAAATTGTATTAATGCAATGTACATAAATAGATTAAAAGCTCCGACATCATTTGATGTCACGTTCAGTGAAGAGTCAGTCGTAATTAGCATAGGATTATCTGTCCAGAGGGTGGCAGGCAATTACGAGAATACGATTTATGGAAAGAATTGCAAGAATTAACTTCCAGGCCGGGAGGCAGCGCTCCGTACATAAAATTATTCCCCGGCGCTTCATCTCCGAATGCGGGAGACATCTTCGAACGTAAAAAGTCGTCTCCGCAGATGCCTCCCGCAGTCGAAGACGATGCGCCTGGGAACAATTATATGCCTCTACCACTGGCTCTTAGTCTAATGATATGCCCCCAACAAGAGGGAACCATAGAACAAAGTTCTCGTCGACACGGCTTTTGTAGCTATCGGCAGCCATTCGAAAGCCAATATCCGAAGACAGCAACAACTAGACATGACTAGCGACTTGCACAGGGCTAACAGAATTAAGTTAATCCTAGCCAAGACGGCTGCGATTTACTTCGTCTAAAGTCTACACAACCATCTACAACAGTGAAACCCAAATTCCTCTTGAGCTCAAGAGCGACTTTCTTGAACTGGACAACTAGCTATTTCTCCACGAACACATCGAGAATCTCTGAAGTAAGACACTTGGTATGGCAAAAAAACTTACGCTCTTTTTACTAACACAGACCCAAACATAATGACGCAACTCTGACTCTATGACTCTATGGGTGACGATCCAACCGCCATGTGCTGTTGCCATTTTTCGGGGTGCACTCAGCATCGTGATGCCAATTGAGGAGCTACTCGCGCGAGTAGTAGCGGCTCCTGTCAAAGAAAACCATCATAACGACCGGGAGAGCGGTGTGCTGACCACACGCCCCTCCTATCCGCATCCTCATCTGAGGATGACACGGCAGTCGGATGGTCCCGATGGGCCACTAGAGGGCTGCAGACGGAGTGTTTCTGCCATGATAACTTGCAGTGGCACTGGTGCAGCAACCGTAGTAGATAACTGGAACAGACAAAGAAAACCTACAGTCTTGATGGTATAAGGTAGGTTTGTTTAATTTTCACATGTGACACGATTCTCCTGTTCTAGGCATCTTCAGACGATGGGGGGAAATTTGAAACCGGTATAAGTACAAATTTCTATGAAAGGCAATAATGAATGGGGTTGTGGTTGCTGTGGTGGAGGAGACCAGACAGCGAGGTCATCGGTCTCATCGGAGTAGGGAAGGACGGGGAAGTAAGTCGGCCGGGCCCCTACAAAGGAACGATACCCGCATTTGTCTGGAGCAATTTAGGGAAATCACGGAGAACCTAAATCAGGATGGCCGGACGCGGGACTGAACGGTCGTCCTCCAGAATGAATGAATAAATTAAAATTACAAGAGGCGGACATACAGCGATTGGACTATGGAGTTCCCTGAACACATTTTCAAGTCATTCAGACAGACAAAACAATATTTTTCGTAATATCATACAGCAATGTTTGGCCTGGTATGGGTCATAGTAAAACTTAAAATCCATATACATGTATGTACAGTCTTTACATGGTTTGCATGCTATTACTGAAATACTAGTTTGTCGGTGTCGATTATTTGACAAATGGTTTTAGGTAGCCTAAAACTAGTCTCAGTTAACGAAAATAGTGAACCCGTTTCTATACCAAACTGGTTAAAATAAGATGCTGTTTCGCTATTAAGCCTACATGCTGGACATCCATCCTATCCAAATTACTTTACGGCAGCTCAATAAGAGGACTAACCAGCAAGACGCAAATAGCACGTATACAGATTTTCCAAAACAATATGTTAAGATGGATTCATCGAGCAAATAGGTACGCATGTATTGCAAACATGCACGCAAAATTATGAAGGCACTTCATCTAGAAAATTATTGGTAACTGAACTACGAAACCACATAGGACAACTGATAACACCTGAGGCACTGTCCGACACACACAAACCCTAGGCAGACTCGTCGCACTACCATGGTATAGGTAGCGCTTACCACGATCTCTAGTACTCACATAGGAATGAAGTGAACAACACTTAAAACGAACTTTTCGGAACGAGAGTGAACAATAATGACCCCTTAAACCTACACTTGACGTAGCGAAGTCTGGATCGCCGATGGTAACGACACATTGTGAAAAAATACCTGAACCGCAGTCTTTCGTTTGCCTTCCCCACAACATTTTCTGTATGTTCTTTCTAATTTATGTTATTCGAAATAGTAATTTCTAGATATTTACGGCCTTTAGATTTGACTAATTTCTCGTGTAACCGAAGGTTAACGGGTTCTTCTTAGCACTATCGTGGATGACCTCACACTTTTCATTGTTTAGGGTGAACTGTCAATTTTCGTACCATACAAACGTCTTTTCTAAAGCATTTTGCAATTTGTTTTGATCTTCTGGTAGCTTTATTAGACGATAAATGACAACTTCATCTGCAAATAACCTAAGACGGCTGCTCAGATTGTCTCCTAAATCGCTTATATAGATAAGGAGTAGCACAGGGCCCATAAAACTTCTTTGGGGAATGCCAGAAATCACTTCTATTTACTCGATGACTTTCTGTCAGTTACTACGAACTGTGACCTTTCTGACATGAAATCACGAATCCAGTTACATAACTGAGACGATATTCCATAAGCAGGCTGTTTCACTTCAAGTTGCTTATATAGTACAGTGTCAAAGCCTTCTGGAAATCTAGAAATGTGGAATCAATTTTAAATACCTTGTCAGTAGTTCTCAACGGAAGGGAAAGTAAGGATTCAAGAAAGACCTATGTTTGATCAGTGTAAGGGTTGAATGAATGGGGATGGGTTGTTTGGGGAATGGGGGGGGGGGGGGGGGGGAGGTGGGAGGCCAGACAGCGAGGTCATCGGTCTCATAGGATTAGGGAATGAAGGGGAAGGAAGTCGGTCGTGCCCTTCCAAAGGAACCATCCCGGCATTTGCCTGGAGCGATTTAGGGAAATCACGGAAAACCTAAATCACGATGGCCGGACGCGGGATAGAACCGTTGTCCTCCCGAATGCGAGTCTAGAGTGCTAGCCACTGCGCCACCTCGCTCGGTGGTTGAATGATTGCTCAAGAAACCTTACAAGAAATACTGGTCAAGAACCAGGTTACTTCCTCCCACTTAGGCATTTCGTATCAATCAGGATACTAAAATTAGAGAAATTATAGCTCATAGGGAGAAATGAACAAAAATCGTTCCCTCTTTTGCCATTTGCGAATAGTACCGGGTGTTTATAATAAAACTTTCCCTGTTTAACAGATTAGAACTGATTACCGTACGAATACCAAACTTGGTAGCATTAATGCCGAGACTATGGGGTGTATGATTTTCATGCGTCAGAGCACCATAGTCTAGCTCTATCTACGGCCACCGGGTGCCCTGATCAGTCATCATGATTCTGACCAGTCGCAGTGCCTCGTTGACGTGTCGACATGAACTTGGAGAAAAGAAGCAAGGCCTTATTAGTGAAGCTCTGTCTACATCTACATCTACATATATACTCCGCTAGCCGCCAAGCGGTGCGTCGCGGAGGGCAGTATCCACGCCAAACTCATATTGCCCCCCCCCCCCCCGCCCCCCCCCCCCCAACCCCCCTCTGTTACACTCGCGGATCGCACGAGGGAAAAAACAGCTGTCTGAACGCTTCAGTACGAGCTCTGATTTCCGCCTTTGAATGGCGATCATTGCGCGATTTGAAAGTTGGTAAAATAATATTTGCTCTACATCCTCGGCGAAGATCGGATTTCGGAATTCAGTGAGCAGCCCCTTCCGTTTAGCGCGTCGTCTGTCTGGAAGTGTATCCAACTTCCTATGAGATTTGTAACGCTCTCACGATGGCTAAATGTACCAGTGACGAATCTTGCTGCTCTTCTTTGGACCCTCTTAATCTTTTGAATGAGACCCGACTTGTAAGGGTCCCATACAGACGAACAATACTCTAAGACTGGAAGAACTAAAGTATTGTAAGCAATTTTCTTTGTTGAAGGGCTGCATCACTTCGGGATTCTACCAATAAACCGCAATCTACGAGTAGAATTCGCCTTGCCCGTTACTTGTGTAATCTGATCATTCCATTTGAGATCATTTCGAACAGTGACACCCAGATACTTGACGGATGTTACCGCTTCCAAATACTGGGCATTTATTTTGTACTCGATTTTCGCCTTTCGCCTTGTTATACGCGGTAGGTTACACTTACTAATATGGAGAGATAACTGCGTCATTACACGACGCATTTATTTTCTGCTAATCCTCACTGATTTGCTCACAACTTTCGTGTGATGCTACTTTCCTGTAGACTGCAGCATCATTGGCGTATAGTCTAATGCCGCAGTCAATACCATCAACCAGATCGTTTATGTAAATCGTAAAAAGCAGCGGACCTATTACGCTGTCCTGGGGCACACCTAAAATTACGCTTGTTTCTGTCGAAGTCACCGTGTTCAGGTCGATATACTGCTCTGTGTCTGTTAGGAAACTTTCTTTCCAACTACATAGGTCATCGGACAGACCGTAAGCACGCACTTTTTGGAGCAAGCGACAGTGCAGAACTGAGTCGAACGCTTTTCGAAATTCGACAAATATGGCATCAACCTGGGAGCCGGTATCTAGAGCCTGTTGTATATCATGCACAAAGAGGTCCAGCTGTGTCTCGCATGACCGATGTTTCCTAAAACCATGCTGGTTTCTGCAGATGAGCTTCTCAGTGTCTTAGAAAGGTCATTATGTCTGAACACAAAATATGTTCCATGAGTCTACAACAAATCGATGTCAGTGAAATTGGTCAATAATTATGTGCACCCGATTTTCTACCCTTTTTATGGATTGCTATGACCTGGGCTTTCTTCCAGTCCCGTGTAATTTTCCGCTGTTTCAATGATCTCTGAAAGATGATGGATAAGAATGGTGCTACATTTGTAGCATAGTGAACACATAATCTTACGGGGATACCGTCTATCACCACAACAGTTAATGCTGCAGGTGCACTTCGAGAATATCACCGGCTGAAAGGATTACGGAATTGTCCACTTTCTCCACCTGCTGTGCGGAACGTGATGAAGAAGTTCGATTCAACTGGAGATCTGGGTATCGCTTCGGGAAGAGGCCGACAACCGGTCGCTCCATTGATGAATTGGCTGTCGCTATGGTAGATAACGCTGCGCACAATTCCCGAACGTCACGCAGTGCTCGTGCTGTATCACGACAGTTGAACATCGCGTCGTCCACTGTACGGAAGGTGCTTCTCAAATGGTATCCGTACAAGATCCATATCGTACAGCAGCTTGCAGCACAGGACGCACAACGACGTGTTGACTTCGCTCTCCACTTTCTCGCAACGATTAAAGTTGATGAGGGCTGGCTCTGGACCATCCTATCGACAGATGAATCTCAGTTTCCTCTGACGGGTGAAGTGAACATACAGAATTGCCGACTATAGGGATCGTCAGTTCCAGTCACTGTGGATGAAGTTAATGTGTATGGTGAACGTGTCACCGTATGGTGTGGTTTCATGGCTAAGTTCATCTTCAGTCTATTCTTTTGTGAATAGGTTGGCGCTCAAGGACCAAAGACGTGCAGCGTGACTGGCCAGTGTTTCTTCCATATGCTTCGCCAACCTTTCATACCCACCCTACAGGAGAGATCCGCATTGAACTCAACAGCTCTCATGCAAGATGAGGCCACATCGTACATCACTGGTGAAATTCAGCTGCTCCTCAGAATTATCAACCGATCATTTCCAAATGCTTGGCTGGCACGGTCACCTGATCTCACTCTCTGTGATTTCTGGTTGTGGGGCTACCTGAAGGACAGGGTTTACCAGGGGAGCATTCACCATGTGCTGACCTGAAGTGCAACATATCAAGAGGGGTAGCCAGCATACCTATGGACATGCTTCGTTCTGCTATGCTGAATGCAACCCTGTACATTCAGACTCCTGTGGACACTGATATGTGCCATATTGGCCCCTTTTGTAGCAGTAATAGCACTGGTATATAAGAGTGCGATGTATCGTAACAGATTAAAAGTCTTTCAACTGAAATGATTCTGCATTATTTCCCTTCCCAATGTTCTTGACATTAATGATACCAAGTTTGGGACTCGTATGGTAATTAGTTCCCTTTTTTTTTGTTTCTTGTACTTTCACTTTATAGAAAGGTGGGTCGGCAGCTGCTTACATATGCTGCTGTTTGGCCAACAGAAAAACACATAGTGAACATGGAGACAAATAACTAAAAATACATGAATGTTACGAACAGAAGACACACACAAGAATAGTAAGGAAGGCTTTCGTCAGCTGGCTCTGGTTTCATAAACAAGTTCAACAGTGCACACAAACGAAGACAATGAGTTTGACACGTGAATGAAGGAGCACACCAGAGATAACACTGATGCACATAAATGAAGAAAACACTGTGGCACTAAACTGTTGGCGATCTTTGGCACAGAAAACACTGAACACACTTGATGAGTTGGGGGGGGGGGGCTGCAACTGGGTGTAGAGGACAGGCAGGGGGGAAAGGAGCAGGGGGGGGGGGGGAGGAAGAGGCCAGTGAGAGAAAAGAAGGAAAAGAAGGGAGATGCGAGGGCATAGGGTAGGGTTAGGTGTGGAAACCTGAGAATAGGGGGGGGGGGGGGCGGGCTGGAGGGAGTCGGAAAATGGGAGAGCAGAGGAGGGGAAGAAAGGATGGTGAGAAAGGAGAGATAGCTAGGTGAAAGGGGGGAAGGGGGAGAGGGAGTATTAGATCTGGTAGAAGGGGTATATGGAAGGAATGAGGACATCATCAAGGAGGGGGAGTTGGTGGAAGTCACCTTGGGCAAGGGTGTGGAGAGTGTGAAGATGGAGAGCAGGTGGGATGCAATGGTACAGGCGAGGCAGTGGGGTGGGGTAGGAGAGGATGGGAGAGACAAGCGGGTGGGGACGATCAAGCTTTTGGGAGGTGTAAAGGATACGTATCTGTAATTACTTTCCGTGTTTTAACATGTTAACTGGGGGAAGTTTGGTTATAACCACCCAGTATCTCCGCCACACACACAGATAAGCACATATATACCGGACGGTAACTCACAGAGTAAAGACGTAGATGTAGACATGTACAGGGTCTATCAAAAAGAACCATCCGATTTTCTAAAACAATTATAACTATTACGCTATTTGAGATACGTGCGTGAACAACATACTGTTGGAAAGAACATACTCTCAAGTTTTACATGGTTCCCGCTAGATAGCAGCAGTGTGCGCCCACTTCAATTCTAGTAAAAATGGTGTCGGGGCAACATGAAACGTTTTGTATTCTACGATTTTCGCAGTGTGGGTCAGTAATAACTCTTGAGCATGACTTTCGTATTAGATGTGGTGTGGACTCTTCTACACGAGACAACGACATGAGAAATTCCGAGAAACGGTTTGTTTGTGTAAACTAAAATCGCCAGGCTGTTTCCTAGCGCCTGACACAGACGTCGAACGTATCCGCCACAGTTTCACACAGTCAACATTGTCAAAAGCGTTCATATAGACGTAACAAATCGGATGATTCTTTCTGATACCCAGCGGATATTTAGAAATCGTAGTATAACAGCGCATCGCCACTAGCAGAACAGGATGCAATCTAGTGCTACGGCGTTTCCTGGAATGGGGGATATAACGAGTTCCCCGAGTTTACCCTGCTGTCAAGCGAGGTACGGAGCTAGCGCGTAATACAGCTGCGCTGTTCCCAGCTAATGTATTAACAGAGAGTTCGATCAGGCGGGTCGCGTCCGTCGAGCGATGTTAACTGCCGCGCATACATTGACGTAAACGGTGCCGTTACGCCGCAATGTAGTGCACTAGATATACATCCCCCAGCGTAACCTAAATATGGAAACAAGATTTTGTAAACAAAATAGTAAGTGTAAATCATTTCTCCTGTAACGTGTGGAAAAAGAATTCACCCCGGTTTCGTTTTGTGAGCATAGATTTGCGAAATTTGGGTAGCAGTGCTGTCGCAATGCTAGCAGAGCGAACTTGGCAAATTTAAGAATTTCCGCAGGCTTTTTGTCGGTTCGCAAGAACTCTCGTTAACTGCTTTTCGACGTCTATAGTTTAATCATTGACTCCACTACAGCAATTTCGCTGCGAACGGGGCATCAATGTGCGTCAAAGAATTCTCTCATCGTTATGAAGACCACAACCATCATGAAACTTGACCCTTAAAGCCATTTCCAAGGGATGATATGTTTAGCATTTGTCGCGTACGGTATGCCGGTTTCGGCACTGTCTTATAGAATACTTCTCAATTACTCAGCCGGCCGCTGTGGCCGAGCGGCTCTAGGCGCTTCAGTCCGGAACCTCGCGGCTGCTACGGTCGCAGGTTCGAATTCTGCCTCGGGCATGGATGCGTGTGATGTCCCTTAGGTTAAGTTAGGTTTAAGTAGTTCTACGTTCTAGGGGACTGATGACCTCAGATGCTAAGTCCCACAGCGCTTTGTGCCATTAGCCATCAACTACTCACTAAAACCTGTTCTTTGAGCAGTTGCAAGCACATTATAGCAACGCTGCTATGTCAAGAGTGTTTCTGCCGCAGCAAAGGTGTGCCGGCATTACAGTTTCTTGGAGAGTTTCTGTTGCTGCAGCAAAGTCGCGCGAACGTGGGGCTGTAGAGACGCAAATAGGTATACAACGAGAGTCTGAAACGCGGTATTGCTTATTTGGAGAATACGTCTTAGTCAAGACATATGAACGTAAAATGTCCGTTAAAAATAGTACACTGAAGTGTATAAATCTAAACGGAATTCCAGCGTGAGTGGTGGTGGTGGTTAGTGTTTAACGTCCCGTCGACAACGAGGTCATTAGAGACGGAGCTCATGCTCGGGTTAGGGAAGGATTGGGAACGAAATCGGCCGTGCCCATTCAAAGGAACCATCCCGGAATTTGCCTGAAGCGATTAAGGGAAATCACGGAAAACCTAAATCAGGATGGCTGGAGACGGGATTGAACCGTCGTCCTCCCGAATGCGAGTCCAGTGTGCTAACCACTGCACCACCTCGCTCGGTTCCAGCGTGAGTTCTGACGACTAAAAAAAAATGGTTCAAATGGGTCTGAGCATTATGCGACTTAACTTCTGAGGTCATCAGTCGCCTAGAACTTAGAACTAATTAAACCTAACTAACCTAAGGGCATCACACACATCCATCCCCGAGGCAGGATTCGAACCTGCGACCGGAGCGGCTGCTCGGCTGCAGACTGTAGCGCCTAGAACTGCACGGCCACTCTGGCCGGCTCTGACGACTAAAAATCGGCCACTTGGCGAGTTGCTATATTAGACCCGACGACCAGAGAAACTGCAAAAGCTAACATATGGCTTGTAAGGGCTGAGGAGCTATTTAAACCAATACAATAACTTTTTTTGCCATCAGTTTCCCGGCTGGCTTGATGGGCCCCATTAGGGATTTCTCTCTTCTGCGAATCTTTTAATCACAGACTGGCGCTTACATTCAGAATCCTCTATATATTGCAACTTCTGTCTTCTCCTTCAGCTTTTGCCCTCTACAGATCCCTCAAGTATTACGAAAGCTATACTCTGATGTGTTAACATATACTCTGTCATTTCCCTTTCTTCTCATCGTTCTATAATATATATTCTTTTCATAGCCAACTCTGTGGAACTCCCATTTCATATCAGTCCACACATTTTACAGCATCCTTCGGAAGCAACGCTTCTGAAATGCTCGGATTATCTTCTCTACCAGATTTCACATCCATATAATCCTGTTCAAGCGGCATGTATCCTGAGAAATATCTTCCAGTTGAGTCGTATGTTTGAGATTCAGCGAGGCATCAACTTTTTGACAATGCTAGAGTGCTACTAATATCGTCCTTGCTTCATCTGTCATGCTTTACCATGCATCACTGGTAGCTACACTTCTGGAAATGGAAAAAAGAAAACATTGACACCGGTGTGTCAGACCCACCATACTTGCTCCGGACACTGCGAGAGGGCTGTACAAGCAATGATCACACGCACGGCACAGCGGACACACCAGGAACCGCAGTGTTGGCCGTCGAATGGCGCTAGCTGCGCAGCATTTGTGCACCGCCGCCGTCAGTGTCAGCCAGTTTGCCGTGGCATACGGAGCTCCATCGCAGTCTTTAACACTGGTAGCATGCCGCGACAGCGTGGACGTGAACCGTATGTGCAGTTGACGGACTTTGAGCGAGGGCGTATAGTGGGCATGCGGGAGGCCGGGTGGACGTACCGCCGAATTGCTCAACACGTGGGGCGTGAGGTTTCCACAGTACATCGATGTTGTCGCCAGTGGTCGGCGGAAGGTGCACGTGCCCGTCGACCTGGGACCGGACCGCAGCGACGCACGGATGCACGCCAAGACCGTAGGATCCTACGCAGTGCCGTAGGGGACCGCACCGCCACTTCCCAGCAAATTAGGGACACTGTTGCTCCTGGGGTATCGGCGAGGACCATTCGCAACCGTCTCCATGAAGCTGGGCTACGGTCCCGCACACCGTTAGGCCGTGTTCCGCTCACGCCCCAACATCGTGCAGCCCGCCTCCAGTGGTGTCGCGACAGGCGTGAATGGAGGGACGAATGGAGACGTGTCGTCTTCAGCGATGAGAGTCGCTTCTGCCTTGGTGCCAATGATGGTCGTATTCGTGTTTGGCGCCGTGCAGGTGAGCGCCACAATCAGGACTGCATACGACCGAGGCACACAGGGCCAACACCCGGCATCATGGTGTGGGGAGCAATCTCCTACACTGGCCGTACACCACTGGTGATCGTCGAGGGGACACTAAATAGTGCACTGTACATCCAAACCGTCATCGAACCCATCGTTCTACCATTCCTAGACCGGCAAGGGAACTTGCTGTTCCAACAGGACAATGCACGTCCGAATGTATCCCGTGCCACCCAACGTGCTCTAGAAGGTGTAAGTCAACTACCCTGGCCAGCAAGATCTCCGGATCTGTCCCCCATTGAGCATGTTTGGGACTGGATGAAGCGTCGTCTCACGCGGTCTGCACGTCCAGCACGAACGCTGGTCCAACTGAGGCGCCAGGTGGAAATGGCATGGCAAGCCGTTCCACAGGACTACATCCAGCATCTCTACGATCGTCTCCATGGGAGAATAGCAGCCTGCATTGCTGCGAAAGGTGGATATACACTGTACTAGTGCCGACATTGTGCATGCTCTGTTGCCTGTGTCTGTGTGCCTGTGGTTCTGTCAGTGTGATCATGTGATGTATCTGACCCCAGGAATGTGTCAATAAAGTTTCCCCTTCCTGGGACAATGAATTCACGGTGTTCTTATTTCAATTTCCAGGAGTGTACTATACGAAATGTGATATTATAATTTTGAACTTTTCTGTATCGTATAGTTATTTTTGAAGTGTAGCGAATAATCCTTTTATTTAAGGTCATGTACAGCTACCATACGCAGTGAAAGGTGAGCTAATGACCAGCTTCAATTACACACCGAGAGTAATAGCAAAGTTCAGAAACTAATACATCGTGGCGAACGTTACGCACGCTGAAGTAGGAGAGAATCAGTGGTGTCAAAATACGTGGCGGAGAGGCACGTGAAATGTCCGTTCTGTCCACAAAGTGTTACGTATCACGTGCCTTATTTGTGTAAGCGGATATCGCGTGCAAACTAAAGCCAAGTTCCCGCATTTACATCGGTTACGACCAGCAACTGTTAACGCGAATTATATGCGATCTGTGAAGACGTCCACGACTTCTGAGAGGGAGAAATCTAAGTTTAATTTTTTGATAACAAATGTTTTACAATAAAATGTTTTTTCCCTCTCGCTGGAACCAAGTAATGAGAACACGTCAGAAATTGGCATCGCTAAAAATTCTGTGACTTTGAAAGTTAAAGTTACAAGTTCGGCATTTTCTGCTCGCTCTGGCAAATCGGACTCGTCAACATAAAACAAGCAGGTTCCATGTAATAAATATTAATAGCAATTACCTCAGTGAGATGGGCACAATGATGGCTCAACACACCACCGCCAAGTCTGTTAATTATGATCAGAAACCTAACCTCCTGACCCGTGAGATTAGTTATCAAACTTGACATTAAAATGAAGAAGCACAATACAATGAATTCGTTTTGTTGTTACATTTTATTCAAGAAGAATTGCATGGATAATATGTCCGTTAAGTATACAAGCAAGGTCGAGACCATAAAAGCAACTAACAAAAGAAGAATGAAACAAGGGACAAAAATTGACAGAGCATACCGTTTTTCTCATGGAGATAAAAGTTAAATCACATGTTTTACGATTAAAGTCGAGACACAACGCGAGTTCTTTTCTCCCAAAGTACTGTGTTATGTTCACTAAAAGATCACTGTCTGTTCAAGATGAGTTTTATACGCTAAGAAAGAAAAAAATATTGTAACGCTTCAGATTATGAAATATTTTCGGATTATAAATGTAGATGAAAGTACGGGAAGGGACGGCAGCAAGTTAGTGGAGAACTATTTTCTGTGCGTGATGACAGAGACTTTTCTAGCCTGCGTGTTACGAACTCAGGCGTATAGAAACAGAAATTGTTCAGGGCTCAAGTATACGACAAGCACCCGGCGAAACCGAATCCCGATGTGTTTACAGTAAATGTCTGAAATATACACAGGGTTAGCGAAGCAGCCAACAGCTGCTACACGCGCCCCATTTGAACGTCGGGACGACGAACAATATGTGCTCTGTGACGCCTACGGTTGAGTAATCAGCAGTGGACGGGCCGTGCTGTGTAAATCTCGGGCGTCTGTCAGTGGGAAGCCGGGTAACTGATATGCGCAGCGGAAAACAAGCCGCCAACGGCCGTAAACACGCTGGCCTCCTGTCACGAACACTTGTTACCACCTGTCAGCTGCCGATAACCAGCATCTTGTGTAATCTTCGTCGTCACCATCATCAACATCATCATCATAATCATCAGACACTTACGTCAACGCTTTATTCATGTAGAATCTCTCTTCTGCCTCTCACCTTCTGCACCATCCGGTTGTAGTTGCTGCCGCTGGTAACACTGAAATATGGATGTTGGGGGCCCGCCTTATGATCTTTTTCCCAGGATTTTTCCTTCCAAGACGTATTGTTGTGAAGCTGTTTTGACGGATTATGTGTCCATTACATTGAGTTTTTCTTCTCCGTATCATGTTAATCAACGTCCTTTTGCCTCTAATTTATTTTAACATTCACTCATTAGATTTCTTTCAATTAAGGATGTTATTGTAGCCATTCTCCAAAACAAAATACGTATTACTTTTTTTCCTTTCTCGTTGTCACAACCAAAACTTAAAATGCTCTATATAAGTGTTTTGACGAATTTGATTTTATTTCTTCTTTTAATATCCATTACACATCTGATTTCATCTGTTATTGTACAGCCTACATAGCACAATACATCTACAAGCTTTAGCATTTTATTTCCTGTCCTACTCGTTGCTCTTACTTGTCAGTTAGATTTATCTATCCCCGATATTTTTAGTCATGTTTGCATATATTTTCAGTTTGTGATAATCTGAGTTTCTAACATATAGTTCTAGCCCTTTTCAGAATCTGTTAAGACTGCTGTAACATCAGTAAATGAAACAAAAAACATTTGTTTACCATTTTTTTATCCCTTTTGCGCTGCTTTTCATTGTTTGTGTTGCACTTTACTAAAATAAATCAAATAAATAGAGGGAGGACAGCATTGTCGGACACCTCTTCTTATCCCAGTCTCCTTCTTAAGTGCTACACATATCTAATTATATACTCTACTTTTGTGTAGATGGTGAATCAACCTTTTATCTACTCAGCTGATTTTAGTTTTATTCGATTTTCCAAACAGTATGTTCCATTCCGCTCTTTACAAGCCTTCTCTACGTCAATGCACGCTGAACACGTTTTCCTGCGCACCTCAATTCTTCTTTCTAGAATAATTGATAGTGCCATTACAGTTTACCTGTTCTTTTTCTTCCTTTCCGCATATGCAAACTAGTCTTCTCCCAAATAAGGGTTTATTTCAGTCTTCTATCTTTTCTTAACGACATTGAGTAGAATTTTTGAAGCGAGAGATACAAGGAAATTATTAAAGACAATAATGTAAATAATGACACGTTAGCCATGTGTCTGTTTTTTTTTTTTTTGTCACCTTTAGATATTATTGCGATTTCAGCTATACGGTCATTTCCAAAGTCCCCGTTACTATTATAGCTCGAAATGGCCACAGAGCTGAAATTGTAACAGTATCCAAATGGAAGTAAAATAATGTCCATCGGTGAAAGTGTTATCATATAGACAAATTGCGCATGATTACGAATCTCAAAAGTGCAAAAATTATCGAGTGCCAAGAAGAAGACAAAATATTAAACGATAACAGTGACTTGAAGGATTATGGTAAACTGAAAAAAAATTGTGTGGAAAAGTCTCAGAATCGATGTGAGGAAGTACGGCGAAGGTTTAATAAGAGAAAGACGAGAACAATGAGAGTGCGAAGAAAACAAAATAGGTACAAATGTTACGTAGATAACACACTCCATCCGCTCAGATAATAGAAGGCACTATAAATACCAACACAGAGAAAATTGTACTGTCCCTCGAGGAGTAAATATTTATGTAGAAAAAATGTTAATCATAAACAGCACAGGAAATTATAAAAATAATGACATTCTGAAGGTCACACCAGTGAGGTACATGAAGCCATTTCAGACATGAAGCAACACAATGTATTAGTAGATAGTGGAGTTTTAACGAAAATTGTTCAAGCTGTAGCAATGGAAAAAAGCAAGCAAAATTATTCATTGAGTCTCAGTGAAAAAAAAGCAATACCCTGAAACCAGAAAACAGTGCCATGAAACTACCAAATATCTGTGTTCGTTCTACTTAACGAGATAGGTAATTTAATAAAACTATCGGCTTCCCCTTGATATACAAGATGTTTCGAACTGCTTGGAGATTGTCCTAGATTTTCACCAGGTAAGAAAAAAGCTTGTTTTCGTGGTGCATGTAGAGAAATGAAGCACTTACAAAACAGACAAGATGATATCATGTCGACAAAAGTCTTTTCAAGAGTCCTATAGGTAGTTCCCAACACCCTAACCTGGAAATCAGGTGATGGACAATATATTCTCATAACTCATCTTATCTACAATATTAAGCAAATGATATTTTCTATTTTCGTTCGTTTAATGCTCATGAACCTCGAAACCGAATGAGAAAATATCGCTTGAACATCATTTGTATTTAGGCTAAAATAACTTCTAATCAGCATCAGACTGGAAATAAAATGTACAGATGACTTTTACATACAAATAGGTTCGAGAATATCGTGTAATTGGAGCAGTTAACGTGATACACAGAAAACGAATTAAACAGAAGAGCAAAATCAGCGTTAAGTGCTTTTGACACATTTAAGTTATCGAAAGGAATCTTTCGAGATTTCTGAAATGGAAATTTCATGCTTACTATTCATTCCAGTACCACTACGATCACCAGTCACGTTTGGCTGCGAGAGTTGGTCCTCGATGAACAAACCATTAAAACATAGATTGTTCCTCAACGAGCAATGGAAATATGTTGGGATCTAATAGCGAAAGAGGTAAAATAAATGGAACAGATCAACATACGGTAGTATGCCTCTAATACCTACGACATCGACGTCAATAAGACACTTCGGCAGGCGAATGATGTTAGACAGACTAATGAAGTACTTTAGCGGATTAGTTATACATGTATTGATGTTACACACTAAACCTGCAGTTTTTTTATTTTCTGCAGGTTGTATAATACAATCTGTTTTGGTCATAAATAGTAAAGCAAATCTGTCATAGTATAAAAACACAGTACTGAATATATTTGTTACAGCTGGAATAATCTGTCAGTACCTACCCCATTAAACAAAATATCAGAAATGTATTCTGAATCCGTGCAGAGGTGATCTTTTTCTTTTCTTCTGTTAAATAGGAACCTGTGATACACTAGCACTCGAAACCTACACATAACAGTTAAAAATTTCAAATACTCCATAAAACTAAACTCAATATTATGACAGTGCTACGCACCGCTGCGGACCAGAAGCGACCCAAGACACCACATCGGACGCACTACTAACCTTCCAGTTATACTCACACAGTACTTGTTTTAGTACTTCTCATTTGTCATTGATCCTCCGTGAGTACTCCCTTCGTCGGGAAAATAACGTGTTGATCTTGTTCTTGTCATAACTTCCAGTGACGTTTCTCACCATCTATAGCTGTTGTTAAAGCTTTCTTCTCTTGAATTGGCAGTGGATTGTTTTTACTCCTACTGACTTTCCGTTCTTCAAGGAGATTTCTTGTATTATGGTAGTTATATAGTTTAACATTGGGTAATTATTCATCGAAGTACCAAGCACGTAGCACTTATCCTCGTTACAGACGGTGACACACAGACACACTATCAGATATTACGTGCAATGTACGTCGCAATTCAGTGCATTTGTCACTTTCAAAGTATGTTCAGCTTTAGAGAGAAAGTAGTGAGAAAGTAGAGAGAAAGTAGTGAGAAGTCTCGGTATATCTATCCTTGCGAAATATGAGGATAAGATCACGGTCGACTGTAATATTACAATTGTCAAAAATACCGTCAGCTGTAATTTCATTATCAATTTGTTGATTACCGGTTTCGAAGATATACTTTGTCATCATCAGTCCCAGAAAGTAATATGAAAATAGCTACATTATCAACAGCGTGATATCAAAAGTAAAATAGAATCTAGAAATAGTATGTAATACGTAGTTACCCCTCCCCCTCCCCCACCCATGAACCATAGACCTTGCCCTTGGTGTGGAGACTTGTGTGCCTCAGCGATACAGATTGCCGTACCGTAGGTGCAACCACAACAGAGGGGTATCTGTTGAGAGATCAGACAAACGTGTGGCTCCTGAAGAGGAGCAGCAGCCTTTCTCAGTAGTTGCAGGGGCAACACTCTGGATGATTGACTGATCTGCCCTTGTAACACTAACCAAAACGGCCTTGCTGTGCTGGTACAGCGAACGGCTGAAAGCAAGGGGAAACTACAGCCGCAATTTTTCCCGAGGGCATGCAGCTTTACAGTATGGTTAAATGATGGTGGCATCCACTTGGGTAAAATATTCCGGAGGTAAAATAGTCCCCCATTCGGATCTCTGGGCGGGGACTACTCAGGAGGAAGTCGTTATCTGGAGAAAGAAAACTGGCGTTCTACGGATCGAAGCGTGGAATGTCAGATCCCTTGTTCAGGCAGGTAGGTTAGAAAATTTAAAAAGGGAAATGGATAGTTTAAATTTAGGTATAGTGGGAATTAGCGAAGTTCGGTGGCAGGAGGAACAAGACTTTTGGTTAGGTGAATACAGGGTTATAAATACAAACTGAAATAGGGGTAATTCAGGAGTAGGTTTAATAATGAATAAAAAAATAGGAGTGTGGGTAAGCTACTACAAACAGCATAGTGAACGCCTTATTGTAGGCAAGATAGACACGCCTATTACAGTAGTACAAGTTTATATTCCAACTAGCTCTGCAGATGACAAAGAAACTGAAGAAATGTATGATGAGATAAAAGAAATTATTCAGGTAGTGAAGGGAGATGAAAATTTAATAGTCATGGGTGACTGGAATTCGATAGTAGGAAAAGGGAGAGAAGGAAACGTAATAAGTGAATCTGGATTGGGGGTAAGAAATGAAAGAGGAAGCCGCCTGGTAGAATTTTGCAAAGAGCATAACTTAATCATAGCTAACTAGATTATATAATGGTAAGACAGATATTTAGGAACTAAATTTTAAACTGTAAGGCATTTCCAGGGGCAGATGTCGACTCTGACCTCAATCTGTTGGTTATGAACTGTAGATTAAAACTGAAGAAACTGCAAAAAGGTGGGAATTTAAGGAGATGGGACCTGGATAAACTGACTAAACCAGAGGTTGTACAGAGTTTCAGGGAGAGCATAAAGTAACAATTTACAGAAATGGGGGAAAGAAATACAGTAGAAGAAGAATGGGTACCTTTGAGTGGTGAAGTAGTAAAGGCAGCAGAGGATCGAGTAGGTAAAAAGGCGAGGGCTATTAGAAATTCTTGGCTAAAAGAAGAAATATTGAATTTAATTGATGAAAGGAGAAAATATAAAAATGCAGTAAATGAAGCAGGCAAACAGGAATACAAACGTCTCAATAATGAAGTCGACAGGAAGTGCAAAATGGCTAAGGAGGCAAGGCTAGAGGACAAATGTAAGGATGTAGAGGCTTATCTCACTAGGGGTAAGATAGACACTGCCTACAGGAAAATTAAAGAGACCTTTGGAGAAAAGAGAAACACTTGTATGAGTATCAACAGCTCAGATGGAAACCTAGTTCTAAGCAAAGAGGGGAAAGCAGAACGGTGGAAGGAGTATATAGAGGGTCTATGCAAGGGCGATGTACTTGAGAGCAATATTATGGAAATGGAAGACGATGTAGATGAAGATGAAATGGGAGATATGATACTGCGTGAAGAGTTTGACAGAGCACTGAAAGCCCTAAGTCGAAATTTTAAACAGCCACGCAAACTGTTACCGACTCTGTTCTGAAACAAACTATGAGTGGGCACAGTTGTGAATTAAATGAGCCATAATATGTTTTAAATTGGTAATCCGACAAATAAAGCTGTAAGCGGCTAGGCAGTGCTACTTTATGATTTCAAAATAGCGCAATAGAAACTTTCTGAACCAATAACTCTGCACAAGTAGCATAACAAGGTGCTCTAACATTACACGGCTGCAAGTTCCTAACAAATCATTACAATTAAAGCGTAACACTGACGAATTCACGGGAAAGCACCACTTTCAACTAGTTATGTCACGTGAAGGCAAGATATCATTTACGTGTATACCGGCCGGTGGCCACCGTTATCAAACTGCAGCGTTGTAGTCTTCACAAATGGGTTCGACGAAACAGTTATCCATCCACTGTGAGTGCTCAACAGTCGTGAAGGTAGGATTTAGCGGACGGCTCCACTGCTGAAAACTGAATCCACCAAACGGCTTGTCTTTGGACCGTGAACGTCCCGTACTTCGCGGCCCCATCTGTAATTGAGTGAGGCAATGGATAGAAAGCGCACGGTGCTCCAGTAAAGGCCCCACACCACAACGGCCGTGGTACGATTTCATCAACTCAGACGAGAGCATTAAAGACTGGCTAGCACTTAAGCCATGGCACAAAGGCAGAGTGCGCCGACAGACTTTTGTGTCCATGTAGAAGTGCGACTTGCAGTATTTCATGAAATGCCTGTACTTTCTTTAGTGAAACCACTGGGGTGCTTTGCAGCTTATCTCCGTTGCCTTCTTTGCAGTTCTGGTGAAATGCTCTCTTTCACACGCGGCAACTAATGTGCTCTTTCTTCCTGTAATGCGCATTTTGCAGCATATATTTAACTTGTTTTGTTTCCTTGGTCTCATATGGCTGTTAGAATTCCGTTCGTTTTGCATTTCCTACATAAAGTACACCCTAGCTCTAATGCTCATCGCTGGTTTTCGACATTACCATTACCACAGATGTTGACATTTGTTTTGATACTTTACGGATCTGATTTATTTGTAGCGTCATCACAGTCCATTCTCTCCTGGAACGTGTTTCGAACATGAAAATCTAACGCGCGCTTATCAACACAATGCGTTTCCAAGATAACGCGTACTTCTACCCAAACGTTGATTGTAAGTTACTTTTAATTTCGATCTCGCCTAGTCTTTGACGTACTAAAACAAAATATGCACTTCCTTCACACTGTTTCAGAACAGTGGTCCTGATAAAGTGATTCTTTATAGTAGAACTTTTCTCTGACGACACATGTGTTGATTAGTACAGACCTGACTTGAAGATGGTGAAGCAGGCCGAAACTGTCCATCTAACGACCGAAAGCAACCATGATGGTTAATAAACTGTTAGTGAACTCCACAATTTAATAATCGCTCAGGAAAATTATTCTGTAACTAACCCAGCAGATTTAATAGAAATAACAACGGTCACGATACCTATAAATAAAACGTACTCTGTCTCACAAAATTCTTTTTAAATAATGTGTCTGTTGCAATCAGTTGATAGCACATATTCTGAGATATAAAGGATTCACAATTTCGTATTGGAGGGAGTATGGACAAGGACGCAGCCAGGATTTTAGCAAAAGGGGAGAGGGTGTCTAAATTGTTAAAGAGAATATTTTAATTAAATGACATCTTCTATATACCGTAAGCTGTACTAGAAATGTTTTATTTGCCAAAATCGGTTTTCGGTTCTATGACACATCGTCAGTAGCATCTGATACAGAGGAAGTAGGAACTGTACGTGCATACATACCTATACAATCATAATTGTACATATATAGCAGTTAATACAAGTATATTTACATTATGCACTTTTATAGCACTGAAGTACTTGTCAGTTAATCCAGGATCTGAAATATGTCTTATCACATACTACGAAATTTGTCATTGGCGTTACAGCTGTCAGATTTTGGGCAGTGAGAATTGTTGATAATGTTTTACGGAGCTGTCTAATCATATATCATATTTATATATGACTGTGACATGCATTCATAGAATTATGTAAATTACAATCTTCAACAATGAACGTATATATATATATATATATATATATATATATATATATATATATGTGTGTGTGTGTGTGTGTGTGTGTGTGTGTGTGAAAATCTTAGAACTTAGAAGTAATAGAAGATAGATAGTGTAGACTTCTTGACCTGTCAGTTCCATGTTTACTCCAGATGACAGCTGTGTCAAACATTGTCAAGACTTGTCACTACCTAAAATTTAACAATAGTAGCGTACATGACAAATTGTGTACTATATTATAGGACATATTTCAGACCCTGTTGTATTAACTGACAAACACATAATTACTGTAGAAGTGCATAATGTAACTACACTTATACTATATATATATATATATATATATATATATATATATATATATATATATATAATTTTTTTTAAATTTATGAATTTGGCCAGCTATGGGCCACATACAACTTAAGACTTATGATGTTTCTTTTTCTTCCATTCTTCCCAGTACTTCTTCATTTTCTCACCAACTACTCGTCTCTGCTCATCTGTCAACACTCTCTTGGGTCGAGGTTTTGCCTCATCCTCTTAGTTTGCTTTTTCTATCAGTAGGCTGAAGTGATTCCTGTCACGTATTATTTCTTCTGTAACACCTATTTTTTTGGTGTCTTTCTTTACTGATGGTATCCATCCCACAGTTTTTTCAGCTTACTAATGTAATTAAAAGTTTTCTTTATAATCCGAGTTTCTTCCCTTCTTTTTAAAAGTCCATAAAATTTTAGCCGTCTCTTCCTCATTGTATCTGTAATCTTTTCTGTATTTTCGTTTAAGTCTTCATTTGTCCTCTTAATCCACCTATTTTCCTTGTTTTCCTCAGGACCTTGAATTTTTCTTTGTATTTTTCTCTCTCTTTTTTCTAGTTCTTCTAGTTCGCTTTTCTTATTCAGTGCTAGGCACTCTGATGCATAAGTTGCTTCTGTCCTAATAACTGAATTATAATGTCTAATCTTCGCTTGTATGGATATTGATTTCTTATTGTAGTAGTTTTGTGTTAATTTATATACAAATTCTAACTTTTTTATTCTTTCTTATTTTTATTTTTATTTTTTATTTTTTGTTCTTTCTCTCTTATTTCTGCTGTATATATATTAGCTTATTCCTCTGTATCAGACGCCACTGATCATGGGTCATAAATCCGAAAACCGGTGTCTTTTAATATATATCTGGAAACTAACAAATCGAACCCCTTCCCCCAATACCAGTGTAAGGTTTTGAGGACACAACAACTATGTAAGCTGTAAGTGTTTTTAGTTTAATATTGCAATCTTATCACAAAAATACACGCATTTACGCAGTTTGCAATCTGACAGTGTTATGACAATCGTCAAACGAACGCATCTCGTCGTCACACAGTTAAATAATCCTAAACACAACAATGCTAAATTTTAACTAGAAGATTCTTTACAAAGTTTTTCTTATGAGTACGTCAGGATGTTGGCCAGTACAACGATAATTCATCTCATTCCAGTTCAAAATTCAGTACTATTTAGGATGACAATCAAGTCTATGGAGGATGGTTAGTTTTGGGAGAAGCTGAGCATAGGGTTACCCAAGGTAGCTCGATTTTACAGTGGACGCAGGCTGGTGAACCAACAAGTTTACACATCCGCTGACGGTATTTACCTTACCTGAGATGAGGTGTCGTTTGCATGGGTGCTCTCATCCTCTGAAATTCCTATAAAAATTAATTAAGCCTTTGCTGATTTTTCCAGCAGAATCCCTCCCTAATTTTCTCATTATCTGAGAAAACATGTACTCATCCCTAGTCTTGGAATATGGCGATATTCATTCGCATGGCTGGAGCAGCATGCGTATTAAAATGCCCTCTCAGTCCTCACAAGATCAATTAACTAACTAGCTGGTTCGTTTCTCCACAGTTGGAGCTCATAGACGCTACAGCTAATTTCTAGCTGAATGTCAGCTGCAGTGAACGCAGTGGTCACACAGATTTCTCCTCTGCCTCGTACAGAGCATTATGTGCTCCATTGGGCACTTGATGCTAGTTCAGAAAAGAGTCCCTGAAAATTTTGCGCTTGTCTTTCTTGTAGCCAAACTGTCGCCGCATATGGGTTCTTTAGTTCTCAACGTCACGGCTTTTTTCGACCAATAGGAGCATTCTCCTTATCTTGTGGATACTCCCTCTGCCAATCGCAATGGCCCTACCATTAAACTGCGTCGAAATATCGGCACTTTACTCCTTCCTAGTTTGTTTCCGCAAATGGGACGTTTCGTGCCCGCTCCAGATTCCTAAAAGTTACATACGTACCTCACATGTGTACCACTCGCTGTTGTCGTGATCAACTGCGTCACTGGTTTTGTTCGTATCCATTTGGAATTCCGAAACGCTGTTTTCTAAAGCTTCTTTCTGTCCTACTTCTGGTGGCCTGTTACTTGCTTTCCAGTATGCATCATTTGTCCGGTCACCGATTCCCACTGCGGGATGCCCCTTAAGAGTTTACAAATCTTTAACATATTGCAGCGTGTCAGCAACTGTGAAATGTACAGCAAATAAACAATTTTTTTTCAGCCTTCAGTTGCAAGGTAATTTTAATCGTTTACCTAGGTTTCGATTCCAGTAATGGAATCTTCTTCAGAACCTATAAATTAAACCACATACGGACATATATTACTCACTAAAATGCGTTATCTGTCTAATGATTGAATATTAAAGAAATTGTGATACTTACAAAAAATTAAATTATTTTGTGAGCCAAACACTGGCCATGTCACAGAGTAAAAATTAAAACATTAAAGACGCATAATCATAAAATTATGTCAGTCAAAATTAAAACCATTAAGGCGAATGTAGACGGAGCTACGCCGGCCAAAAATCAGGACGACACGTAAGCGGCTCGAAAACTAGGCGTTGTGAGCAGTTACGCGACGAGGCTCGGCCGCGGCCAAGCGCATGCGCAAGCGCAAGCGCAGGGGCGAGAGACAAACTGTCTCAAAATTACTTAGAACAAATATACATATAAAAAATGTGACTAAAGCCGTCTTACAATTGGACAAACCTATCTATTGGTATAGCAACATTAAACAATTTACCTGAGAACAAACTACAAAGCCAAGGTATAATTTTTTTTTTTTTTTCCAATATTATAGTAAGCGGGCGTAGCCCCGCTACAGTAACTAAAATTAGTGTCAAAACCATGCGTGCTAAGCCTAAAATGTCTTTAACATAAAAACGCCTTAGCAACTATGTATCATTACCAGGCATATAACGAAATACAAAGACACACATGTACAATCGCATATATAATACAGGGACAAAAACAGATAGGGAAACAGCATCGGCCATTCGAGGCGGACTGTTAGTTAACTCCACTGGAGTAAAGGTTGAAATCCTTCGAAATAACTTCTATTTTTTAATTGCAGCTGATCATTAAGTAAGTTGTCTCTATCAATACTAAGATGTTTAAAAATTTGCAATTCTTCGAGGGTGTCTAGCCTACATCCCTTTACTTCATTATGCAACAGCTCTGCGTCTTTTAGAGGCTTGGGAGCATGCGCCTTTTGGACCAGATGTTCAGCAAATGTAGAGCCTCGAGTTCCATCACCGCTTTTTGTCGGCAGATGCTCTTTAAACCTAACAGACAGGGCCCTTCCTGTCTGGCCAATGTAATAAGAAGGACATTCAGCACACGTGATTTTATACACACCTGACAGCGATGATTTATCATTACCTTTATCCAGGGAATGAACTAAGTTCTTTTTGAGGTTGTTGGTGGTAGAGTATGAAACTTTACACCCTAGGTTTTTTAATAAACGACCTACCTTATAGGATATGTTACCTATAAAGGGAACTGATATGTATTTCGTTGCCTGGTGTTGATTGTGAGTGTCTGAACTGGAAAGGGTGGTAGTCTTCTTTCGAGTTTTTTTATTGAACAACTGTCTCACTATACTGGGATTATATCCATTATTCTGAGCGATGTTTTCGAGGACTTTTAATTCGTTCTGTAAGTTGACTGGCGAAAGTGGAATGGAAAGAATTAAAAGTCCTCGAAAACATCGCTCAGAATAATGGATATAATCCCAGTATAGTGAGACAGTTGTTCAATAAAAAAAAACTCGAAAGAAGACTACCACCCTTTCCAGTTCAGACACTCACAATCAACACCAGGCAACGAAATACATATCAGTTCCCTTTATAGGTAACATATCCTATAAGGTAGGTCGTTTATTAAAAAACCTAGGGTGTAAAGTTTCATACTCTACCACCAACAACCTCAAAAAGAACTTAGTTCATTCCCTGGATAAAGGTAATGATAAATCATCGCTGTCAGGTGTGTATAAAATCACGTGTGCTGAATGTCCTTCTTATTACATTGGCCAGACAGGAAGGGCCCTGTCTGTTAGGTTTAAAGAGCATCTGCCGACAAAAAGCGGTGATGGAACTCGAGGCTCTACATTTGCTGAACATCTGGTCCAAAAGGCGCATGCTCCCAAGCCTCTAAAAGACGCAGAGCTGTTGCATAATGAAGTAAAGGGATGTAGGCTAGACACCCTCGAAGAATTGCAAATTTTTAAACATCTTAGTATTGATAGAGACAACTTACTTAATGATCAGCTGCAATTAAAAAATAGAAGTTATTTCGAAGGATTTCAACCTTTACTCCAGTGGAGTTAACTAACAGTCCGCCTCGAATGGCCGATGCTGTTTCCCTATCTGTTTTTGTCCCTGTATTATATATGCGATTGTACATGTGTGTCTTTGTATTTCGTTATATGCCTGGTAATGATACATAGTTGCTAAGGCGTTTTTATGTTAAAGACATTTTAGGCTTAGCACGCATGGTTTTGACACTAATTTTAGTTACTGTAGCGGGGCTACGCCCGCTTACTATAATATTGGAAAAAAAAAAAAAAAATTATACCTTGGCTTTGTAGTTTGTTCTCAGGTAAATTGTTTAATGTTGCTATACCAATAGATAGGTTTGTCCAATTGTAAGACGGCTTTAGTCACATTTTTTATATGTATATTTGTTCTAAGTAATTTTGAGACAGTTTGTCTCTCGCCCCTGCGCTTGCGCTTGCGCATGCGCTTGGCCGCGGCCGAGCCTCGTCGCGTAACTGCTCACAACGCCTAGTTTTCGAGCCGCTTACGTGTCGTCCTGATTTTTGGCCGGCGTAGCTCCGTCTACATTCGCCTTAATGGTTTTAATTTTGACTGACATAATTTTATGATTATGCGTCTTTAATGTTTTAATTTTTACTCTGTGACATGGCCAGTGTTTGGCTCACAAAATAATTTAATTTTTTGTAAGTATCACAATTTCTTTAATATTCAATCATTAGACAGATAATGCATTTTAGTGAGTAATATATGTCCGTATGTGGTTTAATTTATAGGTTCTGAAGAAGATTCCATTACTGGAATCGAAACCTAGGTAAACGATTAAAATTACCTTGCAACTGAAGGCTGAAAAAAAATTGTTTATTTGCCCCTTAAGAGGTTTTTATGGTGCCTCCCGTGGTGCGGCCTCTGCTTCTGCCTGCATCTGCTTCCACACAAAACGTTTCCTCTCATGGCTTGTTTCACCTTACGCTCATTGACATGCATTATATAGGAGTGGTATGTTAATACTGTCGATTGAGTGTCATCCCTTTTGCATTACGTACTTATAAGCAAATCTGCTCATTACTGCCAAAGTAGGTTTGGTGTCATATTCACCTTCTTGTTATGATGTGCAAAACCCTTATGTAAGGTGCCAAATTGATTATCTTTTCTTCTGCCACCTTACACAAGTGACCTGGCTACGTTCTAGCCCGTTCTTTTTTTCAATACTAAACTTGCGACTCCTTGATATGTCGAAACCTGTTACATAAATGCACAATTAAATATTTCTTTGTTGGGCGATATGATGACATCGCTCTATTGCCAGACTAATTACAATACAATCGTCAAGCTAACAAAATCCTCAACGATATACAAAATAGGCTGTCATTCATACCACGTTTCTGTACAAATACATGAGATTTGTGTTTGTTGGCCTCACTGTTCCAAGGACATTGCGAATAAGCCATTTCACAGTACAATATCGTTCTTGCTATAAAACTTGAAGACATGATATAAATCTGTTTCCCAAGTGACTCATCCTTATGCACAGGTAAATAGTAGAAAATGACGATCTCTAGTCGCCTTCTGATGATGAATTACGGATATTGTCGAAATCTTACGCAATTAAAATTAAAATTAATTAAGGTCTACCATATAAACAAATAACTAACCGCAAAATTAAGGTAAGTGCTTCTATAAAAGGAAAAAATAATAATTTTGTAGCTTTGCATCTTCAGCTGAGAAACATTACAGTCTGAAGGAAATAATAAAACACCTGTTAAAAGAATAAAAACTATTAAACCTAAGGAAATGAGTGAAAATAATTAATTTGAATTATTTTAAATAGCTTAAATCAATATTTAATATACAGTTCAGGCACACAAATCGTTATGTGAGTGTCTTACATATGTTTCCTTACATGATCGCCACAGGTGGACGATAAACTGAGTTAACAGTTGCATTAAAAATATGATAATGTAGTACGACGAAGTGATTTCCTTACACTTTCTGTGTAATATAAAATCGGAGTATTCATTGAAGATTGTTTAGTTCTATCAACGAAACAAACATTTCTTTTACGTAAAAGATGGACTAGTTAGATAGTTAATTATTTCAAAGTTTTTTGCTGTAATTCAAATTTGCTACTAAGTAACTTATAACATTAATTTTTTACCACACATATAAGTACCACAGAACTTTATTTGCTAACTGTAGCAAAAGTCTTCGTGTCCCTTCTCTTGCCATGACATTTAAGAAATCTTCGTTGGGCGTGGCTGGCACTTGGATGGGTGACTATCCAGGCCGCCATGCGCTGTTGCCATTTTTCGGGGTGCACCCAGCCTCGTGATGCCAATTGAGGAGCTGCTCGACCGAATAGTAGCGGCTTCGGTCAAGAATACCATCATAACGACCGGGAGAGCGGTGTGCTGACCACACGCCCCTCCTATCCGCATCCTCCTCTGAGGACGACACGGCGGTCGTATGGTCCCGGTAGGCCACTCGTGGCCTGAAGACGTAGTGCTTTTTTTCAGCTTTCAATTGAAGAGGACAGTGTACTGGCATTAACGCTGGTCCAGTCACTCTACCACTGTCCATTATATTTCGCAAGTCAGTCTTCACTCATTTCCTTGTGAAGAATGATCTCTCAAGCATTTTGACACTGGTAGGAACGCAAATACTGTACACAGAAAATATTTCCTATGTTTGGACAGAAGTACTTGTCACAAGCATCCCACAGCAACAGACATTTCATAGGGAGGAGAGATTTTTCGTGATGACACCATTTCTCACACAATAATGTGCACTCTGCTTTCAATTCGGTTAGCGATACCATATCCTCAAAGAAAACATTCAATTCCTATAGCTTAGCGAAGCTTTCAGTTACTTCAATTGAATATAAGAATCCCCCATTTCGATGAAATCTCTTCTCCGGATTTTGAATGAGTCCATTTATTGCTGGAAAAAGTACTGCTCCTCCACAAAAATTTCAAAAGGGCCGAGTCGATGGTTGTTTCTTTCATTTTGTTTCATTTCATAGGTACATCGCTAACAGATTTAAAGTATTCTTTAGCTAAGTGATACGTAATTACTTAGCCATACCATTCTTGTACAGTATATCTTAAATAAAATAGGAAGCGGGTTGGAATTATGGTTGGTAGTCACACTTTATAATTAAGACCGTTTATTGGCATTATGCCTTTAACAAAATAATTTGAGAATTACAAATTTTGGACGAGCCACTAGATAAAACTTTGCATGTACAATTAGAAACTCAACGTACTCTTTAACAATCAATTCCAAATTAAAAAAGGTGGTTACTGACGAACTTGAGAACTTCAAACTCCCATATAGGTCTTCCCTCAAAATAGAACAGTCAAAGGTAAATGATAGTTTCTAACACTTGAGCACTAGTGCCAAACTAAGATACCACTATGTAACATGATAAAATAACTTGATTAAAAAAACTACAAAAGAGACACTGACCTTAAAAGTAAATATTTACGTACTCAGACGTGTTAATAAGAAATTACTAGAAAAAGCTGCACAAGGAACTCAGCGGATGCTATGCAGTTTAAGGTTTAGCCAGTTGCCAGTCCGTAGTATTTAAGAAAACAAGTTCATATACAAACAGGCTACATACAAAATATATATCTACCGGCTTAACTCGCCTTGACGGAAGGAAGATAAATACTAAACTTTGGAAGGGGATACGTGACCAACTCCGATAGTGGCCAGGTTGTTAAACACTGCCGAGCCTAGACCTCTGATGACATTTCACTCTCCGCCAAGGCGCTGGCACAGTTAAAAGTTTCAGCCCGAGTCACAAAGACATTCCAGTAACTCTGAAACATAGAAACACTGGGCAGAATCTTTGATTCACACATGGATGGCAAGAGACACCAAAAAACTTCTGAGAAAATTTTCAAATAACGGCCACCATTTAACTAGGCCAAGAAAGTCTCCCATAATAATAATAAAGTTTAAAAGCCGGCCGGAGTGGCCGTGCGGTTCTAGGCGCTTCAGTCTGGAACCGCGAGACCGCTGCGGTCGCACGTTCAAATCCTGCCTCGGGAATGGATGTGTGTGGTGTCCTTAGGTTAGTTAGGTTTAAGTAGTTCTAAGTTCTAGTGGACTGATGACCTCAGACGTTAAGTCCCATTGTGCTCAGAGCCATTTGAACCAATAAAGTTTAAAATATGTAAGTGTGTCTGTGAACAAACAATTACGACGACTTATTCCATATCAGGTACACAATACGAGGGAGCTGTTTACACAGCTTCACCGCTTCCCTTCAAATTTTGTTCCCAGTGAAGTCACAGAACTTGTATCTCCAAGTTGCCCATGTCGGAACAACGTCCAATCAATTTCACACCACACATGTAACGGTCATCACACTCGTTTGGCAGCTGTTGAGACTCGTCTCCTCCGCCGATGACACGAGATCTCGAGGGTTCCCGTCGAAGGCTAACAACTTACTCGCTTCGCCTGCCAAGCCGCAAGATAAGACACACGAAAGGCAAAGATAGCTTACCTCAACCACAATCGGTCTCAACGGTACAAGAACAAAATACGACTGTCGCCAGCTCACAACGGCTCACTAAGTTTTATAATATTTGGAATATCTTATGAAATCATTCTTTCTGCTGTACTTTGCATCACCGAGTCAACTGAAGACTTTTATTGTTTACTTCTCTGAATTGCAGAATTAGTACTTAAAAATTCGTGAGTGATAGGTGGTTACAAACAAATTTTAAAAAATTAACATATTTATAATGTAGCCTCCAATCAAACTCACTTTGGGTATAGTTATTATTAAAGCCAGGATCTCCATGCAAATGCATGTTTTGTATATGTCGCTTCACTTCTTCAACTCTGGTATTGTTCACTTCATGGTTTATAATACCAATTAAACGTAGTGCATCTATGCATATTTTGATCATATAAGGAATAAAGTCATGCATACTACACAAAGTTTTATACTTCGTATGACATATTTTTACTTAAATCTTGCATATTAATCACTTATTTTCTGCTTTTATTGCATATATTACGCTATGATGTATCACAGTGGATTTCCTGAATCTTGGTCTATAAAACATGATGTGTCCATTAAGAAGGATAAAGTGATTTATTGACAATGATCTCAGAGATTCACTGTGGTGGCGGTGGATTGGGGGAGGGGGGGGGGGGGATGGATGGAGGAGTTGGTTCCGACTTATTCAAGCACTCCGTTGAAAAAGTTTGGAGGCGAACGAACTGTAGAATGTGCTGAATGTGCTGCCATTAGATAACCCTTCTGCTCTCCATAATAAATCCCTCGCTATCGTTCCGTATCGGAAATGGTTTCCACAACTGAGCACAGACCACGTCACCAGATTGGGCAATATTTTGCTTTCAGTCCCCATTCTTTGAGATTTAACATTGCATCTGAAGGAATACTTTTATTAAAGTATGGTGATAAAGTTAATAAACCGTGATCATATTTAACGATTAATGATGCACTTTCAAAACATCGTTGCATGTCTACTACTAATCTAGTTGATTTCATCTGCGGCAATGAGTTAAAGTATCCCAACTAACGACGTAGACCGTATGTACTTCTGTAGGCTTGCACGGTGCCACTGTATTCAGTAATTCGTGCCGCTCTGGAATATTTTTCTGCTAATGGCATCACGCAGCGAACTGGTGCACAGCTACGGCGAGGCCGGGAAACCGCTCCTCTGGGACAGCGGTCGCAGTACCTGGCGGAATTTTCGGAATGAAGTGTGGGCTGGATGTGTGGCGTCCGGGACAGGAGACGCCAGCGCCGCGCTGCGGTGTCCGGCGTAATTAGCGCCCTGGCGTAGGCCGATGCCCCTAGGCGCCATGAATCAATGGCCCCGCCACGTCTCACGCGTTCCGCTCTGCAGTCCAGCTGACGACCGGTGCGCCGGTGACGTCACCGGGTGCTGCTCCTACCTGATTTTCCCTTGACGTGGTGCAACGCGGGCTATATTCATCGATATCTACAAATACATTCCGCAAACCACTGTACTGTCGGGTGGCCACACGTCCCTTAATTATACGGGATCGCCCCTTATTTAGCGTAAGGGGGGTAGGACCTCAAACGGGTCGACTTTGAGCAGGAGAGGCACCACAGAACATTTTAATTTCCACTGTCTATACTTTTACAAGTAAATTCATGAAACATTGTCAGCATGACCAGGAAGGATTCAGGATTCACACTCGTAGCAGCGGAAGTTCAAAAACATAACAAAATAATTTTTTTACCTGTGAAATTTCATCATTTTTTCACTTACTATTGGCCGCATTTGTTGCTATAGGTACACTTTTCTTCATAAGTAAGAGAGAGACTGTTCGGTGAATTTTGCACAGCATACAACCCATACTTACAGGTGTCTGAAACTCTAGAATCTATTTAATTTATGAAAAAATGAATGAGTTGTTACGTTTTAAACTTTATGTTTAGGAAAAAAACAAATTTTGTAGTTAATTATCTCAATTTTTACCACAGTTTTTAATAGATTAGGAAAATTCTAGAGTTTCATACACCAGTAAGCATGGTTTGTATGCTGTGCAAAATTCATCAAAGAATCTCCCTTACTTGTGAAGAAAATGTACCTATAGCAACAAATGCAGCCAACAGTAAGTTAAAAAATGATGGAATTTCATATCTAAAAAAACATTATTTTGTTATATTTTTGCACTTCCACTGCTATGAGTGTGAATCCCGAATCCTTCCTGGTCATACTGGCAAATTTTCATTAATTTCTTTGTAAAAGTATAGAGAGTAGAAAATAAAATGTCCTGTGGTGCTTCTCCAGCTCCAAGTAGGCCCGTTTAACGTCCTACCCCCCTTAAGTGTCCCTTTGTCCCGACAAGAAAACGTACTGGGAGCATTTTGTCCCGCTTTCATTAACCGCCCTGTTGAAGTACCGTCTTTTTAAGCAGCATGTAGCGTAGCAAAACAGATAACGATTGTGGTCATGCCCAGATAATGAACAAAATGCACTCTTTGATTAAAACAAACTGAACGAAGCACGATCTCTGAAGGTGTGATGCTTTCACATTGCTAGCGGTTTGGTACTTCTGCTTTCTTGTGCATTGCGTTTTGATTCGGGCCGCCGCACTGTGGTTTTAGGCCGTTAGAGACTCTGCTTAAGTTACTTGATGGGATATTTTGAAACTTTTTACAGAAATTCCAAAAACAATGAGTGTTTTTGCTGATGGTTATGATACTTGGTGTGATATTTTGAAACTTTTCACAGAAATGACAGAAACAAAGTATGTGTGTACTGATGAAGTTAAGGCTGAGTGTCCACTTCCGAAATTAGAACACCAAACCTAGAAATTATTTAGCACCATCGAGGTGGATCTGCTGTGTGATATATTAATGTGAAGAAACACAGCCTAGCTGTTTCAGGCTAGCTAGGTGTTTGATGCAAAACTTCGTCACACAGTATGATGTATCTTATTGCGAAACGTGCAAATAGTGACATGATAAACGACGAAATAAAGCGTCTTTCTGCTGAAGAAGGTTTGCTAGCTTTCCATGCAGTGAAACGGAAGCATTCCCTCAGATCGAGGGACTGCAGTACTACGGGGATAAGGATACTGCTTGAGAGGAAATTTACCTGTTCCAGAACTTTTTCGGGAAGTTAACCATATTAATAATGTGTGTGAACTGAAAAACCATTTAATCAATAGCTCTTAAGCCTTTTGGTCAAAAATGGACTATCATTTTCAACTTCCTTGCATTTCAAGATTCGCGACAAAAATTTGAAGCTTATAACTGCGTTTGTGCTCATTTTCACTAATTCCGCTGTAGAAAATGTGTCTCTGTCAGAAATGCGTGATGGAGTTATGAAAAGAATCGGTTTAGTGTGGAAACGTCGAAGGAAATAATTGTAACTAAAATTCGTTTTCAGGGTACTTCATGTGCTGACTTTCGTAAAATTCGATTTTTAAACATCAGAATTCGACAGCTTAAAAAAAAAAAAAAAGATTTATCACAGAAAACCCACTGCGGAACTTCCAGGCATTTTGACACTGAGAAATAAATAACCTATGACAATAACAATCATTGTCTGTACTAGTTAAAGATCTCGTTACATTAAAATGATATACTGTGGTAACTTGTGATAACAATGATAAATTTACTCGAGTAGTAAAGTTACATATTTTGATGTTTTTTAGGGCGAGTCTCAACAAAAATGTACGACGACTTACGTAGTTGTAGCGTAAACCATTTTAACATCAATCTACTATAGATAAACAGTATTACCTAAAGTTTCCAGGCAATGTTGATTCATTTTAACATCTAAATTGTGTCCCATATTTTGATTTTTGAAATCTGGTAAGCCTACTGTACAGCGTATGGCAGAGAATACCTTAGATCAACCTTGTCGACTTTCTTTCTCATTTCACTGGTGTACTGAAGAGGGTAGAATCCCTACATATCTCTGGATACGCCATACTCTTTCTTATTTTCGTCCTGCGAGGGCTATTCACAAATTTATCTCTGACTGGCTGCATACAAATATTTGTAGCTTCATGGCGCTTGCGTGGTTACAAAAGCATACGTTGTAGTTCACATTGCTCTAGTCGCCTCTCTGTTGCGCTAAAGAGAAATAAACAAAATAATAGTTCATATGCGATGAGTAACATCTTTAAGAAAACTCTAAAAAGTTGTGGTTGGTACTCACTTGTGTATCGCGTCATTAACTCAGGGTGCTTTTCTAGAATGACTGAAATAAGCCATTGCTATGCCTCACTACAAAAAGGGTGTCTTGACACATGGTAATAACTGTTGAACAGAGCCACTTCTTACATAATTTTCTAAAATTTTTGAGGGGATGACGTAGTGTGTGGTTGCCACACACCTAACTAGTAATGGGATACTTTCCCAGTGCCAGCTTGGATTTCAGAAGGGATGTTCTGCAAATTCAGCTATTTATACATATACCGTGCTCATAATGAAATCTTTAAATGATAACTAGGATCTCCTGTGAGTCAAGGAAAGCATTTGATTGTATCAATTATAATAATCAGCTTGAGAAGTTCTTATGGGATACAAAACTCAGAAAATGCTTGGTTTATTTCTTATTCAAGAAACAGAATTCAGGAATTTGCTGTTCGAATAATAAAAAGAGGGACCCCACATTTTCGGCATGGGCGGAAATTACAGTCGATTTCCCACAGGGTTCAGTCATTGGCCCACTACTGTTCTTGCTTTATGTTAATCAAGTGTCATTTCTTAATCGTCTGTTATGAAGCCAAGAAAACAAGCATTAACAGAATAAAATAATGTTAAGTTACTAAATGGTTATACACAAATGGGGTAACTTTAAACTGTGGAAAAACGCAGGTAATTCAGCTTTGTGTTATCAAAATAATCCCACCTACAGTATATCAACTCTGTGGTGGAAAATTGTAAGTTTTCAGATGTGTGTACTGAAAAAACCATGTAGTTCTTTTTTGTGAGTCATCAGTCTTATGGCTGATTTGATATGGCTCACCACGAATTCCTCTCCTGCACTGTCTTCTTTGTCTCAGAGGAGCACTTGAACCCTGCGTCCTCAGCTATTTGCTCGATGTATTCCCATCTCTGTCTTCCCTTGCAGTTTTTGCCCTTCGTCGCTCTCTCTGGCACCATGGAGGTTATTCCATGGTGTCTTAACACATATCCTACCATCCAGTCCCTTCTTCTTGTCAGTGTTATCCATATGCCCCTTTCTTTGCCGACTCTGTGGAGAACCTCCCTACTCCTTACCTTATGAGTCCACATAATTTACAACACCGTCCTGCAGCACCACAACACAAATGCATCGGTTCTTTTCTGTTCCACAGAAAACTATGCCCCAAACGCACATGATCTAAATCTCTTCCTCAAATTAAGGCCTATGTTTCACACCAGCGGAGTCTGTTAGCCAGGAATACCCTCTTTGCCTGTAATAGCCTGCTTTTTGTGGCCTCCTTGATCGTCGTCTTGGGTTATTATTTTGCTTCCAATGTAGCATAATTCCTTAACTAAGTCTTATTTCTGATAACCAGTTTGGTGTTAAGTTCCTTACTATTCTGATTTCCGCTAATTCTCACTACTATTGTCTTTTTCTTGTTTACTCTCAATGATGATGAACATCAACAAAAGCGAAACGAGGATAATGGAATGTAATCGAATTAAGTCGGGTGATGCTGAGGGAATTAGATTAGGAACTGTGACATTTAAAGTAGTAAAGGAGTTTTGCTATTGGAGGGGGGGGGGCAAAATAACTGATGATGGTCGAAGTAGAGAGGATATAAAATGTAGACTGGCAATGGCAAGGAAAGCGTTTCTGAAGAAGAAAAATTTGTTAACATCTAGATTTAAATGTCAGGAGGTCGTTTCTTAAAGTATTTGTATGGAGTGTAGCCATGTACGGAAGTGAAACATGGACGCTAAATAGCTTAGGCAAGAAGAGAATAGAAGCTTTCGAGATGTGGTGCTACAGAAGAATGCTGAAGATTAGATGGGTAGATAACATAACTAATAAGGAGGTATTGAACAGCATTGGGGAGAAGAGGAGCTTGTGGCACAACTTGACTAGAAGAAGGGATCGGTTGGTAGGACATGTTCTGAGACATCGAGGGATCACCAATTTAACATTTGAGGGCAGCGTGGAGGGTAAAAATCGTAGAGGGAGACCAAGAGATGAATACACTAAGCAGATTCAGAAGGATGTAGGCTGCAGTAGGTACAGGGAGATGAAGAAGCTTGCTCAGGATAGAGTGGCATGGAGAGCTGCATCAAACCAGTCTCAGCGCTGAAGACCACAACAACAACAACTCTCAATCCATATTCTCTAATTAGATTGCTCATACCATTCAGCAGATCCTAGAATTCTTCTTCGTTTTGAATGAGGCTGCCATTGAAAGGTTATCATTGATATGGTTTGTCCCCGACTTTTAATCTCAGTCTTGAACGGTTCTTTTATTTATGTCATTGCTTCTTTGATGTATAGATTGAAAAGCAGGGGCGAAGACTACTTACCTGCCTTAAATCGTTTTCAATCCGAGCATTTCGTTCCTGTTGTTCCGGTCCTACTGTCTGGTACTTAAACACATTTTATAGTACCTGTCATTCCCAATCTATACTTTTCCCAAAATTTCGAACATCTTGCACCGTCTTGCTCGTTGGAGAACGCTTTTTCCAGGTCGAGAAGTCCGAATAACGTGTCTTGATTTTTCTTTACCCTTGCGTTTGTCATCAACTGCAGCGTCATAACGGATTCTCTTGTGCCTTTACCTATTCTAAAGCCAAGTTGACTGCCATCTAATAGATTCTCAATTTTCTTTTGCATTCTTCTGTACATTATTCTTGTCAGGTGGTAGGATGCATGAGCTGTTAAGCTGATTAGGGGACAGTTCTCGTTCTCAGCTGCTCTTCATATCCTCGGTACAGTGTGTATGATAATTTTCCTTAAGTCTAATGGTAAGTCGGCAGTCTCACAGGTATGTGCACCAGCACGAATAGTTGTTTGGTTGGCAGTTTCTCATGATTTTAAAAATTCCAATGAAGCGTTATGGATCCCTTCCACGTTATTTGATGCCGAGTCTTCCAGAACTGTTTTAAATCCAGACTTTATTACTGCATCACTTATATGTTCCATATCGGTGCGAATTTCTTCTTCTGTCACATCGTCTTGAATTCATTGCGGCCTCCGTTGTACTCTTTCCATCTACCCGTTCTCTTCTCGGCGTTTAACAGTGTAATTCCCTTTGCACTCTTAGTGCTACCCGAATTATATTTTGACATTTCTCTATGCTAAGTCAGTCCTCGCGACGGCCTTGTCTTTTTCTATATCTTCACATCTTTCCTGCAGCCATTTCACCTTGGCTGCCCTGCACCTCGCATTTATTTCATTGCTAACGTATTTATATCGGTGTATTCCTGTCTCTACCTGAATATATTTGTACTTCTTTCATTCGCCCATCAACTGAAATATTTCTTCAGTTACCCAGTGTTCCATCGCCCTTTTTTTGACCACTTATCTTCAACTGAACTGCCTACTCTGATATTCCTTGTCGCAGTATTAAAATCCTTAAAGAACGTCAAACGCGTCTAATCATTCTTCAGGACTGTAGTATCCTAATTCCTTCCATACTAATGTTTCTGGACAACTGTATTAAACTTCAGCCAGCTCTTCCATCATTACTGATTTGTGCTGTTAGTCTGTATCTGCACTTTGGTACGCCTTACATTCCCTTACTTCATTTGGTCTCCGATCGTAATATAACTCGGCTGGAATCTTTCCCTCTCTCTCTTTTCGAATTGCACCTCCACTCCCCGTGATTCCTGAACGGAGTATACGCTGTTATCATCTGAAATTTATTGCAGAACTCAAGAAGTCTTTCTCATCTCTCATTCCCATTGCCAAGTACCTTTTTCTCTTGTAAAACTTCCTTTTCTTTCACTGCATATCTGTCGCTATTTTTAATACTACTCTTTGATTTGTTGGAAAGAGGAGTACCTGTAGGTTTTAGAGCACACAGTTAGTCTGTTCCCATCAATCTGGGTTTGTAACACTGCCGTACGAGATAAGGATTATTGCTTTGAGTGACTAGTGGGTGGTATGGGGGAGGGTTTTAAATTTTTTCCACCAACACGTTTGGGATACTTCCTCATATGTACAAGTTCATTTACCCTGACCCTGATCCTGTATGTAGGTACCCCTAATCCAAGGTCAAAGTAGGCTGGATAGTTCTTGCCTGTTTATGAACCATATTTCATTCGTACTGTATACTCACATTACAGTCCGAAAAAGTTGATTTTTAGCAAAAAATATAAGCCAATATTTGTTAAGTAACATTTCCATTTGATAACGACGTAGAGTTTCAATAAAGTAAATAACGAAACGTGCTATTAGGGAGAATCAAACCACTGACATCACTATTAAAACCTATTAAGCTGTGCACTCTTTATGGCTACCGATAAATACACTAACCAACTAGAATTGTTTTGCACCTAGCTGGGCTCAGAAATCTTCCAATTCTAAATAGGGGCCTTTTCTATGAGAACTGCGTCGTGCTCCTTGAGTAAGCTGATGTCTGGGCATTGACCTCATAATCCTACAGGTGTTAAGGAAATCAAAATCAAAGAGGATCCGCCCCTGAGATATGCTTGTTGTTGTTGTTGTTGTTGTTGTTGTTGTGGTCTTCAGTCCAGAGACTGCTTTGATGCAGCTCTCCAAGCTACTCTATCCAGTGCAAGCTTCTTCATCTCCCAGTACCTACTGCAATCTACATCCTTCTGAATCTGCTTAGTGTATTCATCTCTTGGTCTCCCTCTACGATTTTTACCCTCCGCGCTGCCCTCCAATACTAAATTGGCGATCCCTTGATGCCTCAGAACATGTCCTACCAACCGATCCCTTCTTCTAGTCAAGTTGTGCCACAAACTCCTCTTCTCCCCAACCCTGTTCAATACCTCCCGAATAGTTATGTGATCTACCCATCTAACCTTCAGCATTCTTCTGTAGCACCACATTTCGAAAGCTTCTATTCTCTTTTTGTCTAAACTATATATCGTGCACGTTTCACTTCCATACATGGCTACACTCCATAAAAATACTTTAAGAAACGACTTCCTGACATTTAAATCTATACTCGATGTTAACAAATTTCTCTTCTTGAGAAATGCTTTTCTTGCCATTGCCAGTCTACATTTTATATCCTCTCTACTTCGACCATCATGAGTTATTTTGCTCCCCAAGTAGCAAAACTCTTTTACTAATTTAAGTGTCTCATTTCCTAATCTAATTCCCTCGGCATCACCTGACTTAATTCGACTACATTCCATTATTATCGTTTTGCTTTTGTTGATGTTCATCTTATATCCTCCTTTCAACAGATATGCTTATAACTGAAGTATTAAGACCAAGAAACTGAATTCGTCTAACGTCCCGTCGACGGCGGGACATTAGGGAAAAAATGCACAAGCACCAATCCGAAATGGATGGATAAGGGGTAAGGTACTGTTCGTTTTGTAAGGAAATAACATGGTTCTCGTCTTAATCGATTTAAGGAAAGTCTGGAAAATTAGAAAGGGCGAACAGTAAAATTGGTTCCTTCAAATGTTTGATTAATGCAATAACGATTGTGCCTCCTTGCTCGGTGGTGTGCATAGAAGCAAGCGCTACTGAGGTATGAACCACCGCGCTAGCGCAAGCGTCGCCTGTTTCAGTAGAGAAATTCATGAGACCAGCGAAACGTGGAACGACGAATACAGCAACAATTTGCAAGACACAAGAGACATTTCTCAAACTGTGATGAAAGGGCGCAGATGGGAGAGCGAAAGTAAGTTTCCTGCGCCGCTGTGAATGCGTCATTCCAGAAATGGCGAACCCTGCGAGATACAGAACTAGCTCCGCGAATGAGACGCTTCCTCCCTAATTGCGCCTTCTTGCCACTGTTCTTTAAATAGAGTTGGAGCAAGGACAGAGAGCCGTGGCGAGGGCTACTCGAAGGCCCAGGGCCGCGTCTAGTTTCAACTGAGTAACTTCTGCTACAGGTTGCTGTTCATTAAGTTCTCGTCGCCTTTAATGTTGGCCACCGTCGCTGATCTTTTGTTACAATGCGTCTAACTTCGCGGTAGCAAAAGCCGGACTGGCAGATTAGACCGTTGTCTACGTGGTAGCGAGGGTGCGGTTTATTGGGACAAGACGCTCGATGCAATGGACGTCCGGAAAGTAAGTTCGGTCATTGTTTTCCACACACGAAACTTTATTTCCAGAAAAAAAGTACAACATGGTAGCATGATCTATACACCTTGTACGATACTACGACGTATTCGCCAGCGACACTGAGACATTTGTTGTAGCATGCAATCAATTTGACGAAACCACTTTGATAAAACTCGGTGCCCAACGATGCAAAGAACGGTCGCACAGCTTGCTCCACCTAAGCAATGGTTTGATAGTGACGACCCTAGAGTACAACTTCCAATTCAGGGAACTGGTTGAAGTCCGATGGGATAAGATCGGGGCTGCACGCCTGGTGATCCAATCTTTCCCAACCAAAGCGATGAATGTGATACTGTGTGAGCTTTCTCGCGTGAGGTTTTGCGTTGAGTCCAAGAGAACAACGTCTTCACTTAAGAGTCCTGGGCCGGCCTTTGCGGCCGAGCGGTTCTAGGCGCTACAGTCTGGAACCGCGTGACTGCTACGGTCGCAGGTTCGAATCCTGCCTCGGGCATGGATGTGTGTGTGATGTCCTTAGGTTAGTTAGGTCAAAGTAGTTCTAAGTTCTAGGGGACTGATAACCTCAGAAGTTAAGTCCCATAGTGCTCAGAGCCATTTGAACCATTAAGAGTCCTGGTCTCTTTTGTCGAATGACAGACCTGAGTTTGGCGAGTGTGTCACAGTAGCGCGTCGTACTGGAGGAAATTAAGGAGAATCACACCTTTCGCGTTCCAGAATAATGTTGTGCTAACCTTTTTAAATATTTTCCTCACTGGTTAATTGTGGTGCTTCCCCGTCACTGATGTGAAGTGGTACACCCCTGTCTCATCACATGTGGTGATTCCGAACAGGGACTCATTCCCCTCTTGTGCGTACCACATCAAGTGATCGAGGCTGATTACCATCCCATTCAGCTTCGACCTTCAACCTCCACAATTCCTCCTCTGAATACGCATCACCGGCGACCAACCATCTGATAAGACATGACACATACACTGTACACGGTCTATAGGCGTTCATGGATGATGGATGATGGATGATGGACACACTAGTCCCACGTGTCCATTCACATCGGATAACAGCACATACTTCAACCGGCGACCACGTTGTCAGTACAAGTCCTTCTGCCATCCTGATGTGTACTCGAATAACTTCTGGCACACCAGTCTTCGGCTACTCTCCCTTCTTCAGCGCTCTGCGCATGTGTCACTTCGCATGTGTCATTTCTCCTCCGCAGACGCCCCTACCACCGATGAATCAGCAACGGATGTGGATTCATATTGCGTTTCTATTTCTCGCCTGTTGTACCACTTGAAACTACTTTCGGAATTTCCCTCGTATACAGGGTGTACATAAAGTACGGGAACGCTTTCAGTTATTTATTGCAAAAGAACCAAACATTGCGCAGATATCATACATATGTCATTTTGAAGAGAAACCCTGGAAGTTTTTTTCATGTACACCGCCACAGCATAGTTTGGTAATTTGCGATACTCACAAGGAAACCTCCCCATCGCACTACCCTCAGATTTAGTTATAAGTTGGCACAGTGGATAGGCCTTGAAAAACTGAACACAGATCAATCGAGGAAACAGGAAGAAGTTGTGTGGAATTATGAAAAAGATAAGCAAAATATAGAAACTGAGTAGTCCATGCGCAAGATAGCCAACATCAACGACAATGGGAGTTTAGGAGCGCCTTGGTCGCGTGGTTAGCGAGAGCAGCTACGGAAGGAGAGGTCCTAGGTTCAAATCTTCCATCGAGTGAGAAGTTTAATTTTTTATTTTAAGTTTATGTGACAAACTCTTATGTTTTCATCACTTTTTTGGGAGTGATTATCACATCCACAAGAAGACCTAAATCGGGCAAGGTAGAAGAATCGTTTTACCCATTCGCCAAGTGTACACGTTAGGTGGGTCGACAACATATTCCTGTCATGTGACGCACATGCCGTCACCAGTGTCGTATAGAATATATCAGACGTGTTTTCCTGTGGAGGAATCGGTTGACCTATGACCTTGCGATCAAATGTTTTCGGTTCCCGTTGGAGAGGCACGTCCTTTCGTCTACTAATCGCACGGTTTTGCGGTGCGGTCGCAAAAGGCAGACACTAAACTTATTACAGTGAACAGAGACGTCAATGAACGAACGGACAGATCATAACTTTGCGAAAATAAAAGTAAAATTTTCACTCGAGGGAAGACTTGAACCTAGGACCTCTCGTTTCGCATCTACTCACGCTAACCACGGGACCACGGCGTTCCCGAACTAATATTTTCTTTGATGTTGGCTATCTTGCACATGGACTACTCAGTTTGTATATTTTGCTTATTTTTTCATAGTTCCACACAACTTCTTCCTGTTTTCTCGATTGATCTGTGTTCAGTTTTTCAAGGCCTATCCACTGTGCCAACTTACAACTAAATCTGAGGGTGGTGCGATGGGGAGGTTCCCTTGTCAGAGCTAGTCGCAAACATGGTGAGTTCAGGTGCGGAGCGAGCATTCTGTGTGTTGGATTTCGACAAAAACAAGTCTGCTACAGCTATTCAACGGATGTTTAGCACCACTTACGGCAACAAGAGCGAATGCATTGAACTTGAGCGTGCTTCCCCAAAGGTAAATGTTTCTTTGTGTCTAATCACGTCGAAAACTGTACGAGCCATTCTTCTTCACGGAGAGCACTGTCACTGGATGTTCCTACTTGTTACAGCAATGGCTGATACCTCAAATGCAATCGGACTCTCCGGTCATCTTCCAACAGGTAGGGGTTCCACCCCATTTTCATCGTGATGTTCGTGGGTACCTGAACACGGAGTTGCTGCATCGACGGATCGGCCGTACTAGGAGAAGGGGGACAGCTGTTTCAAGAAATAGCCTCCCCGGTCAGCAGATATCACTTCGCGTGACTTTTTTCTGTGGGGATACATTAAAGATCTGGTGTATGTACCGCCTCTACCACGTGATGTAGCAGAGCTCCGGCAGAGAATACGGGGAGCGACAGCCACAGTTGACGATGTCATGCTGGGACGGGTATGACAAGAATTCAAAAAATGGTTCAAATGGCTCTGAGCACAATGGGACTCAACATCTGTTGTCATAAGTCCCCTAGAACTTAGAACTACTTAAACCTAACTAACCTAAGGACATCACACACATCCATGCCCGAGGCAGGATTCGAACCTGCGACCGTAGCAGTCGCGCGGTTCCGGACTGCGCGCCTAGAACCGCTAGACCACCGCGGCCGGCGACAAGAATTCGATTACCGTTTTGACGTCTGCCGGGTCCTCATGGTTCTCACATCGAATGTTTTCAAAAAGAACTTTCAGAGTTTCTCTTCAAAATGCGATATGCATGACATCTCTACAATGTTTACTGCTTGTGCACTTTCTGTACGCACTGTATTGTGTTCCCAAGGAGATGTACAGCGGTACTGGAAGTGAATAATGTCAGATCGGTAAGGTGCTCGTTTATGGTAGCCACAGTCTCCACAATGGACTTCAAACGTGAATAACATGTCAACTCATAAGCCGAAACAATACCACCACTTTACACCACGAGAAAGACTCCTGCCGCCTTAGTTGGGGGACATGTGACTCGGTAAGGAAAATCTAAGGGGTGTGTTTCAAAAATATTTTTGCAAACTTTGGAAGCAAGTTCCTTGCAGCAAGACAAGAAAAACGTCATATAAACATATGTACGAAAATCATTTGTTTTCGAGTTGTTAATGAAAACTGACATTCAACTGCTTTCCAGGTACAAGCCAACAACTGCACTACCTATACAGTGACGTCACTCATTGCCTTCTAAATGGCGTTGTGATGCCAGGAAGGTTTGTTTAAATTCGTCTGTCTTCTATGTGTCCGTTGTGTGCATCTACGACAGGTACTTAATTAACTGAAAGTGCTCCTTTCAAACTAGGCAGGATATTCATTTCATGAGCAGGCAGATATGATTTTCGCGTATGGGTGCGAAAATGGTAATGGACAAGAGACTGCAAGCTTGTATTAGACGGCGTTTCCAGACCGAAGACATTCAAGGTTTGATGTTGTGTATCGTCACGTTGCCGAAACAGTATCCCTAGCGCGACAGACTACTGATCGAGGAAGACCAAATGTTGTTCGTACGCCTCACTTGGTAAAGCACTTTCAACGTGTTATCGAAGAAGAGCCAGGCGTCAGCAAAAGGCATGAGGGACAATTCCAAGTTCAGAATGGAGGATACTTCACAAGCAAGTCATGTATCGGTATTAGGATTGGAGATAGAATTTTGATACATCGACGTAACGATGTCATTTAAAGGAAATATCAATATATACAGGCGACGTATTTTCTTTCGATATATCGATATCAAAATTCATGACAGAGAGCAGATATTTTTATTTTATGTCATATTTTTTCTCAATTTTCGATAAATATTTGAAGTTGTTCTTTTGAAATTGTTGTATAACAATTTTAGTTTCACTGTGTGAAGGAGTCTTACTACTTTTTGAGGTTTCACTACTCCAGTGTTTCTCTTTGACTGTGTGAAGCAAGTATATGTGACACGAAAGAAGTAGTCCGACTGTAGCGGGGGATGGTGGTGTGAGTGGAATAACAAGATTTCCGATTTGAAGAAATAGCACGCCTCTTGCACTAAAAACAATTTTTTGCATCAGCATTCTTCAGAAACACTTGTAGAAAATGATGAGCAAAAATGTAAGTGAGAAGACTGGTCTTTACGATTGGGGGTGGGGGGGGGGGGGGGTGACATATGAGGAGAAGTGATGATATAATCGGCACTCGGCGCTACCGGCAGAAACCACAAAGTTTAGCTTCACCTTGCAGTTGGCGTTGGCAGAAATAAAAAATCAGGGAAATCGACATAAAGTGTTCTTGACAAATCCGATATGTGACGAAACCGAACACTGGCCCATCGGACGCCTTTCATTGTGCTACTTACGGGCAGTTACTATGGTTAGCATAATGGTTATAGTCAAGGATGAACGTGCATTGTTTGCCTTTCAGTTATTGCTGCAAGGGGCATAGGCAGGGTTGTAGCTTGTTGATGTACATAACATCTAATTATGATTCAATACAAAGTATAGAGCTCCAAAAGAGGCGATATATTTTCTATGTGCTGCCGGTATTTTTATGGGTAAGTACGTCGATAGTTCTTCCGTCGATATATCAGTACATTTTCGATGTGCCACGGGCCGATAATGATATTTTTTTTAAATATCGATATATCGGATACCAGATATTTTACGAAATATAAACTGTCCTAATGCATATTACCTTCAACGTGTGCAGTGCCTTACGCCTGCCGATCACCTGCCAAGTGAGAACTTTTGAGCAGCACATTTCAGTCTCGCTGTTCGAGATGCGCTGACTGGTATCTGCCAAGCCAGATAAATAGGTAAGAGAGGACGAGTTCCGTGGTCTACACGTTTTCCCAACAGTAATCCTTTGGATTATGTCTGCAGGCACCTATGCAGCAGATCATCCGTATTAAGAAACTCTTTATCGTTGGATATGGAAGCATGCGAAGCCATAATAACCATCTGGGAGTATTTGAAAGGGTACGACACTCCATAATTCGACGAGTGCATACGTGTTCAGAAGCAAGAGGATAACATTTCGAGCGTTTATTATGAGTTTATGTGTTGATGAGCTCCCGTCTCATTAATTGCAAACTTTGACTAAGCTGGTCGTAGGTTCTGTTCCAAAAAATGAACAGCATAGAGACAGAATTGACGATACTTCCTGCAGGACCTGTCCATCATTTTGCAGGACACTGCTCAAGCACGTATAGTGGAGGTTTGGCTGATGGGACTGCTAAGTGCTATACCACCTGCTGCACTTCCCTGACTTAAGCCCTCGTAAGTTCAACTCGATTTCTAAACTGAAGGAAACACTTCACGGCATTCGCTTCTGAACTGCTACAAATTCGTCGGGCTATAGACCGCGCCGCTCGAACTGTCAACACAACTGGCACTGCTAAGAGTATCCTACGACTTCCACATAGCTGGCAACGGGTTATACACAATGCTGGTGACTACTTTGACGGTCAGTAAAACTTTGATACACCTATCTGTTTTGTAAGAGCTGTAAATAAATAGTTGCCCCTATTAAAGTTCCAACCCTTGTATATAGTCATACCATCAAATTCTGGAAGACTGCTGTCGAAAGCAGGATATGCAATCTGTCAATAATGCAACAGACTGAAGAGGAAACGTTTGTGAAATAAGTTATTTTTAAATTTTATAAACTAAAAGTTTTTGATATAGATGTTAACGTTTCTGCTCTTATTGACTGATAAATGTTAATGGTATTTGTATGTTGCTTCTTACACCATTCTAAAACTTCATTTGATATTGATCTTAAAAGCATTGATATTCTGAGGACGATTATTATCGATCGGAAAAGTTTAGACGTAAGTGGTGAAACCGAAACCAGCTTCTATGATTAGTCAGCATCGCATATCCCCAGTGATGACTGATGTGTGTAATCGTCTGGAAAGCAACCACAAATCGGGAAAAGATCTCAGTACCAAAGCAGTCGTATAACAGTTTTACATGACTGCGGAGTTACAGTGGACCAAGACATGTCTTAAAATTCAAATGCAAAGATGGATAGCAGTCACTCGCAGAATACGTAATTTACTGCAAATCTAGATTTCGACTTTATGTTCATCAGCAGTGCATCACCAGAAAAGTCATACTGTCGTAAACATGTCAGAGCATAAACGTGTGACAGTTGACACTGTCACATATGTAGGCTCTGACATGTTTATGTCTACATAACACAGCTGATGAACATGTTATAGTCGAAATCTAGATACGCAGTAAATTAGGGATTCTTTGAGTGACTGCAGCCCATCTTTGCATTTGAATATTCACCAGTCGATTTCTACCATGGGTATCCAGTGGATTCCACGTTAGTTATGTATCAAAATAGTGTGTTGGGGAGCGTGGAGCAGATCCCCATGGCCATCCTAGCTGGAAGCCGGGGAAATATTGGGAGGCGACAGATGCGGATATTGGGTTGAGGGCGAGTGGGGGCGTTCGGCAAGGTGTATCGGCAGCCGCTCAACAGGTGGTGCCAATGCTGGAACAACAGGAAAGCCTCAACTGTTGGTAGTTCTGAGTAGCGCAGTTGACTGAAGCTTTGGCTACTTCACCTCGTGTTATTTGCTGAAGGGGAGTCGCCTTATAACTGTCTAAAGTAATGTATAAAAACTTTCTCTCAGGTTTAAGGCTAGAAATTCTCTCACTGCTACGTTACTGATTTACGGTTGCTCTGCTCTTCATGTGTGTGTCATTGCGTAAACCACAGTCAGATCGTTACGGGACATTTCGATCGTCAAGTATTCTGTAAATACATTAATAGATGACAGTCTTAATATTGTAAACTCTAACAATGATCGTAAAGGTATTAAACATTCTATTGGTGTTTGTACCTCCCGTCTATACGTGAGTGTGGGTTTCATCCACTCAATTACACTACTGGCCATTAAAATTGCTACACCACCAAGATGACGTGCTACAGACGCAAATTTAACCGACAGGAAGAAGATGCTGTGATATGCAAATGATTAGCTTTTCAGAGCATTCACACAAGGTTGGCGCCTATGGCAACACCTACAACGTGCTGACATGAGGAAAGTTTCCAACCGATTTCTCATACACAAACAGCAGTTGACCGGCGTTGCCTGGTGAAACGTTGTTGTGATGCCTCGCGTAAGGAGGAGAAATACGTACCATCACGTTTACGACTTTGAGAAAGGTCGGATTGTAGCCTATCGCGACTGCGGTTTATCGTATCGCGACCGTGCTGCTCGCATTGGTCGAGATCCGATGACTGTTAGCAGAATACGGAATCGGTGGGTTCAGGAGCGTATACAGAACGTGCTGGATCCCAACGGCCTCGTATCACTAGCAGTCGAGATGACAGGCATCTTATCACAGGGCTCCAACGGATCGTGCAGCCACGTCTCGATCCCTGAGTCAACAGATGGGGACGTTTGCAAGACAACAACCGTCTGCACGAACAGTTCGACGACGTTTCCAGCAGCATGGACTATCAGCTCGGAGACCATGGTTGCGGTTACCCTTGACGCTGCATCACGGACAGGAGCGCCTGCGATGGTGTACTCAACGACGAACCTGGGTGAACGATTGGCAAAACGTCATTTATTCGGATGAATGAAGGTTCTGTTTACAGCATCATGATGGTCGCATCCGTGTTTGGTGACATCGCGATGAACACATATTGGAAGCGTGTATTCGTCATCGCCATACTGGCGTATCACCTGGCATGTTGGTATTGGTTTCCATTGGTTACTCGTCTCGGTCATATCTTGTTTGCATTGACGGCACTTTGAACAGTGGACGTTACATTTCAGATGTGTTACGACCCGTGGCTCTACCCTTCATTCAGTCCCTCCGAAACCCTAAATTTCAGCATGATAATGTGCACGACCGCATGTTTCAGGTCCTGTATGGGCCTTTCTGCATACAGAAAATGTTCGACTACTACCGTGGCCAGCACATTCTCCAGATCTCTCACCAACTGGAAACGTCTGGTCAATGGTGGCCGAGCAACTAACTCGTCAAAATACGCCAGTCACTACTCTTGATGAAGTGTGGGATCGTGTTGAAGCTGCGTGGGCAGCTGTACCTACACACGCCATCCAAGCTCTGTTTCACTCAATGCCCATGCGTATCAAGGCCGTTATTACGGCCGGAGGTGATTGTTCTGGGTACTGATTTCTCAGGATCTATGTACCCAATTTGCGTGAAAATGTAATCACATGTCCGTTCAAGCATAATATACTTGTCCAATGAATATCCGTTTATCATCTACATTTCCTCTTGGTGTAGCCATTTTAATGGCCAGTAGTGTGCTTTAAATTAAATAACACTTTAGCAACTAGACTGTTAAATATTTGGACATTTGCATGGAAAATAAGCTAGGAGTCGTTGGAGATGGAAGCTAGGGGCTCTGAATTCTACACCCGCCAAGCCAGAGATTAGTACTTCGTGCCATAAGTAATACACGGCTCTGAAACGCCAGGCTACTTCCTACAACACGGACCACTATACCAACGTCCCGTGATCGTCAGCCTCTATGTTGACTGCTGTTAGATTCCATCCTACCTTGATTCCTTAGCAGTAGATTATATTTTCTTCTTTTCGTTACTCTTCCTCTTCCTCGTCTTCTTCTTCATCTTCTTCTTCTTTCTTCGTCATCGTGTTCTTTTACTTCCTACACTTTAGTAACTGATTTACAGGAATCACCTTAATATACTGAAAAACTGTATAATTTTCACCGTTTGTTATACGTTGTTGTACTTGTCGATTAGGAGAATGGCTCGATGCAGCTCTCAACGCAAGTCAGTTCTGCGTAAACCTCTTCATCTTTGCATAAATACCGCAACCTACACTTATCTGAACTCCGCTTGTAGTAGTCTAGCTCTACCTTTCTCTACGTTGTCATCCTCTACAATTTGTAAACACAGGCCTCTATTCACTGCCAAACTGATGGTTCCTTTATGTCTCAGGATGTTTCCTATCAATTACTTCCTTTCTATCTCTTCATCATATAATCACACATAGTTGACTCAGTTCTTCTGCGTAAGATATCCGAGCTTCCTGTCCAGTCATCAGCATTCTTCTGTATAGTCGTACTTTGAAACCTTTCACTCTCTTGTAGGCTAAATTTACTATATATCCAGGGAGTCTCAGTAATGCTGCAAGTGGTTGTAGATGATATCTTGAGGAACAAATAGAGAAATCGTATCCGGAAGCTTCATCCAAAGACGCTACAGAGCGCTGTAGTTATAGGCGCTGGCGCCTGCCAGTAGGCAACCCATTCGGCAGCAATAGTGACTGTGTAAGCTGACAGACAGTAGGCAGAACGTGATACGATGTCTCTGTAAGCCCATGTTTATACTGTGTAGCGTTGCTCTTGGGGGACAAAAAGAAAAAGAATAATTATTTTATATACATATTTTTTTCTGAAAAAATGTCGAAAAAGTGAATATTTTGGTGGGCCACTTGGCAACAGAATCAGTGATTGATTACACTATTATAATAACATACGTTGAGTATTAAATACCTGAATAAGAGAAACATTATCATTTCTGTATATTTTTATATTCACAGTGTAGTCATACCCGGAACAACACTAAGGGACCAGAAGATTTATAGACTTTAAAAGAAATGCAACACTACACAATTAAAAAAATTGGTTCAGAAATAATAGGAAAACGATAATGTTCCTTCTGCCTCATGCTGCTTTTCGTATTAAATTACAATAGATGACCATTGTGGTTAAATACTTTATACACAATAGCCAAAATGTCCTCTTGATGCTGTCTGTTCGTAATCAGTTACAAGAAACTACAAGTTTTCTGACTGGAAAAGGAAACAATTAGCATATTCACTCAATAGTTTCACATGAAATATAAAATATCGTTGTGGAACGCAGCAAGTCCGCGTCCGCTTTTCATGAAATACAAACAGTAAAAGGTGAAGAGCCAATTGCCTCATTTGCCTTGAAACAACAGAATTCTTTTTCATATCATTAATCTATACATGCACATAGAGATTTACAGGCACCTCGCAAGAACGGCAGAGATAAAGAATAATAGATTCTGTCGCTGCTATGCGGTGGTTCATTTCTTTTACTTTACAGTTCGATAACTTAGGCCATCAGGCGTTTACGGTTGAGCGTATATTAATGTCTGTGAGGCGAAAATTACTAATATTACAACCGGTGGTTGCGGGGCGTCGAGTTTCCAGTACAGAATGTCAAATAGAAACACATTTCAGCCGTCTAAATTTCCAAATTGTTATTTTGTTGAGCCACCAATTTCGGCGATATATTACGCCATCTTCAGGCCCCTATGTAGAGACAACAATGGTAACAGTGTGAAGTACATAAAAAAGGAGGCGGTGCAAGTTTTAAATACAATGGTGATATGCAGTAACATATAACAATACCAAATTACACAGGGAGTGACATCAAAGTTAAAGATAAATTAAGGAGTAAAATAAGAGATCAGTTGCACACTGTGTTAATATAGACTAGGGGACCAAATATATATGCCATATAATCGTAAAAAATAGCCCATTTAACGAAAGTCGGTACTGCATGTGATGCATGGATAATCAAGGTGTAATACTAATGTCAAGGCCCGTCAAACATCTGGTGCAAACCAATTGTGGTCATACGCTGTTGAATACAAACTGAAGGTAAAATTTTTAACTATATGTTGTCATATACTAGTAAAACTTGAACCACTAACTTGAGGCCAGCCCCACAACTATCTGTACCATCGTGTTCCATACACTATTAGTGAATACAGAGAAGATTTAAAATCTGCGGCAAATTTGGTGTCAGCCTCGCTATGTAAAAGTTAAACAGTTTCTAGCAAACTCGTTTCTTATCTCATTGCAAATGACTACAACCAACCACCTGTCGTAAAGAGAATTCAACGTAACTGTCTTCAAATTATTTGCAACGTCTATTACTCAGTGCTACCAAAAACTGGCATAGAACGCAATGACCACGACTTTTTGCCACTTGTTCTCTCTTGCTGTGAGTGTTTGTCACTAGCATCTGCCAGGGAGGACTTTGAGGTTTTTATTCTATTGAGGTTATAACATCTTAACCTAAAAATGAACGACATGTTAATTAATTTTAATTCATTAAAAAAATCACTAGTGGTCTGGCGAGACCAATAACCACCACAATCAAACTTTAAAAATAACAATATTTTTCAAGCACAAATATAATACACAGCTAAACAAAAAAATTAGAGAACCCACAGCACAGAGAGCAATAAACGAACGAAAATGAATTATTGTGCCAGCGAAACCAAAAAATTAGAGAACTAAAAGATTCGACGTTCAGATCATCATATCTATCATTGTCACGGCTACATTGACCTGAATACTTCGACACACAAGACTGCACTTGCTTGAAAGCTTAGTACCAATCAGTTCCTTATGATTCATCAGTGCTGTAGTGAAAGCAGGAAAAGGCTTCTCTCGACTATACTCTACAGGGCCGTGATGCCACACCTCATAAGCAAGTACATTTCCAGTTGATACTGTCACCTGTATAATCAGTCAAGGCTGTGGACCAGGTGCTGGCAGTTTAAGCTTGTTACGTACGTGATGATGTCTTGCAGTAAATATTATTCTGTCTTTAGCTTCTTCACGATAGTAAGACATTTTTCACAACCACAGAACACGGTTAAGGAACTATATAAAGTTTTAACTAAGCCTTCTTCTTTTTAAAAAAGGACTTACACATGCCTGTATGTCTTACTGTTTTGAAAGAAGAGGAAAACAGAGATGAGCTGATCTGATGCACTTTATAAACACGTAAGCTGCTATCGAAATCACCACCTGAAGTTACACAACTATGCAATTTCACGTAGGCAGCGAAGAATAGCACGCTATTTTTCAGTTCCATACTTCAGTACACTAACAATAACGCTTGCACCAACCTCTCCAGACAAAATTTTTATGGACTGTATTTTTAAAATGTACAGTTGACACTATCTCCTTCTCCGCCGGTATCACTTCCAATGAAATGTCCATATGGTAATAATGGCTCATTATAAACATACTACTTTAAAGCTTTTTGCTCCTTCATTGCATCACGAAAAGAAAATAAATGAACTATAAACTGACACCCACCCAGTAGTCCATCCCTGCACTGATAGGACAAATATTTCTCATTTGTCCACCAATCGCCCCAACCAAAAGCAATTCCCTCTCCAGAATCATCTTCTTGTTACATATTATTATTTTTGGTACTCAAAGTATAATTTCCAAACGCTACTTCAATGTTTGCTATTTTGCTCACGTATTCACATCTATATCTTTGCTTTAAGTAAAGGCAAAGTCACCAGACAAGAATTATGACAAGGTGGTCGATAATCACAGGCCAACGAAAATTTTTTTTAAAAAAACTTTGAGAACTGATTTGTATAGATTTTTATGAGCTGAATTCAAATCTAGCCTTACGTTTTTTTTATCACCCATAGTTCTCGAGCGATATGCTTTTTATTATGTTATTACGTAGTATTATGTATGTAGTATGTTATTATGTAGTATTATGTTATTATGTAGCATGCAGCTTTACTGTGTGGTTAAATGATAATGGCGTCCTCTTGGGTAAAATATTCCGGAGGTATAATAGTCCCCCATTCGGATCTCCAGGCGGGGCTACTCAAAAGGACGTCGTTATCAGGAGAAATAAAACTGGCGTTCTACGGATCAGAGCGTGGAATGTCAGATCTCTTAATCGGGCAAGTAGGTTAGAAAATTTAAAAAGGGAAATGGATAGGTTTAAGTTAAATATAGTGGGAATTAGATTACATCATGCTCAGAAAGAGATTCCGAAATTAGATACTGGATTGTAAGGCGTACCCAGGAGCAGATATAGACTCAGATCACAATATAGTAGTGATGAAGAGTAGGCTGATGTTCAAGACATTAGTCATGAAGAATCAACACCCAAAGAAGTGGGATACGGAAGCACTAAGGAATGACGAGATACGTTTGAAGTTCTCTAACGCTATAGATACAGCAATAAGGAATAGCGCAGTAGACAGCACAGTTGAAGAGGAATGGACATCTCTAAAAAGGGCCATCACAGAAGTTTGGAAGGAAAACATAGGTACAAAGAAGGTAGCTGCGAAGAAACCATGGGTAACAGAAGAAATACTTCAGTTGATTGATGAAAGGAGGAAGTACAAACATGTTCCGGGAAAATCAGGAATACAGAAATACAAGTCGCTGAGGAATTAAATAAATAGGAAGTGCAGGGAAGCTAAGACGAAATGGCTGCAGGAAAAATGCGAAGACATGGAAAAAGATATGATTGTCGGAAGGACAGACTCAGCATACAGGAAAGTCAAAACAACCTTTGGTGACAATAAAAGCAACGGTGGTAACATTAAGAGTGCAACGGGAATTCCACTGTTAAATGCAGAGGAGAGAGAGCAGATAGGTGGAAAGAATACATTGAAAGCCTCTATGAGGGTGAAGATTTGTCTGATGTGATAGAAGAAGAAACAGGAGTCGATTTAGAAGAGATAGGGGATCCAGTATTAGAATCGGAATTTAAAAGACCTTTGGAGGACTTACGGTCAAATAAAGCAGAAGGGATGGATAACATTCCATCAGAATTTCTAAAATCATTGGGGGAAGTGGCAACAAAACGACTATTCACGTTGGTGTGTAGAATGTATGAGTCTGGCGATATACCATCTGACTTTCGGAAAAGCATCATCCACACAATTCCGAAGACGGCAAGATCTGACAAGTGCGAGAATTATCGCACAATCAGCTTAACAGCTCATGCATCGAAGCTGCTTACAAGAATAATGTACAGAAGAATGGAAAAGAAAATTGAGAATGCACTAGGTGACGATCAGTTTGGCTTTAGGAAAAGTAAAGGGACGAGAGAGGCAATTCTGACGTTACGGCTAGTAATGGAAGCAAGGCTAAAGAAAAATCAAGACACTTTCATAGGATGGAAAAAGCGTTCGACAATATAAAATGGTGCAAGCTGTTCGAGAATTTGAAAAAAGTAGGGGTAAGCTGTAGGGAGGGACGGGTCATGTACAATATGTACAGCAACCAAGAGGGAATAATAAGAGTGGACGATCAAGAACGAAGTGCTCGTATTACGAAGGATGTAAGACAAGGCTGTAGCCTTTCGCCCCTACTCTTCAATCTGTACATCGAGGAAGCAATGATGGAAATAAAAGAAAGGTTCAGGAGTGGAACTAAAATACAAGGTGAAAGGATATCAATGATACGATTCGCTGATGACATTGCTATCCTGAGTGAAAGTGAAGAAGAATTAAATGATCTGCTGAGCGGAATGAACTGTCTAATGAGTGCACTGTATGGTATGAGAGTAAATCTGAGAAAGAGGAAGGTAATAGAAGTAGTAGAAACGAGAACAGCGAGAAACTTAACATCAGGATTGATGGTCACGAATTCAATGAAGTTAAGAAATTCTGTTAACTAGGCAGTGAAATAACCAATGACGGACGGAGCAAGGAGGACATCAAAAGCAGACTCGCTTTGGCAAAAAAGGCATTTCTGGCCAAGAGAAGTCTACTAATATCAAATACGGGCCTTAATTTGAGGAAGAAATTTCTGAGGATGTACGTCTGGAGTACAGCATTGTATGGTAGTGAAACATGGACTGTGGGAAAACCGGAACAGAAGAGAATCGAAGCATTTGATATGTGGTGCTATAGACGAATGTTGAAAATTAGGTGGACTGATAAGGTAAGGAATGAGGAGGTTCTACGCAGAATCGGAGAGGAAAAGAATATGTGGAAAACACTGATAAGGAGAAGGGACAGGATGATAGGACATCTGCTAAAACATGAGGGAATGACTTCCATGGTACTAGAGGGAGCAGTAGAGGGCAAAAAGTGTAGAGGAAGACAGAGATTGGAATATGTCAAGCAAATAATTGAGGACGTAGGTTGCAAGTACTACTCTGAGATGAAGAGGTTAGCACAGGAAAGGAATTCGTGGCGGGCCGCATCAAACCAGTCAGTAGACTGATGGACAAAAAAAAAAAAAAAAATTTAAAAAAAATGTGGGAATTAGTGAAGTTCGGTGGCAGGAGGAACAAGTCTTTTGGTCAGGCGAATACAGGATCATAAATACAAAATCAAATAGGGGTAATGCAGGTGTAGCTTTAAAAATGAATAGGAATATAGGAGTGCGGGTAAGCTACTACAAGTAGCTTAGTGAACGAATTAATGTGGCCAAGAATGACACGAAGCCCACGCCTACTACAGTAGTACAAGTTTATATGCCACGTAGCTCTGCAGGTAACGAAGAAATTGAAGAAATGTATGATGAAATCAAAAAAATTATTCAGATAGTGAAGGGAGACGAAAATTTAATAGTGATGCGTGACTGGAATTCGGTAGTAGGAAAAGGGAGAGAAGGAAACGTAGTAGGTGAATATGTATTGGGGCTAAGAAATGAAAGAGGATGCCGCCTGGTAGAATTTTGCACAGAGCACAACTTAATCATAGCTAACACTTGGTTCAAGAATCATAAAAGAAAGTTGTATACATGGAAGAATCCTGGGGATACTAGAAGGTATCAGATAGATTATATAATGGTAAGACAGAGATTTAGGAACCAGGTTTTAAATTGTAGGACATTTCCAGGGGCAGATGCGGACTCTGACCACAATCTATTGGTTATGAACTGTAGATTAAAACTGAAGAAACTGCAGGAAGGTGGGAATTTAAGGAGATGGGACCTGGATAAATTGACTAAACCTGAGGTTATACAGAGTTTCAGGGAGAGCATAACGGAATAATTGACAGGAATGGGGGAAAGCAATACAGTAAAAGAAGAAATGGTAGCTTTGAGGGATGAAGTAGTGAAGGCAGCAGAAGGTCAAGTAGGTAAAAAGACAAGGGCTAGTAGAACTCCTTGGGTAACAGAAGAAATATTGAATTTCATTGACGAAAGGAGAAAATACAGATATATTATATAATGGTAAGACAGAGATTTAGGAACCAGGTTTGAAATTGTAGGACATTTCCAGGGGCAGATGTGGACTCTGACCACAATCTATTGGTTATGAACTATAGATTAAAACTGAAGAAACTGCTAGAAGGTGGGAATTTAAGGAGATGGGACCTGGATAAATTGACTAAACTTGAGGTTATACAGAGTTTCAGGGAGAGCATAACGGAATAATTGACAGGAATGGTTGAAAGCAATACAGTAGAAGAAGAAAGGGTAGCTTTGAGGGATGAAGTAGTGAAGGCAGCAGACGGTCAAGTGGGTAAAAAGACAAAGGCTGGTAGAACTCCTTGGGTAACAGAAGAATTTCGTTGACGAAAGGAGAAAATACAAAAATGCAGTAAATGAAGCAGGCAAAAAGGAATACAAACGTCTCAAAAATGAGATTGACAGGAAGTGCAAAATGGCTAAGCAGGGATGGGTACAGGACAAATGTAAGGATGTAGAGGCTTATCTCACTAGGGGTAAGATAGACACTGCCTACAAGAAAATTAAAGAGACCTTTGGAGAAAAGAGAAGCACTTGTATGAATATCAAGAGCTCAGATGGAAACCCAGTTCTAAGCAAAGAAGGGAAAGCAGAGAGGTGGAAGGAGTATATTGAGGGTCTATACGAGGGCGATGTACTTGAGGACAATATTATGGAAATGGATGACGATGCAGATGAAAATGAAATGGGAGATATGGTACTGTGTGAACAGTTTGACAGAGCACTGAAAGATCTGAATCGAAACAAGACCCCGGAAGTAGACAACATTCCATTAGAACTACTGTCGGCCTTGGAAGAGCCAGTCCTGACAAAAATCTACCATGTGGTGAGCAAGATGTATGAGACAGGCGAAATACCGTCAGACTTCAAGAAGAATATAATAATTAAAATCCCAAAGAAAGCAGGTGTTGACAGATGTGAAAATTACCGAACTATCAGTTTCATAAGCCACAGCTGGAAAATACTAACGCGAATTCTTTACAGACGAATGGAAAAACTGGTAGAAGCCGACCTTGGGGAAGATCAGTTTGGATTCCGTAGAAATATTGGAACACGTGAGGCAATACTGACCCTACGACGTATCTTAGAAGCTAGATTAAGGAAAGGCAAACCTACCTTTCTAGCATTTGTAGACTTAGAGGATGCTTTTGACAATGTTAACTGAAATACTCTCTTTCAAATTCTGAAGGAGTAGGTATTAAAAACCATGGAGAAGAAATAAAAACTTTGAGGTTTGCAGATGACATTGTAATTCTGTCAGTATCAGCAAAGGACTTGGAAGAGCAGTTGAACGGAACGGATAGTGTCTTGAAAGGAGGATATAAGATGAACATCAACAGAAGCAAAACGAGAATAATTGAATGTAGTCTAACTAAATCAGGTGATGCTGAGGGAATTAGATTAGGAAATGAGACACTTAAAGTAGTAAAGGAGTTTTGTTATTTGGGGAGCAAAGTAACTGATGATGGTCGAAGTAGAGAGGATATAAAATGTAGACTGGCAATGGCAAGGAAAGCGTTTCTGAAGAAGAGAAATTTGTTGACATCGAATATATATTTAAGTGTCAGGAAGTCATTTCTGAAAGTATTTGTATGGAGTGTGGCCATGAATGGAAGTGAAACATGGACGATAAATAGTTTGGACAAGAAGAAAATAGAAGCTTTCGATGTGTAGTGCTACAGAAGAATGCTGAAGGTTATATGGGTAGAACACATAACTAACGAGGAGGTATTGAACAGGATTGGGGAGAAGTTTGTGGCACAACTTGACTAGAAGAAAGGATCGGTTGGTAGGACATGTTCTGAGGCATCAAGGGATCACCAATTTAGTATTGGAGGGCAGCGTGGAGGGTAAAAATCGTAGAGGGAGACCAAGAGATGAATACACTAAGCAGATTCAGAAGTATGCAGGTTGCAGTAGGTACTGGGAGATGTAGAAGCTTGCACAGGATAGAGTAGCATGGAGAGCTGTATCAAACCAGTCTCAGGACTGAAGACTACAACAACGACAACATGTAGTATAAAAATCCTAAGCTATACGGCAAACAGGGAAATTAATGAAACGCTTTGTTATGACATAAGCATGGTTTGTAGTTATAGTAAGCTACTTAAAACAATGATATTTGTTAATAGTGGTTTTACTTGTCACCTGGAATTGGTTTGTATTTTCTTTTTCTTTTTTCTTTGAAGCTTCTTGTGTAGCATTTTCTATGATGAGTCGCTTGCTGAACATCTCGGTGAAGTGACCAGCAATAGACCCTATCATGTTGGAGTTCCAGGGGCGGTCACAGCGTTTTTTCATCACTTTAATGTCCTGGTTGGAACGCTGTTCTTGTTCCTCACTAGTATCTCCCACATCGTTCAGGATGTAATCAAGGCGACTGTTCAAAAAGTAAACTTTCAGGCTCATTAAACATACTAAAGTTTTAAATTATTAAACACTGTAGCTATAATAAAAACATATTTTGGGTCTTTTTCATGTCCTAAGAACTTTGTAACGACTAGCTTGAATGGTACCCATGCTTCTTCCTGTTTTATGGATTCAAAGTTAACATCAAACATCAATGTTCTAACGTCAGGTCCGACAAAGACGCCTTCTTTTAGTTCAGCTTCTGAAAGGTGTGGAAACTTTGGGCAGAGATACTTAAAACGTGGCCCACCATTAGGCAAAGCCTTTAGAAACTGTTTCGTTAGGGATAACTTTGTATGTAGAGTTGGCAGGAGTACGTGTTTTGGATCTACAAGGTTTTTGCGTACCAGGTTTTAAAGACGCCCTCACTGGCCAGTTCTTTCTCCATCAGTGTTGATCCCTAGCCCTACATTCCCATTCACACAATAAACATGGAAATTTGGTAAAGTCACCTTGGTGACCATGGAGCATGCATGTTACTTTTAGACCGCCACATATCATCCACCTTGAGCAGAATAGCCTATGTTATAGATCACTATTTCTAGGTTTCCATAGCTTTCTTTCATATGTACAGAATGTCAGCAGATATAAATGCATACATGTTACCGTTGTGTATTAAAACAGTCCTTACACTAGTTTTCGATGAATCAATGAACAGCCTCCAGTCTTCCTTTTTGTGTTCAATACCAAACTCATGCATCAGACCGGGAATGTCTGAGCAGTAAACTAAATCACCTTCTTGTTGAAAAATCTTAGAAAGTTGCTGCTGTCTCTTTCTATACATGTATATGCTGGATCCAACTGCCAATAAGTTTTTTTTTTTTTTCTTTTAATCTAGAGCGAAGCAATTCAGCTTTTTCTTTCGTTAAGCCCAGATCCATAACCAAATCGTTAAGCTTGGTCTGAGTAAGCAATTTGGGCTCTAGACTTTCTGTATTACAATAGAATTGATTATCGTTTGGTTCATCTAAATAACATCGTACATCAGAAAATACTTCTGTTGGAATAGAATTTAAATCATCTAGTGGTCCTGGAACCACCAAATCTACACCATGCCCTACTGGTCGGATGGCGGACGGAAGGTTAGGGTAGCTTATTATCTTCTTGTTTTTCAAATTATGACAAGTAATATCAACACTGCAAAAGATGCGCTCATCGGAATGATTTCTTGGCTCCCTCCATATCATAATAACAGCGAATCCAAAAGGCTTTTTTTCTCGTTTTTGGACCATTTTATCAGATCTTCAACGCACAGATAGCGTTTTTTATGCGGTCCCCAAGATTTATCTTGACCATCAAGTTTAGATGATAGATAAACCTGTTTCACAAAGTATGTAATGTTTTTTCGGTGTTTTTTAATCACAAAGTCACCACACATATAATAAATACTGTACTAAGCACATGTACAGGAAACAGGAAAGTGAGGTTAAGTTGACAGTAAACAAAACACCATCTGTTAACACAAAAATAGAATCGACCTTTTTTGCCAGCAAATATTTTTAGCAGTGCTACCAACGTCGTCTACATTCATTACACCTACTTTTAAAATTATATTAACTATATAAAAGCTCATAGCGTGTAGGCTTTCACGGCCGGCGTCTTCAGTAATTAAAACTTCCGGGCTAAGAGGCCGTGGTCCAATAGCAGAAATACTTCTCCCTGACGTTTCGTTGCCAGCTGCGGGCAACACCATCTGACGTGAGTCTACGACTGTCGTAGACTCACCTCAGATGATGTTGCCCGCAGCTGGCAACGAAACGTCAGGGAGAAGTATTTCTGCTATTGGACCACGGCCTCTTAGCCCGGAAGTTTTAATTACTATATAAAAGCTGTTAAATTCTTTAAAAAGTCGATTAATTTAATAAATGTAACTGTAAAATGCGACGAAAGGGTGTTTGATACAGTTTTTTAAGTATCATATTTGAATTTCTCACCCTAAAAAACATAAGAATAAGGTATTTTCAGCAAAAAAGGTTTCCATCGTTGGCGTTCGTAAAGCAAGAAAGGCTAAAGGAAAATAGGAACACCGTCTAGACATTAGAAGGTGTAGGAAGAGCTTTTGGAATATATGAGGTGGAATAAAATCGTCGTATTACTATGAGGTCGAAAAGAGGAAGATGACGTTAAGGTCATCACGGTTGTTTAATTTGTGGACCTACATCAACGTCTACATGGATACTCTGCCTGACAGAGGTTTCTTTGAATCGCCTTCACAATAATACTCTCTAACAGAGCACGAAAGAAACGTACACCTATATCTTTCGGTACGAGGTCTGCTTTCCCTTATTTATGTTAGTCGGCATCAACGCGCATTCAGAGGATAAAGTTAATAATTGAAATTTCGTGAGAAAATCCAGCCGCAAGGAGAAACGCCTTTGTTTTAATGATATAAACCCCAAATCCTGCATCATGTCCGTGACACTCTCTCCCCTATTTCTCGATAATACAAAACGTGCTGCTCTTCTTTGAACTTCCTCGATGTACTCCGTTAATCCTTTTTCGTAAAGATCCGACATTGCGTAGCAGTACTCCGAAAGAGGATGTAAAATCGTAGTGTGGGCATTCTCTTTAATAGATCTTTTTCATCTTCTAGGAGTTCTAGCAATAACACGCAGTTCTTGGTTTTCCTTCCCCACATTTCTGTGCGTTCTTTCTGAACTGAAGTTTTTCTTAATTGTAATTCCTGGGTATTTAGTTGAATTTACAGCCTTTAGATTTGTCTGATTCATCGCGTACCCGAAGTCTAACGGGCTCCTTTTAGGGCTCATGTGGAAGATCTCACACTTTTCATTTTTTAGGGTCAACTGCCAATTTTCGCACCATACAAATATCTTTTCTTAAACGTTTCACAATTTCTTTTGATCTCGTGATGATTTTATTAGACGATAAACGCGAGCATTCTCTGCAAACAACCTAAGACGGCTGCTCAGATGGTCTTCTAAATCTTTTACATAGATAAGGCAGCCTCGTGATGACTGGGTGTTGTGTGCTGTCCTTAGGTTAGTTAGGTTTAAGTAGTTCTAAGTTCTAGGGTCTGATGACCATAGATGTTAAGTCCCATAGTGCTCAGAGCCATAGATAAGGAATGGCAGAGCACCTATAAAAATTTCTTGGGGAACACCAGAAACATCTTCTTTTAACTCTATGACTTTCCCTTAGTTACTAAGAACTGACCTCTCTGACACGAAATCACGAATCCAGTCGCATAACTAAGATGATATTCCATAAGCACGAAATTTGATTACAAGCCGCTTGTGAGGCACAATGCCAAAGGATGTTGACCGTGTGTCAATAGACCGTTCTCTTTGAGGTGATTCATAATGTTCAAACACAACACATGTTCGAAAATCTCACTGCGTATTGACGTTAATGATATGGGCATATAATTTAGTGGATTACTCCTAGTGCCTGTCCTTTATATCGGCGAAACTCGTCCAACTTTCCAGTCTTTGGTTACTGATCTTCCGCGGAGATAGTTGTTGTATATGTCTGTTAAGTATGTACCTACTACATCACAGTACTCTATTAGGTACGTGACTGGTACATACTCTGGACCGGAAGACTTGTTAAGTGATCTAACGAGGGGACAGCAGAAGTGTAAATAACGGATTTTGATGGGTCTTGCATGTGTTGTAGAGTGATATGCCCTGAGTGTGGGGATATCCGCCTGTTTAGCTACGGGTCTTGGTTTTCGAGAAAAGTGATTTTGATGTTAGGAGCGTAAACATTGGACGAGTGAACAGTGGAAAAACGTTGTATGTAGTGACGAATCACGGTCCACAACGTGGTGATCCGATGGCAGAGTGTGGGTATGGCGATGGCCAGGTGAACCACATTTGCCAGCGTAAATTTCGGAGTCGGTGATGTTATGGTTTTCCATGGAGGGGGACTTGCAACCGCTGTTGTTCTGCGTGGCACTATTACAGCAGAGGCCTATGTTGATGTTTTAAGCACCTTCTTGCTTCCCACTGTTGAAGAGCAATTCGGCGATGGCGATTGCATCTATCAACACGATCGAGCATCTATTCGTAATGCACGGCCTATGGTGGAGTGGTTATACGACAGTAACACCCCTGTAATGGACTGGCCTGCATAGAGTCCTGACCTGAATCCTGTAGAACACCTTTGGGATGTTTTGGAACGCCGAATTCGTGCCAGGCCTCACCGAGCGACATCGATACCTCTCCTAAGTGCAAGCACGCCGTGAAGAATGGGCTGCATTCCCCAAGAAACCTTCCAGCACCTAACTGAAGTACGCCTGCGAGAGTGGAAGCTGTCAAGAAGACGAAGTGTGAGCCAACACCATACTGAATTCCACCCTTACCGATGGAGGGCGCCAAGAACTTGTAAGTCATTTTCAGTCAGGTGTCCGGATACTTCTGATCACGTTGTGTAATATACTTTCTTCCGCGAGCAAGTGACAACCAGAACTTTCCACCACGGGTGATGAGCGTTGCTGTTCCACTTTTATCGGATATCTTTAATTTCTTGGGCAGCTCAGCTTGGGTCGAACGATTTAAACAAAAGCATTGGATCAGGCAAAGGAAGATTACGAAGTTCATCAGTTATAAAGAATGCGGAACTATGGAAGAAGTATAGGTAGCTGCGGGAGAATTCCGCACACAAACGAAAATAGTTATTGGTAATTTTAACCTCGACTACCTAATCAACACCGATCGAGCGGGCTGTCAATATCAATCAATGTACAATAGACCCCTCTCGGAGAAAGGAGCGAGAACCGTTCTCGTGCAGAGAAAAGATCTGAACACGATAGGTCATTCGTACACAGCACAGTACACTCGAACTGCATCAGGAAAGGTGATCGCGCACGTTTTTTTATGTATGCAGAAACCGTCGGGAAAATCTGGCCCTAATGTTGAGTAAAGAATGGATGAATTAACCCTCAAATTTAAAAACGTAACTGTGTCTTGCACGAAATCAGGGGAGTTCACGAAACCGGTGTATGAAGCCTTTTTAAAATGTTTGATTCTTCCGTACGTGAGACAGGAAAAATGTCTATGTATCATTGATACGTCGAGAGGACAGACAGATCTGACCGTAAACGATCACATCTTAATGGATGAGAGAAAGACGTGTACCTGTACCGTAAAGGTTATCCCACCAAAATGTACTCCACTTTGCCAGCCTTGTGACGTATATTTTTACCAACGGGTTAAAATTTTCACGAAGAAAATTCAGAATGCTCCCGATTTGCTGAAGACCAACAGAGAAATCGTATCCAGGGACGATTCCATAAAATTACACTCATGAATTTTGCATCAGCTCAGGGCGCCTGCTTTTTAGAATATGATCGAATACGCATGGTTCACATCAAAGTTAACGGGTGACAGAGAAACCTTTTTGAATTTAAATGAACGATGTTTTCCGGTATCGCTCTAAAAATCTCTGTGCACCTGCAAGACTGTAGCTTTTATGAAATGTGCTTGGCGCTGTAAAACAATGTGTTTCGTTTGTTTCTACATCTACATCTACGTCCATACTCCGCAAGCCACCTGACGGTGTGTGGCGGAGGGTACCTTCAGTACCTCTATCGGTTCTCCCTTCTATTCCAGTCTCGTATTGTTCGTGGAAAGAAGGACTGTCGGTATGCCTCTGTGTGGGCTCTAATCTCTCTGGTTTTATCCTCATGGTCTCTTCGCGAGATATACGTAGGAGGGAGCAATATACTGCTTGACTCTTCGGTGAAGGTATGTTCTCGAAACTTCAATAAAAGCCCGTACCGAGCTACTGAGCGTCTCTCCTGCAGAGTCTTCCACTGGAGTTTATCCATCATCTCCGTAACGCTTTCGCGATTACTAAATGATCCTGTAACGAAGCGCGCTGCTCTCCGTTGGATCTTCTCTATCTCTTCTATCAACCCTATCTGGTACGGATCCCACACTGCTGAGCAGTATTCAAGCAGTGGGCGAACAAGCGTACTGTAACCTACTTCCTTTGTTTTCGGATTGCATTTCCTTAGGATTCTTCCAATGAATCTCAGTCTGGCATCTGCTTTACCGACGATCAACATTATATGATCATTCCATTTTAAATCACTCCTAATGCGTACTCCCAGATAATTTATGGTATTAACTGCTTCCAGTTGCTGACCTGCTATTTTGTAGCTAAATGATAAAGGATCTATCTTTCTGTATATTCGCAGCACATTACACTTGTCTACATTGAGATTCAATTGCCATTCCCTGCACCATGCGTCAATTCGCTGCAGATCCTCCTGCATTTCAATACAATTTTCCATTGTTACAACCTCTCGGTACACCACAGCATCATCTGCAAAAAGCCTCAGTGAACTTCCGATGTCATCCACCAGGTCATTTATGTATATTGTGAATAGCAACGGTCCTATGACACTCCCCTGCGGCACACCTGAAATCTTGTTTTAAGACAAATCATCCGGCATTTTATTGTGGCGTAGCAAGCGATACAGTAGATAGAGATTAGGATTTTGTAATAATGACGTAAAATTAAATTACTACGGCAAAATAGAATATTTTTTTATAACTTCACAAAACGCACACCGTTTGTTGATATTCTGTAAAATAAAATGGAAAAATGTCGGACTATTCTAATTAAAAAAAAAAAAGCAAATGAACTTGAACACAGTATCTCCAGCGTGGTAGCTGTAGACCCTAACCGCTGCGTCACGCTCGCATGATTGTAACATGGCTAACGTTATGCGTATTACAGCGTGAAGTGAACTTCAACACCAATTTTCTCGAAAACCAAAGTCTGTCGCTAAAAAAGCAGATAGCCTCATACTTAGCGCCTGTCCCTCTACAACACATCCGAGACCCATCAAAATCCGTTATTTACACTTCTGATGGTCCCCTAGTAAGCTGTTTCACTACTCCAATGATACATACGTCAAAGTTACTTATGTTGGCAGCTGTTCTTGATTCGAATTCGGGATTATTTAATTCGTCTTCTTTGGTGAAATAATTTCGGAAGGCTGTGTTTAGTAACCCTGCTTTAGCACTCTCATCGACAGTATTTGCGTTGCTATCACACAGAGAAGACATTGAGTGTGTCTTGCCGCTAGCATAGTTTACATACGACCAAAATCTGGATTTTATGCTAGGTTTCGAGACAAAGTTTCTTTGTGGAAACTATTATGTGTTAGTAATGAAGTATGTGGCGGAGTAACGAAGTATGTGGAAGGGAATTTCGAAAGATGCTCCAAAACTCATGTGCGAAATCAAGCAGAGCACAGCATACTTAGCACAGAATATGACGAAAAGTGTAGCAATGGGAACATCGACTGGCTTGACATCAAAACAGGGGCCACAAAATAGTAGAAGAAACAAAGGAATTGTCCTGTGTACAAAGAAAAATTTCACAGTCTTACCGAAGCAACGAGACTAACAGCATAAGAGTGTCCTTAACTGAGTAAAAGGAGACCAGAAGTCAGAAGCTTTTATATGGAATTCAACAACAATTCCTGAAAGTGTACGTCTGGAGCAAAGCGGTGTATTAAGTTTGCCGAGGAAATATGTTGAAAACATTTGAAAAGTTGTGCTATCGAAGAATGTCAAGAGCTGAATGCAGAGAACATGAAGTGGTGAAGAAAGAAGTGCTGTAAAGATCCAACCCTGAAGAACGTACCGATTAGAGGGTAGTGGGACGGCTCCTACAATATCCACCATTAGTTAACTGTATGCTGGAGGAAAGTGTAGGGGCATCAGAGTATTAGAGTATACAAAACAGTGTATAACAGCGCTTTGAATGCTGTAGCTACGTGGAAATGAAAGGATTAGAACAAAATAGGAAATTATGTAGAACATGGATCATTAGATACACTAATGGAATGTGTAAGGGATCTGTGATCCCACAAACATAGATGCTAGTATCCGACGCCCAGGTCGATAGTAGTCAGGAGTCGATTGTCGAGCGCTGCTGTAGGCAGTGAGACTAGTGTCGAGTGCGTAGTAGTAATGGAGAGTGTCTAGTGAGCAGTACTGCGGGCGGGCAAGAATGGCGGTCGAGTAAATTCGCCGGAGTATGAGGAGTGAGTACGTCCCCCTGACCGTCGTGGGGTGGACCCTCACTAATACCGATTCGCGAGTGATATGAAACAGAAAGTGACAGGTGCCGAATTACGTGTTTCGCGTCAACCGCGTCGGCCAGCAACAACCATGGATTGCAGTGAGAATTGTTGTGAATGCTGACCATCAGCATTGCGTGTGACGAACTACTGAAAATCAGCAATCAATAAAAAGAGATAACCGTAATTAGACGTGCAAGGCGAAGGTAGCAACTGCCTCAGCATTTGTGTGTTAGTAGGAAATATATATCAGTTTGTACATCGCAACCTTTGTGGTCCTTAATTATAGACAAACTTTCAATCATTCCACTAATCAGTTGCAAAACAGCCGCACTCGGTTGAAATACCCCCGAAACCACAGCAGAAAAACCGATAGCCTTTCATCCATTAAGCACACGGTCATATAATCACAATAATTAACTGTTTGGCGGCTTCGATAAATTACACAAAATCCAGTAAAGGAATTAAACGTGGGTGTTTCAAATGGAAATATAATTTCCTGTATGACGTAGTATTTAGGAGTATATGGGTCCTGAACTTGGGCGGAGTCACATACAGTCAACGGGGTCACAGCTTCCTCTTTTTCTCAATGAAATACAGTGCATAAAATAGTTGCTAATTTTATAAAAACTTAGATTATTTCGATAGAATGCTCCTCTTGATACTACATGCAGGTCCTAAGAGTTGATCAGATCAGACACAATACTGTTATCAGAAGACATTCCTTTGACAGCGTGGATAAAACTGTTCTTTTATTAATACAGTATAATATTCTTTTTTCACTTGACTGAAGGCCTGTTTAAGGATTAGAAATGAGGTAAAAAAAATATGTTGTCGACGTAATGTAATTACGTGGACTCCCGTTAGTTACACACATGAAATGAACAACTGTGAAACCTTCCCGGTGAACTGATTTTCGTGGCTGTTACATTGACATCATACCACATGCAGTTCCTATATTGTCGTAACAGAAGAGCTAAACATTCGAAACGGTATCCACATTTAATAAAAAGCAACAAAGCAGTAGATTTCGTTTCTTTCCATTTTGTGATATATCACTACGGCAAGTAGTGACATTTTAATAAGTAAATTACAGTCAGCATGATATGCATATTAATTATATTTCAATTAAATCGAGCGAAATCGCGGGAGACTTTATAAATGTACTGTATATTCATTTTCAATTGCATTACAATAACAGTAATAGTGTTTGTTCCCATCTCAACATTTTCTGACATTCCATTTCATGTACTGAGTATGGGCTAAGACAATTTTCGTTTGTCGAGCCAGTCACAGAGCAACCAGCGCAGTTCAGCCAAAGAAAGATCCTTTCCTCTGCTGGTTCAGCAGGCAGCGTAAGTGTCGGCATCTGTTGCTCGACTGAAACAGGGGAGGCTGGGTGCTGGAGATAGCCGTTCATTGGCTCTGCTTCTTCTTGGACAGACATTATCACTCTGATAACATTTTTCTGCTATGAACGTCTGCGGGAGGCCCTAGTCAAACGACATTTACATTTATTTATCTTCTAAATATTTCTGTGATGGAAGGAGGATTTTGTAAATATCTTTCAAGGAGTGATACCGATCTCGGAAGGTTTGTAAAAGACACGGGCAGTCCCTGCATGTGACGGTCACACACTGCGGCCCCGTATTCGGCGTCTATCTGGGTCAATAGCGAAATCATTTGACGCGTACCAGCTACATTGCCCCACTCTCGAAGAAAAACACACCACACCATTGTAACTGAAGTGCACCTATTCAGATAACGACCACAAAACGATATTTGTACTTGGGTTATTGCCCTCGAGACTCGACACACAATGGGTGATGGAAAAACAAGTGAGCGAGTTAATAGCACCAGGTAGATGCCTATGGAAAGTTGTGTGAATAGACTATGTCAGCTAACTTGCCTAAGTACGAGGGACGTTCAGTAAGTACTCCAACATATTTTTTTTCTAGGCTAATTTCGGTTGAAATAATGTGGAGTTTGTTGTAGGACATCGTGGAATATTTCCGCTTCAGCCCCTATGGTTTATGATGTTCAGATTGGTGGCACCGCTATATGTAGCCTTCAAAATGGAATCTGTGACGTAGGTGCATTCCAAGCTGACACCTGTCACTGAGTTTCTTTTGGCGGAAAACCAGAGCATCGCACATTTTCATAGGCGCTTGCAGAATGTCTACGGAGACCTTACACTGGACAAAAGCACGGAGAGTCGTTGGGTGAGGCGTTTTCATCAAAATTTCTTTGGATTATTGTTCCTCATCTTCCCTACAGCCGGGATCTCGAACCCTCCGACATCCATCCGTTTGGTCCGATGAAGGATACACTCCACGGGAGGTGGTACATGGATGACGAGGAGGCTACTGATGCAGAAAGACGGTGGCTCTGACGTCGACCAGTAGAGTGGTACCATGTGCTGATAAAGGCCCTCCCAGTAAGGTGGCATAAGCCCGTCTCACTGAACAGAGATGATGTTGAAAACTAGGGTTTTGTAGCCATAATACTGGTGAATCATATAATGTACTGGACTCCTGAATAAAACCACCTCGTTTCAGAAAAGATAAGTATTGCATTACATACCGAACATCCTTCCTAGCGCACTGCATGACAAAAAAAGTAAAGCCTCCAGAAAGAGTCATGACACTTGGTATATGTACGCATCAAGTGGAGGTCGAGGGCGAGACGGTATGTACATGATTAGAAGTGCCTTTTTCTGTGAAAGATACAATGGCTACAAGAATGCATCCCTGTTTCTCGTGTTTGATGTTGTTTCCAAGACTGGTAGCCTGTAGAAGGTGCGTGAGAGCACCTCATATTTTTATGGTTCACTATGACGGAACACAGAGATCCCGCGTGCCTGGACGAGACAGCTTTATCATCACCTGACAAAATCTGAAAGGGGACTCATTGTTGGTTTCCGTTTGACCGGCGAAGCGAAGCGTACAGTAGCCACATATGTGGGGCATTAGGATGTAGGATGTGACCGTGGCCCGATTTTCAGCTGAATGCGAAGGTGAAGGCAGGCATACTAGTCATAGTCTTCGCATCTGCACCACACATCCAAGAACAAGTAAGGGACTCAGTGCCGGATTCTGTGCAATTCCAAACCATTGGCCGGAGACTATCAGTAGCCGAACCAGCGAATTACCGCACCATATGTAGACAGATGAGTTTGGTGTGGTGCTATGGCTGGGAAGCATTTATGAATGACGTCGCATCGTATTCAGTGATGAATCGTGGCTCTGCACTATCCCGGATGACCAATCTTCCAATGTTTTGGAGGTGCACACTCACATTTTCACAGCACTTGACACATTGAGGTAGCGAAACAATGCGGAGAGAGGTATCAATGATAGAGTTTAAAAAGCAACTCTTATAGTACTCAACTGATGTTGTCCTTCATTGCCGACAGTTGTAGGCGCGTAGCCCATTCTAAAATGTAACTTTGTATACTGTTCTAGAGAATACTCGGCTTCATTTTCTTAAATAATATGAACACTGGTGGATTTTCTGTTGTCGAATAGATATGTTTTAGACATTCCTCTTCACAATACAGATTAACACCAACCATCATGCTAACAGAACACACATGTAGCTTGTATTCCATATTCACACTCCCAGCTCGTACGGAACTAGAACAAAGATTTACCTGTAAACACATGTACGAAAGTAAACACTGTCTTACATCGATCTATTCACGCAAAATTATGTTTGAAACATACATTACAAAAATTAAGTACAAAAAATTGTTTATCATTGCTAATCTTTGTAAGGTCCATAATCATCGTAGCAATTACATAAAATGTTTACATACGTCAAAGTTAATAAATTTTCGAATAACTGTATGGTAGTGGATTTCTGCGTTTTGAATCTTCAACTTGTGAATCGGTCATTTCACTTGATTCAAGATGAGTTCGTACATTTAGCTCACCATTAGCGGTTTTATTACAGTCTACATGTGTAACAGCCACGCGACGTTATCGTGGTGAGATAAACAAGTTCAGTCAGAAATAGCATGTGCCTCTAAGAACCGCCTGCGTGATGTTGAGGTACACCCGTGACTCGCAGGATCCCCAGGTGGGTCGCCATGAAACATGTGTTGGACCATCTCTGACGCCAACTCCGTCCGAGTGTCACATCAAACACGTGAAGGACCGTTTACAGCCGGTGTAGAGCTGCCTACCTCTGTAGAGAACACATCTGTTTAATAGCACTCTCCCCAACGAACCAGAGCATGCGTCGAGGCCAAAAGGAGTGCAACGCTATAGTAATAAATGGGCTCGTACTGTCACTTTCTTCGTATATTTGAATCTGTTTTGTAATCGCTGAAATGACTTTATATTCTCTCATAACCCGTGAAGCTTCACTTTGTTTCCTCCTATTCTCAGTGCTTCAAGTTGATGTCAGGCAATGTAGTGTACCCAAAGTATGTATCTACAGTATGTACAAGCAGACATATTGTGAAATCATAAGGACCTTCCAGAAACACCCCGTATACTCACGTGATGTGGAAGGGATAGGTTAACATTCGAACATGTAAAGAGAGTAAGCCAATCTTTCATTTGCAAGAGAGTTAATTTAACGATGCAGATCACGTTCCTCATCTGCGAGTACTAGAAAAAATATTCAGAACAGAGATGATTACAATGTTCTGGAAGATCAAGGGGAAATGACAGTGTAGTCATAAGTCCCGATTTTCTTGCGATATGTCAACCCGGACTTCAAAAGTCACGACTTTCGGTCACAGCTAACAATTCGAAATACGATGTATACTTACTCAGTAACGATAGCGTACATGAATGTTTCGAAATGGGGGTCTGAACACATCGATGGGGTCACCAAGAAAGCTAGAATACAGTTTGGCAGGATGCCAACAGTTAAACTAAATGAACGCCTTAGCGCATCCGGGAACTGTAAGTTTCAAACCACTCAGCCGCATGGCCTCCAATGCTCAATTATTTGTACTACCGCGACACCACTGTTTTCTGAACAGTGTTTCAGCTTCTGTCCCCCTCTTGTCCACTGGTTGGCAGCGGATTCTTCGAGTGCCAGTTAGTACATCCATTGAAAACATTACAATTTCAAGAAGAAGAATCTTTGAACTGAATACTCTGAATCTCCTCTATGTAATTGTACTTTAATAAAAATGTAAATGTCAATTTATGAAAGCTACGTGGAATTTTTTTAAAGCATATGTCCACTAAATAATTATGTACTTTGCAATTCCACAAGGCTCTGTTATGGAAGATAGTTGCTTTCCATTCAACTAAAATAGGATACTCGACTTCATCATAGCACTTGGGATGGCACCGTCTCTAGAGAAGCGACTAAGGGCTCAACATAGAGCTTACAGGACACAAAATTATTATTGTGAACTAAACCACATGACTGATCCACGCAGTTATACAGCACTCCTGATAAATTGAGATGAAGCTGGTGGCAGAGTCGATCTCCTGTGATATTCAGAAAAAAGGCAGCAACCCTATCCATGGTTCTTCCTGTGAAACAGGCTCAGAAATTTCTGTCCTCAGCATCGGACTTCCATCGTACAGAGCTAACCAAAGTGTGCCATGAATAATAAGCAGCATAACATCCGCATCCGAGGCTATATTATATAATCTTGCAATCCTCCTCGCCTCTTTCAGTTCACAAGATGTGCACCCTTTGCCTGCTAGCACGTGCCACACTGCAGCCTTGTAGTTCGACCCCAGATCCACCTGTTCTATTCCCGCCCAGCCAGTTCCATTGCGCAGGGACTTCCACCCAAGTTTTAAATTATTGAAAACCTACATTTTTGTGCACGAAACAGTATTACAATCAAATTTTAAATTTTTACATTTCTTTACAGTACATTACTTTTGAGGTTACATCAGTATATCTATCATAAATAAAGAATAAAACATTTACAGATATGTTACATCAAAGAGCTTAGTTATACAAATTGATATTAAGTAAAAACAGACAAATTAGTTAGATAAGACCATTACATCTAACATATATAATTGTCTTACAAATGGCTTTATCACAAACCTCCCAACGGTATCAGAACTTGCATCCAGGCCAGAATGGGTGCGGCGTCGTAGTGATAAGTGAGCTGACAATGCCACCTTGTTTGTAAATCTGACTTGATTTTATAATCACTGAAATAATTTCACACACCTGGGGTGTTTCATTTCATTTTCTCCTCCTCTTCTCGGTGATTCACGGCCTTGCCGCAGTGGATACACCGGTTCCCGTGAGATCACCGAAGTTGAGCGCTGTTGGGTATGGCCGGCACTTGGATGGTGACCATCCAGCCACTATGCACTGTTGCCATTTTTCGGGTTGCACTCAGCCTCGTGATGCCAATTGAGGAGCTACTCGACTGAATAGTAGCGGCTTCGGTCAAGAATACCATCATAACGACCGGTATTGCGGTGTGCTGCCCCATGCTCCTCCTATCCACATCCTACTTTGAGGATGATACGGCGGTCGGATGGTCCCGGTAGGCCACTCGTGGCCTGAAGACGGGGTGCTTCTGGGTGATTGACTTTTTTGCTTGGTGGAAATGCAGCATCTGTGAAACAACGACTTCACTTAACTGAATTTTCTCATTTTGAGAGAAGTGAAGGGCAATCTGTTTAATTGTTAAAAACCATCCAACAGCCAACATCACACAAAATATTTTTTTTACTTTTGATCCCCGATTTCAACAGACTATGCTGTAATCTTCAGGTCTTGCACGTAAAGTCAGCGTAAAATGAATTTTAAGACCTGCAGATGAGAGCATAGTCTATTGAAACAGGTTGTCTTAAATTTAAAAATATAATACTTTATGCGATTTTGGCTGTTGGATGGATTCTGACTTCCCTTACGTCGTTTGTGACCACTCTGGATCTCAGTATGATGAGAGCTACTGAGGTTGTGGATGCATAGTTCGTGGTAAAGTCGCAGGGTTTGAGATAAGTTTGTATTCAGGTGCGTGACATATTCTTGCTTCTTTTTTTTTATATGGACTGTGGCAGTCAGTCCATCTGGGAACACCTGTCGTTAGTAGCTTGTGAGTGTGCGCTAGCTTCACGAGTGGCCGTGCGACTGTGAAGGCTGAGCCTACAGCACAAGCAATACAGCGGCCACCGGGGCGGAACCCGGGTTGGCGGCTCGGTTTGAGGATCGTTAGTCCTCCGAGATTCGATACGGCAGCCTCCTACTAGAGTGACAGTGACAGCAGGCGCGGCGGCTTCTCCCCCCCTCCCTCCCCCCTCCCCCCCCCATCTCCCTCCTCCTCCCCCTTCCCCTTCCCCTTCCCCTTCCTCTCCCTCTCACCCACCCCACCATACACTCACACACCGATTCGCTGTCAGCCGCGGCGCATGCCCAATTACGCGAGGGTCGTGTTGACGCGACCGAGTAATCGCAAGGGCCTTCCATAAGCGAGGCTAGTGCTGCCACCTTCTACATGTGTTTATGCTGCGAATGCTATAGGCTAGCAACATTTTCCGTAAACCCTGTGTTAGACGCGCGTTGTTCGGCACATTCACGCCAGGGACTTCCGATGATCATCGATTGTTACAGAATATCGAATTTGGGAGGTTAAAGTCAGTGTTTCAGTACCGATGTTAAAGACCTTACATGATGGCAAAAAGAGCCAGGTTACTTGTTATCAAGCCGGGCGTGGTGGCCGAGCGGTTCTAGGCTATTCAGTCCGGAACCGAGCGACTGCTACGGTCGCAGGTTCGAATCCTGCCTCGGGCGTATAAGTGCTTGACGTCGTTAGGTTGGTTAGGTTTCAGTAGTTCAAAGTTCTAGGGGACTGATGACCTCAGATCTTAAGTCCCATAGTGCTCAGAGCCATTTGAACCATTTCTGAAGATCTTGTTCCCTGCATCAGTGCAGCTATGAAAGATTTAGAAATGCAGTTGGAAGAAATGGACATATACCGTGTTTTGCCTCATGTGAAATATTCTCCTGCCCCAACCTCTTCATCTCAGAGTACCGCCTACAACATTGGTCCTCAGTTACTTGCTGGATGCCTTACTCTATTGTTTTTACCTTCTGCAGCTCCATCTGATACCATTGAAGTTCTGCTGTGATGTCTCAACAGATGTCCTATCGTACTTGTTCTTCTTCTTGTCAGTGTTTTCCATATATTCCATTCCTTTCCCATTCTGCGGGGTACCTCCTCATTCCTTACTTAATTAGTCGACACAAATTTTCAACATTCTTCTGTAGTAACATATTCCTGTGGTCTGGTAGAAAAAAATCTATTACCGAAACGAACTGTCTATTTTTTTTCCAATGGGTCCGTAGCTCGGTATGTGTAAAGATATTATGAATTAAGTCCAAAAAGCTACTTCTATTTTGAGAAGTTTATTTAATCACGACCGGCCTGTTTCAGCACTATTGCCATCATCAGACGAACTATAACATCGCTGGTTAGTCACTCAAGCGTTTCTCTTACGTCTTTTTATGTTATTTTATGACTTAGCTTTTATAGGCTATATTTGTTGGAAATTATAGCCTGAATTTTATTAGTTATTCAGGCCATAACTACCAACAAATATATCCTATGAAAGCTACGTCATAAAATAACTTTAAAAGACGTAAGAAAGACGCTTGAGTGACTAACCAGCGATGTTATAGTTCGTCTGATGATGGCAATAGTGCTGGAACCGGCCTGTCGTGATTAAATAAAAAACTCAAAATAGAAGCAGCTTTTTGGACTTAAATCGTAATGTCTTTACATGAAGTCTCTGAGTTGATTACCGCTGTGAAAAGGGTTGTAATGTGGTTGAAGCAAAGTGTAGCAGGAGGAGAGGAGCTAAGAAACTAATCGGGTCTCAAACTTATTCAAGAAGTATCAACAGATAAAATAAACCGTTGTATATTATTCAAATATTATTGTGGCTGCGTCAAGTGACTAATAATATAATTAATTATTATGCTAGTGCACCAAGCCTGCTCACAAATGGAAGATATTGTAGTCCTGGCAGATGGCTGTGACATTCTGAGGCCTACAGAAGTGGCTGCTCATGCAGTTTCCGTAGAAAATTACATTTGGAGTTGTAAAGCAACTCCTATAACTACTACCGATATGCACACATAATGATGGCGGTAGTATCACGTACACAATGTATAGAATTACATTAACAGAGCTTTCATTTGCAATCAGGTGATTAATGTGAAAATATTTCCGACGTAATTACGGCTGCACGACGGCATTTAATAGACTTTGTAGCGGAATAGTTGTTGGAGCTAGACGGATGGGACACTAAATTTCGGTAATCATTATGGATTCAATATTCCGAGATGCACAGTGTCAAACGTGTACCTAGAAGAGCATATATTCAGGCATTGTTTCTCAATACGGGACAACGTAGTGGCCGACGACTTTCACTTAACCACCGAGAGCAGCTGCAATCCGTAGAGTGGTCAGTGATAACATGCAACACTGCGTGAAATAACCGCAGAAATCAATGTGAGACGTACGACCAGCGTGCCCCTTAGGACATGTGGCGTCCTGTGGGACAGGGTGGCGGAATTTGGCGTTAATGGGCTATGGCAGCAGACTACCGACGCGAGTGACTTCGCCGACAGCACGACATCGAATGCTGCATCTCTCCTGGGCTCCTGATGGAATCGGGTGAACTCTAGACCCCTTAAAACCACTCTTTTTTTTGTCTTTAGTCTTTTGACTGGTCTGATGCGGCCCGCCACGAATTCCTCTACTGTGCTAACCTCTTCATCTCAGAGTGGCTCTTTCAACCTACTTCCTCAATTATTTCCTGGATATATTCCAATCTCTGTCTTCCTCTACAGAGTTTACCCTCTCCAGCTCCCTCTAGTACCATGGCAGTCGTTCCCTCATGTCTTATCAGATGTGCTAGCATCCTTTCCCTTCTCCTTATCAGTGTTTCCACATGTTTCTTTCCTCTCCAAATCTGCGCAGAACCTCCTCATTCCTTACTTTATCAGTCCACCTAATTTTCAACATTCGTCTGTAGCATGTGACGGTACAAACCCCCGTTATTAGATCAATATTTCTAGTATGCAAGGATTGCTTTGTGGAGAACGAGCGCGCTACATGGTGCGCGATTCGCGGAAGTGTGTAGCGTGCCCGCCACGAGATTTGCAACGGTCTCCGGGCGGCCACGAGGCCCACAGCTTGGGGCATTGTTTGGTTTTTCGCGCATTACGCGAAAACTACACTCCTGGAAATTGAATAAGAACACCGTGAATTCATTGTCCCAGGAAGGGGAAACTTTATTGACACATTCCTGGGGTCAGATACATCACATGATCACACTGACAGAACCACAGGCACATAGACACAGGCAACAGAGCATGCACAATGTCGGCACTAGTACAGTGTATATCCACCTTTCGCAGCAATGCAGGCTGCTATTCTCCCATGGAGACGATCGTAGAGATGCTGGATGTAGTCCTGTGGAACGGCTTGCCATGCCATTTCCACCTGGCGCCTCAGTTGGACCAGCGTTCGTGCTGGACGTGCAGACGGCGTGAAACGACGCTTCATCCAGTCCCAAACATGCTCAATGGGGGACAGATCCGGAGATCTTGCTGGCCAGGGTAGTTGACTTACACCTTCTAGAGCACGTTGGGTGGCACGGGATACATGCGGACGTGCATTGTCCTGTTGGAACAGCAAGTTCCCTTGCCGGTCTAGGAATGGTAGAACGATGGGATCGATGACGGTTTGGATGTACCGTGCACTATTCAGTGTCCCCTCGACGATCACCAGTGGTGTACGGCCAGTGTAGGAGATCGCTCCCCACACCATGATGCCGGGTGTTGGCCCTCTGTGCCTCGGTCGTATGCAGTCCTGATTGTGGCGCTCACCTGCACTGCGCCAAACACGCATACGACCATAATTGGCACCAAGGCAGAAGCGACTCTCATCGCTGAAGACGACACGTCTCCATTCGTCCCTCCATTCACGCCTGTCGCGACACCACTGGAGGCGGGCTGCACGATGTTGGGGCGTGAGCGGAAGACGGCCTAACGGTGTGCGGGACCGTAGCCCAGCTTCATGGAGACGGTTGCGAATGGTCCTCGCCGTTACCCCAGGAGCAACAGTGTCCCTAATTTGCTGGGAAGTGGCGGTGCGGTCCTCTACGGCACTGCGTAGGATCCTACGGTCTTGGCGTGCATCCGTGCGTCGCTGCGGTCCGGTCTCAGGTCGACGGGCACGTGCACCTTCCGCCGACCACTGGCGACAACATCGATGTACTGTGGAGACCTCACGCCCCACGTGTTGAGCAATTCGGCGGTACGTCCACCCGGCCTCCCGCATGCCCACTATACGCCCTCGCTCAAAGTCCGTCAACTGCACATACGGTTCACGTCCACGCTGTCGCGGCATGCTACCAGTGTTAAAGACTGCGATGGAGCTCCGTATGCCACGGCAAACTGGCTGACACTGACGGCGGCGGTGCACAAATGCTGCGCAGCTAGCGCCTTTCGACGGCCAACACCGCGGTTCCTGGTGTGTCCGCTGTGCCGTGCGTGTGATCATTGCTTGTACAGCCCTCTCGCAGTGTCCGGAGCAAGTATGGTGGGTCTGACACACCGGTGTCAATGTGTTCTTTTTTCCATTTCCAGGAGTGTATGTAACTTATGGTGAAGAGCGATGAGGCAGTGGATTGTGGTCAGCGATATGCACCTTCTGAAAGATCGATCTTTATTTCAAGTCACGAGACGCAAATGCTATAGTAACCTCAAAAACGGTTAATATCACGAATACTGAAATATTAATAAAAATAGTAGATAACATCTTACAGCGAGGAGCGAGCACTCATTAAAAATGTTTCGTCATAGCGGATCGAGTGCCGTAGTCATATGTTCAGATTCATGTATACCGAGCGAGGTGGCGCAGTGGTTAAACACTGGACTCGCATTCGGAAGTACGACGGTTCAATCCCGCGTCCGGCCATCCTGATTTAGGTTTTCCGTGATTTTCCTAAATCACTCCAGGCCAACTTCGGGATGGTTCCTTTCAAAGGGCACGGCCGACTTCCTTCCCCCTCCTTCCCTAATCCGATGAGACCGATGACCTCGCTGTCTGGTCTCCTTCCCCCAAAACAACCAACAACAACAACATGATATATAATTAAGCCCGTAAAGAGCAATAAACAAAGTTTGAGGGAAAATTGTTTATAAAATTCAATAGAAAATTCATGACGAAAAGAACGGCAATATATAATATTTAGGGTGGAATCACACGTATTTTAAACTCCGTTAAGTTATACTATGCATGTAACTTGCAATAGTTTTCATTGTTTGCAAATTATTACTAACATTTATGGCCCATAATTAATTAATTATTATAGATATCAAGATTCTGAGCAGCGCAATGTGTAGATCGCTATAGATTACGTCTAAAAACGGTGCTATATGCAGTTCTATGTTAAAACTTTGCAGCACAGATGTCAACAAACAAATTTGCGCTAAGTCGCGAAATTTTTCAGAAACTAAAACTTGATTTATGGGCGGTAGAATAATCCTAGAAATTAATGTAACATAGTGAATAAGATGTAATTTTTAGCCCGGTTCCGATGGTGTACTTATATCTTATTCTGATGAGACTGGTACGTAAATAACCAGGGGGGGGGGGGGGGTGGGCATCCGAGCGTATATAAGCGAGCGGCCATCTTGGCCAGGGGTCAGTCGTTGGTTTGTCGTTTCGGAGGGTGGGTGGCCCATGTTGTCGTTTGAGAATTCTTTTTCGCGCCGATTGATTTCGACGAAGAGTATTGTTTAATAGTGCAAGTTTGCAAGCATATATTTAGTGAACTGGAAGTGCTATGATTATTTGTGTAAGCACGATTTACGAGTAAGTGAACATGTGGCGAACGGTGATTTCGCGCCAAAACTGTTAGAACAAAGAGGACAGTGGGACTTGCGGTTCTGTTCGAATTATTTGAATAATTTTGGGTTTATAGCAGCGTACATTACTGCTATTGGGTGCTCGGATTCAAATTATTATTAAAGTAAAACTGTAAACCGTATCACCAGTGCTAATTTCATTGTGTGAACGCCAATAAATTGTGATTGAACTGTGTTGTGAAAAACCGATTCTAGTATAAAAATCGCCTAATTCTTGTTCCGTAGCATAAACTGTACTTATGTCTGAGTGAATAATTAATCCTAAAACTGTAACAAACGGGCGGGTGTTGAAGTGTTCTAATGCACCAAGTGTGGAAATCATCCCCTGAGACTTACGTGAGAGTCAAAATTTGAAATAACATTTTTTAACCAACATTTGTAAGTGTACATTCGTGTGGACTCTCTTCAACCGCACTTCTTTATTTAACTGCCCAGTCGCAAGTACCACATCACTGATGCTTCGTTTCTCTTCTGTTCCGGTTTCCCCACGGTCCAGGCTTCACTACCATACAATGCTGTATTCCAGACGTACATTCCCAGAAATTTATTCCTCAAATTAAGGCCGATATTTGATATCAGTAGACTTCTCTCGCCCAGGAATGTCTTTTTGCCATAGCGAGTCTGCTTTTGATGTCCTCCTTGTTCCGTTCGTCATTGATTTTTTTACTGCCTAGGAAGCAGAATTCCGTAACTTCATCTACTTCGTGACCATCAATCCTGTGTTAAGTTTCTCGCTGTTCTCATTTCTACTACTTCTCATTACCTTCGTCTTTCTTCGATATACTCTCAATCCTTATTCTATACCTATTAGACTGTTCATTCCGTTTAGCAGATCATGTAATTCTTCTTCACTTTCACTCAGGATAGCAATGTCATCAGCGAATCGTATCACTGATATCCTTTCACCTTGTATTTTAATTCCACTCCTGAATCTTCCTCTTATTTCCATAACTGCTTCCTCGATGTACAAATTGAACGACAGGGGCAAAAGTCTACATCCTTATCTTACACCCTTTTTAATACGAGCATTTCGTTCTTGGTCGCCCACTCCCATTATTCCATCTTTGCTGTTGTACATATTGTATATGACCCATCTCTCCCTATAGCTTACCCCTACTTTTTCTAGAATTTCGAACGTCTTGCACCACTTTACGTTGTCGAACGCTTTTTCCAGGTCAAAAAATCCTATGATTGTGTCTTCATTTTTCTAAAGTCTTGCGTCCATTATTAACTACAACGTCACAATTGCCTCTTCGTGCGTTTACCTTTACTAAAGCCAAACTGTTCGTCATCTAGCGCATCCTCAATTTTCTTTTCCATTCTTCTGTATATTATTCTTGTAAGCATCTAGGATGCAAGAGGTGTCAAGCTGATTTTACGATAATTCTCGCACTTGTTAGGTCTTGGCGTCTTCGGAATTGTGTGAATGAGGCTTTTCCGAAAGTCAGATGTTATGTCGCCAGACTCATACATTTTGCACACCAACGTGAATAGCCGTTTTGTTGCCACTTCCACCAATGTTTTTAGAAATTCTGATGTAATTATATCTATCCCTTCAGCCTTATTTGATCTTAAGTCCTCCAAAGCTATTTTAAATTCTGATTCTAATACTGGATCCCTTATCTCTTCTAAACCGACTCCTATTTCTTCTTCTATCACATCAGACATATCTTCCCCATTTCAAGATATTCTTTCCACCCATCCGCTCCCTTCTCTGTGGAAATCTCGTTGCACTCTCAATATTACAACCTTTGCTTTTAGTGTCACCGAAGGTTGTTTTGACGTTCCTGTATACTGAGTCTCTTCTTCCGGCAATCATTTCTTTTTCAATGTCTTCAAATTTTTCCTGCAGCCATTTCATCTTAGCTTCCCTGAACTTCCTATTTATTTCATTCCTCAGCGACTTGTATTTGTGTATTCCTGAATTTTTTCGCAGTTACCTTCTTTGTACCTATGAATTCCTTCCCAACTTCTGTGATCGCCCTTTTTAGGGATGTACATTCCTCTTAAACTGTACTGCCTACTGAGCTATTGCTTATTGCTGCATCTATAGCCTCAGAGAACTTCAACTGTATCTCGTCATTCGTTAGTAATTTCGTATCCTACTTCTTTGCGTATTGATTCTTTCTGCCTAATGTCTTAAACTCCAGCCTACTCTTCATCAGTACTACATTGTGATCTGAGTTTATATCTGCTCCTGGGTACACCTTACAATCCAGCATCAGATTTCCAAATTTCCTTCTGACCAAGAGGTAATCTAACTGAAATCTTCCCGTTTCACCCGGCCTTTTCCAAGTATACCTCCTCCTCTTGTGATTATTGAACAGAGTATTCGCTGTTACTAGCTGAAACTTGTTACGGAACTCAATCTTGGTCCTCTCTCATTCCTTGTCCCAAGCCCATATTCTACTGTAATCTTTTTTTCTACTCCTTCCCCTACAACTGCATTCCAGTCCCCCACGATTATTAGAATTTCATCCCCCTTACATACTATATTACCCTTTCAATATCCTCATACATTTTCTCTATCTCTTCATCTTCAGCTTGCGACGTCGACGTGTATACCCGAACTATCGCTGTCGGTGTTGGTTTGCTGTTGATTCTGATAAGAAAAACCTTGTCACTGAACTGTTCACAGTAACACACTCTCTCCCAACCATCCTATTCATAACCAATCCTACTCCGGTTACACCATTTTCTGCTGCTGTTGATATTACTCTATACTCATCTGATCAGAAATCCTTGTTTTCTTTCCGCTTCACTTCACTGACCCCTACTATATCTAGACTGAGCTTTTGCATTTCCCTTTTCAGATGTTCTAGTTTCCGTACCACGTTCAAGCTTCTGACATTCCACGACCCCCCTCATAGAACGTTATCCTTTCGTTGATTATTCAAACTATTTCTCACGGTAGCCTCCCCCTTGGCAGTCCCCTCCCAGAGATCCGAATGGGGAACTATTCCGGAATATTTTGCGAATGGAGGGACCATCATGACACTTCTTCAGTTACAGGCCACATGTTCTGTGGATACACGCTACGTGTCTTAATTCAGTGGTTTCCATGCCTGCTACATCGTCATGCCGTTGATCATTGCTGATTCTTCCGCTTTTAGGGACAGTTTACCACCGCTAGGACAAAAGAGTGCCTTGAATCTCTGTCCGTTCCTCTGCCCTCTTTGAGAAGTCCTTTGGCAGAATGAGGGGTGATTTCATATGCCGTAAGTTTTCGGCCTCCAATGCTGATTATTAATCAAAATTTAAGCAGCGGCGGGATTCGAGCCCGGGACCGAAAACGTGTTGATTATCAATCAAAGACGCTACCCCATTTTTTGAGTTTGGTCGTTGCGGGCATCACATGACATCCGTTCAAGTTCTTTGTTGATCCTTTCATAAATTTTTTTTTTAGTTACACAGGCCAATTACACTGACCGAACACGCTTAGCTACAGTGCCGGCGCCCCTAGACTACGGGTGGAGACTGGAAAGGCGTCCAACTACAAACAAAACTAGCCATATAATGAAAACATCGGCCCGCATCTCGTGGTCGTGCGGTAGCGTTCTCGCTTCCCACGCCCGGGTTCCCGGGTTCGATTCCCGGCGGGGTCAGGGATTTTCTCTGCCTCGTGATGGCTGGGTGTTGTGTGATGTCCTTAGGTTAGTTAGGTTTAAGTAGTTCTAAGTTCTAGGGGACTGATGACCATAGATGTTAAGTCCCATAGTGCTTAGAGCCATTTGAACCATTTGAATACATCGGACCTCGCTGACGAGGTAAATACTAGGAACGAAACTGGGGATCAAAAGGGTATGAGGAAATCAGTAAGTGCTGTTACTCTCCTGTACTGAAATTCACATGAGACCTGGAGAATGGGCCACACACATTCGATAATTATGTGCTTATGCGAGGGAGGGGGCGGGGGGGTGGGTGGGAGAGAGGAATTGCAGTATATCGTGTGGTCTGCACTAAACCCCTCATCCCTGATAATTGCATAGTCGTGAATAAGACAGAGGTTCGTTGGCGAGACGATGGAATTAATCGTTACGGCCCATCATTAGGTGACTTCTGCTCTCATTAATAACAAAGCATCCCGCGTATAGGCCACCACAATGCGGAGGATAATTGTCCACAGTCTCCCAATGCGGATTCATGAGTAATATCTGCATACTACATATGCAAAGCTCGTAGCAAAGCGTATAGGCTCAGAAATTGATGTTAACGAAAAATGTCGTATATTTGAAAGATCGTCTATTATTCATTTACTTGCTTAACTTCGTACAGAACAAAATGATGAAAATTTGATACATTTTTGCTTCAGGTCTGGCAAACGTGATTTCCTAAAATGTGCCCTGATCAGTTTATTTCTTTTCACACCTAGCGTGTAATGATTTCCCGCTAATTTAGTGTTTGTTCTCACGTATGATTCTTTGATCACGCAGCAAAATGTATGTTGTTTTGATATTTCGTCTCATATTAACTGTATCTGTAAGAGTGCTTGTAGGACGGGTATCTGAACCCAGATACTACATTTCCACAGTCCAATGGTGTGTGCCTAGAAAATTCAATGATGAAGATCATATCCCATGAAAAGAGAGAGTTACTATTAACGTTACGAAAATTCTGGGAGCGGCACTTTTTTTGGTTTATATGTGTCAAGCGTAGTTACTGCAAAGTTCCATTAATTGTAGGAAATAACTCACTAACAGTAGAGATAAGCGATATCGAGTTGGGAATACTACGAGAAGAAAAGAGCAGAATCGATTGTCCAAAATCAGAATTTACAGAATTCCAGTTGGTTGCCAGCGAGTAGGTACACTACTGGCTATTAAAAGTGCTACGCCACGAAGATGACGTGCTACCGAAGCGAAATTTAACCGACAGGAAGAAGATGCTGTCATATGCAAAGCTTTTCAGAGCATTTACGCAAGGTTGGCGCCGGTGGCGACACCTACAACGTGCTGACATAAGGAAAGTTTCCCAGCGATTCCTCATACACAAACAGCAGCTGACCGGCGTTGCCTGGTAAAAAGTTGTTGTGATGCCTCGTGTAGGGAGGAGAAATGCGTACCATCACGTTTCCGACTTTGATAAAGGTCGGATTGTAGCCTATCGCGATTGTGGTTTATCGTATTACGACATTGCTGCTCGCGTTGTTCGAGATCCAATCACTGTTACCAGAATATGGTATCGGTGGGTTCAGGAGGTTAATACGGAACCCCGTGCTGGATCCCAACGGCCTCGTAACACTAGCAGTCGAGATGACATGCATCCCTTCCACATGGCTGTAACGGATCGTGCAGCCACGTCTCGATCCATGAGTCAACAGATGGGGACGTTTGCAAGACAATAACCATCTGCACGAACGGTTCGACGACGTTTGCAGCAGCATGGAGTATCAGCTCGGAGACCGTGGCTGCGGAGACCCTTGACGCTGCATCACAGACAAGAGCGCCTGCGATGGTGTACTCAACGACGAACCTGGGTGCATGAATGGCAAAACGTCATTTTCTCGGATGAATCCAGGTTCTGTTTACAGCATCATGATGATCTCATCCTTGTTTGGCGACATCGCGGTGTACGCACATTCGAAGCGTGCATTCGTCATCGCCATAGAGGCGTATCACCCAGCGTGATGGTATGGGGTGCTATTGGTTACACGTCTCTGTCACCTCTTGTTCGCATTGACGGCACTTTGAACAGTGGACGTTACATTTCAGATGTGGTACGACCCGTGGCTCTACCCTTCATTCGATCCCTGCGAAACTCTACATTTCAGCAGGATAATGCACGATCGCATGTTGCAGGTCCTGTACGGGCCTTTCTGGATACAGAAAATGTTCGACTGATGCTCTCGCCAGCACATTCTCCAGATCTCTCACCAACTGAAAACGTCTGGTCAATGGTAGCCGAGCAACTGGCTCGTCACAATACGCCAGTCACTACTCTTGATGAACTGTGGTATCGTGTTGAAGCTGCATGGGCAGCTGTACCTGTACACGCCATCCTAGCTGTGTTTGATTCAATGCCCAGGCGTATCAAGGCTGTTATTACGGTCAGAGGTGAGTGTTCTGGTTTCTGATTTCTCAGAATCTATGCACCCAAATTGCGTGAAAATGTAATCACATGTCAGTTCTAGTATAATATATTTGTCCAATGAATACCCGTTTATCGTCTGCTTTTCTTCTTGGTGTAGCAGTTTTAATGGCCATTAGTGTAGTTAAGTCATTGACTATGAGCACCGCATATTAACTTCCAGAACTCTCGAATGGATGAATGTCATTGGGAGACACCAGGTACAGCGTATGAGTGACTCTTTAGTGACGTTATCCAGTTATACAGCACGTATTCTTTACGTATAAACAACAATACGAATACATTACGAGTCGAGCACACCACATTTTTAGTTCACTACACAAGTGAACATGTCACGTAACTTTGGACGGAATGCCATACGCTCACAGATTTGATACACTAATTTTTTATGTGTGGCCTTAAGTAATCAAGCATCGTGGCTTTTAAAATTGCATCATCGGTTAGTGTAAAAAATAACAAAATTTTAGTAACTGTGCTGATTGATTGATTGATGTCGTGTATCTAGTGCCTCCCGTCGGGTGGACCGTTCGCCGTGTGCAGGTATTTCGATTTGGCGCCACTTGGGCGAATTGCGCGTCGATGGGGATGAAATGATCATGATTAGGACAACACAACACTCAGTCCTTGTGTGGAGAAAATCGCCGACCCAGTTGGGAATCGAACCCGGGCCCCATAGTAACTGTGCTTACTCAGTATAATAGAAGGAACATACGATTAAATTTGTATATTACTTGGGAGTGTACAGAGAGCGAAATTTAGCATACGGAGCTAGCATCTCCAGCAGCGAGATTGGAACTAACCCGGACGAACGTCGGTGGCAGTGGTTGGTGAGCGACGGCGTACCAGGTTCTAGACAATCCTTCACTAGACGTTTTCAGTGGGTGACAAGTCTCGAGACTGATCAAGCCATAGTCACGGTCGAACGGCTTCTGCGTTGCTACAGGTCGCGACAGCACGGGCAACATGCCGTCTTGCGCGATCTTATGAAAGATGGAACGAAATCTTGAAGATAAGGTACAGCTACCAGCCTCAACATGTCAGAAATGTAACGGCAGATGTTCCCTGGCTATGCGACCCAAAAATAATCGTCTTACGCATCCATTGCTAACCTATTGCAACGCCGTAGCTAATTTTGGGCGTTACTGAGGTAAATGCAGCTTCATTGCAGCCGTATGTGAGGCAAGCAGGCAGGTGCGGAACACTGATACGTAATTTCACAAGCGAGTCTCTTTATACATCACAAAGCGACCGGGCCGAGCCCTCAATCACGGTTACATTGCAGAAAGGCCATGCAACTACGACCCGGTATGCAAAGTTTTTACACACCATTGAGACACAAAAGTGATGATCTGCAGGTACCTGGAAGCTATGTATCGGTACAAAAAAGCGTGCTATTAGTCGCTGTCAGTACCCTCTGATGCTAGCATAGTTAAGCGTAGTCTGGTAGCACCCTGCGCTACATCTTGTCCACCATGATACGGGCTTGATAGCAGTCTTGTCAACCATCTCCACCAGACCAGTTCACGGCTCCACACTGAGGTGGCAGAAGTCATGAGATAGCGATAAATACATGTAGAGATGGTGGTAGTTTTGAGTACACAAGGTTAAAAGAGCAGTGCATTGGTGGGGCTTTGATTCATGTGAAAAGGTTTCCGAGGTGATTATGGCCCCGCTACGGGAATTAACGGACACTGAACGCGGAACAGTAGCTGGGACTAGATGCATGAGGCAATCCATTTCGGAAATCGTTCGGAAATTCACTATTCCGAGATCCAAGAATGCGCAGAGGAAACTACATGTCAAGGATTACCTCTCACCACGGTCAACGCAGTGACCGACAGCCTTCACTGAACGACCAAAAGCAGCGGCGTTGGGGTAGAGTTGTCAGTGTTAACACACAAGCAACACTGCGTAAAGTAATCACAGAATTCAATTTGGGGTAATCTAACTGAAATCTTCCCGTTTCACCCGGCCTTTTCCAAGTATACCTCCTCCTCTTGTGATTATTGAACAGAGTATTCGCTGTTACTAGCTGAAACTTGTTACGGAACTCAATCTTGGTCCTCTCTCATTCCTTGTCCCAAGCCCATATTCTCCTGTAACCTTTTCTTCTACTCTTTCCCCTACAACTGCATTCCAGACCCCCCATGAATATTAGAATTTCATCCCCCTTACATACTGCATTACCCTTTCAATATCCTCATACACTTTCTCTATCTGTTCATCTTCAGCTTGCGACGTCGGCATGTATACCTGAGCTATCGTTGTCGGTGTTGGTCTGCTGTCGATTCTGATTAGAACAATCCGGTCACTGAAGTGTTCACAGTAACACACCCTCTGCCCTACCTTCCTATTCATAACGAATCCGCTGTTGATATTACTCTATACTCATCTGACCAGAAATCCGCATAGCCAAACACCTCCAAAAGTTAGTTACAAAACACTATAAAGTAGAAAACAACAGAACAGTGATAAACACAGGAAACCTAATAGAAAACATACAGAACATACAGGTACCACACAGAGCATCACTGATTTCATTCGATATAGAAAATATGTATACTTCCATCCCTATCAAAGAAACAATAGAAATCATAGAACAAAATCTCTCATCCCACAGCAACCTCACCACAGACGCAATAATAGAAATAACAGATATGCTCAGACTGACAACTGAACAAAACTACTTTCAGTTTGAGGAAGAATGTTATCTACAAACTGATGGACTGCCCATGGGATCCCCAATATCAGGAACACTAGCAAACATTTTCATCAGTCACCTTGAAAATCAGGTATTTGATACGATAACCACAAATGAAAGTTTCAAAATCATATATTGGTACAGATACGTGGATGACATTATTTGTCTGGTAGACGAACTAAGTGAAAAAATAGATGAACTCCATTCAGAATTAAACAACGCTCATAAGAACATAAAATTCACACTTGAAAAAGAAAAAGAAAATCAAATAAATTTTCTTGACATTACAATTAAAAAAGAAAGTGGAAAACATACATTTAACATCTTTAGAAAACCAACAGCGACGGACACAATAATATATTCCACATCCAACTACCCCCAAAGCCAGGAACTTGCAGCACTAAGACACATGTTACATAGATTAAACAGAATCCCACTCAGCAAGAGAAACTATGAACAAGAAATGAACACGATCATACAAATAGCTAGGAACAACGGGTATGACACACATGTGGTACACAGGCTCAATCAAAAAATAAAAACACAAATAAAAAACAAACACAACATTTCCACAATACAAAAGAACTCACAAGCTGAAAACTTACAAACACACTCAACAAACACACACAATGACAACATCACACAGAAAAGAACCAGATGGTACACCATGAGCTACACACATAAACTAACACACAGAGTTGCAAACATCCTAAAGAGACAGGGCTTCAAAATAGCATATAAGCCTGGGCAAACCCTTCAATCACACCTAAGCCAGCCAGCTACCAAGAGGGACAAATTCCAACAATCAGGAATATATAAACTTGAATGTCAAAGTTGTGATGCAGTATACATAGGAATGACATGCAGGAATTTTGAAACAAGATACAAAGAACATATCAGATGTTGGAAGTATGAAGCAAACCATTCCACATTTGCAGAGCATTTAAAACATTACAAACATCATCCTACAAACATGGAACAGGAAATGAAAATAATGAGAATAAGCAACCATGACAAACATCTAATACAAATGCAAGAAAACTTCCACATCCAGAAAGCCACAGCAGAAAACAAACATGTGATAAATGAACAAACACACATCAGCACAGGCTCCCTACTACACTTATTAAAGGAAATGATAACTTTATATATATATATATATATATATATATATATATATATATATATATATATATATATATAAAACACCAAAATACAGACAGACACACACACACAGCACAAAAAAGTATATATCACACCAAAACACCGACACACACATACACAGGACAAAAACAAAAATAAATAAATAATTACAAAAAAATTAAATTAAATTAAATTAATACCACACCAAAAAATACTCACACACACACAAACGCACACACAAATGCATACACGAACAGACCACAGATACTTCAATAGTTACACTCATAAGTTTGGCAGTAATATTCGATCTTTGGCAAAAACATTTGACAGTCGGCAACAGAAACCAAAACATTGCATAAAAACAAACGTTCAGTGCATAGTGCTGTGGAATGTGGAAAAACAGCAAATTGGCGCTCATAGGAAGAAGAACAACACCAAAAATGCAACAGGAGCGTAATATGTAAGAAACTCTCAACGCAACCTGTAAGTACAGTTCAAAACATTACTACTTAATAGGAAATAACAGCCACCAGAACTGTTTATAACCTATGGGCACAGTGACAAAAATGTAAATAAAATAGCTAACATATGTACATATTCCAGGCCACTGATGATGCCTTGCAGAAAATAAAGGCGAAACGCGTATGGCACTAAAATTGTGTTTTATTCAGTTGCTGTCAGACGGTCCATAAGTGAAATTTATCAACATACCGTAGTATTACGCGCAACTGAGGAGGACAGGACCACAAAAGTTGAAGATCCTTGTCTTCTTTCCGCTTCGCTTCACTGACCCCTACTATATCTAGACTGAGCTTTTGCATTTCCCTTTTCAGATTTTCTAGTTTCCCTACCACGTTCAAGCTTCTGACTTTCCACGCCCCCACTCGTAGAACGTTATCCTTTCGTTGATTATTCAATCTTTTTCTCACGGTAACCTCCCCCTAGGCAGACCCCTCTCGGAGATCCGAATGGGGGACTATTCCGGAATCTTTTGCCAATGGAGAGATCATCATGACACTTCTTCAATTACAGGCCACATGTCCTGTGGATACACGTTACTTGTCTTTAATGCAGTGGTTTCCATTGCCTTCTGCATCCTCATGTCGTTGATCATTGCTGATTCTTCCGCCTTTAGGGGCAATTTCCCACCCCTAGGACAAGAGAGTGCCCTGAACCTCTATCCGCTCCTCCGCTCTCTTTGACAAGGCCGTTGGCAGAATGAGGCTGACTTCTTATGCCAGAAGTCTTGGGCCGCCAATGCTGATTATTTATCAAAATTTAGGCAGCGGCGGGGATCGAACCCGGGACCGAAGACGTTTTCATTAAGAATCAAAAACGCTACCCCTCTTTTTATTTATTTTTTATTTTTTTTTCGCTACCCCTATTTTTCTTAATAAAATGGAACTAAAAAAAACAAGTGCCACCGCCACTTTTCATCCTATAACAAAAAAAAATCTGGGCCACTTCAGGCGTTGGCTCCTGACTAAACCTACCCCAGAGAGCTGTCTATATACCAGGCGATATATGGGAAGTCAAGGTTGGGGCTATCCTTAAAAACAAAACAAAATCTTCCTTTCTCTGAATTTTATTTTAATTTTTTTGTTTTATATTTATTTATTTTATTTTATTTTATTTTATTTTATTTTTGTGTAATTGATCAGAGGCCTTTTGCGCCCCGCTGGTAATATGTTGAGTCACGTCTTCTCGAAATTGATGTGTTCCGTTCAATTGTTCAGAAATGTTCATTGGTTCAAACAGGAAACCTTCTTCTCTCTTGGCTTAACACATTCCAGCTGCGAGGCGGCTCGTGGAAAGCACTCCCACGGAAGTTCGAGAAAAATTGTCTGTATTTTGGGTGACGGACAACGACATAATGACGGTCATTGAGGTATGTCCAAAAATCGAGTACAGAGTCTACAGTTGGCCCAAATAAGTAGTGAATGGCATGTCCGCGAATCCAATTCACAGCATTGGTCTTTGTCCGAGGAAAATAGACACGTTCCGGAAATAATAATGAAAGGGGAGTAATCCGATCCGGAATGTCACGCGTTAGAAAAGCCACAATACGTCGAACCAAGTGCCAGACCTCCGCCGCCGGTCCGCAAACAAACCGATGTTCATCATTGTCTTGCACTCCACACGTGGAGCATAGAGGTGATTGGGCGAGGTGGATACGATGAAGGCGAAATTGATTGATTTGCTTACCATTGACAGTTATGTACCAGACAGATTGAACATTCGTGTCAAGGTAACAGGCGAACACCGCGCGCCATACATGACGCCAGTCAACCTGGGGGAACTTTAGTTCAATCGGGTTAGGTGGACGACCTAATTGGAGGACATTGTATACTGCCTTTGTCTTGAGTAAAAGCTGTCTTGGTAAGGTGAGGCGTAGATAACTGAGTTCCAGAAAAAAGTACCGTATATAATGGAACTGGGCCGGAACATCCGAGATCATCACTGGGGCTGACAGTGAGACCGGCGAGTATGCCGACAGGAGGAGACCAGTGAGGCTCGTTGGGCAACGTGTCCATACCGTCATCTGGGAGCTGACAAATAGGGCGCGAGCTCTATTCGGCACGTGAAACAGACCTATCCCACCTCGTTCACGGGGAAGAGTAAGGGTCGCATAGTTAACTTTTGAACAACATCCCAGAGCTGACGAAAGATGCCATCGCTGCCAACATGCGACGTGCCACAGTAAGCGGGAAAGGTAGAACTTGCGCTACATGGGGAACTCGGGATGCGATATATGTATTGACATATCGAGCTCGTTGGAGAATATCTAGGGATCGAAGGCGATGGTCCATAAGACCTGCTCTGATCATTAAAAGGAGGCGTCGGCAGTTGGTGGCTGAACGCCGGAGATCAGATGAAAAATCTATTCCCAAACAACGAATGGTATCAACGGTGGTGAGAGGTGTAACGCACTCCACGGGAAGTCCCGTGCCAATGAACATAACTTGTGACTTACGTACGTTTAAAGAGCTTCCCGACGCCTCACCATAAGTCGCTACCCACGTCAAAACAGCTCGAACTTCGTCGGCATTACGTAAACAGATGACGACATCGTCAGCATAGGCCGTGCAACAGAATCGGTAGCGATCTATGGACAACCCTACCAAAAGTTGTCTTAGTCCACATAGCAAGGATTCCAAGGAAAAGGCGCACAAAATTGCTGATAGAGGGCAACCTTGACGTACAGATCGACCTATTGTTATCGGTGGAGTGAGTCTGCCATTGTACATAATCCTGGATGAGCCACCCCGCAGAAGGCGCATCACTACCGTGATAACGGCGACCGGGAAACCCATATGGTGGAGAACGGCCGTAAGGAACGAATGGTCAACCCTATCAAAAGCTTGACTAGTCCAAAGACGCAAGTGCCCCAGAGAGGCGTTGTGCCTGGGTAACGGCGATCATATCCCTGTAGCGGCATAAAGCCGTGCGAATATTGTTGTCGCCTCCCAAAGATGCTTGGTCTGGCGACACAACATAGCGGGCAACGTTTTTAAGTCGTGCTGCCAAAAGGCGAGTGAAGATTTTCATATCACTGTTAAGGAGGGTGAGGGGCCGATAATCACTGATATTGTTGCCACCGTGCGGTTTATGTACAGGAATAATAATTCCTTCCATGAAAGCGTCCGGCACAGGTACTTCCGGAGACATCAGTTCCCGACAGATGGAGGTGAAGGTGGACTCTAACAAATCACGGAAGGTGCGATAAAATTCGAGGGGAAGACCGTCGGGGCCCGGGGAGCGATTGATGGTTCCTGCCCGGATCGCATCGAGGACTTCCTCATCAGTCACCTCCGACATCAAGTCAATCGCCGCCTCTCCTGGGATACCACCGAAGTTGAGCTGTGAGACTTCCTCGATCAACTCTGGGGAATGTGGAACTGCGGCGTAGAGCTGCCGGTAGTGGGCGTGAAGCACATTCCCTATGGCAGATTGGGTTACGTAGCGACGCCCTTCTTGATCCGTTAGGACGTGAATCAATTTTCGGCGTCGATTTTGTCGTTCTTGGATGATATGGTACATCGACGGATGTTCATGAGGCATGCGATCAGCAGTACGAGATCGTACTATCGCCCTTTCCAAATGCCGTCGCATGAGATTGGAGATTTGGGCCTTAGCTTGGTTCATCCTTGTATGGCGCTCAGGGGAGGCTGGCATCGTGGAGCATTCTCGTAGGATCCTGTAGTAAAGGTCCATAGTGCTCTTCCTCCAGGCGACAACATCTTTGCCATACCGGATTAAAGTTTTTCGAAGAGCAGGTTTTGCTCGCTGGATCCACCAGGATATGGTAGACGGATACGTGGGTCGGCGTCTATTACATGTGATCCAAGTGTCTTCTATTAGAAGTCGACAGTCAGGTGAATTAAGAAGTGCCGTGTTCAGTTTCCATAAACCACGTCCGTTCCATACTGCCTGTCTTGTGAGAACAACATCACAGAAGTAAGCCTCATGGTCTGAGAAAGCAACAGGCCAGATTTCAGCCTGTTGAGTGTGTTGAATCAGGGATCGCGAGATGTAGATGCGATCCAGTCGGCTAGAGGAGTGCGCAGTGTGGTACGTAAAGCTCAAAAGATCACCGTGAACATGTCTCCACGTGTCGACAAATTGTAGCCGCGTGACGACTGTTTCCAGAGCTGCGCATGGTGAGTGACGCGGCAATTGATCCTGAGGTCGCTGGGTGCAGTTGAAGTCTCCACCCATGATCCAGTCATCGCGTGGTCCCATAAAAAGGGGTGTGACTTCATTCGCGAAGAAGGCATTGCGTTCACGACGGTGTCCGAAGCGGGAGAAAGATGCACCGTGAAGCCATGTGGTGGTGAAAAATCGGCGACATGCACTTCCTGAAAAAGCGCAATATCTATGTCCGCATCATAAATCATATCGCGGAGCAGCGCTAGTTTGTGGGGCGCACGAATGGTCGCGAGGTTAATCGTTGCGACACGATAATGCTGGTGTTGGAGTCCCACAGGCACAGGCGGGGCTTCTTCTTCAGGAGCGAGAGGTCGTCGATCTTGCCGGTCCGCTGAAGATGCTGCTATTGTGGAGAGTTTGCGGGCGCAACAGATGGGGGTGCCCCATCATCAGCAGCATCCACCCTAGTCCCTTCGATCTCCACGTCGTCTGCCCAGGAGACAGATACTGCGGTAGGGCATCGGCTGTGCACGTCATCCACGTGGAGAGGAGACGTAGTTTTCGTCTCATCGGATAGGCTCTCTTCAACTTCGACCTGTGGGGGCGACGGCGTCAGTAAGGAGGGGTGTTCGTTGCCAGTGGTCGCCTGTGGCGGGTCTTTCGCATCAGCCTTTCGGTCATCAAAGATCGGTTTGTCGTCCATCTTCGGGTCTGCATCCCCGGTATCCATCCGTAGAATGGATTCATCAGGGGGTGTACGGCTACGTTTCTTTCTCTTTCGTGTCGACCCTTGTTTTCGAACAAGTCGTTCAGAGTCCGATTGCGGGTGGCTTTCGTCTAACTCCGGACCAGTCTGAAGGAAAGCAGAAGTAGGTACCACTCCCGGATCAACGTCCATCTCAGTAGCATTTTCAGTCACAGTGCTGCGATGATTCGGGAGGTTAGGATCTGGCGTCTGGGGCACCTCAGAAGGATTCTCAGGAGCGGTTGCATCTACCTGATCAGACGACGTCAACGGAGCAGGAAGATTCTGTGTAGACGTGCTACCTTCCTGGGCAACCTTGGCGTATGTGACAGGGATCTGAGTCATCACCGCTGGGGACGCTTCCTCGCCGACCGGCGTCTGGATCAGGCGGCGTCGCATGCAGGCGGATCTGACGTGGCCTTCTTGTCCACAACCCGCACATGTTCGGGGTTGGCCGTCGTACATGACAATGGCTAGCACCCCGCCAATGGTCAGGTATGATGGAATATGTTTTTTCAGTTCAATTTGGACCTGACGCACACCATTAAGGACATGGTAGGTCATGAAGGTTTGCCATTTTTCCTCTACGTAACCGATGACGTTACCGTATGGTTGTAACGCAGAGACAACTTCGTCCTTCGGCACTTCAAAAGGTAGATCAAACACCCTAATCGTGCGTTGACCGTACTCTGCGAGTTCAAGTGTTACAGCTCCGACGTGACCATCAGAGTATTTGAACTTAAGTCCATTATCATGGCGGCGAATAACATCTTCACACACCTCGGTGTTTGTCATTTTAATATGAACGACACTACTCGTGATCGAAAAATGGATTCCGATAACGTGGTTAGGATCTAAACGAACTTCTTCACGTATGAACGTTTCAACTTCATGTGCACGAGGTCGCGCATGTTCAGCTGGGAAGGAAACTTTAAGGGTCGCACGGCGGTAAGCGCTCGACATGTTGTTCACGGTGGACGGACGCAAGCCTGAAAGCTACGACGCGGAAGTAAACAACGCCTGCAGCGGAGCACTGGCCGGCGCGCGGAGCCGTCCGCACGCTGCCACGGCTGAGAGCCGACTGTCAATCGTTTCTTGTTCAGATGAGTCCAGATTTTAGTTGGTAAGAGCTGATGGTGGGGATCGAGAGTGCTGCAAACCTCACGAAACCATGGACCCAAGTTGTCAACAAGTTACTGTGTAAGCTGGTGGTGGCTCCATGATGTCTTGGGATGTGTTTACATGGAATGGGGAAGGTCCTCTGGTCCAACTGAACCGAACATCGACCGAAAATGGTTATATACTTACATGGATATGGTGTCTGTTCTTTCTGACATGTCCGAAGAACAGACACCATATACATGTAAGTATATAGTTTGACAATACCGGCCATGAACTTCTTCTTCTGTGCGGATGCACAAATATTCCCGGAACTCTTACGGGACTTGGTAAGAATGTCTTCCACAAGTAGTGAGTGTGTTGGGGTGGGACACTACGAATGTAGTATGTGGACATACAAGATGTGAATGTTAGTCTCGCGGGAGGCGTTCTCGAGATAGTCCCTGCAGTCGCACTATCCTCTGTGCCCTCGGTGGCTCAGATGGATAGAGCGTCTGCCATGTTAACAGAAGATCCCGTGTTCGAGCTCCGGTCGGGGCCCATGTTTTCACCTGTCCCCGTAAATATATATCAACGCCCGTGAGCAGCTGACACTATTAATATAATTCTAATTTCGAAAATGTTTATGTTCTGCTACTTTGACACCATTTATAGCCATTCATGGACAGCATGTTCGCAAACAACGATGTCATGTCAGCGGGCCACAATTATTCGCCACTGCTTTGAAGAACATTCTGTACTATTATAGTCAATGATTTGGCCACGCAGATCGCCCGACATGAATCCCATCGAACATTTATGGGAAATAATCAGTTCGTGCACAAAATCCTGCACCGGCAACACTTCCGCAACTATAACTGGCTGTAGAGGCAACGTATGGTCTCGGGGTAGCGTCTTTGATTAGTTATCCAAACGCCTTCGGTCCTGGGTTTGAACTCCGCCACTGCTTAAATTTTCAATAAAAATCTTCATCAGCGGAGGCGAAAGACTTTCGGCATGTTATTTTTCGGATCAGAGATATATCCAGTAACCTAAGCGTTATGTGTTATTTCCATTCTTTCTGTAAATACACTGAATAAACGACCTCTGAAAAGGGCTAGTAATTCATCTGTAGTTCAGTTGAATTTTTTGTCGGCTGATTTTCATGAAAATTGGAAAAATATTGTGAAATTGTGTCATGGCGTCGCTCTTCCTTCTAGTCACTCTACTCCGTACGTCATCGACTCTCAAGGCTGCTCGTATATCCTCAAATTTGTTACCTGAAAATTTGGTAATGTAAATACGGCTGGCGAAGCTATCATGAAATAGCTCTCTGAAAGGCAGTGCTGGATTATTCCTACCGATACCAAGAAAAATCGGGAGACCAAAAACGCATTACTTTCCCAAGATGTAACATGTTTACCTTGTTGTTAACAACTCCACTTAGCTCCACGACTACCGGTAAGGTAATCAGCACTGTCGTAGCCTGTATCATCTTATTCTGCGCTGATTTCTTCACCTGGGACGCTAGAATAAGCATGTTCACTATCACGGTAGCCATCAGTGTCTGAATCTCTGCTATCTTCCTGATGAAAGAAAGCTACATCATCAATCATATTAGAAAGAGTAGGTTCAAAATTTTGACCATAGGAAGTCAGCCTCATTCTGCCAATGGCCTTGTCAAAGAGGGCGGAGGAGAGGACAGAGGTTCAGGGCACCCTCTTGCTCTTGGAGTGGGAAACTGTCGTATTAGGCGGGAGAATCTGCGATGCTCAACGGCATGAAGAGGCAGAAGGCAATGAAAATCCCGTGCATTGAATACACGTGACCTATATCCACAGGACACTTGACCAGTCAGTGAATGAAATGATATCATGATGATCTATCCGTTTACAAAGGATGTCGGGCTAGTACCGTATTTGAATTTCCGAGGGGGGGGGGGGGGGCTGTAAATTGGGAGGTAACAATGAGAAAAAGACTGAATAATGAAGTACAGGATAACGTTCTTCGAGTCGGGGCGTAGAATTTCCGAAGTCTGAAAGTGGTAGGGAAGCTATAAAATCTGACAACGAAAATGCTAAGCCTAAGTCGATGTACAGTGGGCGCCAGTGAACCGAAATGGAAAGCTGCGGCTTGCATGAGAATGAGGGAATTTGGATGCACTTTTAATAACTTTACTTGCGTCTTGACCACACTTATATGTTCCGACAACCTTACGCGTTTCGACTTTCAGTGATTTTCAAAGGCTACAAAATACATTACAAAACTGGCATCAGAGGATATGAGAGTGTAATACATTTCACCATTGATAAGAGCCATATTACAACGATTAGAGCATGGCTTTCTAGATTACCAGTATTATGTCAGTCATATAAAACCGTTCATAGGTATTTTGTATCATGTTAACATTCTAGATCACGAGACAAGTGCAAACTACTACCATGATAAAATTTTGGAAGCCAAATGGAGTAAACCGCAAGGTGGCGCTGGGTACGTGGTACACGCTGCTATTTTTCTCTGTTTACAATCACAATTTTCATCGTTACATTGTATAAAAGAATTTATTCAGTAAAACATGGAAATCACTTTAAAATGTTTCACCGAAAAGGTATTACCTTACAAAACAATTGTTACAGAATTTTCCAACAAATACACTGAAGAATACGATGACTAGCGCTGGGGTCAACTGTCTGTTAACTAAAAAATACATTTTTTTTTTTTTTTTACAACTTGGAGCACAGAAATAACTATCATCAGTAAAAGTTTATAAATATTTAGTAAAGGTGGAAGTGACAGAGATAACTAGAAGGTTAGACGGGTATTGGTTAAAGTAGGCATGCGTAAAATAACGTACGTAAGATCTTCTACCGTTGTATACCCATAAAACTGTTTGTCTGTGAATAACAATGATTGTACTACCTTGACAACGCCATGACACAAATTAAACAAGTGGTGGTGGGGGTGGGTGGGGGGTTGAACAGGTACGCAATATTAATCTTGACATATTAAAAAATCATGTAAAGCTGTTTGTACTACAAATGTTTATAAAATGACAACTTTAAGTAAAATAAAGCGAAAGGGTTGTGAAACAGCTATACGAGGTATGGCTAGAAAAAAACCGGACTAGTACTGGTGAAACAATAAAACGAATGCAATAAGGCTGAAAGTCGCGTGGTCTGTCAAGTGACTCTCGGTCCGCCTACTGCTCGAGTTTCATCTGCCTCCTGCACTCAGTCTGCCCGTGGCGTCTGTTTTAAGTAGTTGACGTTTTGTCTGTGCGTCGGAAAATGTTGAGTGTACAGAAAGAACAGCGTGTTAACATCAAATTTTGTTTCAAACTAGGAAAATCTGCAAGTGAAACTTTTGTAATGTTACAACAAGTGTACGGCGATGATTGCTTATCGCGAACACAAGTGTTTGAGTGGTTTATACGATTTAAAGATGGCCGCGAAGACACCAGTGATGACACTCGCACTGGCAGACCATTGTCAGCAAAAACTGATGCAAACATTGAAAAAATCGGTAAACTTGTTCGACAAGATCGCCGTTTAACAATCAGAGCAGAGTCTGAGTTAACAGGAGTTGACAAGGAAAGTGTTAGGCAGATTCTTCATGAAAGTTTCAACATGAACAAAGTGTGTTCAAAAATGGTTCCAAAGTGTCTCACAATTGAACAGAAGGAACGCCGAAGAATGATTTGTTCTGACAGCCTGGAAAACATTGAAAGTGATCCCATCTTCTTACAAAATGTTATTACTTGCGCTGAATCGTGGTTTTTACTTACGATCCCGAAACTAAACGCCAGTCGATGCATTGGAAAACTCCTGGTTCTCCACAACAAAAAAAAGCACGAATGTCAAAATCGAAGTTCAAGGCAATGATGATTGTTTTTTTTGACATCAAAGGGATTGTGCACATTGATTGGGTACCAGAGGGACAAACAGTGAATCAGCATTACTACATTAGCGTCCTGGCTACCCTACGTGAGCGAGTACGGAGAAAACGGAACGATTTGTGGAGAAAAAAGTCATGGATCCTTCACCAAGACAATGCCCCAGCTCACAGTGCGTTGTCAGTGAAGACGTTTTTGGCAAAACACAACATTCCCATCTTAGATCATCCACCCTACTCACCTGATTTGGCCCCCTGTGACTTTTTTCTCTTCCCTAAAGTCAAGTCAGCTTTGAAAGGAACTAGATTTGAGACTGTTGAAGCAGTAAAAGAAAGAGCGACGGAAGTAATGTATGGACTTACCGAAAATGATCTGCAGCATTGCTATGAACAGTGGAAAATTCGTATGGAGCGGTGTAGAGACCGAGGAGGAGAGTACATTGAAGGAGATAACATGAAATTGTAAATAATTGTAAATAAATGTTTTTTCCAGCATCAGTCCGGTTTTTTTCTAGCCGCACCTCGTAGTAGCTCTGTTCTCAACAGTTTTCAATTTGTGCAATCAGCTTGAAGCTCTGAACTACCGCTTATGATTACTCTATCGACCTATGACCAATCCGCACGTATGACACTAAATATGTAGTAAATAATTAACCTTCACTCAACGTGTGCACAAAACAAAACACAGAAGAAAGCCGCCGCGCGGGATTAGCCGAGCGGTCTAGGGCGCTGCAGTCACGGACTTTGCGGCTGGTCCCGACGGTGGTTCGAGTCCTCCCTCGGGCATGGGTGGGTGTGTTTGTCCTTAGGACAATTTAGGTTAAGTAGTGTGTAAGATTAGGGACTCATGACCTTAGCAAGTCCCATATGATTTCACACACATTTAAACAGAAGAAAGCCACACAAAACGTGCCTAACTTTGGGAGTAAAATACAGACCATTACGCAATTTATAGCAAAAATAATAGTGTGTACCGGCAAACTTTTAGTGCGCCACCATCTACCGAAGCCCCAAGATAGCGGGAGAACTAAAGTGCCCTGTAAATATACTGAAAAACCAGTTCTTGGTGAAAAATGTTTGTTCGTTTACTATTCATGACAAAAATGTAGTTTTACTGTGAAAAATATCCAATTCCTCATGCGTATTTAATAGCACACGTAAGAAAAGTTATTGAAAGTGAAATGGAAAGGAGACAACGTTTCTGGTTAGTCGGGTTGGTTGGTTGGTTGTTTGGGGAAGGAGACCAGACAGCGTGGTCATCGGTCTCATCGGTTTAGGGAAGGAAGTCGGCCGTGCCCTTTCAGAGGAACCATCCCGGCATTTGCCTGGAGTGATTTAGGAAAATCACGGAAAACCTAATCAAGATGGCCGGACGCGGGATTGAACCGTCGTCCTCCCGAATGCGAGTCCAGTGTCTAACCACTGCGCCACCTCGCTCGGTGGTTAGATGGGTATAGGGTAATTTCAACAGTAGCAAAAAGTGGTTTAACGAGAATGGAATTCGTTATGAAGAGGAAGGTAGGACAGAGAGAGAGTTACTAGGAGCAGTTCAGTGATAGGGCTGTTCTCAGAAGACTCAACAGCACACCAACACCGACAACAATAGTTCACGTAGATATGTCGATGTCGCAAGCAGAAGATGAAGGGATAGAGAAAGTGTATGATGATATCGAACATATAATTCAGTAAGTAATCGGATGTGAGGATCTAATAGTCAAGGGGGACAGAATGAGGTTGTAGAAGAGGTTGTAGGGGAAGGAGTAAAAGAATGGATTACGGGAGAGTATCGGCTTGGTAGTAGGAGTGAGAGAAGAGAAAGAGTGAGTTCTGCAACAAATTTCAGGTGCTAAAACACAAGAATCAAAAGAGCAATAGGTATACTTTGAAAAGGCCGGTAGATAGAGGAATAACTCATTTAGACTGCGTCATGGACAAGCAGAGATTCCGAAATCAGAAATTGGACTGTAATGCGTACACAGAGGCAGATACAGACTCAGATCACAATTTGGTAATAATGAAGAGTAGGCTGAAATTTTAGACGCTAGTCAGGAAGATTCAATGTGCACAGAAGTGGAATAGGGAAGTACTAAGGAAAGAAGAAAGGTAGTTCAGTTGAATAGGGATGGAAAATCTCTGAAAAGGGCAGTCGCAAAAGTTGGCGAGACAAAGGATTGATCGACTAAAGAAGGAAGCCCAAAAATGTTCAGGGAAATCTATGAATACAGAACAGGATTCAGTTAGGAATGAAATAAACTGGAACAGCAGGGAAGGTAAGGTGAAATGCCTACATAAAAATCTGAAGACATCGTAAAGTAAATTATTGTTGAAAGGACTGACTCGTCATACAGAAAAGTCAAAACACCCATTAGTAAAACTAAAAGCAAGGTCGGTAACATTAAGAGTGCAATGCAAAAGAGAGAGCGGACAGCTGGAAAGAATACATTGAAGGCCCTTGTGAGGGAGAGGACGTGATAGAAGAAGAAACAGGCATCAGTAGGAAAGAGAAACGGGATCCAGTATTAGATTTAGAATTTAGAGGAGCTTTTGATGACTTAAAGGCAACGGTCTTGCCGCAGTGGCTACTCCGGTTCCCGTGAGATCACCGAAGTTAAGCGCTGTCGGGCGTGTTCGGCACTTGGATGGGTGACCATCCAGGCCGTCATGAGCTGTTGCCAATTTTCGGGGTGCACTCAGCCTTGTGATGCCAATTGAGGAGCTACTCGACCGAATAGTAGCGGCTTCGGTCAATAATACCATCTTGACGACCGGGAGGGGGGTGAGTGACATCAAAACGATCATTCGTGTTGGTGTGTAGAATAAATGAAAATGGGGGTTACCATGCGACTTTCATGAAAACATAATTCCCAGATTGAAAAATTCAACAAGTGTGAGAATTATCGCACAAAGAGCTTAACAGCTCATGCGCCCCAAGTGCTGATAGGAATAACATACAAGAGAAAACAAAAGAAAATGATTTATCTGTTAGACGATGGTAAGTCTGGCCTTAGGAAAGGTGTGGGCAGAAGAGAGGCAGTACTGTCGTTGCCGTAAATACTGGGACTAGGACCGAAGACACGTTCGTAGGATCTGTCGACCTAACGGAATCGCTTGACAATGTACAATGATGAAAGAACATCGACATTCTGAGGAAAATTTGGGCCCGCTATAGGGAAAGACGGGTAATACAATATGCACAGAAAACAAAAAAAACAATAACAGTGGAAGAATGAATTTCTCGGTATCTGGAGTATGGGACTTTGTGTAAATTATCTTCCGTACGTTTCTGCCCTCAGAGATGTCATATCAAGGTAGCAGAAGTGTTTGGTGTTTCAGGAGTGTTGGGACGCACCGCACCAAAGATTTTTATCGCATACAGAGAAAGCGGAAAAATATCATCCATTAATTCGCAACACGGACGAAAATGTGCGTTGGATGACCGTGATGGACGGTCATTCAACGGGATTGTGAGAAAAATATGCAGGCGACATCTGCGAACGTCACTGTAGAACAGAATGTCACACTCGCGAACTCTTTTAGCACCAGAACAACACTGTACGTAAGTTATTTCAGAGCAACAGGAATTGCCAAAGTATTAACTAATGACACAAATGCCTGTAACAGGAAACATGGTGCTGAAGCTGTATACCTAGACTATGGGGCAATAGAAGAAATTCTTTCCGGCGAATGAGCCCTGTTTCACCAAGTTTACAGCTTCTCACCGAGTTTGCGTCCAAAGGATGAAACTTTCTGGCGAAACGACGACGATTTGAGCAGCTATAAGTGGTGGGACAAAGCAGGAATGAGTGCCAATTGTTAGTGTCCGTTGCCCACATCAGGGAAAAGTATGCACTCAGAGGCAAACCTGTTGTTCTCGTTTGAGTGGAAGGTTATGACCCTCCAGGGAAAATATTTTGGTTGGATTGACAAATTCATAATCAGTTGTTCCCATTCTCCTCTCCAATCCCTTCCCCCTCACACCACCACCAACCCCTCAGAAAACATCAAACCTCCCTCCTCACTGATATATGTACACTTTTAGGCCTCAGTTATTCGAAAAGCCCCATCTCACTCTATCAGTTTGATTGACTACTTAATTAAATTGATCAATTAATTAATGCCACCTCCTCTGATAAACCACCCAACCCTTCCTTCCCTTCTCCCCATCACCTACCTGGAAATTCGCGAGTCTGTGGTGGAGTGAAAGGGTCTCATGACGAAATTCATTTACATAGCAGAGGGTATGTTGTTTGTTTTAAAAAAAGATTATGTTTTCAGAGGTTGGATTTCTCATGCTCATCATTCTCTGATGTTTGGAAAGATACAGGTCTTGTAAGAAGGAACTAAATCGATCGCTTTTGTTTATTCTGATTGCGCAAGGAATACCATTATGAAACACCAATCACGCATAATTCCATTGTTAAAATTCGTTTGATCGTGGCGCATGCACTGTCCACTGGCCGACACAGGATGCCACCAGTGCAGGCTACTGGGTAATGCCACACTGGCAAGAGAGCGAGAAGCAGCAGCGCCACACAAAGGTGTCTATTTGGGACCAGAGACTGATGTCATGCTAACCCTCGAACAAAAGCATCCAATAAATTCCCATTGAAACACAAGCTCTTTCTCTGATTCTGCTCATGTTCTGCTGGGCTTACATGCACCATCAGGCATGGTTGGACCGAAATGCAAACAAAGCATCGTTTACCTGGTAAACCCTTTCAGATTATGGATGCATGTGAGATGCCTTCCTTATAGGGTAAATTCCTGACTGAGAATAGATTTCGTTATGGGCTCAAGCCACCATCTGTGCCGGAGACAAAGTATCTCACGACAAGAAATACAATTACGTAGCATAGTATATTTGAAGTTCTCTAACGGTATAGATACAGCAATAAGGAGTACAGTTGAAGAGGAATCGCCATCTGTAAAAAGGGCCATCACAGAAGTTGGGAAGGAAAACATAGATACAAAGAAGGTAGCTACGAAGAAAGCATGGGTAACAGAAGAAATACTTCAGCTGAGTGATGAAAGGAGGAAGTACAAACATGTTCCGGGAAAATCAGGAATACAGAAATACAAGTCGCTGAGGAATGAAATAAATAGGAAGTGCAGGGAAGCTAAGACGAAATAGCTGCAGGAAAAATGTGAAGACATCGAAAAACATATGATTGTCGGAAGGACAGACTCAGCATACAGGAAAGTCAAAACAACCTTTGGTGACATTAAAAGCAACGGTGGTAGCATTAAGAGTGCAACGGGAATTCCACTGTTAAATGCAGAGGAGAGAGCAGATAGGTGGAAAGAATACATTGAAAGCCTCTATGAGGGTGAAAATTTGTCTGATGTGATAGAAGATGAAACAGGAGTCGATTTAGAAGAGATAGGGGATCCAGTATTAGAATTGGAATTTAAAACAGCTTTGGAGGACTTACGGTCAAATAAGGCAGAAGGGATAGATAACATTCCACCAGAATTTCTAAAATCATTGGGGGAAGTGGCAACAAAACGACTATTCACGTTGGTATGTAGAATATATGAGTCTGGCGATATACTATCTGACTTTGGAAAAGCATCATCCACACAATTCCGAAGACGGCAAGAGCTGACAAGTGCGAGAATTATCGCACAATCAGCTTAACAGCTCATGCATCGAAGCTACTTACAAGAATAATATACAGAAGAAAGGAAAAGAAAATTGCGAATGCGCTAGGTGACGATCAGTTTGGCTTTAGGAAAAGTAAAGGGACGAGAGAGGCAATTCTGACGTTACGGCTAATAATGGAAAGATAGGTAAAGAAAATCAAGACACTTTCATAGGATTTGTCGACCTGGAAAAAGCGCTCGACAATATAAAATGGTGCAAGCTGTTCGAGATTCTGAAAAAGTAGGGGTAAGCTATAGGGAGAGACGGGTCATATACAATATGTACAACAACCAAGAGGGAATAATAAGAGTGGACGATCAAGAACGAAGTGCTCGTATTCAGAAGGGTGTAAGACATGGCTGTAGCCTTACGCCCCTACTCTTCAATCTGTACATCGAGGAGGCAATGATGGAAATAAAAAAAAAGGTTCAGGAGTGGAATTAAAATACAAGGTGAAAGGATATCAATGATACGATTCGCTGATGACATTGCTATCCTGAGTGAAAGTGAAGAAGAATTAAATGATCTGCTGAACGGAATGAACAGTCTAATGAGTACACAGTATGGTTTGAGAGTAAATCGGAGAAAGACGAAGGTAATGAGAAGTAGTAGAAATGAGAACAGCGAGAAACTTAACATCAGGATTGACTGTCACGAAGTCAATGAAGTTAAGGAATTCTGCTACCTAGGCAGTAAAATAACCAATGACGGACGGAGCAAGGAGGACATCAAAAGCAGACTCGCTATGGCAAAAAAGGCATTTCTGGCCAAGAGAAGTCTATTAACATCAAATACCGGCCTTAATTTGAGGAAGAAATTTCTGAGGATGTACGTCTGGAGTACAGCATTGTATGGTAGTGAAACATAGACTGTGGGAAAACCGGAACAGAAGAGAATCGAAGCATTTGAGATGTGGTGCTATAGACGAATGATGAAAATTAGGTGGACTGATAAGGTAAGGAATGAGGAGGTTCTATGCAGAATCGGAGAGGAAAGGAATATGTGGAAAACACTGATAAGGAGAAGGGATAGGATGATAGGACATCTGCTAAGACATGAGGGAATGACTTCCATGATACTAGAGGGAGCTGTAGAGGGCGAAAACTGTAGAGGAAGACATAGATTGGAATACGTCAAGCAAATAATTGAGGACGTAGGTAGCAAGTGTTACTCTGAGATGAAGAGCTTAGCATAGGAAAGGAATTCGTGGCGGGCCGCATCAAACCAGTCAGTAGACTGATGACCAAAAAAAAAAAGTATATACTATTTACTTATATAATTCAGTTTTCAGGGACAGTATCTCACATTTATTTGATTGACAAAGCTCACATCCAGCAAGTAGATGTCCTAATTACATAATTACACAGTGGAATATGAAGGTGTAGTCTCATTGGAAAATTTTCCTACGTTCATTCACCTTGACATGCAGGGATTGCCTAAGCTAGTGTACAGTGCCATCACCAGAGGATGTTCCCCGCCCCCCCCCCCCCCCCTACCTACTCGTATCCCTCTTTCCAGAATGAGAATCATCCCCTAGGCTGTGGCTAATCCATGTCTCCGCATATCCTTTCTTTCAGGAGTGGTAGTTCTGCAAGGTTCGCAGGAGAGCTTCTGTTAAATTTGGAAGGTAGGAGACGAGGTACTGGCAGAAGTAAAGCTGTGAGGACAGGGCGTGAGTCGTGTTTGGGTAGCTCAGATGGTAGAGCACTTGCCCGCGAAAGGCAAAGGTCCCGAGTTCGAGTCTCGGTCCGGCACACAGTTTCAATCTGGCAGGAAGTTTCAAAAATATTTATGGTTGATGGATCGGAATAAAAGTGGTACAAGTCCTAGACAATTAAGTTAGCTTTGTCGGAAACAAAGAATCATGCCAATCGGTTCAGTAGGTTTGAAGTTACCAAACCACGCGATAAAAAAAGTCATTTTCAGAAAAACGTGTTTGAAGTTTTGACAAAATATAAATGCAATGTTATGCAACTTCGTTCAATCTACTATTCCGGGTCCATAAACTAGTCCTTCCTGTTCCTCATAGAGGGCGTTTTACTCGATCTGGGCCATCCTGCGCTGCTACCGAGCCGCTCGTACGGCAGGTGATAAACGGTTTTCGGCAGCTTGAATCCGATGGTCGTCCGAATACTTGGCGAACTGCGTCGAATAGAGTCCCAGGGCGACGTCCATCGTTGCCATGGTTTTGAGAATTGCTGAATACCCTTTGTTGAAGCTGCTCACTGCCAGGAAAGTTGCAATCTCCACAGTCTTCGCACAAGAATGCAAATGCTTCGTGGCTAACTTCCAAACACACGCCTTCAGACATTCATTTGAATTTTGTGTGTTTCTTCTCAAGCACCGGAACAATAACTCGTCCTCCGAAAGAAAAAAACTGGAGCTTGAAAAGGGCCGATTTCAGGCAGGTGCATTTTTTTGTTCAGCCGCGAGTAACAAACATTTCCGTTCCGTATTCGGAAAAACCTTTTCAGGGGTGGATTCTAAACATTTGTATGGATGCAAAAATGCAATTTAAAAAAATCAGTTTTTTGAACCAAAAGATAGTAAATCTCCCCTTAATGATAATTAATGGTTGCGACCATGAGAGGTGTCAATTAAGTCAATAATACACACTTTCTAATAACAATCTCTATTATATTTTGCAAAAATACAGAAAAAACTTACATTAATTATCATCCAGCGCTACAATGGCGGCCTACCTCTAGACGAAACAAAAACAGGAGAGAGGGTTCAGTCAAAGCATTGTCTCTGATCTACGTTGCTTTTGTTACACAGAGATTTTACAAAAATCTGGTCTTTGTTAATTAGATGGATATTTGTGTTTTGATAATAATAATTTACATTCTTTACTGCTTGTTATACATAGCGCAGATGTACTTAGTCTTTAGATAATTTATGGTTCACACGTCGCATAACAAAAACTTCGTTTCCCTTTCTCCAGATGTCCATTTATGTGACGTACTATCACAAGGCGCAGAATTTTTGTTTTACATGCTTCATTTACCTCTACGATCTACGGTGGATCGTACATAAACTCTATGATAAATCTCCTGTTTAAAACGGAATGACAGTAAGTAGAGGGGCCTCGTATGGCTCTGGACTAGAAGGATGTTTCTCATATGGCAGATTCTTATTCCAGATTTGCAGTCTACTTAAAAGGTTGGTACTCGCGGTTTCCAGTGAAAAAAGATCATCGCTCTCTGATCTCTGACGTAACGTCAATGTTGCTACGGCATTTCCAGAAGATCTCCCCACCCGCACGACTTTGTGATGGTGCCACCTCAGCCGTATCGGAAAGCGATTTGCGGAGAACGGCGACGTGCGCCCTATGAATCGCCAAGATACGCCCTCGGCACGACCATGCGCGTAGCACTGTGTCACAGCCGAGGACTCCACTGGGCACGAGAAACAGACAAAAAAATTAATATCAAGAGGTCGTGAATGAAAAGTTGAGGTAGTTCTTCGTCTCTATAAAATCTTTCTAAAGATAAACTGTTTTCCTTTTAGTAATTTTTTAAGACGAAATATCACCATGTCAGTAATGAACTGATACTTTTTTCGCATCTTCATTTCGTTCAGTAATATAGGGTTACTCGTAAGTGCTACCAAATATCAGTTGCGAAACTGCCACTGTGTTGAATTTCCCCTAACCGACCAAAATTAATTGTATGCAGGCGACCTTTCTCAACTAGCTTCTAAATGCTTGCTCTGCGACAATTTTGGGCCTAGCCATAGCTCTTATAGCGGGCAATTGGCAAAACAAATTTCTGACTACCACTGCCTGACTGGAGTGTAATGTTGGTGATGATTCTGAAACGCTTGCTGATATCTCCCAGAATATACACTCATGTTCATAAGGATAATTGCAGAATGTGGTTCAAAAATGGTTCAAATGGCTCTGAGCAGTATGGGACTTAACCTCTGAGGTCATCAGTCCCCTAGAACTTAGAACTACTTAAACCTAACGAACCTAAGGACATCACACACATCCAACCCGAGGCAGGATTCGAACCTGCGACCATAGTGGTTGCGCGGTTCCAGACTGTAGCGCCTAGAACCGCTCGGCCATCCCAGCTGGCGCAGAATGTGGTGCCACACAATGTGGCACTATCCAAAGCAGGAGCTAATAGCGTAGGCACATAGGGAACACACACGACCCAGATCTGTAAGTCCACGGTAGTGGTGATAAGTTGAGAAAATCGTCCCGAAACACTTGTGCTACAAAATGCCACTGTTTCCTGCGCATGTACCCAGGCATCTGTATCGGATATGATCACCATGCACACGTACACAGGCCGCACAACGGGTTGGCATACTCTGGATCAGGTGCTCGAGCAGCTGCTGGGGTGTAGCCTCCCATTATTGCACCAGTGCCTGTCGGAGCATCTGAAGTGTCGTAAGGGTTTGAAGACGTGCAGCGATACGTCGACCGAGAGCATCCCAGACGTGCTCGATGGCGTTTAGGTATGGAGAGCAGACAGGCCCTACATTCAACTGATATCTTCTGTTTCAAGGTTCTCCTCCACGATGGCAGCTCGGTGGGGCCGTGAGTTATCAGCCATCAGGAGGAAGGTGGAACCCATTGCACCCCTGTAAACTAGGGCATACTGGTGCAAAATTACGTCCTGACACACCTGACCTGTTACAGTTCCCCTGTCAAAGACATGCAGGGTCATACGTGCACCAATCATAATCCCACCCCACACTGTCAAACCACGACCTCTATACAGGTCCCTTTCAAGGGCGAGAATCACTGTTCAGACTATACCTGCACTCGTCCGTCAACATAACCTGGGACCACTGTTCCAATGACCATGTGCTGTATTCTTGACACCAGGCTTTACGGGCTCTCCTGTGTCCAGGGGTCAGTGGGATGCACCTTGCAGGTCTCCGGGCGAATAAACCATGTCTGTTGAGTAGTCTGTAGACTGTGTGTCTGGAGACAACTGTTCCAGTGGCTGCGGTAAGGTCCCGAGAAAAGCTACCTGCAGTAATCCGTGGCCATCTGCGGGCACTGATGGTGAGATATCGCTCTTCTTGTGGTGTTGTACTCTGTGGACGTCCTGTACTGTACCTCCTGGACACGTTTCCTGTGTGCTGGAAACGTTTCCATAATCTTGAGATCACACTTTGTGGCACACGGAGGGCCAGTGCTATGACCTGCTGTGTTTGACCAGCCTCCAGTCGCTCTAGTATTCTACCCCTCATAACGTCATCAATATGTGTTCTTTGAGCCATTTTCAATACACAGTCACCATTAGCACGTCTCAAAACGTCAGCACACTTACTCGCTGCAACATACTCTGACATGCGCGAACACCCCTCTGCGAATGTAGACTGCTGCCAGCGCCACCGTGCGACGACCGCAGGTCAAATACTCCACATGGTCATAACTCGGGGTGATTTAAACCCGCCAACCGCCCAACAGAGCGTTGTTTCACCATGTATCAGCATTATCCTTAATTTATGAGTGTAGATTAGAATCCTAGCATTTAATGTATGTGAGAGTGCTGAACAGAAACAATTTAAAGTCAATATTCATATTTATTCATACGTACATGTATGAGATCAATGTATTGATAAATAATCAAGACCTGTGATAATAAGCTATATCAAAATTTACATAAAGATTAAATTCAAAGCAGCTTCTCTCCCGTATCAGTTATTCCTTCTTGACTCCCGATGTCCGATGACAACTGACAACTATTTAATCCCGTTATGCTTAATCAGAATAGTGACTAGAAGTTGGTGACTAAAATCCACAATACCACACATTCATCTTGATAACTTGCCACTGTACCAGCAGTAACCGATCTAACAACTGCGCCAGACGCTTGTTATCTCATACAGGAGTTGCCGACTGCCGCACCGTATTCTGCCTTTTTTACGTATCTCTGTATTTGAATACGCATACCAATACCAGTTTATTTGGCGCTTCCGTGTATACAAAGATTCTAAAAAAAAAAAAATGGTTCAAATGGCTCTGAGCACTATGGGACTCAACATCTGAAGTCATCAGTCCCCTAGAACTTAGAACTATTTAAACCGAACTAACCTAAGGACATCACACACATCCATGCCCGAGGCAGGATTCGAACCTGCGACCGTGGTGGTGGCGCGGTTCCAGACTGAAACGCCTAGAACCGCTCGGCCACTTCGGACGGCCAAAGATTCTACCTTTTATTCTTGTCTTATAAGACTTTAGTGTAAGATTACACCTCCAGAAATATACAAAGTGTGGTGTCACCGCCAGACACCACACTTGCTAGGTGGTAGTTTTAAATCGGCCGCGGTCCATTAGTACATGTCGGACCCGCGTGTCGCCACTGTCAGTAATTGCAGACCGAGCGCCGCCACACGGCAGGTCTAGAGAGACGTCCTGGCACTCGTCCCAGTTGTACAGCCGACTTTGCTAGCGAAGCTACACTGACCAATACGGTCTCATTTGCCGAGAATATAGATAGCATAGCCTTCAGCTAAGTCAATGGCTACGACCTAGCAAGGCGCCATTTATCCTTTGCTATGTATCTACTGAAGCATGTACAGTAACAAGACCAATGTTCACCAATTGTGGATTAAAGTTAAGTATTCCAGCAGCTACGTACTTTTATTTATAGCATTCATTACGTATCCTGTTTCAGACCTCACGCCAGCCTGCGTGAGTTAAACGCGTGCCTTTCGGTTACCCGTCACTTTGGACTGGCTGTCTTGTCAGTCCACAACACAAAGATTCTAACTTTATATTTGTCTTACCGCATCAAAACTTTAATGTAATATTACATCTGTTGTTGAGTAGATTATCTCAGTTTAAAACTACTTTAATTGTTAATCTACCGTGACTGTGTAAAAAATATGAAAGGAATTTTCCAGTAAGGTAACCAGTCACATTGTTTGTTGACTACGTAATTAATGAAGCAAATAGTAAGAAATAAATAAATAAATATTTTTGCATTAAATAGTCAAATTTTGTGACTGAGCCGGCCGTTGTTACCGAGCGGTTGTAGGCGCTTCAGTTCGGAAAAGCGCTGCTGCTCCGGTCGCAGGTTCGAATCCTACCTCGGGCATTTATGTGTGTGATGTGCTTAGGTTAGTTAGGTTTAAGTAGTAGTAAGTCTAGGGGACTGACGACCTCAGACGTCAAGTCCCATAGTTCTCAGAGCGATCTGAACCATTTTTTTGTGACTGATACCGGTATTTGAGTAACCTTTTCAACTCATGATATCATTTTAAATTTTTAAAGCGTCAATAACGCAATGAGTGAAAATCGAATTTTTTTGTACCTGGAAGCCGTTTACGTGCAAGCTGAAGTTGTCAAAGGTGACCGTTTTAGCTATTTAGTAATCTGGTTCCAGCACGGCGTGTGGTGTGTACGATGTATAAATTACTTACGGGAGTTTCTTAGAATTTGGCTTTGATTTCAGTAAAAAAAGTAAAGAGACGGAGCTGGACCGAAGTTAATCGCGTGTCTCGGAGGTAGAGCAACGGAGATCACAAGCTTTCCGAGCCGCTACTAACGGTGTGCTACTTGATCGTGTGTGTCACGACAGACTACCTTAGTGCAAATAAACCCTCCGCCGTCGTGGAAACCCGCCGCGTGCTTACGGGTTTGCCGGAGTGTGCCCTTTGAGAACCAGCTGGTCTGCAGTCGGAGCGGCTTCCCTTTGTGGGGGGAGGAAGGGAGGGCAAAGCAAGCCGCGGGCGACCTACTCTGTGAGTGTTGTTCGCTCCGTTGCTCTGTACTGTTTCCAGCTAACGCAGCCACGCGGCTCCGCCTGCTTCAACATTTTCCTTCTGTTGTGGCAAATAGTGTTTCCCAAATGTACTGTACTGACAGACGAGAATTTTCTACGCACAAGAACGAAACAAAGTGACGTCGTTGTGCTGATACAGCGCGTCCAGAAAAGGGCTCCCTGACTTCAAAATTAAATATCTCTAAAACAAAGATCGATAGAGGCATGCAGTAAGCGGTATGTTTATTGTGAAAGCTGTAAGAACTTTATACAGCAGTTGGAAATAATAGTTACAAAAGCTGCTAACAGATGGTGCTGTAAATGACATACGTAATGCCTAGTATAAATAGCGATCCGAAGCCCAGAGCGATCAGTTCCACTCTTGAAACGTGAAAGGAGGTTAGCGTACCGAAGGAAGAGATTAAAAACCATGTACTCCATTGAACAACGCGTTTTTCTGGTGCTAGAGTACCACAGGTTAAAAGAGAGCCCTACGGCAACAAGGCGAAGTTTTCAAGCACGATTTAATGTTCCAAAAGGACCCGATGCGAAAACCATTCGTACGCTCTTCGCAAAATTTGAACGAACGGGCAGCGTAACTGAAGATGTAGTGGGACATGTTGGCCGCAAGCTAACCGCAGTTACGCCTGAAAATATCGCCACAGTTTCTGGAATTATTCAGCGAAATCCAATATCATCCGTCCGTAGAATTGCATCTGAGACTGGTTTGAAGCGTTCCAGCACGCAGAAAATACTGAGAAAGAGCCTACAGACGTTTCCATTCAAAATTCAAACGCACCAGGCCATACCCGTACGAGCTGTGCAACAGAGGGTTACCTTTGCTAATCAGATGCTCACAATGATTCATAGTGAAAGATTTGATGTTGGCTGCATCTGGTTTACAGATGAAGCACACTTCCACCGGAATGGATACGTGAATAAGCAGAACTGGCGATTTTGGGGTTCCGAAAAGCCATATTGGTGTGAAGCGAAACCCCTGTATTCTCCTAAAGTTACTGTGTGGGCTGCAGTATGCAGCAGAGGCATTATTGGACCTTTTTTCATTCGAGAAACGGTCACGGGTGCACGTTACGTTGCAATTTTGGAACAATGTCTCGCCACACAGCAAGCGTTAGAGGATCGACCAGCTACTGAATGATTTATGCAGGATGGAGCCCGACCACATCGGACCGAACAAGTGTTTCGCTTTCTTGAGGAATACTTCGGGAATCGAGTCATTGCTTTGGAATATCCCAAATTTACTGGTGCAGGCATGGGTTGGCCTCCATATTCGCCGGATATGACTTCCTGTACACTTTTTTTTTGTGGGGCACAGTGAAAGACATGGTCTACCCGAAGCATCCCGCCACGCTGGACGAGCTTGAATCGGCGATCTCTGTGGCATGTGAACCCATTTCGGTTGAGACACTACGAAATGTGATGGCGAATTTCATTCTTCGTTTGCGCCACCTCTGTGGTGCCAATGGTGAAAATTTTGAAAACATTGTGATGTGATTGTTTGCAAAGATTGTTTTCATACTATTATTCCACTTATGTATGCTGATATGAGCTGTACAGCGTACAGCGTCATCTATTAGCAGCTTTTGTAACTATTATTTCAAACTGCTGTATAAAGTTCTTACAGCTTTCACAATAGACATACCGTTTACTGCATTCCTCTATCAATCTTTGTTTGAGAGATGTTTAATTTTGAAATCAGGGAGCCCTTTTTCTGGACACCCTGTAGAAAGGCAATGTTGAACATATGAGGGGAGTTCAATGAATAATACAACCCTTTTTTCTGAATGCAGGTTGGTTTTCTTCATGGTTGCCATACACTATTGTATTCCCCACTCTTTTGGATGCAAAACTCTGTTTTTCAACATAATCTCCATTCATCGCGACGACCTTACGCCACATTATTGGGAGGGCCTGTACGCCCGCTTGGTACCACTTGTAGCACTTTTATCGATTAGAAGCTGGTTTACATTACGTAACTGTGTATCTACAATTGTGAAGTGTGTATTCTTTGTTAGTTAAGGTCATTGATTTGTGACAGGAAATTTATTGTGATCAAAAAGTCAGTATAAATTTGAAAACTTAATAAACCACGGAATAATATAGATAGAGAGTGTAACACCTACAACGCCTCTCGATGTTAATACACCAAAATAGCTCCCAAATTAGCTCCCATGCCCTCGAAATATAAATTCAGAAAATGTCCCAAGCCCCTCCACAAGTAGTAATTTATGAAATAGAAATAAGAGACAAATAGAGGGAAATCTATAGTAGAAAAATAATAGAAAAGGAAAAGAATTTTAATCATAAATTTTGGAAGCATGGAAGGGAGGAAAAACGATAGAAATGGTTAAATTATTAGTTATTCTTATGTATGAGAAAATCAATATTATAGTCACAGAACGTAGATCTTGAACACCAAAGATAGCCAGAATGAGATTTTCACTCTGCAGCCGAGTGTGCGCTGATATGAATCTTCCTGGCAGATTAAAACTGTGTTCCCGACCGAGACTCGAACTCGGGACCTTTGCTGTGAATAGCGGGCGTGAGTCGTGCTTCGGTAGCTCAGATGGTAGAGCACTTGCCCGCGAAAAGCAAAGGTTCCGAGTTCGAGTCTCGGTCGGGCACACAGTTTTAATCTGTCAGGAAGTTTCATATCAGCACACACTCCGCTGCAGAGTGAAAATCTCATTCTGGAAACATCCCCCAGGGTGTGGCTAAGCCATGTCTCCTCAGTATCCTTTCTTTCAGGAGTGCTAGTTCTGCAAGGTTCCAGGAGAGCTTCTGTAAAGTTTGGAAGGTAGGAGACGAGATACTGGCAGAAGTAAAGCTGTGAGTAGCGGGCGTGAGTCTTGCTTCGGTAGCTCAGATGGTAGAGCACTTGCCCGCGAAAGGCAAAGGTCCCGAGTTCCAGTCGCCGTCGGGCACACAGTTTTAATCTGCCAGGAAGTTTCACCAAAGATAGCGTTTACTAAAGTATAAATAGACATACAATGCAATTATGATACTCCAGTCTCTATCCTCTAGTCTGTTCGCAGTCAATTAGGACGTACAGCTTTAGGAAGCAACAATAGGAGTTTTATTAAACCAGGGCGCATGAATAAATCGCGACGAGACTGTTTTTTGGGAAGCATTAATTTCAGATCATGATTAGAACTTTTGTCATATTAGAGGAACGGGGAGGTGATCAATAATCACTCTGACTTTAACGTCACTTCGTGTGAAGATTTAAATATTTTACCGAATTAACGATTTTTGGACAGATTCGGACATTGTACTGTGATAGTGGAAAAGTTTTACTTCACGCAACTAGTATCATAGTTCGTGACAGTTTATGGATATTAAACGGGAACAATCTTTTTATCGAAAGGAACAGAACATTGTTTAGTATCTCTGATATTGATGCGATTCCGGATTAGATGCTTATTGAAAGAACCCCTTTGTATGCGATCGTGTCATTGAACTGATTTATTAATAATTATTGTTAAATAAAATAACGTGTTAATTTAAAACTGACTATTCGTCTTGAACTTTACTTCAACTTAGGTTCATAAATAATTAGGTTATGTGATTTTTACCAAGAATGAACTGCTGACTAATGACTGAAACAAGTGAACGAGAATCTATAGAAAAAACTAGTATTAATTTATTTATGGTTTTATTTCCCTTCAGAACTGGGAAGACAATACGTTTAGTGACTCACTGGGGTTAATTTAAGATCGAGCCGGGATAAAACAAAACCCCTCAATACCAGTCAATGTATGGATGAATTAACATCCCTACTTTCATGCAAGATACGGAAGTCGGGATGGAAAAAAGGGTCGCTACAAGAGGTAAAAATTGACACACATGGTTGGAATGACAAGGGATTTTATTAGAACCGAAAGAAAACAAAGTTCACAAAATGTCCGACATGAAAGAACTCTTGCGCACGTCGTTTGGTGATGATCGTGTGCTCAGCCGCCACTTACGTCATGCTTGGCTTCCCAGGTCCCCAGACCTCAGTCCGTGCGAATATTGGCTTTGGGGTTACCTGAAGTCGCAAGTGTATCGTGATCGACCGACATCTCTAGGGATGCTGAACGACAACATCCGACGCCAATGCCTCACCATAACTCCGGACATGCTTTACAGTGCTGTTCACAAGATTATTCCTCGACTACAGCTATTGTTGAGGAATGATAGTGGACATATTGAGCATTTCCTGTAAAGAACATCATATTACTTTGTCTTACTTTGTTACGCTAATTATTACGATTCTGATCAGATGAAGCCCCATCTGTCGGACATTTTTTGAACTTTTGTATTTTTTTGATTCTAATAAAACCTCCAATGTCATTCCAAGCATGTGTGTCAATTTGTACCTCTCTATCTACATTATTCCGTGGTTTATTCCGTTTTCAAATTTATACTGACTTTTTGATCACCCTGTATATATGGAAAACGCTAGATGATGTTTAAAATAGCGAAATTTTATATTATATGGTTATTTAGAAGAAAAACATTGTATATTTAGGGCACTAAAATATATAAGATGTAGGGAGTGCCTCCGCAACGGAAGTGGCTCGGCGCGATGTAAAAGTTGGTTTAGGAGGTCGAACTGTGCGGCTACTTGGTGGGAACGGTACGCAGTCAGTGGTTAGCCCTTGCACGGTACACATCGACGGTGCCAAGGAAGGCAATTGGAAGCCGCTTTGCAAGGAATTTTGCTTCAGATGTGGATTTGGCTGTTCCATGGTACTCTCGGCAATAAGAAATGGCTCTAATACATTAAGGGGGGACGATGATGAAAACCACAGGCTATTTCAAAACTGCACTAAATCCACAGTTTTGGAGATACGACAATGAAATTCTGTACCACGCTTTACATGAAAGTAACACATTTTCATATAAAATCCTTTGAAAATATATATTTAACTTTTTTAAATGAAATTTGAAGTTTTAGTTTCAAAAAATACTGTATGTTCCTTTTCTCAGAAAGTATTAAAGAGATGTTCTACAAAAAATTTTTCTTTCTCATCTCTCTACATGTTGTAAGCTTCTCTCATGAGGTTTTTGGGATAGGTAAAATCTGAGAAGTTTCATAATTTTTTAATCATAATTCCACAAGTACAATTTTAAATTCATGCAAAATTCCAAGCACTTTGCCCCATATATCATCTTTCAATCAGAATTTCAAAATTTTCTCTTGAGACAACGTTTATTAGGTTTACAGAAATATGTGTAAAAAATTTCATAATTCTACCATTCATAGAATCTGAGGAAAAGGTACATAAACTTTAAAATACAAACTTTTCATGAAACGCAATGTAAGGTTCAACCTAACTTTTTTCCTTATGTCACTTCTTCAGAAGGGACCACATTTGTACTCTGGGTCTTCTTTCCCTTCGAAGCTTCTCTTCTGGTTTCCTAATGTCTGTCTTCTTTCCTATACCAAGTCTTCAACTGACCTTTCAGCTCCAGAGACGCGCTGTAAATATATTTTCCTCAAGATGTCTTGCGTATAATTTCCTATCTTAAAGCCCATTTTTCTAATACCTTCATCCTCCCGACGTTCCCATAGTTGAATACAATAACTGCATCATAACTTACAATTCTGACAAATGTAGTAGATGCAAATGTGTTTTTATGGTATCGTTTCCATATGAGTGAATTTAGAGAATTATTTGGATTTTGGGTTTTGCCATGAACATACTTTCTGAGAAGTGCAGGAACGGCCAAAGATGATCTATAAAACCAAAGAGCATGTATCACGGCCTTCTAGATGTATCCCGCGCACGTTTGGTTGAAAGTAATACACACAATCGTTGTTCATTGAGCTGGTACTGAAGTGCTGCTTCAAAACGTGGGCGTGGCAGGGAGGCCGCATCACACTTTTAATTAATTGTCTGTCACTTCGGATGCGATTTCAAGATTGAAGCTTTGGGAACTTATTGTTTATGAGTTGTACTAACAAATAAAAAATAAATCGAAAATTGACATTTTTGGTCAATTTTATCAACGTCCCCCCTTAAAAATCCGCCGGCAAGAAGAAATTCTATAGAGCATTCAAACATCAAGAGACGTGAGTACAGTAAGCCGCCACGTCGCTTGCCACCACTACTTCGCCCTGCTCCACCAGCTTCATGCATACAGATATGTATCAGAGCATGGAGCAGTTAATTTGTGTGAGTGAGTTTAATAATAAGCCAAGCGCTATAAACCTGAATTTAGAACTCTTAACTTTTATCCTGATCATGAACCTATGCAGGATCCCCTCCTGAGTGTTCAGAGGACCGAGTATCCTGTTTCAAATGAACTAATGATTTATGTATGTTTGTCCAATGCGCAAAGATCAGCTAGAGATGAAGTTAGTTAGAATGGTGCTAAAGTGATCTCAGTTTATTGCAAAGTATCGTTTTGCAAAAATTTAGTGCAAGGCTGTGTAAATGCGACTGTCAAAAATATCTGCTTCTCGGGTGATGAAAAAGGCACATAAGTTAAACTTATTTGAAACATAATTTAGCCTTGATTACCAGCATGAACAACTTTTTTTTAAATTTAATTGAACTCAGTGTAGAATAGTTTGCCTTGAAAAGTAAAAAACATAACCTATTCCAAGTGAAGCTAAGAATTAAATTTAGTTGAATTGAATTTTGCTTACTGAAATAATCATAGAATTTTACTAGTGATACAATATTAGTTTATGGGTCCCCACCATATTCTTCTCATATTAGAAAGGTAATTGGAATATTATCGCCACATTTCTATAAATGGGAGCATAAACTGCGTAATTGTCAGGTTACCCTCCATTCAGAGGCTGTTGAACGCAGCGACTGTTATATTGTCTTGTAAATAATAGATTTCAGCTATCAGTCGCCTTTTGAAATTTTATTGGCAGATCTAGATTTCAGCTAGAAACTAGCCATTCTCAATGCACTATCATTTTTGATCAATGCATGTAATGCCTGTTGGTTGGGCTTCACCAACAGGCATTACATGCATTGATCAAAAATGATAGTGCATTGAGGATGGCTAGTTTCTAGCTGAAATCTAAATCTTCCAATACAATTTCAAAAGTACGACTGATAGCTAAAATCTATTATTTAGAGTGTAATTGTGATATTATTTATTTTTATTTGTGGTATTTATGTGTCAGTTAAGTCAGAAGCCCCTCCATGTCCAACTTTAGTTCGGTGCTTCCTGCAGTAACATCTCAGTACTGAGTCACGTAATGATCGTGACTGTAACTGTTATTGTTATAAGTTGGGTACAATTTTGCTTTCTATGATTACTGGTTTGTGCATTATTGGCAACTACTGCTACACACAGCTCAGAGTGCCCTGTATCCTTTTGTATCCTGTGTACTATTCAAAGGGAAATATTAATGAAAGTAACTTCAGTAACTAGTACTCAATTTTCTTAAATATATATTTCCAAATCCGTTTGCATAATTGGTCTGCCGAACGTTCATTTTTCATTCGCATACGAAATTTACTACTTTCATTAAGACCCAAAATTTAAAGCCTGTTTAGTTTTTCTGTTAAATTCAGCCTATTCAAAATCACAGTCCGATACCTTCATTCAATAGGCAAACACGCGTTCAAAATTTCCCAAATCCTCTCAGAGGCTAACATTAGCTTGTGTCACGGCAGACTAGTGTTATCCGTGACTTTTCCCGTGACAGTGTGGGGCGGCAGGTGGAATTATGTCAATCTTATGTTGTTTATATAAATGATAGGTTTGTAGAATGTAAAACCAGTTCCCATTATTTAGAATGTTATTTATGCTCTCTTTCGCCGTTCTCAACACTGGCTCTCTAACTACAATATTGGCAACCAGAAAGTGATTAGCAAAACGTGAAGCCTGTAATTAGAATTGCTAGTGCCCACTTCATCTGAGAAACACACTTATAGCTGCAGCTTATAGCTCTGAGGAATTAGGAGATTGTCTGGGATTCGTAATCAAAAACGATCGTGAAAAAAACTTTCTCTGTATTCTGAAAGTCACAGATGAAAAAAAAAGGAGAATCCACACAATCGAACTAACAGAGCAGTTCAGAGTCTAATGCGCTGATGCCACTATAACTGTCCAAATTAAATATTTAAACGAATGCTCGCCATAATTTGATGACTATGCTCATCAAACGCCACGCTAAATAATGGTAGAATGTTTGTCCCGCGGCGGCACGTGAAAATACGACATACGCAAACTGAAGACATATCATTTAAGTCATCCCAGAATTAACACTTCACTCGAAAATGATTTCATGGTTGCTCATATCTCGAGTAACTTAATACGGCATCCGAGGCTGTTTGTAGCAATGATACCGACGCGACGCAACTCCCGACACATGTAGTGTGCTATTCAGCATCTGGAGAGAACTGGGACCTTCCCCTCTCGCGCAGCGTTCTTATATATAAAGCCGCGGTGCGGACGGCTAAGGGAACGCCTGTTCAAATCGGCTCTCCCGACTAGCCGCTGGGCTAGTAATGCACCACTTTAAGTCATTGAATAAATCATAGCTTCTTCTGCTGATGGCAGATGAAGGTCTCAATTTAAATGCGCATTCAGCGCACAGGTAAGTAATCATAATAAAAGTTTGACGTGGCTAAGTTAAATATTTTGGGCTAGAGAATTAATTTAATTACACTAAACGCAGTAGACGAGCTCTGAACTTGCCCTTTGGAGATACGCTATCACTATAGTTTTATAGTTATTCAAATGAAACTTCTCACATCCTTATGGTTATAGCGGATGTCCACTCTACTTAAATATAAACATCCTAGCCTTATTCATTAGCCTACTTAATATATCTTGCTTCCTTAAGTTTTAAGACAAAAACCAGAAAGTTATGAATTTCAACGAAAATTTTAATTTGTGAGATCCAAAGTACTGTTTCTATTAAATTATTATGGAAAAGGAATCTAACTACAAATTTTTAAATCTCTAGCTCTTTTCTGTTGCGCCATTGATTTTTACAGAAAAACGTCCAAATTTCGAAACTGGTTAAAGTTATCGAACTGATATTCAAAACATATTAATTTATTATTACTCCTTACATGCTAGAAACATTTTAGGTTATTTACATGATTTTTAAAGTATTGCGCAACATTTATGACGTCAGAGCTAGTTACCGCGGACTGGCTGGCACACAATGGAAAGACTGATGTGAATTTACTATGGCGTGAGTAGGCTGCTTCCCTACAACAGGACTTGAGTTTAGGTTGTTACGGAAGAGTGACGTGTAACGCTGTTACACACTCTTCTGGCCTAAATCGGAGCCTGCAACTTGTTGAATCAGTAACCTCCCTATCATCCACGTACTCTTCCCACAGAGCGCATCCTTCATTGAGCCAAACTGATCGAAGTCGGATGGCCAGAGGCTCGGGCTATGGGGTGGATGAGGAAGAAGAGACCGATGAAGTTTTGTGAGCCTGTCTCGGGGGCGCAGACTTCTCTTAGACCTTAAGTTGCCATGGAGGTGGAGAAGATCGTTCACATTTTTGTGGCGACGAATACTGAAGCCGTTTCCTCAATTTCCTGCGAGTAGAACAATACTCTTCAGTGTTGATCCTTGCACTATTAGGGAGGACATGAAACAGTTACCTGTCTAGAGTCCCACAAGACCGTCGCCATGACGTTACCGGCTCAGGGAGCGGCTTGAACTTCTTCTTCGGAGGAGTGAGTTTTGTTCACGGCTCGAAGTGAGTTTTGTTCCCGGCTCGAAGTGATGAACCCACGTTTCATCACCTGTGAAGATGTTCGACAAAGTTGTCACGATCAGCGTCGTAACACGAGAACAATTTGACACAGATGGTCCATCATTGTTCTTTATGGTCTTCTGCTAGACAACCAGGAACCGAGAGGACACAGGACTTTGAGTACCCCAACTGCTGGATGGGTGTGTCAGTGTTACCAATAGAGACATACAGTTGTGCTGCGAGGTGTCTGATTGTGATCCGTCGATCACCACGAATTAGAATGCCCGTACGTTCCATCACTGCAGGAGTCGCTGCTGTCTGTGGCCTGCCGGCACTCGGGAGAGCAGACAGCTTTGTCCGACATTATTTGGAAAGTAACAGACGCCACGCCCAACGACTCACCTTGCTTTTGTTCGTTGGAAGGTTTCCGTAGAGATTCTGATTGCACCTATGGATATCTCCGATGCTCTCAACTCAGTGTCAGGCCTCTGCTTGAAACCCCATGCTGCCCGTAATCGCGATGTCATTGACATGCGTAATCACACTTCCATACTTATCAAGAGGTCCGAAACGAATAATACGGTCTGCTGCGCATGGGGTTCACGCCTGAGCCCCAGGACGTGCGCTAGCAGCGCATGTCGGGTGTTTCAAGCGTCAACTTCGCGTCTTAATATCTCGGGATGTAATGGGAATATTTCGATGCAACCAACGCCATTGTGTATGTGCTTTGTCATGCTATGGATTGCTGAAGAAAAAATATAGGAGGTCCATTTAAAAAAACATAAGTTTGTGTTAAAAAACACATATGCTTTCGTTTCAGAATATTTCCAAATATGTACATTCATGGGCCCCAGCCCTACATTGACACCGGTGAAAGTCGTTTTCCAATAGCTGTTATTGTTCCAGAGATATTTTGGGTGGACAAGATAGCTGGGACACCCTCTATATATATATATATATATATATATATATATATATATATATATATATATATATATATATATACAGGGTGGTCCATTGATCGTGAGGTTTTTTAAATACAAATACAGAACTTAGGGACGTTTGAACATCTTATTTCGGTTGTTCCAATGTGATACATGTACCTGTGTGAACTTATCATTTCTGAGAACGCATGCTGTTACAGCGTGATTACCTGTAAATGCCACATTAATGCAATAAATGCTCAAAATTATGTCCGTCAACCTCAATGCATTGGCAATACGTGTTACGACATTCCTCTAAACAGCGAGTAGTTCGCCTTCCGTAATGTTCGCACATGTATTGACAATGGGCTGACGCATGTTGTCAGGCGTTGTCGGTGGATCACGATAGAAAATATCCTTCAACTATCCCCACAGAAAGAAATCCGGGGACGTCAGATCCGATGAAGGTGTGGGCCATGGTGTGGTGCTTCGACGACCAATCCACCTGTTATGAAATATGCTTTTCAATACCGCTTCAACCGCACGCGAGCTATGTGCCGGACATCCATCATGTTGGAAGTACATCGCTACTCTGTCTTACAGCGAAACATCTTGTAGTAACATCGGTAGAAGTTCATAACTATCCGGCGAACGGTCCGGACACTTGGATGATGTCGTCCAGGATACCGAGAAGCATACATAGCACACACCTGTTGGGCATTTTGATCACCTGTTGGGCATTTTGATCACAATAACACGATATCGACCTTTTCCGCTATTGGTAAATGGTTCATTTTAACACGGGTAATGAATCACGAAGCAAATACCGTCCGCACTGGCGGAATGTTACGTGATACCACGCACTTAGACGTTTGTGACTATTGCAGCGCCACCTATTACAAAACGAAAAAAGTGGACCAGCTAAAACATTCAAGTTTCTTTACGTACTACACGAATATGTAATAAAATATGGGGGTTCCTATTTTGAAAAAATCGCAGTTGATATCCGTTTGACCTATGGAAGAGCCATCTAGCGGACCAACCATAGTGCCATCTGGTTTCCCGTTTCAAGCTAGACAAGTTTCGTTCTTTGTAGTTTTTTAGTTTGACGGTTATTTCGTGAGGTATTTGGCCCAGCCACGACCAATGGACCACTCTGTATATATATGCTGAAATTGTCATTTAACTTTCATCATTCATCTTTCATGAATAGGCAACAAGCGTCTATACATTGAATGGCATACAGAGCCACGAGCGCAAGACAAATGTTAAGCAACAGAAACACAAGTGGTAAAAGAGAGGTATAGTAGTTTATGCAATCTTCATGTGTCACCGAGAAATTTAAAGATTCAATACACTACTTGTGATAAATGTTCTTTGTATATACACAACTTTCACTGCGCAGGGTAGCCGTGCGGTCTGACGCGCTTTGCCGCGGTTCGCGCGGTTTCCTCCGTCGGAGGTTCGAGTCCTCCCTCGGGCATGTGTGTGTGTGTGTGTGTGTGTGTGTGTTGTGCTTAGCGTAAGTTAGTTTAAGTTAGATTAAGTGGTGTGTAAGCCTAGCGACCGATGACTTTAGCATTTTGGTCCCATAGGAACTTACCACAAATTTCCAATACATAACTTTTGTCTTTCGCTCGTGGCTATGTGTGCCATTCGACGTACAGCCACTGGTTGCCTATTCATGTAAGCTGAATTAACGTTAAACGACGATCATCAGTGTGGAATTTTAAAAATTTGTTTTTGCTGTGAAACGGAGACCTTTTCCTCTCCTTACTATTTACGTAAATGTGTCAAATGCTTTGTACCGGTGGAAGCTCGTGAGGCAATTTAATTTAATTACCCAGGGGAAGCTTAAAAACAGTTTTCTTTCATTTCTCGCGTTATGCGTTCCGAACAACCTGCATGTTAATGTTATATACGAAGTCCGATTTTCAGTTAACACAGCACGGTTATCTTCGCTTGTTCGTATTTATGTAAAATCACACTAGCAGAAGCTTGCATTAACTGTGGCCTGTGCCTGACGAAGTAATATTTCAGATTTAAAAGAAATTACAATTTACAGAAAGAAAAATATTTAATATCCACACCAGACATAATTTGTCGTAGCAGGAAAATACCACTACGATCTCGGAGAAATAATTCCTAACATGACGATATTTTCACTTTACGTAAATGATATATTTGAAATGCAGTTTCCATTATTAAATGTATGAAGAGAAGTCCATAATAATAAAAGGTATTTATTGTTGCTTTTCCAATAACTGTTTAGGGAGATATTTTCTCAATTCCCGTAATAAAACCAGGTAGGGTCTAGTTTAATGCCAACCACATCGCACAACATTTCAAACCTTTTCGCGCGTTTGAGTGGCCATGGGTCGTGCTGAAAAGAAATTAGTACATAAATTTAGACTGTGTCTGTGTCCCACCGAGGTTCGAGTCCTCCCTGAGGCATGGGTGTGTGTATTTGTCCTTAGGATAATTCAGGTTAAGTAGTGTGTAAGCTTAGGGACTGATAACCTTAGCAGTAAAGTCCCATAAGATTTCACACACATTTGAACATTTCTTTTTTTTTTTTTTGTATTTAGAGGTTTTGAATTTACTCAAGAATTATTGTTAGAAAATTGCTTGTGGAGTATATGAACTGATTACATTTTCAGATGAACAACAGAAGCAGAATCGGCCCGAAAATTTGTAGACGAGATGAGCAAACTTATCCCATCGTTCAGCAAGGAATTTGTTTTCATCTCTGCCTAGTAGCCATTTGAAGAGGAAATGCACGTGTAAGGAAGCCTGGAAATCAGCTAACACCAGTGCCTTAAAGTATTCGCACACAATCATGCCGAGTGTTAATCCGGATGGTAAACTGGCTGGAAAGTTGTCTATTGTGCTGTGACAAGTCGAATTCCTCCTTGTGTGCATGGTCTTGTGAGATCAGAAGGGAGTATTTACGTCACAGCTATCAAGAGTGAAAAACGAGCGTAAGGAAACAGCCAAGGTACGAGCACTGTTTTGGACCAATAGCTGGTTAGAATAACTTGGTTTTGCTCCTTACCAGGTCTGCGTATAAAAATCCGTACACCTTTAGAGCAAACTATCGTTCGTGAAAAGACTGTAACATAGCAATTCATACCACCTGGGAGCACTTGATAAATTCAGTGCCTGGGTGATTGTCTTTTGCATGCCTATAAAACATATTATCGCACTATCTGTAGCTACGTCTTACAGGACAGCCACTTTCAAAATAAAATCCACGATGGATTGTTTTGCATTCGGTTGCGCGCCGTCACATACCATCCGTTCTCAACGTCCCTTTACACTAATTCGATTCTATAGGCATTCCTTAACATTAAATACCTAGCTGAACGTCCTGCAACGTTTGTAAAGCACAAGGAGTTCAAAATCGTTCAAATGGCTCTGAGCACTATGGGACTCAACTTCTGAGGTCATTAGTCCCCTAGAACTTAGAACTAGTTAAACCAGCTAACCTAAGGATAGCACACACATCCATGCCCGAGGCAGGATTCGAACCTGCGACCGTAGCCGTCTCGCGGTTCCAGACTGCAACGCTAGAACCGCACGGCCACTTCGGCCGGCACAAGGAGTTCGCCTTCAGTTTTGATAGCCCGAACCTTTGTGATAAGTGTGGCGCCATATTTTGCAATCGGTGTTCATGGTCCAAGTTAATGGTTTGTTTTGAACAATTCTTGAATGTTGACGATATCAAATAGTTCAAATGGTTCTGAGCACTATGGGACATCTGTGGTCATCAGTCCCCTAGAATTTAGAACTACTTAAACGTAACTAACCTAAGGACATCACACACATCCATGCCCGAGGCAGGATTCGAACCTGCGACCGTAGCAGTCCGCGGTTCCGGACTGAGCGCCTGAACCGCTAGACCACCGCGGCCGGCAATGTTGACAATATCCATTTTGTGAATTGTAATATGTACATACCATAGAAGGTTGATATCTGCACCACCCAAATATTTTATGATTTCCTTCTGACTCACATGGTGAGTCATTATCAACTAACATTTCCCCTGTCATAATAGTTAATATAACACTTTCAAATCAGCCTTACTAAAGATCGAATTTGCACTCGTTGTGTTCCTTGTGAGGGCCATTGGGAAAGCTCTCAGGAAGTGTAGTCCGCCCACAAAAGAGGTAGCTGACAAAACCCTCTTTCGATCAACTCGCGAACATTTCTCGTCAGCCTGGGATCCGTACCAGACAGGATTAAACAGTTTTTCTAGTCTAATTTTTAAAATTTTGAAAAGATAGTCCAGTTAAGATCGTAGTAAGGAACTGTTTATAACCAGTGATTGCGGATTCTCTCCAAGGACATTATGTCAGTTATTGCCATATAGGGTTGATAAAGGAGGTGAAGAAGATCCAAAGAAGAGCAGAGCGTTTCGTTACAGGTTCGTTTAGTAAGCCGAAAGCGTCACGGAAATGCTCTTCCAACTCTAGTGTTAGGTACTGCAAGCAGTTGTTCTTCATGGTGTAGTTTACTATTAAAGCTCCAAAGGCGTATGTTGCAAAAAGAGTTAACTAATATATTGCTTCCTGTTACGTATATCTCGCAGAAAGACCATGAAGGTAAAATTAGAGGGACCTGAACGTACACAGAGGCTTACTAGCAATCGTTCTTCCCGCCAGCCACTGTCGAGTGGAGCAGTGGGATATATCAGTGGTTCACAAAGTACTCTCCGCCATGCACCGCGAGTTGCCTTGCGGACTGTAGATGTAGATGAAGATATTTATGGGATGCCTGTAAAGGAGGATAAGTAGAAAAATGAGCTTGTTACATTACGTTTACTTCGTAATGCAAAGTGTGTCATGATTTATACTCAACCGATTATTAGTTTATTACTGGCTGTCGAACTACACGCCATGTCGGACAGCATCAACACAATGAGGAAAGGCACACTGCCGGAAAACTACACTAACGACCAAGGCAGATAACTGGGGCGTTACGGTCACAGGGCAGAAAATACCGCGGGTGCACTTCACTGGCACGTAACACTCCATTTAATAATTAATCACAATATAGGAAAACGGCTTCAAGATTTCGCCGACTCCAACATGTCATACGTTGCTGCTAACCCAAACGCCCCAGGGAACAACAACCTGCAAATGAACGAAGAGATGTCACAATAGTTGAGGTTTCATAACAAGTTAACTGATCTCTCGTCCAGGTTCGGTGGGCAACGAACTTTGTCGCTCCCGCAGCTGACGCCTCACGATCCGACAGTGCGTGCACACCGCCAGCAGTCCTGGCCTGACCCCGTACCTTCGAGACTTCCTTGCTGCTCCGTCCCAACCGACTAACGACCAGACATAACATCACCACCCGGAAATACTAGCGGTCACACCAGAGACAGCACAACAGAACTGGTATTGATAAGGGCTGCTGCTGCCACTCAGGGAGGCAAGCCAGCAACTTCTTTACGCCAGTAAGAAAGGAAGGAACAAGACACCGCTCGATGTGACAAAATGCCAAAGAACAAGTGGCATGAACGCGAGCTGCACACGGCTCTGGTTTGTTAGTATCTGTTAAGTAAAAACGTATACTATTTATTTCAAAAGCTATAAAAGTAAAAAATGGGAACAAGAATAATGAAGATGAAATAATTACGAAAAAATTTCAAGTAATGTTGCCACTGGGAACGTAGGTTCAGTCATTTTCTTATTAGTGAAAAACAGTCTCAGTCTTGCGCATTTGATTCAGATAAACCGGATCTTGGTATAAAGTACAATTTCAAATTTAAAGAAAAGCGCAGAGGAAGTAAAAAATATACTCATCAGTATCGTTATTCCCTATTTATAAAAAATGTGTCACAATAACACTTTTACTGTAAACAAGTTTTTTGTAACTGTGACTTAATAATTTCTTTTATCACAATACTTTCATTGGGACTTAATAGAGAGCGAAAGACATTGCCTCATCTGATCCGTAAACAGGAAATAAGTAGAAGTTGGAATTCCTATTAGAATGTATAATACTTATTCCCAATTCTTACAAACAATAATAGCTGTTGCTTGTTTGCCTCCAGAGCTTTCAATACCACATATGCGGTGGACATTGATCAACATGCAGATAAATAAATACATATCTTTTTTAAAGAAATTTCAGCCACTTGACCATAGACTTGTATTAATATATTTCATTTAGACATGGTCGTGGCCTTATAGCCAGTGCAATGTGAACTGAAATGAAATGAAATGTGCAAGTCGTAAAGTGCTGGGCGTAATATGAGGAACAACAAGTAATTAAGTATATAAGAACATTACTTACATCTCAAAAAGTGTCAGACAAGCCTAAATGACATACATGGTAGAAACGACATTTATCTGGTCTTACTATTTGTCTATCTTCTTAGCCTATTCTTCCAATACATGCTGATAACACTCTCTTACATTGCTACGATGCAGTACTCTGCTATTAGAGTGTAAATGTAGCCATTTTCAGATCTACAACAAAACATGTTCCCAAAAATAATCGCAATGATGCAATGTAAAATTGTAATCACTTGAGTGGAGGTAACTAACTTCAAAGAAATCACAAACATGGAGCACCACCGCAAAACTCAGGAACCTTGCACCCACAAAAACCCGAGCCTGATCTCAGTGACATTCCTTACACCTTGATGGCACCTATAACATACTGCCCAAAACCCACTATGCACAAGAACCAGTGTAAAGGGGAAGGTGGTAGGGAAAAGGAGTGGGTGAGTGATGAGACTACGAAGGAGCTACAGTTGTACAGGATATGTAATCACAAAACTGTATGAGGAGAAAATAATGGGTAGTAGGGATCTTAATATAATCGAAATTACACTCATCACAGAAGAAGGAAAAGTGAAGAAGAACTTGTTTGATACCATTCCACATGTAGGTACTATTTTAGACAAAACTGCCAATATGTTTGACGTAGCTAATGTCTAGGTAGGTTTCCACACCAACAAAAACATAGGTAACATCATTATACATAGTAAAAATAAAACCAACACTATGAGTAGATCTGGCATCTACAAGATTATATGCGACTGATGTGACAAAAACTACATTCGTCAAGTGGGGTGTTATGTTGCTTAGGCCTTGCATCTTGCAAGTTAGTTAAAGGAGGTCGATTAAGATTTTGAGTGTTTTGTATTCTTGCGTAATATGGTGTGTGGTCAAATAAAGTTTGTATGGCGAGTGCAACTGACAGAAACCTATTGTTGCTTCTTTCCACAACCTAAACCGCTCTGGCCTGCTATTACAGGCATTTCAGTAACTTTAATTTGTAGTAGCTCCCAATAATTTATCATCCACTTCTAGTATCATTAGTAGTTGAATGAATATGTACATATGGCCCTTAAAATATGTAGAACAGATCATGTATGCATCAGATCTGCACATACTGTAATTAGTATGACTGCGTTGATTTAAAATCAATTAATATCCGTGTTGTACTGTAGGTTCTGGTTGCACCGAAGTACCACGTTTCCCTGTTTCTTTGCCTTCATTCCCCATAGTTCATCTCCATCTCCACTACAGCTCCTTTTCACACCATGCCTCCACTTAAACGCTGTCAATTCTCCACCACCCATACTCCCATACCTACCGTTGAACCATCACTTACCGATTCCCCGCAACTCTCCCCCCTCCGTCTCTTTGGCGACCTTCCGACTCTCAAACGTACTTTTATACCATTTTTTGCCTCTTCTTGACCCTATCTTACCCTCTGACAGCCAACCGTGCCACCCACGCACCCACTTTTTCTCCAGTCTCACCTCCCTCCATTCTGCTTCTGTTTACAGTTTGTATTTGGGTAACGTATTGTAGGCATAGACGAGTTTTGAGAATGTGTAAGAAATGCCATTGAGTCCAGTCTCAGATTTTTGCGGTTGCGAGGTTCCTGTATTTTGTGTTGGTGCGGCATGTATGTGATTTCTTTTACGTTATTATCACCATGGATCAAGTGATAAAGAATTTATAGTGCATCTCAAAGATCACTTTTAGGATCGTGCTTGTTGCGCCTCTAAATAATGGTAATATCTACACTTTGAGAAGAAGGTATTGCACTGTACCCTTGCAGGTACTTCAAGGATATGTAAAGCACATAGCCAAATAAATAACCCGTTTCCTATCAATGCGTTTGGTGACGAAAATTAACGCAGCTGAGACAATGTTGCCGTTTTTTTACGATCTCTTTCGTTGTTATGACAAATGTTAGCGTCGTTCTATGCATGAACGTGAACCAGGCAAGTCACAGGAATGTTCTGGCTATCAAATATGTAATACAGTTCGTTAATGATTTCGATAATGTTACAGCCATATTAGTGTCTTTGATATGGACTCATATCCTTAAATATGGAGATTGGTTTATAAGGCCAAATAAATATTATTTGGACGATAACATGCTATTTAGACAGGACTGACATTTATTGAGATGTAAGTAATGTTCTTAAAAAAACGTATTGACGTTTTGTTCCTCATATTATGCCCTGCACCGTACGGTTTGTATATTTTACTAATTTTCGGTTAAAATTGCACTTGAGAATGGGTGTAAAGGCGAAACCATGACTGTGTGAAATAGACGAAGATAAATCTGCAGTGAAATGACGAAAAATTCGTGCTATAAGTTCTTCATGACTGTGGCCCCTCAAAGAAGAAGAATTTATAAATTTGGAATGTGTGTTTATTCCTATTTATCACTTGGAAGTTAGTTGTACGATTACACTTTTAACAACATACCACTTCCCAAAGCGTTGTTCTAGTTATGTACAAAGTAATATTTGTTGTGGAAGAAGAACGGTGACAGTCCAGTACAGCTACATGTACTTGAATTAGTCTGTCAATTTTTGTATGTAACCTCTAGAAAACTACATTTTCTCTTAGTATACGAAGACGTGTCTAATTTGATAATTTTATCGGTTGTCTCCGTTTCCTTTTTCTTCTTAGTTTGGACGAGATAGTCTCAAGAAATTCGACATTTTATAAGAACCGAGACGCATTAACACCAGCCGCGTTCTACTTCGGTCTATCTTCCGTAGCACTGTCACTCCGTAATATTTACGGGGAAGTAGATGTTTGCTATAACTTGACCAATACACTTGTGTCTTTTCTCTGTTGCTCTGTTAAACTATCTTTCCACACCAATACTTTTCGTGGTCATTGGGCTCCTGGTTGGTGGTTTTGTCTGCCTCTTTCATCTTTAATAGGTGTATTCAGCACCATACCTAAAATGGTAAAAGAAATTTCATTTCATTCTTGCCTATTGTCCGTGCTTCACAACCGTACAGCTCAAAACCACCTTTTGCCTCACTCTAGTATTTATGTTCTCTGATCATTCTTCCTCAATTAATAAATATTACGTTTTCTTTTCTAATTCTTTCTTGTATGACCTTTTTGCTGTTTCCGTCGTTAGCTGCCTTATTTCCCAAATGTTTATGGGATTTTGTTTATACTTTTATTGCAGTTTTAATTTTCCTTTCTTCTGGTTCCTAGGATTACACGAATTGTTTATTACTTTTCGAGCTAGTTTCCATTTTGTGTCCATCCCTTAGTACTGTATCCGTAACCTCTAAGATTATTTGGAGATTTCTTTCCTCTAGAGGTATCACAGCGATATTATCTACAAACCTAAACATTTTTATTCTTTCTTCATTTACAGTGGTAGTTGTACATTATTCTTTTCGGCTGCTTATTTCATACTGTATGTAGATGTTGAATAAGTACCGCAACCTTCTCAAACACCTTTTCTATATTTTTTTATCTTAACTACCGCTGTTTGTTCTTTGTAAACTCCTTTAATGATTCTTGTATCTCTATAATCTACTTTAATCAATTTTCAAATTTCCGTTAATTTTCATCCTATTCCAGCATACCGAAAGCTTTTTTGAGGTCTGCAAATGCTGTCCAAATTTTTTGTTGGCCCTAGAGGTTTATTCTACTACTCAGCGAAGGCGTGGGATAGCTTGTCTTATGGTTCTGCCTTCTAGGAAGCTAAATTGATCTTCAGTTGAACTCCGTTCTCTTTTGTTCTTTACGTTTGTGTGTCCTATCCTTGTTAATATTTTCGATGTATGAGAATGCTCAACGTTCTTTGCTCTTCACATATAGCTGCTCTCTACTCCTTGCAATGGAGATAAAGAAAGAGAAAGAATCCCTTGGAACTCCCTCCTCTCACAAGTATTGAATAAGATATATACAAAAACTGTAACCTTACTGTTAGGCAGTTAAATACGTCAACTGTAGTTCCAAATTTTTTTCTGGGTCGAGTTGGCCAAGAAACAAATACAAAGTAGCTACAATTCCTCATTTTCGGCCTAAATGAAAATCTATTCCGAAACACTGCCCAATGGCGCACCTTCTGCCCAACTAATATAACGTCTCGTTACTGATATGGCTGAAAAATCTTATCTCTGTACTGAACCTGGATGCATAAAAGCGCATTAAAAAAAAGGAATACACAGGATTTTCTTGCGGCTGTACAGGCGAATTAAGAGTACAAGTTTAGGAAACGCCATCTATTTACATATAATAAACGTGACACAAAATAAAACTACTGCTATGAGGCAAAAAAAAAACATCGTACATTTCAGGAACGTGTTCTCTCGAATGTCTGCTATTCCTGAGAGGCGACGACCCCTGCCTCTCGCCGGCAAAATTTACACAACTGTCAGCCGCGTTAGAAACGTGTTTCATTGCACGTCACTCTTCGGTAGCACGCTGGGAGGAGGAATTCTGACAGACGTAATGAACTCAAGCCGCTGCCACGCTAGGCCCTTGTATGTTTCAGGCTTCAGGAGGTAGCTTGGTACTTCGGTGAACAGTGTAGTAACTCGGTTTTATGCACAAGATTACTCCTGACACGTGATACTGCAAATAAGAGAGCGTGTTTTCCGTTTCCTGCTGTGTAATGCAGCGAACATACACGTCAAACTCATACTCCTCTAACGCTGCGTAAAATTCTTCATCATCGGAACTGAAGTGGCTTATGCTGTAATGTTCTGCACGTCACTAGTATTTATACAGTGATAACCGGGTGTGTCTCATAACACCCCCCTGCTTCCCGGGACTTGCGAAATTACAAGTTGACAATGACCGTGAATTATGAATTTTGACCCGCGTCGGGATAAGGCATCCGAATCCCAAGTAAATAATTATTATTCCGCGGGAAACAGGAGACGTTATAACTTGATCGTTACTGAATGAGCAATTTCATTCAATAACGATCGGTAAATGAAATAATGGAAATAATTTGGAAATAAATTTTGCCAGTGGAAATTTTGCCGAAAGAAATGATTAAGTTGTAAAAGCAATTAAAAAATCGGTCGCCAGCTCAACTGATGAGCGACAGTACTGTTAAGTACGTGAATAATTGTGTCAAAAATAAAGTTACCTGTTTGTAGCGCGGCAGGTGGAACGGGAACTTTCACGTAAGTGCTGCGTCAGGCTCAGTAGTCATATAAATCAGTGTCGTAACAATCTAACTACACTTAAACATTAATGGTTAACTTTCAATAAGTATTTTGATAATTATTTTGTTCATAATTTGTCAGCTAAGTGCAATGCTGACAACACAGATAATTATCTATAGATATTTTGAATAATGGACTCTCATTCCGTCTTTAAAATTAGGTACTTTGCACAGTTTAATCTACTGATAATGAAATATATTACCAATAATTGGTTAACTATGTTTTGAATGATAATACATTAATTGGGGGATTGTCAGGTGGAATAAGCTTTATAGTTTCATGAAATATCCTTGAATTAACTTAAGCTGAATATGCATTGAAATAAACATTAATAATCAAATTTATTACTTCAGTCTATTGTTAAGTTACTACGGATGGCGTAAGCTTATTAAGTTCGACAATTAACTACGAAACCAGTCTGAAATTTACTCTTCACCGCCTACGGAAATAATTTGATAATTTACATATTTTCTCTTGATAATGGCGTGACACACTCGGTTCAATAAGGTAAGGATTGGAAGGAACGTACTTGGTGTTATTGTCGGGTGGAATGTAACTGCAACACTTCGATTATAAAGTGCTTGTTATTAATTATTCAACATCAGAGAAAAGCACAGTCACTGGCAAGCCTTCTACAATTTTATGCTACGAATATTACGTAGATGTTAATTCCCTCGTTGTCGGTGGATCGACGGAAGTCCACGGCAGCGACACAATGTGGCAGCGGGCTTTTACTGTTGCGACTTGGGCCCATAGTGCGCTTCACATTTAAGTCCTCGTTTCTTCAGCACTAAGCCCATTAATCCGTAATAACTTGCCCGGCCATGCTTCCAGATATGCCGACCATTACATTCCCGTCGTACGTAGATCCACACACTAGCCGCTAGATGTAACACAGCTAGGACTAGCAGCACTCGACTGTACGTCTTACTCCGAGCACGGCGTCACTGCTACTACTACCCGCTGGCGCGCTCCCGCGCCCAGCGGCACGACAAAACAATCTCTCTGACTTCAACGGTAACTAAATATGCCCTGACTTGCCAGTGTTAAATATTACATAATTTAAACATAGTATTTACAGTACATATTTACACTAGACAATACATCGTATGCAAACAGTTTCATGTGTTAAGTAAGAGAAAACATTCATAGCAAGGACTGCGTTGTAGCGTTACATGACCGGCACATATCTCGCGTGCGTTTGGAGCGGTATTGAATAGCATATTTCATGACAGGTGGATCGGTAGTCGAAGCACCATGCCATGGCCCGTATGTTCACCGGATCTGACGTCCCCGGATTTCCTTCTGTGGGGAAAGTTGAAGGATATTTGCCATCGTGATCCACCGACAACGCCTGACAACATGCGTCAGCGCAATGTCAATAAATGTGCGAACATTGCGGAAGGCGAAGTACTTGCTGTTGAGAGGAATGCCGTTACACGTATTGCCAAATGCATTGAGATGCACGGACATCATTTTGAGCATTTATTACATTAATGTGGTATTTACAGGTAATCACGCTGTAACAGCATGCGTTCTCAGAAATAATAAGTTCACAAAGGTACACGTATCACATTGGAACAACCGAAATAAAACGTTAAAATGTTTCTACGTTCTGTATTTTAATTTAAAAAACGTAGCAGTTACAAACTGTTCGTGTAAAATTGTGAGCCATATGTTTGTGACTATTACAGGGCCATCTATCACAAACCGAAAAAAGTGGTCCAGCTAAAATATTCATATTTCTTTACGTACTACACGAATATAGAATAAAAAATGGGGGTTGCTATTTAAAAGAAAACGCTTTTGATATCCGTTTGACCTATGGCAGCGCCACCTAGCGGGCCAACCATAGCGCCATCTGGTTTCCCCCTTCAAGCTAGACAAGTATCGTTCTTTGTAGTTTTTTCGTTTAACGCGTATTTCGTGAGATATTTGGCCCGGTCACGATCAGTTGACCATCCTGTATATATAATACATTATTTTCCATAATGTGTTGTACATTGCATTACTGAAGAAGGCATTGCATTACTGAAAGGCAGATCTCACTTTTATCCACAAACCTTGAAGGACTTTCACTTTTTCTTAATTACCAAGTTATCTTTCTAATTTAAGGATTTTCGTTTAACATTAATAACACAACGATTATTTGTTGGAGAGCATATACATTAGGTGATTAAATGTCGCTGTTAACACCATTTATATAACCTTAATCAAATACTAAATTTTTAGTACAGATGGAAATATATATTTTTATAACGTCGCTAATATTGCAAAATTAAACTGTCCCTTAATCTCTGCCCTGTATATTAAGTTTTCATCGCTCACGGCCAAATGCCATTCGCGTCTTTCTCTTTGATCGTCCCTTCCACATTATACAACTACAGTTTTTGTAGCGATATGTAAACAAGAGAAAACAGTAATTAACTTTTACTCTCCTAATTCCTACCTAGCTTGTCAACATCTTCTTATGTTAAGGAAAAGTACACACAGATTACGATTGAACTAGCAAAAACGTACCCAAAAAAGAAATAAATATAAGAGTGTAAGCATACAATGCAAGATTTTCTCGAAAAGCGGATGGACCTGTCTCACCTCTTTGAAATCTGATGATGATTATTTAAATGACACGCTATTTCGTTTTTCGCTGTGCAGACGTTTTGTTGGCACCGTTCTTCGTAGTTCGCGTCGAGCACTGGCTACCGGTTTGTAATGTAATCTACAAGGCACTATTCACAGTAGGTTCCTACCTTCGGAAATCGTGATTTTTCTGAGGCGATTTTTAGAAATGCAGGATTTCGGAAACTGTACACAGTGGGGACAGGTAATATGGGTACACGAGGTGTACAGTGTATGCAACTGGAGGTAGGTATCCTCAAAATTAACAACTTCAGTTGACACATTTTATTTTTATTTTTTAATTTTTTTTACAGCCCTTGAGACCTGGGTGGCTATTACAGATTTAAGACCATTCAGCCATATACTCCAGCAGGGTAGGAATGCGACACGAGGAAACCAGGTTGGAATCATTCGAAAGGGATTTCCAGTTCCGGCATTCTCCTGAAGACAAAGCGAAAGCTCTCGCAACCCTTGGCCAAACTAGAGGATTTCTGAGATAATATTACCCATTGTGCCAGTTCAAAACTAAAATTTGATGCATGTTTATACACTATGTGATCAAAAGTATGCGGACACTCCCAAAAACATACGTTTTTCATATTAGATGCATTGTGCTGCCAGCTATTGCCAGGTACTCCATATCAGCGACATCAGTAGACATTAGACATCGTGAGAGAGCAGAACTCACAGACTTCGAACGTGGTCAGGTGATCGGATGTCACTTGCATCGTACGTCTGTACGCGAGATTTCCACACTCCTGAACAACAAATGGTTCAAATGGTTCTGAACCCTATGGGACTTAACATCTGAGGTCATCAGTCCCCTAGATTTAGAACTACTTAAATCTAAATAAACTAAGAACATCACACGTATCCATGCCCGAAGCAGGATTCGAACATGCGACCGTAGCAGCAGCGCGGTTCCGGACTGAAGTGCCTAGAACCGCTCGGCAGCAGCGGCCGGCTCCTGAACGTCCCTAAGTCCATTGTTTCCTATGTGTTAGCGCACAAAAGCGTACAGGCCGATCTCTTGGGATGACTAGCAGAGATTACCGACAGTTGAAGAGGGTAGTAGTGTGTAATAGGCAGACATCCTTACAGACAGATAGGCGGGAGGTGAGAAAACATGGAGCTGGAGCTCGAGCGGCTGCTCATAAGCCATGCATCAGGCCGGTACATGCCAAACGACGCTTCGCTTGGTCAATGGAGTCCGAACATTGGACTATTGAACAGTGGAAAAAGGTTGTGTGGAGTGACGAATCATGACACATGATGTGGCGATCCGATTGCAGGGTGTGGATATGGCGAATGCCCGGAGAACGTCATTTACCAGCGTGTTTACTGCCAATAAACCTACGTTTCTAGCATTTGTAGACTTAGAGAAAGCTTTTGACAATGTTGACTGGAATACTCTCTTTAAAATTCTAAAGATGGCAGGGGTAAAATACAGGGAGCGAAAGGCTATTTACAATTTGTACAGAAACCAGATGGCAGTTATAAGAGTCGAGGGACATGAAAGGGAAGCAGTGGTTGGGAAGGGAGTAAGACAGGGTTGTAGCCTCTCCCCGATGTTGTTCAATCTGTATATTGAGCAAGCAGTAAAGGAAACAAAAGAAAAATTCGGAGTAGGTATTAAAATTCATGGAGAAGAAATAAAAACTTTGAGGTTCGCCGATGACATTGTAATTCTGTCAGAGACAGCAAAGGACTTGGAAGAGCAGTTGAATGGAATGGACAGTGTCTTGAAAGGAGGATATAAGATGAACATCAACAAAAGCAAAACAAGGATAATGGAATGTAGTCTAATTAAGTCGGGTGATGCTGAGGGAATTAGATTAGGAAATGAGGCACTTAAAGTAGTAAAGGAGTTTTGCTATTTGGGGAGCAAAATAACTGATGATGGTCGAAGTAGAGAGGATATAAATTGTAGGCTGGCAATGGCAAGGAAAGCGTTTCTGAAGAAGAGAAATTTGTTAACATCCAGTATTGATTTACGTGTCAGGAAGTCATTTCTGAAAGTATTCGTATGGAGTGTAGCCATGTATGGAAGTGAAACATGGACGATAAATAGTTTGGACAAGAAGAGAATAGAAGCTTTCGAAATGTGGTGCTACATAAGAATGCTGAAGATTAGATGGGTAGATCACATAACTAATGAGGAAGTATTGAATAGGATTGGGGAGACGAGAAGTTTGTGGCACAACTTGAGTAGAAGAAGGGATCGGTTGGTAGGACATGTTCTGAGGCATCAAGGGATCACCAATTTAGTATTGGAGGGCAGCGTGGAGGGTAAAAATCGTAGAGGGAGACCAAGAGATGAATACACTAAGCAGATTCAGAAGGATGTAGGTTGCAGTAGGTACTGGGAGATGAAAAAGCTTGCACAGGATAGAGTAGCATGGAGAGCTGCATCAAACCAGTCTCAGGACTGAAGACCACAACAACAACAACAACAATAAAATTAGGCAGCGGTGGTCGAGTTTTTCATGGAGGAGGGTTGCAGCCCTTATTGCTTTGCGTGGCTCTATCACAGCACATGCCTACTTTGATGATTTGAGCACCTTCTTGCTTCACACTGTTGAAGAGCAATTCGGGGACAGCGATTGCATCATTCAACACGATGGAGCACTTGTTCATAATGCACGGCCTGTGGCGGAGTGGTTACACGACAATAACATCCCTGTAATGGACTGACCTGCACAGTAATGGACTGACATGAATTCTATAGAACACCTTTGGGGTGTTTTGGAACGCCGATTTCGTGCCAGGCCTCACCGACCGACATCGATACCTCTCCTCAGTGCAGCACTCCGTGAAGAATGGGCTGCAATTCTCCATGAAACCTTCCTATACGTGATCGAAAGTATGCCAGCGAGAGTGGAATCTGACATCAAGGCTGAACGTGGGCCAACACCGTATTGAATTCCAGCGTTACCGATGGAGGGCGCCACGCCAAGTATCCGGATACTTTTGATCACATTGTGTATACGTGTGCAAACGGCCGTGTCGCAGTGGAATGCACCAGTCCTCGACCGATTACCGAAGTTGAGCACTGTCGTGTGTGGTTGGCACTTTGGTGAGGGACCTTCTGGGCCACCATGCACTGTTGATCTACAGGAGTGCACTCAGCTCCATAGCGCCAATAGAGGAGCAGCTTGACTAAGCGGTAGCGGCTCCAGGTCACGGAAACTGACAACGGAAGCGGTGTGCTGAGGCCCCTCCATAGCAGTATCGAGTAACTCCAGTCGAATGAGAAAAACAAGGCGGTCAGTCGGCTGGGTGGGGTCTTTCGACAACTGTTAGGACGGCATTCAGTTGTGTATGTCTCTGTGCTGTAACCGAAATGTGGGGGACTGATGAACTTAGTTGTTTAGTCCCCCTTAAACATCCCAACAACCACCACCACCACTAACCGAAATGCGAGATTGCATAAATGTACAAGAGCAGCAGAATCCTAGTTAGGAAAATAAGGCTTATAGTCACAAAATGTTTTATAAATATGAATGACATTTTCATCGAATGAAACAGTGGGTTCCACTATGTAGTTGGATGGAAGATATGAGGAGAATTGGTACGGCGAATTAAGTTCCTAGTTACGGAAGAAAGGAAAGGGAAGATTTTAAATGCCTATTTGATCAGCTAAAATGCGATTGTTACGGAGCACAAGCTTATGTTTGGAAAGACAGCGGAGGGAATCAGCCGTGCCCCTTCGAAAAGAACTGTAACGGCGTTTAATAGTTCATTCGAAGAAATACAAATGCATCAGTATTAAGAAACCGGTAAAGTATTTGGAATATGGAAATGTTGACACAAAATAAAAAGTCCAGCTACAGACTTTTAAGTCCAATGAAGTAATGTTTTGTTGTATTGCAATTGCACAAATAAAAGACATTTGTTTGCACGTCTCAAATGATGTCACAAACGTAGAGGTTGATTCGGCTGCCCTCGCAAGTCTTATGCCACCTGCAGCACCTTCAAGTACCAAATGCAATATTTTCATACACTCTCGCTCACCATGTAAAAATTATTAGAACTGCAGAAAAAAATCAACAGTATCTTTTTGAAGGAAATTTAACATAGTCAAATTTTGTACTGGGATGCGTTTTTACTAGACGGTGTAGTACTGAAATTATTTAAGAAAAACGTACAAAAGTCATCTTAATATGCGTTTTTTTTAATAATTCGAAAACCGTGGGCTCCACTGAAAATGTATCCCAGTATGTTATTTAACGGTATTGAATTTCTTACAAAAAGGTCCTGTTCATTTTTACCGTAGGGTTAACTGCATATGGCGAGCGAGAAAATATCAAAATCTTTTGTGTGGTATTTGAAGGCTTTGGGGCTGAATAAAGCCCAGCGGCAGGGGCGGCTAATTCAACCTGTACTGCACAACTGACATTATTTGCTAAGAGAGGTGATTACAAAAATGGCTTTGAGCACTATGGGACTTAACATCTGTGGTCATCAGTCCCCTAGAACTTAGAACTACTTAAACCTAACTAACCTAAGGACATCACACACATCCATGCCCAAGGCAGGATTCGAACCTGCGACCGTAGCAGTCGCGCGGCTCCGGACTGAGCGCCTAGAACCGCTAGACCACCGCGGCCGGCAGAGGTGATTACATTACCATAAAAAAGTTAAAATAACAACAGTTTATATAATGATACCTAATGAATATGACAGACTAGGGAGCTGCACAAAAATACATTTAGCAAGCAGAACATTATCAGATTATTGTACGTCCGTGCTCATTTCTGAAAACCTTCTGACATGTAGTTATGACATCGTCTTAGATCCAGCCCAAAACAGTTTTGGGTAATGTGCAAATACTTTTCTACTTCTAGCAGACTGATACCACTATTTGCTCACTCTTTTATCAAATACAGAATCAGGACTCCTCTTTGTGAATGTATGCGAGATCCTGTGTCGGCCCTATCCTTGATTAATTAGCATCAGTTTTGGATTGTGGTTGGTGTGGTCAATCTAATAGAATTTATGAGCACAAACTGTGCAGGGGACGATGGGGAGTAAGAGTTTACCGTGCCTGCTGAGTACCTGTTATGCCACACAATTTGGCTGAGCTCATAGGCTGGTCTACGACTCGTTGCTTGTATAGTGAGGTGGCAATAACCGATCTTGTTACCTGTTGTTATGAAGAGGAACTACAGGCGTAGAGAAGTTGAACAGTTGGATCTGGGCTAGTGTCACGTTGTTGGCTAGCATTACATGAATCTTTCGCTGAGCAGCAGCGTCTGGCAGTCTTTCTCAGTCTAGAAGAGCAAGAACGTTAGCAATGTGTTTATTCAATGTTCGTCTAACTGAAAGACCAAGGACAAAGTGTTCGGATTAGAACTAGTGTAAGACACTCATGCAGCCTTTCGCCCTTACTGTACAATTTATACATTGAAGAAGCATTGACGGAATAAAAGTTGAAGAGTGGGATGAGAATTCAGGCTGAAAGGATATCATTGATAGGATTCGCTGATGACAATGCTACGCTCAGTAAGAGTAGGGATGAACTGCAGGACCTATTGAATGGAATGTGGAGGCTAATCAACATTCACTGTGGATTGAGAGCAAAGCCTAAGTAAGACGAAAGCAATGAGGTGTAGAAAAATTGAGATTAGCGATAAACAACATCGCATTTGGTGGCATGGAAGTAGACGAAGTTAAGTGATCCTGCTACCTTGCAAGCAAACTGAGACGTAACTGATGCAGCAAGACTCGCACAGGCAGAAAGGCCATTCCTGGCCAAAAGATGTCTACTAGTATCCAATATAGGCTTTAATTTGACGAAGAATTTGCTGAGAATAAAGCACAGTGTTGTATGCTTGCGAGCTATTAACTGTGGCAAAACCAGAACAGAAAGGAAACGAAGCACCTGTGATGTGTTACAGAAGACTGTTGAAAACTGAGTGAGCTGTAGAAACGGCGAGAAAAGAAACGTACGGAAAACAGCGACAAGGAGAAGGGACAGGGCTACTGGAGATTTGTTGAAACATGAGGGAATAGCTATCATGGCAGAGGGTAAGAACTGAGGGGGAACACAGACAGTCGGATAATCCAACAAATAATTGAGTGTGTAAGGTGTAAGTGCTACTCTGAGATGAAGAGGTCGGCATACAACTGAAAATTGTGGTGGTGTGTATCAAACCAGTGATAAGACTGACGGCCCAAAGCAACAACAGTAAAGGATTGTAGCTTTGTTTAAAGTGTCTTATTTATGAAAATTAGTGTCTGGGCCTAATGTCCACCCATTTCGCTGAGTGGTCAGCGCGTCGACTGCAAAGCAGCGGGCCCGGATTCGATCCCCCGCCTCGTCAGAGATTTCCTCCGCCTGGGGCTGGGTGTTGTGTTGTCATCATCATTTCATGCGCAATGTGGCGTCACCTGAAAGTGTTTTCCACTCCGTGGCAGAACTTCCCAAGTGGGGCTCCCATAAATGCCGTACGATAATATCATTTCATTTCATTTCATTTCTGGACCAAATGTTATGCTGAACCCCATGATAATGAGTGCAGTAGGGTGCATTGCGAGAAGCTATTTAGTATGGTTCGCTCGCTGGGAATGGCACGTAGACATGAGAATTATGACTTGTAATCAGCGACTGTGAATTAATTTCTGTAAATGATTGTGACATTACCTTACATTAGTGTGTAACAGAAGACGTCCCTCGCAGCTTTATCCACACAGTATTTCTAAAATAAATGTAAAACGTGAGAGGGCTGTTACAGATGGTCATAATAAGCAAATTTCGCATAAACCATGTCCGCATACCTTGTCGTTCGGTGCTGGGCATTATTTAACGCCATCGAGCGCTTCCTGGAAGGCAAGCATTCAAGCCGCCTTTCGAGACGACATGATAGTATGTCCGCAAGGTAACGTTTTCAATTTGTGTGAGACATCGAGCTAAAGTAGAGGTGGAATTGGTGTTTAATGAGCTTTATTTGCAAACAGTTACAAAAAGTTCTCGAAATTACGCTCTCCTGCTGGAATGTATGCCGTTTGACAAGGTCTGAGTGACTGTCACTCTTTCAAAGTGAAGGTTGCATCAGAGGCTGCCATAATTCGTGCTATCATCTCTTCTCGGTGTGAATAGGTATTTCGTAAACAACAGATTCCAGTTGCCCCAGATCAAAAAAATTAATTGGTGTCAAGACGGGGGAATTCGAAGGCCTTGCCATCGGTCCATCGTGTCCCGTCCAGTTGTTACTAAAGGTCTCATTCAAATGATTTCGCATCACCTTAGCATGGTGCTGCGGGCTTTCTAAAAATTTAATGGTGAGCCTCAACTAAGTACCCTCAGACTCAGTGTTGAAATATTAAAAACTTTGGCTGGTTTTGTTGTCTAGGGGCTGAGAACCATAGTTGCCACATTACAAGCCAAATACTGCTGAGTCTACTGTATATAATATGCATATACATATGAATCGAATGGTCGGAGGTTCCTATCACTTCGCAATTGCGAATTTTGAATGTAACATATAAAATTATAAACAAAAGATTGCAATTAATTAAAGTCTCCAGGTACTATACTTAACGACTTTAAATGATGAGTACGATAGCAGAGGTACCTTTAACAATGACGTTTAATACTGCAAAACACTTACTGGTGTCGATGGTCCAGCAATTAAATAAAGTACACTCCTGGAAATGGAAAAAAGAACACATTGACACCGGTGTGTCAGACCCACCATACTTGCTCCGGACACTGCGAGAGGGCTGTACAAGCAATGATCACATGCACGGCACAGCGGACACACCAGGAACCGCGGTGTTGGCCGTCGAATGGCGCTAGCTGCGCAGCATTTGTGCACCGCCGCCGTCAGTGTCAGCCAGTTTGTCGTGGCATACGGAGCTCCATCGCAGTCTTTAACACTGGTAGCATGCCGCGACAGCGTGGACGTGAACCGTATGTGCAGTTGACGGACTTTGAGCGAGGGCGTATAGTGGGCATGCGGGAGGCCGGGTGGACGTACCGCTGAATTGCTCAACACGTGGGGCGTGAGGTCTCCACAGTACATCGATGTTGTCGCCAGTGGTCGGCGGAGGGTGCACGTGCCCGTCGACCTGGGACCGGACCGCAGCGACGCACGGATGCACGCCAAGACCATAGGATCCTACGCAGTGCCGTAGGGGACCGCACCGCCACTTCCCAGCAAATTAGGGACACTGTTGCTCCTGCGGTATCGGCGAGGACCATTCGCAACCGTCTCCATGAAGCTGGGCTACGGTCCCGCACACCGTTAGGCCGTCTTCCGCTCACGCCCCAACATCGTGCAGCCCGCCTCCAGTGGTGTCGCGACAGGCGTGAATGGAGGGACGAATGGAGACGTGTCGTCTTCAGCGATGAGAGTCGCTTCTGCCTTGGTGCCAATGATGGTCGTATGCGTGTTTGGCGCCGTGCAGGTGAGCGCCACAATCAGGACTGCATACGACCGAGGCACACACGGCCAACACCCGGCATCATGGTGTGGGGAGCGATCTCCTACACTGGCCGTACACCACTGGTGATCGTCGAGGGGACACTGAATAGTGCACGGTACATCCAAACCGTCATCGAACCCATCGTTCTACCATTCCTAGACCGGCCAGGGAACTTGCTGTTCCAACAGGACAATGCACGTCCGCATGTATCCCGTGCCACCCAACGTGCTCTAGAAGGTGTAAGTCAACTACCCTGGCCAGCAAGATCTCCGGATCTGTCCCCCATTGAGCATGTTTGGGACTGGATGAAGCGTCGTCTCACGCGGTCTGCACGTCCAGCACGAACGCTGGTCCAACTGAGGCGCCAGGTGGAAATGGCATGGCAAGCCGTTCCACAGGACTACATCCAGCATCTCTACGATCGTCTCCATGGGAGAATAGCAGCCTGCATTGCTGCGAAAGGTGGATATACACTGTACTAGTGCCGACATTGTGCATGCTCTGTTGCCTGTGTCTATGTGCCTGTGGTTCTGTCAGTGTGATCATGTGATGTATCTGACCCCAGGAATGTGTCAATAAAGTTTCCCCTTCCTGGGACAATGAATTCACGGTGTTCTTATTTCAATTTCCAGGAGTGTATAAGTTGAATAACAGGGAAACAGTAGATTCCTACTTCACGTAATTAGTTATGAACAACAACATAGCTCGCGAGATATTCACTTGTAATTCCATGCTACATGTTCACTGCAGGAGCCACGGAAATCTCACATGTGCACCAGTCGGCGCTACGAACTAGTTCTATCTCCCGCAACGACGCACAAACTGCTTGACATTCTCCAAGTAATTACTGCGATCGTCCATCGCGCCGTCCCATCCAACACTCCCCCGTGTCCTGTGTGACCCGATGCTCCTCCCCCACTCCCATCACTTCCATACAGTCTATCCATTGACTTCGGTAGTCGCCTACCGTAGCAACGAGCCATGTGAGATTGGCTAGAGCACTCCCTCCATGTCTCCAAGCTAACGCGCACTCACAGACATACTGAAACACATGTGAAATACTGGATTTACATTTAAATAACTTGAAATTAAATAGTTATTCCTCGGCTGGACCAAAACACGCTCCAACGCCCATTATTAAATACATAAACAAATCAAATAAATATATATCAAAGGAATAGAATTGGGGTAGCCAATGTCTCTGTGCTTTCTAAAACACAGTAAATATTTGACCAATTTCTTCGTGAATAGTATATATGGGATACGAACATATACATAGACGAATAAATATATTTATAAGCATGCTGTTAACGTTTTTTCGTGTAACTGTGGAGTACTCATGGCCTGACACGAATACAGTTATCGGCCACTTTGACCTCCGATAACTCATGTGCTATTCAAGTTACATGCCTGTAATTCATACCAATTTAGGTTTTTAGTAATAGCTTTCTAAAGACAAGTCGATGGACAAAATCGGATGATCCGTTAAATTTTGGAAATTCGTTGCAGGGTGCTCCTTGTATAATTTACAGTCATATACCAAACTTTAATAAAGATATGGAAAACCTGATTACACCATCAGAATCGTCGTGCAAATAATGGTAATATGCATGTTTCTTTTCAAGGCATCATGATTCCTCTGACTGTTATTAATTTCTACATGAACTGTGAAATGTCTGCCATTACGGTTTCACAAAGTCCGCCATCTCTGGCACTCCCGGCATACAAATCTCCTTCACTGACAAAGCACAGTCCTCGACACAGCGTCAGCATGGAATTCCCAGCCAAGAAGTCAGCCCGGACCACGCGCTGGGGCTTCCCCTCTTGGTCCGCCTAATGTTCGGGACCACGCGGTTGGTGACGAGCCCATGCTTTCCGAGCCGCCCGTGCAGCCACGCTAATTCCGAACTTACAAGGGGAGGCCGCCAATTGTGAAATTCAGATTCGATTCATACTGCGCATAATAAAAGCTCATGGCCAGAGGTGTAATGTGGCAAAGCACCAAGATGCACTTCTCAGCCGTTGTCGAGAAAATCGACAGTTAAAAGAAACCGTTGCGGTGAAATACTCTCTACGATTAATAATTTTCTACAGCGTCATAGCGCAGCGGTAAGCGCTCGGGTTGGTAATCCGAAGGTCGCGTGATCGAATCTCGCGCTATGCAACCTTTTCTTTTTTAGTATTTGTTTTTTATAATTCAAATATATATATATATATATATATATATATATATATATATATATATATATATATATACTCCTGGAAATGGAAAAAAGAACACATTGACACCGGTGTGTCAGACCCACCATACTTGCTCCGGACACTGCGAGAGGGCTGTACAAGCAATGATCACACGCACGGCACAGCGGACACACCAGGAACCGCGGTGTTGGCCGTCGAATGGCGCTAGCTGCGCAGCATTTGTGCACCGCCGCCGTCAGTGTCAGCCAGTTTGCCGTGGCATACGGAGCTCCATCGCAGTCTTTAACACTGGTAGCATGCCGCGACAGCGTGGACGTGAACCGTATGTGCAGTTGACGGACTTTGAGCGAGGGCGTATAGTGGACATGCGGGAGGCCGGGTGGACGTACCGCCGAATTGCTCAACACGTGGGGCGTGAGGTCTCCACAGTACATCGATGTTGTCGCCAGTGGTCGGCGGAAGGTGCACGTGCCCGTCGACCTGGGACCGGACCGCAGCGACGCACGGATGCACGCCAAGACCGTAGGATCCTACGCAGTGCCGTAGGGGACCGCACCGCCACTTCCCAGCAAATTAGGGACACTGTTGCTCCTGCGGTATCGGCGAGGACCATTCGCAACCGTCTCCATGAAGCTGGGCTAAGGTCCCGCACACCGTTAGGCCGTCTTCCGCTCACGCCCCAACATCGTGCAGCCCGCCTCTAGTGGTGTCGCGCCAGGCGTGAATGGAGGGACGAATTGAGACGTTTCGTCTTCAGCGATGAGAGTCGCTTCTGCCTTGGTGCCAATGATGGTCGTATGCGTGTTTGGCGCCGTGCAGGTGAGCGCCACAATCAGGACTGCATACGACCGAGGCACACAGGGCCAACACCCGGCATCATGGTGTGGGGAGCGATCTCCTACACTGGCCGTACACCACTGGTGATCGTCGAGGGGACACTGAAGAGTGCACGGTACATCCAAACCGTCATCGAACCCACCGTTCTACCATTCCTAGACCGGCAAGGGAACTTGCTGTTCCAACAGGACAATCCAGGTCCGCATGTATCCCGTGCCACCCAACGTGCTCTAGAAGGTGTAAGTCAACTACCCTGGCCAGCAAGATCTCCGGATCTGTCCCCCATTGAGCATGTTTGGGACTGGATGAAGCGTCGTCTCACGAGGTCTGCAGGTCCAGCACGAACGCTGGTCCAACTGAGGCGCCAGGTGGAAATGGCATGGCAAGCCGTTCCACAGGACTACATCCAGCATCTCTACGATCGTCTCCATGGGAGAATAGCAGCCTGCATTGCTGCGAAAGGTGGATATACACTGTACTAGTGCCGACATTGTGCATGCTCTGTTGCCTGTGTCTATGTACCTGTGGTTCTGTCAGTGTGATCATGTGATGTATCTGACCCCAGGAATGTGTCAATAAAGTTTCCCCTTCCTGGGACAATGAATTCACGGTGTTCTTATTTCAATTTCCAGGAGTGTGTCTATATATATATATATATATATATATATATATATATATATATATATATATATAATTCCCGGCAATCAGTTGCAACAATTATGCATATAATAAGGTGTTGAAAGTCGTTTGTCGTGGAAAAACTGGCGACTTCGAACATCATTATGTTTTCCGCAAACAAAGTTGTATTTCACAAATGTTATTAATTGTCTTCATAATGTTAACCACGTACAGTTAACGGAAGACGTAGAAACTATATTCCGAAACGAATACGTATAGCGTAAGTCAAACGTTCGAATTAGAATGGAGCCCCCACGAACACCAATTTGCTGTGGCAGGTATGAAATATAAACTCCGTTACTCGCTCGTTACACTTCAATGACAGATGTTGAATGGGCCGAAACGAGCCGCCGCATAACAGCGTAGTTGCCTGCTAACTTCGAAAGAAGGTAGATGCGGTCCCTAGCGCAACTTATAATAGTGTCGAAAATCAGTGCAGACGGGAGAGCTTTGGTACACCCTGTTAAAAAAAAAACGGAAAAATGTAGGCGGTACAATTGGAGAGCGATCCGCCTTCACCAACATGCATAAGCAATTCATTAATAGTTTATATATATATATATATTTGCATTACAAAAACTAATAATAAAAAAAAAATGCATGGCGCGTGATTTGATCCGGCGGCCTTCGGATTACGAACCCGAGCGCTTACCGCTGCGCCACGACGCTGTAGAGAATTATTAATCGTAGAGAGTATTTCACCGCAACGGTTTCTTTTAACTGTCGATTTTCTCGACAACGGCTGAGAAGTGCATCTTGGTGCTTTCCCACATTACACCTCTGGCCATGAGCTTTTATTATGCGCAGTATGAATCGAATCTGAATTTCACAATTGGCGGCCTCCCCTTGTTAGAATATTTTCACGGCGCCACAACTCGCCCGTTACCTCACACTGCACAGATGCGCCATCATATTGGCGCCCCATGTGCTGTCGGTTGTTGAGCAGGACATGTTCCAATTGGTATGGCAGGGTTTGTTTCAGGAAAAATAGTCGTCAGAGGAGCGTGTTTGGACCAGTTGGACAAATCAGATCCTTGCCCACCAAACAAGCTCGAAAGTCGACGGCGAAGCGCTCTTGGTACCGCAAAAAGGTGGTGTGCGGGTTTCGCTCCGCAACACTGTTGATTGTCGCCCTCCCTGCTAAGAGATTTCTCATCCGTAAAAAGTACGAAGTGTAGAATTCAGGTTAAATGGCACACTTACACAAAGACCAATGGCAGAAGTCAAAGAAAGCGGAAAAATTTATGGGGGTAAGAACTTAAACAGTGAGAAGGCGGTTATGGTGCAAATCATCTTCATTCGACAGATCCCAGACAGTGGAATGGTTTATACCTATTTCTCGAGAAACACTCTGCGAGCTTGTTGAGGGCTTGTTCTGCAGCAGTGTTAACGCCTGCTCTTCAAACTCTGTTGAGTTGACTACCACTTCTGCCCGGCCTTTGAGCCTGTGTCACTAGATGAATGCATCGCGTTTGGTTGTATATCTTAAATGCCCGTGCGTCATTACGATACCGTGTCAGTGGGCGACTCACACCATGTGCGCCTGTCTCTCCTGGGCATCAGTGGATGTTGGCGGACGTTCGGCGATCTGGCAGTCGACGATGTGCGGAGCGCTGAACGTACAGCTGTTGTGCAGTGAGAGCGTTTCCATCTGCTGCCTCTTACGCACAGTGCGTGTCTGCTCTTTCCTCGCAAGAAGAGCGCCCCATTTCCCGTACGCTCCGGTCGGTACCAAACACAAGAGTATCCCTGTTTGTTGGCAGACTCACGCAGGGCCAACCAGACTTTGCAGTGTTCATAGGTGCCACCCCCTTTGCGACATTGTCGCAGGCAGGTATTTGCACTGCGAAACGCAACGCGGTCACGTCCCTGCAGATATCGGAAAGAAACTCCGTGGTTTGATGACACAAAAAAAAAAAAATTGAAAAGTTGCCCTGCAGGCCAGCTACCACGTCGACTTGGATGTTGGATTGTACGCCTACCTTCCCGGCGGCGCGTGTCGCCGTTGAATGCACCTAGTGCCAAACGGTAAGGGATGCTATGTGAAATTTACTTGCTATGACACCTCTATCAGCCATTTCACTTTTTATTCTCATTTTAGGGACATCCCGTGTATCAATTTATCTCTGTGGGTCAAGTTATTGTTTCCTTCATTCCGTTCACTACATTAACAATGAATTATTTTTCTCGAGTGGCTGAGTAAGATGCAGTACGACAGTTCACTGTAACTATTATTCTAAAGACCGCGTACTCCAAATTCAGTCTCTCCACAGTGACTGGGTTTAATCACAAAGTGATTATGCTGTACCTGCAAAGTTCTCATTGATTTTTAGACTAGTTTTCCAAAATATGGTATACAGGAGAATTTTCTTGAAGTTTGGAAAGTAGAAGCGATGTACAGGCAGAACTAAAAGTGTGAGAAGAGGTCGTGAATCGTGTCTGGAGAGCTCCATCGTGCTTTGGAGGTTCATACAGTAAAGTTGGAACGATTATGAGAAGCCTATAGTCGGCACGGTAGTCCAGTGTGTTCGGTAGGACGACTGGACATCGCCTATAAAAAAAAAATAAAAAAGCGATGGTCTCATAGATGGAATTGGAATCTGAGTGATGTCACGCGGTATCCGCACAAAACCAATGGCAAAAAAGCGACCAAGAAACAGAAGTAGATAAAGAAACAAAGAAGTCGCTAAGAAACAGGAATGGTAAGGTTTCAGTTCGAGTCCCAGCTCGGAATACAGTTTTAATCTGACGGAAGTTCCACTATATTATTTTGGGATGCGTTCGTTTTGACGATGATTATCATAAAGTGTTTTTTATGTTTTAAACTTGCTGCTTGTGTTAAGCTCTTTATCTCAATAAAGATAAATATTACTTACAACTGGTTCATTATCTCAAACTACTCAGTTAAGAATCTTTTATCATAGGTAGAAATTTCACGTTATATACCTTCTCCTTTCTAGATGCTTATTTTCATACCATAATCTCCAGAAACGTTACCAGAAGTAGAAATCTTTGAAGGGTAAATGAAGAAACTCAGATTTTAAAATATAATTAGATGGGATTCCTTGTTTCGTCGTTCGATTGTGTACAGGAGTCTGTCGAAGTAACTTCGTTCTTTCGCTGTCTATTTTACACTAAATGAACCCACAAAGGAAAAAGGAAAGGATATTTGAAATACAAAACTGTTAAGGCTTTCGTGGCCACTTGTTGACAAACTGCCTATTGGCTTCTGTCTCGGGTTCTTCGGCCGACGTTCATCTAATGATTTTACTGACGTTCCGCCAGCACGACTGGCTGGCATTGTCAAAGCTACACCCTCCATTGCCAGTGGTGAACTGGAGCCGAGCTCGCGGCCGCAGACTGTATGTACAGAAGCACTATCACACGCGCTTGTTCAGAAAAGCTGTAGAAATACAAAAACACGCGAACAGTTTCAACAGGAATGAGAAAAGCCTTAAGGTAAACGGATCCCGCCTTCCCGTGCTGCAGCGAACGACCGTCGCATGTAGCAAGAGGAGAACCGTACCAGGAATGACCGCGGAGAAGCCCTCGGATCTTGGCGCGCCGGGTACATATAGTCTGCGGCCACGAGCTCGGCTCGAGTTCACCACCGGATATGGAGAGTGAAGCTTTGACAATGCCAGCCACTCATGCTGGAGAACCGTCAGTAACATCATCAGATGAACGTCGGCCGAAGAACCCGAGACAGAAGCCAATAGGCAGCTTGTCATATTTGAAATAGTTGAGAATCAGTCATAAGACTGAATATTCGATACCGTGTGGTGTTCTTCCGCGTAAGCAACAACTGTGTGACACACAGGTACGCGCCGCAGTTAGCTGCAAACTTACCATAAACATTGCCATCTTCAAAAGTAAGTAAATTTGAACGATGTGTCATCAAACCACTGAGCTCAGATACTACAGGTTTCTTTCGTATAATTTACAATTCAGTCTTGTATTTTTTACTGAATTATTGAAAATTGAAAACCTACATGTTATTGTTACATCTTTTTATTGTTATGGAGCTGATTATGTTGACTCTGATGATGATGATGATGATGATGATGATGATGACGATTGTACTTGCGGCTCTATGTGGTGCGACTATTTGTTGCTTTCTTTGTAGCTGCTGTATTCGACACATAATTATTTTATGTCACAGGAAGATTTCGTTTCTGTTGCAGGTAACATCTGCTATTAAATTCTTGAAGAGGGTGCTATGTCTGGCAGAGTGATCTGTAGACTGAGGCAGCATTTTAAGGTATGCAAATCAATAATTACTTATTTCCCTTAATTATATGATGTGTGAGAAACACGAAGTTTTAAACGAAACATTTCTACGATGTACTTCTAACATTTGCATAAAAAAAAGTTGAAATGTTTGTGAAATATTATGGGACTTAACTGCTAAGGTCATCAGTCCCTAAGCTTACACACTACTTAACCTAAATTATCCTAAGGACAAACACACACACCCATGCATGAGGGAGGACTCGAACCTCCACCGGGACTAGCCGCACAGTCCATGACTGCAGCGCCTGAGACCGCTCGGCTAATCCCGCGCGGTTAACATTTGCGGGAAATGTCTTTGTTCGACGATACGTCACCTTTCGCATTAATTATACAATCGGTTTTCGTGCTGTAACAATTGTGTTACTAAATGTGACACTTCTGTCACTCAATGTAACTGGGTTTTCTCTTTTGATGCTGTCAATTGTCAGGATGAGCATTCTAAAGCATTCTGTCAGGGTGAAAATATTAAGTAAATTAACTTTTCTCTCTTAATAACATGTGGGCAGGGTGGGTTCTTCCTTGGCTCGGGTATGAGGTCGAATGAAACATCATTTTTACATAAGATAACTTTTATTGAAGATTTGTACAACTGCATCTTACGGGATGTTCTGGTTTGGAGAGCGGCAGCTGTGTCGTTTGTGAAGTCTTCTGCTGCGGCAGCGGCGGCGGCGGCGGTGGCGGCGGCGTCTGATTACGCGTAGCGGTGTGTATCTCGTGTCGCCGTCTCGCCCAGCTGACCGGAGACGCGCAGCGCGAGGTGGCCGGTTTAATTATTGCGAGCGAAGTCGTGCATCGGATGGTGATACCTTGGATGTGGCGTCCCAGTGTTTCTCTTCTCTAAGCGGCCGCGTGTGTTGTGCGTCGACCACGGAGCGGCGCGGCGGGGCAAGGCCAGTGTCCCGAACTCGAACCACGGACTCCCGCTTGCCAGTCTTCGGCTGTCAGGTCTTCATCCCCGCTCACAGGTGACTGCTGAGGTGAGGCCGTCTCCTTCCCGTCCTCACGAGTCACCTGGGTACGTAAAAATCAGACTTCAAATACCTTTTAACTTCTGTCTTCTGGCGCCGCGGCTGCTGCTTGCTATTCCATTACAGCGGCGGACTTGGTGCGTCTGTGCATGATGCAGTCTCTTCTTGCATGACGGTCTTCAGCACCGTCTTCGTCTTCGTCTTCGTCCCCGTCTTCATCTCTCGGGCCCACCGCGTCTCGCGTATTTATTCACTTCAGTTCACTGCAGGTGAACGACTTCACGGCCATTGCCTCTTCTGTCACGTTGAAAAGCTTCTTGAAGAATCTTCTTGACCTCGGTCATTGGCTCTTGGAATGTAGGCGGGGGCCTCTGATCGCATGTGACGACTGAGAAACATGTGAGCCGGTCATTGCCTCTTCCGTCACGTTGAAAAGCTTCTCGAAGAATCTTCTTAAAGTCGGTCATTGGCTCTTGGAATGTAGGCGAGGGCCTTTGCTCACATGCGACAACTGAGAAACACGTGAGCCGGTCGGGCGATGCCCTGACAGCTGAATCGACAGTGCCCGCTTATGTGGAACTTGCTGACTTCACGGTCATCGTCTCTTCTGCTCTGCTGTTGTGCCCGCAGTGTGCCAGTATGTAACTCTCCAAACTAAACCAAGTTTTCCATTTATATTCTAATTTCTAGTTCACTTTGATTTCACTAATTTATTTACTTAAGTACCACTCAACAGTGCTGGTCTCGTTAAACGAGTAAATTTCTGTGGTTAAGTAGAATTTTTCTACATTTTCTAAGGTGCTTGATAAAGGTTCTAAGCTAGTTGCTAGAAAATTATAAGATTTCATATCCAACTAATGGAAAGCTAATGTAACAATCAGACCACTGTTTCAAACTGTTTTAAACCAACATATCTAAATTTTGCAAGATTGCGTTTATTTTGCTAGAAAACAATATAATCAGGTTATAGTAAAGTAGAAACATAATGAATACAGAATGTAAAAAACTGCAGCATGCATAACGGTTGACAAAAATGTTTCGTTTTTTCCAGGTTAACAGATTTACACACACATTCCGACAACTGGTTAATGCGCCCAGTGTGGAATCTGACCACCACTGTCACTGACCATCTCTGGCAACAATACAGGTCAGACAAACGACGGGGCACGCTGTGAATGGTGTCATCAGTCTCATACTGAGGCAATAACGCCCATTCTTCCTACAGCGCTGCTCGCAAGTCTTGGAGACCGGTTGGCGTGCCGTGATGCAATCCGTGTCCCTAGCGCATCCCAGACGTGCCCTATGGGATTCAAATCGAGAGAGCGAGAAGCCAAGCCAAGCGTGCAGTATCTTCCGTTTCCCGGAAAACAACAACCATCCATGCTCTATGAGGTCGCGCATTATTGTCCAGCAATACGAAGCCTGGGGCCACGATACGTCGCAATAGTCGCACATCTAAGTGTAACTATCCAGAGTGACCTTAAGTGGAATGACCACATAAAACAGATAGTGGGAAAAGCAGACACGCATCGGAAGAATCTTAAGTAAATTTAACTCACATACGAAAGAAGTTGCTTATAAGGCGCTTGTTCGCCCGATTCTTGAATATTGTTCATCTATCTGGGATCCCTAACATGTAAGACTGATAGAGGAGATAGAGAAGATCCAACGAAGAGCGGCGCGTTTCGTCACACGATCGTTTAGCTGGTGAGAGAACGTTACGGAGATCCTAAACAAACTCCACTGCCAGACGTTACAAGAGAAACTTTGAGCGTCACGGAGAGATTTACTACTGAAATTTCGGAACCGCACTTTTCATGAGTCAGACAACATATTACTTCCCGCCACATACATCTCGCGTATTGACCACGAGGAGAAAATTCGAGAAATTAGAGCCAATACAGGGGCTTACCGACAATCACTATTCCCACGCACTACTCGCGAGTGGAACAGGGTTGGAGGAATCAGATATTGGCAACGATAGTACCCTCCGCCACACACGATTATGTGGCTTGTGGAGTATGATGTATATGTAGATGTAGATGAGATCCCAAGATCTCGCCACGATTCCGGGCAGCAATTAAAGCTTGCCGATTTAACCTACAATTTCATGAAGAGGCGTTCGAGTGGTCAACTTCTGCCTACACCATAAGGGATCATCCTCGATATCAGTCTGTTTTCACAATGTTTGAGTCCCGCAATCGTGTTCCACTTTCCCTCCGTAATAGCGTCCGTGCAGAATCACTGTCCAGAGAAAATCGGCATTCATCTGTGAGAAGAACATTGGTCCACTGTTCGCACGTCCAGGTTGCATGTTGGCGGCTCCCCTCTAGACGTTGCCTTCCGTGAAGACTCGTCGGAGGTACACCTACATCAGGTTTCCGACAGTAAAGGCCACTCTGCCGAAGCTTCTGTACACCGTTTCTCTCGCTACAACACGTCCAGTGCATGCTGCAAGACCAGATGCCAGCTGCCGTACAGTTCTAAGGCGGTACCGTCGTGCCCTTACAGCCAAACAACGGTTCTGTCTTTCTGAAGTAATACGTGGTCGACCCCATCGGGATAGCTTCGATCTATATAAACATCCGAAAACAACAGAACGATTCACATTAAACCTTCGGGCCACATCAGTTTACTACTGTCCTTCTTCCATTCTTCCAAGGTCCTCCACGTATAGAGCCTGGTAGGCGTCTTCTTTGTGCAATACTGCACCGTCCATGACTGTACACAGCGCATGTGGATGTGGGACTGCACGGTAAACACTATCCTGTTTGATAGGTGCTCTGACGTCATCGATGGCGTGGTTTTCCGTTGAACTAAATGCCATCTTGCGAGCAGGACACGATCGTACGGAGATCTGTTGACTGTTTGTATGATTATATCGTGAATTAGACCCAGAACGACAAAACGGCTATCTGTTGCTTTAATTTGGGACACCATTGTATGCTGCATATCCACCACCCTTCCAGAATATAGCGTGTAGTTTCTTCTACAAAATTCAAAAGGTGATGCATGTGGTGGGAAAGTAATCTGCTTTATTCTATACACACATTAACGAATACACTGTTATATACGAGGTTTGGGACTTTACTAGTGGCAAATATTTACCATATTCACAACTTACACAAAGCAGACACATGTTTCAAAGTTTTCCTGTCCTTGAGAGTAATCACCAGCATTGTGTATAACCCCTTGCCAGAAATGTGGAAGTCATGGGACAGATTTACCAGCGCCAGATGTGTTGAAACATCGAACAGAGCGGTCTACTGGCTGAAGAAATCTCTGTAACAGCTCTGAAACTGTAGTGTCGGCAGACTTGCCAACACTACGTACACTAATAGAAAGAGGCGGCCAAGATACACGCGCTAACTCACGCAGGGTGGCGTGAGTTCTGAAACAGGATTCGTAATGAATGCTATAAAGAAAAGTACGTAGCTGCTGGAATACTTAACTTTAATCCATCATTTGTATACAGCGTTCTTGATGATACAAGTGACACTCTCTCTAGATAAATGCAATGTAATGCTAATGGCGCCTTGCTAGGTCGTAGCCATGGACTTAGCTGAAGGCTATTCTAACTAGCTGCTCTGCAAATGAGCGAGTCTTCGTCAGTGTAGTCGCTAGCAAAGTCGTCCGTACAACTGGGGCGAGTGTTAGTCCGTATCTCGAGACCTGCCTTGTTGTGGCGCTCGGTCTGCGATCACTGACAGTGGCGACACGCGGGTCCGACATGTACTAATGGACCGCGGCCGATTTAAAGCTACCACCTAGCAAGTGTGGTGTCTGGCGGTGACACCACAGAAACGAATGCCGTAAAGTGGTTCCTTAACTTCAGGAATCAAGCCCCATCGATGAACCAAATCAGTTGCAAGTTGGTGCCACACGAGACCGGGCACGGTCCTACAAAATGATGCGCTGATCCTGCAGAAAGTGTCACCGCTCCTCTCTCTAAGCTGTTCATTTTTTGAACACAGCTTGCAATCCACCTCAGTCTCAGGACTTAAACCCTTGCGTTTTCAACATGAGTCCTAATATGATGGAAGCACTTCTTGGCATTCGTTTCCGAACTGTTACAGAGATTCAGGAAATACACCACTCCTCTCGACCAATCAATACATTTGGCGCTACTAAAGCTACCCTACGAGTTCCACATCACTGACAACTGGCTATACACGATTCTCGAGACTACTCTGAAGGACAGTGAAACTTTGAAACATTTATCTATTTTGTATAAGTTGTAAATAATCATTTGCCACTGTTTAAGTTCCAACCCTCGTGCATTAGTCTCTCACATATTTTGTCTGGAATAAGGTATAGCTGTCTATTAGAGGCGACGATGTTATGGATGTCCAACTCGCCTATTAACAGCACTGCAAGAGACTCTGCACTGCAGTACAGTTAAGAAAAGGTGACAGTTGCCAAGCGCCATAGACTGTTCGGAGACGAACACTCCACGTTTGGCACACAAAACTTCTTTATCCACACACTCTTGAGACTAGGAAACTCATAACTTAATGAGACCTCACCCCTGCCCTGTGCTCGAAGAATCAAGCACGCCCATACTGAGACGTGGTAGTCAGTGAGACGCAGGATAAGGCAACGATTGTGGATAGTGCTGTAATCAGCTACCGTTGGCTACAGTAAACACATACACTTTATTTGAGGAAATAGTTTTCAACAATAATTTTAAAGGAATTTACTACACTGACGGCTGAAGGCCTTACTAAGCAAGAATTCAAAATTTTTTGTCGGCTGAAGGCCACAAGAAACTTCAGAATACTGAACAGGTGAAGGCCTGAATTACAAGTGAGGGAAACAGTTTTACGTTAAGAAATACTGAGATATTTTCTTCTTAAACAATCAAAAAATTGTAACAAGGTGTAGTGACGGCTGAAGACCTTGTTAAGAAAGAACTGCAGATTATTTGTCGGCTGAAGGCCACAAGCAATGTTACAAAATAATTAACGCCTGCACGGCGCTGATGACCTCGATCTTGAGCGCCCATAAGCCCCAACACACACAATTAACGCCTGAAAACCTGAATTACAAGTTAGGAAGGCAATTACACGTTAAAACATGAAGGTAAATTTTAAACAATTATGACAACTTGACTAAGTAAGACGGAGTGATCCACAGACAGGCTCCACGGAACCACCTGAGGAAGGCTACTACACGTATGCAAGCGGCGAGACTGGCAGCCAAGAGTAATGCTCACCGAGGAGGGCAACTCGAACTAGACACGGTTTAAACGCCGATTAACTCTCTTACTAAATCCATCTGACGCCAGATTACCAGTGCAACGATGGAATAAATCAGGCGAGGGCAAAGCGACAGACAGCACTGCGTCTGCAGAATATGGTGTTTAAAAAACCAAAAGGCAGAAAGAACCACTATAACCAAGGTAATGAAAATAATTATCCGTACCCCAATCAAGGAAGCTGTCAAATTACATGCCATGCCGGACAGCATCGGCAAGACGAGGAAAAGTACACTCCTCAAATTACGCTAATCTCGAGGGCAGGTAATTGGGGCGTTAGCGACCACTAGGCAGTAACACACCGCTGGTTGCACTTCACCAGTAACAACAACAAATCCAAACTAACATCAAGGAGTAGAAGGTGGCTAATAACTTCCGCCAACCTGACAGACTCCACTTGTTGTGGTTGGTCTCACCGATCCTGGGAGCAGCAACACGCATACGACAGCGAGATCTCAAACAGTGGCGTTTTCACTACTGGATAAGGTTCACTCAACTCCGAACGTCATGGGTTCGGTCGTCCGCTACAGCCTCTCGATCCGACAGTGCCCGCACGCCGCCAGCGCTCCCGGCCTGCCCTCGCGCTGCGGACCTCCTCGCTGCTCCGTCCGAAGCCCCACTCGCTGACACACACAACGACCCGGAAATACAAGAGGTCGCACCAAAGATAGTACCACAGTACTGGCTATCGATAACCGCTGCTGCTGCCACTTGCGGACAAACAATACTAGCAAACTCAGTTTCGCCATTAACACAAGAAGGAAACGAGACGCTAGAACAAGACGCCAAACATGAGCGGCAAGAACGCAAGCCGCTCATGGCTCACATGCTGTGCTCATGAACGCCCAGTATTCTCTAAGTTCGAATTTTACTACAGACGTAGGCTGGACATTGGTCAGAACAACTTACAGTGAGCGTCAATCAAAAGAGGGCTATCGTACACAGCATTTTAAAGTCACCCAATTCGTAAAGAACTGGCCAGGGAGGCACACGGTTCCTTTTACTCATCTGTGATATTGTATGTGTTTGGTAAGCTGTGAGTCAGGATCGTTGCTAGCTTATGCTTACACCTTTGACAGCAATAGCGTTTTCATTGACTTACCAAAGACACAGGCCAATTATGCTTGGTCGTAGTCCGTGTGTCATAGGCTTGAATGAAGTAAGTCAATCCGTCAGACTGACGGAATCATGTCTTGGCCGTCAACTCCTTTCGTGAGCCTCGTCAGCTAAGTGAGTTACCTGCTACTACTTTGTTTTATTTTCATAAACTTACTTCCGGTTCAGTCCATTGCATAACAGAGGTCAAAACAAAGTGAGGGATCTACGCGATAGTGCGTGTGGTGGAGTACCTGGAGCTGCAACTATTGACCTACGTAAAATGATCGGATATGTGAAAACTCCGCCCAGTGAATTCGCTCCCAGTATTCCTGGAAACTATTTGCACGCTCAGAGTGCTCTACAAGGTGCATTCAAGTTCTAAGTCCTCCGATTTTTTTTCTCCGGACTGGAAAGAGATAGAAACATGAGCGTTGTTTTAAAATGAGGCCGCGTTCATTGTCAATACGTCCCAGAGATGGCAGCACTGTACGGCAGATGGAATTTTACCGCCAGCGGCGAGAATGAGAACTGTTTTAAATACTTAAAATGGCGACGTTTTCCTTACTTGAACAGCGTGCAATTATTCGTTTTCTCAATTTGCGTGGTGTGAAACCAATTGAAATTCATCGACAGTTGAAGGAGACATGTGGTGATGGAGTTATGGATGTGTCGAAAGTGCGTTCGTGGGTGCGACAGTTTAATGAAGGCAGAACATCGTGTGTCAACAAACCGAAACAACCTCGGGCTCGCACAAGCTGGTCTGACGACATGATTGAGAAAGTGGAGAGAATTGTTTTGTTGGATCGCCGAATGACTGTTGAACAGACCGCCTCCAGAGTTAGCATTTCTGTGGGTTCTGTGCACACAATCCTGCATGACGACCTGAAAATGCGAAAAGTGTCATCCAGGTGGGTGCCACGAATGCTGACGGACGAACACACGGCTGCCCGTGTGGCATGTTGCCAAGCAATGTTGACGCGCAACGACAGCATGAATGGGACTTTCTTTTCGTCGGTTGTGACAATGGATGAGACGTGGATGCCATTTTTCAATCCAGAAACAAAGCGCCAGTCAGCTCAATGGAAGCACACATATTCACCGCCACCAAAAAAATTTCGGGTAACCGCCAGTGCTGAAAAATTGATGGTGTCCATGTTCTGGGACAGCGAGGGCGTAATCCTTACCCATTGCGTTCCAAATGGCACTACGGTAACAGGTGCATCCTACGAAAATGTTTTGAAGAACAAATTCCTTCCTGCACTGCAACAAAAACGTCCGGGAAGGGCTGCGCGTGTGCTGTTTCACCAAGACAACGCACCCGCACATCGAGCTAACGTTACGCAACAGTTTCTTCGTGATAACAACTTTGAAGTGATTCCTCATGCTCCCTACTCACCTGACCTGGCTCCTAGTGACTTTTGGCTTTTTCCAACAATGAAAGAAACTCTCCGTGGCCGCACATTCACCAGCCGTGCTGCTATTGCCTCATCGATTTTCCAGGGTCAAAACAGACTCCTAAAGAAGCCTTCGCCGCTGCCATGGAATCACGGCGTCAGCGTTGTGAAAAATGTGTACGTCTGCAGGGCCATTACGTCGAGAAGTAACGCCAGTTTCATCGATTTCGGGTGAGTAGTTAATTAGAAAAAAAAAATCGGAGGCCTGAGAACTTGAATGCACCTCGTATCACCGTAGACTCCCCATTGCCGGCAATGATTTGCTGTGCCTCTACGTTAATACCAGCCGCGTAAATATCCTGCTGCCGTAAATAGAACGCTATCCACAGTGTCCTACGGTATGCCCACTTACGTAAGCATACTGCCCATTCTTTAGTTGTTCCAACATTTGAAACGGCTTTGTCGACATCCTTTTGGGGCTGCATTATAAAAGAATCGGTTGAAGTACGCATTAGAGAAATTCTGATGAACCGTGACAGCGGCTACCAGCCGGATAATGCATTTAATCCCGTCATCTGCGACATTTGCTCCAGACGAATACTCCGATGACTGCGGCGAGCGGCAACGCCCAAGACATTTGATCTTCGCAGTTCCACCAGCGAGTGCACTGCCGCCGGGCGGTGTTGTCCATCCGTCACCATGACTGCCGCATGGGCGACGATACTCTCCAGCGCGCTATGTCGGCACAGTGGAGAACATCTTCGTCAGTCTTCGATGGCTCGCCGGACGCGGTGGACGAGTGGTTCTAGGCGCTTCAGTCCGGAACCGTGCGACAGCTACGGTCGCAGGTACAAATCCTGCCTCGGGCGTGGATGTGTGTGATGTCCTTAGGTTAGTTAGGTTTAAGTAGTTATAAGTTCTAGGGGACTGATGACCTCAGAAGTTGAGTCCTATACTGCTCAGAGCCATTTGACCCATTTTTTCGATGGCTCACCCGAAGGTGACTGGCAGGTTTCCAGTTGAAATATCATGGAGTGAAGTTCACGACGACCAGCTGCAGCCTCGAAATCTCTTCGAACATTTAATTCCCGGGGAAAATTTTAAATTTTACATCAGAGTATGAGCTACTGTTTCTTGTACTGCATGTGTTATTTTGTGAATCAATTATTTTGAGCTGGTGAATCTCTCGTGTATTGTGATCATTAAACAGGGTGATACAAAAAGGTACGGCCAAACTTTCAGGAAACATTCCTCACACACAAATAAAGAGAGGATGTTATGTAGACATGTGTCCGGAAACGCTTAATTTCCATGTTAGAGCTCATTTTAGTTTCGTCCACCTACGCTCAATGGAGCACTTATCATGATTTCATACGGGATACTTTACCTGTGCTGCTAGAACATGTGCTTTACAAGTGCGACACAACATGTGGTTCATGCACGATGGAGCTCCTGCACATTTCAGTCGAAGTGATCGTACGCTTCTCAACAACAGATTCGGTGACCGATGGATTGGTAGAGGCGGACCAGTTCCATGGCTTCCACGCTCTCCTGACCTCAACCCTCTTGACTTTCATTTATGGGAGCATTTGGAAGCTCTTGTCTACGCAACCCCGGTACCAAATGTAGAGACTCTTCGTGCTCGTATTGTGGACGGCCGTGATACAATACGCCATTCTCCAGGGCTGCATCAGCGCATCAGGGATCCCATGCGACGGAGGGTGGATGCATGTATCCTCGCTAACGGAGGACATTTTGAACATTTCCTGTAATAAAGTGTTTGAAGTCACGCTGGTACGTTCTGTTGCTGTGTGTTTCCTTTCCATGATTAATGTGATTTGAAGAGAAGTAATAAAATGAGGTCTAACATGGAAAGTAAGCGTTTCCGGACACATGCCCACGTAACATATTTCCTTTCTTTATGTGTGAGGAATGTTTCCTGAAAGCTTGGCCGTACCTTTTTGTAGCACCCTGAATAGACTTGGTTCTCGAGAGTCTTTGATGACAACTTAGTTTCGAGATTTTGTTGCCATTCTCGTCTCGCTAGCAACGTAACTTCACTGAATTTCAAAATGGTTAAAATGGCTCTGAGCACTACGGGACTTAACATCTGAGGTCAACAGTCCCCTAGAACTTAGAACTACTTAAACCTAACTAACCTAAGGACATCACACATATCCATGCCCGAGGCAGGATTCGAACTTGCGACCGTAGCGGTCGCGCGGTTCCAGACTGTAGCGCCTAGAACCGCTTTGCCAACCACAGCCGGCCACTGAATTTGATAAGGGTATTTTCTGTGCATATTTCAACTGAATGTTGTAGGACCACTTTCCGTTTGAGATGTCCTTTTTTGAATAAACATTGTTCAACATAATTCTCTGCCGTCTACTTCAATAACAGATGTTAGTATACGACCCTTGTTACTAAATCATTGATTTATCTTTCATGTTTCTGTGTCTTTTAGTAATTGGCAATTCTAGCCAATGCACAGAATATTTCACTGCAGGATCAGAGGTACAGGTTATTATTCGCAGCAAATTACCTGAGAGGCATGAAAGCAGACGTGCGCAGCTCCACCCTGTGACTATATCGAGCCATTCGTTTTAAGCTGAGCCGTGCCTGGCCCCAGTACTTATAGTACGAGTAATATCAGGCGAAGTCGCAGCTCGTTTCCTCGTACGGGGTGCTCTTAGGCACAGCAACTCAGCAGCAGTAACCAGGAGCTATGGTCAAAAGAGGAGGACAAGAGACTGGAATACATCCGGCAAATAACTGAGGACGTAGATTTCAAGTGCTACTCTGAGATGAAGAGATTAGTACGACCGGAGAGGAATTCATGACGGATCGCATGAAACCAGTCAAAAGGCTTATGACTCAAAAGAAAAGAGAAAAAGAAATACTCTGCCAATCACCTTGCGGTGTATGGCGGAGTGTACCTAATGCACCACGGTCGCTTCGCACTTCTCCTATTACAGGTGCAAATAGATGGCGAGAAGAACGATTGCCGGTAAGTCTCCAAATGGGTTCGAATGCCTATAACTTGATCTTCATGGTCTTTTCATGAGATGTACGTAGAAGGATGCCATATATTTATTGTATCTTCTGGGAACGTACGCTCTCGAATAACGATAAACCGTGGTGTAGAACGTCTTTCTTTCAACGCCTGCCACTGGAGCTCGTTAATAATGTTTCTGATGCTTTCGTGCTTACTAAATGAAGCTTTAACGAAAGCCACTATTCCTCTTTCCATTTTCTCTTTGTGTTTTTTTGGTACAGATCACATAGTGACGAGCAGTTTTCAAGTTTTGGTCACATGAGTGTTTTGTAAGCTACTTGCTTTGTTGATAGACTACATTTCCTGAGGAATCTTCCAATGAATTTGAGTCCGACATCTGGTTTACTCGCGATTAATTTTGTGTGGTCGTTCCAGATCACATTGTACGCATTCTCCGAAATATTTTATGGAAGTAACTGCATCCGTTGATTGATCTGCACACAATAAACTGTCCTAGGTATTTGTACTGCCGTCAGTTGTATATATATATATATATATATATATATATATATATATATATATATATATATATATATATATATATATATAGAAAGTAATGGTGCCATAACATTCCTCTGGAGCATGTTCGATGTTACTTTTACGTGTGAGGACACGACATGTTGAGTACTGTTTGCTAGAAACTCTTCCTTCAAATCACAGAGCTGGGCTGATATTCCGTACGCTTGTATTTTGTTCATTAGGTGGCAGTGCGGAACCGTATCGAATGGACCCCGGACGTCGAGGAACAAGGCATCCACCTGCACGCCAGTCTATCTATCTGTCTATCGCTTGAGCCTCGTCCCACAGTTACGCAGGATCAGCCATCGTTAATCGGATTTGGCATGTTCGTGTTTAAGGAGTGGCTGGATGCCCTTCCTGCCGCCACCCTGTAGCCCCCGTGACGGAATTAGTGTCCCCCAGCTGTCTGCATCGAGTGTAATCCATGGAATAGTGAGAAAGTGTTCAGATGTGTGCGAGCCGTGTGACTGAGGCGGAACATGGCGACCAACCCGGTATTCACCTAGTGGGATGTGGAAAACTGCCTAAAAACCACATCCTGGCTGGCCGGCAAATCGGCCCTCGTGGCCCTCGTCGTTAATCCGCCGGGATGATTCGATCTGGTGCCGGCGCGCCTACCCGAGTCCAGGAAGCAGCGCGTTAGCGCTCTCGGATACCCTGGCGGGTCCACCTGCACGCCAGTATCTGCTACTTTCTAGGTCTCATAGACAAACAGGCTGAAATGGCTTTCACACGATGGTTGCATTTCGGAACCTATTTTGGGCCATAAAGAGATATTCGGCTCTCAGAAATGTCGTAACAACATGTTCGAAAGTTCTACAATTCGCCAAGGTGAGAGACAAAGCTTACAGGTCTGTGCGTCTGTTCGGACACACTTCTTAGTTGCACTCATCAGGAACACTTCGCTCCTCCAGAGACGTACGGTACTCCGGTGCTAGAAGAGGTCAAAGTTCTTTCTCCCACTCTACGTAGAATTGTGTTGGTATCCCGTCAGATTCAATGATCTCCCACCTGTTGAATGCTTTCAGTTGCTTTTCTATCCCACGGTCAGTTACTTCGGTATCTCTGACTTTGTCATTTGTGCGACCGTTTAAAGGATGGACTGCAGTGCGGTATTCCTCTGTGAAGCTGTTCTGGAGAAAAGCATTTAGTATTTACGCTTTCCTGTGTCGTCCTCCGTTTCAGTGTCATTATAGTAATAGAATCTGTGAACGGAGCGTCTTGATCCGCTTACTGATTTAACGTAAGGCCAAAATTTCTTAGTTTTGTGTCGATTATCAAGACAAAATTTCACTGTCGAATTCGCTGAATTGTTTGCTCTCCTCACACTAATTTAGGATTTGTTTGGTTTTTGTTTGTCTGTGAGGCTTTGGATACGTTCAGATTTGCAGTGAAGCTCTGTTTCCTTTCGTAACAGATTTCTAACTTGACTATCGATTCGCAGTGGATCTTTTCCATCCCTTACAACATTGGGTTGATTCGGGGGAGGGGATCAAACAGCGAGGTCGTTGGTCCCATCGGATTAGGAAAGGATGGGGAAGGAAGTCGGTTGGTTGGTTTGGTTGTTTGGGGAGGGAGACCAGACAGCGTGGTCATCGGTCTCATCGGATTAGGGAAGGATGGGGAAGGATGTCGGCCGTGCCCTTTCAGAGGAACCATCCCGGCATTTGCCTGGAGTGATTTAGGGAAATCACGGAAAACCTAAATCAGGATGGCCGGACCCGGGATTGAACCGTCGTCCTCCCGAATGCGAGTCCAGTGTCTAACCACTGCGCCACCTCGCTCGGTGGGAAGGAAGTCGATCGTGCCCTGTCACAAAAACCATTGCCCCATATTCCTGTTCAGGGAAATCGCGGAAAAACTGAATCAGGATGGTGGAGGCGGGTTTGAAACGTCGTGCTCCCGATTGCGAGTCCAGTGTGCTAACAACTGCGCCATCTCTCTCGGTTCACAACTTTGCTCGGCACATACTTATCTAAGGCGTACTGAACAACGCTCTTGAACTTTGTTCATTGATATTCGGCGTTGTTAGTGGTGAACATGAAATTTTCGTGCTTATATGTAATTCCGAACATGTCACTGCAGCTATCGGCAGCTCAAGTGTGTGTATTGATCGTGATTAAGATAGAATTCTCTGCAGAAATGATGCAATAGAGCAGATTATTTAAGCAAACTTGAAACTGTTTTTTCTTTCTTATTTTTCAGTTTCTTCCTCCCTCTCCCTCCTCTTTTCTGATGGTATTAATAACCAATTCATAAATTAGGCTTTTGTCCTTGCATCCTATTTTAATATTGTACCTCTGGTCAGATAACCTTCCTGAGAGATTCTTATTGTTTCAGTGATTTGAAATAGCCCACTGGTATTAATATCCAGATTATGCATAAAATTGGACTGACATTGGTGAAGTTACACTTTGTATGTGAGTGTATTAGTTGTACATTTTAATACAAGTAGAATTTTATTCTTGAAATTTCTGCATTGGTGCGAAGATTGTTCTACATACAACTTACTGATGTGACTCAAATGGTTGGTCATCAGAACAGACTTTTACAATTTCAACACATTTTGAAGATCAGCCCGGCTCGTCCCGACGGAGGTTCGAGTCCTCCCTCGGGCATGGGTGTGTGTATTTGTAGGATAATTTAGGTTAAGTAATGTGTAAGCTTAGGGACTGATGACCTTAGCAGTTAGGTCCCATAAGATTTCAGACACATTTTTTTGAAGATAAGCTACCTGGTAGATTTTGATTTTTGCACTGTGTTGTACTTGGACACTCGTATTAAATTTCAGAGTAGAGCAAATCATGCTTTTCACATGAATGTATTTGTTGCCAGTTTCTAATATAGGTAGAGATTTATTCTTGAAAATCTGTATGAAAAACTTACCGATGTGACTCAAATGGTTAGCTACCAAGACAGCTTTTTGCTATTTCAGCGAAATTTAGAGATAAGTATGGCTTGTGGATCTAATTACCATGGGTTCAGCAATTCTAGTACCATGCTTCTAGACTCTTTGTGCTTTTACTGTATGTTAACAAAATAGTGAATCGTGTATATGTCATCTACATCGTCAGCAAGGTATGTACAACTGGAAAGGCTTACGGACAGGATACACATATAATTTGGATGAGCTACAAAATTACAAGGGCTCACATAACAAATCACTTTTATGTTAGGCATCGTTTCCGTTTTAGTCCGTACTATAATTTATACAATGTTCCATTCTCAGTCTTTACATAGTGACCAGGTCAACTAAGATGCTAAGTATGTTTTTCACTATGTCTTTATTGTGTGTTACGTAGGCATGAGTGTATTAAAAAGATACTTTACTACATGGCGACAGTGGAATAAAATTTAGCTTTGTTTACGTTATTTGTCACATTTTGTAACCGAATAATGTACATATCGAAATATCTTGGTAGGTATAACTTCAGCGTAACGAGATCTTTGGGCTGTGATGCCAAGTAACTTTGTATTTGTTGTTGTCATCTCATATCAATAGAACGATTGCTGCACTTGTAAATTCTATGAATGACTTTTTATTATGTGTTTCATGTGGACTGAAATGTTCAATACTTCGTGTTTTAATATTCATGAGAAATGAAATGTTTTAAGTGATTTTTATTATATGATTGCTAGGTGACAATTTGTGTTGTCTTAATGTTGTTCTGAAAATTGGAATGTTGTGTTTTTCAGTATCAGATGATGGCCTACTGCCGAAACCGACAGTATAAAACCTAATTAATGCAGTCCAGTTTCATGAGCTTTTTGCTACAAATTACTGAAAAAACCTATCAATGGAAAGAGTATTTTGTCGGAAACCTTCATAGGCACGTTAAGTGTCAAACGTTTTTAAATCGACTTGTAGCAAAAACATGTGGTTGCGGTAAGCCGTGTATAATACCAAATATTGCAACTACGTGAATTGTATGGCAAGAGAGTGGACCCGACATCCGAGTCGTCTCTTACAGGCTGAGTAAGCAGTGAATTTGTCAGAACGTCACATATTAACCGGCTGCGTATCGGAGTCAACATTAGAATTCAGTTTTCCGCGGTGAACAGGCTCTAGAGTTTATCTGCAATATCGCAGAGACAGTGTTTCCAAACACGTAAACGCCGCACATGGTTGCCAGAAGTGTCTGACGAACGGACATCACGTGACCTCCACTGAACCAAACTGCGCGATCGACGGACTGATTTGAGTCACATCTGGAAGCCATTTCTACCAGGACTGTATGGAGGTAAAGGCATCTGGTAGCCCTCAGTGGCCTGCGACTGACTCATGTCCATTTTCTGATCAACAAAGAGCTCTCGACTGGCATGAGCCAACGAAGACTGTTATTGGACTATAGGACAGTGGCGACATGTTGCGTGGTCCCATGAATCCTAGTTTCAGTTTATGAGGTGGAGGATGTGTGAGAGTGTGTTGTATATCTCTTGAAGCCGGGGACCTACGTGTCAACAAGGTTGTGGCCATATAGAAAATAGTTCAGTTACAGTGCAGGCAATGTTCATCTGGACCCAATTAGGCACCGTTTCCTGCCTGCAGGGAGCAATGTCAGCAGCACTTTAAGAGGACATTCTTCATGCCATCAAAAAATGGTTCAAATGGCTCTGAGCACTATGGGACTCAACTGCTGTGGTCATAAGTCCCCTAGAAATTAGAACTACTTAAACCTAACCAACCTAAGGACATCACACACATCCATGCCCGAGGCAGGATTCGAACCTGCGACCGTAGCAGTCGCGCGGTTCCGGACTGAAGCGTCTAACCGCTCGGCCTCTCCGGCCGGCTTCATGCCATCTGCATCGCTTTCCGGTATTACATCTGCATCTACATGATTACTCTGCTAGTCAAAATGAAGTGCCTGGCAGAGGGTTCAATGGAAAAATGGAAATGAGCGTTTGGGGTCACTGGCCGGGAGGCCCCTTACGGGGCAGGTACGGCCGCGTTGGTGCAGGTCTTATTACATTCGGTGCCACATTGGGCGACCTGCGCGCTGGATAAGGATGAAATGATGTTGGAGACAACACAACACCCAGTCCCTGAGCGGAGAAAATCCGTGACCCAGCCGGGAAGCGAACCCGGGCCCATTAGGACGGCAGTCCGTCACACTGCCCATTCAGCTATCGGAGCGGACAGAGGGTTGATTAAACCACCTTAAAATTTTAAAATTTTCTGTGCTAGCCCCTATGTCTCTTATTTTATCGTGACGATCATTTCTCCCTATGTAGATGGGTGCAAACGGAATGTTTTCGCATTCGGAGGAGAAGTATCTGGTGCTGACGCCGTGTTTGAACAGGAAAATGCGACAATTCACCACTAACTGGTTGTTCACAGGTGGCTTGTTGCACACTTCAGTGAATTCACGACCATGACTCCGCCTCCCTGACCAGCCAGTCTTAAGACAATACTATGCTACCTACAACAGAAAACGCTCGATGAACTCAGCGTCAACTAGAACAATTGTGGGATGAATATCTCTCCTCAGCGATTGACACCTCTTTCAGTCCGTTGAAGCGTTTTCTTTTATTTTTTGTTTAACGTGAACCATTATAAGAAGAAAGGCAATATGCTCCTAATTACTTGTCAACAAACCGGTAAACACTTTTGTAAACCCAATTAACATTTACGATTAGCGAAGCCTCTAGATCTGCGGGGACGCTAATATAATGTCGCCGAGAAGAAATGACAAGAACCACTTCACTTGTCTTCTGCCTACCATTTTGTGTTTCTGTAATGGGAGCTTCCAATGCTAGCATGTAAGCTGAGGCGCTTATAATTTTCTGGCTTAATAGTTACGTGCTTCACTACAATTAGTCGAGTTTATTATTTGACAACAACTGCTGTCCAGTCACCTTATCACATACATAACTTGTGTACGTGTTAATGTGTTTCAGCGGCAAAATAGGACAGGTTGAAGATGGTTTGTTCAGTGGGAACGATTGAACACTAATGATGTTCTGTTGTTAATTGCTTTTCAGTCTGAAGCTAGAACCTCCTGAGATATTTTATCAGATCATTTCCCCTACCGTACGTAAAATTTTATCGTGACAGTAGTCTACGTCTGATCAGTTACCGCCAAGAAAAACTGACACCTACCATCCTACTCATCGGCCTGATACGGCCCCAATCATAAAAAAAGGGATTAGACGATGGACTGGAAATAATGAACAAAGTTTCAGTCAAAATTACAGTAATTTTAGTGAACTGTACCGTATGGAGTTCTTAAAAGAGAGTGTTGTCTGTCATCAGTAAGGCCTGCATTCATGACGCGACAGTTAATTTGCGTAAAGACATTTATCCCACCAAGTACAGGGTGATTCAAAAAGAATACCACAACTTTAAAAATGTGTATTTAATGAAAGAAACATAATATAACCTTCTGTTATACATCATTACAAAGAGTATTTAAAAAGGTTTTTTTTCACTCAAAAACAAGTTCAGAGATGTTCAATATGGCCCCCTCCAGACACACGAGCAATATCAACCCGATACTCCAACTCGTTCCACGCTCTCTGTAGCATATCAGGCGTAACAGTTTGGATAGCTGCTGTTATTTCTCGTTTCAAATCATCAATGGTGGCTGGGAGAGGTGGCCGAAACACCATATCCTTAACATACCCCCATAAGAAAAAATCGCAGGGGGTAAGATCAGGGCTTCTTGGAGGCCAGTGATGAAGTGCTCTGTCACGGGCTGCCTGGCGGCCGATCCATCGCCTCGGGTAGTTGACGTTCAGGTGGTTACGGACAGATAAGTGCCAATGTGGTGGCGCTCCATCCTGCTGAAATATGAATTGTTGTGCTTCTTGTTCGAGCTGAGGGAACAGCCAATTCTTTAACATCTCCAGATACTGTAGTCCAGTTACAGTAGCACCTTCGAAGAAAAAGGGACCAAAAACTTTATTGGCTGAAATGGCACAGAAAACGTTCACCTTAGGCGAGTCACGTTCATACTGAGTTGTTTCCCGCGGATTCTCAGTGCCCCATATACAGACATTGTGACGGTTGACTTTCTCGTTAGTGTGGAAAGTTGCTTCATCACTAAACACAATCTTTGAAACGAAAGATTCATCTGTTTCCATTTGAGCAAGGATAAAATCACAGAAATCGATTCTTTTAATCTTATCAGCTGCAGACAGTGCTCGAACCAATTTCAGACGATAAGGTTTCATAACTAACCTTTTTCGTAGGACTCTCCATACAGTTGATTGTGGAATTTGCAGCTCTCTGCTAGCTCTGCGAGTCGATTTTCCTGGGCTGCGAACAAATGCTTGCTGGATGCGTGCTACATTTTCATCGCTCGTTCTCGGCCGTCCAGAACTTTTCCCTTTGCACAAACACCCGTTCTCTGTAAACTGTTTATACCAAAGTTTAATACACCACCTATCAGGAGGTTTAACACCATGCTTCGTTCGAAATGCACGCTGAACAACTGTCGTCGATTCACTTCTGCCGTACTCAATAACACAAAAAGCTTTCTGTTGAGCGGTCGCCATCTTAGCATCAACTGACGCTGACGCCTAGTCAACAGCGCCTCAAGCGAACAAATGTACAACTAAATGAAACTTTATAGCTCCCTTAATTCGCCGACAGATAGTGCTTAGCTCTGCCTTTTGTCGTTGCAAAGTTCTAAATTCCTAAAGTTGTGGTATTCTTTTTGAATCACCCTGTACTATTTGAAGTCACCTATTTGAGAAACTTCCAGTTGAATCTCTCATTGTGAGACGGAAAGTAACAACGACACCAAGCTTCGTAGTTCAGGCCACTAACTTTGAAAATCACGTTAGTCTTTTTCCACGACCCTCTGGCCAAGAAGTGTAATACGAATTCAACTGAAATTTCAAAGTTACTGTGGAATACCTGCAGCACTTTAATTCGTTCTTTCGAAACACTGAATTTGTATTTACGGTAGACTCTCATCATCGATGATCTTCTACAATTAGTAGCTAATGACGGACGAAATATCGCTAAGTCATTTCCAACACTCCAGGTCCCATCATCCGGCGTTCGTAACTGTTGGTTTATGGTTAGCAGATAACCAACATAGAGAAACAGCCCGCAAACGTGATTGTCCGCCGTATTGGAATTAGATTTTTTTTCTTTCTTTTTTTAAAAAGAAGGAAATTTTTAACACCGAATCTGCTGTTTACTTAATGGCTGACTAGTTTCTGGCTTTTCCCACTTGGACAAGCCACCTATAACACAGAACAAAATGTGTTGTGAATCTTTGTGTCGGATGCGGATAGTAAAAGTATCAGTGATAAGATGGTTCATATGACAACAACTTACGTATCTGTATTCAGGATATATTTGGTTGGACAGTTGTGGTACGTCATCACTCTTAAATGTAGCTCATATCTCAGTTAAAAGGTGACACAGTTGCTGTTACACCTTACGTACTGTATTACTATATGGACATAGTCCGCCCCTGGTAGCTGAGTGGTCAGCGCGACGGAGCCAAACGGTCCGGGTTCGATTCCCGGATGGGTAGGAGATTTTCTCCTCTCAGCGACTGGGTGTTGTGTTGTCCTTATCATCATAATCATCATTTCATCCCTATCGACACCCAAGTCACTGAAGTGGAGTCAAATCGAAAGACTTGTACCAAATGAACGGTGTACACGACGGGAGGCCCTAGCCACACGGCATTTCCATATGGACATGACTATATATTATTATTATTTAATGTCTAATACCTTTATTATCCACATTCGACACATCCATTCACAACAAATTTTGTTCTCTGTAGTAAAAGGGTAGAGCCCGGAACTAGTTAACCATTAAATAAGCGGCAGCTACGGTGTTAAAGATTTAAAAATGTTTTTCTTCAGTATTTGAGAGCTGCAAGACGCGACATACCCGAGATTATTGTGTTCTGCCCACTTCTCTAATATAGGGTGCCTAGGAAGTTGTTTTCACGGATCGCTAGTCAACAATTCAAGCTAATCGTATTAATGGACTTTATTTAAATTAAGTTAAATTAACAATTTTTGCGTATTCACAAAGTTGTGTCGCAAGCAAATGGCTACATGCAAATTATCGATTTCCTTCGGTATTGTTTGTTGTTGTGGTCTTCAGTCCAGAGCGTGGTTTGATGCAGCTCTCCAAGCTCTTCATCTTCCAGTACTTACTGCAACCTACATCCGTCTGAATCTGCTTAGTGCATTCATCTCTTGGTCTCCCTCTACGATTTTTACCCTCCACGCTGCCCTCCAATACTAAATTGGTGATACCTTGATGCCTCAGAACACGTCCTACCAACCGATACCTTCTTGTAGTCAAGTTGTGCCACAAATTTCTCTTCTCCCCAATCCTATTCAATACCTCCTCATTAGTTATGAGATCTACGCATCTAATCTTCAGCATTCTTCTGTAGCACCACATTTCGAAAGCTTCTATTCTCTTGTTGTCCAAACTATTTATCGTCCATGTGTCACTTCCATACATGGCTACACTCCATACAAATATTTTCAGAAACGACTTCTTGACACTTAAATCTATACTCGATGTTAACAAATTTCTCATCTTCAGAAACGCTTTCATTACCATTGCCAGTCTGCTTTTTATATCCTCTCTACTTCGACCATTATCAGGTATTTTGCTCCCCAAATAGCAAAACTCCTTTACTACTTTAAGTGTCTCATTTCCTAATCTAATTCCCTCAGCATCACCCAACTTAATTCGACTACATTCCATTATCCTCGTTTTGCTTTTGTTGATGTTCGTCTTATACCCTCCTTTCAAGACACTATCCATTCCGTTCAACTGCTCTTCCAAGTCCTTTGCTGTCTCTGACAGAATTACAAAGTCATCGGCAAACATCAAAGTTTTTATTTCTCCTCCACGGATTTTAATACCTACTTCGAATTTTTCTTTTGTTTCCTTTGCTGCTTGCTCAATATACAGATTGCATAACATCGGGGAGAGGCTACAACCCTGTCTCACTCCCTTCCCAACCACTGCTTCCCTTTCTTGTCCCTCGACTCTTATAACTGCCATCTGGTTTCTGTACAAATTGTAAATAGCCATTCGCTCCCTGTATTTTACCCCTGCCACCTTCAGAATTTGAAAGAGAATATTCCAGTCAACATTGTCAAAAGCTTTCTCTAAGTCTACAAAAGCTAGAAACGTAGGTTTGCTTTTCCTTAACCTATTTTTTAAGATAAGTCGTATGGTCAGTATTGCCTCACGTGTTCCAACATTTCTATTGAATCCAAACTGATCTTCCCCGAGATCGGCTTTTACCAGTTTTTCCATTCGTCTGTAAAGAATTCGCGTTAGTATTTAGCAGCCGTGACTTATTAAACTGATAATTCGGTAATTTTCACATCTGTCAACACCTGCTTTGGAATTATTATATTATATTCTTCTTGAAGTCTGTGGGTATTTCGCCTGTCTCATACATCTTGCTCACCAGATTGTAGTGTCTTGCCAGGACTGGCTCTCCCAAGGCTGTGAGCAGTTCTAATGGAATGTTGTCTACTGCTGGAGCTTTGTTGAGACTCAGATCTTTCAGTGCTCTGTCAAACTCTTCACGCAGTATCGTATCTCCCATTTCATTTTCATCTACATCCTCTTCCATTTCCATAATATTGCCCTCAAGTACATCGGCCTTGTATAGACCCTCTATATACTCCTTCCACCTTTCTGCTTTCTCTTATTTGCTTAGAACTGGTTTTCCATCTGCGCTCTTGATATTCATATAAGTGGGTCTCTTTCCTCCAAAGATCTCTTTAATTTTCCTGAGAGCAGTATCTATCTCAACCCTAGTGAGGTAAGCCTCTACATCCTTACATTTGCCCTCTAGCCATCCCTGCTAAGCCATTTTGCACTTCCTGTCGATCTCGTTTTTGAGACGTTTGTATTCCTTTTTGCCTGCTTCAATTACTGCATTTTTATATTTTCTCCTTTCATTAATTAAGTTCAATATTTCTTCTGTTACCCAAGTATTTCTAGAAGCCCTCATCTTTTTACCCAATTTATCCTCTGCTGCCTTCACTACTTCATCCTTCAAAGCTACCCATTCTTCTTCCACTGTATTTCTTCCCCCCATTCCTGTCAATTGTTCCCTTATGCTCTCCCTGAAACTGTACAAGCTCTGGTTCTTTCAGTTTATCCAGGTCCCATCTCCTTAAATTTCCTCCTTTTTGCAGTTTCTTCAGTTTTAATCTACAGTTCATAACCAATAGATTGTGGTCAGAGTCAACATCTGCCCCTGGAAATGTCTTACAATTTAAAATCTGGTTCCTAAATCTCTGTCTTACCATTATATAATCTATCTGGAACCTGTCAGTATCTCCAGGCTTCTTCCATGTATACAGCCTTCTTTTATGATTCTTGAACCAAGTGTTAGCTATGATTAAGTGGTGTTCTGTGCAAAATTCTACCAGGCGGCTACCTCTTTCATTTCGTCCCCCCCCCCCCCCCCCCCCGCAATCCATATTCACCTACTACGTTTCCTTCTCTCCATTTTCCTACTACCGAATTCCAATCACCCATGACTATTAAATTTTCGACTCCCTTCACTATCTGAATAATTTCTTTTATTTCACCATACATTTGTTCAATTTCTTCGTCATCTGTAGAGCTAGTTGGCATACAAACTTGTACTACTGTGGTAGGCGTGGGCTTCGTGTCTATCTTGGCCACAATAATGCGTTCACTATGCTGTTTGTAGTAGCTTACCCGCACTCCTATTTTTTATTCATTTTTAAACCTACTCCTGCATTAAACCTATTTGATTTTGTATTTATAACCCTGTATTCGCCTCACCAAAAGTCTTGTTCCTCCTGCCACCGAACTTCACTAATTCCCACTATATGTAACCTTAACCTATCCACATCCCTTTTTAAATTTTTTAACCTAACTGCCCGATTAAGGGATCTGACTGACATTCCACACTCCGATCCGTAGAACGCCAGTTTTCTTTCTCCTGATAACAACGTCCTCATGAGTAGTCCCCACCCGGAGATCCGAATGGGGGACTGTTTTACTTCCGGAATGTTTTACCCAAGAGGACGCCATCATCATTTAACCATACATTAAAGCTGCATGCCCTCGGGAAAAATTACGGCCGTAGTTTCCCCTTGCTTTCAGCCGTTCGCAGTACCAGCACAGCAAGGCCGTTTTGATTATGTTACAAGGCCAGATCAGTCAATCATCCAGACTGTTGCCCCTGCAACTACTGAAAAGGCTGCTGCCCCTCTTCAGGAACCACAAGTTTGTCTGGCCTCTCAACAGATACCCCTCCGTTGTGGTTGCACCTACGGTACGGCTATCTGCATCGCTGAGGCACGCAAACCTCCCTACCAACGGCAAGGTCCATGGTTCATGGACTCTTCCTCTTATTTCTGAATTGCGTAGATTCAAGTTGCTTTTGAGATGATTGTTGAGGTAGCCAAAGACTAACCTTATTTTATTTTATTTCGTAGTGCTTCAGAAACAAATTTCACTATTAATTTCAGTTGAAACATCCCTTTTGAACAATTATACATGACTGAGCTTAAACTGACACACAATATTTTTAGCGCAACGCAATCTGACTATCAAAAATTATTGTACTTCAAATATCTTTAAAAATAAATGATTTAAGTACAAAATTAATCACTCAAATACGTGTCCTGTAGCGCTAAATGTGCGTCTTGTTGTAAGATAATCTCTGTGGAAGTGTCGTAGTTATCGTCCTCCGAAAGCTAAGTTCTGCAGAAGCCAATGTACTTGCCTCATGATAAACAAACGTGAAATGCTTTGCGTATAGATATCTTAGTTATTACGCTTAGTAACAGGAAAGTACTGTGCTGTAACGTATTGTTGTCCTACGGAAAAGGCTGTCTCCTTGTAGCCATAGCACAAAAGTCATCACTAAAACATGTCTCACTTTACAGAAGAATTCAAAAAATCTGTGCAGATATAAAACAGATACACCGCAAGAGTAACATTGTAAATTGTCACTCATCAACAGCGTCGTGATAAAATCGTGTAGCTGTCACACAAAGCAACCACTGTGTCATCTGGCATTTCACAGAAAGCACCTCAAATCCAGAATCCACTCTCAAGCAAACCAAAATGTTGCATGAAAATATCATTAGCAGTGCCGGTATATGTTCCAAGTATGTGAGCCTCATAGTCGTTACGCGATAGTGCAACTAACAAGCAAGAATGTGCAAACAACAACACTGCGTCGTCCGTTCACTATAACAATGCATTCGTAATATCTGTTTAAATAAGTTCTCTTGGTTCTTGACTGGATATTTAACTTCAAACACTGTTGCATGTTAACAGATACTAAGTCTGACAAAGCATACTGGTAATGTAAAGTGAAAAGTTATATGGCAAAGACAAAGTTAAAAAGCAGATTATCTTCCAATAAACGGTTTTATATGTGAAATGTGGTGTAAACCTTTACTCTTCCTAGTACGCAGAGTTTCAACTTCAACGCAATTATCATGTGGTATACGTCGGATTCTGTAAGGTCCATTGTAAACTAGAAAGAATTTGTGACTCAAGTGTTTCTTCTTATGTGACAATGAAAGAGCTTTAATGAGAACTTTCTGACCAATATATAATTTCTTTGCATTTGCTTTACCGTGTAGTTTACTCCTTTTGTCTGCTGCAGATTTTATATTTGTAAGAGCCAAGTCAATTATGTCTTTTTGTCGAAGTTTACGTGTATTCGGGAAAGGTACAAGCTCTCTGATTCTGTTCGGTGGTTCTTCATTCTTCAGTACAAGAGTAGGTGGTAAAGCAGTGGAATCATGAGGCATTTCATTCAGCACATTTTGAAATAAGTGTAGATATCTGTCCCAATGCTGATGCTTTCTGTGTCAATAAAGTCTGCATAGCTTATTGATTTCTTTCATAATCCGTTTAGACGGGTTACAATGTGGTGAGTACAATGAAATAAAAACAGGTTTGATTTTATGATTCCGAAGCATGTGTGACCAAACAGCAGATCTGAATTGCGGTCCGTTATCTGAAATGACTTTACTAACGTGTCCAACTTCACGTAAGAAATTTTTAACAAAGGCGTTGGATACAAACCGTCCAGTGGCTTTACGTAACGGAGTGAAAGAAACAAATTTTGAAGTAAGTTTGAAAGGGTACAGTACCGCCCAACATTGAAAATAGGTACGAAATTCTTGTCAGAACAACACATTTTTTGTGTAAAAGTAACTCAATTTCAATTAATACAGCGTAGCCGGACACCAGTGTGGGAAAGAATGACAATTTATTTATTTAATTGATCACATGTGCACTCCCTCAAAATAAATCCCTACATCCAGTTTGGTGAGATCTGTGAAAGGAATGAATGTATGGTCGTCTGCTAACCACAGATAGTGAATCGGAATATATGATCATCTTTGAGTCGATCCTTTGGCTACCTTTGGTGAGACCAAAGAGATGGAAGTTACCAGAGCTTTGAGCGTCTGAAATGTGGCTGACCAATAAGGTAGCAAGGTGCTTCTCCCACTTCGAGAGAGGTGCGAGAGAATCAGAATACGGCCATGTTTCAAGCACTCTGCCGCTGAACCTTCTGCTGTAAAGACCTGTTTTTTTGTTGTGCTCCGTGATGAAAGAGTGGAGGCATGGTATGGATGTGGAATATTTAAGAGTAGTTAGAATTAATACTTTCTCTTTCACAGGACCTTTTGTGGGGAAAATTACAAAGTGAGGCAGGTAATTTTAAGGGGATTGTAGTAAACCAACGGTCACAAAGAGCCCACGTGTAGTTGTAAGTTGAGATACTTCCGTGAGCTTAAGCTGAAATATTTAAGAATTAATAGCGTGTGTACAATAAGCTGAAATATTTAAGAATTAATAGCGTGTGTACAATAAGCTGAAATATTTAAGAAATAGCGTGTGTATCATAAGTTGAAGTATTTAAGAAATATCATTCCGTGTGACGCTGAATTTAAACTCTGAGAGAGAATCAAGGTGAGTCGGCCGTTTTTCCAGCAACGCCACTTGGCTTGCATTGCACAGGAAGACGTGCGTTTATCTCCAGAGTTCACAGTAGGAAAGTAGAATTACAAAGTGGGGCAGTGTCGTGTGAAACTGGGATAAATATTGATTGAAGTGGGAAAGCGGAAAGTGATGAAGTTGTAACCGTTCTTTGTGTAATATTTCATATTGCTGTGTTGTGTATGTCTTGTAATTTGGGTATGTGTGTTTTGCATGGGAGTAGCAAGGTAGTTTCGAAAGATTTGTGGGTATGCCTGTTCCTTCTGTATCGCTCGATCTGGAGGAAAGTTTCGTGAGGATTATTGTGAGAGGCGAAGTGTGAGGTATAATAAAAGATCCACCATCCGATCCAGGGAGTGCACTGTTGCGGTAAATAGATTACGAGACCATAGTATAGAGATTCACTAATGTAAAGCCATGCCCACTGGGCGGAATTTCTCATGTGATTTTGTTGTAGGTTGTAGAATTTGTGTGTTTAGGAATAAATCAAATAGTGAAAAGAAAGAGATTGGTGGCCTTTTTCATTAAATTGTATGTTATCGTAATGTCCCGAATTTATATAAAAGCCGTTAAATCAAAGACAAAAGGTAAATGTGGTATTGCCAGTGCGTAGTGTACAGTCAGAGTTCTACAAATCACTGATAGTCAGATGCGTGTTTCCGTTGCGTATTATTCATACAGGAGGATAATTTGTAACTAAATAGTAAGATACGAGAATTCATGTTGTTCGATAAATTAAGGAAGATTCCACTCGCTTGGCAAACCACTCATCTTGCAGGCCTGACTGCTTGATGCCACAGTATGAGAAAGGCAAGTGGGTGCCTCTCATAATTTCGACCCTGCCAGGATCCCGTTTTTTGCCACGATAATTTTGTTACCAGGATATTTAATTTGCTGCCAGGATTCCGTTTTTTTGCCACGATAATTTTGTTACCAGGATATTTAATTTGTTGCCAGGATTCCGTTTTTTGCCACGATAATTTTGTTACCAGGATATTTAATTTGTTGCCAGGATTCCTTTTTTTGCCACGATAATTTTGTTACCAGGATATTTAATTTGTTGCCAGGATTCCGTTTTTTGCCACGATAATTTTGTTACCAGGATATTTAATTTGTTGCCAGGATTCCTTTGCCAGGATCGTTTTTGTTAGGATATTTTGTTGTTAGGGTTTGCTGTTAAGATTTTTTTTATGGAATGTATTGTGATAGCGCTAAGAAGTAAAATTTTTTCTGTTTGCAAATTCTTTCTGGATTGGTGAGGATCTTTTATTTTTTTTATGTAATTAATTGCTATATAGTCCAAGGCTGGAAGATCGTTGCATAATTTTTTTGCGTAATGTCCGTAGAAACTAGGTCGCAGTCGAAAAGTGTAGCCACCATGGAGAATAGCGATTCTGGGGTGGACGTAGCAGTGCAGCAGGAAGTAGCTGTTGACCATGGGCTAATGAGCGAGAAAGACAAACGCTCCGAAGGGGCTGTATTGTTCAGTGGACCGCTGCAAGGGGAACCTTTATGCGGCGGGCTTTGTCCACAAACGCGGGCTTTTCCCGACGACGCGGGCGAGTCGAGACTAGGCCAGGTGTGCGGTGAAAGTGCAGCTACCCTTAGCGAAGCTACGGTTTCTCAGGCGAACGAGGTGAGCGCGTCGAAAGTAGGAAATAACGATGTGATACTGCAGTTTTTACAAGCGATGAGTAGGGAGACTAAGGAAAGATTTGAAGCAACTAACGAAAAATTAGAAGCAATCAATAGAGATAATAAGGAGAGAGATAGGGAGAATAAGGAGAGAGATAGGGAGACTAAGGAGAGATTGGAAGCAATGGATAGGGAGACAAAGGAGAGATTGGAAGCAAATAAGGAAAGATTGGAGGCAATTGATAAGGGAAATAAAGAGGCAATGAGGAAGCTACACACGGTTATCGATGAGCGTCTGTCCGCAGTTAACAATCGGTTAGATGAGGGAGAGAAGAATCTGGATGCGGTGCAGCAAGAATGTGATGTTGTGAAAGAAAAAGCCAATAATTTGGAGGTACGAATAAGTGCAATAGAAAGCGATATTACAGAACATAGGGGCGTGTGGCCGGATGAGCGAATCAAAGAGATAGTGGAGGACTTACTTGCGAATAAACAAGGGGCATTAGACAGCGTGGAAGCTCAAGTCACCCAGCAGGAAGTGGCGCTAAATAAACAAAGGGATGAAGTTGCGGAGGTAGTGGTCAGAATGAATACGATTAGCGCAGATGTAGAAAAGATCAGTATAAGAGGCGAAACAGGCTCTGACAGTACGCAGCGAGAGGTTTATGCCGACCAGGAGGAGATACAATCACTATTACAGTTTAAAGAGGCACAATTAGAAACAAATAGGAAACATAGGGAAGAACTAGCACAGTTGCAATTAGCGCGCAGAAGCGAAGGTGAAACACCACCAGGTAGACTGCGGAGGGAGAGTGAGATAAATTCAAAAATCGAAAATAGGCAGAAAGAGGATGGCGAACTCAGAGAGTTAGAAGAACGGTTGTGTCGGATAAAACAGGTGGCAAACCCAACTGGGTATAGCCCAAGGTCGGAAAACATAAATGCGGAAGAAGAATGTAGGAGACACTTCGTGTCGGTACAAACGTACACTTGTTTTCCGGATCCTGATAATTACCAACATCCATGCCTGTGGCTGTCTCAATTTCAAGATTCATTACCTTCGTCGTGGGGACCGCTCCTAAAAATGAAGTTTGTGTGTAACCATTTGAGGGACGAGGCTAGAGCGAAAATGCAGGAAGTTATTAAAGACTGTAGTAGCTACAAGATGTTTTGTGACAAATTTTTAAATGAATTCTGGTCGAAAAGTAAGCAGGACCAGGTTAAGCAAAGCATATTGATGATGCCAAATTGTAACGAAGGTGGTATAAGAGATCCAGTGTCGTGTTATCAGGAAATGCTGAGACGAAACAGGTATTTGGATGTGACATACGAACCTGGGGAGTTCATTAGAATCTGTATAAATAAGTTGCCAGTGAGATTGCGCAGAGGTATAGTGATGGGAGGCAGAGGCTTAGACAATTCTGCGTCATTTCAGCACTTCTTACAGGAACTGGGTAATGAAAGCAATATTGTGAACGGAAACGCGACTCATAGGTCAGTTAGTGTCGAGGATAGGAACGGCAGAAACTATCATAATGACAGGAGAGCGTGGAATCCTGGTATTTCTTTCTTGTCGTAATAGATTGAAGAATAGGAGAAACTAATCCAACATATCAGCCCTTAGCATCTTACCTTAAAACACATGCAGCTGGCACTGAAAATTGTCTATGTAGCAGACAAACTCAACTAATATGTAGGAATGCAAATACCATACTTCTGATCAGAGAATAAAACACCAGTAATGGAATCTGTTAGGCTGGTCTCTCAGAGCAAAATTTGCAAATTTTTATTTCGAACAGTAATGTAAAAAGGACTGTTTCCTCAAAGAAACCAGTTGCTAAAATGTTATGTAATAATGCCAATAAGTCCAGTTTAATTAGTGCGATTTGACTATTGCAGGTACTTAACACGTAATGTAAAAAGTAAACATTGTGATGTGTATGGAATAGGGTACGTTTATACTGCTGTTACAGGTCACATCAGTGATGTGATCGAAGTTTTTAAATTAGATGCCATCTGATGTCATTGTCGTGGTGACAGTTATAATGAAGTGCTGTGTATGGTTGTTCGGAATCTGGTGTTAGTGAGAGAGGCTACTAGCACCAAAGTTTCTAACACTTGGGCTGTCCCATTTCTCCCAGCTTGTATATTCTCTGCATACATTTAATTTTCATGTAAGCTTAGATTCCTAACTAGCAAATTCTTTATAGTGGACCATTCAGAGCGAGGCGGATTGTCCATGAAAATGCTGTACTGATTGAGACGATCAAGGGAAAAACAATCGCGTGGGCTTCATCGCATTTCAAACATCAAATTGTGGAAAAGTTAAGGATAGATCCAAAGTAGGCAATTTATGGCAGATAGTCAGTGTATTTATTTGTGGTGTGTAACGTTGTGCAGAGTCAAATCGAACATAAGAATTTTCAGGCGGGATGTCAGGAAGTATGACGGAATAGACTGGTCGAATGAGTCATGAACAGGAGTCGACAGAGTGGTGTATGTACGTATTTTTTGTCATATGAATAAGGATCAAGCAGAAACGACGTGATGATTAATGAGTGGATAAAGATGGTAGATAGAGAAGCGACGTGATAAATAGTAGTGGATAAAGGTGATAGGTAAGGGAAGAAGCGACGTGAAGCAGTGTGATTAATAAATAGAGATTCGACGTGATGACACAGTGGTAAATAAAGGTGAGTGGAATTGAATAATGTGGAGATGTCTTAGATGTATGTTACAGAGAGGCCTGTGTATGCTGCAATAGAGATTGATGCCAATGATGAAGGAAGACCAGGAAATGATGGAGTAATGGACGGACGGAGAGCCGAAATACGAATGAAGAGATGAGGACAACTGCACAATGAGAAAGGACGTAAAGGGAGTATGAGACCCAGATGGTGAACGTTGTGGAATACTGACGTAAGATGTGATATAAGTGTAGATCTAATTCTTAGCATAAAATTTGCGATTGGGCAAAAATAATATTTTTTGTTGTTGTTGAAGCCTGGTACCAGTATAACCAATCAAAACGGTACCAAGAATGTGTACAGTTATTTTGCAGGTTGATTAATTTGTGTATTTTTTGTTCTTAGATGAAATGTCGCAATTCTAAGTTGGTGTTTAGCAGAATGATTAATGGGTAAAGCGAATGCGGAGGTAAGCCGATGGAGAGAGGTGCCAGAGTGAAAGGACGAATTCGGAGACTGGAATGCTATCTCTGAAACAGCTTCATGTGTTATGTGGTTGAGTATAAGGGAGCTAAGGTATGGTATGTTGTCGTGAGTGTGGTGGTGTTAAGGTTAGCCGACTTCTAGACCTATTCTGTTAGTGTATTAATGGATTGAATGAGAAGGAAAATGTGATGTCTGGTGAGTGAGAGTCGTAGAGTAGTGTGATCAATGCGCACACTCCTGTAAAGGGGATGCTACCGATCTGTAACTAAAACATTATTGTGTATTGTTTGATTTGGATGAACCTCGATGGCAGGTCAGGATTTGACATCATGTGGATGGTTCATACATGTCCTAGAAATGTTGTTATATATAATAAAATGTAAAATGTATAAAGAGATATTAATTTCAGTGTGTCACAAGCACAAAAGTTCATTGTATATTGTAGTTTTAGGATAATGTTTCTAATATTTTCACTGTGATAGGATGTTAAAGTAGCCTACTATTTGATATTGTAATTATGAGCTGTATAGATTGTTTATTATTCCTTTTGTTTTTTTTTTTTTTACACTTTCATGTTTTGTATGAGGGACGACAGGTACAATGAATAGAACGAGTGTGGGCTGTCTATAGAAAAGAGATAAATGTTGATGTTGTATGTGTAGAAAACTAGGGTGTATAATTTTAATGTAAGAATTTCCTTTTGTCTGTAATGTTGCGAGATGCACGGAAGGCTAACTGATTGGGTGTCGTAACGCCCATACCGCTAGCGGGCCGAGCTGACGATGCCATGGCGACAGGCGACAGAGCCGCGGCACTCCCCACTCCACTGTCGGACGGGGTACACTCCACGCGCCCGCTACAGCAGGTCAACGGCCTGGGGCGACACGCACGTACCACTGGCCATTCATGAGTTCCGCCACCCTTACGACTGGGGAAGGTATCCCGCGGAGGCAACAGCGGGTGGTTTCTTCTGCTCAACGGCGCGCGCAGCGGCGCTACTGCAGAATGGACGAGGCGCGGCAGAGCCCGGCGAGCATTTTTTTTACCAGCAGCTAATAACTAGTACTGGACTGTGGAGCCGTGAAACAAGATGACTGCGACTTTCCATAATGTGGAAAGTGAAGGACTGGTGTTTCCACGTTGTGAGTGGTGGAAAAGATTTTGTCTTTAGCAGACAGGACGATCGTTTTGTTTTGTCTTGACCACTGAATGGTGGGATCCATAAACTTTTGGCAGTGACTTGTTAAGTGTGCTTTGTGAATTGCACGTGGGACACTTGGTATACTTAGAGGACAGTTGTCGTTTGGTGAACAATTATTGTATGAAGGGAAGAAACTAGATTGGGACATTGACATTTGCGTCTGTAGTAGGAGACATTTCTTGAACTGGTGCGGGAATAAGTGCTGTTTGTTGAAACTTACGACTTTTAATTACACCATGAACTGAAAGGACAGAACCGTGGGTAATAGTAGTTGTAGGGCCATTTTTTTGGACGAACAGATTCGTGTGGATGGTACTCTGACAGTGACTATGACATTTGTGTTTAATGTGAGATACAGTTTGCTGTCCAGTGCGTGTTCAAAATGCCGATTTGAGTGACTCAAAGACTTTCGTCCGGGTAACCATGGGAGAGCTTTGACACCGAGACAGTGGTTCTAGGAAAACTATCAGCAACTTTTTGACCACAAGAAAATCACAGAATGAAAGGTTTCCGTGTGACTCGCAAGATAGGAAATAATGTATTTGTAATTGTGTAAATGTTTTTTTTTATGTGTTTCATTCCTGAAGGGACAGCAAGTGTAATTGTATTTCATCAACATTTGTCTTTAGAATAGTTAGTGTTTGTTTTTTGTCTGTTCTGGGTTATCAAGTTCACGTAGCATGTTTATTAGAATATTTGGTACAATGATGCTCTAATTATAAGCCAGTGGCGTAATACTAACGTAGCGGTTCATGTAGCATTGATCAGTAAGGTTGTCACAGGGGACAAGAGTTTGCATTGCACAACAAATATCGGAATTAACTGATGTATTTTGATGTCGTCCATAGTAATAATCTTGTTGGTGTTTTGACTGAAGCCACTTATTTTTATTATCACAGTGGTGACATTTCACATTAAAGTGTAACGAAGGCTAGTCGAAATGCAAGTTCTTGTCGTCTATATGTGTGACAACAGAGAAAGTATTTTTTATTTGTTTTAGAATTACTGAAATTTGGATTACTCATAAAAATAACGAAGATCCCAGTAACTAAAGCAAAATTTTATCTCAAGATTATTTTTTCATTTCTATGATGTGATGTTTTATTTGTCATGTAGATTGTTGTAAATTAGTATGTGTACGTTACTCCGGATTGTGGAGAGTACAATAATGCAACAACTGCCAATTTGGTAAAGTAACAACATTTGGTCGTCAATTTGAGGTCACCAGGGGCTAAGGTCTCCTCCTGGTTACTTTGATGACTTGCTACGTTTGTTCGAATACAGTTTTCTTAAAAAAAAAATGTTCGGAACTACCCTCGCATTGCAAGGATAGTACCGTGCCATTTTTTTCTGCATGGGTAGCCGGTGGTGAAAGGGTACAGTACCGCCCAACATTGAAAATAGGTACGAAATTCTTGTCAGAACAACACATTTTTTGTGTAAAAGTAACTCAATTTCAATTAATACAGCGTAGCCGGACACCAGTGTGGGAAAGAATGACAATTTATTTATTTAATTGATCACATGTGCACTCCCTCAAAATAAATCCCTACATCCAGTTTGGTGAGATCTGTGAAAGGAATGAATGTATGGTCGTCTGCTAACCACAGATAGTGAATCGGAATATATGATCATCTTTGAGTCGATCCTTTGGCTACCTTTGGTGAGACCAAAGAGATGGAAGTTACCAGAGCTTTGAGCGTCTGAAATGTGGCTGACCAATAAGGTAGCAAGGTGCTTCTCCCACTTCGAGAGAGGTGCGAGAGAATCAGAATACGGCCATGTTTCAAGCACTCTGCCGCTGAACCTTCTGCTGTAAAGACCTGTTTTTTTGTTGTGCTCCGTGATGAAAGAGTGGAGGCATGGTATGGATGTGGAATATTTAAGAGTAGTTAGAATTAATACTTTCTCTTTCACAGGACCTTTTGTGGGGAAAATTACAAAGTGAGGCAGGTAATTTTAAGGGGATTGTAGTAAACCAACGGTCACAAAGAGCCCACGTGTAGTTGTAAGTTGAGATACTTCCGTGAGCTTAAGCTGAAATATTTAAGAATTAATAGCGTGTGTACAATAAGCTGAAATATTTAAGAATTAATAGCGTGTGTACAATAAGCTGAAATATTTAAGAAATAGCGTGTGTATCATAAGTTGAAGTATTTAAGAAATATCATTCCGTGTGACGCTGAATTTAAACTCTGAGAGAGAATCAAGGTGAGTCGGCCGTTTTTCCAGCAACGCCACTTGGCTTGCATTGCACAGGAAGACGTGCGTTTATCTCCAGAGTTCACAGTAGGAAAGTAGAATTACAAAGTGGGGCAGTGTCGTGTGAAACTGGGATAAATATTGATTGAAGTGGGAAAGCGGAAAGTGATGAAGTTGTAACCGTTCTTTGTGTAATATTTCATATTGCTGTGTTGTGTATGTCTTGTAATTTGGGTATGTGTGTTTTGCATGGGAGTAGCAAGGTAGTTTCGAAAGATTTGTGGGTATGCCTGTTCCTTCTGTATCGCTCGATCTGGAGGAAAGTTTCGTGAGGATTATTGTGAGAGGCGAAGTGTGAGGTATAATAAAAGATCCACCATCCGATCCAGGGAGTGCACTGTTGCGGTAAATAGATTACGAGACCATAGTATAGAGATTCACTAATGTAAAGCCATGCCCACTGGGCGGAATTTCTCATGTGATTTTGTTGTAGGTTGTAGAATTTGTGTGTTTAGGAATAAATCAAATAGTGAAAAGAAAGAGATTGGTGGCCTTTTTCATTAAATTGTATGTTATCGTAATGTCCCGAATTTATATAAAAGCCGTTAAATCAAAGACAAAAGGTAAATGTGGTATTGCCAGTGCGTAGTGTACAGTCAGAGTTCTACAAATCACTGATAGTCAGATGCGTGTTTCCGTTGCGTATTATTCATACAGGAGGATAATTTGTAACTAAATAGTAAGATACGAGAATTCATGTTGTTCGATAAATTAAGGAAGATTCCACTCGCTTGGCAAACCACTCATCTTGCAGGCCTGACTGCTTGATGCCACAGTATGAGAAAGGCAAGTGGGTGCCTCTCAAGTTCAACAACGACTACAACGTATGAAAATCCATTAGATGTTCTGACAAGCGGTCCCAAGAGATCAACAGCAGCAAATTCTTTTAATTTAGAAGGAATAATAGGAGACAACGGAGCACAATGTGAGACAGTAGATGGTTTCGCCTTTTGACAAAGTTTACAAATGGACAAGACTCTTCGAATTCTCTTTTCCATATTGTTTAAAATAACAAGTCCTCCGAAGAATATGATAACATTTTCGTGGACCAAAATGTGCGTAGCTGAAATGAATGTACCAAATGAGCTTATTAACAAAATCATCTGGAATGCAAAGAACCCATAGTTTGTCATCAACAGTGCAGCGTTTGAACATTATGTTGTTTCTCACCAGATAATAATGGTAAATCTGTGTGTGTATCTTTTCATGCCATTTACTTTTGATGTGTTTCCAAATCGGATCTTTATCTTGTTCATGAGCAATGTCCTTTAAAGATGTGGAGATGAAGTTTTCAAAGGTGACTTTCTGAATGTAAAGAGTACTGAAATTTTTCTCGAGGCTGCCTTCTGTGTTACTTTTCTCAAGGCCAGCCGGTGCGCGTGACAGTGCGTCCGCAACAATGTTCTCCTTGCCGGGAATGTAGACTACTGTGAAGTGGAATTCTTGCAGAAACAATGCCCAACGTTTTAACCTGTCGTGATTTAATTTTGAAGACATAAGAAATTGTAATGCACGATGATCACTGTATACTTTTACGTGCTTACCAGAAAGAAAGAAACGGAATTTGTTAAATGCCCAAACGATAGCTAAAGCTTCTAATTCAGTAACGGAATAATTTTTTTCAGATATTTTTAGCACTCGGCTAGCAAAAGGCAATGGTTTTCTGAACAGTAATGTCATTTTCAATGGCTTCTTGAAATAAATAGGCACCAAGACCGACTTTAGAAGAATCCGTGCTAAGGCAGAAATCTTGTGACAGATCTGGATGAGCTAGTATTGGCGCGTGAAGTAACGCTTCTTTCAAAGAATTGAATTCCAACTGTGCTTGTTCGTCCCAGTTCCAAATAGTATTTCTTCCAGTGAGAGAACAAAGTTTTGGTGTAACTAGAATTTGCATATTCAGAAAACGACGGTAAAAATTTACGAGACCTAGAAAACTGCGGACTTGTTTTTTCTGGATGGAACTGGAATGGCTCTTATTGCTTCTAACTTTTCAGGATCCGGCTGAATGCTTTCAGAAGAAATAATACGTCCCAAAAACTTCACCTTTGTCCTACCGAATTCAGATTTTTCCAAGTTAACTGTAATGCCAGATTCTGCAAAAATACGTAACAAACTGTTGAGGATGCGATTGTGTTGTTCCCATGAGGCTTCTGCTATCAGAATATCGTCCACATATAAGGTGATGTGACGTATTAAGAACTCAGGTAATATGGAATTTAGCCCGCAAATAAATGCTGCCGAAGAAATGTTCAAACCAAAAGAAAGTTTCCGAAACTGATAACAAACGGATGAAGTTCGATCTAATAAAAACTGGATCTGAGATCAATGGAAGACAACACTTTTACACCATTAAAATTTTGAAGAAGTTCTTCCAACGTTTGCGGCCTGTCTGTTTCAGGAATAATGATAGTATTGATTTGTCTCGAATCCAAGACAAGCCTGATCGATCCATTTTTTTTCTCAACAACATGTAATGGATTGTTGTATGAGCTTACTGCAGGCTCAATAATGCCCTCGTCAAGCATAGATTGTATTTCTGTTCTAACACGGTCCCTATACTGTGCTGCAATTACGTATGGCCTAACACAAAATTTAGTATGCTCACGAACACAAAATTGGTATTGAAATCACTTGATTGTTCCTGTTTTGTGAGTAAAAACTGTGGAATGTGCTTGTAAAATCTCAAAAAGGTCCTGCCTATCAGTGTCATTACAATTCTCAATTGTTTGAATTTTATTCTGAATTAACTCATTAATTTCAAATATGCCGTCGATATCATCCCTGTCAGTACTTGCAGATTGATTGTTAGTGTCTAGTTCCGTAGAAAATTCCGAACTGTTGTCTAACAGAAGGTAAAGCCGATTAATTTCCTCGTCATGGTTTGAGAGCCAGTCTTCAAATTTCAAAGCTATTGGCTTACCTTCTTTCTCTAAACTTATTTCAGCATCGTGAAAGCTTAAGATTGCTTTGTATTCATTCAAAAAGTCTACTCCCAGTATAATTTCCGTCGACAATAATGGAACAATAAGAAAGTTCATAGAGAAGCTGCGGCTTTGACAAAAAAATTCTAAGTTGGTTTGTTGGCGTACATCTACACTTTTTCCAAAGATTGCACCTTGTAATTTAATCTTACGAAATGGAAGTGTGAGCCAATCGTTCGATTTGTTGCATTTGCTAAGGGCTGTTTCACTAATTACTGAAATGGGACTGCCAGAGTCAAGTACTGCAGTAAATTTTACGTCATTTACTGTAATGTGAATAACAGGATATGCAATGTTGTTATGTTTTATGTCGTGTTTCTGGAGTAAGATGTCCCTAATGTCTTCCATTTTTACGTAATTACTAGCTACGGCAGCTGCGTCGTCAGTTTCATACGTACGTTTTGTGGCTGCCAGCGGTATGAGTCATTGCCTATTGCCTCTTTGTTGGCGCGCGTCGTTATTGGGGTTCGGAGACCTAACTTCTACAAATTCACCTTGCCGAGAGGGCCCTGCCCTGTTTAAATCCCACCAGTACTGATGCAATTCAGGTCTGTCGTTATGATCACATCGTCTGTCGTCATGTCAGTAGTTCCTGTAGTTTCTTTCTTGTCGGTTAAGTGGTGGAGATTTTCTCCCTGAATCATAACTGCGCACTGGACCGTTGCGTCTAAAGTTATTCTGTCTCCCGTAATAATAATTGTTTTGGTTCCCATATTGTCTGTTTCTCTGATTATCTCTGTGATAGTCATTACCACGGAGAGGTGATCTTTCCCTGTAATTATTACTACTCTGCCAACGATTGTCATACGGGTGGTGTCTGTTTTGGTCACGATTTGTGTTGTGAGAATAGCCTTGTCGCGTCCAGTTATTGTTTCTTTCTTCGCGGAATTGCGATCGATGTGACCTGTAATTGTTGTGTTCCTGTTTTCGCGTTCCGCAATTGTCAGTGTCAATTTCTAATTCTTGTAAGAGTCCCTGAAAAGCTTCAATGTCGTCTTCGCAACGTCCTGCCAAAATAATATGTCGTAAATGTTCAGGCAATTTGATTAAGCAAATGCGGATGAGTTCTGATGGGCTGAATGGGTTTGACAGGTACTGATTCTTGTCCAACATGTCTTCAAAATATTTCACAAGACTGGAAAATTCAGATTGTTCGAAATGTTTCATCATTATGATGCTATGTTTTACTCGGTCTTGTGTAGCTTGAGACCAATACGCTGAGAGGAAGGCATGATAAAATTCTCCTTCACTGTGACAATCGTAAATGACCGATCGCATTCTTACAGCTGGTTCATTCTCTAAATAGCCACACATAAATTCTAATCTGTGCTCTAATGACCAGTTGGGAGGAAAACAATGAGAGAATTGATGGAGCCACGCTTGTGGATGAATGTCGTTGCCAGTATTCTTAAACGTTTTGAATTTACGTGTAGTAATGAACAACTTATAGTCAAAATCATCATGTCGGCGAGTCGCATTTCGGTCATTGTTACGTCGTGTCGGCGGTTCAATCTCAAAATTCGGTGAACATTGCCAATTTCTTTCATAACTTCCGAAATGCCCTGTGTTATTATTTTGTGGCTGTTCCGTATTTCTATGTCCCTCTTCCCGTATTGGAGCGCAAGTGTCCTCTGAAATACGTAATTCTTGTATTACCTGTGTCAGCTGATCATGTACTTCCCGGATTTCTCTTTTGTACTGTGTATTGATTTGATTTTGATTTTGTTTGAATTTTCTAATTTGTTCGCACTCTTCTGTGTCATTAAAGACTACCGGTTTCGTGTCATTCAGATTATCATCTACCTTCGTAGATAAATTATTTAGCTGATCTGAAAGTTCAACTACTTTCTCTGATAATGAACTAATTTCCTCCATGTGTCTTTCTGAACCAATTTTCAAAGTATCTACTGTGTCCTTTAAGTTTTCCTGAGTTTTTGCAAGTTGCGTAACCAAATCAGTAGATGCAACTGAGTCAATTTTAGCTTGCAAGGTCTCATGATTTTCATGAACAATAGTTTGCAGTTCTTTTATGGCTGCTTCGTGATTCTGTAATGCATTTTCATGCCGCGAAAAAATAGGTTGAAAATGGTGACAAATTTGTGTTTTTACGTCATTACAGACGTTTTTACATTTCGATTCAATGTTATGTAACTCAGTAGTTAAGTCTTCACGTGTTTGTTCAAGTGTGGTGTCTAACTTTTGAAGATTTTGTTCCATTGCGTCTAACTTTTGAAGATTTTGTTCCGTTGTGTCTAACTTTTGAAGCTTTTGCTGTGTTTGTCTCTGATTTTGTTCCATTGTGTCTAACTTTTGAACCTTTTGTCCCATTTGTTGCATTAATTGTAATAACAATGCACTGGTGTCTGAAACATGTTCCTCAGTGCTATTCGGCAGTGAATTTGCACCGGCAACATTCACATTTTGACAAGCAGAAAATGTGTCTTGACTTATTTGAGAAAACGGTGAGGACGCAAAACCTGAATCTACAGTATTTGCGAAATTGTGTCCTGTCATTTCGGATTCCTGAGGCGAGCTGTTGCCGACCAATCGATCGATAATGCTTCCCTGTTCACTACCTGTTTCACTGTCTACACCATTGTTTGCAGCCCACTCCATTTCCCTATGTACTATTACCAAATTACTACTTTAAACATTAGTTAATTCATTACTCGGTAGCGCTAACACACTGCTTTCGTCTTCACTGTCATTTCTCAGTTTACTTTGGAGCCTAGTATTACGTTTTCCACACGCCATTGTTGTCACAATATTTCACACGATAACACAGAAAAAAACAATTTGAAGAGCAACAATAAGAGAACACATTAACATAGCACTGAAAATAATATCTCGTTAATTGCAAGTGCAGCTGCGAAATACTTGGTGCAAATCTACATGCATGCCACAACTGTTTTACTGTACAACAATGAAAGGCTGCAACTACAAAGGAGATTCTCTCTACAATTACGGGCTAGCAATAAACAAAATGTACACTAATTATACAAACTACAAGAAAAAATCAGAAGATTCCAGTGAGGTATCCTCGGCTAAGTGTCGACATATGAAACGTCCCCTTTGAACAATTATACATGACTGAGCTTAAACTGACACACAATATTTTTAGCGCAACGCAATCTGACTATCAAAAATCCCTACAAAAGAATGGCCTGACTGACATTAAACTATACCTTTCACAAATCACTTACCTCACAAAAATCTTCATTACTCGAACTACTGCAGTACAGCGAGCGCTACTACTGCCAGCTAAATAAAAGATTCAAACTACGGAAGGCACTAACTACTGATAGGCATAGTTAGCAATTGAAAGATGTTAATAGAGAACAAACAATGTATTTACCTTAATAGTGTTGAAGAATCATAATATACATAACAGATCATGACATCCAGTCTTACAAATTTCCAAACTCCGCCATCTCTCTCCCCACATCCACCACTGCTGGCGGCTCACCTCCAACTGCGCAACGCTACGCGCTGTTCACGTCCAGCTGCCCAACACTACATTGGCACACAACAATGCAAACTAGCCACAGACTGCACACAGCACAGCCAGTGATTTTCATACAGAGAGCGCTACGTGGCGGCGGCGTTACCAATATAAGAACCTGAACAGCCTACATATAAGAACCTAAACAGCCTACTTACACAGTCAGTAAATTAACTTTCAATGTTCCGGTTTTATTAATTCTTTTGCTAAATTAAGTCAGCGTGTAGCGAAATTTATTACTTCTGACAAACATTCAGTTTTCACACAACACGTGTCTACCTTCAGTTGCCACGCTTTTAGTGCTAATTATATGTGCATTAACCTTTCATTTTCAGTTATTATAGTAGTTGTCCATAGGACTGGCGATCGTAATTTTCCCCAAATCTCAAATATCTACTTAACGCCAGTTAATTGTTAACGTAACGATGGCACATTTACTTTCTTTATTAACTTTACCCTTTTCAAAATTAACTTCCATCAATTTCATTTGCATTTTTCCTTTCATTTAGATGTAACCCTTCCTCCCTCTTTACCGACAGATTAACTTCGGTGACGATTGCTTTTTTCAAATTTCCATTAGGTACTCGTGGTTTAAGTTTTCACTGTCATTAAGGTCGGCAAGTGAGGGGGAGGTTACAAACTCACACACTTCAAGAGCATTTTTAAATCGAATAGAGTTTCTCCGCATCAAATTCGTAGAGTATTCAATGCAAAACGTAGAATGCATTAATGTGATGGGGAAGAAGATAGTAATTCTTTCAGATCTAGTGCGTTTTTGCCGTATGTGGGTGGTCTTTCCTGGAAGATAGGTGGTATTCTTGAGAAACTCTGTGTTAAGGTGATCTTCCGGCCCTCCACGAAGAATTTACTCGGCTCTGTGAAGGACGATTTACAGCATCGCAGAGCGGGAGTGTATCAGATTCCTTGCGGAAATTGTGAGAAGACGTACATTGGTGAAACAACAAACACCTTTAATGAGAGATATGTGGAACATCGAAGTTACACACGGCTATTACTGCCAGACAAGTCAGCCGTGGCCGAACATTCTATTGATACAGGGGATTCCATGATTTACAGTGATCTGAAGATGTTAACATCCACCTCTTCCTTTTGGGAATGTGTCTTCAAGGAAGCTGTAGAGATTAGATTACATAGTAATTTAATAAGTAGAGGTATTGGTCTTAATTTGGAGAAAGCATGGAATCCGGCCCTTGCCGTAATTAAACTGCAGAGAAGTCGTCATTGTGTCATCGCCGCCGATCATAAATCGATAAGGGAATCGAATGTCTGCACGCCTTCGCCACAGGCGGCGCATGTGTAAGCGTGTTTCTCTGCCGCCGACAGGCATATGTGACCCGCATGCGCAGTACCGCCACGGTGGAGCATATAAGGCCGCACTTGGCATCTTGTCGTCAGCCTCGTGGATTGGCCGGACGATACGCGGCCGAAATATCAGTGGAGGGAATTTTATTTGCGCGGCTGCATGCACGAAATTTAATGGACGTATTAATGGAGTTTATTATACCAAGTTAAACTGACAATACTCGACCTATCGTATTCACAAAAGCGTTTCGCAAGCAAATGGTGGCATGCAAATAACCAGTATCCTTCGGTATATCCAATTTCAGTGCAGCCAAAACAATACAGGTGGTAATTCACTGCTGTAGCGTTTCTATGACGGCTCGTCTTCCACTCTCCCCGCAGCGCTTATATTCTCTGCTTGTGGAGGCCACTACTGTTCGGTGTCGTCTTAGGGAGTGGTTCGTCAGCGTACTACAAGGTGCATTCAAGTCCTAAGGCCTCCGATTTTTTTCTCATTAACTACTCACCCGAAATCAATGAAACTGGCGTTACTTCTCGACGTAATCGCCCAGCAGACGTACACATTTTTCGCAACGCTGACGCCATGATTCCATGGCAGCGGCGAAGGCTTCTTTAGGAGTCTGTTTTGACCACTGGCAAATCGCTGAGGCAATAGCAGCACGGCTGGTGAATGAGCGGCCACAGAGAGTGTCTTTCATTGTTGGAAAAAGCCAAAAGTCACTAGGAGCCAGGTCAGGTGAGTAGGGAGCATGAGGAATCACTTCAAAGTTGTTATTACGAAGAAACTGTTGCGTAACGTTAGCTCGATGTGCGGGTGCGTTGTCTTGGTGAAACAGCACACACGCAGCCCTTCCCGGACGTTTCTGTTGCAGTGCAGGAAGGAATTTGTTCTTCAAAACATTTTCAGGATGCACCTGTTACCGTAGTGCCCTTTGGAACGCAATGGGTAAGGATTACGCCCTCGCTGTCCCAGAACACGGACACCGTCATTTTTTCAGCACTGGCAGTTACCCGAAATTTTTTTGGTGGCGGTGAATCTGTGTGCTTCCATTGAGCTGACTGGCGCTTTGTTTCTGGATTGAAAAATGGCATCCACGTCTCATCCATTGTCACAACCGACGAAAAGAAAGTCCCATTCATGCTGTCATTGCGCGTCAACATTGCTTGGCAACATGCCACACGGGCAGCCGTGTGTTCGTCCGTCAGCAATCGTAGCACCCACCTGGATAACACTTTTCGCATTTTCAGCTCGTCATGCAGGATTGTGTGCACAGAACCGACAGAAATGCCAACTCTGGTGTTGATCTGTTCAACAGTCATTCGGCGATACCCCAAAACAATTCTCTCCACTTTCTCGATAATGTCCTCAGACCGGCTTGTGCAAACCCGAGGTTGTTTTGGTTTGTTGTCACACGATAATCTGCCTCCATTAAACTGTCGCACCCACGAACGCACTTTCGACACGTCCATAACTCCATCACCACATGTTTCCTTCAACTGTCGATGAATTTCAATTGGTTTCACACCACGCAAATTCAGTAAACGAATGATTGCACGCTGTTCAAGTAAGGAAAACGTCGCCATTTTAAGTATTTAAACAGTTCTCATTCTCGCCGCTGGCGGTAAAATTCCATCTGCCGTATGGTGATGCCATCTCTGGGACGTATTGACAATGAACGCGGCCTCATTTTAGAACAACGCCCGTGTTCCTATCTCTTTCCAGTCCGGAGAAAAAAATCGGAGGCTTTAGAACTTGAATGCACCTTGTATTGGCTGACGTCATATCACAGCCCTCTCTGCCCCTCCGTTCTTGACCGTCGCGCCAGTGCTTGTCGTTACGCCGGAACAGAAATATATATAAGTTTGTGAGCACAGGTGAGGCCACATGCGTAAGCTGAAACAAAACTTACTTCCACGGTCAATTTGTAGATAATCGTCTTTGTGAAATAGCCCACAAAACGTTACTGATCTCCCATGTGTAAGGAATCTTCAAGAATTTCATGTAAAGACGCAAAACACAGTTCGGCCAAATACATGAGCTGGAGCAAACCGGCCGGCCGCTGTGGCCGAGCGGTTCTAGGCGCTTCTGTGCAGAACCGTGCTACAGTCGCAGGTTCGAATCCTGCCTCGGGCATGGATGTGTGTTCTGTCCTTAGGTTGGTTAGGTTTAAGTAGGTCTAAGTTCTAGGGGACTGATGACCTGACATGTTAAGTCCCATAGTGCTCAGAGCCATTTGAACCATTTTTTGAAGCAAAACTTACTTCACAAGCTGCAACATAGTCGTGAACAAAGACAGCGATCTAGGGAATGCCAAATTTGTTTCTCTTATTCCAGTCTATAATCACGACGATTGACCTGACACTTTCGATTTCAGCGATTGTGGCCGTCTTCAGATGTCCAGAAAAACGGGAAACTAGAGACAAAAATTTGAAAGTCTACATTTTGTAAACAATGAATTATGACATATTGAAAAGTATCACTTTCAAACAGTTAGAACTGATGAGATTAAAAATATGATTAAGCCTATTTAAAACAGAAACGCCTGCTAAATCACGCAGGACTAGGCCGGCCGAAGTGGCCGTGCGGTTAAAGGCGCTGCAGTCTGGAACCGCAAGACCGCTACGGTCGCAGGTTCGAATCCTGCCTCGGGCATGGATGTTTGTGATGTCCTTAGGTTAGTTAGGTTTAACTAGTTCTAGGCGACTGATGACCTCAGAAGTTGAGTCGCATAGTGCTCAGAGCCATTTGAACAAAAAAAACGCAGGACTAGCAGGTAATTAGGATTGTGGAAAGGACCTAGGGAGTTGCGGTCGGATTAATTTCACAATTGTAATTAATTATCATTTGGTTCACAAGTACACTTTTGAAAGAATTAAATTTGCTTTGCAGCTGAAGGTCTCATAACAGATGCCTTAGAATAAGTTCAATTTTGAAAAGACATGACTCACGGTTAAATTTACGAGTAAGTTAAATCGTATACATATATGAGATCAGCATTCGGGGCGGCTGAAGGCCACCGGCTTAAATATTCAAAATTCCAAGTACACTATGATGATTACTGAAGGCAGAAGGCCACAATGTTTTAAGATGCTAACAGGGCTGATGGCTCACAAGTTGCACAGAAAGAGATAGACAAACGCAATAAGATAGATGAAGGCCGCAAAGTTAAATTCTGCAAATTAAGGAAATATATATTGCAACAATCGGTAGAACAATACATTAAGTTTAGAAATTTCCTTTTTGCAACACCAACGGCAGAAGGCCCACGATAACTTGTAAAATATTTCCGAATTGCAATAACATTTCAAGAGCAGAGGGCGATAATGTTTGGACTTGAAGGAAACTCTGAAACATGTTCCCAGCGCTAAAGGCCCACAACCAACATTGCCAAATTAAAAATATAAAATACAGTTGAATTACAACAACGTTGACACTGCCAAAAGGATAATTAAGAGAAGGGCACTCAGGAGCCTCCAGTGGATCGGTCTGCCCTCGTTCACTTAGGCGAGACAGGTGGTCAGTCCAACTACACTTAATTCGTGCGAACGCGACCAGGGGACAGCCACGGACCGACCGACCAAACGCTTGCTTGGCACGACGGAGTACACGAGACTTCAAGGCTTAAAAAAAATTTACAAGTATCACTATCCTCAAACAAACGAGGATGTGAAGTGAGCTGCCAAAACCATACACCATGTTGGGCAGCAAGAACAGGTGAGGAAAAGACACTGCCCAAAAACTACGTTAGCGGCCAGGGCAGATAACCAGAACACTAACGGCCACAAGGCAGAAAATTCCGCTGGTGCACTTCACTATGGATACATTAATTTGATCAATTCCACCTGACGGCTGCCATCTCGAACACTTCACTCGTTAGCAATGCCGGAACCAACAACCTAATGCTCAAAACCACTCAACCTTCACGTCCTGGGTCGGCGAGCGACGATGTTCATACCGATCTGACAGCTCCAGACAGACTCCGCCACTGCGCAGAGACCGCGAGCGGCACAGTCGACTACGCAGCTCGGAGATGTCGTACGATCAACCGAACGACTAACAAACCACCAAAGGTCAGGCCCGGCTTAAGTGATGCGTGGCTTAAACGGTCGGTCGGGTGATGTCCACGCCGGGCTCACTACTGCTGCTGCAAGCCAGCGACTGGCTGGCCCGGGCTGCGCTCCAGACGCGTTGCAACTGACTGCCAGGGCCCAACTCACGACCCGAACTGCCGCCGTGAACTCTCCTTCTCGCACGTACCGACTGACTCCTCTCAGAATACCAACATCTAAAATCGTCGTCAGTGGAACTAACGCCAACTACACACACACGATGACAAACACTTGGACAAAGACCTGAACGATACCCAACAGTAACTAAGCATGCACGAAGACCAAACGGGAGTCGATGCACACACACACACACACACACACACACACACACAGCCAATTCATGAACGATCGGCGAGCCAAAACGCGTCGTCCGGCACGACGACCGACCGACAATCCACCAAGACCGTGGCCAGGCTTAAGTGATGCATGACGGCAATGGTCGGGCGACCATGTCGGCTCAGATCCCACTGCTGCAACCCGACTGCACTAAAGTGCGCGTCATTTATGTTGGCGGCCGTGTTTAGGTTCGTTCTGCGCATCTGTCGTCACAAAACACAGTCAGCCAATGAACAGAGAACGACGTTGCCACATCTCGACTGCAGTGCAGAGCATGGACGAGTGTCTTCAGTTTTAGAAACGTTCAGTCGTAAATAAAGTAATAGAACAAAAGCAATGTCTTGATAGCAGACATTCTTTTATAGAAAGTTTGGAAAAAACATTCTTTATACCAATTGCTTCATATTCTATTAATTAATTAAACCAAACAAGCAATAAGACTCCTAATTCAGGCGATAGCAAAGAACCGCTTTTTCGCAATAGTTGTTTATTTCCTATTGTATTTCGACGAAGCGTGAGCAATTCATAGTCATACGAACAGTGTTTGTCAGTATTTTGCTTCACGTGTTATACTTCTCATGGCGTCATGTAGTCAGACGAGGTGCGTTAGCATAACAGTTAAGGTATTGGGCTGCTACGCGAAAGGTTATGGATTCAAACCTTATGCGGTGCTTAATATTTTCATTATTTAAAAACAATATCGAAGTGCCTTACTTCACGAATTTTATTTGTTTGAATGCAATTTTTTTAAATTTCTAGTGCTTTGTCTCATCATTAACCCATTTGCTGCTGCAGACACGTGCTCCCCGCATTCCGCGCTGTTCGCGATTTTGTCATCACAGCACTGCTCGCCTGTGCAGACACATGGTGTTCCCACTGCTTTGACACACTTATCATTCGATTTCACAAAAACTATTTGGCCCAAAAATTTGATTTTTACACATCTTCTTGACTGATACCTTCCCCCCATAAATGACTTAATTTTGTTTCGATGTTCAACGCAGTTATTATGCAGCATTAAATGTAGTAAACCATTGCACGAAATTTTGAAGAGTTTGCAGAGGTAGAAGTCCATAGCGTATACTTTCCAAATGGTCGATTTTAGTTGCCACAATGTTGAGAATGAAATGTGGACAAGATACCTAAATTTCATATAAAATTTACTGTATAACAATATCTCATTTAATTTAAGTACAACATAGGTGTCGTATGTAATATTGAGAAATATTCCGTCTTTCGCGACTGTAATAAAAGTATTATTTACACCGGACGCGATTGGCTTAATCTTAAAGCACTTCAATCAAGGAAAGGTAGACCGTGCGGTTAAAGGCGCTTCAGTCTGGAACCGCGTGACCGCTACGGTCGCAGGTTCGAATCCTGCCTCGGGCATGGATGTGTGTGATGTCCTTAGGTTAGTTAGGTTTAATTAGTTCTAAGTTCTAGGTGACTGATGACCTCAGAAGTTCAGTCGCATAGTGCTCAGAGCCAAGGAAAGGTAGGGCACATACACAATGGTACTCATGTTCTCTTTCTCGTTTTTGTTCCACAGTCGCAGTTTTACCAATGGTACTGAAATATATTCCTCTTCTGCAACTGTAATAAGGGACTTATTTAGACCAGACCTGTTTCTCCCTTTTGAAGCATCTTCAGTGGACAGTATTTTGTCTCCTCCATTGCCAAGTCACCTTTCGTAGTTTTGTGCTGCGGTAACACAATATTCAACGTTTGTGTTGGCAGATCAGTGTTTTAGCAAATAAATGATGTTTGTGTGAGCCAAACACAAAAATTATATTTGACATAGCTCAGAGCACTTAACTGATAGATGGTATATTCAAGTCCTAATGTTTTTGTAAGTCCACAGTTTTGTTTAATGTATTTTGTCTACTTCCTTTTGATTGATTGAAGTGCTTTAAAATAAAGCCAAACGTGCTCAGTGTAAATAAAACTTTTGTTACAGTCGCGAAAGACGGAATATTTCTCAATATTACATACGACCCCTATGTGGTACGTAAATAAGCTATTGTTATACAGTAAATTTTATATGAAATTTAGGTATCTTGTCCACATTTCATTCTCAACATTGTGGCAACTAAAATCGACCATACGGAAAGTATACTCTATGGACTTTTACCTCTGCAAACTCTTCAAAATTTCGTGCAATGGTTTACTATATATAATGCTGCATAATAACTGCGTTGAACATCGAAACAGAATTAAGTCATTTATGGGGGGAAGGTATCAGTCAAGAAGACGTGTAAAAATCAAATTTTTGGGCCAAATAGTTTTTGTGGAATCGATTGATAAGAGTGTCAAAGCAGTCGGAACTCGATGTGTCTGCACAGGCGAGCAGTGCAGTGACAAAATCGCGCACAGCGCGGAATGCAGGGAGCATGTCTTCATAGCAGCGAAAGGGTTAATGCGACCGTGGTGGCTTTACTTCATGAACTGCGCGCTCCCCCCTTCACGTAAGCTTGCGAACTATGCTATACTATGGCGCTGCTTCTATTGGCGCGTGCGTCGTGTGCAACTGGCAACGCAGCAATCTCGCGCGTCTGGGCGGGCATGCGCAAGCCGCCAAGATAAAAGAATTGAACTGTAGTGCCGCATTGCAACTCCCCGACTGGCAGGTCCGGACTGCGCTCCAGACTCATTCGAACTGACTAGCAGACCTGAACTCGCGACCCGAACTCGCAACCCGAACTGACTCACGACAGATATTACGAAGGGGGGACATATCGACACGCGTTGTAGCGCCGCTCACGGTCAGGCAAAGCAGCAGCTCAGTGACAGTAGTAATTTAAATTAACGTAATGAGGTGGAAGTACGTTCAAAACAAGCCGAAAAATACATGATGGCGGGAACATGAGCCACGCACGGGAAAGAAATATATTCTGAACGTATCTGCATAAATTGACGCATTCTTCACCAATTTCTGAGGAAGTTGTAGATACGCACTGACAAGGGGAGGCCACGACGTTTGGAACGCGGATTTACTGCAAACTTCGTACACTCGTAGTACTCCATTAGGACAACAAAATGTGTTAGCAGTGGCGCGTACGTCTCAAGTGTTATTGATAAAATCGCAGCATAATTGAGGTCGTCGAATATATATTTGTGTGTGGCCATTTTAACCATGAAGCGGCTGCGGCCGAGTGGTGCCGGCACGGTAGCTCAGTGTCTTCGGTCAGAGCGTTAGCCGGCATGGTAGCTCAGCGTGTTCGGTCAGAGGCTTAGCAGCCCTCTGTAATAAAAAAAAAAACTGAGTAAAGGAATCAACAACGAACTTAAACCGGATGTTTTACGATGTCCGCCCCGAGCAGACCCAAAGAACGAAAGAGAACAAAGTGGTATTAAAAAAAAAAAAGAGTGTTAGGTACCCTTTATAATAAAATAACTGAGCGAACAGATGAACGAACAAATTGCACGGGTGTCATCGGGTGTCCGCCCTAAACAAATTCAACGAACAATGTAGAACAAAATGTCCTGCTTTTTTTTAAAAAAAAAAAAAAGTTTTTGGCGTTCAAGCCGCTGTATCGCTGGATCGAATTCCGTTCGTAATTTTTTTTTATTTTCAACACAGTCACTTTCTTTATTACTTATACTACAATTGATGTAATGGGGAAAACACGTGTAATCGGATGAACTTTTATTAAATTTACACTGTTATTTGGCAGTCTACTAATTTTTATTATCGTAAATAATGTAATATTCATAACTATCGACTATTAAACGACGAAACGCATAGAGTGATACTGAAAATGTATGGTTGTCCGTGATTTGAAAAATCCCTTATACCTGGAAGGAGCCCGAAACGACTTGTTACCTCCAATTTTTGACCGGCACAGACCGCTTTCGAAAGACGTACAATTCATCGTCGCTTTCGACATTACGAGTACAAGTTGCAGGATGGTATTTTTCGTAAAAACATTGCAAACAAAGTTAAACAGCACCAGCTGCATTGAATAAATGCTGTATTTCCGCATACGCAATGTCCTTTGACGTTTTCTGTGGAAAAACAAACTTCGTTAACATTTTCAAAAACTTCTCTTTCAGACGATATTTTGGAAGCAAACCATGCATAACGCAGTATTTCCTTAAAAATCGGCGTGATGACTGGTTATGCAGTATGGAGTGAATTTTAATAGCGTTTTCCGAGAATCAATGTCTCGTTCTCTTTCGATTAAATACCAACAGTTTTGAAGACACGGACAAGCATACATTTTCAGTATGTCTTTATGCGTTTGGTCGTTTACTAGTCGATAGTTAAGAATATTACATTATTTGTGATAATAAAAATTAGTAGACTGCCAAATAACATTGTAAATTTAGTAAAAGTTCATCCGATTATGCCGGCCGCGGTGGTCTCGTGGTTCTAGGCGCTCAGTCCGGAACCGCGCGACTGCTACGGTCGCAGGTTCGAATCCTGCCTCGGGCATGGATGTGTGTGGTGTCCTTAGGTTAGTTAGGTTTAAGTAGTTCTGAGTTCTAGGGGACTGATGACCACAGATGTTAAGTCCCATAGTGCTCAGAGCCATTTGAACAATTTTTTTTTCATCCGATTACACGTATTTTTCCCATTATATCAATAGTAATATAAATAGTAAAGAAAATGATTGTTAAAAATTTAAAAAAACTGACGAATGGAACTCGAGTCAGCGATACAGCGGGTTGAACGCCAAACAGGTTTATTTTTTTCTTTTTTTTTAAATTTTGTTCTGAATTGTTCGCTGAATTTGTTCATGGCGGACGTCCGATGACACCCGTTCAGTTCCTTTGTTCATCTGTTCGCTCAGTTCTTTTATTATAAAGTGTAGCTAACGCTCTGACCGAACACGCTTTTTTTTTCGTTTTATCTCATTTTGTTCGCTTTCATGTGTTGTATCTGCTCGGGGGAGACTTCGTAAGACATCCGTTTAAGTTCGTTGTTGATCGATTAACTCAGTTTTTTTATTACAGGTGGCAGCTAATCCTCTGCGCGATCACGCTGAGCTACCGTGCCGGCACCACTCGGGCGCTTCATGGTTAAAATGGTCACTCGCAAATATATATTCGACGACCAAAATTATCTTGCGATTCTCTCAGCAACGCTTGAGAAGTACCCGCTACTGATTACACATTTTGTTGTCCTCATGGAGTACTACGAGTGTTCGAAGTTTGCAGTAAGTCCGCGTTCCAAACGTCGTGGCGTCCCCTTGCCCAGTCGCAGTGTTCCACGTGTTTGGTAGGTACAGAATACAGTCCTTACAGTCTCAGGCACAGATTTCTTGAAGGAACGCAGACGTGTGATCGGACAGCAGGCGTACCGCTTGAGTTAGGGCGCGGCGGGGTACGCCGTCTGTGTCGACGCGGCCGGTCAAAGCGGTGCGTCGCCAGCCTCGGCTGCCGCGCTCTCCTATTAACGGGCTGGGCTGGCCGTGTCCCGTCACAAAGGCGGATGATCACAAGCGCGCATGCGCCGACGCGCCCAACGGTTCCGTACGCCCGCCGCCAGCCCCGTTGTGTACAGGCTGCGCTCGCAGCGATATTAACAACTGCTAGTTGCTTCGTCTCAGGAAGCCAGTCGTGACAGGAAAGAAACACTTCCGCTGCTATAATGATGGAAGCTGGAGAAGTGAATTAAAATTTGTGCCGTGGCCGGGACTTGAACCCAGGCCTCCCAAATTACTAGCCAGATACGCTAGCCACGTTTTTTAATGTCATTTCGTTCTCTAGTGATCTATTTGTTCGGGGTGGAAGTACAATGAGGCTTGTTCAAGGTCATCGGTGACCCATTAACTGAGTTTTTTTTATTACAGAGGGTACCCAATCCTCTGACACAACACGCTGAGCTACCGTGGCGTCCATTAAACCACCACAGCATTACAGCTGTTGTAGCTACACGGACTACCCTAACCCAATGTCCTCCACAACAAAAATTTCAGTTCACATCTTCGGCTGGCCGATGTGGCCGAGCGGTTCTAGCCGCTTCAGTCTGGAACCGCGATACCGCTACAGTCACAGGTTCGAATCCTGCTTCGGGCATGGATGTGTGTCATGTCCTTAGGCTAGTTAGGTTTAAGTAGTTCTAAGTCTAGGGGACTGATGACCTCAGATGTTAAGTCTCATAGTGCTCAGAGCCAGTTCACATCTTCAGCTTACTTTCCCCTACCTAGATCATTAAGGAGGAGATTGGAGTATGGTAGTCCGTGCAGATAACATAACGATAATGCTGTGGTGGTGTAATGTCTAGCGTAATTGAATAGTTAGCAAGAAGACAAGCGTTCAAGTCCTGGCAACGGCACATTCACTTCTACAGCTCCCCTCTCCCCCCCTCCCCCCCACACAGACACACAAACATACAAAACTATACAAACACTTTCCAGAAACAGCTGTAACCAAATACTGTTGGATTCATCAGCACAAAACGCGATTCAGCGTCATTTAAGCAGTTATTATGAAAGGGTACAGTACCGCCCGACATTGAAAATAGGAACAACATACTTCATTATTTTTGTCAGAACAACACTTTCTTTTTGTAAAATAACTCAATTTCAATTAATACAGCGAAGCCGGATACCAGTGTGGGAAAGAATAACAATTTATTTATTTAATTGATCACATGTGCATTCCCACAAAATAAATCCCTACATCCAGTTTGATGAGATCTGTGAAATGAATGAATGTATGGTTGTCTGCTAACCGCAGATAGTGAATGTGAATATATGATCATCTTTGAGACGATCCTTTGGCCACCTTTGGCGGGACCAAAGAGATGAAATTTACCTGAGCTTTGAGAGCCTGAAATGTGGCTGACCAATACGGTAGCAAGGTGCTCCCGCACTTCAGCAGAGGGGCGAGAGGACCTGAAGAATGGCCATGTTTCAGCACTCTGCCGCTGGATCTTGTGCTGTTAAGACCTGTTTTAGTTGTGCTCCATAAAGACAATAGAGTGGAGACATGGTATGCATGTGGAATATTTAAGAGTAGTTTGAAATAATAATTTCTCTATTTCAGGAACTTTTGTGGGGAGAATTAAATGTCAGGCAGGTAATATTAATGGGATTGTAGTAATCTTCGGATGTGACCAACAGTCACAATGAAACCACGTGTAGCAATAAGTTGAAATACTTCCATGTACTTAAGTTAAGCTGAATTACTAGCATGTGTACAATAAGTTGAAATATTGAAGAAATAGCGTGTGTACCATAAGTTGAAATATTTAAGAAATGGCGTGTGCAGGACTTGAAATTAGAGACGAGTACTTCCACGTGGTGAGTACTGTGTGAGTCTCAAACTGTGTATGAGACAAAAGATAAAGAGAAGTACTCGTCCATGGTATCAGTTGAGAACTCACGTGTGTGATGAATACGTTCTTAATATTACTTTGCGTGATATGATTCCGTGTGACGCTAGATTCAAACTCTGAGAGAGAAGCAAGGTGAGTCGGCCGTCTATCCAGCAACGCCACTTGGCTTGCATTGCACAGGAAGACGTGCATATATCTCCAGAGTTCATAGTAGGAAAGTAGAATTACGAAGTGGGGCAGTGTCGTGTGAAACTGGGATAACTATTAATTGAAGTGGGAAAGCTGAAAGTGATAATGTTGTGACTATTCCCTGTGTAGTATTTCATATTGTAGTGTGGTGTATGTCATGTAATTTGGGTATGTGTGGTTTGCATGGGAGAGTAGCGAGGTAGTTTCAAAAGATTAGTGGGTTATGCGTGTTCCTTTTATACTGCTCGATCTGGAGGAAAGTTTCGTGATGATGATTGTGAGAGTCGAAGTGTGAGAAATAATAAAAGATCCACCATCCTATCCAGAAAGTGCACTGTAGCGTTAAATAATTACGAGACCATAATATAGAGATTCACCAATGTAAAGCCATGCCCACTGGGCGGAATTTCTCATGTGTTAATGTTGTAGGTTATAGAATTTGTGTGTTTAGGCTATAGAATTTATCGGAATAAATAAGATAGTGAAAAGAAAAAGATTGGTGGACTTTTCCTTCGAATTGTATGTTGTCACGATGTCTCGAATTTATAATGTGTGCGCCATTCATATTCAGTGCGGTGGCCACGTGTTGATAAAAGCCATTAAATAAAAGACAAAAAGAAAATGTCGTATTGCCAGTGCGTAGTGAACAGTCAGAGTTCTGTAAATCACTGATAGTCAGATATGCGTTTCCGTTGCGTATTATTCATACAGGAGGATAATTTGTAACTTAATTGTGAGTACGAGAGTTCATGTTACTCGGAAAATAAGAATGAATCCACTCGCTTGGCAGACCACTCATCTTGCAGGCCTGACTGCTTGATGCCACAGTATGAGCAAGGCATGTGGGTGCCTCTCAATTATAATCTTACAGATGGTCTCACATTAGATAACCATCGCACAACATTGTGTGAAGCTGTCAATTAATAGTTGCGTCTGAGACACCATACTCATAAATAGAAGACGTTATTGTAGTATAATGCGATAACGTAGCCGTTAGCGTACAAACTGTGGTGTGGAAGTTGGAAGGTTCGAAACTCATCAAATACTTTGCCGTGTCAATTTTCAAATCGTATTGACTCTTCCATTTTCTCCTATTTTTCTTTCTATAATTCTTTTTTCATTGGGAATCTATGTCGCCTAGAATCTGCTATCAAGCGCCAACCAGGAACGTTCACCATTGGTAGCCATTAGGTTTCCTGTAGCCTGTGTGTGTCGCCTACATCCTGCTAGCAAGTGCCAACCAGTACCGCTCATTACTCATAGCCAGTAGCTTTCCTGTAGTCAGTGTGGGAAGAGCTTCTGTTAACAAACGACAGCAATAAAATAGTTTACTTGTATCGCTACAATTCAAATCTTGCTTCGGAAGATGGCTACTCAAACAAAAAACATGAAGTTTTTCTTTCGTGAGTTTGTTCGCAGATATTAGCTTTAACCCCGTGAACTAAGCGATCGTGATTACAGTTCCGTCGGAGATTGCTGATCGCCGTTTTCTCGGGTACACGAAGCTGCGTTAAATCCAAGTATATAAAATACGTCGTTTGCACCAGTTTAGCACTTCTAGTCCATCACCTGTCGACAGAGAATGTGAGGTTTCCGCCATACCTCGCGGCGGCCGCTTCCAACATTGCTCCGTGTTAGACATTAACGACATACTTAGCGAAATGACACCCCCCCCCCCCCCCCCACACACACACACCCCCCGTGTTTTGTGCGTCACCTGTAAGCTACTGGCTGGTAGCTGGCAGCGGATGTGGCAACACTGTAGCGCCAAGTGAAGGATGTCAGCTGTCAAATACTTTTAATCGTACTACAGCTTCAGTTCACTGTCGATGCATATTCAGACAAATAAAAATTATTGTATAATCCTGTGGGTATCAACCATCAGGCATTAAATATCGTCATAATCTGCTCAGCTTAATCGCTCTTGTAGTCATGTAGACAGTAAAGTAGGGGGCCATGTTTATATTACGACCTACCTTAGAGTGTACATGCCAAGAGCGATTCAGCTCAACAGATTAAGACGAAGTAATGTCTGCTGGTCAATACACATTGAATTAAGTAATAATTTTTCTTGATCTGAAGATGGCTCATTAATGAGCTGGGAATTATAATTGATGAAGGAATTTTAGATATCTGGAGATAGGACGTTATTCTATACATTTTAACGTAACAGATCGCCTGTCTTACGATTTCACAATGTCAAATAACAACGTAAATATAGATGGTACACTAGCCTGCAGACTGTGCTATTGTATTTTACTACGAACAGCACCTATGCAATGTTGTCAATACGTTCCAAATGTCAGTTGTGATCAGAACAGTGTTGTGTGTAGTAGTGAGTGCACCGTCTCCGAGCCCAGTGAATACAAATGTTGGCAGGTTCTAGGTGTTCGTATGGTGGATAAAAATGTAAACGTCGTGTGAGTAGGGCGTCCCGTCGGGTGGACCGTTCGCCGGGTGCAGGTCTTTCGATTTGGCGCCACTTCGGCGACTTGCGCGTCGATGGGGAAGAAATAATGATGATTAGGACAACACAACACCCAGTCCCTGAGCGGAGAAAATCTCCTACCCAGCTGGGAATCGAACCCGGAGTCTTAGGGTTGACATTCTGTCGCGCTGACGACTTTTTTTTTTTTACATAACCTGCAATCTTCGGATCAGAAGTCCGACGCCTTATCCATTTTTTTACTTTTTCTTTTTTTATCCATCCTTTTTTCCAGCAATCCAATTTTTATTAACCACTTTTATTTTTTTATTTATTTATTTTTTAATTTTATTTATTTTTTATTTTTAGGATGGTCAGGGCGTGGTACACGCCGCCCTAGCAGTGGGGTCTCTTCACGGCACTGCCAGTGCATCGAGGCCAAAACCCCTCCCACCCCTTTTTTCATGTTCCCTGTTGGGTCATAGCACTGTGTGTGCAAAATCTTAGCACAATATTCCCATTCTCCGATGTAAGAAAGACAAAGAAACCTCTTCTCTGAGTAGAAACTGAACACTGATAAAAACTTAACAATTCTTCTTGAATCACACAAATACTTTGGAAGTCGAACACGAGTAATTCTGAACAAAATGTTTTGAAGAAAAAAAAAAAAGACCTTTTCGTGTACCATAGAAGTTCCGGAAGCAAGGTAATAGTAAATAATAATAAGAAACCTAGTGACTTTTAGTTTTCTTCTGTTCGTTCTCGTTCAAGATGTTGTAGTGGTTCCACATATTTAACCAACACCCATTCTTTCAAAAATGATCTTCAGCATGCTGCCGTAGTGCTTCTTGTGGTTGCGATACGTGCTGATTTTTGCATATTCACACTTCATGTAAACGCGGAATTCCATCTCGTTGTCCGACCCACGTTTGTGGATGACATAACTAACATATTTTCCCAGTAACCAACTAATGGCGTTGGTTCTTAATTTCGGAAAGTATGTCATGTCTGGTCTCAGGAAGAGCGATGGCGTTATATATTTCGTAGAGGATCTGGTGAGAAAGGCGATTTGTTGCCTGGTCCAATTCCAGTTATGCACATTGCCACCACAGGTGAATCTGTGGATGAGTGTATCCACCAGATTGCATTTTCCACAAAGTTGTGTCTGGTTTAAACCGATCCCATATGGTCTCTCGTTGGTGCTGATGACATTGTTAACTGTTTTGTGCCATGCGGAAATAGCGTCTGTAGATAGCCTGGCATATTTGATGTTCCGCCATACAGCTTTCCAGTCATAATATGGGAACTTCGATTCAATTTTGTTTCTGCCCTCATTTAACTTCCTTTCAAGCATGATGTCGCGCTCTGTGATACGTGTGTTGCTTCTGATTTCGTCACTAAGATAACTTGCTTGGAGGAAATAGTTCCTCACATACTGCAGGCGGGCATTAATCCTTCGCACATCAATCGGTGCTTGCAGGCTATGGGGTGTCACAGTCTCAAAGAGCTTTGCGGTTATACATTGCGGAAATTCTCTGAGTATATGGAAAGTCAGTTTGAGGAACAGAGCAGACGCTTTATTGGTAATATCCACCAAACCCAGGCCCCCGTTTCTGACATTCAGTATAACGGTAGTCGCACCAACCCTTAATATGTCTCCTCGCCATAAATAATTGGTAACAGTGGCCATGATCCCTTTCGCTACTAGTTTAGGGATTGGAAATACCTGCGCAGTGAAATACGCTTTAGACAAAACAAAGGAGTTGATGAATCTGACTTTTTGCACCAGGTCCATAGTTCTATGGATGTCCTCCATTACAGCACCATGAACTTTCCTCCTACTTTCCGTCCAGTTAAAAGCAGCCATCCTCATCGGACATATCATTAAGGTTATTCTAAAGTTTTATGTTTGTTGTCTTATTTTGCCCATGCCAGTCGGAGGTGATCTAGGTTCAATATTTTACTTTTGTTTTCATTTGTTGTTGTTCCCGACGCTAGACAATACCTTTGGACTTCTCTTTCCAGTGTAACTGTCTCCTCCTTATTGCTTATTACAACGCCCACGTCATCAGCATAAGCTCGTATGACAGTTTTCTCACCACTCAATGTTATGCCTGTTAATCTTGCGTAGACAGTGCGGAGGAAGGGCTCTAAAGATACGGAAAATAAAAACATAGATAAGGAACTGCCCTGTGGAACCCCTCGCCTTATCTGTTTGGGTTTAGATGTTTGGCCATTGATTGCTATTTTCGCATTTATAGCTGTTGCAATATTTATTAGCATGTTGACAATCTGGGGGTGGAAAGCCATTCTTGACAGCGTCGCAAAGAGGTATCTATGACTAACGCGATCAAAAGCTATGTTGAAATCTATAAAGATTAAAGCACATTATATACTTGTCACTGAGGTAATTGCAATTTCTTCTCTGTATGCAGATAGGCTTTCGAATATCGTTCTGGTCGGAGAACCAGATTGATGATGACTCAATATTTTGTTGGAAAAGGCAGAGAGTCATTTGTTGATAATACGCGAAATTATTTTCTAATCAGAATTTAGTAGCGAAAGAGGCCGAAAATTGTTTAAGTTGGTTTTGCCTTTACTCTTAGGAATCAGTTCTATTTTAGTTTCCTTAAACTCTGCGGGGACCGTTTTTCCGTTCAGGACCTCATTTGCCATGGAAGTGATCTTGTCCACAATTATAGACCAGTAGCGGACATAAAACTCCACAGGGAGGCCATCAAGTCCCGGAGATTTTTTGAGAGGTGAGTTACGCACTGCCTCGTGCACTTCATCTTTAGTAATAGGTGACAGGATGTCAGCGTTGTCTGTTACCGACAATTGTGGACCTAAAATAGTGAGAAAGTCTTCGAGAGCTGCATCTTCCACTGTGGTAGGGGCATATAAGGTTTCATAGTACCTGTGGACTTCGTCCAGTAGTTCTTTCTGGCATGTGAGCCTCGTACCAGTATGCGTCTGGACTTCATCAATAAAAGTTTGAAGTCTGTTTTTAGCATGCTGCACCAAGTGATACAGAGAAGCTGTTTCATCTGCTACGACTGATGTGGCTTTCGATTTAATTTTTAGTCCCTCCATCTGTCGCCGGTTAATGCTTAATAACTTGACTTTTATTTTTTTGATATCATTCAGACGAAATGCGTCATGATGGGCCTCTTGATATAACTCTCTCAAAACTTTATAATAAAACTCCATTGTATTCCTCAACTCCCTGTGCCTCGCTGCACTAAACTGCATAACAACTTTCCGCAGCCTTGGTTTAGCCCTCGTAGTCCACCAGTCAATGACTGTTGGATGCTTGTCTACTGTGCGGAGGCACATAGTCCACGCTATTCTTATTTCCTGTTCCAGTTCTTCGTCAGTTAAAACAGAGATATTTAAATCCCATTGGCCTCTGAATCGACGGGTTGGCTGTACACTTGAATTAAAGCAAGTTAAAAGTGTACTGTGATCGCTAAAATACACGGGAATAGTTTCAACGTTTAGTAAATAATTTTGCAAATTTGGTGACACGTAAATTCTATCTAGTCTGCTGCGGGAGAGGCTGGTTATATACCTGAACCCGACTGACGTCGGGTGCTGAAGTTCCCACACATCCTTAAGGTGTAGATCACTTACTAACTTTTTTAACTGTGAGTAGTAGTTGAAATTGGGTTGTTGATCTTTCTGGTTTACAACACAGATAACATCTCCACCTAGTGTAAGAGAACACGGATCTTTCCTCAATAAATAAATCAGTTAATCTTGAACAAACTTGGCACGATCCAATTTGTGGGAATTTCCTGATGGGGCGTAAAGGTTAAGCACTGTTACATCGAAAATCTTTGTGCCAATGGCTCTTCCTGATTTAAGTCGTTCGATTTCAGTCACCGGAATGCCTTCCCTTATAGGAATGGCTGTACCGATATTGGCTTCTGTAGAAACATTAACAGCCGGCCGAAGTGGCCGTGCGGTTAAAGGCGCTGCAGTCTGGAACCGCAAGACCGCCACGGTCGCAGCTTCGAATCCTGCCTCGGGCATGGATGTTTGTGATGTCCTTAGGTTAGTTAGGTTTAACTAGTTCTAAGTTCTAGGGGACTAATGACCTCAGCAGTTGAGTCCCATAGTGCTCAGAGCCAATTGAACCATTTTTTTTTGAAACATTAACAATTTCAAAAAAGCCTGGTATCCGAAATTCCCTTATCGCAACTTCTTGTAGCTACGTGATATCTGTCCCAGACTGGTACAAGAACTCTTTTAGTGCTGCCAATTTCAAGGGTGACTGCATTTTATTAATGTTAATAGTAGCAACGCTATAAGCTTGCATCACAGACATACCAGAAGAAGCTATTTGGGATGAGGATCGGTATGACTATAGCATCAACGTGCCTCTCTACAAGTCACGATCTTTACAAGCTGTGTGCCCATTGCATGTACTAACTCCCTAGAAAATTTTTTACTGCTTTTAAACAAAGTGATTGAGAAGAAAAGTATCCTGAAATCCTGACAAATCATTGCTATAATCCACTGTGGCCCTTCTCTGTCTCCTCTTCAGTGTTGGCCCTGATGACTTCATATTTAATATTCTTTTTCTTGATGTCTTTCTTCTCTGGTGTGGCGTTCGCTTGATGACGCGTGACAACAAGACCGGGTTTCCGTCGCAGCCGCCGGCGGTGGCCGTCTGGCGCAACGGCCGTGGCTTGCGAGTCGTCAATATTTGGTTCCGTCGTGGTGTCTGTTGTGTTGTCTTGCTGGCGAGGCGGTGATGCTTCTTTATTTCCTCCTTCGGCGCGGCTTTGCGCTTCGGAGTCAGCAGGTTGTTTACTTGGTACTTCCTCGTACTGTTCGCACTGTATGGGCTGTGCACTTGATGCGGTTATTTCAGCCGTGACCTCAGGCTCAGGGTCACATTTCCGAGGAAGGTCACTACCAGCTGCGTCACTATCTGTTCGTGGCGGTATAAGTCCTTGTGCGGAAGTGGGAGCCACATCGACCTGCATTCCATCTCCTTTTTCCACTTCCAACAGATCTTCAGGACTGGGCTTCGGCATCCTGGCAACGGGTGTTTCACAGGAAGAGTCCTCATCAACATTTTTTTCAGTGTCCTCTAGAGGACGGTTTTCAGTGGGAATCTCGCTGTCACGGGACGGAATTTCAGCGGTTGATGCAGGTTTTAAAGACGGAAAGTCATTAACATTAAGTGCAACATTTTCAGAGGTAGTAACAGGATCCACGACAGTCGCCGGCTCTGTTGTATTTCTGGCTGGCAACAAATCGTTGAGGTCAATTTCCGGCGTTGCGTAAGGTTATTTGTTAGCACAAAAACACGGCGAGGGCAGTCCTGACGGAGGTGGCCAGACTCGTTACATACATGACATGTAGGGGTTTGCCCTGAGTACATAACATGCGCCTTGTGCCCGTCAACAAAGATGTGGGAGGGAATGTTTGCCTTCACTTCCATCTCCACGGAGCGAATGCCGTTTAATCACTGCAGCTTGAAATGCGAAGCCCACCTTTCATTTACTATTTGCCTGACAACCCTATACCTTCAAAGGACATCTTTAATTTTCGAGTTGTCTACTCTATGGGAATATTCAAAACCCTAACATTCCTAATTACAGACTCGGAATTCCGGAGTTTGACAGTACTTTTAGTACCATCACGGTGTATAAATTCCGTTTCATAACCAAATTTTGCCAGAAAGCGGTCTACACTCACGGAGCGGAATCGTTAAATTTTACAAAAATGCAGTATTCATCAGAGTCTAGCTGCATGGTATGAACAGATTCAGAATGAAGGTCAATTACCTCGATAATTCAGTTGCGTATTTCAAGTGCAGAGGGCTGTCCTCGACGGGTGTACTTGTCGAAGGTGAAAATCACGGTGTTTTTTCTCACGGAGTTTGCCATGGTGTTCTGCAGCGAAGAAATCTCGGACAACGCCAAAATCCCAACGGCACTACGTAGAAAAACGACACGACCGAAGACCAAATGCTCAATTGCTAACGCTTAATTCACGTGCAAAAAGCCAATAAACGATCACGAAACACGTAAACAGTGGCGTTAACACTGAACGTTCACGGAGCAAACTTGAGGAGCGTGCGACCGCTGCGACAGCTAAAGCCAAACTGTGCTTCCGTGACGAAGATAACCGAAGTGTTTGGTGTTTGAAGAGGCACCGCATCGAAGAGTTATACAACAAACAAGAAAAGCGGAGGAAACATTGTCAGCTAAGTCACAACACGGACGAAAGTGTGTGTTGAACAATTGTAACAGACGATCATCAAAGCACAGGGGCCGGCGGGAGTGGCCATGCGGTTCTAGGCGCTACAGTCTGGAGCCGAGCGACCGCTCCGGTCGCAGGTTCAAATCCTGCCTCGGGCATGGATATGTGTGATGCCCTTAGGTTAGTTAGGTTTAATTTCTTCTAACAAGGGAACCTCCCCATCGCACCCCCCTCAGATTTAGTTATAAGTTGGCACAGTGGATAGGCCTTGAAAAACTGAACACAGTTCGATCGAGAAAACAGGAAGAAGTTGTGTGGAACTATGAAAAAATAAGCAAAATATACAAACTGGGTCGTCCATGTCAAATATAGGCAATATTAAGGGGAGTATGAGACGAGGAGAGCCGTGGTCCCGTGGTTAGCGTGAACAGCTGCGGAACTAGAGGTCTTTGGTTCTAATCTTCCCTCGACCGAAAATTTTAACTTTTTATTTTCAGTTTATGTGACAAACCCTTATGTTTTCATCACTTTTTTTGGAGTGATTATTACATCCACAAGAAAACCTAAATCGGGCAAGGTAGAAGAATTTTTTTACCCATTCGCCAAGTGTACTAGTTAGGTGGGTCGACAACATATTCCTGTCATGTGACGCACATGCTGTCACCAGTGTCGTATAGAATATATCAGACGTGTTTTCCTGTGGAGGAATCGGTTGACCTATGACCTTGCGATCAAATGTTTTCGGTTCCCATTGGAGAGACACGTCCTTTCGTCAACTAATCACACGGTTTTGCGGTGCTGTCGCAAAACACAGACACTAAACTTATTACAGTGAACAGAGACGTCAATGAACGAACGGACAGATCATAACTTTGCGAAAATAAAATTTTCAGCCGAGGGCAGATTCGAACTAAAGACCTCTGGTTCCGCAGCTGTTCACGCTAACCACGGGACCACGGCGCTCCTCGGCTCACATTTCCCTTAATATTGCCTATCTTAGGCATGGACCACCCAGTTTGTATAGTTTGCTTATTTTTTCATAGTTTCACACAACTTTTTCCTGTTTTCTCGATTGATCTGTGTTCAGTTTTTCAAGGCCTATCCACTGTGCCAACTTATAACTAAATCTGAAGGGGGGTGCGATGGGGATGTTCCCTTGTAAGTACTAGGGGACTGATGACCTCAGAAGTTAAGTCGCAAAAGTGCTCAGAGCCATTTGAACCAAAGCGCGGGGTGTGACGGATAATAAGCGGATGACCACTTCAAAAGTCACTGCAGAACTAAATCACTCGCGAACCCTATCAGCACCGAAAAAAAATTACAAGGGAGCTTCATAAGCGTGGGAATTCCAAAACCACATATCAGTGATGCCAATTTCAGTAACACGAAAATTGGCGCCAAAGCTATAAAATCTGACTACGGAGTGAGGCGTCGCAGCTGGGAGGCGATCGCCAATATGTCTATTAAAGCTTTCTTGTATGAATGTATGTGGGCTCCAGTTTAAACAGTCAGAATCCTATACGAACTGCAACGGGTGAAGCTGTGTCCTGCAGACGTGAGTCATGGCCGTATAGCGTGACTACAGCGTGTGAAGAGTAGCGGAGAAGCGCTTACAGAGTAGCTACATTCTCTGGAACTATAAAAAAAATTAATAACTGACCTATAAATAGCCTGAGGAACTTCATATTAGGTACATAACCTTCTGTTGTGTAAAGGAACAATCTGTGAAAAACTGAAATCAATAACCGTCATAATTTGGAAGTTACAAAAAAAAAGAAAAATCAGTAAAAACGTAATTATCCGACACTTAAAAAACTAAATAAATATACATATATGTTAATAGCCCACTAACTGTGACTATTTGAAAATATATGATAACACCTTCATTGTTTAGATTCAAATTTGGAAACTTTTCGTTTTAGAAAACCTTTTCGTAATTTTGCTGTAGTAAATAACTTTAAGAATTTCAAGTAGATATTTGTGTTTTCTGTTAGGATGAGTGTAAAAGAGAGTACTTGTGTGAGCGTATGTGGGACATTCGCCAATATCAAATTTTCAGTTTGTAATTCTCTATAGGAACTTGCAAGTGTTCCAGCTTTGTATCGTGGGAACGAATACACCAGTGGTTCCTCTACTAGTGGATGACGGATGTCCAAGCACGTTTGAATACGTAAGAAACATCCAGAACGTTCGCGACTATATAGTTAAATTCCAGACGTAAAGTACAGCTTAAAGTTTATTTCATTTTATTTGTTTAACAAGAGAGTTTTGAGTTGCTTATTTTAATGACGTCAATGAGGTGAGGGCAGTGATAGGTTCTTGCTAGATTTTGGCGCGATCCCTGTCCTGAAAGTCAGTTCCGATTTGCCGTAATTCTGTACACCAATAAGAAGTGAGACGGTTTACCACCTAACTCAGGAAATAGAGGGGCCTGTTGAGGCAGAGAGAAGAAGCAGGTGGTGGACCAGATTTCGAAGCAGGTGGTAATGCTGAGTGTCCGAACGCATTATGCGTAAAATGACGTGATATTTTGACTTCCGCGTTTCGGTACAGTGATAAAGGTAGCTTGTGTTTACCATTAACTATTTGTGACGGCCGTGGGAGAGCCAGTCCTGACAAAACTCTACCATCTGGTGAGGAAGATGTATGAGACAGGCGAAATACCCTCAGACTTCAAGAAGAATATAATAATTCCAATCCCAAAGAAAGCAGGTGTTGACAGATGTGAAAATTACCGAACTAACAGCTTAATAAGTCACAGCTGCAAAATACTAACACGAATTCTTTACAGACGAATGGAAAAACTAGGAGAAGCCAACCTCGGGGAAGATCAGTTTGGATTCCGTAGAAACACTGGAACACGTGAGGCAATACTGACCTTACGACTTATCTTAGAAGAAAGATTAAGGAAAGGCAAACCTACGTTTCTAGCATTTGTAGACTTAGAGAAAGCTTTCGACAGTGTTGACTGGAATACTCTCTTTCAAATTCTAAAGGTGGCAGGGGTAAAATACAGGGAGCGAAAGGCTATTTACAATTTGTGCAGAAACCAGATGGCAGTTATAAGAGTCGAGGTACATGAAAGGGAAGCAGTGGTTGGGAAGGGAGTAAGACAGGGTTGCAGCCTCTCCCCGATGTTGTTCAATCTGTATATTGAGCAAGCAGTAAAGGAAACAAAAGAAAAATTTGTAGTAGGTATTAAAATTCATGGAGAAGAAATAAAAACTTTGAGGTTCGCCGATGACATTATAATTCTGTCAGAGACAGCAAAGGACTTGGAAGAGCCGTTGAATGGAATGGACAGTGTCTTGAAAGGAGGATATAAGATGAACATCAACAAAAGCAAAACAAGGATAATGGAATGTAGTCTAATTAAGTCGGGTGATGCTGAGGGAATTAGATTAGGAAATGAGGCACTTAAAGTAGTAAAGGAGTTTTGCTATTTGGGGAGCAAAGTAACTGATGATGGTCGAAGTAGAGAGGATATAAAATGTAGGCTGGCAATGGCAAGGAAAGCGTTTCTGAAGAAGAGAAATTTGTTAACATCCAGTATTGATTTAAGTGTCAGGAAGTCATTTCTGAAAGTATTCGTATGGAGTGTAGCCATGTATGGAAGTGAAACATGGACGATAAATAGTTTGGACAAGAAGAGAATAGAAGCTTTCGAAATGTGGTGCTACAGAAGAATGCTGAAGATTAGATGGGTAGATCACATAACGAATGAGGAAGTATTGAATAGGATTGGGGAGAAGTTTGTGGCACAACTTGACCAGAGGAAGGGATCGGTTGGTGGGACATGTTCTGAGGCATCAAGGGATCACCAATTTAGTATTGGAGGGCAGCGTGGAGGGTAAAAATCGTAGAGGGAGACCAAGAGATGAATACACTAAGCAGATTCAGAAGGATGTAGGTTGCAGTAGGTACTGGGAGATGAGAAAGCTTGCACAGGATAGAGTAGCATGGAGAGCTGCATCAAACCAGTCTCAGGACTGAAGACCACAACACACAACATTTGTGAAATTTTAAGAGTCGAGAGATATTTTGTTCTGGAGAAAATCGCTGGTGTAAACTTTGAACTAAAAGCGTGGCGGTAGTAAGTAATTTTGTTTTACTAAGTATTTATGGCGGGCAAAAACTTTATTTAAAGACAACCATTGAATGCCGAGTGCAAAAGTAAACAGTAATTTATTGACTGTGTTACTCTCGTAAATTATTTCGGAATTGGATGGGAAAAGTTCTGGCTGGACTGTGGACTATGGACTGTGGACTGTGGATTGTGAAGAGGAACTTTAATGATTTGAACGCATGTGCGCTGATGATCCTGCTTAATAGCAACAAAAAATCCTAATGCAAGTTTAAAAGGACCTTTGAACTTAGAAATTTAAAACAGCAACCCATTTCCGATTTATTTTTTAGAGTTCACAAGATTATTTTCAGCTTTTTGTACTTATGGCGGCCTCCGACGTCTAGTTATGAAATCTCAGTTTCTTCGACAGTGCTTTTCTGAGATCTCTTAAGTAGCTGCAGTCAGGAGTTACGTTTGCAGATCTGCAGCAGTATCGAGGTAGGTGGACAATTTATGTGGCAGACCCGCTGTCGACATACGAAAGAGCGCGTTACGTCGCAGGAGGTAGTTTCCAATTCCTGGCCGTGTTTATGTCGCAAGAGTAAGACGTGAAGGGAGTTGGATGATTATTAGAGCAGCCATATTGTGGTATTACACGAGCCCCTCGACTGTTCTGCAAGATAGTGTTACTGCCGAGAATTATGTGACCAGTTTGGCTGATCAGTTCCATCCCATGTTACAGTATTTGTTCCCCAATGGTAATGCTGCACTCGAAAGAGGACAGGGCCAAGTTTCTCACAAATCGCATCGCCCAGGACCGATTTCGTGACAACAAGGACGAATTACCGCGTCTCCCCTGATGACCACATCTCAGGTCTACTTTGGAGAGATGGGTGCGTGGCTGCTATCCAACTCGGTCGTCATTACCCGAACTTAGCACTAAAATAGCGCTTAGTGCAGGAACGATTCCGAGACGACTGGAAGCTATTTTCACTGCCAGCACTTTTCTTGTGCAGTATAAGACAAAGTAACACGTTGGTTCTTCGGTGTTTCCATTCAGTTGTTCAACCGATGTACGTAAACCACGTTAACGATAGCCGTTTTGCTAGGTAGCCATCGTTTCCTTATGATGCCTCCTGGACGAAATGGACCTTCAAAATGAGACTGTGACAACAGTTGCTGTCTTGTAGACAGAAGAACACGGCAAGACTAGGGGTCCCTGTCTCTGCCTTTGGTAATTAAATCTTCGTGTCTAATGCTCGTTTGTTTAGAATTTGTCAGACCGTGATACGCGCAGTGTAGCGTGAGACAGAACACTGCTTGCTTGCCTCTGCTTTGCCTAGCTCCCAAACCTATGCAGGCGTTCGCAGCCTCTACCCCCCCCCCCCCCCCCCCCCCAGCTGTGGTATCGCACAGAGACGCGGTGGTGGCAAATGAGTTAATCGAGCTCCCGGACCGGAAAACATCATAGCCTCGGCCACCCCCACCCCCGGCCGCGCACCGCCCCCTTCTCCCACCTCTCATGATGGCACAGATTGGCACCATTGTGCAGGCGCGGCACGGGCTCGCCACAGAAAGTCAATTAGTCCGCCGCACACCTCCATTACGGCAGTAATGAATTCGCGACGCTTTCTGTCGCTCTCTGGCTGCACCTGCAGACCTGACTCTGCGTTCAGCTAGCGACAATTTGCTCCACACTCCTTCGTCCACGATAAAAGCTGCGCTTCTTTCGTGTGCGCTGGTATGCGTGCTCATAATTTGAAGAGACCAAATTTGCACTGAAGAGAATAATTACTGTCTCTATACAGAGAAGAAAATGACCTGCTGTTACAGATTATCACTCATCGCGCTGCCTTGTGATGGAGGGAGAAGTTCCCGACCTACATCAAGACCGGATTTCAGATTAACAGTCATTGGTACACTATACAGAATTTTTGAGCATTAGTGTAGTTTCTAGGCCTATTGCCACATATGTAATGACATTTTGTAAATGACCGAAATGGAATAACACAGAGTTTTACGTTACTACGTTAGGTGCCATGAAAGTTTTACGAACTTGGCTTGGGTCAGCAACTTATATTAATCAACAAAATTTACTTTCTCTTCACTCGGCCTAAAACCAGTCGCCGGGTGAACAAAGTAAAATTTGCAACTTTGGACTGGTTTTTCCTTCCGTTAACATGAAAGTTGGTTTTACGACCGTGACCTTTGCCACCCTTTACGGCTACTTCCTACATGGCACGATGTATATATGCTGAAATGTTTCAAAACCGTATAAACGTCGCAGAAGATTTAGTATGGAGGACATTTTATTTTATTTTTTTTTTTTTTTTTACACGTCAAGTTCCGGAGGATCAAATTGAGGAGCAAATCTCCAAGGTCATGGAACGTATCAGTACATGAAATCACAACATAAAAGTAATAACAAATAAAAATAAATGTTCGTGAACCTGAAAAAAGGCAGTCCATAAGTTTAAGTAAACGCTCTCAGCAATACAATAAGAATCAGCTTAATTTTTCAAAGAACTCCTCGACACGATAGAAGGAGTGACCCATGAGGGAAACTCTTCAGTTTCGATTTGAAAGTGCGTGGATTACTGCTAAGATTTTTGAATTCGAGTGGCAGATTATTGAAAATGGATGCAGCAGTATAATGCACACCTTTTTGCAGAAGAGTTAAGGAAGTCTGATCCAAATGCAGGTTTGATTTCTGCCAAGTAATAACCGAGTGAAAGCTACTTATTCTTGGGAATAAACTAATATTGGTAACAAGAAACGACAATAATGAATATACATATTGAGAGGCCAATGTGAAAATACGCAGACTCATGAACGGAGGTCGACAAGAGGCTCGTGAACTCACACCACTTACTGCTCGAACCACCCGTTTTTGAGCCAAAAATATCCTTTTAGAAATGGAAGAGTTACTCCAAAATATAGTAACATACGACGTAACCGAATGAAAATAAGCAAAGTTGAGTAATTTTCGTGTCGAACGATCATTCACTTCGGATAGTAAGAATGGCCGTATTAAGTCTTTGAACAAGATCCTGAACGTGAGCTTTCCACGACAGCTTACTATCTGAAAGCCTAGAAATTGGAACTGTTCAGTTTCACTAATCATATGCCCCTTCTGTGAAATTAAAACGTCAGATTTTGTTGAATTGTGTGTTAGAAACTGTAAAAACTGACTCTTACTGTGATTTAGCGTTAGCTTCTTTCCTACAAGCCATGTACTTAGATCACGTACTGCAGTATTTGAAACCAAGCCAAGGTTGCACACAACATCATTTACTACCAAGCTAGTGTCATCAGCAAACATAAATATTTCAGAGTTACCCGTAATACTAGAGGGCATACCATTTATATAAATAGGGAACAGGAGTGGCCCCAACACTGATCCCTGGGGCACCCCCCACTTGACAGTACCCCACTCAGACCCCACATCACAGTCGTTATCAACCTTGTGAATAATGTCCTTTTGCTGCCTGTTGCTAGAGTAAGAGGTGAACCAGTTGTGAGCTACTCCTCGTATTCCGTAATGGTCCAACTTCTGTAGCAACATTTTGTGATCAACACAGGTAAATGCCTTGATTAAATAAAAAAAATATGCCGGATTTCAGATTAAGGCTCACTGGTACAATACCCAGAACTTTTGAGTATTAGTGTGGTTTCTAGGCGTATTGCCACACATGTAATGACATTTTGTAAGTGACTGAAATGGAATAACACATTGTTTTACGTTACTGCGTTAGGTGCCAGGAACGTTTTACGAACTTCCAGAATGCTGGAGTAGCATGGGTTAGCAACTTCTGTTAATAAGTAGAACGAAAGACCACTCCAAAGTGGCAAAACTTCCATTGTGTTCACTCGGCCCAAAACTAGTTACCGTGTGAACAGAAAGTAAAATTTGCATCTTTCCACTGGTTTTTCGTTCTGCTGACATGAAGGCGCAGCGCCGTATAACGATCCTGCCTTGGAGGCGGTTAAGTGGGAGATGTGTCTCAGAGCTGGATAGTGACAGATGGTGACGTGAGACTGGACGCGTACGTAGTTAATGTATCAGCCGATATAGGACAGTATTCGATAGGGGACTGATTTAGTTTCGATTGTGCCCACTAGAGTGCACTAACGTAATAGAATGTTTTTCATAAACTGTTCTAGTATTTTCATAAAGTGTTATTATGTCTTTTTGTGTATCTAAAATATTATAAATATGTTTTAGCAGTATGAATGATGCGTGAGTGTGGTTTAAGGTTAGTATGATGATAATTGTCTAAAGAGTAAAGTAGTACGATTTAGTGTGTGAACATTTCGAAGAAGTATGGATGTGGACAAATGCTATTTTTGTAGAATAGATTTGCAAAGTAAGTTTATGAAAAAGGGGAAGTTACTTTAGGTATGAATAACAATAGTAAATAACTTTATGCATAAACAAAACTTCAGCGTATTAGATAATTACGTCGGTAAAAAGTGCAGTCGTTAGGTTTACTAATTTGCTATTGGTTATTGATGAAAAGCGCGGACTGAATCGGGAGAATGTTGTTTTGCTAGTGGCTGTTAAGTAAACTGACCAGTGGTAAAGCAGTATTCTTCACGCGCCTTTCTCTGCTGGTAGAGAAGACAGAGTACTCTAAAGAAGGGTCGGAACCTAGCCATGAAACAGCTCGGACGTGTGAATAGCAGTTCCGATGGAAATGATAAGTTGCCAGATCTAGCGGTGTTTCATACATCAAAAGTGTAGTAAAGTGACGGCATAATTATTCCGATGGGTGTGTAGAAATTTCGGAATTTTTAAGTGAATTTTGTGCTAGAAAAGACATATATTCCGCGTGGCGTATTGAGCAGGTCGGTCGCTAAAAACTATGACTGCATTAAGTACCGACAGATTTAATATCTGGCGAGCATTCTCAATCAAAAACAATCAGTATTATTGTAGCTAATGTGTTTTCGGGAAATGCAACACCATAAACTTGCTAACGTGAGTGAAAGGGATTGTGAGTGACTGTGCTAAGACTAGCACGGGCTTGGCAATGATACTTGTTCACCTAAGTTTCAGAGTATATTAATTGAGGGCAAAATTTCCAACCTTTCATTTCGTGTGAAAACTTTCTCTCGAAACGTAGATTAGTGACTTAAATTGCAGCCTGGTTCACGTCGAAGTACAGTAGGTTTCGCTCGGCTTCCCTACGGATGATATGCTGAGACAATGTTCACAGGTAGGTGCAGGTTCCTCGTAAAGTGACGGAAAGAACCGCGCCGCCGCAACATGAAAGTTTGTTTTACTACCGTGACCTTTTCCACCCACCTCATGCCTCAACCATGACGGCTCCTTCCTCTATGGCACGATGTACGTAAGGTGAAATATTTCAAAACAATATAAAGTTCGCACAAGGATTAATATGTAGGACATCCGCAAGATGAGCCTTGATAATTAATTTAGAGAGATCCGCTTCAACTGTATTAATATTTATTCAAAACAGGACCGGTTTCAGGATTTTAAAATCCTATCTTCAGGTGTACGAAATTATAGCATTCGCTAACTCATAACATGTAGTCGGGCCAACACTGCATCTTGGCGGAACCTGTCAGCAGCCGGGCAGCCACACAGAAGAAACGCCAACCACTACCGTACGAAGTGGACGAAATGGGTTAAGATAACACTGTTTTTGTGATCTAAACTCTATTCCGAAATTTGCTATTTCTCAGTGCTGCTCTGCTCGCAAGCTGTTCTCCTACATGCAGATATTAACTGCTTATGTAGTCGCTTTCTCGTGAGCTTTATGACGATCTTCCTTGTTCAGTCAACGCAGCGAGAGAAACGTATAAAAACATTGTCACACATTCAATATATTAACAATCTCAGGGAGCGTATAGATGTAATATTATAGAAACACTCACGACGAGCTTTGATAATCCCAGCATTCTCGTTATTGTAAAACAAGAAGGTAGGAAGATTAGATTTGAAGTTCCGTTGACATCGAGATTTATTAGACAGGAAGCACGAGCTCGAATTGTGTCAAGATGGGGAAGGAAGTGGACTGTGCCGTCTGATAGGAATCATGTCGGCATTTGCCTAGAGGAATTTAGGGAATTCACGGAAAACCTAAATCAGGATGACCGGACTCGGGTTTGAACCGTCGTCCTCTCGAATGCAAGGCCAATGCGCCAACCACTGCGCCACCTCGCTCGGTCTAATTGTTGTCACTACCCAGCTGAGTATGTGAGATCGAGAATTCACAGTTTGAATATATTCGCCATTCATTTGCTAACGGAGCCTCATCAAACAGTCACGTAGAATTAGTCTGTACTGTTTATGACATGTTTTCAATTCGTCAATAACCCTCAATGTGTCAGGTAGTCTTTTAACACTCTAAGTAGCCTGTATACATGTTTGTATGTTGGCAGCGCTATAGACTGTATTTATATCGCTGACAGTGCTCTGCGCCCTCGGCAAGAGATTCTGTGGTTGGACGGACTAGCAGTTAGTTAGCAAGCGGACGGCGTGGCCATGTATCCAAAGTCAACACCCAGTGTTGGTAGGACATGCTGTGTAAAATGAGGATGGATGCAGTTGTTGATGTTTGGGTACTGGAGTTATGGACGACTATACAATTTTTGGAACTGGATGTCACATGAATAAAGTAAATCTGCTAAATACATTGTTTGATCTACAAGGAAACCTTTCTTTTGCTAACCATATGCCTCCTAGTAGAAATATTTTATTTAGCTGGCTGTAGTTGCTGCTTGCTGTAATTGCTGTAGTTCGCGTTATGAGGATTTTCTGTGAGATAATGTCAGGTTTTCTCCCAATTCAGGTCCATTCTTTTGTGTTCATTATTTGAAGCCATGTTGTCATTGTAAAGCAGTCAGATTGCGTTGTGCTTATTTATTGTGGGTAATAAATGAATACGTTAAAAAATGGTTCAAATGGCTCTGAGCACAATGGGACATAACTTCTGAGGTCATCAGGCCCATAGAACTTAGAACTACTTAAACCTAACTAACTTAAGGACATCACACACATCCATGCCCGAGGCAGGATTCGAACCTGCGACCATAGCGGCCGCACGGTTGCAGACTGTAGCGCCTAGAACCGCTCAGCCACTCCCGCCGGCGACAGGTTTAGTTTGAGTTGTCTTTGTCAGGAAAATTCTGTAGGTCAGTGTTGAAATGATAAATATAAGTAAAGAGACAGTAGCAGCAGTTTCACTCAGTAGTTTCAGTTTCACTCACTAGTTTCAACACAAAACAGTTTTAATAGGATGATGCTGTGCTATTCGTATTTACCACTTTAGGATCGTCACTAGAGCCTTTTTTTAGTATTGCTTTCTTATTAATTTTTAAACATAATAGACCTCGCCATATGTATCAATTACTGCGAAATATAAGGCAACCTCACTGTACGTTGATTATCTGATCTATCACTGCAGTACAGATATGATTACTTTACAAGTTTCATCAACAGTTTTGGTAACTGTTTTCACTGGTGTAGTGTGGTTATAATTATGATCCAAATGGCAGCAGTTCCGAATTCGGCAGTGCAGACTGTATATACTGTATAGTAGGGCGCTGAAACGTCGTAGGTATGTTCATTAAACGGCGTGCTCGTGAAGTATGCCACCAGGTGAAAATACGGTGCTGTAAGCAACCAGAACTTGAAACGAGCGCAGGAAAATGTAACGAACGATCAAACGTATGATAACAGTGGTTCTGGATTACATTAGCATATTGTCACAAGTTATGACATGTGTTCAGTATGGTCTGATGACTCAGGAACATGCTGCATGGTAATACGGGATGGTTGGCAGTTGCTCAGAGCGTATAAATTCTGGATACATTCCTGACAGGCACGATCTGTCACATAGCCTCACAGCCACAAATCACACGGATTTATGGTGGGGTGTGTGGGATGGCGGGGCTACGGAAGATGATACATCCTGAAATAACCTAGAGATGATGTTGTCGTTACTAAAGGTAACACTTGTGTTAAAGAAGCTCTGCAATGCCTAGGCGACGTCATTATCGTCGTTGTTGGCGGCGCATGGTGCATGTGTACAAGGTTTCGAAAGCCGTTGACATTGACCTAGTTGGGCAATTCAATAAGCAGCTTACTGGAGGCCCAAATGTGTTTCGAGGACTGAGACTGCAGGAGACCTGCGAAGATTCTGCAGTTTTTGGAGGGGGTGCATGGTTGATTCTTGCTGTAGTGTAACCATGCTGACTACGGTGGCCTGGAAGCTTTCCCGGATGCAAATATTTTTGCGCGGAAGACGTGGAGTATAACAGAGACATCAGGCATACTTACTAAGTTCCCGCATGGTACTTTGATTCCAGATAACCCGCTTCTACCATCAACAAGACGGAAGAAGAAATTGAATTCTGATGAGCATCTTTTTATTTGGGCCGAAGTAGACAATGGAAATTGTAAAATAACCTTTGTGGAAAGCTCTTTGCGCGAAGCGTACAACAACCACCACCGTGACACCTTAGCAAAAGATCTGGCAGAGAATCCGAGAAAATTCTGGTCTCATGTAAAATCGCTAAGGGGGCCTAAGGCTTCCATTCGGTCCTTTGTTGACCAGCGTGGTGCAGCAGTTGAAGATAGCAAAACGAAAGCCGAAGTTTTAAATTTCTCGTTCACGAAATCGTTCACACAGACGAACTGTACAAACATACAGTCGTTGGACCATCGGACAGAATCCTGTATGGAAGACATACAAGTAAGTATACCTGGCGTAGAGGAACAACTGACAGATTTGCAAACAAGTAAATCACCATTTCCGGATGGAACCCCACTCCGATTTTACAAAGACTACTCTTCGGCATTGGTCCCTTACCTAGCCTGCATTTATCGTGAATCTTTCGCCCAGCACAATTGAAAAGTATGTGCTGAGGTCTGATCAGGGTGGATCCAGAAAAAATTGTCGATAGTTGCCAACCGCAAGGGCGAATGAGTATAATATCTTTGAGTAGGAGGATCTTTGATGGTTAAGAGAGCCGGGCGCGCGCAGTAAAAAACTGGGGAGTTGCAGGTAGGTGCCTAGAGGAAGCAGATGTGTGGTGACAGCTTTAAGGGAGGATTTGCAATACGCAGTTTTCAGGTTGTACACTGAACAAACTTTAGCACGTCAGTGGGGGAAGCTATAAAATGATTTCAAAATGGTTTTTGTTGGATAATGCTCAGTGTTAGGATTTGTATGTTCAAGTTTTGACGCATTAGCGTTTTGTAAATTTTTTGTAAGAGTGATTCGTATTACAAAAACGTTGGAAATGGTAGTTTTTGTATATGACTTATATATATATTGAGACCAACATTGTGTTTAAATCTAACAGCCTGAATCATAGTCCACATCCTTTGCTTGTATTGAATATGAAAATGAATAGTAAAGTTACCCACAAAATGAAAGAACATAAAGAAAATGAGGCCTGTATGCAATATATATGGTTAGTTAGTGGTTTGAAATCGATTTTGATGTAACTAAGGTAACCAGAGCAAAGTTGTTTCAAATAACTAATTTTATGCCACTGCACAACGGGCATTACTCAAGTCATGATATAATTTCATTGGGTAAACAACAGGGCCAAAAGTTAATTTTTCAGTACCATCTTAATGCCATTGCACAAAGGACATTATTCTCTTAAACTTGATTGCTGATTCAAATATATGTTTCATTACTGTGTAACACTCCGGTTTAATCTACTGACTTATCCCACTCGATCGAGATCTGATAGCAGCCCAAAACAGACAAAAATTAATGTGACCGTGTACCTAATGGGGCTGGCAATCGGATTGGACTGCTACGGAGTTGTTACATTCCATTTTGTCCTTCTCGAATGCTGTAATAATAAAATGTCTGGTCGCAAGAAGAACGACAACACAGCTTCATTAATCAACAAACTATATTCATCACAAAAACACAAAGTAAGGAGACAGCTACTGCCTTCGTCGTACAGAATTAATAACGGCTAATCTCAGCACAGGCCCTTTAGTTATTCATTATCGTCACACGCAATTTCAATCATTGTAATCCAACACTGCAATCCAACACTGCAATCCAACACTGCAATCCTAATGATGCCGGCGCGGTAGACGCGTAATTACAATATCGGCACAAAAATGTCACTGAATCACACTAGTAATTATACTTTTTCACTTTCCCGTATATTTCAAACACAAAGGGGTTAAACCACGGCGACGGCCGCTCCCTTTGTCGGTACGGTCTTGCATTCCAGCAACAGACCTCCACCCGGCTCGGCCCGCAGCGCGTACCACACAACTACTATCTCAACACTCGCTCTCGCTCTCGCAACCCGACACACACTATCGATTGTTTGTCCTGACGACCTGTGCTGTCGCAAAACTTATAGTAAGGGCCTACGGACCTCTTACATCCCCGCCCTCGAAAACTTCTTTGAAGCCACAGGCGTAAAAGAATCGGCAAGGGAATTAGACATCACTACATATGAACAAAACACACAGTGCAAATAAGTAATGAAATTACAATCACCAAGAAAATCCTTGACTCCGGTAGTGGGCTGCCTCTACAATAATTTTCTACAAAAAGTTATTACATCTCAAAAATATGGCATTGTCCAAATAACACACAACATCAATCCTACTTACTTAACATAGCAGGGTAAATATTTTTTTACAACTTATCTTACCAAAAATTTCCAAAAACTTTTCACTTTCAAAGGTTAGTACGAGTCATTAACTACATATCTGTTATAACTTGCTATAGCATAGACAAGAAAAGAAACTAGTTGAATGCCAGCTACCCCTTTGGTATGCCATCCTTTCAGTGGGGTTCGTGCCGTCCGTACTACTATCACTCTAATTTAAAACTCACTTGCCCAACACTTATAAAATTTAAGGAAGAAATTCACAACTTATTGCTACAGCAAAGACAAGAAAACAAACTAGGTGAATGCCAGCTACCCCGTTGGTATGCCGTCCTTTCAGCGGGGTTCGTGCCGTCCATACGACTATCACTCTAATTTAAAACTCACTTGACCAACACTTATAAAAATTAAGGAAGAATTTCACAACTTGTTCATTACAGATTCCATAAATTTAAATGCTACATTGTACCGCTAAGCATGTCTTACATAATTATTTGCAACACTACAACTAATGTGGTCACCCAATGAAAAATTTTAAACTACTGATCATTTCATTTTGCCAAACATTACTTCCATATGTGAATTGTTATCAAGAAAGCTTAGATGAGAGGTACAATATCTCCTGTTATATTCACACTAATTCAAGTCCACTATATGGATATTTGTCATTCATTACTCAGTGCCAGAATCCTGCTTCTAAAGCTTGACCTACGTATAACCATAATTGACTCTGATAGCTAATTGGATACATGAATTACTAATTATTCATTAGCAACACTTTGTTTTATCAGCATACTTCAGATAAACATGTATACCTACAAATAACTTGCAAACAGATGTTGCTCATGTGCTAAATGACATACTTCAATATTTCAAATATCTCATTCTCTATACTCTTCATTACACATAACTTAACACCAACTGCAAATACATGTATATCTTCAACCTATATCAATCCTCCATATACTTCAACACTTCAAACCTCTCATACTCAATATACATCATTACACATAACTGCCTCAACTTAACAGCAACTTCAACTGCATATATATCTTCAACCTACATCAACTCTCCATATTCGCTGCAATAACCACATAAAAATACTACTTCAGGCTCCTTAGCCTCTCCACTCATCATATTTCACATCATTTATCCGAACAACTATCTCCTTGTGTATTTGTTTCTTTATATGTTCATCTACTTACAAGCTGATACATTACTTCAATTTTCTTACAACAGTTTGAACTTTTCATGCCTCATAAAACAACTGTATAAGATTACCCAAATTCTTGTTTAACCAATTAGCTTACCACGACATTATGTAAACATTCGCTTTCTGATATGGTTCTCACTTTATTCCTTCTGGCATTATAAATTTTGGTTATTTACTCACAGTAAACTGAGCTTTTTTTAAGTTATTGATTCTCTGACATCTCACACTCTACATCAACAGCAACTACTACAAATTTACTACATGGTTCCTGACTGAATTACTTGGATGACCACTACCAATCCTAACTACTACACTAATTTTCTTAACCTAAGGATAGAGAAAGATGGTAGAGGAGTGACACTTGAAATTAGAAATAAAGTCTCACCCAGCTGGGAGTGTACCAGTCGCCACTTGGTATACCAGCAAAAGAGTTGCTAGCTCCCTACACCTCTCTTTCTTCAATTCGTACCTCTTCCTCATCTGGGTTATCCCTGTTCTCGTGTGAGTAGTACCTTTTTATGTTTTCCACATGTTCCTTACCATGCACTCTCTTTGTCCGTGCATACTCCAACTCCACAGTGTTAGGATGACCAATTTTTATAATCCTGTATGGTCCCTTATAAACGTGGTTGAATTTATTTATTTCAGAGTTTATTTTCTTTGATTTTGCATGAACCTTTACTAGTACCAAGTCTCCCACTCGGTAAGTTATCGGTTTCACTAGCTTGTCGTGTCTTTCCTGTCTCTTCCTAGCCTTCTCCTTCATACTTAATTCCACTAGCTCCAATTTCCTTTCCCAAGTCTATGAACTTCCTGGTGGGTAGACTAGCAACTCACGAAAAATACTGTCGGGTTCTTGATTGAGCAATACTTCACATGGTGCAAACCCTGTAGATTCATGTGGGAGGTGATTCCTGACCCGCTCAAATTCTTCCAGATATTCTTTCCACGCACCATGCTTCCTATGACAGTATGTTCGGCATAAACGGTTCAATTCATTCATTGTTCGTTCTGCTGGGTTAGAAGCTGGTCTATACCTAGAAATGGCAATTTGCTCTATTCCGTGCTCATTTAGCATCTCTGTCCACTTCTTTGACCTAAATTGTGACCCATTATCACTCAAAATTCGCTTAGGAATACACACCTTTTGAAAATAGTCTTTCTCAAAATGGTTAATAATGGCTCTACTAGTAGCTTTCATCAACGGGTAAAATTTTATGTACTTGGAAACCAGTTCTTCCACTACTAAGATTTGTGTGTAATTCCCTCGTGAGGCAGGAAGTGGCCCAAAGAGATCCACTGCAACTATGTCCTTAATTGCTGTTGGTATAATCGTATGCATATATCCTTTGTGCTGTACTGTAGTCGTTTTGGATTTATGACAGGTGTCACATGTACTCAGTATCTTCCACATACGCCTTCCCATGTTGTTGAATGCACAATCTAACTTCAACTTTTCCAGACACTTCTTCGGTCCATAATGCGCATTACTATAGTGCGTATACCAAATTAATTTTTCTACCACATGCTCAGGCACACAGAGTTTCCAGTTCTCCTCACTCTCCTTGTTTCTTTTATAAAGTATCCCATTATGAATATAATAAAATGTGCGAATCCTTTCCTCTCCTGCACACCTGTATTTGTTTTTAATTGTCTTTAATTTCTCGTCCTCGTTCTGTTCCCTGCACACATTTTTCAGGAATTTCCTTATGAATTCTTCATATTGTACTCCCTTCATCAGGTTAATTCTAACTCCTTCTCCTTCTGGCCTGTCCACCAACATTCCTCTCGAGTCAGCTGGTAATCTTGACAAAGCATCCGGTATTATGTGTGTAGCTCCTGGTTCATAAATTATCTCGAAGTCATAGTCTTGTAATGCCAGGGCCCATCGCGTTAGTCTGCTATGCCTCAACTTGCTTGTGGTCAGAAATGTAAGGGCCTTATGGTCAGTCACGACTTTCACATGCCTCCCGGCCAAATAATACCGGAAACGCTTAAACCCCCACACAATTGCCAATGCCTCCCTTTCAGTAATCGAATATTTCCTCTCCCAAGCATTTAAACTTCTGCTACCGAACGCTATTGTTCTTACCCTCTCACCATTTCCGCTCTTCTCCATTTGGTACAAATGTATTCCTAGTCCATAGTCAGAGCTGTCTGCTCCAAAATAAAAATCCTTGGAAAAACCCGGGTGGTGCAATATGTCTGCACTATATAGCGCTTCCTTGATATTCTCAAACTCGGTTTGGCACTCTGCACTCCAATGCCACGGCATCCTTGCCTTGGTCAATTCCCTCATACTCGGGGCATTAAGTACCGATCCTTTGACAAATTTTCTATAAAACTCACAGACCCCAAAGAATGCTCACAACTGCTTCTTACTATGGGGGGTCGGAAAATTTCTAATAGCCTCCATTTTACTAGGATCAGGATAGATACCCTCCTCGGATATTATATGGCCCAGGAATTTTATCTTTGATTTGCCAAATTCCGACTTGTCCAGGTTTACAGTTACCCCTGCGGTTTCAAAGGCTGCCAAGATTGCATCCAATCTACTCAAATGTTCTTCCCATGATTCGCTTGCTATCAAGAGGTCATCCACGTAGACGGTGACCTTTTTAAGTAACTCCTCGCCTAGTATCTTATCCATCGCTCTTATGAATTCAGACACTGACACATTAAGCCCAAATGGCAACACTCTAAATTGATAGCACCTCCCTCCATAAGTAAATGCTGTATACTGGCGGGACTCTGTGGCCAATGGTATTTGCCAGTAACCAGCAGTTAAGTCGATACTACTAAGCACCTTTGCTCCTCGGAATTTTTGAATCAGTTCTTCTATAGTCTCAGGTTTGTCCCGCTTCGGCTCGATGATTTTATTCACTGTTCGTGCATCCAAAACTATCCTCACCTTTCCATCCTTCTTATCAACAACAAATAGGGGGTTGTTATACTGACTGTTGGCCATTTCTATAACACCAAGGTCCATCATCCTCTGTATCTCTTCATCTACTGCTCTTCATTTCGCCTGGGGAATGGAATACTGTTTTATATTGAACGGTTTGTGGTTCTTTATCTTTAGCTTACACTCCACCGCTTTCATGATACCTGGCCGTTGAGAAAATACCTTACAACGCCTGTATAATACTGTGGCTAATTTCCTCTTAGTCCCCTCATCTAGGTGTGTCATCTCTTCCAACTTTTTATTGATCTTATGCTCTTCATGTCTATCCTCTCGTGCTAATCCCTCAAGGTACATCAACACTTCTTTTTCTAGTTCCTCTTCCCCGTATCCCGTGGTGGGTTCCTCTTCATGACACAATTTATCCTTCTGAATTCCTCCTCTTCTTCGATTGCACTCCCCTCAGCAAACCTTAAACTCTTCTCTTCTCCCTTTCTTCCTTTGACTTTGATAGTACCTTCATCAAAATTCACTACTGCATCAACTTCGTTCAACCAATCTATCCCTAAAATAATTGATGTGTTCAATCCGGCCACCACCAAGAATGTTGCTTCGTATTCTTCTCCCTCTATCTCGAAGGTAATCAACACTTGTTCTTTAATAGGTTTACTCTTTGCACCCAACGCATTCACAATCCTCACTCCACTCACCGGGAAACTAGGCAAGCTAATGTTTGCTTTTAGTACCTGTTCATATAACCTCTTGGATACTGCACATGCTTCACTTCCTGTATCGACTAATGCCTCGATATTCAGTCCACATAGCTTTAGTCCTATCATGGGTAGCATGGGTTCTTTGGGAATCCTACTTCCTTCTTCCAGTAGATCTTCTCTCAGATCTCCACCATTGTCGTGTCTTAATAGGTTTACTCTGGTCCTTGTCGCTCTCACTCCTGACCGGACCTCATCTGGAGTGCCATTCAGTTTTCCGGTCCTTCCGCCTCTTCTCTATGCACTGTGTCATTCATTCGCCTATCCCATCCTCTCTCAGGATCTCTTGGTTCTTCACTCCTTCTCCAATCATTTCTCCATTGCCGTTCACCACCATGGTTCCTGTACCTATGGCCACCACCTCTTCCTCTATAATTTGATGAATTACCAAAATGATTCCTTGGGTCATTACTTCCCCCTCGGTTTTGATCATTAGCCTGATTGTGTTCCTGTGATCGAACAGATTCCAACTGTTCCAGTATTTCCATGAAGGCCTCCCTATCTTTAATTAGGCTCCCAGATACAGTTTCCTGCATTCTCCGGCTCATTCTTCTTTTTATTGCTGATATCATTACGTCATCAATCAGGGGTTGTTCCAAGGTCTCGTTCAATTCCCACAAATGTTCAGCAAACTCTCTCAACGTTCCTCTCCATGTATTAAGTGACTTGCGGTGGAGTAGGTCCTCAATTGCTGCACACTGATGACTTTTGGACCAGTATTTCTTCAAGAATTCCTCTTCAAACTGATCATAACTAGTAGTCCCTTCCTTCTTCCTGACTCCCCAAGTGAAGGCCTCACCTTCCATTCTATCTATTGCAAATTGAATCTTGTCTGAGTCTTTAAGATGTGCTGGGAAAACTCCTTTTAACCACTTCATAAATATCATTGGGTGCAACCCTCATTTCGGTCTAAATTTCTGCCCTGTATGATTTTGGACGTACCGATTATCACTGCTCATCAAGGTAACTACTCTACCTTCCCCAACGGTTAAAGTGGCATTGCTAATTCGCTTATCAATTTCTTCTGTCTTGCTCTCCAATTGCTGCACTCCCTGTTGTAATTGCCTGACCTCCATTGCAACCCTCTTGTTATCCTCTTCTCGTTGCATGGCTATAGCATTTCTCAGATTGACAGCCAGTTGGTTTTGCCTATCTCCTATCCCCTTAACTGCATCATTACATTGTTTCTGCATTTGCGTCACCTCGGCGATTCGATGATTGCAATTCGTTTCCACTTCGTTGATTCTTTCTCCCAATTCGGCTTTCGTTTCTTCAATTTTGTCTTCCATCTTTTTTGTTAACTTTCCTTCCATCTTCTCCACGTCCCCCTGGACTTGGTCTATGCTCTTCTGTAGCTTCCTCTCTCTCTCGTCGACGTCCATCTTCAGTCGTTCTTGTAACTCCTGCATTTCCTTCTTCAGATTACACTCCATTTTCATTTGCGATGTTTTGATCTCTTGTAAACCTTTCTCTAATGATGCGTTAGTTCCTTGTAAACCTTTCTCTAATGATGCGTTAGTTTCTTGTAAACCCTTTAGTGATGCGCTATTCACCTTTATCAAGTCTACCAACATCGACCACTTATCTGCATCCTCTGAAACTGACTTATTTCTCATCGTTTGTTCCGGTGTTTTGGGATAACTAGTTGAGTGTGCTAATGGGCTATCTAATGATACTCCATAATCACTGATTCCCGAATCTTCCCTGTCTTCCTGTCCTATCCCTTTCCTTTCAACTATTGCCTCACAAACCTGCTTATCCTAAGTAGACATGTTTGGTTATTTTTAACACACAGGAAAGTAATATAGAATAACCTCTAGTAACCCAAAACACTCCTAATTACCATGAAACCAATCAAACAGTACCTGAAGTATTATTTCATTAATCCCTAAATTGATACAATATGCAAGAGCATCGAACATAACAACTCTCAAAACCTAATCACTTCAAATATCAATTTTAACATACACAGCTTATGTAAAATGTTTTAAATAAGATAAATCATACTATTCATAAAATCTATACATATAAAATCCCCCAAAAACAATAAGCATATCTGTATAATTATCATTTAGACAGCGCAGTATGCATAAATAAGTATGCTCAATTTCAGAGTATTTTTCGCAAACTTTTCGGAAATTACTGCAATTGGGCACTTTTCCTACATGCAATTCAGTTTACAAACGTTTATTTACCGCAAAAACTGCACATTGCAATTTAATGTTATGTCAACCAGTCGTCTCCACTCACCAACCGATGTTACCACGAGTCGCGATGTTTTGACGTTTGAAGTGGGCGTGGCGCTGTACCGCCGCCGGAACGCGTGAAGGTCGCGCTGCTCGCTGTGGTTGGACGTCGTAGTTCTCAGCCGACCGCTCCGTGGCGCTGCAGGTGGGCGTAGTTTGTAGTTCAGCTGCTAGATGTCAGGACGGCGCTCGGTGTCTCGAAGTCGCGCGGCTTGCTGTGGCGGGCGTGTGAAATCACCTCGCAGATCGAAGCTCTTTGGCGCAACTGCTACACGTGTCTGCGTGACGTCACTCAATAATTGCGTCGCCACAATACATTGTCGTCCGCATAACAGTTTATGGGTCCACATGAAGCTGTCCGAATTTTCACTATTTAAAAAGCAATTTCAGCCACAATATTACCATTAAACACTGCTTTAAATCTTTCGTGACGAATTCTTGGCTCGTTTTGCTATTTTAATGTTCACACGTGTCTTTCTTTGGTGTCCACTTTTCACAGTTTTTCGCGCAGATTTACGCATTTGCACATTATAACACAGTTTATTGACACTATTATTCTCATCTAAAATGGCAAGAAAAAGTTTAGTCACAATCGTAAGATATTATTACTTCGTATTGTTCAAAAATGCAGTGATTCTTGTCGCGATTTGAAAGTTTATGCTCTGTCCCGATTCAACATTGGAAAATATTTTCTTCGTGTTAAATAAGATAAAATTACCTATTGTTCTTTGCGATTCGTCCGAAAATTGCACTTGTCCTTTCACGGTAAGCCAAGGGTGTAACACTCCGGTTTAATCTACTGACTTATCCCGCTCGATCGAGATCTGATAGCAGCCCAAAACAGACAATAATTAATGTGACCGTGTACCTAATGGGGCTGGCAATCGGATTGGACTGCTACGGAGTTGTTACATTCCATTTTGTCCTTCTCAAATGCTGTAATAATAAAATGTCTGGTGGCAAGAAGAACGACAACACAGCTTCATTAATCAACAACCTATATTCATCACAAAAACACAAAGTAAGGAGACAGCCACTGCCTTCGTCGTACAGAATTAATATCGGCTAATCTCAGCACAGGCCCTTTAGTTATTCATTATCGTCACACGCAATTTCAATCATTGTAATCCAACACTGCAATCCAACACTGCAATCCAACACTGCAATCCAAATGATGCCGGCGCGGTAGACGCGTAATTACAATATCGGCACAAAAGTGTCACTGAATCACACTAGTAATTATACTTTTTCACTTTCCCGTATATTTCTAACACAAAGGGGTTAAACCACATCGATGGCCACTCCCTTTGTCGGTACGGTCTTGCATTGCAGCAACAGACCACCACCCGGCTCGGCCCGCAGCGCGTACCACACAACTACTATCTCAACACTCGCTTTCGCTCTCGCAACCCGACACACGCTATCGATTGTTTGTCCGGACGACCTGTGCTGTCCCAAAACTTATAGTATGGGCCTACGGACCCCTTACAACTGGCAAAATGGAGGAGTGCACGAAACAATTTCGCAGATGCAGCCAGATGCAGGTTTGTTGAATAATTATTTTGGAACAATTTTATCTTTGATACTATCACTAATTAAAAAGAAATCAATTTTTGGTTAGATACTTTCACTTTTAAAGATAATTTTGGACACACAATATCTCAAGTGACTGGAAAAAAAGCGCTAGTGACTCCAGTGTATAAGAAGGGTAATAGAACGCAAAATTCCAGACCAATATCCTAACTTCTTTTTGTTGCAGAATTGTTGGAAATATCTCAATTAGAATGTAATAAACTTTATTGAGACCAAGAAGCTTATTTCCACGAATGAGCATGGTTTTAGAAAGCATCGCTAGTGCAAAACTCAGTTTGTCCTTTCCTCGCATGATATACTAAGAACCATGGACGCAGGACAACTGCCAGATTCCACACGGCTAGAGTGCCGGAAAGCATTTGCCATGGTTCCCCATTGCAGGTTATTAATGAAGGTACGAGCATATGGAATAAATTCACAGATATGTTAGTGGCTCGAAGACTTTTTAAAATAAATAATAGAATCCGGTAAGGTTTCGTCGGCGGTGAGTGTTCATCAGAGACAAAGGTATCGTCAGGAGCCTCCCATGGAAGTGTGACAGGAGCGCTGTTGTTGTCTATAAACATAACTGATTTGGCGGACATGGTGGGGAGTGGTTTATGGTTGTTCGCTGACGATGTCATGGATTATGGTAGGGCGTCGAAGTTGAGTGAACGTAGGTTGATACAAGACGAGTTAATCAAAATTTGCAGTTGGTGTGATGAATGGAAGTTAGCTCTAAATGTGGAAAAATGTAAGTTAATGCGGATGAGTCGGAAGAAACAACCTGGAATGTTCGGACACAGTATTACTAACGTCCTACCTGACAGAGTCAAGTCGTTTAAATATCTGGGAGCATCGTTGCAAAGCGATATGAAATGGTACGAGCATGTGAGAACCTCGGTAGGGAAGGTGAATCGACGACTTCAGTTTATTGGGAGAATTTTAGGAAAGAATGGTTCACCTGCAAAGGAGACTGCATATAGGACGCTGGTGCGACCTATTCTTGAGAAGTCCTCGAGTGTTTGGGATCCGTACAGGTCGGATGAAAGGAAGGCATCCAAGCAATTCAGAGGCGGTTTGCTAAGTTTGCTACCGGTAGGTTTGAACAACACGGAAGTGTTACAGAGATGCTTCAGGAATTCAAATGGGAATCCCTGGAGGGAAGACGACGTTCTTTTCGAGAAACACTACTGAGAAAATTTACAGAACTGGCATTTCGCGCTGACTGCCGAACAATTATATTACATACACCGCGCGTAAGGACCACACATATAAGATACGAGAAATTAGGGCTCATACGGAATCGTACAGCCAGTCGTTTCTCCCTCGCTCTATTTGCGTGTTGAATAGGAAGGGAAATGACAAGTAGTGGCGCAGGGTACCCTCCGCTAAGAATCGTTAGGTGGCTTACGGAGTATCGATGTAGATGTAGAATATTTACAGAACTCGTATTTGAGACTGACAGACGAATGATTCTATTGCTGGCAACATACACTGCAGGCAAGGATCACGAAGATAAAATACGAGAAATTAGAGCTCATACGAAGGCATATAGATAGTCGTTTTTCCCTCAATTAGCGAGTGCAACAGACAAGGACATGTAGTGATAAAGGATACCCTCCGCCACACATCGTACGGTGGCTTGCGGATATCTATGTAGATGTTGATGAAGATGTACTAGTAAGTAACTCGACAGGAGCGCCCATCGCTTCTCAGGCACGGATAAATTATCCTGTGAGTGGAATGTAGACTGCTGGAGTCTGACTGCCAGATGGTAAAGATAAATATTATTATAGAAACTAACGTGTGTACCATCAAAAGCTACTAAAACATTTATTATGCTGCAACTGGCAGATGATTACGTATTCTGTAGAAGCCAGTTGCAACATAACAAATATTCTAGCAGTTATTGCTCGATCACGACCTAAGTAAAAGAGTTTTAACATCTCCGCGAATCGGCTGCATACCGCACTCAGTCAAATGTGGCATGTAGTTGCTGGAGAGGTTCCGTAAAGCATCCGGCTGATGGTTCCTGATACGAGACGAGGCAGCTAACGCTGGCGTGGACACGGGCGTGACATCCAACCCTCTTGAAACACAGTGCACGCATCAGATGAGATGTGCTGGTTATCGTGATTTACAGTCGTGTCGCTTTCCAGCGGCAGGTGCAGGCTGTATCTGGCTCGCATACCACACAGATTGTTTACAAAAATGTACGTGTGTAAAATTCCTACGTTAGTTCTATTATAACACAAATTTCCTTCCTTCCCCACATGCTAGTAACGTTCTCCCGCCTATAGCCTAGTATACATAAGTGAAAACGTCGGTATCCATGAACACGCTATAAGATAAAAAGGGAAGTTTCTTGTCCTCTCATTAAGAACATCAGCTTAGAAAATTTCACAAAATCGGACCACCTCACTCCTGACAAAGTGCACACTATAACATTCAATATTATAGAAAATACTTCTATTACTTTCTACATCTACATCTGCATCTACATCTACGTGATTACTCTGCTATTCATAATAAAGTGCCTGGCAGAGGATTCAATACTTTAATAACAAGGTCCCATAGCCTTTTAGAATACCCCGTCGAGAATAAAACATTGGACACAGCAAGGTGCGAAATCGATACACATCTTTTCGTAACTCTTGTTTCTCTTCCAAACACTGAACATCTAGCACAAACGACCTTATATCTTGTATTACGATCTCCGAAAGGCCTTAATCGCCGATACATTATTAACTGATATTTAATTATGACAAATACTACCGAGACTCATTTTTGATGAACCTTTAATTTGATGTTACCATAAAACGATTTACTTTCATAGCCCGCGAATTATGACACGAAAATAACTAAATACGGAAATTCTTTGACCACCGATATGACGTTTCCTGTCATTTTATAAAGAAAAATATTACCAACAACGACACGTTTTCGAGATAGGCTTAGTGCTTAGAAAGAGAGCATATTCATAGGTTGTACGTTACTATATAAAAACCATAAAATGTGGGCTTCAGCTGGAATCGATAAGTACAATACGGCGTCTCGCAAGTTTTTCTTGTGACGTAGAGAGAGTTCTTGCATGTTATGGGTCAATCCTTTGGTAGCACGTTGCAGAAATATCGCAGGACTTAGACTGTGTTTCACGCGAGGCAGTGGCTTCCAAAGGAAAGTAATAGGAAGTGATGTTACAGAACTCATACAGCTCCACGTCAAAGTTAAGGTTAACAAATTGCGGACAGACCTCGAGTTTACTCGTACATCGAGCGCTATCCACTACGGACGGATTTCGAGATTTTGTGCTACACGCTGTCTGTAATTCCATTTGTCACGATGTATTTTAAATACTGTTTAGGTGTTTATACAAGTAGTCAATACATCAAACATATTGCCTTCGCGTACCTTTTACTTATTTAGCATTTTCAATGAATCTCATATTTCAAATAGTAACCCGGTCTTAGTCTTGAAGTTCCTCCTGCTTTTAGTGATGGCCCTATTCATTAAACGGAAGCAAATGATCGCATCGGAAATACTTCCGGGAGTTTTTGGTGACGAATGTTTAGATATTCCTAGTGAGAATGAACATCCGATTGGCTATGCGATTTAATATTTCTGTGGTTGCGAGGACGATTCCATTGACAGTGGCACCATTGGACCCACAAGGAAGCGTAAGGTGACTGATTTCATGTGATTTTGACAGAAATGTAAATGTGTCCTTCTGAGTGATTCATTTTGACGTAATTTTAACGCAGCTGAAGAAATAGCCGGGCAAGTACAATCAAATGGCTCTGAATACTATGGGACTTAACTTCTGAGGTCATCAGTCCCCTAGAACTTAGAAATACTTAAACATAACTAACCTAAGGACATCACACACATCCATGCCCGAGGCAGGATTCGAACCTGCGACCGTAGCGATCTCGCGGTTCCCGACTGTAGCGCCTATGACCGCTCGGCCACTCCGGCCCGCTAAGTACAATCCAGAATGTATTCATGACATAGTGTACTCCACAGTTGGTATCGTGCAGTGGAATCATGGTTCTGGGACCTACTGACTAGTGGAAATAAAGTCATTGGGAAGGCTAAAAGGGAAGGTGGTTTTACTAGGAACAAACTAAAACGCGTAAATTATCGGTTTCTTAATAGTAATGCTATTTATATAATATGTTGTTAATAACAAACCGAATATACTGATACTGAGGCTATGCGCTTGCCTTTACAAAGGGAGAAAAGTTTCCTGATAAACACTAACTAAACCTCTAATCCCTGTTCTAAGTAGTTTTTCGCCTTACGAAGAACTAGAAAAACTACTGCAGCAAGACATCCTTAGCTATCAGATTGTTAATATGTGACAGTGCCAGTATCAATTAACGTGAGATGTTGGGCACAAATAACCTGGCACATAATTTTATTCCATAAATCAAATACCTGAACTACACTGAATTCTCAATTTCCTGCCAAGAACTCTCTAGATATTAACCATATCGTAGGAAAAAAAGAAACCTGACACATACAGAAAAACAGTTACCATTCTCTCTCTCTCTCTCTCTCTCTCTCTCTCTCTCTCTCTCTCTCTCTCTCTCTCTATCTCTTTCGCAGACTGTCAAAACAAAAAAAGATACACAACAATAATATCATATACCATAACAATAGTTTAATAAATCCTGTAGATACGAAATGTTTCGTTATTAGGCTAATTTATTTTTATAGCTTTCATTCTCAACTCGTGAAAGCAGAGCACGCTTTTGTACAATTTCGTTACTCTAATATTTTGCGTGTGTTGATGGCTCTGAGCACTATGGGACTTAACTTCTGAGGTCATCAGTCCCCTAGAACTTAGAACTACTTAAACCTAACTAACCTAAGGACATCACACACATCTATGCCCGAGGCAGGATTCGAACCTGCAACCGTAGCGGTCACGCGGTTCCAGACTGTAGCGCCTAGAACCGCTAGGCCACCCCGGCCGGCGCGTGTGTTGATCAACATTGTAAGTGTGTTGATGTAACACCCACACACATACATAAACACACACAAATTATAAATTATTTAGTCGAACACAGCTGAATGCAGCTATATTGCAGTTCACACTTTTCACATGGCCCTTTAACTACTTTGTTTCCTCTGGGACGGCCGGAGTGGCCATGCGGTTCTAGGCGCTACAGTCTGGAACCGAGCGACCGCTACGGTCGCAGGTTCTAATCCTGCCTCGGGCATGGATGTGTGTGATGTCCTTAGGTTAGTTAGGTTTAATTAGTTCTAAGTTCTAGGCGACTGATGACCTCAGAAGTTAAGTCGCATAGTGCTCAGAGCCATTTGAATCATTTTTTGTTTCCTTTGGATGACACAGACCAGATCGGCAATCTCATTTACCAGTATTGGTCTCCTTTAATAATTCCATTTGCTCAACGATGCATCACCCTAAATCGGGTTTCCAGTTTCCAAATCTACTCATCTACTCCATAGGGCAAAAGAGTTCTCCAGATCTTCTCTTTGAAATAATTCCCAGCTTTTATTAATTCTTGACTTCAAATTCTCTCAATACTGGATTAAAGGTTCCATACATTGCGCACACCGTTACCCTCCAGCGACCACACTCCTGCACTGATATACAGAGTTTTGGGAAGATATGATTCATCTGTAAAGGAGACCGCTTATAAAACACTAATACGACCTATTTTTGAGTACTGCTCGAGCGTTTGGGATCCCTATCAGGTCGGATTGAGGGAGGACATAGAAGCAATTCAGAGGCGGGCTGCTAGATTTGTTACTGGTAGGTTCGATCATCACGCGAGTGTTACGGAAATGCTTCAGGAACTCGAGTGGGACTCTCTGGAGGAATGGAGGCGTTCTTTTCGTGAATCGCTACTGAGGAAATTTATAGAACCAGCATTTGGGGCTGACTGCAGTACAATTTTATTGCCGCCAACTTACATTTCGCGGAATGACCACAAAGATAAGATAAGAGAGATTAGGGCTCGTACAGAGGCATATTGGCAGTCATTTTTCCCTCGTTCTGTTTGGGAGTGGAACAGGGAGAGAAGATGCTAGTTGTGGTACGAGGTACCCTTCGCTACGCACCGTATGGTGGATTGCGGAGTATGTATGTAGATGTAGATGTAGGGTCTATTCTTTTAAGGGGAGCCGGAGGTACCTACGCTGCCCATGTTAAAATCACTAAGTTTGAGGAACATTTATGAATAAACTACCAAATAGAAAATTTTGATTTTTTTTTTTTACATATAGAGTGGTTTAGTATTGCAGTTATGGCAGAGGGATTTTGGAGTATCTTTTCTAGTTTCCTTCAAATTATTTTTTTTATTAATGACCAAAATTTTTTTTACAAATAATTGCTGTATAATTAAACTGAAATGAAACTACTGAACATATTGCCAAATGGCTGTGTTACAATGTAAGTTTGACCACTAGGAGTGCTCTATAAAAATTTCATCTCTCTAGCTTGAGTGGATTTTGAGAAAATATTCCTTATATTCGAAAAATTCTAATTTACAGGAAATGGCTATCAAAGTTTCTCAATACATTCCTGCACTATAGGATGGACTATCAGGGTCTTCTTCTTCATCCTCCAAAAGCTTCCACTTCTGTCTTCTTTTCTGGCCTGTTGTTCCATCATACTTCATATGCCTTTCTCTTCTTTCTGCTCCTCTTATCCTTTCTCTGTCAATATTTCTTAGTGCTCGTACAGTGTTCACCCCAGCTGCAAATCCTAATGCCTTCAGAACTTCACACTTCACACTGTTCCCTTGGTTGTAGGTTGCTATTGCATCATAAATGCCCAAGTGCAGTGTTTTTATGCTTACAAACACCATTTTAGGAATCACTTTCCAAATCAAATTGTTTACGCTCTCATTAGGATTCTGCGTCTTTCCGTGTAGACATTTGTGTAACAGTTCTGGCTGTGCTAAGTCATAAAAAACTGGTTTTATTGCAGCTGCTGGCAAACCATGTTTGTGATCATAGTCCTTTTTTGCATTATATTTGCACCAGGAATCTTTTGGGCACAGGCTGAGTTGAGGGTATTCATTGGAAGAGGAAGTATGAAGGAACAATGCCCACACTGCTTTCGCATGTCACTAACATTACTATTATTTTGCCTTATAGCATACCCATAGTATCTCTGTAGACGTTCAATCACCTCATCAGTAAGCCGGCCTCTCCCTCCTATTGTCTTTCCATCACTGAGCTTACTTGAACCCAAACGCTTTTGCACATGCCCAACGCATTCCAACTGTTCAACTACAAATTCATTTCCATATGGTTTCAGTTCCTCTATAGTCTTGAAACCTTTGGAGTCACCATCCCCAAGGTAGTATTTGCTAGAAGATGTCGCAGGACTATGGCCGGCCATGTGTTGCTTAGCAGAAGAACGCCCTGTTTCAGTAATTGTAGGATCGCAACTTGGTATTAGTGTTAATTTTCTTTTCCCTACGTTCTTCCTCTTCTTATATACACGGTTACTAAAACGTGGCATCGTAATCAGAACAATGCTTTACACAAGAAATATAATACTACCAACAACAGGCGCAACACTGAACTAATTCGAAACGGTAAACAGCAAAGAGACGATGTTCCGCGCTCTTTGCGCTTCATTTCTCACAGAAAACAATGTAGCCAACCGTTGCACACTCGCTGTATGCGTAACGTAAGGCGCTGTATGCGTAACAGGCCGAGAAAATGCCAAGCAGTTCGCCAGGAAGTCACGAGTGGGTGTTAGATGCATTCAGCAGCCGCCCATTTCCTTCGCAGGCGTGGGGGAAAATGGTAATAACTCCACTTCTAGGGCGAGTAGAACAATAATTCAAGGTTTACATTGAAGAGGAATGTTCCAATTAAATTTCGGTAGCAAAATTAAAAAAAATCGTAATTTTTTGGATTTGACCACCTCCGGCTCCCCTTAACAGACTAATTCCTCGCCTTAGCAAAATCCTATAGATATTATTAATGGTGCTGAACAGTGCCATGGTATTTTATTAAACAGCAATATTTTTGTATCGTGCATTAGACACAATCATCTCAGAAATTTACAGAAATGCACACAATCTACATAGTAAAATTTTTACACGTGGTTGCCAATTTCATATCAATATAGACTATACTCCATACAACAAAATGAAAAAAACAAAAGATTGAATTACATTTTCAGACAACAAGTTAATTAAATACAAATGTACATAAAAATCCTTGATTAGAAAATCTTCATGTTTGGCACCCGTTTCCAAACAAGACTGACGGTCGTAAATGGTCGCAAATCCCAGCAGACGAAGAATAGTCGGAGACATACATGCTTAGGGATCAACTGCGACAAACGTGCAACAAAATGCTCGATAGTGGAGCACAGTGCAAATTACAGCGCCTGCACATCAGCACCTGAAAGCATAGATACAGGGCACAAGACTGATGTTACCGTTCGATGTACTAGAACATGAGTAGTCGCGTATCTGGAGACCTTGACAGATTTCTTCTAGCTGCACAAAAAGTAGGCAATAAATCTGAGCCAAAAATAGTTTTCAACATCTCATGACAATCGAAGCATCAAACAGACGATTAGAAATCGAAACACACACAATAGCGATTTAAGAGCACTATAAGCATTTGTGTACTTATGCCAGAATTGTAGATATCAGACGGAAAAGTTTCATTCTGACCACCCTATACACAGATCACAGCTAGCAGTAATCTTCGTAATGGTCATGCACACTATGACGTCCCTTCCCTCGTTCTTCACTCGCCGGAAGGAGATGTGACTCGTAACGATGTTCGTCCCCGTTGGTATGACATGGAACAGCACCTGTAGCTCTCGTGAGAACACAACTCCTCGTGTGGTTTGGAAATATTCTGTTCTCTCTCCGCAACAGTCTTCTCAGCTGGTGCGAACTGGTAAACTGCTACCGTTTATTTTAATTTTCTTGCTCGGTTACTACACATCATACATAGCGAGGGTGAAATTTTGGTGTCTACTATTCCGTTGCTATGCCGTTGCAACTTCCAGTTATTAACAACGGTCCAACGTAACTCCAGAGATAATTTATGTTGGCGCAAATGTTTTTTAATACTTCGTAATACTGGTTTAAACTAATCACTTTTAACTGTCCATTATTCATGTAATCACTTAGTCACTTAAAATGTTTAAAGAGTCAATCAACTTGCATTAATACACATTGTATTGTCTGTTTAGTGAGTTAGGCGACACGTAAGATCTATCTTTTGACTCAGATTTTATTGTTCTTTCTGTAATTAATTGTTTGTCCCTACAACACACGCACACCGATATGCCATTCAAGATTAACTTCTGTTCAGTTCAGTAATCGTGGCGCTGACGACAACTTCTGACTAATCGGCATACTTGTCTTTCTTCGTGTCTTCGTTTAATTGTGTCCTACTCAAGACTACGAATTGTTTTTCTGTCGTTGATCCATGGCTCTCAAGGTTTGTAACTGTTCATCAGTATGAAGGCTAAGTCCGATAAACCAATATCACTCAATTGAAGTCCAACACTCGTCTTACTATACCGTCGCGTTGAGAACGGTAAAGATTAACTTTCATCAGTCGAATGACTAAGCAATACTTCAGTCTTTACCTCACGAATTATCAAACTTCCAAAACTGAAACAATCTAATAGCGTTTACACCCAGACAACTATCGCAAAAGTAATCTAGAGCGACTCAGGAGCAACTAACTAGCGGGACATTCCCATATCCGAGTTGCATTGTAGTCGCATTGAGTTTCCTTTTCGATGCGGCTACAACTCTCTTCCATGGTAAATGTTATCTTTGACTGGATTACTTTCTTGGATTTAACCTTCGTTGATATGATTTTGAATTTATGCTATAGGTGTTTCATAAAGAATCTGTGATAATCCTTTCCTTTTATCACCCCTTTGCTATTCTCAGTGTTTGAACGATATAGGTATTAATCAAAATATTATCAGTGTAGATTTTATCGTCAATAGTTGCCATCACTGTCAATATGACTCTCTTCCCTACTTTAAGTTTCCCACAAAGTTTGTTGATTGGTGTTTTCTGTCCTTGGGGCTTTACAACATTAATTTTAATTCTACATTTTACGTATGTATCGTTGACATAAACACCGAGCATCAAACTAGTTCGTTTCGTTTCATCTCTGTGTGCTACTAAGCGAATGTTGCTATAAAATGTTACCTCGAGAGAGAAAATGGCTCTTATACGTTGATTTGCGTACGCTTATTTACCGTCCCTTACTGACCGAAAAGGTTTGGCGATCGCATACGTCAGGACGGCAAACCGTGAGACAATAAAGGAATATCTGACCGCTGTGAACACGATACAGTATATTTCCAGTTTCCTCGGCTCCCGGCGAGTTCACAATCGTGACGCGCAGCTTCCAGTGTTCCGCTGTGTTCGGCGATGTTATTTACAGTTCAGCGCGCACCGGCGCCCCCAGCGAAAACGTGCTGGCGTGGCCCTAGCAGTCGATGTGCAGCCCTTTGTTTTGTGTCCGCGCACTGAATAACGAGGTCTGTGTGAGAAGCCGTTATGCTGATTCTGGGTAAACAGCTAACTCGAATGCAAATTTACTGATACTTTGAGAAAGTAAGCTGCCGTAACAAAAGAGGTCAGATGCTATTTCCCTCTACACTGGTAGCTGAAAAATACGTACAAGCAACCCCACGTACGACGAAGCGCAAAATACTTATTTCAATGTTTTTCATGTTCAAATTACCAAAGATTCAAACGCTTTTAATACGAAAAGAATGTTATGTCGCTAACCAAATCACTGACGAGATCTGTCCTTCTACCTATAACAACGGGCTAGTCTAAGTAGAGTAAAAAATTGTAAATTGTCTTGTGTGTTGGTGAATAAATGAATGAAATTGTCTTCGTGGTCCGACTGAAAATTATTAAAGTTTTACTCATATGCCTGGCCTGTACCTTTACTCAAGCATGCAGAAAGCGAATTATGCATCATTCTCTGGCATTAAATGTAGTTCCCACAACTATAGAGTACGTACTTCATTGAACATGCCACTAGTCGGTGGTAATGCTGACAAGGAACCCGTTGAATACGAGGTCAAAAGTTCAAACTTGAGAAAGGCTCATTGGAAACTATGTTTTAACACTTATGATAGGAAAAATATTAGTTCCTAATGACTCAACATGTGCATCAGGGGGGCGACAGAAAATGAGTATCCAGGAGGTCCAGACATTAACTTTCTATGGGATGTGGGTATTACACTTCACAAAATGGACATCACCGACAATCAAGAAATGTTCAGAATAAATCATTAATCGTCACCGTGAACATCGAATAAAAAATGGCACGCCAAACTGATCATAAGGATTCGCATGAGCAAGATCGAAGGCGAACTGTGGAGGACGTTTAGCTAGGTATCCATTCTTTAAAAAATGCCTGTAAAATCATAATGGTGTAACGGTGTGATGAAATGTGATACATGCAACCGAATGCGGAACAATCTGTCGTGGTGCTTACAGTGAAACTGACTAGCCATTACGGTACAGCTGAATATAGTGCTATAATATGTTTTATAGGCACGGAAAAATCAAGCATCCAAAGGCTGAGGTTTTCCAGGTATTATGAATTGCAATGTCATTTATATTCCAGGAGGGCTGATTTTCTCTGAAGGAGTAAGACTTTTATATGTAGAGGAATCAAATAAAAGCAAATTATTTTGACCAGATTTCGGCCAAAAGCGGTACTCAGACCATAGTTGTAGTTCTCTTACGCTCATTTTCCCACTCTTGCTTGCTGTGACGTAAATATTCCCTACTGCCCTTGCAAGATCACGCAGACGAGAAAGAATCGTAGAGGGCAGAGCACCTCCAACTTCTCGAGGGAAAACAAATAACTTTCCAGTTAATTTGCAATCCAGATTAACGAACGGCCTAGGTAGGTATAAACGAATGAGTTTAGGCATTAATGTTACTTGATCTTGGTACCACTTTATTGATACCTCTAATTTCTAGGGTTCCTTTCATACGCGTTTCCTCTTCTAATCCCGATTGATAGGAGTTCGAAACAAATTCCTTACTCAACGATAGCATAAGTTTGCTTACCTGATCTACAAATTTTCGAGCCGATTCCTCAGTTTTCTATGCATCGTCGAGTTCAGTCTTTGTTTGAAATTTCTTTAGTTTAAGTCATCCAAATCTGTAGCACCGTTTGAAGTTATACCATGCACTGTTTCCCTTGATATCACTGTAATCTCTGTCGAACGCACTTTGATGTGCATATCGTAATACATCACTATCATACACATTCTCCAAAGTGTGTCGAGCATTCTTGTAACGCGCAAAGAATGCCTCTGAGCACTATGGGACTTAACATCTGAGGTCATCAGTCCCCTAGAACTTAGAACAACTTAAACCTAACTAACCCAAGGACATCACACACATCCATGCCCGAGGCAGGATTCGAACCTGCGACCGTAGCGGTCGCGCAGTTCCAGACTGTAGCGCCTAGAACCGCTCGTCCACTACGGCCGGCTGTAACGCACAAAGATGAGTTTTTGTAAGAAGTGCGCCTTCTCGTACCTTGAATACCGTATCCGTAGCTTTTCTTATGTACTGCACGGTCATACTGCTGCGGTCTTATTCTAAATATGTTCATAAATGTTTTTTATTATGCTGCGGATGATTACCGAACATTTAATTGTGTTTGGTAACTGTCCTTTGCTACGTTTCACTAGAGACGGGATTTATGGCTCCCTGCCCGACAGGGATAATAATCTACGTGGTTCGGCACATGTTTCAGGATCACTTTCGCTTCTTAAGGACGCGTGGTCATCACTGTATCTCTCATAAACGTTGTCCGCGCAGTCGAGCTTATACGACACCACACATTCCACTGACTCATCTTGCAGAAAAGCTAATATTTCCTCTGTCACTTCTTTCTCAGTCTGCGAAGCTCCTTAGGATCCTTTCTGGCAGAATGTCTGCTGTTATAAGTATAATGCTAAGTTTGCTTTGTTTATTGTTGCCATTGCTCTGCTTTGTATCGACACCACTAGCACTGTAGCACTGTTGTGAGTTACTCGTCGACTAAGCACTTCAGTTTTGCTTCTTAGCCTCGTGCTGTGCCCGCCATTGGATACCTGCACTCCCGCCTCCTGTTTCCATTAGCAGGCAATATTGTGGTTGCATGGTAGACAATATGCGGCGTGTAGAATGCCGTAAACGTCATGGGCCCTTTGCGCATTCGCACTCAACGGGTTCCTTGTGAGATAAAATTAAGCACAGATACAGACAAAGGCGATGCATGGCTCTGTTTATAATTGTGGCACGATATATTCATAGCGTCGAGGCGTACAGATCTGCTTTCACGCCCACATGCTCAACACTCTGCTAAAATCGTTGTTACTTGTAATCATTGGATGTAATCTCGAAACACTGGCATGTAATGCGAAAGCCGGCTAGAATGGCCGAGCGGCTCTAGGCGCTACAGTCTGGAACCGCGCGACCGCTACGGTCACAGGTTCGAATCCTGCCTCGGGCATGGATGTGTGTAATGTCCTTAGGTTAGTTAGGTTTAAGTAGTTCTAAGTTCTAGGGGACTGATGACCTCAGTAGTTAAGTCCCATAGTGCTCAGAGCCATTTGAACCATTTTTTTGTACTGTATGATAATGTAGACAACACAAGTGTTTATAGCAATCCGCTGTCAAGTTGGGCTGTTCTTCGTCCTTTGCCTTACAACCGGATTTCGCAGGTTTCGGTTACCATCTGTCTGGCCCAATAAAGGATGCACTCCTTGGGAAGCAGTAAGTGGATGATGGGGAAGTTATTGATGCAGCAAAACAGTGGCTCCGACTTCGACCGGTGCAGTGGTACCGCACGCGCGCACAAGCCCTCCTAGGAACATGGCGTAAAGCCGTCGCATTAAATGGAGATTGTAAAAAAATAGGCTTTTGTAGCGAAAATATTTGGGAATAATATGGTGTATTGGAATACTGAATTAAACAAACCTGCCTTAAGGAATAATGAAATGTGTTGCATAACTTATTGAACGCCTCCGTATATTGAACATACTCTCTTCGTACAGGAGCAACACGCTGTTATGTTCCCTAGAACTTTTTAACGTTTCCTCACTGTCTAAGCTGGAAGGTTTTATGACAAAGCCCCAATCAACAAGCCGGCAGAGTATAAAGATCATCGGCAATAACAAATATCTGTCCTGTGAGTTTCGAACCAGCCCGGCAGGGAGGCTCTGCGCTGAGTCTGGTCTATCGCTGCTAGCCAGTCGGTGCAGCTTCTCGTCGTAAGCCGCACATGCAACTTCCTGTCTGATTCCTGATGACCAGATTCACCGTGTAATAGTCGAAGGTGGCGTTTTTTAGCACTACAATTGATTACAAACGCTCTAATTGCACGTGGCTTCTCCTTATCTGAACGCCTTACATACGTTTACCGACTGATAACAATATGATTCTATTTCATGTAACTGATCTCTTCTCAGTGTGTCACCGTGCCGGTTGTATCTGCATTTACATTTACTCCAATACCTGACGGTGTATGGCGAAGAGTACTTTTGATAGCTGTTCCACTCTCGAATGGCGCGTGGGACCAATGATTGCCGATAACGTCTGCATTAGGTCTAATTTCTCGAATTTTCTCGTGGAGGACATTGTCTCAATCTCCGCGGAAAGTACTCTCTCGAAATTTCAGTTGTAAACCTCTCTAGTAGCGTCTTCCACTTGAGTTCGTTGGGCACCTCCGCAAAGCTAACGCGCCGATTGAACGATCCCATGACGAGGCGCTCCTCACTTCGTTTGAACTTCTCTGTCTCTTCTATCAATCTTACCCTCTAAGCAACATACACTGATGTACAAAACTCAAGAATAGTTCGAATAAGCGCCATTAGACCACTTCTTTCGTGGATGTGTTACATTACCTTGATATTCTTTCCATTAATCTCAATCTGACATCTGCTTTTGCTGCTACTTGTTTTACATCTACATCCACATCCATACTCCTCAAGCCACCTGGCGGTGTGTGGCGGAGGGTACTTTCAGTACCCTTATCGGTTCTCCCTCCTATTCCAGTCTCGTAATGTTCGTGGAAAGAAAGAATGTCGGTATGCCTCTGTGTGGGCTCCAATATCTCTGGTTTTATCCTCATGGTCTCTTCGAGAGATATATGTAGGAGGGAGCAATATACTGCTTGACTCCTCGGTGAAGGTATGTTCTCGAAACTTCAACAAAAACCCGTACCGAGCTACGGAGTGTCTCTCCTGCAAAGTCTTTCACTGGAGTTTATCTATCATCTCCGTAACGCTTTCGCGATTACTAAATGATCCTGTAACGAAGCGCACCGCTCCCCGTTGGATCTTCTCAATCTCCCCTATCAATCCTATCTCGTACGGATCCCACACTGGTGAGCAATATTGAAGCAGTGGGCAAACAAGTGTACTGTAACCTACTTCCTTTGTTTTCGGATTGCATTTCCTTAGGACTCTTCCAATGAATCTTAGTCTGGCATCTGCTTTACCAACGATCAACATAATATGATCATCCCATTTTAAATCACTCCTAATGCCTACTCCCAGAGAATTTATGAAATTTACTGTTTCCAGTTGCTGACCTGCTATATTTTAGCTAAATGATAAAGGATCTTTCTTTCTATGTATTCGAAGCACATGATACTTGTCTACATTGAGATTCAATTGCCATTCCCTGCACCATGAGTCAATTCGTTGCAGATCCTCCTGAATTTCAGTACAATTTTCCATTGTTACAACCCTTCGATATACCACAGCATCATCCGCAAAAATCCTCAGTGAACTTCCGATAGGTCATTTATAAATAATGCGAACAGCACCGGTCCTACGACACTCCCTTGCGGCACACCTGAAATCACTCTTACTTCGGAAGACTTCTCTCCATTGAGAATGACATACTGCGTTCTGATATCTAGGAACTCTTCAATCCAATCTCACAATTGGTCTGATAGTCCATATGCTCTTACTTTGTTCGTTAGACGACTGTGGGTAACCGGATCGATCGCCATGCGGAAGTCAAGAAACACGGCATCTACTTGGGAACCCGTGTCTGTGGCCCTCTGAGTCTCGTGGACGAATAGCGCGAGCTGGGTTTCACACGATCGTCTTTTTCGAAACCCATGCTGATTCCTACAGAGTAGATTCCCAGTCTCCAGAAAAGTCATTGTACTCTAACACAATACGTGTTCCAAAATCCTACAACTGATCGACGTTATAGATATAGGTCTATAGTTCTGCACATCTGTTCGACGTCCCTTCTTAAAAACGGGGATGACCTGTACCCTTTTCCAATCCTTTGGAACGCTACGCTTTTCCAGAGACCTACGGTACACCGTTGCAAGAAGGGGGGCCAGTTCCTTCGCGTACTCTGTGTAAAATCGAATTGGTATCCCATCAGGTCCAGCGGCCTTTCCTCTTTTGAGCGATTTTAATTGTTTCTCTATCCCCCTGCCGTCTATTTCGATATATACCATTTTGTCATCTGTGCGACAATCTAGAGAGGAAACAACAGTGCAGTCTTCCTCTGTGAAACAGCTTTGGAAAAAGACATTTAGTATTTCGGTCTTTAGTCTGTCATCCTCTGTTTCAGTACCATTTTGGTCACAGAGTGTCTGGACATTTTGCTTTGATCCATCTACCGCTTTGACATAAGACCAAAATTTCTTAGGATTTTCTGCCAAGTCAGTACATAGAACTTTAGTTTCGAATTCATTGAATGCCTCTCGCATAGCCCTCCTCACATTACATTTCGCTTCGGATAATTTTTGTTTGTCCGCAGGGCTTTGGCTATGTTTATGTTTTCTGTGAAGTTCCCCTTGCTTCCGCAGCAGTTTTCTAACTCACTTGTTGTACCACGGTGGCTCTTTTCCATTTCTTACGATCTTGCTTGGCACATACTCATCTAATGCATATTGTACGATGGTTCTGAGCTTTGTCCACTGATCCTCAACATTATCTGTACTTGAGACAAAACTTTTCTGTTAAGCCGTCAAGTACTCTGAAATCTTCTTTTGTCACTTTTGCTAAACAGAAGAATCTTCCTGCCTTTTTAATATTTCTATTTACGGCTGAAATCATCGATGCAGTAACCGCGTTTATGATCGCTAATTCCGTGTTCTGCGTTAAATGTTTCAAATAGTTCGGGTCTGTTTTTCACCAGAAGGTCTAATATGTTATCGCCACGAGTCATTTCTCTGTTTAACTGCTCAAGGTAGTTTTGAGATAATGCACTTAAAAAGATTTCACTGGATTCTTTGTCCCTGCCACCCGTTATGACCGTTTGAGTCTCCCAGTCTCTATCCGGCAAAATAAAATCTCCAACCAGAACTATAACATGGTAGGGAAATCTACTCGAAATATTTTCCAAATTTTCCTTCAGGTGCTCGGCCACAACAGCTGCTGTGCCAGGGGGCCTATAGAGACATTCAGTTACCATGTTTGAGCCTGCTTTAACCGTGACCTTCACCCAAATTATTTCCCATTTCGGATCTCAGTCAATTTCCTTCGATACTATTGTACTTTTTATAGCTATAAACACGTCTTCCCCTTCACTATCCAGCGTGTCTCTGCGGTATACATTCCAATCTGAGTTTAGAATTTCATTACTGTTTACATGTGGTTTCAGCCAACTTTCGGTCCCTAGTACTATGTGGGCTTTGTGACCGTTTATTAATGAGAGCAGTTCTGGGACCTTTCTATAGACGCTCCTGCAGTTTACTATTAGCATATTAATATTGTTATTCCCTGTTGCGTTTTGCCTACTCCTACCTTGTCGCGCCTCAGGAGGCGTCTTGTGGGGCTAGTGAGGGAATTCTCTAACCTAAAAAACCCACATGTGCACTCCACACGTACTCCACTACCCTTGTAGCCGCTTCCTGCGTGTAGTGCACGCCTGACCTGTTCAGGGGGATCCTACCTTTCTCCACCCGATAGCGGAGGTCGAGAAATTTGCACCCCAGATCTCCGCAGAATCGTCTGAGCCTCTGGTTTAAGCCTTGGCTCCAAACCAGAGGACCGCGATCGGTTCTGGGAACTATACTGCAAATAGTTAGCTCAGATTCCACCCCGCGAACGAGGCGTTCCGCCTTCACCAACTCCGCCAACCGCCTGTACGAACTGAGGATGACCTCTGAACCCAGACGCCAAGAGTCATTGGTGCCGACATGAGCAAGAATTTGCAGTCGGGTGCACCCAGTGCTCTCTATCGCCGCCGGCAGGGCCTCCTCCACATCTCGGATGAGACCCCCCGGCAAGCAGACCGAGTGAACACTGGCCTTCTTCCCCGACCTTTCCGCTATCTCCGTAAGGGGCTCCATCACCCGCCTAACGTTGGAGCTCCCAATCACTAATAAACCTTTCCCCCCGTGTGCCTGCTCGGACCTTGCTGAAGGAGCGGCCACATGTCCACTGACAGGCAGAGCGGGCGACCCCACACGGCCAGCCTCCACATTGACCCTCCGCCTCGTGCGCCGCGAACGCCGCTGAACGCGCCACTCCCCTTGGGGAGGGAGTGGCCCAACCGCGCCCGGTACGCGCGGAGATGTCTCGACAGCAGGGACCGTGGGCGAAGCATATAACACCTGGGGTGTACCGTGCGACGCAGCAGACTCCCCACTGCCGCTACACTCCGACGCAGCAGCCCGAAGACGGCTGATCGCGGCCATCAACACGTTCAGTTGTTCGCGAACAGTGGTCAGCTCCTCCTCCGTCCGTAAACAGCAGTCACACATCCTATCCATCCTAAGAAATCAATTTACTGTAGAGAGTTAATCAACTTTTAACTAGACTGCTAATTCACTAAAGGCAGCTGATAGCTGACGAAACTGTGGTTACTAGACACTTCTTGTTGAAAACAATGAAAATAGCACTACCTGTCTCTCGACTGTACTCAGAACAAACGCTAGCACTACTGGCACTACAGCTGACTAAAGGGACTCTCTCTCTGACTGTATTCAAAACAAACACTTATGGTCGCTCAGAATAGTTAGTTCCAGGTATTTTACGTGGATAATATTTCAAAAAAATTATGATCAACATTGTAATTACAAAGCAGTGGATCCATTTTCTTACGTTTGCGCAGTATGTTACTTTTATTTACGATCTGGGTCAACCGCGCAGAGCTGAACCATGTAGGTCATTCTGCACATTGATATTGTCTTCTTCCGTTGCTATTTCCTTACAGACATCCGCAGTATCTACAAACAGTCTTAAAGACCTTCCGACGCTTTCTACTTGGTCACATTAACAGCACATCACTCTTCCTGCGTGTACTCGGGAATTTATATTTACTTGTGTCGATTTTGTTCCGACAAGAGCGACGTACTGAGTTCTCTCTGCAAGGTCTTGAATGCACTAGCAAATCACTCGGAAAGCTCATGATTTTTTCCCACTAAACTGCATTGCTCGACAGTGTCAAATCCTTTCCTAAAGTCGAGGAACACGGTATCAACTTGAGTACCATTATCTACAGAGCTATGGATCTCATAGGGAACAGAGCGAGCTGAGTTTCGCAAGATCTCTGTTTGCGGAATCCAGGTCGATTTTTATGGAGGATATTTTCGTTCCCCAAAATCGTCGTAATTCTTGAGCACAAAACATGTTCCCTATTTCTACAGTGGATTGACTTCAACGATACAGGCCGAAAATTATGTGCATCTGCTCCTGCTCCTGCGTTCAGGATTGCTCAGCAACGCATGTAATTCATTACAGGTGTTACAGACGAATGTGTAGTTTATTGTTTCAGAGAACGTGTTTGAGGTCGCAGTCAGTTGCGTTGCATCCTTCGTTCCCCGCACGGTAAACTAGTCTCGCAACGTCGGATCCTAGCGATCTGGTCTCAATATTTTCGACCTCGCAGCTCCGCGAAAACAGCTGCTCCAGACCCGATTGCCTTCGGCCACCGCGCTTCGCGCTGCCTTCCTATTAAATTAAACCGGGAGCTCCTGCAGCCTGCCCTGAACTGCTGCAGGGGCGCCTTCGCCGCCTGGGGCCCCTCTGCCTAATTATGCAAATTGCAGCCCGTTACTCAGTTAGGGCTGAGGCGCTTTGCATAAAAGATTCCTCGTTTGTTCAACAAGTGTCTCTCTGTTTTATGAGCCATCCTGGATTTTCCCTCGCTGATTATATTACAGTCCCCTCTTTTTTCCAAACTGTAACAACACTCTTAGGAACTGGATCAGATTACTAACCGGCATAATTAAAAACTGTAAGACGTTTGGCATTATACAGGGTGGTCCACTGATAATGACCAGGCCAAATATCTCACGGAATAAGCATCAAACGAAAAAAACTACAAAGAATGGAACTTGTCTAGCTTGAAGGGGGAAACCAGATCGCGATATGGTGGGCCCGCTAGATGGGGCTGCCATTGGTCAAACGGATATCAACTGCGTTTTTTTAAAATGGAAACACCCATTTTTATTATATATTCGTGTAATACGTATACAAATATGAATGTTTTAGTTGGACCACTTTTTTCGCTTTGTGACAGATGGCGCTGTAATAGTCACAAACGTATAAGTACTTGGTATCACGTAACATTCCGCCAGTGCGGACGGTATTTGCTTCGTGATACATTACCCGTGTTAAAATGGAGCGTTTACCAATTGCGGAAAAGGTCGATATCGTGTTGATGTATGGGTATTGTGATCAAAATGCCCAACGGGCGTGTGCTATGTATGCTGTTCGGTATCCTGGACGACATCATCCATGTGTCCGGACCGTTCGCCCGATAGTTACGTTATTTATGGGAACAGGAAATGTTCAGCCACATGTGAAACGTCAACCACGACGTGCAACAAATGATGATGCCCAAGTAGCTGTTTTAGCTGCTGTCGCGGCTAATCCGCACATCAGTAGCAGACAAATTGCGCGAGAATCTGGAGTCTCAAAACCGTTGGTGTTGAGAATGCTATATCAATATATCGATTACACCCGTACCATATTTCTATGCTCCAAGTATTGCACGGCGACGACTTTCAACGTCGTGTATAGTTCTGCCACTGGGCACAAGAAAAATATGGGACGATGACAGATTTTTTGCACGCATTCTATTTAGCGACGAAGCGTCATTCACCAACAGCTGTAACGTAAACCGGCATAATATGCACTATTGAGCAACGGAAAATCCACGATGACTTCGACAAGTGGAACATCTGCGAACTTGGCGGATTAATGTATGGTGCGGTATTATGGGAGGAAGGATAATTGGCTCCCATTTTATCGATAGCAATCTAAATGGTGCAAACATATGTTGATTTCCTACGTAATGTTCTACCGATGTTACTACAAGATGTTTCACTGCATGACAGAATGGCGATGTACTTCCAACATGATGGATGTCCGGCACATAGCTTACGTGCGGTTGAAGCGGTAATGAACAGCATATTTCATGACAGGTGGATTGGTCGTCGAAGCATGGCCTGCACGTCCCCGGATTTCTTTCTGTGGGGAAAGTTGAAGGATATTTGCTATCGTGAACCACCGACAACGCCTGACAACATGCGTCAGCGCATTGTCAATGCATGTGCGAACAGTACGAAAGGCGAACTACTCGCTGTTGAGAGGAATGTCGTTACACGTATTGACAAATGCATTAAGGTAGACGGACATCATTTTGAGCATTCATTGCATTAATGTGGTATTTATAGGTAATCACGCTGTAACGGCATGAGTTCTCGGAAATTATAAGTTCACAAAGGTACAGGTATCACATTGGAACAACCGACATAAGATGTTCAAACATATTTTTTTTTCTTTATTGTGATTTCATGCCCCTGCCCCATATGGGCAGGGGAGGGCTGTCAGCAGCACAATCCGCCGCTCTTCAGCCGAGTGACATGACAACTAAAACAAGAATAAAATAATACATACATAAGGAGGTAAAAAAAGGGGAACATAAAACAGAGTAAGGGGAGAAAATGGAAGTAAAAATACACTGACATGTAGAAGTTCATTGGAGACGGTTAAAATAGTCACCAGAAAGTTAAAAAACACAGTTTGCGATTCTTAAAACACAGAGAAGACACTGGATGCGCATGCACAGTTTAAAAGTTGGCCACAGTATTAAAAACACTCCGAAAACAACACACTTAAAACCCACTTGGAGCACACACGACGAAGAATAAAACTACCAGGCGGGACCTGCCGAGGGAAAGGACAGAGAGGATGGAAAAGGAGGGGAGAGCATGGGGCAGCTGGGGAAGCGGCGGGATGAAGAGAGGAGGGGCAACTGTGGGTTCGCGAAGAGGCAGGAGACACATGGGGCGGGAGAGGAAAAAGGAAGACAGGGCAGGAGGGAGCGCAGAGACACCGAAAAAAGGCACAAGAGATGGACGGGGAGTAGGAGGGGAAATCCGCTGAGAAGGAGGGAGGGGGAGGAGAGGGAGCCCTGAGGAGGAGTCAGGAAGAGGGGGTTAGAGTTGGTAGGAAGGGTAGATGTCAGGGCGAAGCTCATCATCCGGGAGTGGTAGACGGTGGAAGTTGTGTTGGGAAAGGAGATGGAGGGTGTGGAGATGGAGAGAGGGAGGGACACAACGGTAAAGGCGCGGCAACTGGTTGGGAGTGGAGAGGAAGGGAGACACCAGGGGGTGAGGGGGATCAAGGCGGCGGACAATATATAGTGTGCGGATGTGTTCAAGGAAAAGGAGAAGGTGGGGGAAGGGGATGAGGTCATAGAGGATGCGCGTGGGGGACGGAAGGCGTATGCGGAAGGCGAGGCGGAGTGCATGGCGTTCGAGGATTTGGAGGGCTTTATAGAACCGGGGAGGGGCGGAAATCCAAGCAATGCTGGCATAACAAAGGATGGGGCGGATCATGGATTTGTAGGTGTGAAGGATGGTGGAAGGATGCAGACCCCCACGTCCGGCCAGACAGGAGTTTCAGGAGGCGGAGGCGGTTGTGAGCTTTGTTTTGGATGGTAAGGTGATGGGGAGTCCAGGTGAGGTGGCGGTCGAGTGTGAGGCCAAGGTATTTGAGGGTAGGAGTGAGGTGGATAGGACGGCCGTAAATGGTGAGGTAGAAATCATGAAGGCGGAAGGAGCGGGTGGTTCGGCCTATGATGATCGCCTGGGTCTTGGAGGGATTAACACGGAGGAACCACTGGTTGCACCAAGCGGTGAAGTGGTCAAGGTGGGTTTGGAGGGTACGCTGGGACCGTAGAAGGGTAGGATAAAGGACTAGGAAGGCGGTGTCATCAGCGAACTGGAGAAGATGAACAGGAGGCGGAGGTTTGGGCATATCAGCAGTGTACAGGATATAGAGGAGAGGGGAAAGGACAGAACCTTGGGGCACGCTGGCAGAGGGGTAGAAAGTACGGGAGTTGGAATTGTGGATAGTCACATACGAGGGACGATGGGAGAGGAAGGAAGCAACGAGACGGACGAAGTTGATGGGGAGAGCATAGGTCTGGAGTTTGAAAAGGAGCCCGTGATGCCAGACACGGTCATAGGCGCTCTGGAGATCAAGGGAAACAAAGATAGCAGAGCAACGGGAGTTAAGTTGGAGGGAAAGAAGATTGGTAAGGTTAAGGAGCTGGTCGTCAGCAGAGAAGGAAGGCCGGAAGCCACATTGGGTAAGAGGAAGGAGGCAGTGCAGGTTAAGATGGCGGTGGATACAGCGAGACAGGATGGCCTCAAAGACCTTACTGAACACGGAGGTGAGGCAGATGGGACGATAGGAAGAGGTAGCAGAGGGGGGTTTGTTAGGCTTAGGGAACAGCAGGACACGGGAAGTCTTCCACAGGTCAGGGTAAAATCCTGTGGAGAGTAGGACATTGTACAGGGTAGCAAGGACAGACAGGAAGGATGGAGGGGATTCCTTGAGGTGACGGTAGGTGACGCCATCATGACCAGGGGCGGTGTTGCGTTTGGAGCGGAGGACGAGTGTGATGTCTTGCATGGTGATGGGAGTGTTGATGTCGGAGGGGGGTAGCCGATCCAAGTACTGGAAGCTAGGGGCGAGCGGGGGGACAGAGGTGTCAGTGCGGTCAAGGACAGTGGGGAAGAGGGAGTAATCAAAATGGGGATCGTCAGGAATGGAGAAGACCTCGGACAGGTGGGAAGCAAAATGGTTAGCCTTACTGAGGTTGTCGGGAAAGGGTCGATCGTCATGGAGGATGGGGTAATGCGGGGTGGGATGGCTACCAGTAAGGCGGTGGAAGGCTGACCAGTACTTGGAGGAGTTGACAGGGAGGGTGGAGTTGAGGCGTGTGCATGTCTGACGCTAGTCCCGGCGTTTCTTTGCTGTAAGGAGGTTCCGGATATGTCGCTGTAATTGCCGGTGGCGGGTGAGAGTATCCCGGTCACGAGTGCAGAGGAAGGAGCGGTAGAGCCTGCGGGATTCACGTAGAAGAAGGACGGCCTGTGGAGGAAGCGTAGGGTGGTGAGGGTGGATGAGTTTGGTAGGGACATGAGCCTCCACAGCGTCAGTGATGGTCTTCTGAAGGAAGGAAGAGGCATGGGTGATGTCATCAGGGTGGTGGAAAGTGAGGGGGTGGCTTTCGACCTGTAAGGCAATGGAGTCCCGGTAGGCATCCCAATTGGCACAGCGGTAGTCATGGACAGATTTTGGAGGGGCAGGTGGGCGGGTGGCTGCAGTGGCAGGACGGGTAGAGGAGATGGTGAGAAGGACAGGGAGATGGTCACTACCGACGGGATTGAGGACATCAACGGCAATGCGACCAAGGAGGTTGGGGGAAGCGAGGATAACATCGGGGGTGGAGTTACTTTCAGGACGGGTGTGCTGTGGGAGAGGAACAAGGTCACAATGGAGGGTGGCAAGGAACTGATGCCACCACCGAAGGGTGGCAGGGTCATGGCTGTGGATGTTGAGATCAGCGGCGATCATATAGGTGGAGAAGGTACGGTCAACATGGGAAATGAAGTCAAAGGGGAGAGGAGCTGCGGGGCGAATATAGATAGTGGCACTGGTGACGGTGAGGGAGGGAAAAAAGAGGCTGAGGAGAAGGTGTTCGGTAGGGTCATTGAGGAGGGGTTGTGGCCGGACAGGGAGATGCCTGAGGTGGCCGATAGCGACCCCGCCTCGAGCTAGGGGAAGGGGATTGTCAGTGCGGTGAAGGAGATAAGGGGAGACGCGGACCACATGGTGGGGTTGGAGGAAAGTTTCATTAAGGATGAAGGAGTCAACCTGGTGCTGGGAGAGGGTATGCATGAAGAGGCATTTGTTTGCAGGGAGGGAGCGAATGTTGAGGTAGAGGAGACGATACTGTTGACGAGCCATGGCGTTGGGTGTGGGAAGGGTGTGGGAAGGGGAGAGAGGGGCTTAAACGAGGGTGTCTAGGCGGGTGAAGGTAAAATGGGCCTGGTTGTGGGAGTATGTGGCGTAGGTGTTTAAGTGGAAAACAGAGCGGGCAGCGAGGGAAATCTGCTGGAGTGTGTGGGGGCGCTGGAAGGGGTGGATGTTCTGCAGGACGAGGGTGAGGAACCGGATGATGTCTTCTGCTGTAGGGGGAGGGCGGAGGGAATTCTTAGGGTGGATAGGTGGGTCAATGGGGCGAATGGGGACAGTGAGTTCAGGGTTGGTGGGAGGGGGCTTGGCTTTGCATTTGGAGGAATAGGTGGGGTGAGGTTCATTGCAGGTGTTGCAGGATGGGGGGGAGGCGAGGTTGGGACACTGTTTGAGGAAGTGGGAGGCTTTACAATGGGGGCAGGTGGGTGGGTTCTTGCAGTTTTGGGTGAGGTGGTCATTGTACAGAAGACAACGCTGGCAGCGGTAGAATTGAGGAGGGGAACGGGACGGGTCAACAGGGTGGCGGCGGTTGAAAATCAGGGCTCCCTGCGTGAGGAGGTGGTCGATGGAGGAGGCGGACTCTGTAAAGATACGCATGAGGAAAGTAGGGCCAGAGGAGTTGTAAATACGGCGGGCAGAGCGGACTTCCAGGGAGGGGTGGGCATTCAGTTCCACCAACACCTCAGCCTCTGTGATCACAGGGCTGAGTTTTGTGATGACGGCAGTGAGGGTCGGCGGACGACGAGGCGGTTGGGGTTGACGAGGAGAGGAGGATGTAAGGAATGGGGTGAGGGATGCGTGGGGCCCAAAGGTGATGCGGGGAAGGCGCCGGAGGAGATCAGTATGGAAGGACGGAGAGGGAGACTTGATGAGGACAGAATCTCTGCGAGGGATAAGTTGGGTGATGGGTGCACTGGGGATGTACTTCCAGATTTCAAGGGTGAGGGTGCAGGCATCTAGGAATTTCGGATCAGGGTTGGCTAGGACAAAGGTATACAGGGAGGGGGCTGGAGAGGAGGGAGGTGGGGTGGTATCCATAGCGGGGTCAGTGGGAGGTGGAGGTGGGGCGGGCAGTGGCTTTTTGGAGGAAGGAGTAGAGGAGAGGTCGCCACTGGGCCGTTTGGAAGATTTTTTGGCAGGTGTTGCCTGGGAGGAGGGATGAGGGACTGGATGGATGGGGAGGTGGTGGGAGGCAGGGCCCTCCTGTGAGGCAGAAGCACCGGATGAAAGGGTAGGGCGCTCCGTGGTGGCGACTGTGGCGCGGCGGGCGGAGACTCTGGCAGGGGAAGCAGCGGTAGTCGCAGGGGGGAGAGGGGGAAAGTCGTCTCGGCGGGCGACAGGAGGGGGAGGGGGGTTGGGAGCAGGGACAGAGGCAGGAGCGGGAGAAGCAGCAGGGGCAGTAGCAGGGGTAGGAGCAGGAGTGACGTACAGGTGGGGATACATCGATGGAGAGGAGATAGATGGGGAGGAGACTGTGAGTAGGGGAGGTGCATGAGACGGGTGAATCCCAGAGGAAGCACTCCATGACGTTACAGCGGGGGCAGGTGAAGGAGAGGTGTAGATGATGGTGGTAGTTGGGGCGTCCATGATCGCAGGCGGCAGCGAGCACCGAGAGACGGCGGCAGCGGCGAGCACCGACAGACGGCGGCAGAAGAAGCGGCGAGCACCAAGAGACGGCGACAGCGGCGGCGGCGGCGGCTGAAGAAGCGGCGACCAGATGGCGGCGGCAGAAGAGGAAGCGGCGAGCACCGACAGACGGCGACCAAGCGGCGACGGCGGCGGCGGCAGCGGCGGCGGTGGCGGCAAGCACCGGGCGGCGGCGAACAGACGACGGCGGCGGCGAACAGACGACGGCGGCGGCGGCGGCGGCGGCGGCGGCGGCGGCGGCGGCGGGCAGCAGTGACGGCGTGCAGACGGGCAACAACGCGACAGGCACGGTTGGGGCTCTTCCGCGTCGAAGATACACCCTGAGAGTAGCCCAGGCAGTGCGAGTCCTCGATGAGGAAGTGAGGGAATCCAACCCTCGAATGTTCAAACATACCTACGTTCTGTATTTTAATTAAAAAAAAAAATCTACCTGTTACCAACTGTTAGGCTAAAATTGTGAGCCATATGTTTGTGACTGTTACAGCGCCATCTACCACAAAGCGAAAAAAGTGGTCCAACTAAAACACTCATATTTCTTTACGTACTACACGAATGTAATAAAAAATGGGGGTTACTATTTAAAATAACGCAGTTGATATCCGTTTGACCTATGGCAGCGCCATCTAGCGGACCAACCATTGCGACATCTCGTTTCCACCTTCAAGCTAGCCAAGTTTCGTTCTTTGTAGTGTTTTCGTTTGACGCTTATTTCGTGAGATATTTGGCCCGGTCACCATCAGTGGACCACCCTGTATATTTTCATGTTTCACTGTTACACAAGCTCGCCTGACAAAAAATTAGTCACCCCTAGAGAAATCATTACGGGCATCATTTACTACCGTTTAATTCCGTCCACCCCTGCTCTTGCTAACTGCCCAGGCAGGTTAGGAAATGAGCCTAAAATGCTGTACAGGTACGTCGCATCCAGGTTACGCCACAACTCCGCCAAATTGCGTGGATGCTGATGTCGACATTTCTCTTGCTGCTCCATCACGTCACACAGATTTTCTATAGCGTTCAAGTCAGGCTAGTCAATATGTAATAAAATTGGGCAGTGTTCGGAAACGTAGAATGAACGCTTTCACGACCGGATGACATAGCTGCTGGTAAACTTTTCGGGGTGTGAGGTTGTGGTCCACGAAACTCTTCTGGTCCTGAAGTTTCGTACAGGACTTCGCTACATATCCTCCGAGGAGCTCCTCCGCTAAATCTTCCTGCCTTCAGTAATTCCCGTCGGCTTTGGCAGTTATTTTGATTCGCAAATTGTGAAATGCGTCTCCGGCACGTCTCAGTCAGGATCTTTTTCCGACTACAATTTTGACGCAGCGTTTCGGGGCCAAGTGTCTTACACTGCCACTAGCAGACACGCTGAACAGCCCACCACCAAACACCAACAGATCCAGCAAAGTCACACTCAGGATGACCATGATCACGGCCTAACAGAAATGCCGAACTTTTTCACTCTCCCACGTCCGTACACTCACTAATGTTTAAGTACAATATCCGTTTGAAACGTAAATTCTTACTATTTGCTACTGCCTTATACTCACATGTAGGCGCTGTGCGTTGTGCACTGCGCATTGTGAACTGTGCACTGTTGAACACGTGACTCGATCGCTTTCGTCATCTGTAAAGTCTTAACGAGTCTTCTATGCGTGCACGTTGGGCTGACTAGGCTTTTGTGCAGTGAGCTTACATGCAGTTAGTAGGGTTGGGTTGTTTTTGGGGGAGGAGACCAGACAGAGAGGTCGTCGGTCTTATTGGGTTAGGGGAGGATGGGGATGGAAGCAACTCCGACTCAAAGGAAGGCCTCGGCGCTTGTTCGTGACGTCACGCCAGCTAGGCACGGCGAACGCCAGGTCTGTTGCAGGCATACTCATAATGGTCGTGTCTCCGTCTCTGACACAGCAAAATGTGAAACTATTGGCGGTAGTTGACCAACACGCATTGTTCTGAGAGATTTCTGCAATCAATTAATTGTGCAGTTCATTATACTTCTTAAAAAAAAGTGTACTCCTGAACTTAAATTTCCACCTGTTTTAAGGATTGACATACAAAAACAACTTCATGGACCAGCAGCAACAGAATTCGTGCTTCTTTACCTTATTTGTAAATCTGAGGAAGTTAACGTTGTACTGAGTTGCTTTTACAAGAAACTGTGAACATATTGGGGCTCTTTTTCAGGTATCTTGGTTGACTATGGGTGAGGAGCACTGTATGTTAATGAAATATCTTGCGATTGTACACATTGGGGGAGGGGGTGGGGGACAGAAGAAGAGGCAAAAGGGAAAAACTTGTTTTATCAAATTTTTTTTTTACCTTATAAAGTTTCTCCTTTCAGTTGCAAGAGGGAAATATTTATATTTTTTAATGTGCATGTTTAAAAGCTTAAGCTCAACAGTATTTTCGATGTATGAAGCTATTTTGTTTCCTGTTTAGAATTCCTTTCGTTGAAAACGACTGTAATCTAATGACTGGCAACAGTTGGACATTTACACATGTAAATTAGTTCACATTTCTAGTGACGATGTCAAACGAAAATAAATAAATAAATAAAAGAAACGAGTTCATTGTAGGTGGGTTGGGGTAAGTTTCGATAGCAAAATGGATCAAGTATATATAGTTACAAGAATGTAAAATTTCCGAAGCATGCAATGGGGCAAAGCATCTTCTCATACTGATCTACGTATGTTTAGACAGGAATCAGTAACACCGAACTATGATCTTCATTTGTAGCTTTACGATAGTAAGAAAATCTTTCATCTAAATAAAACTGCAGAATCCAAAACAATACCAAACATTTTGACCAAAAATAAGAGATTTATAATGATAAGCACGCCCAGGCGTTTCTGCCTGCAACAGACCTGGTGTTCGCCGTGCCTAGCTGACGTGACGTCACCAACAAGCGCCGAGGCCTTCCTTATAGTCGGTGTTGATGGAAGTCGGCCATGCCCTTTCAAAGGAACGATCCTGGCATTTGCCTGGAGCGATTTAGGGAAACCACAGAAAACCTAAATCAGGATCGGCTGGGCGGGGGCTTGAAACGTCGTCCTCCCGAATGCGAGTCCAGTACAGTAGCCTGCACCAACGGAACATGCTCTAAGAGCGCTTCAGAAACTAGACACTGAATCAAACTGAGTCAGTATAATTTATAACGGCCCTATCGCCTCATTTTTCTAAACTCAGATACGGTGTTATTTTTACATTAGTTTTTACGAGAGTCTGATCACGACTGTGACGCAGAATGACGCTGCTATAGCCTTGTCCGTCTTGTCGTTGCAAACTAAATCAAAATTGTTTGCGCTTTCAGCGTTACATTGAAATACAGCGCACTATTTGACTAATCTTGGCCTTATCCATAGCCCATTAAAATTTAATGTGTCTGCCAACTTGGTCTGCATCATTTAGTAGGCAAACTATTGAGTCACTCTATTTAGCAATAAAGTATTCGAAGCACTTCACAGCTCTTCAAGATTTCCCTTTTACAACAAACGTAGTGACTGCATCCACAACTGGTACAGGAATCCGACTAAACTCCCCTTGAGAAATCCCTCCTAAAACTTAAAATTTCTGTTTGCTATATAACGTAGGAGCACCACCATTTAAAATGGGAAAGGTTAGCTTCAATGCAATATTTCTGAGCACACAAGTTACAACCAGACATGGGCATGTTGATTGTAAGATACGCTATCAGTGGTTGTGAAGCAGAATGGAGGCCACAGGGCCATAGATCCACTGAAAAGAGTAAATGCAAAGGTTCGCCTTGGTGCAGGTTACAGGCAAAGGGGCCCACCTGCCCAACCCAGGTCTTATGAGTACATTACTCCGAGTGGTGCGTTAGCAAAACAAAGGCACACTGCCATTTATAAATAGGTGCTGGTTCACTAACAAGGCACTCAAGAGTGACAGCTCTCCTGTATGCCAGGGTGTGTCACACCACCAGCTACATGCAGAAGCAGATGGGGCGCCAGCGTTCCAATCCACAGCAGGTCGCTGGTTCGACCCTCTGAGGCCAACGAGAGGTCCGTAGCCAGGCAGCGGTGGGCCACGTCACGGCTCACTATTGCAGGCAGTCTCGTTGGCTCCCAACACACGCTGGAGACATCCCGAGGCGAGGGCCACAGATTCGGATGCCGGATCGTGGGCACTTGTCGTTGCCAAAATCTTAGTCCTGCTGGTGAGGAAGCACAACACGGCTGCCTTGCAGCTCCCAACGGGCGGCGATAAGGTGGCAGGAATGGATACTGCTGAGTTGGCTGCTGACACATCTTGACGTCATCAGCCGTGCGGTTCTAGGCGCTACAGTCTGTAACTGAGCGACCGCTATGGTCGCAGGTTCGAATCCTGCCTCGGGCATGGATGTGTGTGATGTCCTTAGGTTAGTTAGGTCTAAGTAGTTCTAAGTTCTAGGTGACTGATGACCTCAGGAGTTAAGTCGCAAAGTGCTCAGAGCCATTTGAACCATTTGACTTCGTCACAACTCTGCAGCCGTAGGAGGCTGACACACAAGGGTGTTGCACGGATCACTGAGGCAGCCATTCCATGCCAAGCCGTTTTGCAGACAGCAAAGTGGTGTCCTCAGCATTGTAGGACCCGGTGACGCAGACTGAGACGAATGGGGACGCTGTAGCTGGAAATAATAAATCGCTTGGGAAACTCGGACGAGTTTTAATACGGGGCATCCTGAGAGTTTCCATCCTCATCAAACATTCCTCTACAATATGGTCGCCACGGCCTGAAGGAGCGATTTCTGAAAGTTAAATCTGTTAACCCAATTTGGAACAGTTATTCCAGCTGGTTTTTAATAGGGCTAAAACTTGCCTTTGAGAACTAAAATGAAACTACCAGATGTTTATTGGTTTCCTTTGAGTACTGTGTCTTCAAAAAAATATTTGAAATAAATACTTGTCACTTGAAATACGGTGATATACTCTTGAAGAAAATGGCTTTATGCAACTGAATCTCATTAAAGCGTTGTAGCTAAGCGACCCATAAGCACACCTAATACTCTGGCTCTTTAAATTTGAGAAAACACCGTAATACTTAAGTTCAAGGAAACATAGCTGTTACAACCATCATCGCTGAACTGGAAAGTAAGAGTTAATAATATGGATTATGAAATCAAAGAGCAACAGGATGTAGGTATTGTAATGGGACATCCTTCTCTATAATTATTTTCCTCAAAAGTAGTATTATTTTTCGAATTTTCGACAGGTCAGTATTATCTCAGTTGCTCTTCTGAAATCTTTCATATAATTTTATACACACTATGTTACATTTCAAGCTAGAATTTATAAAAATGAATTACTTTACTTTCGATGCTATAATCGATAAATACTACCATTTACTATCAAAAGCAGTCTTGATCACAATTTATTTATTACAGTGACTGGTTTCGACCACTACTGTGGTCATCTTCAGACGAATGAGTAAGGACCTCCTGCTTGAGAATCACTAGTAGTGATTTTAGAACGAACGGAAAATGATAATGCACATAAACTACATATTTTTGAACTCAGCATTAAATGCTCTTTTCTATAGACCAAGAATTCTTCTTTCAAATTTTTGGTCATTTTCAAGAGCATGTCCCCTTTAATTGTGGTGACCTGGGAAGAAAGATTTGTTTTCCTCAAATAAAGATAACAGAACTGCAGTAAACGTCAAATGTAACTGAGATTCAGTTTGTCCTCTACTAAACAGCAGTTACAGTAAGAGGGGAACTGATAGCTACAGTAGTGTTTGGCACCTAATTGTTTAAGAAGACAGCATACAAAAGAGTGGTCTCAGGCGAAAGTCTTCCTTTACATTCTTTGTATGATACTCCCACTAGTTTCTTTCTTTCTTGGGGCTTTGTCCCGCATCATGCTGGGTCGGCTGTGCTACTATTTATTTAGCAGTGTTAGTTGCAGAGGGTGGCCAGATGCCCTTGCTGCCACCACCTCGAACTCCCCCCTTTGCTTCTAATGGAAGCTATGGAAGAGTGCGAACGTTTTCAAATGTCTGCGAACCGTGTAACTGAGTCGAAACATGGGACCAACCCGGTATTCACCTAGTGGATTGTGGAAAAGTGCCTAAAAACCAAATGCAGGCTGGCCGGCATACCGGCTCTGTTCGTTAATCCGCCAGGCTGATTCGATCTGCGGCTGGCGTGCCTACCCCTACCCGAATCCAGGAAGCAGCGTATTAGCGCTTTCAGTTACCCTGGCGGGTACTTCCACCAGTCATGTTAAATATAATTCCGCTCACAGACCAAGTACTCATTGCGAGGAAAATCTTAACTCATGTTACCCATTTATAAAACTCCAGAAATCTGTCTCTGACAGATGGTAGTTCAATTTAGTTATAAAACAGGAAAATGTTACATAAAATTTTCACTTGCATTTATTTTGCAATTAAACAGACGTCTTTCAATAATGGTTGTAAATTATACATTTGGTCGTATAATAAACGGAATAAAGGATGAGGATTCAATACTTCCGTCACATCATATAGTCGGCTATCACGTTATTAAACCTTGAATAGCCGGCCGCGGTGGCCGTGCGGTTCTAGGCGCTTCGGTCCGGAACCGCGTGACTGCTACGGTCGCAGGTTCGAATCCTGCCTCGAGCATGGACGTGTATGATGTCCTTAGGTTAGTTAGGTTTAAGTAGTTCTAAGTTCAAAGGGACTGATGCCCTAAGATGTTAAATCCCATAGTGCTCAGAGCCATTTGAACCAAACCTTGAATACACAAACATCACAAATCTCACAAGCGCGAAGCCGTGAGCTGAAATCACTTACCCGACATGTTAGAGACAGCATAATGACGAGTGGACGCAGTCCTGCTGTCATTCCAACAATCGTCACAATCGGAGATGATACTTATACACACATCCAAAGTAACTTCCTGCTCGTAAGCGTTATTGCGTGTTGTAATGTTTGCGGAATAAGCTGTCGCTACTCAGACGCTTTTTGGGACACACCGAGCAGAGTCAGAAAAGCAGTACTACTGCCAGATGGCTATATTACATCTGAATTTAGCGTATTTGGCGAGGTTTCATCTATGTGACCTGTCCCTTGGCAGCCCACTAGTGACTTAATCTTCCGAGCGGGCAAACATCTTGGCTGTTGCTCCCTCCACTCTTGAGTGACAGTAGGCGTATCTGCTTTTCAATCTGAGCCCTTGAGTCCTCTGTTTAGATAACAATTAAAAAAAATGGGAGGTTAAGAACATCTGGGACTATTTTACGTCTTTATGCGATATTTCCTACGCTATAGCAGACCAGTACAGGGATTCTCCTTCGTCTTAACGGTTCCGCGCGCTTTTAAGCTGACGGGGAGGTCTACCTATGCGAAGATCTTTCTAAAACAATTCTGTGTTCCCAAGCAAACTACACACCCTTATAATTTCATGCTTATATGGACATGGTGTGTGTTCTTATAGACATGTCCGAAAGAACAGGCACCATGTCCATATAAGTATAGAGGTCAGGCAATACCGGCCATAACCTTCTTCTTCTGTGCGGATACACACATATTCCCAGAACTCTTACGGGACTTGGTAAGAATGTCTTCCACGAGTAATGAGTGTGTTGGAGTGGGACACTACGAATGTAGTGAGTGGACATACAAGGTGAGAAAGTGGGTCTCACGGGATGCGTGCGTGGGATAATGCATGCAGCCGCACTATCCTCTGTGCCCTCAGTGGCTCAGATGAATAGAGCGTCTGCCATGTAGTTAGGAGATTCCAGGTTCGAGTCCCCGTCAGAGGACACATTTTCACCTGTCCCCGTTCATATATGTCAACGTCCGTCAACAGCTGAATGTATTAAATTAATTCTAATTTCCTTATAATTTCAAGCTAACTCACTCTCACCTCCTCGCTCGGAGCTGGTCACCGCCTTCCTTATACAGGGTGTTACAAAAAGGTACGGCCAAACTTTCAGGAAACATTCCTCACACACAAATAAAGAAAAGACGTTATGTGGACATGTGTCCGAAACGTTTAGTTTTCATGTTAGAGCTCATTTTAGTTTCGTCAGTATGTACTGTACTTCCTCGATTCACCGCCACTTGGCCCAATTGAAGGAAGGTAATGTTGACTTCGGTGCTTGTGTTGACATGCGACTCATTGCTCTACAGTACTAGCATCAAGCACATCAGTACGTAGCATCAACAGGTTAATGTTCATCACGAACGTGGTTTTGCAGTCAGTGCAATGTTTACAAATGCGGAGTTGGCAGATGCCCATTTGATGTATGGATTAGCACGGGGCAATAGCCGTGGTGCGGTACGTTTGTATCCAGACAGATTTCCAGAACGAAGGTGTGCCGACAGGAAGACGTTCGAAGCAATTGATCGGCGTCTTAGGGAGCACGGAACATTCCAGTCTATGACTCGCGACTGGGGAAGACCTAGAACGACGAGGACACCTGCAATGGACGAGGCAATTCTTCGAGCAGTTGACGATAACCCTAATGTCAGCGTCAGAGAAGTTGCTGCTGTACAAGGTAACGCTGACCATGTCACTGTATGGAGAGTGCTACGGGGAACCAGTTGTTTCCGTACCATGTACAGCGTGTGCAGGCACTTTCAGCAGCTGATTGGCCTCCACGGGTACACTTCTGCGAATGGTTCATCCAACAGTGTGTCAATCCACATTTCAGTGCAAATCTTCTGTTTACGAATGAGGCTTCATTCCAACGTGATCAAATTACAAATTTTCACAATCAACATCACTAGAACATTAGAGCCCACACAGAGGCATACCGACAATCCTTCTTTCCACGAACAATACGAGACTGGAATCGAAGGGAGAACCGATAGAGGTACTCCAGGTACCCTCCGCCACACACCGTCAGGTGGCTTGCGGAGTATGGATGTAGATGTAGATGTAGAACATGTGTGGGCTGACCAGAATCCGCACGCAATTGTGCAATCACGTCATCAACACCGATTTTCTGTGAACGTTTGGGCAGGCATTATTGGTGATGTCTTGATTGGGCCCGATGTTCTTCCACCTACGCTCAATGGAGCATGTTATCATGATTTCATACGGGATACTCTACCTGTGCTGCTAGAACATGTGCCTTTACAAGTACGACACAACATGTGGTTCATGAACGATGGAGCTCCTGCACATTTCAGTCGAAGTGTTCGTACGCTTCTCAACAACAGATTCGGTGACTGATGGATTGGCAGAGGGGGACCAATTCCATGGCCTCCACTCTCTCCTGACCTCAACCCTCTTTCATTTATGGGGGCATTTGAAAGCTGTTGTCTACGCAACCCCGGTACCAAATGTAGAGACTCTTCGTGCTCGTATTGTGGACGGCTGTGATACAATACGCCATTCTCCATGGCTGCATCAGCGCATCAGGGATTCCATGCGACGGAGGGTGCATGCATATATCCTCGCTAACGGAGGACATTTTGAACATTTCCTGTAACAAAGTGTTTGAAGTCACGCTGGTACGTTCTATTGCTGTGTGTTTCCATTCCATGATTAATGTGAGTTGAAGAGAAGTAATAAAATGAGCTCTGACATGGAAAGTAAGCGATTCCGGAGACATGTCCAAATAACATCTTTTCTTTATTTGTGTGTGATCAATGTTTCCTGAAAGTTTGGCCGTACCTTTTAGTAACACCCTGTATAAAGTTCAGTCGTTCGCCTGCCTAGTGCCACTTCAAATGCTCCCTCTCACTTTAATTTGAGTGCGAACCATAGGCAGCTACTGTGTGTAGGAGCATACTAGTACCCTAACTTCTGCCACCTTGCGGATTTATTGGTTATCTTTCTTCGAATACTGTTAAACGTTACGCAGGTGCGGTAACCTGAAATATACGGCGCGTAAGTCTACCGCGCTATACTGCACAGCTACTTCTCTAGACTCCATGTAACTTGGAGGCAGGGCTGCTGGCGCATCTTTAGTTGTGCACGCTTTAAGGACCTTTAGCGCATGTGCCACTGGTATGGCGTACCTGGTTTATGGATCAAACACGGCTATGGCGTGCACAGCTAACCCTTCTTATCAATAAAATACAAGTTTACGTCAGTGACTTAAGGTGGTAACAAATTGCTTTAGACGTTTATTCCTGTTCGCTTGAATGTTAAACAAAAATTAGTACCCATGTTGAACAAAAATTAGTCCAAACACTAGTCTTGCCTAATCTTTACTACTGTGATGTAGTTCAACACGGCACAAATAGTGAAAATTCGAGATGCCTCGAGCTAGTGATGAATGCTTGCGTTAGATACGTGTGCAATATACGGTTGTATGATCATATCAGTCCTTCATACTCCCAGCTAGGTTGGATACGCCCACATAAGGCACGCGATCTCCACACGATGTGCTTACTTCATCGATTTCTTAGCCACTGGTACCCCCAATACTTATCTTCTCACATTAAATACCTGTCATCATTCCACAACCGCAATACCAGATCGGATACGTCTAGCATCTTGGCTGTACCTTTACATAACACAAAATCTTTCTCCGTGTCATTCTCCATCTCAGCCATAAGACTATGGAACGCGCTCCCCTGTTATCTGCGTCTTATCCAGAACCACTCAATATTCAAGAGGGAACTCAAGACTTACATATTAGGGACGGTATAGCCACCATTGTTGTGCCCCTCTCATCTCATTCTTTCTCCCCTCCATCATAGCTTCGAATTTTACCACTCTATTTCTCTTCCTCTAACCTATGTACCTCTTCTATATCTCTTTCACCCCATTCTATCGTCTTACGACTCTGCTTGATGAGAATAACTCACAAGCTGCAAGAATATAACAAGAAAATTCCCAACTAGCAATAGGACTGACATTCATAAAAGAAAAATATGTTTACTTTCATATACATAGTCACTATTATTATTATTATTATTCTTGATTGTTATAATTATTTTTTGATTCTTATAATTATCATTGTACTACGTTTATAATCTCTATTTCTTTCTTTAACATAAATACTGTATAACATGTTATATGTCCTTAATGTTCTGTAGAAACTGAAATTTGTTGAATCTGAGTATGCCTGGTTAGGTGCAAGAGAGGGCCTGAAGACCCTAATCTTGCCAGGTAAAATAAGTGCTTAAATAAATAAATAAATAAATAGATCCCGGTAGATGATAGCACATTCTCGTATATGCCAATTCACTCATTGAATAGCTAAACTACATTGGGCGTCTGTATATGTTACAGTTATAATGATAAAATAACTAAAATCTGTTCTGTGAGTTCCTGGCTGTCATACAGTATATTAGGTTTTGGATTTTATCACACACTAATCCCGTCGTTTGTCGACAACGAAGAGGATAAAAACCTTTCGTCGAAACTCAATGACGGAGAACTGAGAAAAAGGTAGCGAATGATACAGAAGGCTCTAGTCACACCGTGATCGAGGCACCTGCACGATCGTAAAACAGGTGCGCGGGGTTTCTTTATAAATAGTTAGTGTCACTGACGCTGCAGTATAGTTTTCTCTACTTAATGTGTACTTGCAGTGCAGTGTGACGTGTACAGGATCGAAAAATTCCGTAACATTTTCCACAAAATGTTTCTAGTTTTTATTGAAAATGAAATTCCTCCAGGTGTACTCAAGATCTTATATTTACTTCGCTACTAGTTTCGACGTTGCGTCAACGCCATCTTCAGGCCCGTACATTTTGATGAAATCAGTTGTGTGTGGCTCAGTCTAGCAATCCGCGGTGAGACCAACACGTGCTCCACACGGATGGTGGGCAGTAACTCTGAGAGTTACTGTTGTGTTGGCAGAAGAGCCAACACCGTGTTACAACTGGAGGCCGAAATGCACGCGCTTTAGCTCACGAACTATACTGACGTGAGGTCTGGAACATGACAAGGAATTAGAATTCAGAAAGCGTGCGTAATTAGTTTGATACTTAACTTTAATTCATTAATGATGAACGTCGCTCTTGACGGTACATGATTCACCATATTATCTGTTCAGAATACATTCGTAGAAACTGAATATGGCGCCTTGCTAGGTCGTAGCAAATGACGTAGCTGAAGGCTATGCTAAACTGTCGTCTCTGTAAATGAGATCGTATGTAGACAGTGAACCATCGCTAGCAAAGTCGTCTGTACAACAGGGGCGAGCGCTAGGGAGTCTCTCTACACTAGACCTGCCGTGTGGCGGCACTCGGTCTACAATCACTGATAGTGGCGACACGCAGGTCCGACGTATACTAACGGACCGCGGCCGATTTAAAGGCTACCACCCAGCAAGTGTGGTGTCTGGCGGTGACACCACAGTTACTGCCCGCGGACTGCTAGACTGAGCCACACACAACTGATTTCATCAAAGTGCACGGGCCTGAAGATGACGTTGACGCAACGTCGAAACTAGTGGCGAAGTAAATATATAATCTTGAGTTCACCTGGAGGAATTTCATTTTTAATAAAAATTATGCCTTCTGTGTCCCACCTTCATCCAGTTTAAATATAGATGTACGAAAAAAAAAATGTTTGCACGGTTAGCTTTTACTTATTGTGCATCGTTTCCTTACTAATACTCTCCTCCACAATTGGTACTCCGCTCCAATCGCCGATTCTACTTCTAAAAGCAGTCTTGGTACGCCTCTTGCAGGATCGCGCGAAGCGCTCTTTGCGAATTTTCTTTCACCTCGGCTATGTTGCAAACCTTCAACCTTTCAGCGGGGTTTTCAACATTCGAAATAAAAAAAGTCCGCAGGGACCAAGTCTAGAGAGTACGGAGCATCAGGCAGCATAGTTTTTTTTTTTTTTTTTTTTTTTTTTTTTTGTGCAATAGTCACGCACTAACATGCCGCGCGGGATAGCTGTGCGGTCTAAAGGCGTCTTGTCACGGTTCGCGTGGCTCCTCCCGCCGGAGGTTCGAGTCCTCCCTCGGGCATGGGTGTGTGTGTGTTGTCTTTAGCGTAAGTTATTTAAAGTATGACTAAGTACTTTGTGATCCTAGGGACCGATGACCTATCCAGTTTGGTCCCATACGTACTTACCACCACCACTCGCCAACATGAATGAATGCGCGGGTACGTAATCGAGACGCAAGAGCCATGAATTACCTAGCCACATTTCATGGCGTTTCTTGCTCACATTTTCTCGCAGGCGTCGCAAAACGCCCCAGTGCTACCAATCTGTCCCTGCGGCACAAATTCATGATGAACTAATCCTTCAACGTCAAAAAAAGCTATCAGCATAGCTTTGACATTTGACCTGACCTGAGAAGCTTTTTTTGTCTTGGAGAACCTTTCCTGATCCACTGTCAAGAATGAACGTTTGGTAACGTTATAAACATAGACCCACGTCTCATTACCAGTTAGGATTCTGTTCAGAAACATCTCGTTCTCATTTCAAAAAAATGGTTGAAATGGCTCTGAGCACTATGGGACTTAACTTCTGAGGTCATCAGTCACCTATAACTTAGAACTACTTAAGCCCAACTAACCTAAGGACATCACAAGCATCCATGCCCGAGGCAGGATTCGAACCTGCGACCGTAGTGGTCCCGCGGTTCCAGACTGAAGCGCCTAGAACCGCCCGGCCACACCGGCCGGCTTTAATATTTTGCGCGAGCTGGTCTCGGCCCACAGACATTGTGAACAAAGAAAACGCACGCTACCGCTTTTTTTCCGTTGTTGGTCGTTGTGTTTGGTCGTTGCGGACGTTCGCTTGTTGATCCTTCCACTCAGGTTTTTTTTATTTTTTATTATTATTATTACAGAGACCAACCGGCTCTCTGACCGAACACTCTGAGCTACCGTTCCGGCCGTTCTCGTTTGCGCGATCCAAAAGCCCTTCTCAGATTGCGGGGCGAAGGTCTTTCTGGCATTGATTCATGAGCCGTGCGAGAAACGTGGAGACAACAAGATGCATTCCATGATGCTGTGTTAGGATTTCATGAGGTGATCGAACTGAAATGTTACATTCGTCTGCATTCTCTCCGACAGTCGGCACGCACAGTTTCTTTGACGTTCCTGACTTGAACGTCGTAGGTACACGTCGAAGGGCGTCCTGAGCGAAGATAATATTTAACTTTCATCCAATCATCTCTAAACCGTGAGAACCATTCGTAACACCGTGTACGGCTTAAGAACTCATCACCGTATGCCTTCTGGTTTTCTTGAGTTTCCCCCGAATTTAAATGCAGAGGCGTTGCTCCTCTAATTTTGCCGTCTCGAAATGAGCTAACCATGCGATACAACGTTCTACCCAATATAGTACTGAACAGTTACTAACAGTCATACAGCTGTGGAACTTCCCGCAGTTACACATTAAACACAGGCCGGTGGAAGGATGCCAACCGCATTTCTCTCCAACACAATACTGGGGTGAAATTACGAATGTTACCGAATTTTTTCAACAGACCCCGTATTAACATTAACTTTTGTGTCGACTACATCGAAGTACAGGACATTTCTTAAGCGGAAATTATGACGTTTCCTTGCTTCAGAAAATGAGCGTTGTGAGTGATAATACGTACCTCATTAATGCAGTGTTAATTTAATATTTGGGTGTCGAAACGGAGAGCCGTAGCTTACACATTGTGCCGTTCTTACCCTAAACTCTATTCAACCATGTACAAAACAACGCAATTCCGCAAGAAAAATTCCTTTTTCTGTGAGACAAGATATGCGCATTGTTACTATTACTGTTATTATTTTAAACATAGCTGCGTAACAGCAACGGTTCCACGTAATTAGATTTAAAAACAGCCGACCCGTTGCAAAGGATAAAGTAATCTTTACCTAGGTTTCGATAAGTTTAAACCTATCTTCTTCAGAAGTCGGCCTGAGGAAAATGAACATCGTGATTTATATGAAAGGTATACACATAAGTCAAGATTAGAGTTTAACATATATTAAGAGAAACTTGTGTTTATTTATCTGACAAACCCTACTCTTAGGGCTATATTTGATTTTGACTAATGGAGCTACGGAGATGTTTGTAAAAATGGCAATGACGTATTACTCCATGTTAATATAATACTGTAAGTACAAGAAATTCTTCTCATATTCTGTAACACAAGTTTCTCTTAATATATGTTAAACTCTAATCTTGACTTAGGTGTATACCTTTCATATAAATCACGATGTTCATTTTCCTCAGGCCGACTTCTGAAGAAGATAGGTTTAAACTTATCGAAACCTAGGTAAAGATTACTTTATCCTTTGCAACGGGTCGGCTGTTTTTAAATCTAATTACTGTTATTATTATTGGCAGTGTCTGGAGCTGTATAAAATTGTTGATATCATAGATTTTATACAGCAGATGTCCGCCCCCGGTAGCTAAGTGGTCAGTGCGACAGACTGTCAATCCTAAGGGCCCGGGTTCGATTCCTGGCTGGATCGGAGATTTTCTCCGCTCAGGGACTGAGTGTTGTGTTGTTCTAATCATTATCGTCTCATCCCCATCGACGCACAAGTCGCCGAAGTGGCGTCAAACTGAAAGACTGGCCCCGGCGAACGGTTTACCCGACGGGAGGCCCTAGTCACACGCCATTTCCATTTATACAGCAGATGCTATTTCACACTTTCAGGTTTATTTGAATGTAAAGTCTTATGAACACCCAAAATGTATACTCACGAGCCGCCAATGTTACGAAGTAGATAGTTTATTTTGCGTTACCCTAAGCATGGCGTGAAATCGTTCTCCGTAATTTCGGCGGACCCTTCACTTTCTAGTATTATTATGAAATGTAAATAAAAAGAGAAACGGAGGAGGATACATTTGTACGTTATTACGTAAGGTAATTACTACGTTACGCTGTTTTTTAACTTACTTCTGGTCAATCTAACTCGCTCACCCTGCATACATTTTCCACAGACGTATTCAGTATAGTCGCCGTGTGGATTGGTGCGATTAGAGAGGCTAATAATGTTGCGACAGGTGTCGACAGCTGCGCGCGTCGCAAATATTTGTGCAGAGGCACCGCATCGCTGCGTGGACCGCAAATTACAGCACGCCACGACACGCCGCCTGGCAAACATGAGGCCTCTCTGGCCGCAGCGGTTGCATTGCAACCCTTGGTGAGCCACGGGGCGTTCCTTCGTGTAGGCAGTGGGCAAACGGTTCTACCCTCATGCTGACAAACTTACCCCCTCAGCTAAACCATGTTTATGCTGAGTATTCCGTCGTTTCACATTCCATGCAAATGCCTGAGAGCTTATAATACTAGAACTCTTTCTAAAAAAAAAAACCTCATTCTTTGAGAAGTCTCTTGTAATTGAATATGGTATTTGATCTTCACATTACCGCTGAACATATGTTTGGTTGGATGTGTTTATGGATAGGTGCTCAATATCCAGGGCATCAGAGCCCTTACTAAAATAATTTGAAGCGAAACTGTCTAAATGTTTAACAAGGGGATCTTACGGGGTGATCTGTCCTCTGCTACTTTAGTCATAGCGATACGTTCTGAAAGTCAAGGTCCAGGCATCAATTTCCTAAGGCAATACGGCGTAGTTCGCCAGAAACCTCGATAAAGTTACCTTTGAAAATCAGATTTCCGAGTACAGTTAACTACAAAGAAGTAAGCATTTTTCAATGACATCGCTTGTATTTACTTTGGTTTCTTTTCAGTCCAGTATAATCATGAAGTACAGGTTGCTGTTGTTGGGTCTTAAGTCCAGAGACTGGTTTGATGCAGCTCTCCATGCTGCTCTATACTGTGCTAGCTTCTTCATCTCCCAGTACTTACTGCAACCTACATCCTTCGGAATCTGTTTAGTGTATTCATCTCTTGGTATCCCTCTACGATTATTACCCTCCACGCTGCCCTTCAGTACCAAATTGGTGATCCCTTGATGACTCAGAACATGTCCCACCAACCGATTCCTCCTTCTAGTCAAGTTGTGCCACAATTCTATTCAATACCTCCTCATTAGTTATGTGATCTACCCATCTAATCTTCAGCATTCTTCTGTAGCACCATGTTTCGAAAGCTTCTATTCTCTTCTTGTCTAAACTATTTGTCGTCCACGTTTCACTTCCATACGTGGCTACACTCTATACAAATACTTCCAGGAACGACTTCCTGACACTTAAATCTATACTCGATGATAACAAATTTCTCTTCATCAGAAATGCTTTCCATGCCATTGCCAGTCTACATTTTATATTCTCTTTACTTCGACCATCATCAGTTATTTTGCTCCCTAAATAGCAAAATTCATTTACTACTTTAAGCGTCTGATTTCCTAACCTAATTCCCTCAGCATCAGCCGATTCAGTTGGACTACATTCCATTTTCCTTGTTTTGCTTTTGTTGATAATAATGAGCGTATGGCAGTGGTGGCCGGGAGACCCCTCGCGGAGCGGTTCGGCCGCCGCTCCACAAGTTCTTTAACGCCACTACGGCGACTTGCGAGTGAATGACGATCATGTGGTGATGAGAGACACACAACACCCAGTTATCTCGAGGCAGAGAGAATCCCTTGCCCCGTCGGGAATCGAAACAGGGACCCCGTGCGCGGGAAGCGAGAACGCTACCGCATGACCACGAGCTGCGGACGCTTTTGTTAATGTTCATCTTATATCGTCCTTCCAACACACTGTCCATTCCGTTCAGCTGCTCTTCCAGGTCTTTTGCTGTCTCTGACAGAATTACAATGTCATCGGCGAAACTCAAAGTTTTTATTTCTTCTCCATGGATTTTAATACCTACTCCGAATTTTTCTTTTTTTTTCCATTACTGCTTCCTCAATATACAGATTGAATAACATCGGGAAGAGGCTACAACCCTGTCTCACTCCCTTCCCAACCGCTGCTTCCCTTTCATGCCCCTCGACTCTTATTGTGATGTCACCGTCAGACACCACACTTGCTAGGTGGTAGCTTTTAAATCGGCCTTGGTCCGGTAGTATACGTCGGACCCCCGTGTCGCCACTATCAGTGACTGCAGACCGAGCGCCGCCGCAAGGCAGGTCTAGAGAGACTTACTAGCACTCGTCCCAGTTGTACAGCCGACGTTGCTAGCCATGGTTCACTGAGAATTACGCTCGCATTTGCCGAGACGATAGTTAGCATAGCCTTCAGCTAAGTCAATTGCCACGACCTATCAAGCGCCATTTATCCTTTGCTATGCATCTAATGAAGCATGTAGAGTAAGAAGACCAATGTTCACCAATTGTGGATTAAAGTTAAGTATTCCAGAAGCTACGTAATTTTCTTTATAGCATTCATTACGTATCCTGTTTCAGACCTCACGCCATCCTGCGTGAGCTTATAGCGTGCATTTCGGCTTCCTCAAACAACACGGTGTTGGCACTTCTGCCGACACTTCACTTATAACTGCCATCTGGTTTCTGTACAAATTGTAAATAGCCTTTCGCTCCCTGTATTTTACCCCTGCCACCTTTAGAATTAGAAAGAGAGTATTCCAGTCAACATTGTCAAAAGCTTTTTCTAAGTTTACAAATGCTAGAAATGTAGGTTTGCCGTTCCTTAATCTATTTTCTAAGATAAGTCGTAGGGTCAGTATTGCCTCGCGTGTTCTAACATTTCTACTGAATCCAAACTGATCTTCCCCGAGGTCGGCTTCTATCAGTTTTTCCATTCGTCTGTAAAGAATTCGTGTTAGTATTTTGCAGCCGTGGCTTACTAAACTGATAGTTCGGTAGTCGACAAGAATATGAAAAAACCAAAAGCACAACACATTACCGTGCATAATAAGGTGTAGGAAAACAGCTGGCATTCAAAACCATCCAGTCACAGTGTACAAATAAAGTTACTGTAGGGTTTTAGAAAGGACCTCAAGAGTGCTGGAAACTAAACTAAAACCAGAGCTTGGAACTGAGGAAGCTATCCAATTAAAAACAACCAGGATTAAGATAGGCTGCTTAGTTTTTGCAGACGACCTGGAGATTCTATGTCAGGACGTTGAAACAGCACAAAAAAAATCCAAAAGATAAATGGCTCAGAGAATAAGGCTCGAAATATTATTTGAAAAAGAAACAAAATATATTTCTAGGAAATAGGAGGTAATTTCTAAAAACTAAATAGGGAGAATCGAGAAGTTTAGTCACTTCATATATTTCGGGGAAACATTCAGGAAAGTAACCGGAAAAAGAGAGGTTACGGAATTAGTTGTCACAAAATGGAAACAACTTTCAGGCTCACCAAGACATTCTTTTAATACGACAAATCCATCTTAAAACATACCAAGCTGAGAAACTACAACACAGTCGTCAAGGCAGAGTGCATTTATGTAGTTAAAACACTCATTTTAAACAGAAAGAGTGACGCAGAAGAAATTCAACATTTAAAAGTAATTCGGAATATTATAGGCCCAAATTATACTGAAAAATGAGCAGTTAAACTAAAGAAACTGCACCGTATACCAACATTTATTTGGATACGTCAAAACGCAACCTAAAACCGATGGGCACAAGCAGATTAACTAGGTATGTTGTGGAGCTCTGCGACATCCGTAGCAAAGATAAAATTGAAGCAATGGAACGTCCCCGTGCAGTTAAAGAAGGCCCAAAGGAAGTAAAAATTGTGCGGCTGGTCCTGGCGGAGGTTCGAGTCCGCCCTCGGGCATGGGTGTGTGTGTTTGTCCTTAGGATACTTTAGGTTAAGTAGTGTGCAAGCTTAGAGACTGACGACCTTAGCAGTTAAGTCCCATAAGATTTCTCACACATTTGAACATTTTTTAAGAAAAAATTACTCAGACAGAAAATTTTAAGACATGAAAATTCGCAGCTGGTTTGCCTCGCAGGAAAAACCAAATAAACTCTACAGAGCTCTATGAAAGACAGCAAAGTTCCCGCAAACGCAGATGTTGTGAAACTTAGCTCGCTATGTTCCTCCATGAGATCGATAGCGCTGTAGAAATCGACACTCAGGTTGATACTGTGTTACCCGACTTCAGGAATGCATTTGAAACTATTCCACACTGCCATTCAGTGGAAAAATACCAACTTATGGGGCACCCGACCAGGTTTTTAAGACTTCCTAACAGACAGAACCCAACATGTTGCTCTTAACGGAACATCATGAAAGATGCAAAGTTAATTTCGCGAGTACTTCTAGGAGGAGAGATGGAAGCGTTACAGTTTACAATGTATGTAAATGATGTGGCACCTGTTCTTTTTTATTGTGATTTTAATACCCATATAATAGGTAGGCTGGCAGCAGCACAATACGCCGCTCTTCAGCCAAAGATAGTACAATGAGAAAACAGAGAAGACACATGAGTTGGAACAAAACGGCGGCGAAAAAACAGTAGGCACATGAACATAAAAAACATGAAGCCGTTCACACTCGATGACAATCCACACTGCAAACTGTTGACACGAAGCACAAACACTGCAGATGTCGATAGCACTGGTGAATGATGGAGTGTTACGGTGAACACTGAACACTAAACACGACGACACACACGAGACACTAATAGCGATGATCTCCGGCGCGCGAATGTCCACGTAGCGTGTGCGAGTCCGGGGACCTGCTAAGTGGGGAAGAAGGGAGAGGGGGGGGGAGAAGAGAGAACAAAGGTGCCAATGGCTGAGGAGATGGGAGGAGTAGTAGAGGGACAGGGGAGGGGAAGCCTGGGGGAGGAGTGGGGAGAAATGGTGTAGGGGGGAAGGGGGGAGAGAAGGGAGGGAGGGTGCCCAAAGGAGCAAACACAGGAAGAGGGAGGGAGGATCAAAGTTGGTAGGAGGGGTAGATGGAGGGGAGGAGGGCATCATCAGGAAGAGGGAGCTGGCGGAAGCCACCTTGGGAGATGAGAAGGAGGGTGGAGAGATGGAGACCGGGTGGGGCGTGAGAATAATGATGGGGGAGACAAGTGGGTGAGGAGGATTAAGTTTTCAGGAGGTGTACTGGATCCGTATCCCTTCAAGGAAAAGGAGAAGGTGGGGGAACGGAATGAGATCATACAGGATCCGCGTGGGGGAAGGGAGACGGATGCGATAGGCGAGGCGGAGAGCATGGCGTTCAAGGATCTGAAGGGATTAGTAAAAGGTAGGGGAGGCGGAGATCCAGGCAGGATGGGCATAACTGAGGATAGGGCGGATGAGGGATTTATAGGCGTGGAGTATGGCGGAGGGGTGAAGACCCCACGTACGGCTGGAAAGGAGCTTGAGGAGACGGAGTCAGGAGCGTGCCTTGGCTTGGATTGTCTGGAGATGGGGGCTCCAGGAGAGGCAACGGTCGAGCGTGACGCCAAGGTGCATAACGGTGGGGGTGAGGGCGATAGGACGGCCATAGATGGTGAGATAGAAATCAAGGAGGTGGAAGGAAGGGGTGGTTTTGCCTACAGTGATCGCCTGGGTTTTAGAGGGATTGACCTTGAGCAACCACTGGTTGCACCAAGCGGTGAACCGGTCAAGATGGGATTGGAGAAGGTGTTGGGAACGCTGCAGGGTGGGGGCGAGGGCAAGGAAGGCGGTGTCATCGGCAAACTGGAGAAGGTGGATGGGGGGGTGACGGAGGCGGCATGTCCGCCATATACAAAAGGTACAAAAGAGGGGAGAGGACGGAACCTTGGGACACACCAGCAGAGGGAAAAAAGGTGTTTGAATCCGTGTTATGGATGGGGACGTAGGAGGGACGGTGGGAGAGATAGTAGCCGATCAGACGGACGTAGTTAATGGGACAGGCGAAGGTTTGGAGCTTGAAGAGGGGACCGGAATGCCACAAGTGGTCATAGGCATGTTCGAGGTCCAGGGAGAGGAAGATTGCGGAGCAACGGGAATTTAGCTGTTCAGAAAGGAGATGAATGAGGTGGAGGAGAAGGTCATCGGAAGAGCAGGATGGTCGAAAGCCACACCGGGTAACGGGAAGGAGGCGGTGCTGGCGGAGATGCTGGTGGATGCGTCGGGTGAGGATGGATTCCACGACCTTGCTGAAGGCTGATGGGAGGATAGGAGGAGATGGCGGATGGCGGTTTACCGGGTTTAAGGAACATCAGGATACAGGAGGTTTTCCAGAGGTCGGGTTAGTAGCCGGTGGACAGGACTACATTGTAGAGCCTGGCAAGGGTGGTGAGGAAAGAGACAGGAGCTGCACAAAGGTGGCGGTAGGTGACACGATCGTGATCAGGAGCGGTGTTGCATTTCGTGCGGAGTGTAGCAATGAGATCCTGTGTAGTGACAGGGGCATTGAGTTCTGTGTGTCAATGTTGTCCAAGTACTGGAAATCAGGTGCGAGGGGAGGGACAGAGGTATCAGTTTGATCGCGGACATCCGGGAAGAGGGAGTAATCGGACTGGGGATCGTTGGGGATGGAGAAGACTTCAGAAAGGTAGGAGGCAAAGTGATTGGCCTTACTAAGGGTTTAAGGAAAAGGGTGATCATCATGGAGAAGAGGATAGTAGGGGGAGGGTTCAGTTCCGGTAAGGCGACAGAAGGCTGACCAGTACTTGGACGAGTTTATAGGTAGGGTAGCATTTAAACGGGTGCATGTCTGTCACCAGTCCCGGCGTTTCTTAGCTGTGAGCAAGTTTCGGATGTGTCGCTGGAGTTGCTGGTGGCGTCGTAGTGTGTCCAGGTCACACATGTGGAGGAAGGCATGGTAGAGACTGCGGGATTCACAGAGGAGGAGGACAGCCTGTGTGGGTAAGGTGGGATGGTGGGGGTGGATGGCGACTGTAGGGACCTGGGCCTCCACGGCCTCAGACAAGGTCTGCTGGAGAAAGGAGGCGGCATGGGTAACATCGTCAGGGTGGTGGTAGGTGAGGGGGTGACCTTCGACCCAGGTGGAGAGGGTATCCCGGTAGGCATTCCAATCGGCACAGGAATAGTCATGGACGTACTTTAGGGGAGAGTCATGACAAGGGTCGGGGCGGGGGCGACGACCGTCTGAAACGGTGAGATGGACAGGGAGATGGTCGCTACCAATGGGGTCCAGGACATCCACCGCTATGCGGCCAAGGAGGTTGGGGGAGGAGAGGATGACATCAGGAGTGGAGTTGGATTCGGGGCGGGTGTGTTGGGGAGTGGGGACGAGGTCGCCCTGAAGGGTTGAGAGGAACTGATGCCACCACCATAACTGGGTGGCGAAGCAACTATGGATGTTGAGGTCGGTGGCGATCACGTAGGAGGAGAAGGCACGATCAATGTGGGAGAGGAAATCGAAAGGAATAGGGGCGTTAGGGAGGACATAGATGGTGGCGCAGGTAACAGTAAGGCCGGGGAAGGTGAGACTAAGGATCAGGTGTTCGGTGGGGTCAGAAAGGAGAGGTTGGAGTCGAACCAGGATCTGGCGGTGGTGGCCAATGGCAACTCCGCCATGTGCAATCAGGAGGGGATTATCAGAGCAGTGAAGAAGGTAGGGCAAAGTGTGGACGGTGTGGGGGGGTTGGAGCAAGTTTTCATTGAGGAGGAAGGCATCCACACATTGGGTGGCAAGGGTGTGCATGAAGAGGTTCTTGTTGGCAGGAAGGGAACGGATGTTGTTGAACAGGATACAGTGCTGTCGCGCCATGACAAGGATTTAGACAAGGGTGTCGAGACGGGAGAAGGTGAAACGGGCCTGGCTGTGGGAGTAGGTGGCATACACTTTTAGGTGGAATATGGAACGGGCGGCGAGGGAGACCTGTTGGAGGGTGTGAGGGCGCTGGAAAGGGTGGACGTTTTGCAGGACAATGGTGACGAACCTGATGATGTCCTCAGCAGTGGGGTGGGGGGGGGACGAAGGGAATTGCCAGGAGGGGTGGGGGCGTCCAGAGGACGGACAGAGATGGTGAGTTCAGGAGTGGCCAGAGGGGGTCGGGCATTACACTTCTGAGAGTAGGTGGGATGGGGGACATTGCAGGTATTGCAGGAGGTAGGGGATGCGGGCAGGTGGCGGGCAGGTGGGGGCCTCACGGCACTCAGCTATTGGGTGCACGCTATAGCCCAGACACCTCTGGCCACGCAGGGATTGTGGAGGGGAACGGGAGGGGTCGACCTTATAGCGCTGGTTTAAGAGGATGGCACCCTCCTTCAGGAGACGGTCTATGGAGGGGGCGTCCTCGGAGAAAACCCACATAAGGCAGGTGGGGCTGGCCGAGTAGAAAATGCGGCGGACCTCCCACACCTCCAACGAGGGATGTGCCTTGAGCTCCGCCAACACCTCCTCCTCTGTGATCGTCGGACTAAGCCTAGTGATCACAGAGGTGAGGGTTGGCAGGCGATGTGGGGGTTGGTTTTGGCGGGAAGGAGCAGGGGTGAGGGAAATGTTGGGGCCAAACCGGGTGATGGGGAGGCGGGAGAGGATGTCAGTATGGAGGGTGGGGCTGGGAGAGGAGATGAGAACTGAATCCCGTCTGGGAGTGAGATAGGGGCACCAGGGAAGTGTTGGCGGAGGAGGAGGGAGAGGTTCCGGGCCTTGAGAAGGGAAGGATCGGGATGGGAGAGGAGGTATTTGTATAAAGAGGGGGGGGGGAGGAGGAGGAGGAGGAGGAGGCAGAGGCGGAGGGAGCAGGACCAGGTTGGGAGACATCCATGGCATCCTGAGGAGGGGCGAAGAAGGACGGGGTGGGGCCTTTTAGGAACTGGAAGAGGTAGTGATGCCACTAGGTCGTTTAACAGCGGCAGAAGGGTGGGTGGTGACATAAGGGACGGGAGCTATCGGGGGTGGTGGGAAGTGGCAGGTCCCAGCGTGAACGCAGTAGTCGGCGCCGAAGATGGTGACGGTGACGGTGAAGGCGACCTGCGACGGCGATGGTGGTGGCGGTGATGACGAAGCCGATGGGGAGAGCTGGGCATGGACAGTGGCCCGACGGGCCACCACCGTAGCTGCAGCTGCAGTGACAGGCTGGGGGAGTGGGGGGAAAGGAGCGGGAGGAAGAAGCTGGAGAGGGGGCGACACAGAGCGAGGGCGAAGGGAGAGTGAGAAGAGGAGGGATGGAAAGAGGGGGGGTGCCTGGGCACACCATGTAATGGTGGTGCTGGCGGCGGAGGGCGAAGTGTAGACAATGGCAGTGGTGGTAGTAGTGGCAGTGGTGGTGGGGGCTGACATGACGGCAGGGATGAACGAAAAAAGCACAGGACGAAAAGGAGAGGCAAAAACAGGGGACGGATGAAGACGGACGAAGACAGACGAAGACCAGAGTCCCACGCTGCTGGCGCTGGCGACGGCTGGCAGGAACGCCATAGCTGCTGCCGCGGCCGGGGCCGGGGCCGCTGCTGCTGCTGCTGGAGGGCTGGCTGGCTGGCTGGACCGCTGCTGCTGGCCGGGACCGCTGCTGCTCGCCGGGACCGCTGCTGCTGCTGCTGCTGCTGCTCGGCTGGACCGCTGCTGCTCGGTTGGCTGGATGGCTGGCTGGCTGGCTGGCTGGCACCTGAAACCCTAAAGCTTGGATTAGTGCTGGAATGGCACAATCGAACGGCGGTATCCTTCCGCATTACCGCCGGAGATGTAGCACCTGAGTTTCTCCTTGCTTAAATAATGACAAGATAACGGGGATTTCTGCCGTGTGACGTCACTGACAACCACCGATATTACGACAGGAGAATACCCTGTCATTTTCAAGGCAGGAATGCAGCAAATAAGCGCTTTGAAATGGAATTAAAAAACCTCAGTTTGCAGAGAAATTCCAGAAAGATAACACACACACACACACACACACACACACGAAAATACACACACACACACACACACACACACACACACACACACACTGTACACAGTAGCGCCATCACCCAACCAAAATTGACTGATATCAAAAGTTATCCATAGTGAAAATTAGTAACTAATAAGTGAGGTAGCTGTATTTGGATGGGCAATAAAAAAATGGAATGCCTCAGGGCGTATTTGGTGAACCAAGCAGTTCACTATTGCATTGTGGGCGAACACTTGCTCTGCTAGGAAGGTATATTACATCCACATTATGCGGGTAGCTGGATTCCTGGCAGACGATACTCGAAGACTGCCACGCTGCAAACGGCATCCTAGGCGCCAGCAGAGGTCGCTGGCCTCACGGACCAATTTCTTACGCCGAACACGTGACAGGAAGTGGGAACGTCTGTATCCTGGTGCCAAGGACTATACTTAGGCCGGCACACGGGTCCTGAGAGCCCAGTTCGCTCCGAGTGTGCTTCCTGGACCAGGCGCAGAATGCACTCGCGTTTTATGTATCAGGAACACAAAGTTGCAGATAGAGTGAGCTATATCTTATAAATATGTATTAAGGGGTTCAGGAATATTTCTCGAATTTCAATTTTTCATGTTCCTCTGAAGTAAAATGTTCGCCCTACATTCATTTCGAAATTTAAACCTGAGTGGTCAGAATCGTACATATCGACATTTCAGTAAATATAATTTTCGATTTGCTTCCCCAAATTCGTACGCTCTTCGACTATATTCTTCTTTATTCGGTCGGTATTTGCGCATGAGTGTTGAATTTATAGATTTTCCTTTAAACAATTTGGTGTCTTTCTATAAAATCATGAAACCAAGTTGAGGAAGCCTTGAACAAACATATTTTATAAAATTGGAAGAAAATTATCTCTAGAAGAATATATATAGGATATTCATTTAAACTGCATTTATCTGGCAAGACTTATTAAACAATACAACATGACAATTTTCATTGAAGCGTAGAGGTATTCGGCGTGCAGAGAGCGATATACCAAGCGTCTTCGAAATAACACTTCATCATACGTGAGCGAATTTTGTATTAACGGTGCTGTAAGTTCTATTATTAGTCAAATATCAGAATAAAAAAACAAAGTAGTGCGGAGACGATTCGCAGAAAATGACTTCTTCCACAAATCTCGGTGCACCGTTTTAATGTACATTAAAACCCAGAGTGCTTTCATTTGAAGGTTTTCATAGCAGATATACAGAAATATTAAACTCAGCTTTTGTTTCAAGTATGTTTCGAGGCGTTAACGGCTGATGGGCATGGAAAAAATTGTCTCTTAATGTGCTCTACAGTAGGACATATTGAAAGAGGATGAAAATCGAAGTGTATCCCTTGGGTAGGCTTACATGGAGGATACCGTGACTGTCTTTTTGGCTTCACAAGTGTTTCACCACAAACTTACATGAAGATAGACTCTGGCCATCATTCATTCTTTTGTTCCTATTTCAAGACAAAATTAAATTTTTCAAGTGAGTGTGTTAGCGAAATATTAAAGTCTCAAAACAGTAAAAGTCAGGGTATTTTTTGTCGATGTATATTAAAGATTTGACGCTATTGTAGTCTGTGTGTTTAACATCTCCTTCTGTCGGAGATCACTGAGTTCAATAACCTTTGTAAGCATATTCCACCTGGGTGTGTTTTCTTTGTCCGCCGTAGCCTGACATTTCCAGTTTGTGTGAGCAATTTTGACGTGGCTTCTAGACATTACTCTTCACGCGAATACCATTCAGAACTGAGCCAGACTAATAGAGCACCGGTAAAATGTATTTCAGGACCAGCCGGAAGAGACAGAAGAACATATGGACCAGAGAAAAAATGAAGTGAATAATTACGACTGCAGTTCTAATGGAATAGCTGTGGATGGAACAAATAGCCAGGTGGATGGAGGGTAGGTGGACGAAATAATTTATTTGCAGCGTTCCAAGATATCAAACCAAGTAGTGCAACAAATAGAAGGTACGATGGATCACATTATGGTACAACCGCTCGCACGACGTAATATCCGTAACTGTAGTTTGGAAAATTTTACAGGTCACATCAATATTCAAGAGAGGTAGAAGGAGTAATCGACTAAATTAAAGGCCCGTATCATTAACGTCGATATGCAGCAGGATTTAGGAACATACACACATCAAAAGCAGTTTTGCATCGCCCTGGTTCCCAGAAATCCTGGCTGGCCGGTGTGGCCGAGCGTTTCTAGGCGCGTCAGTTTGGAACCGCGCGACCGCTACGGTCGGCGTTTCGAATCCTGCCTCGGGCATGGATGTGTGTGATGTCCTTAGGATAGTTAGGTTTAACTAGTTCTAAGTTCTAGACGACTGATGACCTCAGAAGTTAAGTCGCATAGTGCTCAGAGCCATTTGAACCATTTGAGCCGGCCGAAGTGGCCGTGCGGTTTAAAGGCGCTGCAGTCTGGAACCGCAAGACCGCTACGGTCGCAGGTTCGAATCCTGCCTCGGGCATGGATGTTTGCGATGTCCTTAGGTTAGTTAGGTTTAACTAGTTCTAAGTTCTAGGGGACTAATGACCTCAGAAGTTGAGTCCCATAGTGCTCAGAGCCATTTGAACCATTTTTGAACCATTTGAACTGTTCAGAGATGTCACTAAACACGCCCAAAGAAGTAAACAACCATGCATGAGCAGCGCCTATTAGACGGAAAGGGTTCGACAGTCGATCAGTTCGAGTCATTCCACCAGGAAGGAGGTACACGGCTCGTGTTGTCTGTGGTTCAACTACGCCTAAACGGTCAATAGAGCGGCTAGATCGCGTCCGCATTGTTACTGTGTGCCAAGAAGTGCTCTCAACAAGAGAAGTGTCCAGGCATCTCGGAGTAAACCAAAGTGATGTTGTTCTTACATGGAGGAGATATAGACAGGAACTGTCGATAGCATGACTCGCTGAGGCCGCCCAAACGCTACTGCAGTGGATGACGGCTACCTAAGGATTATGGCTCGGAGGAACCGTACGTTCATGACGTGATCCATCTTTGCAACCATGACACCATGCAGCGCGTTAAAAATGGGACCCAACAACATACCGAATGGAACGCTCAGGATTGGCATCAAATTCTCTTCACCGATGAGTGTTGCATATGCCTTCTACCAGACAATCGCGGAGACGTGTCTGGAGGCAACCCGGTCAGGCTGGACACCTTAGACACATTGTCCAGCGAGTACAGCAAGGTGGAGGTTCTCTAGTGTTTTGGAGTGGCATTATGTGGAGCCCACGTATGCCGCTGGTGATCATGGAAGGCACCGTAACGGATGTATGATACGTGAATGCCATCCTTCGACCGATAGTGCAACCATATCTTCAGCATATTGGCAAGGCATTCCTCTTCATGGATGATAACTCGCGCCTCCATCATACACATGTTGTGAATGACTTACTTCAGGATAACGATATCGCTCGACTAGAGTGCCCAGCATGTTGTCCAGACATGAACCGTATCGAATATGCCTGGGATAGATTTTAAGGGCTTCTTATGGATGACGTAACCAGCCAACTAATCTGAGGGATCTACGCCAACTCGTCGTTGAGGAGTGGGACAATCTGGACCAACAGTGACTTGATGAACTTCTGGATAGTATGCCATGAAGAAGTCAGGCTTGCTTCAATGCAAGAGGACGTGCTACTAGGTATTAGAGGTAACGGTGTGTACAGCATTCTGGGCCACCACCTCTGAAGGTCTTGCTGTATGGTGGTACAACATGCAATGTGTGGTGTTCATGAGCAATAAAAACGGCGAACATGATGTTTATGTTAATTTATATTCCAATTATGTTACAGGTTCCGTAATTCTTTGAACCGTTCTGATGAAAAACTTTTTTTTGACGTGTGTATATTGTCTTCGAACACTACTAATTATCTCGAAGAGAATGGTCTACTGACACACAGTCAACAGGTATTTATAAAACGTCTTTCTAGTGAAACACAACTAGCTCTTTATTCACACGAACGGTTGACCGCTATTGAGAAAGGGTTTCAAATTGATTCTGTATTTCTAAATTTCCAGAAGGCTTTTGACACTCTACCACACAAGCGGCTTGCACTGAATTTGTGTGCCTACGGAATATTTACTCATTTACGTGACTGGATTCGTGATTTCCTGTCAAAGACGTCACAGTTTGCAGTAACTGACGGAAAGCCACCTAGTAAAACAGAAGTGATTTCTATGTTCCCCAAGGTAGTGTTATAGGCCCTGTGATGTTTCTTATCTATATAAATGATTTAGGAGACAATCTGCGCAGCCGTCTTAGCTTGTTCGCAGATGACGCTGTCGTTTATCGTCTAGTTAAGTCATCAGAAGATCAAAAGAAATTACAAGACAATTTAGGAAAGATATCTGAATGGTGCGAAAATTGGCAACTGACCCCAGATAATGCAAAGTGTGAGGTCATCTACATGAGTGCTACAAGGATTCCGTTAAACTTCAGTTACATAATAAACAGGTCATGACTAAAGACCGTAAATTCAACTATGTACCCAGGAATTAGAATTACGAACAACTTAAATTGGAAAGAATTCACATAAAATGTTGTGGGGAAGACTAACCAAAGACTGAGTTTTATTCGCAGATCACAATTAGAGTGCCTACGCTACGCTGTCCCTCCTCTTTTGGAGTACTCCTGCGCGATGTGAGATCCTTAGCAAGTAGGATGAACGGAGTACATCGAGAGAGCTCGAAGCAGAGCAGAACGTTTTGCAATATCACGAGATATGGGAGAGATTGTCACTAGACATGATACAGGATTTGGGGTGGACATCATTAAAAAAAAGCCGTTTTTCGTTGCAGCGGAATGGTTTCACGAAATTTCAATCACCAACTTTCTCCTCCGAATGCAAATATATTTTGTTGATGCCGACTTACATAGGGAGAAACGATCATCATAATAAAATAGGGAAAATCAGAGATCTCACGGAAAGATTGGAAAAACAGGTGTTCCTTTTCCCGCTCGCTGTTCGAGATTGTAATAATAGAGAATTATTGTGAAGGTGGTTTGACGAACCATTTGCCGGACACTTAAGTGTGATTGTAGAGTATCCATGTAGAGGTGGATTATGAAACGTTGACTTCCAGTGTGAGGGCGTAAGGCTGTGCAAAGTAATTCGTTGGAAAGCTGGAGAAGATCTTTGTTCGGCAGTGAATATTGGATAGCCTATGCCTCTGCTACTGACGATAATGACTGAATCGTACTACTTTCATAGCTGAAGTTAATCTATTTGTTTTCTTTGTTAACACTAATTCCCGTGCATTGATATATGAGATATGGAGACGAAGTTTTGGGCGAGTGATGTTAGCCAGAAGGGCACGTAATGGTGTCGTACGGGTAATACTCTTAACTCTTCTAGTAACCGAGATACTGAAGCAAGTATGACTTTTTGAAGAGGGAAGGGTACACTTTTTAACGGTGTTCGAAAGTTCTTCAAAAGACGATTACATATATATAGCGCTCTTTAATGTAACCCTTGAAACGTTTTGCGAACATAAACGAAAAGTCTGCTAAAAACGGAAGGCCATGCGGCTAGTATAATCTGTTTTCGTGTAAACACTGCCAAAAGAGTTCCTTTGTCAAGACGTTTCGAATGTTTTTTCTTTTCTTTGCCACCGGTGGTTTTCAGATAAAAATGAGTTGTTTTCCTTCTGAAGCCCTGGAACGCAGCGTTTTAGTTCACAACAGTCGAAGCTGACCATGTTTCAATGTGATATAAAGTACGGCTAAGACCAAATACGTTTCAACTAATTGCAAAGTAGCGAAGGCCTATCTTCTTACTGCATACAGTGACGTAGTCTGGCGCGTAAGCCACATTTGATGGTGTTTATAGCGCCATAACCGATTCCACCTGCCTTGCCTTTTATCTTAAAAATATTTATCGAAAAATGTGTCGAAAATTTAAGCGCCATACTCTCGATTGCCGTTAAAACGTATATCTCTTCTTTTTTATTTTTTATTTATTTAGCTGCTTTAAAGCCATGCTACAATATCTCACAAAATGTAGTACAGGATGCCCCATTTATCTTCACTACCACAAATAACTTTTGTACACAGGAAAAAGCGAGAAAAAGGTATTAAGCAAATGGTATTCAGCCACCACGGGGAAATTAGTAAGCAAGAGTGTCTGTCTTGACTCTTTATTCGTTACGAAAATATGAACAGCCGCAAGCCTTTTTTAAATAGAGCCCTATATTTTTTGTTTGTTAATCCACTACCTCTCCTCAAGACATGTTCAGAAACGTATCACAATGTACCCTTCAGTAAGTATTAAAAACTGGCCTTGGGTTTTCTGTACTAGAGCCCAGTAAAGGTAGCCAGGGTAACTCGTTCACTTTCTGAACTTTACTGTAAACAAATGAAAATACCAGGAAAATGCACACCAGGTACTCAGTCACAGTCTACAGTTGAAGGTTTGTGTTACTACAACTTACAATTCTACTCATCTACAGAACACGTAAGTATGCATTTTCCTTGTGTTTTCATTTGTTCATTGTTAACACCAGGTAGTGGACGAGTTACGTTACTCTGGGTAACTGCACCGTGTGCTAGTACTTGAGAGTAAAAGCCGATTTTGTGTAACTTTTTTAATAACGTTGTGTTTACGTCAATGCTACACGTTTTTGAACAGCTGTTGAAGAATAGGAGTTGGATTACCGAATAAAAAATACATTGTGCTTTTAAAAATAGTACTGTTGTTCGTATCTTCTAAGTAGAAAAGGCGCAAGACAGACAGTCATGCTGATTAATGTCTGCTTAGTAGCTAAAGATCATTTAGTTAATGCGTTTTTATTTTATTAAGTCTACAACTTGGCTTCCGCCGTTTTGCAATAGACGGCAGTAGCAGCAAGTGGGGTTCGGGTGGTTGGTCATAGGTGTAATACAATGAGCTTAGGCATCTGTAAAATATTAGTCGATTTGTGACTGCATAATTAGGTTATTCTCGATTACGTACGTCAACTTACGTACCCGTTTGCGGGAAGTTTTAATTTTCTGCTTTAACATAAAGAAATATGCAGCTGTGGCTCTTAAAATGCTGGGTAAGACCAATGGTGAGGGAACTATTAGCGGAAGAAAGTGCAGAGAAGAACGGTGATTTTGATGTCGAAGACTGGCATGGCGGTGGAAGACAGAACGTTTTCGTAGATACTGAAACAGACGAAGACAGTCACAGGACATCATTATCGAAACCAGTTGATGCGTTCGAGCCCAGCACTGAAACACAAACGGCGACACTACAGCGATAGACACGTAAAGCTAATTTTGTAATACGTCAGTGTCGGACCCCATGTCACAAAACCCGTCAAAATATACATGGAAACGTTGAAATGAGAAGTGATATCTCTCCCGCCGAATTCTCCATACGTTGTTCTCTCTGACTACCACCTTTTTCAATCAGTGCCGTACGGTGTGGCTGCCCAGCACTTCCGATTATATGAACAAGTGCAAAATTGAATCGATTCATGGATCTACACAAAAGACGCCCAGATCTTCCGCCACGGGATTCGTATACTATCTGAAAGATGGGAGAATATAGTGGCCAGCGATGGGAAATACTGTTGTTGTTGTGGTCTTCAGTCCTGAGACTGGTTTGATGCAGCTCTCCATGCTACTCTATCCTGTGCAAGCTTCTTCATCTCCCAGTACCTACTGCAGCCTACATCCTTCTAAATCTGCTTGGTGTATTCATCTCTTGGTCTCCCTCTACGATATTTACCCTCCACGCTGCCCTCCAATACTAAATTGGTGACCCCTTTATGTCTCAGAACATGTCCTAACAACCGCTCCCTTCTTCTAGTCAAGTTGTGCCACAAGCTCCTCTTCTCCCCAATCCTATTCAATACCTCCTCATTAGTTATGTGATCTACCCATCTAATCTTCAGCGTTCTTCTGTAGCACCACATTTCGAAAGCTTCTATTCTCTTCTTGCAAAACTATTCATCGTCCACGTTTCACTTCCCTACATGGCTACACTCCATACAAATACTTTCAGATTTTTCTTCTTCAGAAATGCTTTCCTTGCCATTGCAAGTCTACATTTTATATCCTCTCTACTTCGACCATCATCAGTTATTTTGCTCCCCAAATAACAAAACTCCTTTACTACATTAAGTGTCTCATTTCGTAATCTAATTCCCTCAGCATCACCCGACTTAATTCGACTACATTCCATTGTCTTTGTTTTGCTTTTGTTGATGTTCATCTTATACCCTCCTTTCAAGACACTGTCCATTCCGTTCAACGGAATGGGAAATGCTATGAATCATTTTTTTTGTACGTTTTTCACAATAAAGCCCCGAACTTCGAGAAAAAACGGCGGAAGCAAAGTTATAGAACTTGTACTTCCTCGTAAAAAGTTACTTGGTGTCGCCAAAATAAATGACACTCTATAAAAGAGTATTACCCAAACGACAATATGCCACAGCTGCAAAATACTAACACGAATTCTTTACAGACGAATGGAAAAACTAGTAGAAGCCGACCTCGGGGAAGATCAGTTTGGATTCCGTAGAAATACCGGAACACGTGAGGCAATACTGGCCTTACGACTTATCTTAGAAGAAAGGTTAAGGAAAGGCAAACCTACGTTTCTAGCATTTGTAGACTTAGAGAAAGCTTTTGACAATGTTGGCTGGAATACTCTCTTTCAAATTCTGAGGGTGGCAGGGGTAAAATACAGGAAGCGAAAGGCTATTTACAATTTGTACAGAAACCAGTTGGCAGTTATAAGAGTCGAGGGACATGAAAGGGAAGCAGTTGTTGGAAAGGGAGTAAGACAGGGTTGTAGCCTCTCCCCGATGTTATCCAATCTGTATATTGAGCAAGCAGTAAAGGAAACAAAAGAAAAATTCGGAATAGGTATTAAAATCCATGGAGAAGAAATAAAAACTTTGAGGTTCGCTGATGACATTGTAATTCTGTCAGAGACAGCAAAGGACTTGGAAGAGCAGTTGAACGGAATGGACATTGTCTTGAAAGGAGGATCTAAGATGAACATCAACAAAAGCAAAACGAGGATAATGGAATGTAGTCGAATTAAGTCGGGTGATGCTGTGGGAATTAGATTAGGAAATGAGACACTTAAAGTAGTAAAGGAGTTTTGCTATTTGGGGAGCAAAATAACTGATGATGGTCGAAGTAGAGAGGATATAAAATGTAGACTTGCAATGGCAAGGAAAGCGTTTCTGAAGAAGAGAAATTTGTTAACATCGAGTATAGATTTAAGTGTCAGGAAGTCATTTCTGAAAGTATTTGTATGGAGTGTAGCCATGTATGGAAGTGAAACATGGACGATAAATAGTTTGGACAAGAAGAGAATAGAAGCTTTCGAAATGTGGTGCTACAGAAGAACGCTGAAGATTAGATGGGTAGATCACATAACTAATGAGGAAGTATTGAATAGAATTGGGGAGAAGAGAAGTTTGTGGCACAACTTGACCAGAAGAAGGGATCGGTTGGTAGGACATGTTCTGAGGCATCAAGGGATCACCAAGTTAGTATTGGAGGGCAGCGTGGAGGGTAAAAATCGTAGAGGGAGACAAAGAGATGAATACACTAAGCAGATTCAGAAGGATGTAGATTGCAGTAGGTACTGGGGGATGTAGAAGCTTGCACAGGATAGAGTAACATGGAGAGCTGCATCAAACCAGTCTCAGGACTGAAGACCGCAACAACAACAACAACAACAACCCAAACGACATTACAGTGTATGAAAAAATAAAAAGAAAGAAAGAAGCACCGCGAAGGAATTATCCGAATGCGACGGAAATCGATAGATGAGAACTCCATGTACAGACGTATAAAAACAGGATGATTTAGTCAGGAGAAAGAGCTGCACAAAATACAAATCAGCAACACGTCCATCCACCTCTGGCCCTTATGCAAGCAGTTATTCGGCTTGCTATTGATTGAGGAAGTTGATGGACGTCCTTCTGAGGGATATCGTGCCAAATTCTGTCTAACTGGGGCATTAGATCGTCAAAATCCCGAGCTGGGCCCTAATCATAATGCTCTAACCATTCTCGTTTAGGGAGAGATGTGGTGATCTTGCTGGGTGCTGGGCGAAGTTGGGTTTGGGAGGCACGAAGACAAGCAGTAAATACTCTCGCCGTGTGCGGGCGGGCTTTATCTTGGTGAAATGTAACCACAGGATCGCTTACGATGGACAACAAAACGGGGCACAGAATATCGTCGACGTGCCGCTGTGCTGTAAGGGTGAGATGGATGACAACCCTAAGTTACTGCTATGAAAAATTAATGGCAGCCGAGACGATCACTCTTGGCTGTCGGGCCATAGGGTGGACGACAGGCTGGTACTCTAATGCTGACCGGTGCGTCTCAAGACAGGCCTTAGCTGGTCATCGGAGCTCAGTTAGAAGTGGGACTCACCACTGAATTCTACTCCAGTCAATGGTTTCCATTCCGGTAATGTGTCTGGAGACATCCCGGACAGCAGTGGGACAGCAGCACGACTGTCACCCGACTACCAGGAATGAAGGTCTGGGGTGCCATTTCTTTTCATAACAGGACGCCTTCTGTTCTCATCGCGGGACCGTTACGCCTGAGAGGTATGTCGATCTCATTCTACGCCATTTTGTTGCAAAATTTCAAACATGGCTGCACGTTCAGAGACCGTTTCTAGGTTACAATTGCAAGAATTGGGCCCTCGGTCACTAAATTTATACTTAATTAAGCTGGTTTCGACACTACTAGGAGTGCCTTCATCACAATTGAAAACAATTAAAGTGTCCTATAACATAGTCACAGAGTTATAGGGTAAGACATTTTTATATAAAGAGTGTAAGTACTGAATAACAGTGAAAGACATAGGCAGTACTTACATGTCAAATACAAAGTAATTAACACGCCAAAACGGCTTTAGTCACAAAATATTTAAGATAAATGAAGAGCCAGTATGGCCTGCTCATACCTGTACGGCCGCAGGCTGCAGCGGACTCTTGCCCTTCATGGCAAGCCACCGTGATCTTACTTTTCAGCGAGACTTTCTATTTCTTGTCTTCGTGCTTGTCAAACCCTACCTCGGCCACCGAGGTCGCCGGATCTCTGCCCATTATTTTGTAGTTTGGAGTATTGTACGGAGAGCTCTCCAACCAGATCGGGATATGAAAGATCTAACGCGCCAGTTGGACGCAATCTGGCACGATAACCATCAAGAGGACATCCAACAAATCTATAAATGAATACCGAACCGAATAAATATTTGCATAAGGGCTCAGTTTTGTGAAGCCCTTTCTCTTGAACAAATCAACCATATAGCAGTAAAGGACACAAAAGAAAAATTTGGAGTAGTAATTAAAATCCATGGAGAAGAAATAAAAGCTTTGAGGTTCGCTGATGACATGGTAATTCTGTCAGAGACAGCAAAGGACTAGGAAGAGCAGTTGAACGGAATGGACAATGCCTTGAAAGGAGGATATAAGATGAACATCAACGAAAGCAAAACGAGGATAATGGAATGTAGTCGAATTAAGTCGGGTGATGCTGTGGGAATTAGATTAGGAAATGAGACACTTAAAGTAGTAAAGGAGTTTTGCTATTTGGGGAGCAAAATAGCTGATCATGGTTGACGTAGAGAGGATATAAAATGTAGACCGGCAATGGCAAGGAAATCGTTTCTGAAGAAGAGAAATTTGTTAACATTGAGTGCAGATTTGTCAGCAAGTGGTTTCTGAAAGTATTTGTATGGAGTGTAGCCATGTATGGAAGTGAAACGTGGACGATAAATAGTTTAGACAAAAAGAGAATAGAAGTTTTCGAAACGTGGTGCTACAGAAGAACGCTGAAGATTATATGGGTAGATCACATAACTAACGAGGAGGTATTGAATAGAATTGGAGAGAAGAGAAATTTGTGGCACAACTTGACTAGAAGACGGGATCGGCTGGTAGGGCCTATTCTGAGGCATCGAGGGATCACCAATTTAGTATTGGAGGACAGCGTGGAGGGTAAAAATCGTAGAGGGAGACCAAGAGATGAATACGCTGAACAGATTCAGAAGGACGTAGATTGCAGTTGTTACTGGGAGATGAAGAACCTTGTACAGGATAAAGTAGCATGGAGAGCTGCATCAGACCTGTCTCTCGACTGAAGACCACAATAACAACATCCCTACTAAATTCAAAACTTGTTTGCCACTCATGTAAAAGGAAAGATTCATTGCGCCTTACGGTATATATAATAATTTTATATCGCACCTTCCACTCAATTTTAGCGTAGATCTGGACCGACCCGTTAAGTACGCTCTTTTACGCACTTTTAACTTATATCGTGTATTTTTATATATTTTTTTGTTTTTTTCTTCATTTTAAATGTAAACCACTAATTTAAAATTGCCAACGGCCGGGCTAGTGGTCCCGTGTTCTTGCCTCTGTCAATAAATGGCGGCACTTTGGCCACTCTGTTTTACCAGTTTGCCTCTTCGTTCACATCCGCTACTCCCTGTTCTGCGCTCATAGGCAGCAAAAGAATGGTTCAAATAGCTCTGTGGACTGTGAGACTTAACAGCTGAGGTCATCAGTCCCCTAGAAATTAGAACTACTTAAACCTAACTAACCTAAGGACATCACATCTATGCCCGAGGCAGGATTCGAACCTACGGCCGTAGCGGCCGCGCGGTTCCAGACTGTAGCGCCTAGAACCGCTCGGCCACGCCGGCCAGCCATAGGCAGCACACTGTGCCTGATAGACTCGGCGCTCGGGGACCACAGTACAGCGTAAGTGTCGTGTTATCGTTTGTATACATTCCCTACCCAGGCAGTCGTCTGTAGTACTGTAGTACTGTCTGGTGCCACTTGCGCATTGACGTAGGTTTCATAGCACCTAGCCCAATGTTTTTTAAAAGTTTTTAAATCTTTTTAGAAAAAAATTGTTTCTTCGTTTTATGTGTGTTTTAAGCGTGGTTCCAGTACAACACCTGAGGATGTGCTTGTAACAGTCCGAAACCGGTCGTGTGAAAATAAGGTAATTTACAACTGAAGCGGTATTTTCAAACTCTGCCATTTTTTCTGGCATTATAATCTGTTGTAAGTCTGGTCATATACATCTACTGATCCATTCGAATAATTCCTTTGTGACGCGCCTTTTCTTTCTGTCTTAGAGTGCACGTGCCCTTCTGCCTACTGTCCTAGGCCGGCGGAATATCCTTTCCGATGTCTTGGACCATTTTCAAAGCAAAGGATACAAAGTATTACCATCTCAGCCATGTTTATTCGCCTCTCATGGCAACCGCAGTGGCATGGTTTCCGCAGCGCTGGGAGAGATTGAGAATTCTTGGCGGGGTAACGTTGCTGGCACAGCTGGGACGACAATAACTGGCCGCGCGCCAGATATTGCGTATTCCACGGTTCTGGCGCTAGCAGATCTGCACGCGCGTAATTGCGACACGAGTGTTCTTCACTGTCCAGATGCTGCGGTTCAGCAACTCCCAGTATCGAGCAATGGTCCGTGGCTGCCGCAGCCGTCAACCGAACGCCGTATCCCCATCTCTCGCTTATGACGTTGACAGGATGCACTGTATGTAGCTGGCTGTTCGTGCGCATTTAACTCCATACTCAACTAGGGACCAACGTAATACCACTTTGTCACCTAAAAACACCAACAGCACCCGACGTTGTCCCTAAGCATTTCAAACTTTTTGAAAACCGTGGTTGAACCTGTTTTACACTACTGGCCATTACAATTGCTACACCACGAAGATGACGTGCTACAGACGCGAAATTTAAGTGACAGGAAGAAGATGTTGTGATATGAAAATGGTTAGCTTTCCAGAGCATTCACACAAGGTTAGAGTCGGTGGCGACACCTGCAACGTGCTGACATGGGGAAAGTTTCCAACCGATTTCTCATACACAAACAGCAGTTGACTGGCGTTGCCTGGTGATACATTGTTGTGATGCATCGTGTAAGGAGCAGAAATGCGTACCATCACGCTTCCGACTTTGATAAAGGTCGGATTGTAGCCTATCCTGATTGCGGTTTATCGTATCGTATCGCGACATTGCTGCTCGCATTGGTCGTGGTCCAATGACTGTTAGCAGAATATGGAATCTGTGGGTTCAGGAGGGTAATACGGAACGCCGTGCTGGATCCCAACGGCCTCGTACCACTAGCAGTCGAGATGACAGGAATCTTAGCCGTATGGCTGTAACGGATCGTACAGCCACGTCTCGATCCCTGAGTCAACAGATGGCGACGTTTGCAAGACAACAACCATCTGCACGAACAGTTCGACGACGTTTGCAGCAGCATGCACTATCAGCTCGGTGACCATGGCTGCGGTTACCCTTGACGCTGCATCACTGACAGGAGCGCCTGCAATGTTGTACTCAACGACGAACCTGGGTGCACGAATGGCAAAACGTCATTTTCTCGGATGAATCCACGTTCTGTGTACAGCATCATGATGGTGGCATCCGTGTTTGGCGACAACGCGGTGAACGCACATTGGAAGCCACACTGGCGTATCACCCAGCGTGACGGTATCGGGTGCCATTGATTACACGTCTCGGTCACCTCTTGTTCGCATTGACGGCACTTTGAACAGTGGACGTTACATTTAAGGTGTGTTACGACCCGTGGCACTACGCTTCATTCGATCCCTGCGAAACCATACATTTCAGCGGGATAATGCACGACCGCATGTTGCAGGTCCTGTACGGGCCTTTCTGGATATAGAAAATGTTCGATTTTCTGCTCTGGCCAGCACAATGTCCAGATCTCTCACCAATTGAAAACGTCTGGTCAATGGTGACCGATCAACTAGCTCGTCACAATACGCCAGTCACTACTCTTGATGAACTGTGGTATCGTGTTGAAGCTGCATGGGCAGCTGTACCTGTACACGCCATCCATGCTCTGTTTGACTCAATGGCCAGGCGTATCAAGGCCGTTATTACGGTCTGAGGTGGTTGTTCTGGGTACTGATATCTCAACATCTATGCACCCAAATTACGTGAAAATGTAATCACATGTCAGTTCTAGTATAACATATTTGTCGAATGCATACCCGTTATCATCCGCATTTCTTCTTGGTGTAGCAATTTTAATGGCCGGTAGTGTATTATTGTCACTGAGTAGATTTTCCCCAAGTTTCTTTCAGTGGCTTTAAATATCTAGTTCTTGGTACAGAGACACTTAGAGTGGTTTGTTCAATGTGTCAATACCTTTAGGTTGATTTGTTCGGTATCAAATGAATGTCTTGCATCTTTTATATGGGAGGCTATTATATATTCGTTTGATATGCTGTATCTGTAGGCACCCTTCTTTGACATCTGTATAGAGCTAGAAATGTACTACAGATGTGTTTGTACATACCAGGGAATGAAAATTTATCTTAGCTCCATTTCTCATCATGAGTAGTGTGTAGCAAATTTTATTTTTTGTTTGGAAACCAGTTCTTATTTTATGTTTGATATTGGAAATTTTTTGGGAGGCATTGTTGTGGAATGGTAAGCATTGTGTTACTGTATTTTCCTGGTTTTTGAGGGTTGCTTTGATGATTTCCAGTTTCACTTTTACAACTAAGTTGTCTGTTAGTGTAGTTTATATCCATTGTTTTATGACTCTCATTTCACTCTCGAGGCTCTCACTCTCAGTAAGATCTTTACTGCTCTATGAATAGTAGTAAGCTGCTATTTTGTGCATGTTGGGGGGTGGCATGATTGTTATTCTTTATTTCCTGCTCATAGGTGAATTTAATGATTTTGTGAGTTTTGTTTTAAGATCTGGAGTATGTCTTGTACATTATTTTTGCTATCCGCATAAATTATTATATAACGTATCATCTAAATCTTGCATGTGGAACTGAACTTTCATACTTTTTTGATTGTATGTTGGCTCTTCTATTTATTTTTTATTTTTTTTGAAAAAAAGGTGGTTGAGTAGTAGTTCAGCGATAGTTTCTGATATGCTGACATCCAAAACTACCTAGTTTGCCTGTTTGTAGATTATTCCGTTGAAAGAGAAGTAATTATATTGCAGTACCAGTTACAGAACAATAATAGTAATAATAATGGCGTGCGACGAGGGCCTCCCGTCGGGTAGACCGCTCGCCTGATGCAAGTCTTTCGAGTTGACGCCACTTCGGCGACATGCGCGTCGATGGACATGAAATGATGATGATTAGGACAACACAACACTCAGTCCCTGTGCGGAGAAAATCTCCGACACAGCCGGGAATCGAACCTGGGCCCTTAGGATTCACAGTCTGTTGCGCTGACCACTTAGCTACCGGGGGCGGACTCCAGAACGTTATTGAAAACTGTGATTTCTGCAGGGAAGAGCTTCCTGTATTGTATTAGGTTCTGTTTAATAACAGATATAACATCATGACTGGTGATATTACAATACAGACTTGTTACATCTAGGAAAATAATGTCGAATATCTTAGTACTGTATACGTCTTCTCAATGCTTGACAAGTGAGACTCTATATTTTGTTGACTAGTTACTTTCAGGCATTAAATTGTCCTGTAGTGTCTTGTCAAATTACTGTAGAATTTTATACCCAGGATAATTTATCAGGATTGAGACTGGTTTTATGGAGCCATCGTTTGTGTGAGCATTTCATTGACATCTCTGTTGTGTTACTATTGGATTAGCGCAAATATATTGCTACTTTTCTTCCTCAGTAAGAAGGAAGTTAGTATTCTTGATCAGGGCTTTAAGTTTACTTTGGAGTTTGGCTCTGAGCACTATGGGACTTAACATCTGTGGTCATCAGTCCCCTAGAACTTAGAACTACTTAAACCTAACTAACCTAAGGACATCACACACATCCATGCCCGAGGCAGGATTCGAACCTGCGACCGTAGCGGTCACGCGGTTCTAGACTGAAGCGCCTTTAACCGCACGGCCACAACGGCCGGCTTACTTTGGAGTTTGCTAGTGGGCTATTGGTCTAGCTATACAATATTATTTTCCTCAAAACACCTTAAGCTTTCCTGTATCTGTGCATTTGCATTTATGTAATAACTGTTGATGCACCAAACATTGATCATAGGTCATTAGATGTCGCTGCATGAAGCACTAGGAATATATAACCACAGAAAGAACCTTGGGGAAAATCTATTAAAGACAACAGTGAAACAGGCTCATCTAGCATTTTCATAAGACCCTACAAAGTACTTAAAGCATATTCATTAAAATTGAAACAATTGAGCCCTCGGTCACAATTATTTTTAGTCTTATTGACCAGGTTTCAATACTTCTAAGAGTGCCTTCATCAGAATCAAAACAAAATGTCCTATAACTTGGTTACAAATTTGCATAAAAAGACATTTTTATATAAAAAGTAAGCACTGACTAACAACAAAAGACAGAAGCAGCACTTACATGTCACATATAAAATAATTAACAGACCAGAAGGGCTTTAGTCACAATATATATTAAACGAAATGTGTGAAGGCGAGTCACTATGGGCTGTTCGTACCTGTATAGCCACAGTTTACAACTGCTCTTCCAAGCCCATTGCTGCCTCTAACAGAACTACAATGTCGTCACCAAACTTCAAAGTTTCTGTTTCTTCTCCCCGAACATCAATTCCTACTCAAGCATTTCCTTTGGTTTCCTTTACTGCTTGCTCAATGTATAGACTGAATAATGTCGGAAATACGATACAAACCTGTCTCAGTGCCTTCTCAACCACTGGTTGCTTCACATGCCCCGCGACTCGTATAACTGTCATCTTGTTTCTGTACAATTTATAAACAGCCCGTCTCTCTCTGTATAGATTGAATAATGTCGGAAATACGCTACAAACCTGTCTCAGTGCCTTCTCAACCACTGGTTGCTTCACATGCCCCGCGACTCGTACAACTGTCATCTTGTTTCTGTACAATTTATAAACAGCCCGTCTCTCTCTGTACTTTACCCCTGCTAACTTTAGAATTTCAAAAAGTGCACTCCTGCCAACATTGTCAATAGCGTTCTCTAAGTCCACCTAGGTTTGCCTTACCTTAACCGACGTTCTAAGGAAAGTCGTACAGCCACGTGATCCCACTTTTCTACAGAACCCAAACTCATCTTTCCCATGGCCAGCATCTACCAGTTCTTCCATTTTGCTGCAAATAATTGGTGCTAGTATTTAGCAACTATGAAGTACTACAGCTCGATAATATTCACACCTCTCAACACCTGCTTTCTTTGGAACTGGAACCATTATTTTCTTCTTGAAATGTGACGATATTTCGCCTGTCTCATACTTCTTACACCCCAGGTGAAATTATTTCGTCACAGCTGTCTCTTCCCAGGGTGTCAGTAGTTCCGATGGAATGTTGTCTATTCCGGGGTCTAGTTTCTAATTATGTCTTTCAGCACTCGGACAGATTCTCGCAGTGGTATACCTCACATCACAGCTTCATCCAGAAGTCTCTCTATCTGATACTTTCTTTTATTTTCTAATACGTTTCTTTTTTCAGTCTCTTCACCAACTGCGGAGCTAGTTGACATTTAAACTTGTACTACTGCAGGAGTATTAACTTCGTGTTTATCTTGCCTAAGGTAATGCTCTCACACACTGTTCATAGATGCTTACACACAATACTACTTTCTTTTTCGTTATTAGATGTACTCCAGCATTATCTCGATTTGGTATTTTTATTTGCGACCCTGTACCCACTGTACTCACGTGACCGAGTCTCCTGCTCATGCTGCCACCGACCATCACTAATCTCCACTGTATCTAGCGTCATCCTATACATTTCCCTTTTCAAATTTTCTGAACTACCTACTCCATCAAGGGGTCTAACGCTCCATGCTCCCATCTCTAGAGTGATAGTTTTGATTTTCCTGATGACAAAGTCCTCCTGAGTAGATATGAATGAGGGACTATTTTACCTCCGGAATATTTTACCCAGTGGGATGCCATTATCATTCAATCATTACAGTAGAGTGGCATACGCTAGAGGAAATAACGGCTGTACTTTTTCTAAACCTTCGATGTCCGCAGTACCAGCACAGCAAGACCGTCATGGTCGATGTTACAAGGCTAGATCAGTTAATCATTCAGATTGTTGCCCTTACATCTTCTGGAAAGGCGGCTGCGCCTCTTCTGGAACCACACGCTTTTCTGGTATCTCAACAGATACCCCTCTGATGTGGTTGCATATACGATACGAATATCCGTATTACTGAGGTACGCAAGTCATCACTCAAAGTCCATGGTTCACTGGGAATGTTTTTGTGTAGATAACCAGTTACTTACATAGATAATCACTTTCTATATTAATTGAATTCTGATGTACAACAAAGAATAGCGATGGTGCAGTAATTGCAATTATCTTTGTACTTAATGTAAGCAAGAATATCTCTGACATATATATCTTTGAAATTCCAATATAAACATATGTACAGCGGAAGGCACGTGCAGCAAGTAGCAGTAAGGTGTCTTTTTTTCGAAATCACATCCCTTATAAGTACTTTTCACTGTGACAAATTTATGTTTTTTTGTAACTTTAACATAACCTTTCTAAAAACACAATACTGATACCAGCAAAAGACATATACGAGGTGTATTCCGAAAGTAAGGTACGATAGGTCGCGGAATGGAAATCACAGTGAAAATCAAAAACGTTTTATTCGAAATAGTTAGCCACACCTTCCAGAAACGTCTCTACAAAGTCAATGCTAGGTCTGAGACATTTGTTGTAGCATTGTACAAGCTTTCCAATACCCTCGTCATAGAAGGCAGCCGCCTGCACTTTTCGCCGATTCTCTACGTTGATCAGCAGTTCGTTGTCTGTGCCAATCGGTGACTTCATACCCAGCGGTTCATATCAGCAGAGATGAAAATCAGGGGGAGCAAAGTCCGGCCTGTCGAAAACACTGCAGGGGCGTCCTGATGGTCCCTGCAGAGTACGACCGAGAGCTGTCATGAAGAAGGAAATGCCTGACAGTTATGTCATGTGGGCTGCATGAAATCAGGCGAAATCTCTCACGGGAGCTCATACTTGGCAGAAGACACTGTTTTTAGGCACCCTTACATGCTCACTGTGCTCTCAGAACTGAGAAGACAGACGTGACACGATCAAAGGGCATACTGGAAACACTGCCCAACACACCTATGTTAAGCTTTATTGGATTTTCACTGTGGTTTCTATTTCGTCACCGACCGGACCTTACTTTTGGAGTACGCCTCATAATCTGTCTTCCACTTGACCAGCAGCTGGAGAAAGGCGTCTCAGCTATGTAACTAAACAGTTCTCCACCAGGAGATGGTGGTGTGAACCATCGAAAGCGCATAGTGGCAAAAAAATATGTTACTGACGTAGAAAACTATTTTCTTTACGTTGCAGCCCTCATGATGCCGTCCTTTACTGTCGAAGTATTTACTCCTTTCTTGCTCTTCCAGTTTTACTGCCCAACTGGCTTGCTGTAAATGCTGTATAGTACGTGTCGTTCCATATAACTTATTCCTGTTTCAAACATCTTACGCCAATTTACATTGTCGTCCACTTTTCCTGGGTTTTTCTTCATCTTGCTTCCATTATAAAGCGCAACATCAGCATTGCCTCTGTGGTGCCTTACGCATTTCTGAATCTAAACTGGCCGTCATCTATGGATCCTTAATTTTCATTTCCATTCATCTGTCTTTTATTCTTCTCAACGACTTCGATGCAAGATCCGTTAAGCTACCTGCGCAATAGGTTCCTTACATGGTATAGTCAGAGTTGAGGATATTTTTCCAAAAGTCGGAATGTATGTCACCAGTCACATAGACCCTACACACCAAATTAAATAGTCATTATGGTGCCACTTCACCCAAGATTCTAGAAATTGCGCTGGTGTGTTATGTATTCCTTGTCTTATTTGGTCTCAAGTTTCGGAGTTCTTTTAACATCTGATTCTAATGCTTCCGTATCGTCTCCAATTTCCGATGTGACGCCATCAGACAATCCCTCCACCTCATAGAAGCATTAATTGCACTCTTTCCATCTACCTGCACTGTCCTCTGTCGTTTACCTGTGGGATTCCCCCCCCCCCCCCCCCCCACAGTCTTAATTTCACCGAATGTCGTTTTGATTTTTCTGTAGACTGAGTCAGTTCTTCAGGTGATCATTCATTTTCCTATTTCTTCACACTTCTTTTTTTGAAGCCATTTCGTCTTACCTGTCTTGCAATTCCTATTTATTTCATTCCTAAGTGATTTATATTTCTTTATTGCTGCCGGTCCGTGAACATATCTCTATTTCCTTCTTTCGTTTATCAGTTGAAGTATTTTGTGTGTCACCCAAGGCTTCTTCGCAGATCTTTCTTGTACCCATGGATGCCTCTCCAACACATTTGACTACTCTTTATAGAGGAGTCCTCTTCATGTTAGCCGTGCAGTTAAAGGCGCTGCAGTCTGGAACTGCAAGACCGCTACGGTCGCAGGTTCGAATCCTGCCTCGGGCATGGATGTTTGTGATGTCCTTAGGTTAGTTAGGTTTACCTAGTTGTAAGTTCTAGGGGACTAATGACCTCAGCAGGTGAGCCCCATGGTGCTCAGAGCCATTTTTTTTTCTTCATGTTAACTGCGTACTGTGATATTCCTTACGGTAATATCCACAGCTTAAGCCATCTTCAAAACACGTCTCACCATTGCTCCAAAATGATTCCCCCAGATGATTCTCTTAAGCTTTCCTTTACAATTCATCACTGCTAAATTGTGATCTGAGTCTATATCTTCTCCTAGGTACGCCTTACAATTAAATATCTGATCTCGGAATTTCTGTCTGACCATGATATAATCCAGCCAAAATTTTCCCCTGTGTCCAGATCTTTTCCAAGTCTACCTTCCCCTTTTCTGATTTTCAAAAGAGCATTCGTTATTTCTTGCTAAAATTTATTGTAGAAATCATTTAGTCTTCCTGTCCTACTATCATCCCGTATTTCCTTGTGACTCTCACTTCTGTTCCTTTCCCAAAAGCTTATTCCAATTCCCTATCACTACAGGATGATCAGCACTCTTTAGGTACTGATTTACATCTACATTTATACTCAGAAAGCCACCCAATGGTGTGTGGCGAAGAGCACATTACGTGCCACTGTCGATACCTCACTTTCCTGTTCGAGTCGCATATGGTTCGCGGGAAGAACGACTGCCGGAAAGCCCCCGTGCGCGCTCGAATCTCTCTAATTTACCGTTTAGTATCCTCATATACTATCTCTTCATTTCCTGGTTTCAAGAGCGGCATTTATACAGTGAAAAGCCAGAACATTACGATCACTGCCCACGGTGACTTTGGACGCCACCTGGTGGCGTTATGGGCACCTGACACGGTAGCAAAAGTATGCAAGTGGAGGAGACACAGACGTAAGATCACCCTAGCGAAGAGATGGGCTGCTAGTAGGGAACTCCACTGAGACAAAAGACTCTGACAAAGTGCAGCTTAATGTTACGGAGACCCTGTGAACGAGTATCTAGAAAACGCGAAGAACGCGAAGCTGGTTGAATATTCACTTGCTACTGTCGTGAGCAACTATGGAAAGATGTAGAAGGACAGTGGAACCACTACTAGGCGCTAAATGGTTGAACGTCCACGACTGTTCACTGGGTGTGGGGTTCGGTGGTCTGACTGCGGTGTAAAACAGGATACGTGGTGATCTGCGGCATCTCTGCCGAAAGAGCACAACGCTGGTGCACTCACAAGTGTTTCGGAGCACATCGTTCATCGTAAGTTGTCGAACATGGAGCTCCGCAGCAGAGCACACATACCAGTTCAAATGTCGATCCAACGACCACGTTAATTACGATTGCAGTGGGCACAGGACCATCGGGATTCGACCGTCGGTCAGTGGAAACATTCGGCTGTTCCGATGAGTCATATTTTTACTGCACTAGGTCGACGGTCGTCTGCTGGAATGGAGCAGTATTATGCTATGGAAGACATTCTCCAGCGCTTTCATGGGACCTGTGGTAGTAATCGAAGACATGCTGATAGCTGCGAATCCCCTGCAGCGCTTCCTACTTGGCGTCTTCCCAGACGGAGATATGATCTTTCGGCACCATTGTCGTCTCTGTCTCCAACCCAGAACAGAGCTACAGTGGTTTGATTAGCATTATAGTGAACTCACGTTGACGTCTCACAGACAAAATTCGCCCGATGCAATTTCTATGGAATCTATCTGGGTCGCTATAGGGCGCCATCAACCGTGCACGAAAATCAGCGTCTCAATATTTCCTCGAATTACATGAACTGTGCTTTGACATGTAATGCCACAAACTCTCCGAACCTGGCAACAAACTGACAGATCCCTGATCCGTTGCATCAGTGATGGAAATTTGGAAATTTGTGGTAAGGTATTATTGGACCAAACTGCTGAGGTCATCGGTCCCTAACCTTACACACTATTTAATTTAACTTAAACTATAAATTGCACTTGTTTAAAAGAACATGCATTTTTTGTATGCTGAACATCGAAATTTTTATTTCCATTTATGCACCCAGACGCGTTTCGCCTTTTTTACATTCATCTTCAGTGGGTGTCCTGAAATATTACATGATTTGTCCGTTTTTACATATGGGTTATGGTTTCACATCTAGGTTATAGATTTAAAAACAGTTCCTTAACCTTTTTTTGTGAAATGGAAAGGTACTTACATCCAAGCAAACTCCTTTTTCTCATCTGGGACGAGGTGGAATTCTTACAGTTCACTTTTAGTTCACTGTTTACGTTACACACCACTGTAACTGCCATCTTTTTAATACAGAGTTTCATTTGTTTTTCTAAGTGTTACCAACATTCTCAGTTTTCTGCGTTCAACTGTTTTGTGAATGTGTGTATGTCTGTGTGTTTGTGTGTGTATATTAGAGGGGGAGAGAGATTTCTTATATATTTATTTCGTTTAAATAAAATAAAAATTGTTTATTTTCTTTTCATTACAATTTTCGTTCATAATAATAATAGTAATAATAATAATAATAATTATTATTATTATTATATTTTCCTGTATATACTTATGAGAGGAATCAGATGTGTTATGATTTGTTTGGATTTCATCCTTTCTTCAATAGACGAACCTCAGGCAAAAGCTGACCAGTTGCATACTGACATAAACACAATACACAGAAAGATAAAATTCACAATCGAAAAGGAACAGAACAACCAAATAAACTTTTACATTCAACCATTAAAAAAGAAAACCTACAATAACTGACACAATTCTACATCAGCCATCTAATCACCCACACTCACAGAAACAATCAGCACTCAGATGCATGCTTCGTACACTCAACACAGTACCACAGAGCACAGAAAATTACCGGAAAGAACTAGACATCGTCACACAAATAGCAACAAACAATGGGTACAATAGGGATCTAGTCACCAAATTAAAATACAAATACAGTCATTGAACACAGTACATAAACACCTCTAAACAACAGTACAAAAAAACACTACACAAACCGGCACAAACAATGACAGAAAGAGTACAGGAAAACAAGAAACAAAATTCAGGATGGTACACAATGACATGCAAGCACAAACTCACACATAAAATAACGAACATTTTCAAAGGACAAGGGATAAACATAGCATTCAAAACATACAATTCAATCCAAAGGCATATTCCAAAAATAAGAAATAAACACAGATATCTAACAAAAAGCAGGAATGTACCAACTACAGTGCAACACATGTGATGGAAGATATATAGGACAAACCAGCAGAATATTTGACACCCTGTAAAAAGAACATATCAGGGCACGGAAATATGGAACGAGCCACTCAACTATACAGAAAATTTGAGAGAAAATAACCACAGACCTACTACAACAGAAAATGACATGAAGATAATTAAAATAAATAATGAAAGACATCTCCTAACATTACAGAGAAATTATCATATACAAAAAACAAAGGCTTAAATGAAACAACTACTAAATGACCAAGTAAATATGACTAACAACTCACTGATTGTAACTCACTGTTTACTCTGATCATGAGTGATGCATTTTGTTCCAAAGACGGACTGTCAAGCTATTAAGCAGGCGGTCATAATCCTTTAGCTCTTCATTGTACGTGAACTGTTATTGCCGATGGTGGTTTCCTGTCGAATCCGCTGACAATAGTTTTCTCACTCAACTGTTCACAATAACTCAATCTGTGCGCTGTCTTCCTACTAATAATGGATCCTACTCCAGTTATTCCAATTTCTGATGCTTTTGATATTACTCTGTATTCTCCTGATCAGAAATCCTTATCTTCTTTCCACGTCACTTAAATGACCTCCACTAGATCGAGATTGAACATTTCCTTTTCAGATCCTCTAGCTTCCCTACCACCTTCAAACTTTGGACATTCCTCACCCCTACTCGTAGAACGTTATCCTTTCGTCGGTTATTCGATTTTTTTGTCGTGGTCATCTCTTCCTTGGCATTCCCCACCACGAGGTCCGGATGGGAGACTAGCCCGGAATATCTTGACGATGAAGAAGTTACTGTGACACTTTTTCAATTACAGGCCACATCACTTGATATAGAGAATTTGTCTGTAATACGTAGGTTTCCTCTGCCTACTTCATCCTCCTCCCGTTGACGATTGCTAGTTCCTCTGCCTTTTAGGGGTAATTTCGCTCTCCATGAGCAAGGGAGTGCCCTGAACCTCTATCGACTCCTTCGAGCTCATTGACTAGTCCGTTGGTAGCTTGAGGGTGAACGTCCACCGGAAGTCTTCGGTCACCATTGCTGATGAGTTTTATTCAGAACTAAAGCGCTAGGAAGCAGGACGTTCTGATTACTAGTCAAAGATGCTACCGTTAGACCATGGGCTTCTGACGGGAGAACTAAATGTAAATGTAATTCGTAAAGGAAAGAAATGGCGTGCAAAAGACTTTCTTCACCGATTCTTGAGTATTGTCCTAAGTGTGGTATAGGTAACAAAATGGATTAATAGGAGTAATAAGAGATATGTTGAAGATCCAACGAAGAACGACAAGATTCTTCATAGTTCGTGTAGTCGGCGCGAGAACGTTATGGAGAAGCTCAACAAACTCCAGAAAAGTTGCGTATCATGGAGATGGTTACTGTTAAATTCCGCAAGAATGCGTTAGAAGAAAAATCGGGCATCAAATTATTTACTTCCACATATACCTTGCGAAGTGACCACGAACAGCAATCAGAGACGTACTGGACATACGGTAGATTATATTCGCGAATGGAACAAAGACTTGTAGATACCCTCCAACATACAGGCTGACAATTACTGAACTATAACTTACATTAGTTTCAAACTACGGCGTGCACATACTTTATTCAACATTTAAACTTCACTATAGATATTTGGTTGTGTCGGAACATCGATCCTGTCGATGACCTCCTGAATGGCCGTTTCCAAGTCAGCAATGATTTTGAAGTTATTGCTGTACAACTTGTCTTTAGTATAGTCCCACAAAAAGGAGTCTCATGTGTTCAGATCCGGAGAACATGGCAGCCAATTGAAGCCCATGCCAGTGACCTCTGGGTACCCCAGAGCCAGAATGATGGCCTCAAAATGCTCTTCCAGAACATTAAACACTCTCCTGCTTCGATGGGATCAACCTCCGCATAACATGAATCACATCTTGTCGAAATATGGGTCGCTTTCGATGTTGTTGTTGTGGTCTTCAGTCCAGAGACTGGTTGGATGCAGCTCTCCATGCTACTCTATCCTGTGCAAGCTTCTTCATCCCCCAGTACCTACTGCATCCTGCATCCTTCTGAATCTGTTTAGTGTATTCATCTCTTGGTTTCCCTCTACGATTTTTACCCTGCACGCTGCCCTCCAATACTAAATCGGTGATCAGTTGATGTCTCAGAATATACCCTACCAACCGATCCCTTCTTCGAGTCAAGTTGTGCCACAAATTTCTCTTCCCTTCAATTCTATTCAATACCTCCTCATTAGTTATGTGATCTACCCATCTAATCTGCAGCATTCTTCTGTAGCACCACGTTTCAAAAGCTTCTGTTCTCTTGTTGTCTAAACTATTTATCGCCCATGTTTCACTTCCATACATGGCTACACTCCATACGAATACTTTCAGAAATGACCTCTTGACACTTAAATCTATACTCGATGTTAACAAATTTCTCTTCTTCAGAAACGCTTTCCTTGCCGTGACAGACTACATTTTATGTCCTCTCTACCTTTTGCTCCCCAAATAGCAAAATTCATTTACTCCTTTAAGCGTCTCATTTCCTAATCTAATTCCCTCAGTATCACCCGACTTAATTCGACTACGTTCCATTATCCTCGTTTTGATTTTGTTGATGTTCATCTTATATCCTCCTTTCAAGACACTGTCCATTCTGTTCAGCTGCTCTACGAGGTCTTTTGCTGTCTGACAGAATTACAGCGTCATCGGCGAACCTCAAAGTTTTAATTTCTTCTCCATGGACTATAATTCCTATTCCAAATTTTTCTTTTGTTTAATTTACTGCTTGCTCAATATACAGACTGAATAACATCGGGGATAGGCTAAAATCCTCACTCCCTTCCACTGCTTCCCTTTCATGCCCCTCGATTCTTATAACTGCCATCTGGTAGCTGTACAAATAGTAAATTGCCTTTCGCTCCCTGTATTTTACCAGTGCCACCTTCAGGAATTGAAAGAGAGTATTGCAGCCAACGTTGTCAAAAGATTTCTCTAAGTCTACAAATGTTAGAAATGTAGTTTTGCCTTTTCTTAATCTATCTTCTAAGATAAGTCGTAGGGTCAATATTGCCTCACGCGTTACAACATTTCTACGGATTCCAAACTGATCTTCCCCGAGGTCGGCTTCTACCAGTTTTTACATTCGTCTGTACAGAGTTCGTGGTAGGATTTCGCAGACGTGGCTTATTAAACTGATAGTTCGGTAATTTTGACATCTGTTAACACCTGCTTTCTTTGGGATTGGAATTATTATATTCTTCTTGATGTCTGGATGACGGGGATGTAATCATCTTCGAAAACCTTCGCATACCGTTCGGCAGTCACCGTGCCATCAAGGATTAACGGACCGATTATTCCGCGACTGCGCACCATACAGTCACCCGTTGAGGGTGAAGAGACTTACCGATCGCGAAATAATGCACAAATTTTGCTTATTAACGAAGCCATCCAAATGAAAGTGGGCTTCATCACTAAATCAAACCATGGAATTGCCTACTGTTTTCCATCATGCCCCGCGGCCAGCCGTGCAGTTTGAACGTCCTAACGCAAACCGTTCAGAAGTGATCACGATTTTGTTTCGTATAGTTCAGTATTTCTCATCCTTTACACTGATAACACTGTTCTACAAAAAAAAAACCTTTTTTTCTATTTCTGAAAAAAAATATTGTGATTCTAGTTGTATTTTGAGTGCTGAATTGAAAACCGTTTTTGGTTTTTTTCTGTCAGGGATAGTTTATGAGTAATCGCAATTTTATTTCTCTTTTCAGTTTCTGATTTAGTGCAGCAAACGTGAGGTGAAATTCGACAAACAAATGCACATCTTTATGATGTTATAAGTTCATCACATTAATGGAGGGTGGGATCTAACATATAACACAGTAACCTTTGTGTATACACTTTGAAACATTTATTTGACATGAGAAATTACAGAAAATTGACAAACAATGAGCCTCTGCCTTGTAATGCACATCACTTTTTTCTCTTGTATTGTGAATCTTTCTTCTCTCGAATGATATTCCAGCAATAATCTTCATAGCGCCTTTCTATGGTAGAAATGTCTTTATGGAATCTTTCCCCATGTTCATCTGATACGTCACTACAACTCTCTGTGAAGTAGTCCAGATGAGAGTTTATCATATGTACCTTCAAAGACATATTGCACCCCAAATCCTGATATGCTTTGATCATATTCTTCACCATTGCTTTGTAGTTAGTAGCTCTTCTTCTTCCGAGGAAGTTTTCCGACACCATCTTGAAACAGTCCCATGCGGTTTTTTCTTTATCAGTTAAACATGCTTCAAAATTTGCACCTTTCTGCAGCTCCCTGATTTGTGGGCCCACAAATACACCTTCCTTTATTTTTGCAGCTGAAAGACGGGGGAATTTGGTAGCTAGATATGCAAACCCACAGCCTGTTGGATCCATGGCCTTCACGAATTGTTTCATCAGGCCAAGTTTGATGTGAAGCGGTGGAAGTAGTATATATTCAGGAGCTACCAGACTTTCACGTTGTACATTCTTTTCGCCAACTTTCCATCTTCGCCTAGGCCATTTCTTTTTCATGTAGTGAGAATTTCGGTCTCGACAATCCCACTCGCAAAGAAAACTTGCATACTTTGTGTAGCCTTGTTGCATTCCAAGTGCCATAGCAATTACCTTGAAATCTGCACATATTTTCCATTTGGGTTCATTGTATTTTAATGAATTTAGCATCCTTTGTACGAATTCGTAATTCTCTTTTGCCAAACTAGCGTAAGTTACTGGAATAGAGGGTATTTTATTTCTGTTATAGAGCAAAACACCCTTCAGACTTGTTTTCGATGCATCTATGAATAGTCTCCACTCTTGTGAAATGTAAGTGAAGTTCAGCACTTTCATCAGGCCAGCAATGCCATTGCAAAATGTCAGTGCTTCGTCAGTTGAAAAATAAGAAATAAAGGCATGTTCTCTGTGTCTGAACACACTGATTTTAGTACTTTGATGCAGTAGATTATACTCTTGTAATCTTGAACCAAGCAGCTGCGCCTTTTGTTTACTTAGTCCTAGATCACGTACTAAATCATTTAAATCTGCCTGTGTTAGTAAATGTGGCGATGACTCACTTGTGCAGTGATATAAAGTATCATCATCTGTGATTTCTTCAGTACTACTTATTTCACTGTCACTCGGAATTTGACCTCGAGCTCTTGAAGGTACTGGAAGGTTGTCGGAATGCTGCACTGGCATTCTCGCTGAAGGCACATCTGGGTAAACAATGTGCCTCTTCGACTTTTTGTTTGTAAAACCCTGAATTTTTGTTAGACAGAAATAACAATCAGTAACATGGTCCTTAGGCTCCCTCCACACCATGGGAACAGCAAACAATGCCACATTCTCTTTACCTTTCCACCACTGAATTAGTTTGCAGTAACATGTAGCAGAACAGAAATGTAGTACCCATTCTTTATCTTTGTCTCCTACCTCTACTCCAAAGTAATGTTTGTATGCTTTCTTTATGACTGAAGAAATGTTCTTCCTATTTCTGGCAAAAGTGAACTTCCCACAGATGTAGCAGAAGTTGTCCGGCTTACATCGACATCCACGACGATGTGGCATTTCTACAAATTTAAAAATACCACTTTGGTAATACACCTGTATTAAATTAATAGTAGGGAACTAGAGGAACGCTGCTGAGTAAAAACAAGCAGTCGTTTTACCTTCAGCACCAGGCTCAATCAGTTTACACATAGGAACTAAAAAATTCAACCGTGCTCGGAAATATGACAGACAGTTACTTGTCAGCCAAAACACCCACTCGTTAAGACTGACACAAATTACGGCCAACACCACTGTTGTAAACTCGATGCACCTGCCCCTAGGAGGCGTGAAGCTTTACTGCCGAGGCAGTGACCACCTGTCGCCGTTCGAGTTAATGAGATGTTTCAGGTGGTCTTAATGACATAGGTGTGGCGGGGGATAACCTAATGATGTCTGATTCTTCCCACCTGCTGCTGCACAAGAAATTATCACGTCCTATCACTACTGGATGCGGCAACATACCCGTATTTCTCTATAACGTCTCTGTGTTTGCCATGAATTGTGAATATACATATATATACATATTACATAAAAAGTAACCCTGACAACGATATTTTGTTTACGTATTTGAATTTCCCACGGTAATATGGTCTAGAAGCACATACTTTAATATCAGAAATAGAACCCATGTCGAACAGTGTAATTGCCTTCCGGAATACAGTTGTCAAAGGACATTGATGACACGCTCTAAGTTTATCAGTCGCGTCGTTGCGTCGTTTTGTCACATCATTTCGATGAGTCCACCTTCATGCCGGAATACATCACGGCCTGGCTGGTAACACGAAATAATTTAATCAGTGAGATTCGCCTAGGAAACATGTATCCCCCTATAGAGGAAAATTTATAAGACGTTACACTTTCAAAAAAATGGCTCTGAGCACTATGGGACTCAACTGCTGAGGTCATTAGTCCCCTAGAACTTAGAACTAGTTAAACCTAACTAACCTAAGGACATCACAAACATCCATGCCCGAGGCAGGATTCGAACCTGCGACCGTAGCGGTCTTGCGGTTCCAGACTGCAGCGCCTTTAACCGCACGGCCACTTCGGCCGGCGTTACACTTTCGGAGTTCACCTTCGGTTCTTGTGTGACCAATGTATCATCGAGGTGGGATTGTGTTGACTGAAATGTCGGAGAAGCGCTGCCGGCACGGACAGGGCGCGAGTGGCCAGCCAGCCAGTGTTTGAACAGTGGGGGCTTTAGAGGCCCGGCTTAGCGCCGGCCGTGGCTAACCGTCTCTGCCGCAGCCGAGGCGATAACTCCTCCCCCAGACGGAGCAGCCGTGACCGCTGCTACGGCCACGTCCTGTGTTCCCTCCCCGACCCTGAGGAGTGTTCTGCTTCGACCACTCACTGCTTGTCATGTTCCCCAGTCCGTATGCAGACCACATGACTGACTACTCTCTTATTGATGTCTGTAGTAGGAGAGGCGTTCAGTAAGTAAAGCAACGCATTTTTCGGGCCAATTTTGGATGAAAAAAAAGTGAAATTTGTTGTGAGACATCGTTGAATGTTCTCGCCACTGTTGTTTCATGAAGCTCAGATTTGGAACTTCCTGACAGATTAAAACTGTGTGCCGGACCGAGACTCGAACTCGCTTTGCCTTTCGCGGGCCAGCGCTCTACCAACTGAGCTATCCAAGCACCACTCAAGTCCGTCCTCACAGCTTCACTTCTTCCAGTACCTCGTCTTCTGCCTTCCAAACTTTTGTCCCGAGTTCGAGTCTCGGTCCGGTGCACAGTTTTAATCTCTCAAGATGTTTTATATCAACTGACACTCTGCTGCAGAGTGAAAATCTCATTCTGCAAGCTCCGATTTGTTTCGGCGCTATACGTAGGCTTCAAAATGCCGTCTGTGTCGGAGGTGCGTTCCAAGCAGAGAGCTCCCTTTGGCGGAAAACCAGAGCATCGCAGATATTCATAGGCACTTGCAGAATATCTACGGAGACCTGGCAGTGAACAAAAGCACGGTGAGTCGTTGGGCAAAGCGTCTGTTATCATCGCAACATGGTTGTGCGAACCTCACCGATCTCCCGCGAGCCAGCCGGCCGCACATACCTGCGACAACTGCAGTGTTGGAAAGTGCGGACACTCTCATTCAAAGTGATCGACGAATCGCGATCCAAACCTCTGCTAAACAGCTGGATGTTGGTAGTGCTGACATACCTGTCCATCAGCTGGAAGTACTCAAAGATGTGTGGCCCGTGAGTTCCGCGCCGCGTAACAGAAGACCACAAAGAGCCTGTGCGGATTTGCTTGCGCATTACGAGGCTGGTCTCGACAATTTTTTGTTGAACATTGTCACAGTCGACGAAACACAGGTTAGTCACTTCGAACCGGCAACAAAACGGCAGTCTATGGAGTGGCACCACATCATCTCTTCTCCGAAGAAAAATTCCGTAGCCTTTCCCGTAGCCGATAGTATGGCGACGGTCTTATAGGATTTTGAACGGATTATCCTATTTGATGTCTTCCCTCATTATGCAACGATCAACTCGATAGTGTATTGTGCTACCCTCAGGAAATTGAAGAAACGACATCATCGAATTCGTTGCCACAAAAATGCGAACGAAAAAATGTGTGTGAAATCTTATTGGACTCAACTGCTAAGGTCACCAGTCCCTAAGCTTACACACTGCTTAACCTAAATTATCCTAAGGACAAACTCACACAACCATGCCCGAGGGAGGACACGAACCTTCGCCTGTACCAGCCGAATGCGAACGAAACTCTCCTTCTCCACGACAAAGTAAAGCGTCACACAGGTCTACGCATTGAGGGGAGCTCACAAAATTCATCGCACAGTTCTTCTTCAATCACACTAGAGGGATGGATAACAGTGTATTGGAATAGTGAATAACACCAAACTCCTTTCAGAAGAAGAAGGTGTAGCGTTACTTACTGAACACCTCTCGTACATTAGTGAGCTATGGATGATACGGACAGCACATAAAACTAATGGGTTGCTCTGCAACTAGAATTGGCTTCGTACAAATTTTATATTCATCAAGCGTGTGACTCAGATTGGTTAAACTGTCTATTGACACACAGTCAACATGGATTTAGAAAACATCGTTCCTGTGAAACACAACTCTTTTTTCACATGAAGAGTTGAGTGCTATTGACAAAGGATTTCAGATCGATTCCGTATTTCTGGATTTATACCAAATAAATTAAAAAACGACGGGGCTGATTCTCCTTGGTACACAAAACGGGTTAGAACAATGTTGCAGAAACAACGAAACAAACTTGCCAAATTTTAACAGACGCTAAATCCTGAAGATTGGTGCACTTTTACAGAAGCTTGAAATTTAACGAAGACTTCAGTGCCAGATGCTTACAACAGTTTCCACAACGAATCTTTGTCTCGAAACCTGGCAGAAAATCCAATGCGATTCTGGTCGTATGTGAAGTATGTTAGCGGCAAGAAACAATCAATGCCTTCTCTGTACGGTTGCAGTGGAGATACTATCGAAGACAGTGCTGCCAAAGCAGAGTTACTAAACACAACCTTCCGAAATGCCTTCACAAAAGAAGACGAAGTAAATATTCCAGGATTCCAATCGAGAACAGCTGCCAACATGAGTAACGTAGACGTAAATATCCACGGAGTAGTGAAGGAACTTAAATCACTTAATGAAAGCAAGTCTTCTGGTCCATAATGTATACCAATTAGGTTCCTTTCGGAGTATGTTGATGCATTAGCTGCATACTTAACAGTCACATAAGCTCGACGAAAGATTCTTACCCAAAGACTGGAAAGTTGCACAGGTCACACCAATATTGAAGAAAGGTAGTAGGAGCAATCCACTAAATTACAGACCCATATCGTTAACGTCGATATGCTGCAGGATATTATAACATATATTGTGTTCGAACATTATGAAAACGGTCTGTTGACATACAGTCACCATGGGTTTAGGAAACATCGTTCTTGTGAAACACAACTAGCTCTTTATTCATATGAAGCGCTAAGTGCTAATGACAAGGATTTTCAGATCGATTCCGTATATCTGGATTTCCGGAAGGGTTTTGACACTGTAGCACACAAGCGGCTCGTAGTGAAATTGCGTGCTTATGGAATATCGTCTCAGTTATGTGACTGGATTTGTGATTTCCTGTCAGAGAGGTCACATTACGTAGTCATTGACGGAAAGTCATCGAGTAAAACGGAAGTGATTTCTGTCGTTCCCCAAGGTAGTGTTATAGGCCCTTCGCTGTTCCTTATTTATACAAACTATTTGGGAGACAATCTGAGCAGCCGTCTTAGGTTGTTTGCAGGTGACCCCGTCTTTTAAGTTGACCCTAAATAACGGAAAGTGTGAGGTTATCTACACGAGTGCTAAAAGGAATTTGTTAAACTTCGGTTACACGATAAATCAGTCTAATCTAAAAGCCGTAAATTCAACTAAATACCTAGGAATTACAATTACGAACGACTTAAACTGGAGGAAATACATAGAAAATGTTGTAGGGAAGGCTAATCAAACGCTGCGTTTTATTGGCAGGACACTTAGAAAATCTAACAGACCTTCTAAGGAGGCTGCCTACACTACGCTTGTCCGTCCTCTTTTAGAATACTGCTGCGTTGTGTGGGATCCTTGCCAGATAAGACTCAAGGAGTACATCGAAAAAGTTCAAAGAAAGGCAGCACGTTTTGTATTATCGTGAAATATGGGAGAGAGTGTCATAGAAATGATACAAGAATTGGGCTGGGCTTCATTAAAGGAAAGGCGTTTTTCGTTGCGACGCAGTCTTCTCACGAACTTCCAACCACCAACTTTCTCCTCCGAATGCGAAAATATTTTGTTGACACCGGTCTATATAGGGAGAAACGATCACCACGAAAAAATAAGGGATATCAGAGCTCGTACGGAAAGATATAGGTGTTCGTTCTTTCCGTAGGCCATTCGAGATTCCAATAATAGAGAATTGTGAAGGTGGTTCGATGAACCCTCTGCCAGGCACTTAAAAGTGATTTGCAGATTATGCATGTAGATGTAGATGTAGATGAATAACACCAAACATGGGATGTCTTTGGATTTAACAGTAGTGAAGGTGTTCAGGATCTGAACGAAACAGAAAATCATAATAAATAATGTGACGATTGACTACCACTAAGAATAGTAGATAAATAATGAGTTGTCGCGTATACATCTCGACGTGTTACCAATTCAAAAAATGTTCAAATGTATGTGAAATCTTATGGGACTTAATTTCTAAGGCATCAGTCCCTAAACTGACACAATACTTCACCTAAATTATCGTAAGGACAAACACACACACCCATGCCCGAGAGAGGACTCGAACCTCCACCGGGACCAGCCGCACAGTCCATGACTGCAGCCCCCCAGACCACTCTGCTAATCCCGAGCGTCTATCAATTCATGTTTTCGTAAAAAGAATAGTGATTACTTTAAACTATATACAGGGTGTTACAAAAAGGTACGGCCAAACTTTCAGGAAACATTCCTCACACACAAAGAAAGAAAATATGTTATGTGGACATGTGTCCGGAAACGCTTACTTTCCATGTTAGAGCTCATTTTATTACTTCTCTTCAAATCACATTAATAATGGAATGGAAACACACAGCAACAGAACGAACCAGCGTGACTTCAAACACTTTGTTACAGGAAATGTTCAAAATGTCCTCCGTTAGCGAGGATACATGCATCCACCCTCCATCGCATGGAATCCCTGATGCGCTGGTGCAGCCCCGGAGAATGGCGTATTGTATCACAGCCGTCCACAATACGAGCACGAAGAGTCTCTACATTTGGTACGGGGGTTGCGTAGACAAGAGCTTTCGAATGCCCCCATAAATGAAAGTCAAGAGGGTTGAGGTCAGGAGAGCGTGGAGGCCATGGAATTGGTCCGCCTCTAACAATCCAGTGTACGAACACTTCGACTGAAATGTGCACGAGCTCCATCGTGCATGAACCACATGTTGTGTCGTACTTGTAAAGGCACATGCTCTAGCAGCACAGGTAGAGTATCCCGTATGAAATCATGATAATGTGCTCTATTGAGCGTAGGTGGTAACATTGGGCCCAATCAAGACATCACCAACAATGCCTGCCCAAACGTTCACAGAAAATCTGTGTTGGTGACGTGATTGCACAATTGCGTGCGGATTCTCGTCAGCCCACACATGTTGATTGTGAAAATTTATAATTTGATCACGTTGGAATGAAGCCTCATCCGTAAAGAGAACATTTGCACTGAAATGAGGATTGACACATTGTTGGATGAACCATTTGCAGAAGTGTACCCGTGGAGGCCAATCAGCTGCTGATAGTGCCTGCACACGCTGTTCATAGTACGGAAACAAATGGTTCTCCCATAGCACTCTCCATACAGTGACGTGGTCAAACGTGGTCAACGTTACCTTGTACAGCAGCAACTTCTCTGACGCTGATATTAGGGTTATCGTCAACTGCACGAGGAATTGCCTCGTCCATTGCAGGTGTCCTCGTCGTTCTAGGTCTTACCCAGTCACGAGTCAAAGGCTGGAACATTCCGTGCTCCCTAAGACGCCGATCAATTGCTTCGAATGTCTTCCCGTCGGGACACCTTCGTTCTGGAAATCTGTCTCGATACAAACGTTCCACGCCACGGCTATTGCCCCGTGGTAATCCATACATCAAATGGGCATCTGCCAATTCCGCATTTGTAAACACTGCACTGACTGCAGTGTTGAACACTAACCTGTTGATTCTACGTACTGATGTGCTTGATGCTAGTACTGTAGAGCAATGAGTCGCATGTCAACACAAGCACCGAAGTCAACATTACCTTCCTTCAGTTGGGCCAACTGGCGGTGAATCGAGGAAGTACAGTACATACTGACGAAACTAAAATGAGCTTTAATATGGAAATTAAGCGTTTCCGGACACATGTCCACATAACATATTTTCTTTGTTTGTGTGTGAGGAATGTTTCCTGAAAGTTTGGCCGTACCTTTTTGTAACACCCTGTATGTATAGGAAAAAGTACACAATCCGAAAAACACACGTGAGGCGACCCAGAAATGGCTGCACTTCTTCAGATGAAGGCTACGCAGCTCTGTAAATTAAAATGGAGATTTTCCTTAATTAGACTCCTCCTACACAAAGGCTCGGCAGCGCCGACGCGTGGCCGTAACCGGATTCTGGGCAGTGGGGCCGAGAGCCCGGCTTATACCGCGGCTTAGTCGGCGCGTTATCACGGGCAGGCGAACGGAGCCGTAACGGTCCGTACTGCCCGACTCCCACGGCGCTGTTCCTACACGGTCCGCAGCCGGCATACGGAGATAGGTCTGCTGCGGTTTCAACTTTCCGGGAAGCTTCCTGTGATGCATTTAAAGTGACATTTGCACGCAGGGTGCTAAACATACATTGATTCAAAGATAGATTAAAAATCTGACTTTCCACGAAGCAAAATTTTCTATGAAAAGTAGACTATAGAGTGAGACGGTATTATTTATAGTTCCGTTGTTCGCATCTACATCTACATCTACATCTACATCTACATCCATACTCCGCAAGCCACCTGACGGTGTGTGGCGGAGGGTACTTTGAGTACCCCTGCTACCCGTGTAGCCGCTTGTTGCGTGTAGTGGACTCCTGACCTATCCAGCGGAACCCGAAACCCCACCACCCTATGGCGCAAGTCGAGGAATCTGCAGCCCACACGGACGGTTCTGCGACCGTGTGGGCTGCAGATTCCTCGACTTGCGCCATAGGGTGGTGGGGTTTCGGGTTCCGCTGGATAGGTCAGGAGTCCACTACACGCAACAAGCGGCTACACGGGTAGCAGGGGTTGTGTGGCGTGGGCTGGGCGGTTTTTTAGGTTAGATGGCCTTGGGCAAATACAGAAAGGGCAACAGCCTCAACGGGTGCGGGGCAAAGTCAGGACATGCGGGGACCAAGCAGCAATTGGTATTGTAATTGTCAACTGTCGAAGCTGCGTTGGTAAAGTACCGGAACTTCAAGCGCTGATAGAAAGCACCGAAGCTGAAATCGTTATAGGTACAGAAAGCTGGCTGAAGCCAGAGATAAATTCTGCCGAAATTTTTACAAAGGTACAGACGGTGTTTAGAAAGGATAGTCTGCATGCAACCGGTGGTGGAGTGTTCGTCGCTGTTAGTAGTAGTTTATCCTGTAGTGAAGTAGAAGTGGATAGTTCCTGTGAATTATTATGGGTGGAGGTTACACTAAACAACCGAACTAGGTTAATAATTGGCTCCTTTTACCGACCTCCCGACTCAGCAGCATTAGTGGCAGAACAACTGAGAGAAAATTTGGAATACATTTCACATAAATTTTCTCAGCATGTTATAGTCTTATGTGGAGATTTCAATTTACCAGATATAGACTGGGACACTCAGATGTTTAGGACGGGTGGTAGGGACAGAGCATCGAGTGACATTATACTGAGTGCACTATCCGAAAATTACCTCGAGCAATTAAACAGAGAACCGACTCGTGGAGATAACATCTTGGACCTACTGATAACAAACAGACCCGAACTTTTCGACTCTGTATGTACAGAACAGGGAATCAGTGATCATAAGGCCGTTGCAGCATCCCTGAATATGGAAGTTAATAGGAATATAAAAAAAGGGAGGAAGGTTTATCTGTTTAGCAAGAGTAATAGAAGGCAGATTTCAGACTACCTAACAGATCAAAACGAAAATTTCTGCTCCGACACTGACAATGTTGAGTGTTTATGGAAAAAGTTCAAGGCAATCGTAAAATGCGTTTTAGACAGGTACGTGCCGAGTAAAACTGTGAGGGACGGGGAAAACCCACCGTGGTACAACAACAAAGTTAGGAAACTACTGCGAAAGCAAAGAGAGCTCCACTCCAAGTTTAAACGCAGCCAAAACCTCTCAGACAAACAGAAGCTAAACGATGTCAAAGTTAGCGTAAGGAGGGCTATGCGTGAAGCGTTCATTGAATTCGAAAGTGAAATTCTATGTACCGACTTGACAGAAAATCCTAGGAAGTTCTGGTCTTACGTTGAATCAGTAAGTGGCTCGAAACAGCATATCCAGACACTACGGGATGATGATGGCATTGAAACAGAGGATGACACGCATAAAGCTGAAATACTAAACACCTTTTTCCAAAGCTGTTTCACAGAGAAAGACCGCACTGCAGTTCCTTCTCTAAATCCTCGCACAAACGAAAAAATGGCTGACATCGAAATAAGTGTCCAAGGAATAGAAAAGCAACTGGAATCACTCAATAGAGGAAAGTCCACTGGACCTGACGGGATACCAATTCGATTCTACACAGAGTACGCGAAAGAACTTGCCCCCCTTCTAACAGCCGTGTACCGCAAGTCTCTAGAGGAACGGAGGGTTCCAAATGATTGGAAAAGAGCACAGATAGTCCCAGTCTTCAAGAAGGGTCGTCGAGCAGATGCGCAAAACTATAGACCTATATCTCTTACGTCGATCTCTTGTAGAATTTTAGAACATGTTTTTTGCTCGCGTATCATGTCATTTCTGGAAACCCAGAATCTACTATGTAGGAATCAACATGGATTCCGGAAACAGCGATCGTGTGAGACCCAACTCGCCTTATTTGTTCATGAGACCCAGAAAATATTAGATACAGGCTCCCAGGTAGATGCTATTTTTCTTGACTTCCGGAAGGCGTTCGATACAGTTCCGCACTGTCGCCTCATAAACAAAGTAAGAGCCTACGGAATATCAGGCCAGCTGTGTGGCTGGATTGAAGAGTTTTTAGCAAACAGAACACAGCATGTTGTTATCAATGAAGAGACGTCTACAGACGTTAAAGTAACCTCTGGCGTGCCACAGGGGAGTGTTATGGGACCATTGCTTTTCACAATATATATAAACGACTTAGTAGATAGTGTCGGAAGTTCCATGCGGCTTTTCGCGGATGATGCTGTAGTATACAGAGAAGTTGCAGCATTAGAAAATTGTAGCGAAATGCAGGAAGATCTGCAGCGGATAGGCACTTGGTGCAGGGAGTGGCAACTGACCCTTAACATAGACAAATGTAATGTATGGCGAATACATAGAAAGAAGGATCCTTTATTGTATGATTATATGATAGCGGAACAAACACTGGTAGCAGTTACTTCTGTAAAATATCTGGGAGTATGCGTACGGAACGATTTGAAGTGGAATGATCATATAAAATTAATTGTTGGTAAGGCGGGTACCAGGTTGAGATTCATTGGGAGAGTGCTTAGAAAATGTAGTCCATCAACAAAGGAGGTGGCTTACAAAACACTCGTTCGACCTATACTTGAGTATTGCTCATCAGTGTGGGATCCGTACCAGGTCGGGTTGACGGAGGAGATAGAGAAGATCCAAAGAAGAGCGGCGCGTTTCGTCACCGGGTTATTTGGTAACCGTGATAGCGTTACGGAGATGTTTAATAAACTCAAGTGGCAGACTCTGCAAGAGAGGCGCTCTGCATCGCGGTGTAGCTTGCTCGCCAGGTCTCGAGAGGGTGCGTTTCTGGATGAGGTATCGAATATATTGCTTCCCCCTACTTATACCTCCCGAGGAGATCACGAATGTAAAATTAGAGAGATTAGAGCGCGCACGGAGGCTTTCAGACAGTCGTTCTTCCCGCGAACCATACGCGACTGGAACAGGAAAGGGAGGTAATTACAGTGGCACGTAAAGTGCCCTCCGCCACACACCGTTGGGTGGCTTGCGGAGTATCAACGTAGATGTAGATGTAGATGTACCTCTATCGGTTCTCCCTTCTATTCCTGTCTCGTATTGTTCGTGGAAAGAAAAATTGTCGGTATGCCTCTGTGTAGGCTCTAATCTCTCTGATTTTATCCTCATGGTCTCTTCGCGAGATATACGTAGGAGGGGGAAATATACTGCTTGACTCCTCGGTGAAGGTATGTTCTCGAAAATTCAACAAAAGCCTGTACCGAGCTACAGAGCGTCTTTCTTGCAGAGTCTTCCACTGGAATTTATCTATCATCTCCGTAACGCTTTCGCGATTACTAAATGGTGCTGTAACGAAGCGCGCTGCTCTCCGTTGGATCTTCTCTACCTCTTCTATCAACCCTTTCTGGTACGTATCCCACACCGGTGAGCAATATTGAAGCAGTGGGCGAACAGGTGTACTGTAACCTACTGCCTTTGTTTTCGGATTGCAATTCCTTAGGATTCTTCCAATGATGCATCTGCTTTACCGACAATCAACTTTATATGATCATTCCATTTTAAATCACTCCTAATGCGTACTCCCAGATAATTTATGGAATTAACTGCTTCCAGTTGCTGACCTGCTATATTGTAGCTAAATGATAAAGGATCTTTCTTTCTATGTATTCGCAGCACACTATACTTGTCTACATTGAGATTTAATTGACATTCCCTGCACCATGCGTCAATTCGTTGCAGATGTTCCTGCATTTCAGTACAATTTTCCATTGTTACAACTTCACAGTATACCACAGCATCATCGGCAAAAATCCTCAGTGAACTTCCGATGATATACACAAGGTCATTTATGTATATTGTGAATAGCAACAGTCCGACGACACTCCCCTGCGGCACACCTGAAAGCACTCTTATCTCGGAAGACTTCTCTCCATTGAGAATGATATGCTGCGTTCTGTTATCTAGGAACTCTTCAATCCAGCCACACAGTTGGTCTGATAGTCCATATGTTCTTACTTTGTTCATCGCGACACAGGTTCCCTGCCGCTGCGTGGCGTCATCAGGACTTTAACAACACTGTGGTTTCAGTTTGCTTTGTCATCAAAATTTGTAGCGGATATGAAAGTGAGAAATTCTCTTTGGTTGGATGGTGTTAGGTTAAGAATGTTGGTAACTCTCGTTGACTTGGCGGGAATGGTTTTCAGACTGTGGCGTGTATGGTTTGATTCAGTGTTGTACAATTTCAGCAAGATTACAATAAACCTAGTTACTTATTAATAAATTAACATGAGGTTTCATTTAATCACTGCTTTTCCCGGCTAGTGATCGTTACTTTGTTCAAGAAATTTCCACCTCGGAACGTGTAGCAATGTTGTCTATCAAGCAGTGTAAATGGCATTAAGTTCATGCACAAAAGTAATCGTATATAATCAGCAAACAAGCTAAATATATGATAAGTAATATGAACAAAACAAGAATAATGATTTTTAATGTATAAAAATCTATCAGCCTCGATTGCGGTAATGAAACCAACCTTTATCTAGGTTTCAGCCCAAATAATTGAGCCTTCTTCAGAAGATATACCTGAATCGATAATTTGTCTAAGACGGCATGGTCTAGAAATAAAACTAAAACAGCCTGAACGGGACTGCGCCTACTCAGGCTGTTTTAGCTTTATTTCTAGACCATGCCGTGTTAGACAAATTATAGATTCAGGTATATCTTTTGAAGAAGGCTCAATTATTTGGGCTGAAACCTAGTTAAAGGTTGGTTTCATTACCGCATTCGAGGCTGATATTTTCTTATATATTAGATTATCACGAATGCTGACTGTGCTGCAATGTTGAGAGTACAGTAATGATTTTTAGTAATTTTCAGTGCTGTTGCATGATAGTCTCTTTACTAGTTGCAGATCGTTTATTGAATTTAACGCTACTGTTATTCTATGGGGCAACACTTTTCTTTAAGCAAAAGGAACAGTTTTGTCACACAATACCACACGCACACAATCTAATGTATTTTTTCCAGTCAAAATATTTCATAAAAGTTGTTACGAAATTACCAAGCTTCATACATCAGCAGATATGAGTTTATGTCACGTAAGATGCCGTTTGTATTCATAGACGTTCGCTGGATTGACAGTCTGACTGGAATTTATTAACTCAGAGTGGGTTCTCGGCCACCAATACACAACTATTATCGCAATTATGACCAACAACACTTATGTCTGTATGGAAAATCAATTAAACTTTGCCGTTGCAATATTTCGCTAAGATAGCGGATAACGTAAGACAATCACTTATCTATTTTACTTCAGGCCCTTTTTTACTGCTAACAAATAATATATATTAAATCCTTTTGTACCTGCACTATATGCATGAACATTCGAAAATATTTCTCAATGTTAGTCCCTTATTATTCATCATTTACCAATACACCGCGCTGTTGATCAATAGCGCTAATGGCAGCGCCCTTATGTAGCTGAGCAGAAAACGTAACATTTATATAGGACCAGTATTAAACTGAAATAAAACTCCAAACAAAAAAGATTCATTTCAATGACACACAAACTCTATTTTTCAAATATTAAATTAGCAACATAATACAGTTTTTTTACAGACCTCTGTGTTACGAGATATCGTTGACATCCTATCATTACAACAGTTCGAAAAAGAAGAAGGATTACTCTAGAAGAATCATGGATAACAAAAGAATGAGATTTTCATTATCTTTTTCCATGGGTATCGTCTCAGATATAATGTTTTACAAAATATTAAATTATCTGATTGACAATAATTATTTATTACTTTACTAACGAGGAAGTGCTTTTTATTAATATCACGAGAATACCATTAATGTTCGTTCACATTCCACACACAATGCTGTCGTGAATATTATTCTGAATAAAATATAGGTGTGATATTCCAAGACGTAGCAAGCTATTGTTCATTGTTCTAACGAGCACATTTACTTGGTGACGTTTCGGACCAAAACCCGTTATCAGAAAGTGCGATGCTTTCAATAATAACTAAAACGCATCTGTCAGACGAGTGCTCTGCCAACTAATGGCCACTTGACCTAACTAAGAAGTCATCAATACTGTGGGCTACATTACTATGTCCGATATTTAAAAAAAATGCAATGCGTGCAAGACAACAGAAGAGCAGCCAGTACGAATAAGCTTTCTCGAAAGAGCTCGGAGTACAAAGGAGACGCCACAGGAAGGGTGCTTGGTTTGAGCTTTGGCTGGAAATGTTACATAGACCACGAGGTATTACGGGAGCTCACGTGGAGAGGTGCGAGGCGTGGCCATGCCATGGTGGTTACCGTGTATGACCATTCACGAGGCCCTGCAGGGCGATGTCAGGAAGCACCAGCATGGAAGGGGAGGCGTGGCCTGCCGCACAGTATGAAGGAAGAGGCGTCGTAGCGTGCAAGAAAGTTCAGTTCAGACGATGGTCCACGAGGGACGTCTGTGTAGGTCAGGCCTGGGACCTGGACTTGTAACATTCGCTCTGGCTCTGCTCGCACTTAGCCGCATGCTCCCTCCATGGGGTTAGATGGGGTTGATTTGTGTGAGAAGACCAAACTGCGAGTTCATCGGGCTCATGGGACTCGGGTAGGATGGGTCGTGCACTTTCGAAGGAACCATCCCGGCATTTGCCTGCAGTGATTTAGAGCAATCACGGAAAACTTAAATCAGGATGGCCGGACGAGGGATTGAACCGTCGTCCTCTCGAATGCGAGTCCAGTGTGCTAACCACTGCGCCACCTCGCTCGGTTCCCTCCACGGGATTTTGCAATCAGGAGTAATGTATTTTCATTCAAGTCGTTATCCAGTTCCTGCTAGATGAGGAACTAAAGATTGTAGTTATTCAAGTCTTGCCTTTGATCGATTATTCCTGACCGAGTTCCGTAAATCTTTCAGACCTAGCCATCTCCAAAATGGCTGATTGGGTAAACAGTCTCCAGCCTCCTATTACTGATCTTCTAGACAGCTCGCTGGATGCAGCAATTAGTATTCACAGGCTACGTTGCCTACATTGCAAGAGACATATACAAAGTAGCAGCCTGTTCCTGCTATTTACTGTCCTTTCGCCATTCTACCTCTTTCAGACAGAGACAGTCTTTGTGCAGCACTATCCCACTGACTATTGTAAAACGCTAGTTACATTGCAGTTACTGTGATTCCAGCAGATTATCTCGTAGTTGAAGTTTCACCGCTCCATCGTGCGCCGTAGCGAAGTGTCACTGCCCTCCGGATGCGGGTTATTGGAACTGAATAACAACGCTATTCACTTCTACAGGCGGCCGGTGTGGCCGAGCGGTTCTAGGCGCTTCAGTCTGGAACCGCGCGACCGCTACGATCGCACGTTCGAATCCTGCCCCGGGCATGGATGTGTGTGCTGTCCTTAGGTTAGTTAGGTTTAAGTAGTTCTAAGTTCTAGGGGACTGATGACATCAGATGTTAAGTCCCATAGTGCTCAGAGCTACACTCCTGGAAATTGAAATAAGAACACCGTGAATTCATTGTCCCAGTAACGGGAAACTTTATTGACACATTCCTGGGGTCAGATACATCACATGATCACACTGACAGAACCACAGGCACATAGACACAGGCAACAGAGCATGCACAATGTCGGCACTAGTACAGTGTATATCCACCTTTCGCAGCAATGCAGGCTGCTATTCTCCCATGGAGACGATCGTAGAGATGCTGGATGTAGTCCTGTGGAACGGCTTGCCATGCCATTTCCACCTGGCGCCTCAGTTGGACCAGCGTTCGTGCTGGACGTGCATATCGCGTGAGACGACGCTTCATCCAGTCCCAAACATGCTCAATGGGGGACAGATCCGGAGATCTTGCTGGCCAGGGTAGTTGACTTACACCTTCTAGAGCACGTTGGGTGGCACGGGATACATGCGGACGTGCATTGTCCTGTTGGAACAGCAAGTTCCCTTGTCGGTCTAGGAATGGTAGAACGATGGGTTCGATGACGGTTTGGATGTACCGTGCACTATTCAGTGTCCCCTCGACGATCACCAGTGGTGTACGGCCAGTGTAGGAGATCGCTCCCCACACCATGATGCCGGGTGTTGGCCCTGTGTGCCTCGGTCGTATGCAGTCCTGATTGTGGCGCTCACCTGCACGGCGCCAAACACGCATACGACCATCATTGGCACCAAGGCAGAAGCGACTCTCATCGCTGAAGACGACACGTCTCCATTCGTCCCTCTATTCACGCCTGTCGCGACACCACTGGAGGCGGGCTGCACGATGTTGGGGCGTGAGCGGAAGACGGCCTAACGGTGTGCGGGACCATAGCCCAGCTTCATGGAGACGGTTGCGAATGGTCCTCGCCGATACCCCAGGAGCAACAGTGTCCCTAATTTGCTGGGAAGTGGCGGTGCGGTCCCCTACGGCACTGCGTAGGATCCTACGGTCTTGGCGTGCATCCGTGCGTCGCTGCGGTCCGGTCCCAGGTCGACGGGCACGTGCACCTTCCGCCGACCACTGGCGACAACATCGATGTACTGTGGAGACCTCACGCCCCACGTGTTGAGCAATTCGGCGGTACGTCCACCCGGCCTCCCGCATGGCCACTATACGCCCTCGCTCAAGGTCCGCCAACTGCACATACGGTTCACGTCCACGCTGTCGCGGCATGCTACCAGTGTTAAAGACTGCTATGGAGCTCCGTATGCCACGGCAAACTGGCTGACACTGACGGCGGCGGTGCACAAATGCTGCGCAGCTAGCGCCATTCGACGGCCAACACCGCGGTTTCTGGTGTGTCCGCTGTGCCATGCGTGTGATCATTGCTTGTGCAGCCCTCTCACAGTGTCCGGAGCAAGTATGGTGGGTCTGACACACCGGTGTCAATGTGTTCTTTTTTCCATTTCCAGGAGTGTATATAAAAAAAATTAAAAAAATACACTAAACTCTCTCGAGCGATGAGATAGGCAGCCAAGAGTTGCATTCACTTCACAAGATAGTAACTCAGACTAATGATAATATTACTGAGGCTACCTGACGTCCAATAAACCAAATGCAAAGACGTAAAACCACGCCAAAACCGGAACCGGCGATCTGGACTCACCCACAGAATACTGTGCTTAGAGCGCCCAGAACGAGAAAGGAATCACTACCACCAGAGTAGAAGAAAGGCCAAACAACCTAAAATCAAGAAAGCTGTCAAAACTATACGCCTCACCGGACAGCAGTGGCAAGGCGAGGAAATGTACACTGCCGTTACTTACACTACTCTCCCAGGGCAGTTAACGGGGGCATTTGATGCCACAAGGCTGGTAAAATAGCGCTAGCTGAACGTAACAAATAGTAACAAGCTGAAGTCAATAAATAGTAATTAGAAGTCCGGGAAAGATAATCATGTCCGCCTTCCCCAAGCACTCCACTCGCTGCTCTTCATCTCGGCAAAACTAAAAGTGGCAACACGAACCCAAGTCACTGGAGAATCGCAAGATCTCATAATTGTGGAGGTTTCTCTACTTGACTCCAAATGCACTCTACTTAAAACTTGCAGGATCCGGTTTGAGACGAGGTCGTGCACCCTCTTGACCACAGGCCTTTGATTCGGCAGTCCATGCGCGCCACCAGCAGTCCCGGCGTGTTCTCACATTGCACAGACTTGGCTCCTCCTGAGTCCCCAATCGAACTCCACACTGACGCGACCTGGAAGAACCACAAGTCACCCCAAAGATAGGGCCACAGTTACTACATATCGATAACCACCACTGCTGCCACTAGCGGACAGGCAACGCTTGCGAAATCAACTGGCGCCAGTCAACACGAGAAGAAGACAAACAACGGCAACCATGTCAAGTAAAAGATACGGTCTGGCCTCCAACAGAGGGCGGAAACCTACAAACAGCACCAACGCGAGCCGCAGCACGCCTCAGACACATTTATTTAACTGTTTCACTTTGTGGTCGCATGATCTACCTCACGCAACACTCCTCAAGATAAGCAAAAGAACGGAAAGCATCTCGCCACCTGTCTGTAAAACATCGTACTTGTTCGTGTATTGTATTCACTGAGGGGGAATACGGGGATGCGTCCAGCATTTGCCCAAACCAGCTATGTACCAGACAACGGTCATTAATCGGCCGCTCGGATTCGATCCGGCTCGGGAAAACTAGGCTACCGCGCGCTACACTCTACGAGAATGTCGCTGCGGTGCATCTCAAAATCACGGATTTAGAAAGACATTATGTGGCGCATTCACCTAACTGTAAAATAAAAGACGCAACGTAAACTGAACATGCAAGTACAGAACAAGATAAAGAATTTATTTGATACTGTTATTGAGATATCGTAACAAGTATTTGATTGCCGGCCGCGGTGGTCTAGCGGTTGTAGGCGCTCAGTCCGGAACCGCGCGACTGCTACGGTCGCAGGTTCGAATCCTGCCTCGGGCATGGATGTATGTGATGTCCTTAGGTTAGTTAGGTTTAAGTAGTTCTAAGTTCTAGGGGACTGATGACCACAGCAGTTGAGTCCCATAGTGCTCAGAGCCATTTGAACCAAGTATTTGATTGGTTTCTGTAAGTTTACTTCCCGCCACACTAATTTCAATACGTCGTTCATACTGGACTAAAGGCTGTCAGATGTGATTTCAGTGCACATCGTTGGAGTGTTATAGAACAGCTGTTGTTCACGATATACGTAAAAGACTTAACGGATGACGTGGGACGCTTTGTGCGCTCCAACGCAGAAATATCTACAGAGCATAAACAACCGGCAGCTGGTCCGTAACGTAATTAATTATGCCAGAATGATATTTTCACTCTGCAGCGGAGTGTGCGCCGATATGAAACTTCCTGGCCGCCCGCGAAAGGTAAAGGTCCGTATTTCGAGTCTGGGTCCGGCACACAGTTTTAATCTGCCAGGAAGTTTAATTAATTATGACTTATTGTGTATAAATATATGTTAGTTCACAACACCAAGGGCGCCCATGCTGGAGGGCAGGGGCGTCGCCATTTGTAGCATCCATGATATACCCGTTAGATGAAAGAATTCGACTGAAGGAAATTCTCAAGATTTGCTTTCGTTCACAGTAAAGCGCGGGCGATAAAGTGATGAAGGATCAGTTAGAAAACTATAGTGGTGGGCAGAATACAAGGCACACGATACTCTCAATCACCTTGCAGACAACGGTGAAAACGATCCTGACAGTAGATCATGTTCCTGGCAACTAGACCGCGGAACATCAACAACTACAATCAGGCCTATTATTTGTCTACACAATGTAACAAGGTATTCCTCAGATACCGAACATAAAATGAGCAAACTCCTGTGTATTGGTATAGATCTTCACTCAATCTGCAGATACGTCAACAATGACCTGCTAGCCAATTTTCAAAAGCAGACAGGAAGCAATTACGAATCCACAGACATATTCCAGGCAGTAAAAGAAGACTGTAAGGAACTTGACACAAACATAAAAATCCCAAGATTGGCTGGAATGTAGAATCACAGATGTAATGTAAATATTACAAAGTGGCAATTCACAATGGTTACCTGTATTCTGTGATTGCGTCACATACAACAACATTAAAAAAAAAAAAAAAAAACAAAGACATACCTTTCAAAGACAGAATTCTTTACTCACATTTAATGAAAAAGAGATGAAGGAAGATTTCATGAGAGACATAAAAAGTGCGTAAATGCTTTATCAAATCGACAACTTGGAAACAGAAGCCAGATTGGGGAACGACGTCTGGACAAATGAGAAATGTTTGGAAAAAACAAAACTTCCTGATCTACTCTTAACTCAGCAGTAAGGAGAATGCTTATATTCCACCAAATCATGCCCCCGACAAACTGCGCTGCAGGGTCTTCCTTCAGCACAATGCGTAGAGAGAAAGCGTGGAAGAGAATTACTACTGGGGAGGTTCAAATGGTTCAAATGGCTCTGAGCACTATGGGACTTAACATCTGAGGTCATCAGTCCCTTAGAACTTAGAACTACTTAAACCTAACTAACCTAAGGACATCACACACATCCATGCCCGAGGCAGGATTCGAACCTGCGACCGTAGCGGTCGCGCGGTTCCACACTTAACTACTACTGTCTGTCAATCGTGTGGTTTAGTAATGCTCACAGGGAAAGAGCGAAAAACCCTTTCGAAACAAAATATCACGTACGGGATAAAGACCAACACGTAAAGATTTTTAAATACCGTATTATATGCAGACGACGAAATATTAATTCACGAAAATGATAATCTTCAGACTACTATTCATCACATTATTTTATTTTATTTTATTTTATTTTATTTTTTGCTTCTAAAGATAACATGTTGTCTTCACTAATAAACGAAGGCTACTGCATTCAAGATGAAATCTTCTATAAGAACAGAAATTGTAATACATAATGTGATACTGGAACAGGAAACAGACTTTCAGTATCTCAACTGCGACTCAGGACGAAATTTCGGCACTGAACTTTTATAACAAGGTTCTGAAATTTAATGTAGTAAGACGTATGCTGAAGGGAAAAAAAAGAGCTGCAAAAGAGACGCAGATGAAGTTTTATAAAGTCGTAGAAGTAGCTACTATACTTTATGGATCTGGAACATGGGTCTCCACTCAAAAGAATGTCAGCGGGGTCCAGACTGCTGAAATCAAACTAAAGCAGATTAAAGCAGGAATAATCACTTCGGAAATGATGACATCAGGAAGGCATTATACACTCCTGGAAATGGAAAAAAGAACACATTGACACCGGTGTGTCAGACCCACCATACTTGCTCCGGACACTGCGAGAGGGCTGTACAATCAATGATCACACGCACGGCACAGCGGACACACCAGGAACCGCGGTGTTGGCCGTCGAATGGCGCTAGCTGCGCAGCATTTGTGCACCGCCGCCGTCAGTGTCAGCCAGTTTGCCGTGGCATACGGAGCTCCATCGCAGTCTTTAACACTGGTAGCAAGGCCGCGACAGCGTGGACGTGAACCGTATGTGCAGTTGACGGACTTTGAGCGAGGGCGTATAGTGGGCATGCGGGAGGCCGGGTGGGCGTACCGCCGAATTGCTCAACACGTGGGGCGTGAGGTCTCCACAGTACATCGATGTTGTCGCCAGTGGTCGGCGGAAGGTGCACTTGCCCGTCGACCTGGGACCGGACCGCAGCGACGCACGGATGCACGCCAAGACCGTAGGATCCTACGCAGTGCCGTAGGGGACCGCACCGCCACTTCCCAGCAAATTAGGGACACTGTTGCTCCTGGGGTATCGGCGAGGACCATTCGCAACCGTCTCCATGAAGCTGGGCTACGGTCCTGCACACCGTTAGGCCGTCTTCCGCTCATGCCCCAACATCGTGCAGCCCGCCTCCAGTGGTGTCGCGACAGGCGTGAATGGAGGGACGAATGGAGACGTGTCGTCTTCAGCGATGAGAGTCGCTTCTGCCTTGGTGCCAATGATGGTCGTATGCGTGTTTGGCGCCGTGCAGGTGAGCGCCACAATCAGGAATGCATACGACCGAGGCACACAGGGCCAACACCCTGCATCATGGTTTGGGGAGCGATCTCCTACACTGGCCGTACACCACTGGTGATCGTCGAGGGGACACTGAATAGTGCACGGTACATCCAAACCGTCATCGAACCCATCGTTCTACCATTTCTAGACCGGCAAGGGAACTTGCTGTTCCAACAGGACAATGCACGTCCGCATGTATCCCGTGCCACCCAACGTGCTCTAGAATGTGTAAGTCAACTACCCTGGCCAGCAAGATCTCCGGATCTGTCCCCCATTGAGCATGTTTGGGACTGGATGAAGCGTCGTCTCACGCGATCTGCACGTCCAGCACGAACGCTGGTCCAACTGAGGCGCCAGGTGGAAATGGCATGGCAAGCCGTTCCACAGGACTACATCCAGCATCTCTACGATCGTCTCCATGGGAGAATAGCAGCCTGCATTGCTGCGAAAGGTGGATATACAGTGTACTAGTGCCGACATTGTGCATGCTCTGTTGCCTGTGTCTATGTGCCTGTGGTTCTGTCAGTGTGATCATGTGATGTATCTGACCCCAGGAATGTGTCAATAAAGTTTCCCGTTACTGGGACAATGAATTCACGGTGTTCTTATTTCAATTTCCAGGAGTGTAGGTTGATTCAGCGCACAAGAAAACAGACGCAAACAGAAAAAAATGGTTCGGACATGTAATAGAAAGCCTGCAAACAGACTTCCAAAGCAATTCTTGACTGAAAGCGTAGAGGGACGAGACATAGGGGAACATCACGAAAGACGTGGCTGGACCATGCTGACCGGAATTGCTGAAAGCACCTGATCTAAGAGGAGAGTAGTAGTAGTAGTAGTAGAGTAGTAGTAGAAGAAGAAAAAGGAGATAACTAACAGTTAATAAAATTCTTCTGGGCATGTGACCGCATTGTCAATGTGCAATTTTATCCAACATTTAGGCCACTGTTGCAAATGGCCTTGCTCAAGGTGTTTTTGCTAATTAGTGTCTGAGAATTTTACCCTTGACAGTGCGGTCACATACCCAGAGGAATTATATGTACTGTCACAAAGGCTGAGAAAGCCTACACTTACAAAACATCTAACAGTTTCGTAAAATTTCTGCAGCTTCACATTCTGATCCAAGGGATGACCTTCGTTTCTTGGGTTCCATGAACGACAGAAGGGCTTCTTTTTGTTGTGGTGTGGGCAGAAACGCCTATTTGAGAGTCTCATAGTGTGTGACGGAAGGAAGCAAGCTACCCGTGTACCGAAGAGCGGCCAGTCGGATGCGAAACGTCGCTGCCGCCGCCGGCGTCACGACGGGTCTGGAGCGCTGCCGCCTCATCGATTTCTTCCGCCCGCTCCAGCCAGGCTCGGCTGTGCTCTTCACGTCTCGGCTGCACGTTGCGTGGCGCTAAGTTACTGTCGCCGGCTGCTGGAGTGGCGGCGCCTCTGGACTTTCTGCCCCACTGCCCTTCCCCGACGCCGTCACCTCATACCTCGTGAGAGCGGAAGAGTGGAGTAGCAGCCCGCGGCTCCCAAAGAGGCTCCGCGAGGCTGTTTTGTTTTATGAGCCGCAGGAGTTCCGACCATTAAGGGAAGCGTTATATGCGAGGTGCCTGTGACGGGGCAGCAGTGTTGCGGCGCGGATATACACTACTGGCCATTAAAATCACTACACCAAGAAGAAATGAAGATGATAAACGGGTATTCATTGGATAAATATACTAGAACTGACATGTGACTACATTTTCACGCAATTTGGGTGCATAGATCCTGAGAAATCAGTACCCAGAACGAGCACCTCTGGCCGTAATACAGGCCTTGATACGCCTGGGCATTGAGTCAAACAGAGCATGGATGGCGTGTACAGGTACAGCTGCCCATGCAGCATCAACACGATACCACAGTTCATCAAGAGTAGTGACTGGCATATTGTCACGAGCCAGTTTCTCGGCCACCATTGACCAGACGTTTCCAATTGGTGAGAGATCTGGAAAATTTGCTGGCCAGAGCAGGAGTCGAACATATTCTGTATCCATAAAGGTCCATACAGGACCTGCAAAATGCGGTCGTACGTTATCCTGCTGAAATGTAGGGTTTCGGAGGGATCGAATGAAGGGTAGAGACACGGGTCGTAGCACATCTGAAATGTAACGTCCTTTGTTCAAAGTGCCGTCAATGCGAGCAGGTCTGACTGAGACGTGTAACCAATAGCACCCCATACCATCGCGCCGGGTGATACGCCAGTGTGGCGATGACGAATACACACTTCCAATGTGCGTTCACCGCGATGTCGCCAAACACGGATGCGACCATCATGATGCTGTAAACAGAACCTGGATTCGTCCGAAAGAATGACGTTTTGCAATTCGTGCATCCAGGTTCGTCGTTGAGTACACCATCGCACGCGCTCCTGTCTGTGATGCAGCGTCAATGGTAACCGCAGCCATGGTCTCCGAGCTGATAGTCCGTGCTGCTGCAAACGTCGTCGAACTGTTCGTGCAGATGGTTGTTGTCTTGCAAACGTCCCCATCTGTTAACCCAGGGATCGAGACGTGGCTGCACGATCCGTTACAGCCATGCGGATAAGATGCCTGTCATCTCGACTGCTAGTGATACGAGGCCGTTGGGATCCAGCACGGCGTTCCGTATTACCCTCCTGAACCCACTTTACTTTTACTTACTTTACTTATATGTCAAGTTCCGTAGGACCAAATTGAGGAGCAAACCTGCAAGGTCATGGAACGTATTAGTACATGTACTTACAACATAAAAGTAATAACAGATAAAAATAAATGTTCATAATCCTGAAAGAAAATCAGTCCATAAGTTTAAGCAAACGCTATCAGTAATACAATGAGAATCAGCTCAATTTTTCAAGGAACCCCTCGACAGAATAGAAGGAGTGACCCATGAGGAAACTCTTCAGTTTCGATTTGAAAGCGCGTGGATTACTACTAAGATTTTTGCATTCGAGTGGCAGCTTATTCCATATTCTGCTAACAGTCATTGGATCTCGACCAACGCGAGCAGCAATGTCGCGATACGATAAACCGCAATCGCGATAGGCTACAATCCGACCTTTATCAAAGTCGGAAACGTGATGGTACGCATTTCTCCTCCTTACACGAGGCATCACAACAACGTTTCACCAGGCAACGCCGGTCAACTGTTGTTTGTGTATGAGAAATCCGTTGGAAACATTCCTCATGTCAGCACGTTGTAGGTGTCGCCACCGGCGCTAATCTTGTGTGAATGCTCTGAAAAGCTAATGAAAAGCTAATCATTTGCATGTCACAGCATGTTATTCCTGTCGGTTAAATTTCGCGTCTGTAGCACCTCATCTTCTTGGCGCAGCTATTTTAATTGACAGTAGTGTAGATCTAGGGACTCGTTACTTTCATCATTCTAAGGTCTCGATAGTCGAGAGTTCATCGAACGAATAAAACCCTCAGTATAAGCGCACGGCCCAGTGAAGCTGGACTCTACTTGCATAATACACACACTAAGACAAAAAATAACGACTCACCAAGAAAGAACTATCCGAATGACACAGAAGTCGGAGATGTGATGTACAATACAGAGAAACAAAACAAACCGTTACAATCTCAGAAAAAATTGGATAGTTTATTCAAGATCAAGAGCTTTAAGAATTGAGCAAGTCAATAATAATAGATTTGTCCACCTCAATGCAAGCAGCTATTCTGCTTAGCACTGACTGATAGGGATTTTGGATGCCCTCTTCAGGGATATTGTGTCAGAGTCTATCAAGTTGGAGAGTTGGATCGTCAACCTCCCGAGTTGAATGGATGGTCTTGCCCATAGTAGTTCAGACGTTCTCAATTAGGGAGAACTTACTCTCTCCGGGCCGTCTGCTATGGCCGAGCGGTTCTAAGCCCTTCAGTCCGGAATCACGCTGCTGCAGGTTCGAATCCTGCCACGGGTATGGATGTGTGTGATGTCCTTAGGTTAGTTAGGTTTAAGTAGTTTAGGGGACTGATGACCTCAGATGTTAAGTCCAATGCTTAGAGCCATTTGAGCCATTCTCTCTCCGGGGCATTCGACATCCCCAGACAGGTCTACGCTGGCCGTCGTGGCTCAGTTCGAAGCGGGACTCAGCAGCGAAGACAATTCAACTCTAGTCAATGAGTTTCGAGCAGTGATATATCAAAATGGAAGTCGCCTTCCATACGGTCCGACCACGAGGAAAGATGGTTTGAAGTGCGATTTATTTTCATAACAGCACAATTTTGGTTGTCATCTGCAGCAAACTTACAGAACAACGGTACGTCGACTATATTTGACGCACTGTTTTGTTGCCTTTCATGGCAGGTCATCCTGGTATCACATTTGTGCAAGATAAGGCCCATCTCCACGCGGCGAGAGTACCTACTGCTTCTCTTCATGCTTGCAAGACCTCACCTTGGCCAGCAACGTCTCTGGATCTCCCTATAATTGGGAACGTTTGGAAAATTATGGGCTGTGCCCTAAAACTAGCTCGGGATTTTGACTATCTAACGGGGCACTTGGAAGGAATTTGGCATGATAGCGCTCAGCAGCACATCCAGGAACACTATCAATCAATACCAAGCCCAATAACTGCTTACATAAGGGCCAGAGGTTGACCAACGTGCTATTAACTTGCTCAATACCGAGCGAGGTGGCGCAGTGGTTAGCACACTGAACTCACATTGGGGACGACTGCAGATCAAACACGCGTCTGCCCATTTTTATTTAGGTTTTCCGTGATGTCCCTAAATCGCTTAAGGGAAATGCCGGGATGGTTCCTTTGAAAGGGCACGGACGACTTGCTTCGCCATCCTTTCCTACTCTAATGGGACCGGTATCCTCGCAGTAAGTCTCTTTCCCCACATCAACTAATGAACCAACCAACCAATCTGCTCAATATGTGAACTTCTTTCCCTTGAATTAATGATTTGCTCAATTTGTGGAGCTCTTTCTCTCCAATAAATGATTCAATCTTCCTGAAACTTTAATTGTTGTTTTGTCTTTAGATGTACATTGCAGCTAAAGATTTGCGTCCCATTAGGATGATTCTTTCATGGTGTCGTTTTCTCTTGTCTTTTGGCGTACATACGTATATGACAACTTTCGTCTTTCTTAGTACTGGCTTGTCATCAATTTGCTGACGGAGGCCAAGGCTTGACTATACTAACTTCAAGCGGATGTAGGTTGCAGTAGTTACGCAGATATGAAGACGCTTACACGGGATAGACTTGCGAGGAAAACAGAAGCAACTAGGGGGCAGAAAGGGATGATGACCGTGAACGCGTACCGACCATCTTTGGGGTTCTCAGCGAGCTATTCTAATGAATTTTCGAAACCAAACCGTTATTGCCGGAGTTATTCGCGCATAATTATTACTAACTTTGGGGAAGCGAGCCATGCCAAAATTTTTTCGCGTGTTGTGCAAGCTATATGAGGTGAAATACACTACCACATTAAGAAGAATTTAATAGTTCTAGTTTCAAGGAGCAGGCAGGTAGGTTTAAGTGGTAAGATGCAAGATCATGAATAAGCACATTTCTTAATCAGGATATTTCCACAAACAGTTCCTTTACGTTGGTTTTCTGGAAAATGAAAAAGTTTCGCAAAATAAACGTCTTGAAAAACATTTAACAAGCTACCAACATTGCCTCACGTCAATTCATTTGTTACAAAATATTTGTGAAATTCGTTAGCAAAGACGTCCTTCGAAGGGCTAGTTGAACACATTAAACTATCATATCACCACCATTAAAGAAACACCCTTCTCAAATAAGGCGTTGGCATAAGAATCTCAGTGGACCTTGTAACATTAATAACAATTACTAAGGATAACAAATGATGCAGAACTATAACACCGAGAAAAATACTAGTAAAATAGCAATTTAAACAATTAGTAATGCTTGCCTTTAAACACGACAGATAGCAGTTATAATTGATACGACTATGCTGTTTGCTAAAACTATGTTCTGCTCTGGAGTTCTCTAAATTATCACAATTGACCTTCATTTTTCCATTGCCCTCCATCAACCTCTTCGTCTCAGAGTAGCACTTGCACCCAAGTCCTGAGTTATTTCCCGGATGTATTTCAATTTCTGTCTTCCCCTACAGTTTTTTCCCTCTACAGTTCACTCTAGTACTATGGGAGATACTCCCTGATGTCTTAACACATGTTCTATCATCCTGCCGTTTCCTTTTCTCAGTGTTTTCCTTGTTTTTCTTTCTGTACCCATTCCACGGACGACCACCTCATCCCTTTTCTTATCAGTCTTCCCCTGATTTTTCACACTCATCTTTAGCACCACACCTAAAATGATTCGATTTTCTTCTTTTCCTGTTTTCCTACTGTCCAAGATTCTCTATCATACGTTACTGTGCTCCAAACGAACATTCACAGAAACTTATTTCTCAAATTACGGCCTATCTTTGATACAAGTGGAGTTCTCTTGCCCAGGAATGCCCTTTTTTGTAGTGCTACTATACTTTTTAAGTCCTCCTTCCTCCGTCCGTTCAGAAATGCCCTTTTTTCTAGTGCTACTATACTTTTTAAGTCTTCCTTCCTCCGTCCGTTGTGGGTTACTTTGCTGTCTAGGTAGCACAAGTCCTTAACTTCTTTCACTTCGTGATCACCAAATCTGACATCAAGTTTCTCAGTATTCACATTTTTCAACACTTTGGTAGTTTTCCTGTTTTCTCTCAATCCACATTCTGAACTCTTTAGACTGCTCATTCCATTCAACACATCCTGTAACTTTTCTTCACTTTCATTCATGATAGCAATGTTTTCAGCAAATCTTATCATTGATATCGCTTAACCCAGGATTTTAATTCCACCCTCAAACTTATTTCCACCACTCCTTCGTCGATGTATAGATTGAACAATAGGAGAGAAAGATTGCATCTCTCTATCACACCCATTCTTTTTCAGCCATTCTTATTGTTCCCTCTTGATTCCTCTACATACTGTGCGCTGATCAGGCAAAACATCATGACCACTTCCCACTGCAAGGCTGGATGCCTCCTGCTAGTGTTGCGAGCAGCTGAGGCAGTAAGAAACGTACGTAAGCCAAACAGAGACTCGTGGGTAATAACCCTAGCGAAGATATGCGCTGCAAATGGAGAAATCCACTGAGATAAGAAGTCGAATGTTTAAGAAGTCGAATGTTCACATGATACCCTCGTGACCATCTACAGAAAGTGATGTAAGAGTAGTGAAACTGCCAGTAGGCGGATAAGTGGTTGGAAGTCCACAAATCTTCATAGAACGTGGAGATTGTAGGCTTGTCTGCTCTCTAAAGTAGAATAGATATCGGTCTGTGGTACCTTCGGCGAAAGAGCACAATCCCGGTGGAAACACATGTGTTCCAAAGCACAAAGTTCATCATACATTGTTGAACAAGGTGCTCCGCAACATACGATCCCCGCGTGTCCACGATTATGAATGTGTTGGGGCTCGGGATCATCGAGATTGAACCGTGTATCACTGGCTCGTCGGATAAATCCCGTTTTTGCTAAATCAGGTCGATGGTCGTCCCCACAAACTCCGTGATCCAGGACAGCGGCTGTTCGAAACATGCAGCGCGCCACGGACGCAGGCCGGTGGGAGCAGTATTATGCTATGATAAACATTATCCCGCCGTTGCGTGCGACCTGTGGCAGTGATCGAAGATACCGAGTCAGCTGCGGACCACCTGCATCCCTTCATGCTCAGTGTCTTCCTTACCGACGATGTCATCTTTCAGCACTGTAATTATCCGTTTCTCGAAGCCAGAAACGTGCTGCAGTAGTTCGAGGAGCGGACAGTGAAATCAAGTCAATGTTTTTGCCACCATATTCGCCTCATGTGAATCCGATGGTAGCCATATGGGTAGCTACAGAGTACCATCACTCCGTACACAGATTAGCGGCCAGTTGTTTTCGGGAATTACATGACTTGTGCGTAGACACCTGGTGACACATAGCTCTACAAACCTACCAACTAAATGATACGCAGCATCGGTGATGTATTGCATTAAGGGACGGCCCAACATGTTACTAAGCAGGTGCTCATGTTTTGGCTCGCCGGTGTTTTTTATCAGGCTTCCCCTATTGCTTAGTTGCATTTTTCTCGGCATTTCGAACGTCTAGATTCATTTTATATTCGTGATCGTCAAATCCTATGAGCATGTCTTCATTTTCCTTCAGTCTTCCTTCTGTTATTAACGGCAACATAACAACCGCCTCTTCTGACCGGGCGAGGTGGCGCAGTGGTAGGACACTGGACTCGCATTCGGGAGGACGACGGTTCAATCCCGCGTCCGGCCATCCTGATTTAGGTTTTCCGTGATTTCCCTAGATCACTCTAGGCAAATGCCGGGATGGTTCCTTTGAAAGGGCACGGCCGACTTCCTTCCCCATCCTTCCCTAATCCGAGCTTGTGCTCCGTCTCTAATGACAACGTTGTCGACGGGACGTTAAACACCAATATCCTCCTCCTCCTCCTCGCCTCTTCTGCGCCGTTAAGTTTCCTAAGGCCAAAATGATCATTATGTAACGGGGCCTCAATATAGTTTTCCATTCACCTTTATATTACTCTTGTCAGCAGCTTGAAAGCAAGAGCTGTTGAGTTGATTGTACGGTTTTTCTCGCACTTATTGGCCCTTGCTATCTTACCAACTGTGAGGATGATATTTTTCCGAATGTCTGATGTTACATCGCCAATCTCATATATTCTGTATACAAACGCGAATAGTCGTTCGGTTGCCACTTTCCCCAACGATTTTAGAAATTTCGATGGGTTGTTATCTATCCCTTTACCCTTATTTGATGTCATGTCTTTCAGAGCTCCTTTGAATTGCGACCCTAATACGGGATCACCTGTATCTTTCCCGTCAACTCCAGGTTCTTCTTCTGTCGTAATGTCAGACAAATCCTCCCCAGTACAGTAACTTCAGAAAAAACAATAGCTGTCAAAGACCCCCTGCTGAGATAAAAAGTTAAACAGTGTACTCAACAGTTGGCAACCGACCCAAAAGAAGACAAGGCGTATACTGAAAACATCGGTAACTGCTATCCCTCACACTAACGTTCAAATGGTATTGATAAACACCCAAGTAAAATATTAACCATTGCAAACAGAAAAGGTGAACATTCGTTTTGTGCGAGATCGAAGCTAAGGTAGCTGTACGTTTAACATAAAGTTCTCACCGAGTAATATTATTCCGTGATCGACCTGAAGTAAGGGATTCACAGCCTTTGTATGCCAATCTTAATCCACTGAGGCTAATTCGTTCTCAAGGAAAGTCACCAAGTTAACGGCCACTACAGGAAACACACCGAAAGTAAAAGGCGCCGAGAAGAGCTTCCTCACTCGGCCACAACACAGAGTAATGTCGCAATGTACCGCGCCTAACGCTTGACCTGTGATGAGGTCACAACTCACTCCACCACAAGATTGACTCGGCGAGATCGACCGATCGGCTAAAGTCAGCGCTGCAACGGCTAACCCTCGTGGGCGTGTATATTAAACACGTTCTCGCCAGTTAAGTAAATACACTTTGATATACACTATGGTCAGTGGGCATGCACAAGGTATTGCACTATATCGCAAGACCTGAACGACTAACGAATCCGTTTAATATGTGATGGTTGCAAAATACCTACACGTGTTAGTTACAGAAATATGGAAAAACAAGAATAAGTGCGAACTCACAAAAAATCAATTGGCTTTCGACGTAATGTAGGAAAACACCGTACCATGTATCTCAGAGGATAGTATTTGAAAATTCATAGAATGCTTTTTGAGAATGTTGACTGGACTACTCTGTTTGAAATTCTGAAATCTAGCAGGGATAGAACATTGGGAGAGAAGACAGGGAGAGAAATTCTGGAGCTAGGAGAGATGAAATGTAGGAAGAAAAACGTTATACACACCGTGGAGAGAACCCAGTCTACGATTACGAGAGTCGAAAGACATGAAAGGGGAACCTCAGTTGAGACGAGAGCGTGATTATATTTATTATGTACATTACGAACGCTATAAAGGAAACCAAAGAAGATATCTGGAAGAGAACTGAAGTTCAGGGAGAAGAAATAAAAACATTGAAATTTTCTGATGACTTGTAATTCTTTCAGAAACGGGAAATGACTAGGAAGAGCAGCCGTACAGAATGGGCAGTGCCTTGAAAAAATGTTGTAAGCCTAACATCTGCAAAAGAAAAACAAGCACAACGAAATGTAGTCGAATTAAATCAGGTGATTCTGAAGGAATTACATTAGAAAGCGAGACAGTAAAAGTAGTAGATCAATTGTGCTATTTGAGTAGGAAAACAGGTGGTGACGGGTGAAGTGGACAGGATATGATGTGCAGCGTGTCAAATGCACGAAAAACACTTCTGAAGAGGAGGAACTGGTTAAAATGTAATACAAAATTTTAGAATTCTCTTTTGTCCGACAGTGTGATGTCCACGTCCACGTCCACAATATTGTAGCAAACAGATTCGTTGCACATTTCAGGAGACCACTGATGACGTCTGTTCCGCTCCTGCCTCCGTCCTATATACAAGGTAGAGTCACATTAATGTGAATAATCACCTTTTGGAGCGCGGACCGTTGCAAGAAACGCAGGAAACCACTGTGAGGTTCTGAAAGGCATCGGCTCCAGTGCCGCTTCACGAGGTTTCCCGGTTGAGGATCCATGGCACGAAGAGCGCCATCGAGTGGTCTGACAAATTGTCTATTGGGTTTAAATCCGGGCTGTTCGGTGACCAGCGGAGTACCATAAACTCATCCAGGTGCTTTAAGATACATGCACGAACGATGCGAGCAGTGCAACACTTTGTATTGTACTGCTGGTAGATGTCATGGTGCCGAGGAAAAACAAACTGCATGTAGTGGTAGACATGGTCTCCAAGCACACTAGTGTTTATCCACTGCGCGTTCCAGAAAGACGAGGTCACCCACGGAATGCCACGAAAAAATTCCCTAGACCATCATACTCCCTCCTCCTTGACGTTTGCGACGAGTATTGCAGGGCGTTTGATTTCAGTCATTTCACGTCGATGGATCATAAATCGCGATTCATCTGAAAAGAACACTCAGTGGATGTACAGTCACGGTATTGGTGTGAAAATTCCAGCCTTCGTCGTCGTTGAACAGCAGTAGCGTGGGTGCACGAACCATGGCCTGCTGCTTGTGCCTGTATGCAACAACATTCACTGAGCAGTCGTTGAAAAGACACTATTGGTAGATCATAGCTTCATCTGGACCGTCAGTTGCTCAACATCTGCACGACTGTTCTCCTCTACACGCAGCTGTCGTTGACTCCTGTCGTCTGAAGTTCATGATATACCACAAGTCCCTCGGCGCCTGTTTCACATAGCGCCATTTTGGCAAGCACTGTGTACTTTAATCACTGCGGCACGCGAACAGTTTACAGACTTAGCCATACCAGAAATGCTTCCAGTCTTGGCCGAAAGCCAATGATCATGCCCTCTGGACATCAGATAAATCATGCCGTTTCCCCATTAATACAACGATTGCACTGTTTCCCACGTCCTCTGGACCTGCTTTATATCCCCTTAACTGCTAGTGCTCCCACCTGCCATCAATGTATAGTTATTGCACGTTGACGTCGAAAATATCCAGTGACCGTATTAAAGTGACCGTTACCACCCATCCGCCTTTATTGCTATCCGTGCAGATGCCGCAGTGGATGGTGGCGGTTATGGGGATAGAAGCGTCCTGCTCCCAATATGGTCTCCAGTGCCACAGCTATCTCTTTCGAGTGCGGACCTCACTGTACGAGAACAATTTTCTTTTTCTAGGATCACTGTGGGGTCCACGACTGACTCTGTTGTAGGACGCTATCTTTATTAATTAGATCATTTCGGACCCTAATTTCAAAGGCCTCTTTAATTACGCAATTCCCGATGGAGGAATACTGCTTAAGTAATTTCTGGTTGTCGTAAATGTTAATACTATGGTCGGGCACGGCTGATTCGGTGGTCTGTCGTAATTCACTGTGGTGTCTATGTTCACGTCACCTCTGATCTACTACGCTTTGCCGCAGTGGCTGGAAGTTTTGTAAACCAGTTATTTGGAAGTTCTTAGAGAATCCTTCACTGTGGTTTAAGGGGATGGACGAAATACACATTTAAAATTATGCCGCTACAAGTTCCTGCTCATTTTCCTGGAATTCTAAACGCACTTTCTATCTGCTTGCTGCTGTACAAATTTCTTAGAAATGTCCTTTTGACGTGGTTGATCCCAGTAGGAACATTGTCTTGGTCGCAGATGCATCGCCCGCTGTGAAGAAGTGTGCGTAGAATGCCTTCACACTGGGAGTTGTTGTGAGTACTGGAGACACACAGATACACATCAGTGTGTGCACGTTTTTTTTTGTGCACACTGTGTCCCAGTTTGCCACCTGGAGTCTGCTGAGGTCTTTGAACCAAAGGCTTTGAGGTAGCATCACTGAATAGTAATCGCAATGTCCTAGGTCCCGAATCTGAACACCGACACTGCTTAAGAATTGAAGAAAAATTATCAGCAATCGCGGCCGAGACTTCCGGCTTAAGAAGTCATCCATGTCGTCCTAAAGGCCTTTTCAAAGAAAACGAAGAAGCGGACAGACGTTCAGGACACTCTCTTTCGCCTGAGGTGAGAAACTGACCTAAAAGGCGAAGGAAACAGCAATAAACAACAGAATCAGGATGCGGGAGGCAATGGAAACCACTACACTAAAGACACATAATCTGTATCCATAGGACGCGTGGCCAGTAACCGCGCGACCGCTACGTCATAGGTTCGAATCCTGCCTCGGGCATGGCTGTGTGTGCTGTCCTTAGGTTAGTTAGGTTTAAGTACTTCTACTTTCTAGGGGACTGATGACCTCAGAAGTTAAGTAGCGTAGTGCTCTGAGCCATTTGAACCATTTTTGAAGGTGACCAGTAATTGAAAACTTGTCCTGATGATCTCTCCGTTGCAAAAGATTCCGCACCATTACCTCATTCTGAACTGCGGGAGGAAACTATCAAGTGGGAGTTGATTGTAAGAAAAAGATTGAATAACCACCGAAAGGATATGTTCTACGAGTCGCGGCATGGAATGCCAGAAATTTGATCGTGGTGGACTAGAAAATCAGAAAATGGAATTGCAAACGCTCAATCTAGCTGAATGTTCACCATAAATTTTAACAATTATTTGGCGGCTGAATGTCCCCACGTGTCAACATAAATCTTATTCCATCATCGGCAGTACACTACTTTTTAGCGAATGTAGTCATCGAGCAATAATACGTTCGTATATCTGTAATGTGACCACCACCTATGTTCGACATCAAGGTGCAATAACCATTCAAAGATGGCAGGTGCCAGCTCTGGCAGTTGCGGGTGTATAAAGGATGTCAGAGGGATACGGGAAAATACCAAAATAATTTTTAAAACAATAATTTAAAAAAACTGACTGTCACACAAGCTACACTGACGGCTGAAGGCTTTATTAAGAAAGAATTCAAATTCTTTGTTGGCTGAAGGCCACAAGTAATAGGAATAATTTAAACAAAATATTATTTTTAAGCTATTGACACTATCAGACCAGATAAAGGAGTGATCCAGAGACAGTGCTCCAAGCATCAACCTGAGGAATGTCCCTACAGGTGCGTAAGCGGTGAGACAGGCAGCCAAGAGTTGTGCTCAAATAACAGGATGCCAACTCAAACTAGGGAGAGTTTAAACGCAGACCAAATCCACCTAACATGTGATAACCAGTACAATAACGGAATAATTCAAGCGAGGACGAAGTGACAGACAGCACTGCGTCTTCAGAATCGTGTTTAAAACATCGAAAGGCAGAAGGAACCACTACAACCAAGGTAGACAAAAGAAACCACAATCCACACCGCAATCAAGGAGGCTGTCGAACTGCACGTTATGCCGGACAGCATCTGCAAGATGAGGAAATGTACACTGCCACAAAAGTACGCTAAACTCCAGGGCTGGTAACTGGGGCGTTAGCGGCCACTAGGCAGTAAAATACCGCTGGTTTTACTTCACCAATAGTAACACAAAATTCAAAAACTAATAAGAGGCAGAAGAAGACGGCTAATAAATTCCGCCAACTCAACACACTTGCTGCTGCTCTCACGGCGACCCTACGGGCAGCAAAGCACGAACAAACGGCGTGATCACAAAATAGTGGAGATTTCACTACTGGATGAATGGTCATTTAACGTCCTGGATCCAGCGGACAGCGAGGTTGTGGCCCTCGCAACCACAGCCTCTCGATCCGGCAATGCCTGCGTGCTGCCACCGGTCCCTGCATGTCTTTGCACTGCTGGACCTCTGCTGCTCCGTCCCAACCGAACTACCTGACACACCCGGCCCGGAAAACACTTCACATCCTTCCAAAGATAGTACAGGTACTAGATATCGATAAACGCTGCTGGTGCCTCTCACGGACAAACAACACTAGCAAACGTAGGGGGGCCAGTAAACAGAAGAAGAAAACGAGACGCCACTATCCCTATTACACGATGCCAACCTACCAACGGCACAATCGCGAGCAGCACACAGCTCAGTCCCTAAAGATAGATGCTCACTTTTGTTGATCCATTATGCTTCCAGAATGACGAAATTACCCAGGGAATATCCTCCAGCGTGGCCCATTCTAACGATTGTTGCACTGCGTTTGCTTTCATACCATACATGTCATCGGCCATCTGTCCAACAATGAAACATGATTCGCCTGAAAAGGCCAAGTGATGCTACTCATTGTGCATCTAGCTGCAGCATTAGCGTGCAGATTTCAGCTATTGTCTTCGCAACTACACGAAATTGGGAGAACAGCGATTAACTATCATTTCCTAACCAAACTTCCGCTTCAAAAGGGCAATGTGCATAAAAGCATGAGAGCTTAACTACTTTCGCTACCTACAAACTTAGAAAGGGTCTGCACAGTGCAACGTGCTATTCCAGGACCGTGCACTACCAATTCCGTCATTCGAATACGAATCATTAACCAGCTCAAAGTTAATGCTTTGCACTAGTTTTGATCCAATCCGTCTTATATCTACATCTACATATATACACCTCCCCCCCCTCCCCCCTCTTTGCAGTTCCACTCGCGGATCGCGCGAGGGAAAAACGACTGCCTGAACGCCTCAGTACGAGCGCTAATTTCCCTTTTCTTTGAGTGGTGATCATTGCGCGATTTGAAAGTTGGTGGTAATAATATATGCATCCGAAATCCTACCCTTTCTTATAGATTGCTGTGACCTGGATCTTCTTCCAGTCCCGTGGAACTTTATGCTGTTCAAATGAACTCTGATAGATGACAGATAGGAATGGTGCTATATTTGTAGCATAGTCAACATATGATCTTACAGAGATACCGTCTGGGCCAGATGCCTTCCTGGCATCTAAAGATCTTAAGTGTTTTACAATCCCATGTACACTAAACACTGTGTCAGCCATCGATAATTGATGATTGTTCGATAATTGAAAAGGGGAATTGGGCTGCAGTCCTCTACCACAAACAAGTTTTTGAATGCTAGGTTTAGAATTGCGGTCTTCTGTTTATCATCATCCGTTACATTACCCGTACTGTCAGCAAGAGAAGGTGTTGAATTATTTGTAGCGTTCATAGATTTTACTTACGACCTAAATTTTTATTTTTAGGTTTTTTTTTAGAATCTGATGATAAAATATTGCTTTCAAATTCATGAAAGAATCTCTCATTGACCTTTTGACAGCTGCTTTCATTTCGCATAATTTGTGTTTGTCAGCGCGGCAGTGACTACGTTTAAAACGACTGTGCAAAATTCTCTGCTTTCTCAGCAACTTCCTAATATGTTTGTTGTACCAAGGTGGATCCTTTCCCTCCCCTATATTTTTTCTAGGCACATACGCCTCTATCACGTGGTGGACGATACCTTTACATTCCGGCCAAAGACGCTCAGTATCTTTGTGTTCCGCGGTGAATGATTGGAGATGACTAAGAAGATATTCATGAATGACAGTTTTATTTGCTTTCCAAAACAAGAAAACTCTACGTTGTTTCTTTGGCTTTTTTGCAATTTCCACTGACGTAGGATCCACAACGACATTATGGTCACTAATAAATTCTTCTAGATTAACTTCCTCAAAAAGATCAGGTCTGTTTGTCGCTATCTAATATGTTCCCATCTCGAGTTGGTTTCCTGACGTCCTTGTATGAATAAAGGTCAATTATGATATGTAGTTTTGTAAGGAGCTAATGTATGATGTCTGTGCCTCAGCTGCTATTACTTTGTAATTGACGTACTTTATAGTGATTATAGTATGTACAGTAAATGTATGCGCAAATGCGGGCTTTGCATGGTTATGTGACAAGCAGTTATAGTAGAGTTGTGTTTTAGTAGTAATGAATGTTAATATCGTGGGACTGTGTGTGCGCTGCTTGGACAGCGCTATCTGGTGGCTGGTTGTGAACCGCTAGAATCACAGCAGGTACGCCTGCGCGGAATAGGGCAGTGGTGATGCCGACCGGTGTTAGGCGAGCAGTTGTAGTTTCATCGGGTGACTTCAGTTTTATATTTATTCTTTATTGGTTGTGATAATGATTTTTATTAGATGTGCCATGATGTGCATATGGTTTTATAATGTTGATCCACAATTCAGGTATGTGGTTCTGTAATAATTGTAATGTATACAGGGTGTCACAAAAAGGTACGGCCAAACTTTCAGGAAACATTCCTCACACATAAAGGAAGAAAATATGTTATATGGACATGTGTCCGATAACGCTTACTTTCCATGTTAGAGCTCATTTTATTACTTCTCTTCAAATCACATTAATCGTGGAGTGGAAACACACAGCAACACAACGTACCAGCGTGACTTCAAACACTTTGTTACAGGAAATGTTCAAAATGTCCTACGTTAGCGACGATACATGTATCCACCCTCCGTCGCATGAAATCCCTGATGCGCTGATGCAGCCCTGGAGAATGGCGTACTGTATCACAGCCGTCCACAATACGAGCACGAAGAGTCTCTACATTTGGTACCGGGGTTGCGTAGACAAGAGCTTTCAAATGCCCCCATAAATGAAAGTCGAGAGGGTTGAGGTCAGGAGAGCGTGGAGGCCATGTAATTGGTCCGCCTCTACCAATCCATCAGTCACCGAATCTGTTGTTGAGAAGCGTACGAACACTTGGACTGAAATGTGCAGAAGCTCCATTGTGCATGAACCATATGTTGTGTCGTACTTGTAAAGGCACATGTTCTAGCAGCACAGGTAGAGTATCCCGTATGAAATCATGATAACGTGCTCCATTGAGCGTAGGTGGATGAACATGGGGCCCAACCTAGATATCACCAAGAATGCCTGCCCAAACGTTCACAGAAAATCTGTGTTGATGACGTGATTGTACAAGTGCGAGCGGATTCTCGTCAGCCCACACATGTTGATTGTGAAAATTTACAATTTGATCACGTTGGAATGAAGCCTCATCCATAAAGAGAACATTTGCCCTGAAATGAGGATTGACATATTGTTGGATGAACCATTCGCAGAAGTGTACCCGTGGAGTCCAATCAGCTGCCTGCACACGCTGTACATGGTACGGAAACAACTGGTTCTCCCGTAGCACTCTCCATACAGTGATGTGGTCAACGTTACCTTGTACAGCAGCAACTTCTCTGACGCTGACATTAGGGTTATTGTCAACTGCACGAAGAATTGCTTCGTCCATTGCAGGTGTCCTCGTCGTTCTAGGTCTTCCCCAGTCGCGAGTCATAGGCTGGAATGTTCCGTGCTCCCTAAGACGCCGATCAATTGCTTCGAACGTCTTCCTGTCGGGACACCTTCGTTCTGGAAATCCGTTCTAGGTCTTCCCCAGTCGCGAGTCATAGGCTGGAATGTTCCGTGCTCCCTAAGACGCCGATCAATTGCTTCGAACGTCTTCCTGTCGGGACACCTTCGTTCTGGAAATCTGTCTCGATACAAACATACCGCGCCACGGCTATTGCCCCCTGCTAATCCATACATCAAATGGGCATCTGCCAACTCCGCATTTGTAAACATTGCATTGACTGCAAAACTACGTTCGTGATGAACACTAACTTGCTGATGCTACGTACTGATGTGCTTGATGCTAGTACTGTAGAGCAATGAGTCGCATGTCAACACAAGTACCGAGGTCAACATTACCTTCCTTCAATTGGGCCAACTGGCGGTGAATCGAGGAAGTACAGTACATACTGACGAAACTAAAATGAGCTCTAACATGGAAATTAAGCGTTTCCGGACACATGTCCACATAATATCTTTTCTTTATTTGTGTGTGAGGAATGTTTCCTGAAAGTTTGGCCGTACCTTTTTGTAACACCCTGTATAATTAACTCATGTAAGTCCTCCCTCAGACATGTTATGTTATGCCTTCACAAATGCGATGATGGCACCTTCAGAGTGCTGAAACCGGTCATCTAGTAAACGATATTGAAGCAATCGTGCCTTTCCAATTATTTTATATAAAGTCTGCCTCGCTGGATATGCGGTTCTCAAGCAACCCTGAGGTAATTGTTCTACAATAGGTGGAAAGGAAGAATCAACTGGTCTCAGACTGCAATTAAATGCTATTCAGTTTTTTATTGTAGTCTCATGTTCAGACGTACCTGTGAACAGTTTTTTGCCCCAAACCCCTTATTGGTAACAATACGTAAGGGCCGTAAAAAAAAATCCATAACATCATTTGTGTGATAAATAGCGGGTAGCGGTCTATGCATCCTTGTTCTAGTATAAATCTGATGTTCAATTGTGGTAATGATATCTAAGCGCTTGAGTGAAGTGTGCTTGAGATAGAAAGCGGGTACCAAACCAGCATTTACCCAGTTCGATGTGGAAAAGCACCCAAGAACCGTATGCAGGCTGGCCGGCTCACCAATCTTCGTCGTTAATCTAGGAGGTAGATTCGCTCCGTCATGGCTCGCCTTCCCGTATCCTGGAAGTGGTGCGTCATCGCGCTCGCCTATTCAGGCAGCTTCTTGATGAGTACACTATATGAGCAAAAGCATCCGGACACCTAGCTGAAAATGACTTACAAGTTCGTGGCGCCCCCTATCGGTAATGCTGTAATTCAGTATGGTCTTGGCACACCCCTAATCTTGATGACAGATTCCACTCTCGCGGGCAGACGTTAAATCAGGTACTGTAAGGTTCTTTGGGGAATGGCAGCCCATTCATCACGGAGTGCTGCACTGAGGAGAGGTATCGATGTCGGTAGGTGAGGTCTGGCGCGATGTTGGCGTTCCAAAACATCCCAAAGGTGTTCTATAGGATTCAGGTCGGTTCTCTGTGCTGGTCAGTCCTTACAGGGATGTTATAGTCGTGTAACCACTCCGCCACAGACCATGCATTATGAACAGGTGCTCAATCGTGTTGAAAGATGCAATCGCCATCCCCCAATTGCTCTTCAACAGTGGGAAACAAAAAGGTGCTTAAAAAATCAAAGTAGGCCTGTGCTGTGATAGTGCCACGCAAAACAACAATAGGTGTAAGCCCCCTCCATGAAATACACGACCACACCATAACACCACCGCCTCAAAATTGTGCTGCTGGCATGAGACACGATGGCAGATGACGTTCACCGAGTACTCGCCATACCCACACCCTGGCATGGGATCGCCACACTGTGTACCGTGATTCGTCACTCCATACAACGTTTTTCCACAGTTCTGTCGTCCAATCTTCACACTCCTTACACCAAGCGAGACGTCGTTTGGCATTTAGCGGCATGATGTGTGGCTTATGAGCAGCCGCTCGACCATGAGATTCAAGTTTTCTCACCTTCCGCTTAACTCTCATAGTACTTGCAGTGGATCCTGATGCAGTTTGAAATTCCTGTGTGATGTCTGGATAGATGTCTGCCCATTACACATTTCGACCCTCTTCAACTGTCGGCGGTCTCAGTCAGTCAACAGACGAGGTCGGCCTGTACGCTGTTGTGCTGTACGTGTCCCTTCACGTTTCCACTTCACTATAGCTTCGGAAACAGTGGCCCTAGGGACCTTCGGGTATGTGGAAAGACGTATGACACAAATGACACCCGATCAGTTGACCACGTTCGAACTCCATGAGTTCCGCGGAGCGCCCCAATCTGCACTCTCACGGTGTCGAATGACTACTAATGTCGCTGATACGAAGTACCTTGCAGTGTATGGCAGCACAATGCATCTAAAATGAAAAACGTATCTTTTTTGGCCATGTCTGGATACCTTTGATCACACAGTGTATATACAGGGTATTCAAATTCAGTTTCCTAAGCTCGTGAGGGTGCTGCGGGATAGATTGTGCTAAGAAATAATTGTTAAGGAAGAAATATAAATATCTTGAGCCGTTTCAGAGTTAACTACCATTGAAGTTAGCCAATCAGGCCGTTGGGCTGGCAAACTCAAGTAGCCCACCAGGTACAATTAGTCAGTTGTCCTCAGCTTTTCCCTCGGGTTCGATCGTCACTACTGACACCTGTCCAATTTTCCTTCGCTCTCTTGTTCAGTTTCAGAAAAAGAAACGAAGAATACATTTGGCGACACCGTTCCTGGCGGGCAATTTGAACATGGGCACCCAACTGCTTGATTGGTTAACATCAAAGCTAACTGACTCGGAAACGAAGCAACTTATCGATATTTTTTCTTATGTCTCAGCACAACCTACACTCCAACACCCTTATGCGATTTTTCAGAGTGTTTCTGATGTCCGTGTATGAATCTTATATTAAAATACAGACATGTATATACACTACTGGCCATTAACATTGCTACACTAAGAAGAAATGCAAGTGATAAACGGCTATTCATTGGATCAAAATATTATACCAGACTGACATGTGATTACATTTCGACGCAGTTTGGGTGATTAGATTCTGAGAAATCAGTACCCAGAACAACCACCATTGAGTCAAACAGAGCTTGGATGGCGTGCATAGGTACAGCTGCCCATGCAGCTTCGATACTATACCACAGTTCATCAGGAGTAGTGACTGGCGTATTGTGACGAGCCAGTTGCTCGGCCACCAATGGTGAGATATTTGGAGAATGTGCTGGCCAGAGCACCAGTCGATCATTTTCTGTATCCAGAAGGGCCCTTACAGGACCTGCAACATGAAGTGTAGACCAACGGGTCATAGCACATGTGAAATGTAACGTCCACTGTTCAAAATGCCATCATTGCGAACAAGAGATGACCGAGACGTGTAACCAATGGCACCCCATACCATCACGCAGGGTCATACTCCAGTATGGCGATGAAGAATACACGCCTCCAATGGGCGTTCACCGCGATGTCGCGAAACACGGATGCGACCATCAAGATGATGTCAACAGAACCTGGATTCATCCGAAAAAATGACCTTTTGCCATTCGTGCACCCAGGTTCGTCGTTGAGTACACCATCAAAAAATGGTTCAAATGGCCCTGAGCACTATGGGACTCAACTGCTGAGGTCATTAGTCCCCTAGAACTTAGAACTAGTTAAACCTAACTAACCTAAGGACATCACAAACATCGATGCCCGAGGCAGAATTCGAACCTGCGACCGTAGCGGTCTTGCGGTTCCAGACTGCAGCGCCTTTAACCACACGGCCACTTCGGCCGGCGAGTACACCATCGCAGGCGCTCCTGTCTGTGATGCAGCGTCAAGGGTAACCACAGCCATGGTCTCGGAGCTGATAGTCCATGCTGCTGCAAACGTCGAACTCTTCGTGCAGATGGTTGTTGTCTTGCAAACGTCCCCATCTATTGACTCAGGGATCGAGACGTGGCTGAACGATACGTTACAGCCATGCGGACAAGATGCCTGTCATCTCGACTGCTAGTGATACGAGGCCGTTGGGATCCAGCACGGCCTTCCGTATGACCCTCCTGAACCCACCGGTTTCATATTCTGCTAACAGTCATTGGATCTCGACCAACGTGATCAGCAATGTCGCGAGACGATAAACCGCAATCGCGATAGGCTACAAACCGACCTTTATCAAAGTCGGAAACGTGATGGTACACATTTCTCCTCCTTACCCGAGGCATCACAACAACGTTTCACCAGGCAACGCCCGTCAACTGCTGTTTGTGTATGAGAAATCGGTTGGAAACTTTTTTCATGTCAGCTCGTTTTATGTGTCACCACCGGCGCCTACCTTGTGTGAATGCTCTGAAAAGCTAATCATTTGCATATCACAGCGTCTTCTTCCTGTCTGTTAAATTTCGCGTCTGCAGCACGTCATCTTCGTGGTGTAGCAATTTTAATGGCCAGTAGTGTACCTCTTTGATATATGGCAACTCCTCACTTGTACATCTGTGTGTAAGATTAAGATCCTCGAAATCCATCAAAATACAATAAAGAAATGGAGACCAATTAATTGTAGCCAGAGGCAAATTCAGTCTTACTCTCACCATATGACTGCGTCTCCACGATTCCATCACCGATTGAAAGTGTAAACCTTCTACTGTAGTGTAAGTCTCAGACGACATTTTGTTCTAAAGTTTTTCTAGCAGATCGTCTGGTATGTTGTTCAGAGTTACCTCTAGATTTAGAGTTCACATCCACGTGAACTGCAGCAATTGTCTGGTCTTTGCGATGCCGTTTGACACTTTCCTCGTTGATTTTTCTTGGTTCCAGAAGATGTTACGGTAATTACCGCTTCTGCGGCACTGTACCGTAACTCGTTTCTTCACAAGTCGATGTCGAGGTAAGAGAGAGCTGTTCAAAATGTCGTAGGGTATATGTTTTGGAGGTATCAATTACATTTCAGCTGTGCAGATATCGGTAATGCAATATATGTGACCAGCAGCCGCAACGATAAAAAGCAATTAAAACAGAATTTCATTATCCTGTGGCTTCCGAATTACTGCATCTGTTTTAGCAATTTATGATATATGTACCAATAACAGTTGCACAAACTTTGCAACTTTCAATTAACTAGGACGTTAATTTCGTCACCATGCATGGCAACATGTTCGATAGGCTGACGAGGAACTTATACGCGGGTAATGCTTTATGTTTTATTCATTTATGACTTTCAAGCTACAAAAATTGCTTTCATCCATCTTTACTGAAAAGAGTTATATGTTCCAAGGAGGCAATGTTAGTAGTCACCGTCATATTCTGAACACAATCCGTCGTGCATCCTTTGTGGCTCTTACAGTTTCCATTGATTCCGCAGTTCCTATTCCCAACGATTGCCTTTTTTCTTTTCAAGCGGCGTTTGATATTCTGGTATATGATCTCAATTCACATTGAGTGTGCAGCCTCAATCATGCTGCAATATGTACAGATTCTGTTGACTGTAATGTGTAACGATTTTATTGACGGCAGTGAATATTGCTTTTATTTTCTGAACAAATTACTATGGGATCAGAGATCCTGAGAATCATTACGCGAAATACTACTTCTAAATTTTCCTGATGGAATCACTATCTTAATTTGTATATTACAACGATCTAACAATTTCCATTTGGAAAATGAAATCCTTGAGCCTAGATTCAACACTGATTCATTAGCGTGAATTCGATAAGTACTAGCAAATAATGAGTGGTGGAGGAATATTTCAGTATGAAGTTGTACGTAAGCTAAGAAGCATGCACTTTAGTTTGAGCTATTCTGTATTTTCGGTTTACTTTACGTGTATTTTCACACTTACTGGTGCTTTTAATCTGTTTGGTGCAGAATTTCTACTCCGGGGTATAGGGAATACTTGTTGCCTAGACTATAAATAGCGATGAACCGGGGTAGCAGAAAATTTTAAAGCAGAATCGCCGCAACGTTACCTTAACATTTGCTCACTAATCTGAAAGTTAAGTGTAATTATTCTTGTACAGAACATGGAGTAGAATGAGAAATAAATATGAAATACTGACTTCTTTATGTAAGTACGATGAAAAACATGTGTGATTTCATGACTAATACCGAGATCCGCTAAGCCAATTTGAAACTTAAACTGTGTAATGTAAAAGCAAAGCTCTGAATTGGAAACTCCTAAGTTATACTGAAATTATTACGTGTTGAAAAAGCTTGTGTAACTGAGGCGGGGAACCTTTGAAAGACATAAAGTTTAAGTGAGATCCTGTGTTTGGCAAGGAACATTCTGCCGACACGGACGCATAATAAGATAGTGAACACTTTTATTTACCTGGACTTGATCCCCTGAGCTTCTGGCTGGCTGTGATATAATGTGTGGAAGATCGATGTCCTTGGAAGATCCTGCAAGGCACTCCATACGAACGCAATCATGCGAGCACGTTATCCACTTTGCGCCGGTACTGACGAACTCTTCGTCACGGCTGCACGTGCTGAAACTTTCGATAATGCCACTTATGCAATGCCGACTTGATTGTCGAGACAGGTTGTTGTCTGCGTGGCGACGTTAGGAAAGCACAAATGATGTAAATAAAATTAATTTCAAGTGCAAAATTAATATAGACATTAACTGTGCCAGATGTAAATTTTCGTACCATGCTACATTGATAGGCACCTCTTGTGTGATTAAAGGAAACTCGACTCCCCGAATAAAACTACGCGGATTTTCTAGTCTTTTAAAATAACTTAGGAATCATCAAGAATATATATAAATATGTGTGCATATCTATTTTCATATTGTTTACGAAATGGAGAACCTGTACCCTTTGTATTTCAAAATGTTTATTTCAGCACAACCGTCTTGAATTGTGTAAAAGCATCACTGATTCTGTCGTACAATTATTTCATGATACCGGCCTAAATGGAACATTCGATGACGTCCTCATCGAGTCATAACATCCAGGAACAGTACAGGCAAGAAATGCATACCTGAATCCCACTCCCGTAACTGGAATAGTCTGCCAAACTCTACTGCCTCCTCTCATCTGACTTCCCTGGACATGTGGGCTGTCTTTTCACCGATTAGTGATAAAACAGAATGTATCAATTAAGGGGAGGTTTACTATTTTAGGCCCGAAAAAAGCACGTCCTTTGAGAATTGTTTTCTCAGGATGTGTTATAGATATCAATGTCAAATTTGGTCAAAATGTTTACTAATATATCCTCTACACACTGAACCTTTTTTCGAGCGGAAATGTCGAAGAGCAAAGGCGGAAGTGCCAACGGAACGAAACAAAATTTCGATGTAGATCTCCACGCGCGGTATGTCACAGGTCAGCCGGCTCGTCTGAAATCAAAATTGAGTTGACGTTAGCGAAGTATATAAGGTTATTCAGGAGTTGTACCTCGCTTAAATTATTTGGACCATAGGAAACAAAATAGCGGCCATTTGATGAAAATAGGGTTTTTTCATCGATTTTTCGACTTCGTCGGCCAAGTAAAAATATTTATAGTTGGATCGGAATAAAAGTGGTAAAACTCCCAGACAATTTTGTTAGATTCGTCGGAAACAAAGAATCATGCCGATCGGTTCAGTAGATTTCAAGTTACCATACCGCGCGATAAACAAAAAGTCTTTACGAGAAATACGCGTTTGAAGTTTTGACTACATATAAATGCAATGTTATGCAACTTAGGTTAAATTTGCTAATCTGTGTCCATAAACTGGTCCTTCCTCTTCCTCATAGAGGGCGTTCTGCTCGATCTGGGCCATCCTCCGCTGCTCCAGAGCCGCTCGTACGGCCAGTGACAAGCGGTTTCCTGTCGCTTGAATCTGGTGGTCGTTCGAATGGCTGGCGAACTGCGTCGAATTGAGTCCCAGGGTGACGTCCATCATTGCCATGGTCTTCAGAATTGCTGAATACCCGTCGTCGAAGCTGCTCACTACCAGGAAAGTCGCAATCTCCACAGTCTTCACACCAGAATGCAAAAGCTTGGGGGCTAGCTTCCAAACACACGCTTTCAAACTTTCATTTGAATTTTATGTGTTTCCTCCCAGGCACCGGTACAATAACTGGTCCTCTGAAAGAAAAAAACTGTTGTGTGAAAAAGGCCGATTTCAGGCAGGTGCATTTTTTTTGTTCAACCACGAATAACAAAAATTTCCGTTCCGTATTCGTAAAAACCGTTTTGGGGGGGATTCTAAACACTTTTACGGATCCAAAAATGAAATTTTAAAAAATCTATTTTTTGAACCAAAAATAGTAATCCTCCCCTTAATCTAGTATACTTAATTACTGAAACGTAATAAGACATGAAAATAACCCATTCAAAACACAGAAAACATTTTTTTTTATTTATACGAACAATTTATACCTATATAAATATTGTTGGTGTATTTGTTGGTTTGTGTATGTGATAAAGTGTACCGTGTCTCATATGAGTTCAAGAACAAGAGGAATGAATAGACATTACGTAGTGACTTATTGAATGGCATTGTCAAATTCATTGTGAAGAATTGTGCCAACTCCATTCCAGGGGGCTGAGTAATCCCACGGTTAGCATTATCACAGCTTCCCGATTTCAACGAAGTTCTGTGACTTATTTACGATATCATCTGGGTTTATGAAAAATGCTAATGTCTCAGTATTGTCTAGTACTCTCCTTTCTGTCGAGGCCATCTTATCGGACAGATGTTACGAAAAGGTTCTCTCTTACTGTGTTAATTTTGATTAGTTGAATTACATTAATTTGAAGATTTACTTGATTCATTTCTATTATTTAATTTAGTCCTTGTTCAAATCGTTCAAATGGCTCTGAGCACTATGGGACTCAACATCTGAGGTCATCAGTCCCCTAGAACTTAGAACTACTTAAACCTAACTAACCTAAGGACATCACACACATCCATGCCCGAGGCAGGATTCGAACCTGCGACCGTAGCAGTCACGCGGTTCCGGACTGAAGTGCCTAGAACCGCACGGCCACCGTGGCCGGCTAGTTCTTGTCCTCATCTAATAATTTTTTATGTTTTTGTAAATATTTGATGTTGGCCTTTTTAATACGATGATACAATGGATCGGCTGCCATTGTCACAGCCGTAAGTGCTTATATTACGTTCCAGAAAACGAACCTATCTTCATTCAGCTGCCGGCCGGTGTGGCCGTGCGGTTCTAGGCGCTTCATTCTGGAACCGCGTGACCGCTACGGTCGCAGGTTCGAATCCTGCCTCGGGCATGGATGTGTGTGATGTCCTTAGGTTAGTTCGGTTTAAGTATTTCTAAGTTCTAGGGGACTGATGACCACAGATGTTAAGTCCCATAGTGCTCAGAGTCATTTGAACCATTTTTCATTCAACTAAATGATAACGAAGGCCGATGACGATATATAAGCATCTTTTTGTTGCAATGTTAATCATGACGCACAAAACTGTTTGTTCATCTTCCCACAGCAACGCACCATCGTGTTAGAGATGGGCATACAGCACAGGCATCGCCGATTTTCGCCATTTGTCTCACCATTATAACTGCACCCCCTTGATTCTGATTTTTATATTCACTAGAAATAAAATTAATAAATTACTAAACGGAAAGAGCGATTATACTAACCTACCCCCGTAACCCTATCGGGGAAATAAAACCTATGGTTTAAAGTGGTATCCGAACCTCTTTCTAACCGACCATATTGTCAAATGGTTCTGACCACTATGGGAGTTAACATCTGTGGTCTTCAGCCCCCTAGAACTCAGAACTACTTAAACCTAACTAACCTAAGGACATCATACACATCCATGCCCGAGGCAGGATTCGAACCTGCGACCGTAACGGTCGCGCGGTTCCAGACTGAAGCGCCTAGAAGCGCTCCGGCACAGTGCGCCGGCAGACCATAATGTCACTTAGAAGCAGGTGTAATTAAATGAGTGACGAACACTAACTTAACTTAATGAGGGTTCATTCAGCACTTGCAAATACAAGAGCGCGGAGCAAACAGCCTCCGGCCAGAACACGTACAGTATATATGCAGCTACAGAACATACCAGTACAATGATTCTTGACATTTGTGGATACTTCTAGAATGTACACGAACCGAATATAGAGATTAAAATTGCACGGTCCAGGTGAGTTTTGAACTCATGTCCCTCCATACAACAGTTTAGTATTATAACAACTACACCACGGTGCTACTCAGCTTCTTTTGCGACAATATGATTAAGTAGAAATTGTTATTAAGGCGATTACTGTCACTGTTTTCGCACATCAAGACTGCATCGCGGGTGCTGGTTTGGCCTGACCGTACGGCAGTAACGTTCTTAGGGCCGCTGCTTGGGATCTGGCCATCGGAAGGTCGAAACAGGACGGCGGGTGCGGAACGAAAACGTTAGCTTATATGGAGCTGGAGCGAGCATCAATGACGTTACAGAAGGCAGCGCTGGATGGGCAGGACGGCAACCGAGAAACAGTCACCACTTGACAATGGACGAGGAGTACACGGTCGAAAGCATTTCTTTTTCTTTAAAAAAAAAAAAGGCTCTGAGCACTATAGGACTTAACTACTGAGGTCATCAGTCCCCTAGGACTACTTAAACCTAACGACATCACACACATCCATGCCTGAGGCAGGATACGAACCTGCGACCGTAGCGGTCGCGCGGTTTCATACTGTAGCGCCTAGAACCGCTCGGTCACCCCGTTGGGCTCGGTCGAAAGCTGATGGATTTTAAAGCACTTGACGCAGCTGGAAGTTCGAGCGAATTTTATTGATCTGTAATGCATTTTGCAAGCTTCACTTCCTACACGTCTCCCAGTCATCTTCTTATGTGGGTGCGTCTAGTATCTGACGTGTTCACAGTGATTAGTAAACTAATGGCTAAAATCTGAAGATACCACAAGATGAATTACAAGCTGCTGGGACGTAATTTCATGTGTAAACAAGAGTCCACTTCTAGTGTCTGTAATGTAACAAAATAAATTTTTTTTATTATTTTGTGACTATTAGTGTAATGTAATAAAATAAAATATGAGCCGTGACGTATACAAAAAAGAAACATACATTAATGCAATGACTCAGCATAAAAGAGAAATAACTAATGTAGGAATATTATTAATTAACAGTGTAATATGTTGTTCCATCATCTTTCGGGCGTGCACTCGCTGTCCCGAGTGCACGCCCGAAAGATGATGGAACATTACGTGCGCCGGGAAAACTTCAAGAATCACAGTGTAATACGTTGTTTAATTAAACCCGACGTGTATAAGCACTCAGTAAACTAGCTCAGTTCTCAGGGTAGTTACGTAATCGTCTATAATTAATTATTGTTTTATTATCTATCCAACACTAGGCTCGTGAGAAGTCGTGTGCTTATTGCACCAGCGAATATTTGCGAATTCTGTTCGATGTACACTACTGTAGTACGTAACTTAATGTCGTGGTTTCGCTTCGATTCCCCGATATACGATAACAAGAGTAGCATCTACGAATGAAATCCTACAATGGAACTGGAATCCTGTGACCAGACCTTTTCTGCCTGGAATGTTATTTCGTTATGTAAAGAAAATCTGTAAGTAAAATTGTTAAATTATTAAGTAGCTGCCTCCGGTCTCGTGGGATCTGAAATAAAGTTAATTGTCCTAACCGACGGCACGTCTCGTAGATGAGCTAAAAGAAAATTGTTAAAGATTTTTCTAAGATGGCGCCAACCAATGAAAATTCTTTGTTAAGGCCCATATCTACTTAAGGCAGTCTAGTTATCAGACAAACAATAGGCTGACCACATACACAAAATTCTTTTGACAGAATAGCCATTATATTTTTCGGGTTTTAAGTACAACTTACATTATCAGCTGGTACATCAAGATGAGCTTTACACAAGAACATCCTCTTAGGTCCGAATCCAAGCAAATGAGATAGGCGAATGATAAAGGAAAGATAGTTCATGCACAGAAGCGCAAGAGTCCATGGAATAACATGTCCATTGTAGTTCTATCTCTTCTTCTTTGGTGTACTTGTCGATTATTTATACAATTTATCGTAATATTTAGTTTACATTTTTTTTGAACCCAAGTCCACCCAGGAGAGACAGTACATGTCGTCTACGGCGGGTATCGATAGCGACTTAGAGCTGCTGCTTCATGCTGTGATGACAGCCGCCACCTCCGGCCTCAAGAGGTGGAACCGGCGGGTCATGTGCAGAACCATTTGCACGGATCTAGGAGGGATAGGCGCTGAATGCAGTGTTCATAATAGCGACATACCGTTACTCATACTTCTCCATTTACACTGAACTACCCGGTTTTATTTACTGGGATTTGATCAGTGCGCAGCTTACGAAAACTTCTGGCCTGTTCAACGTTTACGCTTTCCTGCCAGAAGTGGACAGAAAAACCATATACATCTCGAAAGCGGGAGACTGAAACGATCTTCCGAGAGGGTCGTTACTCCCTTGAGATATGACGACTAACGCAAATAAATGCAGACATGACGTTAAGCTGTGTTTTCCCTGCTTAACGGCTTGGTCGCGCCGCTGTTACGCTAGCAATTTTAATAATTTACGGAGTGTACGCCATAAAATGTCCGCTTGATGCCTGAAATTCCTTTTGCGAGTTAATAGTCTTGTTAGTCATAAAGGGTTTTGTTGTCCGCTGCAACAGCGTTCATTGTTTCTGGGATTAATGAGAGATGCTTTTTGAGCACGAAACAGAACGATACCTCACGAATTCATACTATATCCGGAACAGTTTGCGTTTTTATTTGATTCGTTTGTGTGACACACCGAGAAATAAGTTTTTTGAAGGCAAAAAATTCCGCACCGTGATTATAATTCTACACTGGATGCTATCAAATTGTCTGTAGGAGTTATCTCGCAGAGAAAGCCAACTTAAATACTCCTAAGGCTTATGAATAGTTGTCCATCCTAAGGTGGCCTCTTGAATTTTACACGCCTGTGCTAACAAGTGAAGGTATTTTTATCTTCTGCCAGTTTAACTCGAGACAAAATGGTTCACGAGAAAACAGCCGAACGTCGCTGTCCACTGGCAACAATATCTTGACAAGCGACCACATTGCGCTGTTGAACCGAATCATTAGCGCACCCGATCGCAACGTGACCACTTTCCGAAACATTTTCACCGTTTAACACTGACACCCGGCCGTTCACTCGTGAACTATTCCATTACGAAAAGATACGTCTGAAGTTATTTATCATCCCTTTGTCTCAACCTCAAATGTAAACAGCATGCACGCTAGAAAGCTCACCAGCCCCCGTCGTTGATTCGCGACGCGGATTTGATTTGAAGTAGGCTCGACTCTCCGAATCGAGAGATCGGAGCGCTAACGCGCTCGGATATCCGTGAAGTGTTTCAAATTGTCTAGATGTGTACGTTATTCTCTGAGACGTGAAAGTGATATCATTAAACAAATGTGTGTGTTGACATCGGCATATATACTCTGAAGAAACGCCGTCGGCTAGGGGCAGCGTGTACGATTACAAATCGAAATGCCGTCGGTTCCGGGTTCGAGCCCCATCAGAGCTTAAAATCTGAATAAAAATCATCAGCTACGCACCTTCCAGCATAAGAATGTTCCCACCTTCAGCCAAAGACTTTGTCAAAGAGGGAGGAGGGGTGGACTGAGATCAGGGTACTCTCTTGACACTTGGAGTGGGAAAATGCTACTAAAGCCGGAAGAATTAGCAATGATCAATGTCTTGAGGATGCAGAAGGCAACGGAAACCCTACTGCATTAAAAACAAATAATGTGCATTCACAGTACATGTGACATATTGTTATGATGATGTCTTCATTGGCCCCATTTGGATCTCTAGGAGGGGACTGCCAAGGGGAATTTGACCACGAGAGAAAGATTGAGTAACCACCAAAATGATAAAATTCAACGAGTCGGGGAGTCGAATATCAGAAGTTTGAAGTGGTAGGGAATCTATAAAATCTGAAAATGGAAATGCTAAGGCTCAATCTAGATGTAGTAGGAATCAGTGAAGTGAAATGGAAAGAATACAAGGATTCTTGGTCATACGAGTATAGAGTAAGATCGGTAATAGCAGAAAATGATATAATGGAAGTAGTATTCGGTATTATATGAAGGTAAGGCAGAGACTGAGTTATTGTGAACAGCTCAGTGAAGGTGTTGTTCTAATCAGAATCGACTGCAAAGCAACAACGACAACGATAGTTCAGGTACAAATGCCGACGTCACAAGCCGAAGATGAAGAGATACAAAAAGTATATGAGGATGTTGGACAGGTAATTCAGTACCTAAAGGGGGATGATATGCTAATAATCGTGAGTTTGTAGGAGTAGGGGTAGGAGTTGAAGAATAGGTTGTTGGAGAATATGAGTTTGGTATTAGAAATGAGAGAAGAAAAAGAATAATTGAGTTCAGCAATAAATTTCAACTGCTAATAGCGAATAATTTGTTCAAGAATCACAAGAGGAGGATGTATACTTCGAGAAGACCGCGATATACGACAAGATGTCGGATGGATTACATCATGGTCAGGCAGAGATTCCCAATCAGATACTGAATTGTAAGGCATGCCCAGGAGCAAATACAGACTCAGATCACAATTTAGTAGTGATGGTGAGTAAGCTGAAATTTAAGAAGCGAGATACAGAAGCGCTAAGGAATGAAGAGAAGCGCTTGAAGTTGTCTGAGGCTATAGATACTGCGATAACGAGCAGCTCAGCAGGCAATTCAATTGAGGGGGAGTGGACATCTCTAAAAAGGGTAATCACAGAAGTTGGAAACAGAAACTTATATATAAAGAAGGTAACTGCGAAGAAACCATGGGTAACAGATGAAATACCTCAGTTGATCGATGAAACAAGGTAGTATAAACATGTTCAGGGAAATTCATGACTACAGAAATAGAAGTTTCTTACGAATGAAATAAACGGGAAGAGCAGGGAAGCTAAGGAGAAATGGCTGCATAAGAAATGTGCAGAAATCGAAAAATAAATGATTGCTGGAAAAACTGACTCATTCTACAGAAAAGGCAAAAGAACCTTTCGTGAAATGAAAATCAAGAGTGGTGACATTGATAGTGCAATGGTAATATCACTGTTAAATGCAGAGGAGAGAGCTGATAGGGGTGAAGAGTACATTGAAGGTCACTACGAGGCATAAGACTTGTCTGATGGCCTGATATAAGAAGAAACAGGAGTCGATAAGGCATCGAGTATTAGCATCATGATTTAAAAGAGTTTCGGAAGACCTAACATCGAATAGGGCAGAAGGGTCAGATAACATTCCATAAGAATTTCTAAAATCACTGACGGAAATGCCAACAAAAAGACAATTCACGTTTGTGGGTAGATATACCATCAGATATTCGGAAAAATATCATTCGCAAAATTCCGAAAAATGGAAGAAGCAGTAAGTGACAGAATTATCGCAAAATCAGCATAACAGTTCATGACTACAAGTTGCTATTAAGAATAACATACAGGAGAAGAATGGAGAAGAAAATTGAGGATGTATAAAATCCTTTAGGCAAGGTAATGACACCAGAGACGCAGTTCTGACATTATGCTGGATAATGGCAGAAAGAGTAAAGAAAAATTGAAACACGTTCGTAGGTTATCTGTATTCGTGAAAAGCAATCGAGAATGTCAAATGGTGCAATATGCTAGAAGTTCAGTGATAGATAGGGGGTAAGCTATAGGGAAAGGCGGGTAATATATAATATGTAAAAGAGCAAAGAGGGAACGGTGAGAGTGGAAGACCAAGAACGAATAAAGTGCTCGACTTAAAAAATAATGTTATCAGGGATGTAATCTTTCTCCCCTACTGTTCAGTCTATACATTGGAGAAGCAATGATGTAAATATAAGGAAGGTTAAAAAGAGGAATTAAAATTCTAAGTGAAATGATGTCAGTGACAAGATTCGCTGAAGACGTTGCTATCCCCATGAAAGTGAAGAAGAATTACAGAACTTAAGAAATGGAACAAACATTGTAATGAGCATAGAGTAAATCTAAGAAAGACGAAAGTAATGAGAAGTAGAAGAAATGAAAACAGTGAGAAACTTGACATCAGGTTTGATGGTCAGTAAATAGACGAAGTTAAGGCATTCTTCCTAGGCAGCAACATAACGAATGAAGGATGGAGCAGGGAGGACATCAAAGCACACTGGCACAGACAAAAAAAGCATCCTTGGCCAAAAGAAAGTCTACTGGTACCAAACGTAGGCCTCAATTTGAGAATGTGTGTTTGGATCACAGCATTATACGGTAGTTAACCATAGACTGTGTGAAAACCTGAAAAGTAGTGAATGGAAGCATTTGGGATGTGGTGCTACAGAAGAATGTTGCAAATTAGATGGACTGATAAGGCAAGTTATAAGCAGGTGCTGGTCAAAACCGAGACGAAAAGAATATACTGAAAACATTGACAAGAAGAAGTGACAGGATGGTAGGTCACGTGTTAAGACATCACAGAATAACTTCCATGGTATTAGGGAGCTGTAAAGGGTGAAAGTGTAGAGGGAGACGGAGATTGGAATACATCGAGCAAATAATTGAGGACTTAAATTACAAGTGCTATTCTGAGATGAAGAGGTTTGCGCAGAGGAAGAATTAATGGCGGGCCGCATCAAACCAGTCAGAAGACGCAAAGTTTATCAGTTATTAGGGCTTTTGCCCTTCCATTCACGTACGGTGCACTTGATGAAAATGTGACACAGCATTATCGTCAAATTACTTTTTAGCACAAATAGCAACTTCCTTATTGGAGTGATGATTTTCAATGTACGATGCAAGCGATTCTCATGATTTAGGTATTTCTGTTATTAGGCTAGAAGATTGAGGCTCAGCTGTTATCGGCTGCTCCTCCTCCTCTTCCTCCTCCTCTGAAGAGTTCTGCAACTTCCTGCTGTGAAACACGCTGCAACTCCATAACCTCTTTGGTGACCTATTCTTGGCTGTGATCTTCCACAGGCTCATCGATATCATTGTTATCCACCTCAGCGCCACACTCTTCGCCAAAGACACACTCTCGTTGACTACAGACTCCACAGGTACTGACTCAACTGTCTCAGAGTCACATTCGGCAACGCACTCCGTCCAAAGCTTCTTCCAGGTAGAAGTGCAAGTTCTCTTTGTAACCTCTTCCCACTCCTTTTCGATCGCCTAGACGCCGGCAACGATGCTGAAGTGATATTTCCAAAACTCTCTGAAGGTGAGACTGGTAGCTTCAGTCAACACAAAGCAATACTCTGGGAGTGCTTTAGCGTAGAGCTTCTTAAAGTTAGAAATAATCTGCTGGTCCATAGGCTGGAGTAACAGAGAGGTGTTGGGAGGCAGAAACTGAATATTGTCGAATTTAAATTCTTCACGAAGGTGGTCTTGTAGGACTGGAGAATCCCCGGGTAGTAAGGGGAACGGCCGGTTATAAGCAAGACATGAAGTGGCAGATTCACCGAAGGACCCAACACTTCATTGATCCAATAACAAAAAGATCACGTGTCACCCGTGCCTTGTTGTGGAACCTCCACATCACAATTAACCTGCTCCTCTGCACTTTACACTTCTTGAAGCTCGTGGGGTTTCTGAATGATAAACAAGAAGCGGTTTAATTTTCGCCGCTTGCATTGGCACAGTTTGACACGGTCTTCATTGAATTCTGACCGGGCAGTACATTCGCCCCTGTTGTTATAAAGGTACGAAAAATGTTTCAAATGGCTCTGAGCACTATGGGACTTAATTGCTGAGGTCATCAGTCCCCTAGAACTTAGAACTACTTAAACATAACTAACCTAAGGACATCACACACATCCACGCCCGTGGCAGGATTCGAACCTGCGGTCGTAGCGGTCGCGCGGTTCCAGACTGTAGCGCCTAGAACCGCTCGGCTACTCCGGCCGGCTATAAAGGTACGCTTCGGTATTTTTTCCAGAACAGACACGTCTCGTCACAATTAAAAACCTCTTGCGGCAGATAACCCACAGAACCTATGAGCATCTTGAAGTTGCTGATGAGGTTCCTTGCTGCCTTTGCGTCGGAGTTAGCTGTTTCGCCTTGCCTAACAAAGCTATGGATCGCGGTTCTTCTCTTAAACTCCGCGAGCCACCCACGGCTTCCCTTAGACACTTCTTCGAACTTTTATGATCCTGGCGTCTTCGTAACGAGGTCGCTAAAGATCATTCTCGCCTTCTCATAAATGATGGTCTCATTAAAAGTGTCTCCTTGCAATCTCTTTTCATTTACCCATTTAAGGAGCAACCTTTCGACATCGTCCAGAATACGAAACCGTTTTATAGATATCCTTTTCACTTCCTTTGAAGCATCTGTCTCGCTAATCTTCTCCTTGTTCTTGAGGATAGAACCAATAGTTGTTGTAGACCGATTGTATGTGCGTGCTAAATCAGAAATGCTCACCCCGTGTTTTTCAACGATTCTAGTTTCATTTCAAAAGCCATTTTCTTATGGTCGTTTCCTTCCTGCTTTATCTTCAAGGAGGTTTCTAAGAAGTTTATTAACATTTGCACACAAAAAGCACTGTCGGAACCCAAGTTTAGAAAAATGTGTGATCACAAAATGCACTAATGCAGAAACAGCGCTAAACCCTGGCTGCAATACTTACTAAAGGCATTGTTCATAATTCGCTGCCGACGTTGAAAGGTCTTCATATTCTTGAACGCCTCCCCTGGCGCATGCAAACGGCAGGTGACGTCACAATAAATCGATTTTGCAAGAAGATAAATAAATTATGTTTCCGCGACTGGTTGCTACGTTCTTTATAATTTCACATTATAATTGTTATTTCTTAGATAACTAGGCTGCAAAAATAGTGCCTCACGTGCGAAAGCCTATTCCAGTGTAAAAGAGGGCTAGTGGCCCTAATCAGATCAGTTTAAGTAAATAAATAAATAAATAAATAAATATTTGATCGATACGTCGGCGGTTGTAGTATATCTCTAGATTTAAACTAGATAAAAGTTGATATGTAACAACGTTCTTGAAAATTTTGCAATCAACTTCTGCAATAATTTAAAATTTTTCAAAATACCCCACCATTATTAGCTAATTTTCAAACATTAAAACTTTTGTTACAACATAAATTAAAGAACCTTTCAAGCCACATACATACTCATGTAATAAAGCTGGTTTCTGAAATGCCATTTTTGGAAAGCAATGTGTATAGAACGTGTTGTCAATTTTCAACATGCCTACTTCAAATATTTAAAAATTCATTATTGTTCGAATCATTTATTTTACTTACATTTACAACATGTTTTAAATCGTTATTTTACGTTATACAGTCATGTTTTCTTTCTTTTATAGATCGTTTCACGTAAGAGTATTATGTTAGTCGAACATGTTAAGTAATGCATGTTCAACATACAACATCATTACAATAATTATAATCCGTACGTCACGCACGTAAAATGAATTAATTTCCTTCACTTAATACAGGAGGTGGAGAAATAACATAGAACAAAATTCAGCAGGATTTGAAATTGTCATGGCTGATCCTCTAATTATCCTGATTTGTACCAGGCATAGTTCATTATATTGCTAAGCCTTGAAGAAGAGAATTGATTATGTACTATTGACTACATTATGTACTACTGATATCGCTTCTCAAGTGGAGATTGCCATCATAATCGTACAACAGAACTAGATCTGAAAATCTTCTCGCTAAGTTCTCCCAACATCGAAAGCCGTATGTATCCCATGGCTGTAACAGTGCTACACCCTTTGGGATCACCTGATGAACAAGTTCCTTGTCCTCAGATACGATGCTCCAAACGGTTCTTTCACACTGACTGCTCCAAGAATATAAAAATATCACAGCTTTTCCTCCCTTATTCGGAAATAAACATCTTTCCGATATTTTATTTTACCTTGTCAGACGTTTGATTCCAGATTCCAATACCGTCAGAAGGACATTTCTGGCTCCAAAAAGATATTCTTGAATTCTCGGTCCAAATTCACGATTAGCTTGTTTTAAACTATGAAAAGATGAGGAGACAGCGTGAAAAAGGCGTTTTGAGCTTCTCACTCGAGGGCAAGAAACTAATTCATCTGGTGCTCTCGAAGGACCTAATAGCAGAGGTACAGCAGAGGGACGTATATGGATTGTGATTTTGGAAGATCTCTGGGAGAAGATTTTAGGTTGTAGTTGTAATGAACAATTATAATGTCAGTCTCCATTTGAGAACAGTATAATCGAGCTGGAGTAGTATTACATAATCAGTTCTCTTCAACAAGACTTACCAATGTACTGAAATATGCCTGATACAGGTTAGTATAATCAAAAGATCAGCTGTGACAATTTGAAATCCCGCTGCAATATGCTTTATGTCATTTCTCGGTCATGTATATTATGTTAAAAAATGTCGTTCATTTTAAGTGCTCGGTGTACAAATTATCATTACTGCATTGATTTTGTACCATATTCATGATGTAGAGGGTATGTTGGATGTTGATGGAAACTGTCGGGATGCACTGTATTAAAACTCGTCGGAGTTTCCCAAAGGATTTATTATTTCCAGCTACAGTGCCCCCATTCCTCTCAGTCCGCATCACTGGTCCCACAATGCTGAGGACACCACTTCGCAGTCTGCGAAAGGAATTGGCTTGGAATGGCTGCCTCAGCGACCCATGCAACACCCTGTGGTGTGTTGGCCTGGTACAGTGGTGAAGTTGTGATGGCGTCAGGCTGTGCTGGCAGCCGACTCAGTGGTCTGCAACTCCGTTGCCTCAGCGCTGCTCGCAGGGTGGCCCACTGCGTGCTTCCTCGCCATCGTGGTTAGGATCGCGGCGACAACAATCTGCAGCCCTCGCTTTGGGATGCCTCCAGCATATGTTGGGAGCCAACAAGACTGTCCGTGGTAGCGAGCCGTGGCGTGGCCCACTGCTGGCTGGCTGTGGACCCCACATTGGCCTGGAGGATCGAACCAGCGGCCTGCCGTGGTCTGGAGCGCTGGTGCCCCATCTGCTGCTGCGTGTAGCCGGTGGTGTGACACACCCTGTCATCCAGGAGAGCTGTCACACTTGAATTCCCCTCATTAGAAAACCGAAACCTATTTATACGTGGCTGTGCGCCTCTGTTTTGCTAACGCACCACTCTGAGTCACGTACTCATAACACCTAGGTTGCGCCAGTGGGTCCATGCTGCCTGCAACTTGCGCCATGCAAGCCGCTGCATTTACTCTTTACAGCTATTCAACGGCCACGTGGCCTCCATTCTACCTCACAACCTCTGGTCAAAGTAACTTACTGTCAACAGACCCGTGCCAGGCTGTAACTTGTGTGCTCAGAAATATTGCACTGAATCTTACTTTAATATCTTAAATGGTGGTGCCACTACAGTGAGTTACTTATTACTTTCAATTAATAAAATACATGGTAAAATAAAAAACAAAACGAAATATGAAAGCAGATCATAAGATAACAATCTAGGACATAAAACAAACATAAGTAATTGATTGGCGACTCCATGGAGTGTTCTGTGCACCACGACCAAATAGTGGACAGAATTGGAAGGAGAATCAGCATTGGTCGTATTTTGTAGTATTATTATCCGCAAAATCGATTTTCGGTCACTTAGTAACCATCCACAGTGCTGTAATATACAATTAAAATTAGTAGGTACTGGTATCAACAAGCTTTGATCGCTCTCGTTGGATTGATTTTTATACGTTCAGTGTCCCTTTTAGTACTATTTAATATGGACCTCACACACTGGAGCACTGTTCCGTTATGCATTGCGCTAATGTTGTGAAATCAATCTCGTATTTAGCCTGACTGGATTTGCTCTAACCCTACCAATGAACCGAAGAAAGTCTGACATCTGCTTTACCCACAATGGTCCACTGCTGTTGCGGCAGCAGACTGTAATGGCGGGAACGAGTGACATGGTTCAGTAGTCAGCATAATGGATTTGCATTCAGAAGGACGATGGTGTAACTGCACTTGTTATCAACCAGATTTAGGTTTTCCGTAATATCCCTACATCATTAGTGGTGGAGCGAGCGAGGTGGCGCAGGGGTTAGCACACTGGACTCGCATTCGGGACGACGACGGTTCAGTCCCAAATTGTTCAAATGGCTCTGAGCACTATGCGACTTAACATCTGAGGTCACCTGTCCCCTAGAAGTTAGAACTACTTAAAACTAACTAACCTAAGGACATCGCACACACCCATGCCCGAGGCAGGATTCGAACCTGCGACTGTAGCGGTTGCGCGGTTCCAGACTGAAGCGCCTAGAACCGCTCGGTCACATAGGCCAGCGGTTCAGTCCCGCGTCCGGCCATCCTGATTTAGTTAGGTTTTCCGTGATTTTCCAAAATCGCTCCAAGCAAGTTCAGGGATGGTTCCTTTGAAAGGGCATGGCCGACTTCCCCGTCCTTCCCTAATCCGATGAGACTGATGACCTCGCTGTTTGGTCTCTTCCCCCAAACAACCCACTCTCTCACTTGTGGTAAATACCAATGTGTGTGTAATCTTATGCGACTTCACTGCTAAGGTCATCAGTCCCTAAGCTTACACACTACCTAACCTAAATTATCCTAAGGACAAGTAACACACCCATGCCCGAGGGAGGACTCGAACCTCCGCCGGGACCAGTCATACAGTCCATGACTGTAGCGCCTAAGACCGCTCGGCTAATACCGCGCGGCGTAAATACCGAGATGGTTCCTTATAAGTGGACCACCTTTTCCCTTCCTTATTCTTCCCTAACTGGACGTTTTGGTCCATCCACAATGACCTCGTTCATGCCATCTTGAAGACTAATCTTGATTCCTTCCCCTTCTTTAAGGGAGGATGCTTTTCCTGTTTCAAAACCGTTCTACCAGCTGCAGATTATATTCGCACCAGTAATCGTATACACTATATGGCAGTGAATGGAACATGGGAACACTAATTTGAGCCTATAACCCGCTAGTGTTCCGATACACTGAAAAATAACGCAGAACTGTATATAAACCAAGCGAAAAAAAGAAAGAAAAAACAGTGTCGGAAAGCTACTACTTTAAGTTACTCTGCAGTAAAATGGTATACTTACTGACATATGGATTCACATTGCGGCTTGCCATCTTGCTGGAGGAGATATCCGCTTCTATGTATCGCATCACTATGCTAGAAAATTCGTACAACATTATATGGAAATCGGGGATGTTAATTGACCCATAAATGTTGCTGAAACCAGATCAGATGTTTGTTTTATGTGCCACTGTAACAAAAGTTTGATATGCAATATTTCTTTCTTGTTTTTCCCATACAATCTTTACGCGAGTTTGAGTATAAGTCAGTTTTTTAGCATTGATTACTCTTTTATTCTGCTGCTAGAAGACCTCCGTAATATATCACTGAGGACTGTGCAGCGCATGACGTGAATGGTGAAACGCACTTTCGCCATAAAATGGATGTCGACTGATTTATTTATTGTCCGCAGCATTGAGGGTGGCAGCAATACGGCTGGCGACTTCCAGAGCAGCCTCGCCCTAGCTGTGGCCGGTTATGAAAAACGAGCAGCGGGATTTGAGTGGAAGACGACACCCTGAGCTGTTGCCTGGTGATGGTGCCAGAAAGCGATGAAAACGTGGCCGCTGGAGCAGCGGCTTCGAATCCATAATTCATAACACGGCAGGCGGCGTCGTAGAGTGAAAGATGGGAACGATCATAGTGGCAGGCGACACCAAGCGTGTGTAAGCCTCTGGGTGATCCGAGGTGCTCACATTGCAAGATGTTGCGCACCAGCAATCGAGCCTTACCGAAACCAACAGACACATCTGTGAAATGAATGTCTGAGAGTACTATCCAGTGTACAATGTATTTGGGTTGGAACCATTTCTGTCCGCGTATGGAGAGCGGAAGGCTGAATAAACGCCCAGAGCTCTCTGTAATTAGTCTTCACGGTGCGTACAGGAGCGATAAGTAGGGGTTTGTAGTACATTCCTAGTTCCTCTCATTGTAAGTAAGCTTTCCCAGGATAATTGGCGCCCGTCTTAAAGCGTCATCTGGCAGTTCAGTCTCTTCAGCATCTCTTTGGCGCAGTCGTATGGATCATAGAATCCTGTGACTAATTGTGTGGCCCTTCTTTGTACACATTTTGTTTCTTATCCTACTTAGTGTCGTTCCCACAGATTACTGCAATATTCTGGTGCTCGACGAACTAGTACATGGTATTTAGTTTCCTTGTGTAAAGTGACTGCATTTTCTTAGTATCCTACAGAAGAAATTACGTATGCCACCTAGCTTATATACTAATGAGCCCGTTTGATCATTTCATTTAATATCCCTGCAAACTGCTGCACCCAGCAACTTGTATGTATTGACTTATTCCAAACTTTAAAATAATTCTCATTCATAGTTCAGTCTTAGTTGCACTGAATTTTTTAATTAAATGATACGTTTCGATCACCCTAGACGATCTTCAGATCTAAGTTGTGTCAGCAGCCGTAGAGTACTCGATATAAGCTCCTGAATAGACAAGACTGGTTACAGACCCTTAAGTCAGAAGATGATCCAGAATGATCGAAACACGTAATTTCATTAAAAAAATATGAAAGGAATGTGTCGGTTATAGTATTCCAAATGTATCTCATAGGTACTGTGGTCGTAGGAAGGTACATTTTTTCGATTTATGTAGTGCCCAGTTTTAATTTATGAACATTTAAATATAACTTAAAAATATAACCACTAGCGAAAGCAAGAAATGGATCTCGTAGGACAACTAGAATGATATATTCCCATCATTAGTTCACCACAATATATCCTAAACGTAGAATAGTTTTTACACAGTTTCCTTGGGCCCTTCACACAAATTTAATAAAGCATAGACCTCTAACAGTTAAAAATCAGAACAAGAATATCCTCACCGCGATAAAAAAAAAAGGCATCTGCAGTACATAAGATCGTAACCGCTATTAAAAAAGAGCACGAACACTAAATTGACACTCAGAGTACTCTCATAAAGAACAGTTTTAATTTTTTATATTTCCTAAAGTGTGCTATAATTACAATTTTGATATATTTCTACTGTCATAAAAAACTTCAACATTGAGGCAAATATGTTACAACCCTTGTGTGTATTCTTTGCTTAGAAAAAAAAATCGTTAGTGAAGCACATGTCTGAACCTGAATTGACATGAAGAATATTATGAAGCGTTTGTGTGTCACGGTGAGTTTTCCTGAATATTTGTGCTGTTTGCACTGATATAGCCCTCACACTGTCCTGAGGAAGCATAAAGTCGATAGAAAGACTAGCGCCGTCCACTGGAACATATTTAAATATGTGCAAAAGTTCCACCTTTTATCAAGTCAAATCCATGTACATCGGCATGTTTTCACTATCGAAGAAACACATAAAATGGCGATAAATATTCAAATGCTCTTGTGCAGCACAAAATCAGACGATGTTCCACTGACGTAAACGTGAATGTAACCATCTTAAGAGGGACATGATAGCCAGAAACAGATGGTGGAATTGAAATAAAGGATTTTTAGCAGTATTATGTTGGCTGTGTTATTCACCGACAACTTAAATCATGTTGCCGATCGCTGTGCCGCTTTGAAATATTATCAATGAGTGTAGCTTTTTTTCAGACTGTACTTCAGTGTGGATAACTGCATCATCTGCGAAGGGTCTTAGATTAATTGTGAAGATGAACAAAAATATAAATTTAGTCTGTGACCACTAGAGTTATTTACGTTTATTATCTTGTTTACCTTTGTAATCAAAACCCGCACAAACCTTTGAGTTATATTTTGTCGACCTCTTCGCTGTCATGGCGCCCCTGAAGAGTATGTAGGCTGGGTTCAACTTTTGTACCGTAATTCCACTAGTGTTGTTCGGAGTCCAGCTGGATTTTCTCCGCCCTTCGATATCACTTGGGTATTCATCAGGGTTCCGCCCTTTCACCATTGCTATTCATCCTTTGCATGGATACGACAACAGCTGACATACAGACTTCGCATGCCTGGACCCTTCTTTATGCAGACGATGTGGCACTTGCCGACCTAGCCCGCCCTGAACTCCAGCACCAGGGTCAAACGTGGAAGGACAGACTGGCTGAAAATGGACTGCACCTCAGTGTCCAGAAGACAGAGTACCTAGAATGCGGCTCCCAAACCAGAATTACCATAAGTATCGGCGAAGAGGACCTGCAGAAGACCATGCATTTTAAGTACCTAGGGCCTGTCGGACTTCAGACTGTGACACAGCTCTTGATACTCGGATGAGGGTGATTGCATCTTGGCTCATGCGGAGACAGGTCACTGGAGTCCTCTGCGATAAAAAGATGCCTCAGTATCTAAAGGCAAACGTATATAAGACCATGGTACGCCCAGCAGCAATTTATGGGACTGAGTGTCGCTCTATGACGAAACAAAAGGAGCAGATGTTACACACCATAGAGATGAAGATGCTCCGAAGTTTCCATGGGCTGACACGATGTGATCACGTAAAAAATACGTCTAGAAAAGGTTTGGTGTAGCGCCGATCACCGACAAAGTGAAAGAAAACCCGTCTCCACTAGTACGGCTAAGTCATGAGGAAGCAAGACAACTGAGTCGCAAAAACAGCGCTCCACATCAATCCAGGAGAAACAAGACCACCGGGAAGACCGACAAAGAGATGGACTGACTACGTCAGGGGAGACATGCGCGTTGTTGGCTTAAGACCAGAAGTTGTCAACGATAGGGAGGAATGGAGGAGATGTAGCAAAACAGCAGACCCTGCAAGTCGGGATTAATGCTTGGAAAGAGAGAGAGACTCCAAAGTCGTTCGTACTACGTAAACATGTATTAATTCACATAAATCCACCTTATGGAGGTTGAAACCACCAAAACGGGTAGTGGAAATAAAATTAATTATGGCTGCTAACTTTTGTCTTGTAAATTAGCTTACCTTCCATTAGGAATCTTGATTTGCTTTAGTAAAGGCTGAAAGGAAAGGACGTCAGATTGCTGTTCTCCATCATTTTGAAATTTATCATGTAGTTTCCGTTGCGACCATGGTAAGCTACACACCTTCACCTGTACTGGTTTGGTTGTCTTGCAAATCTGAAGCTCCATTCCTGATAAGATAATCTGAAAGCATTTCTCACAGTTAGAATAATAACTTTCTGCCGATATTGTCTGATAGCCAGTTGAGACTAGAAATGTGCAAACTGAAGCACGTAACTGTTTCGAAACAAATGAAACACTACAATGCAATCTTTCGATACGTTGTTTCGAAACAGTGAAACAGTTTGTGTTTTGTAATCTAATAAACCTACACATTTTATCATCTTGAATGTCTACTGTATAAGTATGTCCATATAAACACAAATGAGGTGCGAGAGCGCTAATCATATAGCAGAAAGTATGAAATTATCACTTAGGTGTCTTGGCAGTTTCGTATTTTCTGCAGCAAATGCGCTGCTTTTGTGTCGTGTGACTTTCATACTTTTCAATTGGCTAGGACAGCCATAGCTGAAGACAGAAGAACCACCACGAACGGAACTGGAGGTGGGAGCAAACTGCAGAAACAACGGATATGCTACTGGGATTCCTACATTCCGTTAGTATGGGTAATACGCCCATCCTGCTAATTTCCCTGCACACAAAGGGAATCATTGTGGATAATACGAACAGTGACTATATACTCACAAACAACGCCAAATAATTCGAATAAATATCAAAATATAAAAGAAAAAATTTTTGTCTTTCAAGGTGTTTCGAACCGTTGCTATAAATTAACCATGCCCTTCCCGTTGACCATTACTCTATTAGTGATATGTCAAACAGATTGCTTGCAATTATACCTACATCAAATTTATATATATGTCTAATAACTGTCACTCTACGCCTTTTTTTATTCAAAATGTTGTAGGCTTACTTGCGTTTCTGAATATGATTACTGCACATGAACAGAGAAGCGTATGTTATAAAAAAAGTGAAATTTAACTGAATGATTTTCACATATCTGTTATTTTGAATGTGAATAGTATGCGTTGTTTTATTGTTTGGTTAGTGTTTATGAAGCAGATGTTACGCCATTTCGGAATAGGACAGTCAGCTAGAAACGAAGCTTTATTTTCCGATATCTTAAGCTTCATGCTATTGCTTGTCAAAAAGATTTCGACACTGTTGAAAGTGTTTCATGAAGTGGTATATTGTGTTTCACTACCTGTGCCGAGCCCGAATCGCGTCCGACACAGAGCGGAATGAAACATCACTGTTTCGATACAATTAGTCCGTTCTAAGCACAGGTGGACTGAAACAGCCTCGTTTTGAAACAACGATACAGTTTCTGCGTCTGGCTCGAGACCGAATCTGGCCCGGTTATCCGAGACAGGGGCGGAATGAAACACCACTGTTTCGAAACAGTGAACCACAGCCGTTCCCCAACACTGAAACAGTTCCACGTATCGATACACTGTATCGAAACATAGAAACAGTGGCCAAGTCTAGTTGAGACACTGTCACAATGCTGCTCGTAGCAATACCGAGGATGTGTGATTAACGTCCGAAACACTGAATAGTTTGGTGGCAAATTTTGTCCAAAGCATTAGAAGGTAGTGTGAGAAAAATGACAGTTTAATCAGCAACAAGGTTTAGCAGAGCAAGTAAAGAGATTTACTAACAAATTAACTGCGAGACCTCCGTTCGGTTCTCACAGATACGTGCCACGTTCTCTCTCTCTCTCTCTGCCTCTCTCTCTCTCTCTCTGTGTGTGTGTGTGTGTGTGTGCCTTTCTGGCGACAGCCACCATATCGAGCAATCCAACATCAGTGACCTCTAACGATATCGGCAAGACGCAAAATTATCTGCTGTGAAACGGTAACACAAACTGTATCGAAATCGGTAGGGCGAGTTGTGCAAACGTGTGATTTATTTAAAACAACATGTCTTGGGAGTACATGATTCCGTCACCAAGTTCCATTAAACAATGGAAACGTAAGTCATTACTTCGCATTCTTACACATTTCAACGTACAAGTAAAGATAACTTGAAATTATTCTCAGATGACGTCTATAGATCATACAGAAACTTCGTAATAACGTTCAAAGAATATATTAATGTAGAGGATGTTTCATCTAAGGTAGCAAAGCACCTTAAATGTAAGCATCTTTTGTCAGGAAGTATCACGGACCGTTTGGTTGATGTCAAACTTAGTGGAAACAGACATTTTTTGCGCTTTGAGAGATGTTCAACGAAAACCCGAAGTTGTCCTCGCCCTATGTTCACGAGACTCAAGTAAAAGGCAGCGACAAACATAATCTCTTTAAGAATAATTATGTTCCAAGGTTTCCGGCTTGCAATATATAATGGAAAAAACGAGTTTCATCAAGGTTGTGGCAGCTTCTTTTGGTTTCCCCTTTACTCTTTTATAATACTGTGTGTGTCCCGCGGTTGCCAAACGGAACCAGCCGTAGTTCTGTGTTTACAAAGCACATCACCCTTGCTATAGTAAATGTTTTCCAAGCAGTATTTGATAAACATTTGGTTACTAAATGAGATGTTAGTTTTATGTTTATAAAGCGACGAAGTGAAACATGGACGAAATACAGTTTGGATAAAAAGAGAATAGGACTTGGTGCTACAGAATAACGATGAAGATTATATGAGTCGATCACATAACTAGTGAAGAAGTACTGAATAGAATTGGAGAGATAATAAATTTGTGGCACAACTTGACCAGAAGAAGGGATCGGTTGATAGGACACATTCCGAGACATCCAGGTATCACCAATTTAGTATATGAGTGAAGTGTGGGTGATAAAATTCGTAAAGGGAGATCAAGAATTGAATACAGTAAGTAGATTCAGAAATGCGTAGGTTGCAGTGGTTGTTCGGAGATGAAGACGCTCGCTCAGGATAGAGTAACGTGGAGAGCCCCTAAGCCAGTCTTCGGACTGAAGGCCGCAACGACAAACAAACGCTTTCTCGTTTTCATTATGTTATTTCAGTGCTGCGTCATAGACGTACTTTTTGCCGCATATTTACGTTACATAAGTGTCTACATCTCGGTAGTGAAATAATAGCCCAAAAGCTTCGTAAGTACGATAAAATTTCGCTTTGAGCATAAAGGTAACAACAACAACCTGAAACTTCGTGACAGATTGAAACTGTGTGCCGGACCGAGACTCGAACTCGGAGGTCCTTAGTATCGTATTACTATGGACTTATGGCTAATTTCGTTTTACAATACCAGGGCGCAAATAATATCACAAATCAAGCAACTGAAGGAACACACAGTGCAGGTGCTACAACCGTTGTGAAACATGTTTGTGTTCTTCCAAGAAGAAGGAGCCTTTCGCAGTTTAATTTGTTATTATTCACCAAAAGCACGGGAACAGATATTAAATTTCATTAATCATTCAATGGTTTTCTGGAAAACTGAATTTCTTAGGTTTTCCTGGTGTATGTGTGTGTGTGTGTGTGTGTGTGTGAGAGAGAGAGAGAGAGAGAGAGAGAGAGAGAGAGAGAGAGAGAAATTTCAAATTGCTTCAAAGTCTATACAGTGGTGCAAACATTATTAAATGTTGTTGTTGTTGTTGTCTTCAGTCCTGAGACAGGTCTGATGCAGCTCTCCGTGCGACTCTATCCTGTGCAAGCTTCTTCATCTCCCAGTACTTGCTTCAACCTACATCCTTCTGAATGTGCTTAGTGTATTCATCTCTTGGTCTCCCTCTACGATATTTACCCTCTACGCTGCCCTCTCTTGATGCCCCAGAACATGTCCTACCAACAGGTCCCTTCTTCTTGTCACGTTGTGCCACAAATTCTTCCTCTCCCCAATTCTATTCAATACCTCCTCATTAGTTATGTGATCTACCCATCTAATCTTCAGCATTCTTCTGTAGCACCACATTTCTAAAGCTTCTATTCTCTTCTTGTCCAAACTATTTATCGTCCATGTTTCACTTCCATACATTGCTACAATCCATACAAATACTTTCAGAAATGACTTGCTGTCACTTAAATCTATACCCGCTGTTAATAAATTTCTCTTCATCAGAAACGCTTTCCTTGCCATTGCCAGTCTACATTTTATATCCTCTCTACTTCGACCATCATCAGTTATTATGCTCCCCAAATAGCAAAACTCCTTTACTACTTTAAGTGTCTCATTTCCCAATCAAATTCCGTCAGCATCACCCGACTTAATTCGATTACTTTCCATTATCCTCGTTTTTCTTTTGTTGATGTTCATCTTATATCCTCCTTTCAAGACACTGTCCATTCCGTTCAACTGCTCTTCCAAGTCCCGTGATGTCTCTGACAGAATTACTATGTCATCGGCGAACCTCAACGTTTTTATTTCATCTCCATGGATTTTAATACCTCCTCCGAATTTTTCTTTTGTTTCCTTTACTGCTTCCTCAATATACTGATTGAATAATGTCGGGGAGAGGCTACAACCATGTCTCACTCCCTTCCCAACCGCCGCTTCCCTTTCATGCCCCTCGACTCTTATAACTGCCATCTGGTTCGCTCCCTGTATTTTACCCCTGCCACCTTTAGAATTTGAAAGAGAGTATTCCAGTCAACATTGTCAAAAGCTTTTTCTAAGTTTACAAATGCTAGAAATGTAGGTTTGACTTTCCTTAATCTATTTTCTAAGATAAGTCGTAGGGTCAGTATTGCCTCACGTGTTCCAACATTTCTGCGGAATCCAAACTGATGATCGCCGAGGTCGGCTTCTACCAGTTCTTCCATTCGTCTGTAAAGAATTCGCGTTAGTATTTTGCAGCTGTGACTTATTAAACTGATAGTTCGGTAATTTTCACATCTGTTAACAGCTGCTTTCTTTGGGATTGGAATTTGTCAGGACTGGCTCACCCAAGGCTGTCAGTAGTTCTAATGGAATGTTGTCTACTCTGGGGGCCTTCTTTCGACTCAGGTCTTTCAGTGCTCTGTCGAACTCTTCACTATCATATCTCCCATTTCATCTTCATCTACATCCTCTTCCAATTTCATAGTATTGTCCTCAAGAACATCGCCCCTGGATAGACCCTCTATATACTCCATCCACCTTTCTGCTTTCCCTTCTTTGCTTAGAACTGGGTTTCCATCTGAGCTCTTGATATTCATACAGGTGGCTCTCTTTCCTCCAATGGTCTCTTTAATTTTCCTGTAGGCAGTATCTATCTTACCCCTAGTGAGATAAGGCTCTATATCCTTACATTTGTCCTCCAGCTATCCCTGCTTAGCCATTTTGCACTTCCTGTCGATCTCATATTTGAGACGTTTGTATTCCCTTTTGCCTGCTACATTTACTGAGTTTTTGTATATTCTCCTTTCACAATTAAATTCAATATTTCTTCTGTTACCCAAGGATTTCTACAAACCCTCCTCTTTTTACCTACTTGATCCTCTGCTGTCTTCACTACTTCATCCTTCAGAGCTACCCATTCTTCTTCTACTGTATTTCTTTCCCCCGTTTCCGTCAATTGTTCCCTTATGCTCTCCCTGAAACTCTGTACAACCTCTGGTTTAGTCATTTTATCCAGGTCCCATATCCTTAAATTCTCACCTTTTTGCAGTTTCTTCAGTTTTGATCTACAGTTCATAACCAATAGATTGAGGTCGGAGTCCAGTGGTCAATTTAAAACCTGGTTCTTATATCTCTGTCTTACCATTATATAATCTATCTGGTACCTTCTAGTATCTCCAGGATTATTCCATGTATACAACCTTCTTTTATGATTCTTGAACCAAGTGTTAGCTATGATTAAATATACGAAGACAGTAACTTGTTCTCGAATGAACAGTTACTGTTGATGACCGTGCAGCTTTTCCCTGGGATAAATGATGACAAACTGACAACCTTAGCTGCCGACAGGTGTTGTTGTTATACCTCGATGTGGACAGCTAAAAATGTGTGCCCTGACCGAGACTCAAACCCGGGACCTCCTGCTTACATGGCAGATGCTCTATCCATCTGAGCCACCGAGGACACAGATGACCAGCGCGACTACAGGGACTTATCCCTTGCACGCTTCCCGTGAGACTCACATTCCCAACTGTCCACAATTCTACACGTGTATTGTACCTTATAGACATTTGCCCACCCACTCATTACTCGCGCACGCTTTGGCGATTACCGTAAGAGTTTGGGCAACCTTTGCGCATTCGCACAGACGAAGGTCAATGGCTGGTTAGCTTTTAACTATATATACGAAGACAGTAACTTATTCTCGAAAAAACAGTTACTGTTGATGACCGTGCTGCTTTTCCCTGGTATAAATGATGACTAACTGACAACCTTAGCTGCCGACAGGTGTTGTTGTTATACCTCGATGTGGACAGCTGAAAATGTGTGTCCCGACCGGAACTCGAACCCGGAATGTGAGTCTCACGGGAAGCGTGTAGGGGATAAGTCCCTGCAGTCGCGCTAGTCATCTGTGTCCTCGGTGGCTCAGATAGACAGAGCGTCTGCCATGTAAGCAGGAGGTCACGGGTTCGAGTCCCGGTCGGGGCACACATTTTCAGCTGTCCACATCGAGGTATAACAAGAACACCTGTCGGCAGCTAAGGTTGTCAGTTAGTCATCATTTAAGCTATGATTAAGTTATGCTCTGTGCCAAATTGTACCAGACGGCTTCCTCTTTCATTCCTCTTCCCTAATCCATATTCACCCACTATGTTTCCTTCTCTCGCTTTTCCTACTCTCAAATTCCAATCACCCATGACTATTAAATTTTCGTCTCCCTTCACTACCTGAATAATTTCTTTTATCTCATCATACATTTAATCAATTTCTTCATCATCTGCAGAGCTAGTTGGCATATAAACTTGTACTACTGCAGTAGGCATGGGCTTCGTGTCTATCTTGGCCACAATAATGCGTTCACTATGCTCTTTTTAGTAGCTTACCCGCACTCCTATTTTTTTTATTCATTACTAAACCTACTCCTGCATTACCCCTATTTGATTTTGTATTTATAACCCTGTATTCACCTGAACAAAAGTCGTGTTGTTTCTGCCACCGAACTTCACTAATTCCCAATACATCTAACTTCAACCTATCCATTTCCCTTTTTAAATTTTCTAACCTACCTGTCCTATTAAGGGATATGACATTCCACGTTCTGATCCGTAGAACGCCAGTTTTCTTTCTCTTGATAACGACGTCCTCTTGAGTATTCCCCGCCCGGAGATCCGAATGGGGGACTATTTAAATGTAGTCTGTGTCAAATACTATTAGTACTATGACATTCCTCCGGTAATTAGCCACGTAGAGAAAAAATAGCACAAGTTTTACAGTCCACAACTCAGATTAAGTCTAAGGTCAGCTAACAGGTGCGCCACTACTTTCATAAATACTGCATGGGATTTATCTTATACTTGCGAGACTCGTCTTGTTGTCGGCCTCCACGTTACCTAAGCCATCCACCTAGGCGTTTAACCACCTCACAAAATTAACAAAATTTAAGCGGTTAGAGCCACTGTAATCTAAATTTACGAAAAAGAGCACAGTGACACGACGATGAAACCATTATTAATAACACAGTTTTTATCATGTCAGGTATTCTATGAAACTAGACTAGAACTATTACTAGTTCTGACTTAGTGTGCTTTTTGTGCAATAAAATAAATGTTTATTGCTGACACGAGGCGGCCGTAAAATGTGATATTCTGAAACGCTTTTACATTGTGTTCTCGTGGATGTCCAATATTTACCTACGTTGCACTATTTCTGCGCTAATGAAGATAATTAGCATCGCAAAATATCTACAGTCAGTAATTAGATGAAACACATTTAAACCCATTGTATTATTATAAAGAAGTATTACTCCTACATCATACTGTTGTGCGAGTTTGAGTGTATTTTTAAGTGCTTGTGAATTAATGACCACATTTCATTAGTGGTGAACCGCATCTGGCGATTGATTAACTTATTGTATCACTGATATCTCTACATAATACGATTGTGTTCGAGATGCACCATCGATTGACATACCGCTACTCACTACAGCTATTTTTGTTTTGATAGATGCTAGTGATTTCGTGAATAATATAATTAAGTAATCCCACTTAAAATTTCCTTTCCAAGGTGTAGTCGGTAATATCGTAGTACAGCGTAGAACAAATTCTGGATATTTACAGTTTCCAAACAATCTCATTTTTCGATATGGAGCACCTTTAACATGCTCGCAGCTTCCGTTGCACCCAGTAAATTCTGTACTCACTATGCGTCTGTACGAATCGATCGGTTTCCTAACTCTGCGACATACCACGGTAATTTGTGAACTGCTACCTGTGTCAAACTTAAAATGTAACCCGGTTTTGTCCAGATGTTTATGTCTCAACAATCTTCAGTCTACAGGCCGAGCGTGCACCGGTGTAAAACACTACTTATTTTTGATAATAATGAATTTGAATAGTTCTTTGCAGACCTGTTAACTGCATTAAAGATATATGAAGATGAAAATAAAATGGGCGACACCACACATTCGCTTTCAAAAATCATATTTTTCAACAACAGCTGGCAGCCAGTTACCGCATGTGCTACGCAAGCGTCCCACATAGAGCTCCTAAAACCACAAGGTGGTGGAACTGCCATTTTGTTTCCCAGTGACTGCTAAATACAGCACGTAGCTTATGCGAACTGTGTTGTTTTGTCCAAGTTTCCTGAAATACTTTAGAAGTGTCCTGCATAGAGCCTTATATAGTGCTATTTTGAGCTTTCATTCCGCTCATGTTTACATCGATACGTGGATTAGACACAAAAATCTCGCGTTCTATTTTCTTATTGCTGTTTTTCTTTGCTGTCCGAATGAAGAATAAAGCTGCAAGAAATATTTATATTTCTGTGGTAGAACCTCGCATTGTGTTTATGTTTTATTTTCTTCGCGGAGTTCAAATTAAATATTCGATGATGACGTTTATTAAATCATGTACCAGGCTCCTAAAAGTACGAGTTGGTGCGGCTGCATCTCAAGTGCATATTTGCGCAATAACCAAGTATAAATACGAAACTCATCAAACACGGCACTTCTAATCGAATGAAGGCTTGCTTCGTTAAATTTCCAGGACACGCAAGAACACACTTAACACTTACACACCACACAATTCCTTCTCCAAGGTAAAGTACAAGTTATGTGTAAATATGGAAAATGGCTAAGGTTGACAAAGGTCTTACTACCTGTGCTGTTAATTTCAACCTTCTGCATTCTTCCAGTTAAATACGAAGTAAACCACTTGTGCACTCTCCCACTCACAGCACTATACTTCAGCTTACCTAGAAGAAGTTCATGATTCGCACAGTGAAAAGCCTTTGAGAAATCACAAATATCCCAAATGGTGATGTTAGGTTATGGAGAGCATTTAATATTTGATCAGTGAAAGAAATACCCTCTTCGAGTCGGAGACGTACTCGTTAAATCAGGATAGGTAGTGATCTGCGGTAAATTTGACAGCAGAGTACAATGTTGGTACAGGCACAAGTGAAGTGAGCGCAGTGTGTTTCATACGAATCTCTGCAACAGGTGACTCCTCTATGTTCCCATGTCAGTCCAACAATACCATCTGCTCCTAATACATTGGAGATTGGATCGTCGAGATTGGACGGTCAGTTAATGGAAACGTCTCGGCTAATCGAAGGAATCACTTGTTACAAAAGTTGGACAAACAACCTAATACGCACGTTCTTGGTAATCCGTGTTCTTCCCGTGTCGTATGGAGTATCAGGCACGTCTAACTCGTTCATTCGTCTTGTAAACGTACGTTATATCAAATTATTGTTTTGTTTGTAACGAGAAAAATAAATATTTGTCGATACATCTAAACGGCGATCGCATGTGGGTCACTTTATGAAAAAGTGGAGGACCAGAAGGAGACTGTAGTCTCCTTTTTGTATAGACGATCTTCAGCCACAGGTGACGAAACGCTTTATCTCCTCGGCACCGTACAGAACATGACTAAGGCCCAAAAATACCAAGAAATCTCGAAGTATGTCTTCTCTGATTACTTGTCTCATAAAGATTCACAAAGACGAACTCCCGCTGGTCATTCGGCTCCATTCAACCCTGCTACCTTGCTAGGTCCTTCGAGATGAATTTCCCGATATAGCTACCGTCAGGGAACTTTAAAAAGAAAACCTTTACTTCAGCTGATGACACACATACAGTTTCTGTTGACAGATATTTCCGGATTTCTCGAGCCGCTACAGTTCCGTAACTACTGCAGCTATCGTATAAGCTTCGTAACATACATTACTGTGAATAGGTTAACATTATAGTGCTCAGCGTTCTGGTGTCTTTAGATACTTTTTTGCCTGAGTGGGTAGGTATGCCCACCTTCCGGTTCCAACAAGTCACTGCGCAAAAGACGCAGGTTATTTGATTTCATCCACGACCATTAGCCAGCGAAATGCTACATTCCGCCGAGATAGCGGGTTTCCCTGTTTCCTTTCAACCTAGAATGACAGGCACTGATACGTACCATCTGGTTTAGGCCCCAATAAATGAAGCATCGCAGTTAACCGTCGTTTTCACAGATTTATTATTTCATTTTTGGAGATCTAATGTAAATTAATAATTAAGTAAAGGCGTAGCTCCGTCTCCTTCGCATAAAATTTGTTCTTACCTATAGAATTTCTTCGTCACACTGTAGTCGTAAATGGAGAGCTATTTTTTCATTGCTGTCTTTTTTTTATTTGCAGGTAAGTGTCGAAGACGGCAAAGAAATTCACAGACTGGCACCATAGGCTCTAAGATGTGCTACCTGGGTAGCACACAGTAGCAATGTGTAATTTTCTTCGAAGCCACTCTCACCCACTTACTGCACTTCCAGGTAAGTGTGCAAAGCGCGCTTTCATCTGTAACGTTATGTTTCAAACAGTCCATGAATAATGATATTAATCGTATTTAGTAAAAGGACAGAGCACAGCGTTGTTGTCATCACTGGTGACTGACAATGTACTGCCATGTGCAGAACCGCTGGTGATGGAGAATTGTGGTTGATGATAGGTAGCATTGGCGTATATCAAAGTGTCTAGCGGTCTATCATGTCTTTATACGAAAGAGTGCACGTTCATAATTAGAACTGTAGATTTTTGTCTGTGGAAATATTTAGCCCATTCGTTTTTCGGAAGCAAATAGTCAGCTGCAGCACCTTTCATTGGTGATATTGTGTTACACTTCTGACAGAGGATTCGGTTCACAGTGAAACTAAATGCATTTGTATTTCATATTCGAACAGGATCTCCAAATGTCTACTGTTTGTCTATTTTCCGAGTGATCCACTACTAATTATTCAGCTGTTGCATGTTGTCCGGAAGTCTCGTCTTTCTATTGCTCTGTTATCAATGAGACACTGAGAGGGAAGAGCGAGAGCGAGCGAGAGAGAGAGAGAGAGAGAGAGAGAGAGAGAGAGAGCGACCAACTTGAAATGGTAGTGACCAGATGGGTAGCAACGTTAAAAGTGACATATAAAATGCATAGAATTCACTTTAGAATGTTTGTTCACTTCTAAATGAACATTTGGACAGCTGATTCGCTCGTGAACAATTTTTCTCCAGAAATTTGAAGTTTTTTAAAAGATTATTATCCAATTCACAACAAATGTAATAACCATTAAGCAATAGCGCCTCATTAAAGATTGTATATTTCTGTTATTAATTGCAAATGTAGTTCTGGCGTAACAACAAGCGCCGGAACGACGATGAAGAACGCAAGAGAAGAGAAGGCGGTGAAATGACATCAGCCAATGGTGCGCTGAATAGGACTGCATCACGACGGGAGCGACCTCTACGACAGGAGAATGTAGGCGCTTCTCCGGCTACCTCGGCCGCTCAGTATCGGCTCAGTATTCGCAGAGTATTTGGACAGTATACGGACAGGCCTAGCAGAGAACGCTACAGTAGCAGTTATTAGTGATCCACAAACTGTGTGTCAAACTTGCATGAACACTGTGTATTGCATGCCGCCCATCGCTTGCGACACCATTGTTAATTCAAGTTCGACATCTACATCTGCATGGATACTCTGCAAATGATATTTAAGTGCCTGGCAGAGGGTTCATCGAACCACCTTCACAATTCTCTATTATTCCCATTTCGTATAGCGCGTGGAAAGAATGAACACCTATATCTTTCCGTACGAGCTCTGATTTCCCTTATTTTATCGTGGTGGTCGTTCCTCCCTAGATAGGTCGGTGTCAACAAAATATTTTCGCATTCAGACGAGAAAGTTTTCATGAGAAGATTCCGTCGCAACGAAAACGCCTTTCTTTTAATGATTTCAAGACCAAATCCTGTATCATTTCTGTGACACTCTCTCCCATATTTCGCGATAATACAAAACGTGCTGCCTTTCTTTGATCTATCTGGTAAGGATACCACACCGTGCAGCAGTATTCTAAAAGAAGATGGACAAGCGTAGTGTAGGCAGTCTCCTTAGTAGGTCTGTTACATTTTCTAAGTGTCCTGCCAATAAAACGCAATTTTTGGTTGGCCTTCCCCACAACATTTCCTATGTGTTCCTTCCAATTTAAGTTGTTCGTAATTGTAATAGCTAGTTATTTAGCTGCATTAACGGCTTTTAGATTAAACTGGTATATCGTGTAACCGAAGTTTAACGCGTTCCTTTTACCACTCATGTGGGTGACGTCACACATTTCGTTATTCAGGGTCAACTGCCACTTTTAGCACCATTCAGATATTTTTTCTAAGTCGTTTTGCAGTTTGTTTTGATCTTCTGATGGCTTTATTAGTCGATAAACGACAGCGTCATCTGCAAACAACTGAAGACGGCTGCTCAGATTGTCTCCCAAATCGTTTATATAGGTAAGTTAAGTATTGTCAATCTTCTTATTAAGCAATAAAAACTGTTAATGTGATTTTGCTTGAGTTGTTGTATAGCAATCAGAGAACGCAGTATCCTTTAAGCTCCCTAAATCAGAAGAGTAGGCAGGACCCCGGATACGTATGCGATCTGTAGTGCTGTGACTAACTAACGCAGCATTTCTCTTCACATGAACAAACGTACTACTATGATACAGTCCTCAGGAGTCAACACAATTATTCTTATAGCAAAAGGGAGTAATCTGCTGCTAAAATCAAGTGCAGTTGATACCTTGACTTAACACGGACAGATTTCATCTAGCTTCATGGCCTTTTAAAAAAGTGAGAAATTGCCTTAACGTAAACGTAAAGCCACTTTTACGCTTCATAGGACTAATACATATCTTAGCCCACCCGGTTGGCCGTGCGGTCTAACGCGCTGCTTTCCGGGCGGGAAGGAGCGCCTGGTCCCCAGCACGAATCCGCCCGGCGGATTTGTGTCGCGGTCCGGTGAACCGGCCAGGTGGATGGTTTTTAGGCGGTTTTCCATCTGCCTCGGCAAATGCGGGCTGGTTCCTCTTATTCCGCCTCAGCTACACTATGTCGGCGATTGCTGCCCAAACAATTTCTCCATGTACACGTACACCAGCATTACTCTACCACCCAAACATTGGGGCTACACCCGTCTGGTGTGAGACGTTACCGGGGCGGCGGAGGGGTGAAGTGGACTGCGGTAGTCGTCGTGGAGTTGTGGACCACTGCGGCTGCGGCGGGGACGGAGCCTCTCCGACGTTTCTAGGTCCCCAGTTAACATAACATAACATAATACATATCTTCCAAAATAAATTTTCACTCTGGGGCGGAGTATGCGCTGATTTCAAGCTTCCTGGTAGAAAAGAACTGTGTGCTGGATAGAGCTTCGAACGTGGATATTTTACATTCTGCAGGCAAATGCTCTACCGAAACACAAAGGTTCTAGATTCGAGTCCAGGTCTGACACAAGTTATAACATCAGAAATGGCGGAATATCTGACCTCCTAAAATGGCGGAAAGAGTCATTTTGATCTCACATTATTTTCATATTTTACCTAATAAATAATTTGGTTGTTTGTTAATGCATACCTTCTTTCTAGCATTCAGAAAAATCATTTAACATGAAAATTAATAATTACTTATTTATTTCAGCAACAAAATAGCTTACAAATTTATAGTTTCTAATGCTAACAAGTTTCCGAAACAGTAGATTTCCACTTATTAACTATTTTTTCATCCTTGTAAACACATTTAGTATACTTGATCCGTATTAGTCTCGCATGTGTTCTACACACGACATTTTATTAGTTTTCACTTAAGTCACTGGAATTTTCTGAACGCACTTAGCACAAGTGACTTCTGTTTTATACTCGCAGTTTCCGCACGTGGCTTGGTGGCCCCTTACACAATTTTCGCTGATCTTGCTGCCTTTGCAGAGGCTGATTTGGCACTTCCTTCGTTTTCTGGATGATTTCAGTCCCGTATCCTCTTCCTTTGCCTGAAGTTCTTGCTCTATCGTTCACTTGAGTAAAATAGCTAGCTGAATTATGAACTTCTTCCTTTTTTGTCCGTTTCTATGCCGTAGATGACCGACGCATTTTTGATTATCACCATGTGATAATCACCAAAAGAGATGCATTGGCAATATCCCACACGCAACCTTTGCAGTACATTTAAGGGTCATTTGATCAAGCACGTCCACCGAATACTTTGTTGCATCGTATAATGTTATGGTTTCAAGTTACTTCTGTCCTTCCTTGCTTACTGCTGCTTCAAAAGAGTGATATTTTTATTCTTCGTTCCTTGGTATACAGTCATGGTGCAGTCTGTGTT